>NC_060208.1:219775000-222175000 GCF_021130785.1 Homalodisca vitripennis | reverse complement strand
AGTTAGTGTTTAAATAATCTAGCGTCAGTCAGTAGTCTGACTTTTACATTTACAGGACAATATATTTAGTCGTTTGTTTTAATAATTGTAATAAAGTTCTAGAAGATAGTGTATAGTGTGATTATGACAATATAAAATTATACTATAACTGTGTATTGTCCATTCTATATCTGGCATGACGAGGACAAACTTGGGAGGTTTTGCACATCAAGAGAAGGGCGCGACAATTCAGCCCGATGTCACTGTCAGCCATGTTGTTTTTACTGACGTCCATTACCCAGCAGCCCTGAAAATCACAAGTACTTACAAAGTCTTTCATCATATTACACCTTAAAGACACTCCGTAAGCTAATCAGCTTTGTATTTGTGTATTTGGACACAAAGCAACCGAATGAAATCACGTTGTGTAATTCATATGTTTATTAATTCGTAAAATGAAGTTCTTTGCTTTGTCAGTTAACATTTTCTTTACATGTATAGAAACATAAAATTGTGTCTGTTTTCTCATACAAACACGTTATGATATAAAAACAGTGATACTAAAATGATAAATAATTGTACTCTATTTATAAATTATAGTTTATGTATTAGAGTATTTAAATGGATATAAAAGCATTAATTAAATAGAATATAGAATTATTCTCTATTTTTATGATATTATTACGTAAAATGAGAATGGTGCATAGAGAAAAATTTTAACCTCCTCATGTTTTGAACAATAAATAACTGGAAAGCATCTCAAGCATAATTATTTTATGGATCTTCAATTTTCAAACAAAGTAATTACTTACGATTGACTTTTAATCACTTCACTTAACATTTCTGTGATATAAACCCACAGTCAGCAATTAGTAAAAAAGGACCTTTATTATAATGAGTATTCAAGTTAGGGAGAGGAATAAAACTAGAAGTAACTCATGCGGTGTCTTATATACGAGAGTGAGGACTGATCATGAGGGTATATCCAGGTGATTAAACTCATTCTTTAGTTTACAGCTAAATTTAAACTGGAGGGAGCACTAACAAATGTTATGTAATAAAAAACCAACTCCCATCACCCACTAGGGTGCAATAAAGTGTTGATGTTGATTATTAGATAGACAATGGTGATTACGTCTCTCCTTTAAAACTTAGGAAAAGTTACCTAAGGAGGAACAGAGCTACAGTATTACCAGCTGCCGTGGTGTCCACCCAATTCAACAAAGTGTAGAGCAGAGATGTGGATTATTAGATATATCCTGGTGATTACGTCTCTCCTTTGCAACTAAGGAAATGTAACCTAGTGATCAACAGAACTATAGTATTACCAGCTGCCGTGGTATCCACCCAATGCAACAAAGTGTATAGCAGAGCTGATGTGGATTATTAGATGTATCCTGGTGATTACCTCTCTCCTTTGCAACTAAGGAAAAACCTAGTTATCAACAGAACTATAGTATTAATAACTGCAGTGGTATCCACTGGACGCAAAAAAGTGTAGAATGGAGATGTGGAATATTATATATATCCAGGTGATTACACCTTATCCTTTACAATTTAGGAAATGCAACCTAGCGATCAACAGAATTACAATATTATCAACTGGTGTGGAATGCACGCGTATTCAACAACGTGTAGAGTAGAAATGTGGATTATTAGATATATCCTGGTGATTACCTCTCTCCTTTATAAATTAGGAAATGTAACCCAGTGATAAACGGAATTACAGTATTAACAACTGGTGTTGAATAAACCCCGATGCAACAGAGTGCAGATTGTAATTGTGGATATTTAGATATATCCTGGTGATTAAATCTCTCCTTTACTACTTATAAAGTGTAACTACAGGATTACAATACTGTCTACTGGTGAGGAATACACCCTGATACAACAAAGAGTGAACTGGATCTGTGTATTATTACGTTTTTCTTTGTGATTACTTTGTGATGTATAGTGAATAATTTATTAACAATTGATTTTTGCATTTACCGTTAATTATAACTGAAATAACATTTAATACCTTAAAAACTAATCTTATCATATCTTACGAGCAAAATCATGTACCGTTAAATCATATTAAATAAATATAATTATAACATAACTTATTGTAATTAGGTGTGTATGAACCCTTAGCTCAAACATATAATACATTGTTTAATTAGTAGACAGCCTACAAAAGGTTGCCTAAATTAAGCGTGGAGTCATATCCATCCAGAGCAAGCAAACACGTTTCTCCACTGACGCTCATTAGCTTACTTTTACGGCAAGTCTACCTTTACATCTTAAATTGTAAGATTTAAATACAAACGAAGGAACATCCCTCCTTTCCTCGCAGTGAAAATAATCGGTTTGCTCAAGCAACGCTCGTTAGAGGTTAACTGTTCCACGGAAAACATCATAAATACAGAAATTTAAGTTAAAAAGATTAAACTCCCTCTTTCTACTTGTTAAGAAAAAGATGAGAGGTTGCTGTACCTATGTTTTACCTTTGTGCGTATAATATCATAGTGCCAACCAAGTTCTATGAAATGGGTTAAACAATTACTATTCCCCAGGCTTTCTCTTTATGACGTAATGTATAGCTGCGTAATATAATTAAGTTATTTTCAACAATTTCCACGAAACAATATATTTCTCTTAACTGTGTTTATGCACACTAATGCTACTGTCTCTCTTCAGGCATTTTTAACAGCTGATTTAATTTACTTCTGCGAACTCCCACGATTACCAACAATTCTGGGGTGAAAATAGCATATTATAATCTTCCTCGTGCCCTCTACCTAACCAATGCTGTATTACGTTAATGTCATACAAACATACTAAGCTGAAACTGTGAGGCTCAGCGATTGCCAAATTCTATATGCAAAACCAATCACAAACATGGTGTATTTACAAATAATTATGGTCTTATTTTAGTGCAGTCATTGAAGCATTATGGCTCCGAATTTTTTTACTGTGAGCCGAATTGCATACAATTTTGGAATTAGCTTCATCTTACCCTTAAATTCAAAAGTGAAAATGATTTGTACTCCGCAACCACCCTGGGGATTGTTGCCACCCCTTCTCGGGGGTCAATTTTTGTTTTTCAAAATAACCTTGGATACCGATAGAAGGCCTAATTTTAAGCACAAACTCATCTATAAAGTTTATTCGAAAAATCCAATACTTTTCAAATTATTGGCAACTGAAAATTCGCAATTCTTTCACGTTTTTCATCGGTTTTTTGCAAATATCTCGAAAAATTTACAATAAACAAAATTGTAGCAGGTAAAATAATGAACAATTTGGTTTTTTATAAAGTATTCTACGTGCAATATTACGCTAGATATTAAAGATCAAAGCCGTTTTTTATTTTGTATGAAATTTAATCGATGTGGTCAGTGCCATCTAGCGGCGAGAAAATGCATTTTAGGCATTCTAATAAAAAGGGTTATGTAGTGCTTGAAGTAAGCTTTAAAATGAGCACTATTAAAAGTCTTTTGCACGTAAAATAAGTGAGCTGTATTGCAAATAAGAGGAGCATCTAATGTTTTTTTCTTTTAAATCCATGGGTTTCACAAGTGCCATTTCCACCAAAATTAAAATTAATCGTATTCCGCCTAGAATTAACTTTATTATGAAGATTTTGATAGTTTGTATCAGTTTGGCTGCTTCAGGACACATATTTAGTCACGATTTAAAAAAAATTCAAATTAAAAAAAAACCACCTTTTTTCATAATATCTAAAAAATGACGACAGATACGTATAAAAGTGTAAGAATAAAATATTTAGGTATTTTTCCGACAACCAATGAGGTTTTTTTGTTTTTTCTGTCAAACAAAAATTGACGGAGATATGTTTGTTTAAAGAGCGAGTGGCAGCGCAATCACAGCCTCTCTTAGGCCCTTTAACCCTTCACCGTTTGAGAAAAAGGTTTTTGACTATATATTGCAATAAAGGATGTGTCTTAATTAACTTTACAATGGTTTTTTATAAATTGTGATAGCATGAACATTGAAGGAGTTATGGTCCAAAAACTTATAATTTTTTTTCTACTTAGTAACTGGAAATTTCGGAGTGTGAATATTTGGAGCAATATGAAAGTACGCAGTATAATAGAGACCCTAAACTATTGTAATGTTTATATATATATATATATATATATATATATATATATATATATATATATACATAATATGGCTTATATATTTTGGAAACGTAGGCATGAAATCATACCAACGTTCTTATATGTATATATAACACATTTGAGTGAATTTTATATAATTTGTACATATTTTATTCAATAAATGGCAATTTTTTACTCTAAATTAAATTATTTTGAAATATGTAATCATATATATTTACTGTTTTAATATAGGGGTAGTTTTAAGTGTAGTAAAGCTTAAGAATACGATAATCATTTTCGAGAGTAAGGAATAATATTTAAATCCTTTTCATTTTATCAAAAAAGGTTTTAAACATTTTTTATCAAGGCGTAGTTTTCAAGGGTTGAAAGGGGGTTAAACATTTGATAATTATTATAGAGAATATAAAATATTACTTACTCTATACTTACATCTTTTCATGTCGTACCAAAGTATTTTTTGTGATTTGTTTCAATTTAGAGGTTGTTTGCAAGGGTTGTACGATTTTCAAGGGGTTGAAAATGATTTTAATATGAGGTTATTGTGTTAGAAAACGCTTTACAATTTCACCACTTACTATTAGACATGTTTTCTAGCGATAAAATGGCTCAATGTAAATATTTCCAATAACGGGTTGTTTACACCCCTTAAAAATAATAGGCGGAGTTCAGATCATTTTCACTTTTGAATTTAAGGGTAAGATGAGCCTAATTCCAAAATTTCATGCAAATCGATTCACAGTAAAAAAAATTCGGAGGTAAGACCGTATTTTTCGCTTCAATGACTGCACTATTTATAGAGAAAGGTTAAGAGATGTCTTATCTTAAAAGGTGTTGTTATGGCTACACTTACCATGGGGCAAACGGCTTAAACATGACTTTCTAACCGCCATTAATGGCCTGTGAGGCGGTCACCCATCCAAGGAATGGCCACAATAGACGTTGCTTGACCTCTTTGTTTTGCAATAGCCAACGTACTTGCTGGGCTGGTTGTTTATTTATTATAATACAGTAATGAATGTTATTATTTTCGTCATTTTATTGACATTCATTGTATATTGTCTATTTTATTATGTTGCATGCAACGTAATATATTTATACGTCCACAGGACATTTTGACAATGAAAAGATTCAGCCTTTGTGATGCTTGTTAATCGTCATGTGGCCAGGCGTACTCGTATCTTGTTACATAAGTTCACGTGTCGAGACCAAACTTATGTTGGGACCAAGTGATAGGCTCTCTTCAGTTAAGGCTCCACTGGGTACAGCGAAAACCGCTGTGTCACTTATATGTGGGGAACCTTACGAATGTCCAGGAGCGCCACATCACTGATCCCAAATTATATAAGGGCACAAACTTGCGGACAGTCTCCACGGTAGACTACCCTTGGTAGATCGGTAGGTCTAGTGTACCGTTGCTAGCCTAGACATAAGGTCATGACATCCCTGCCTGTTTTGAAGGAGAGGCTGCCCCTCCTTCCAAGCGGTGCAA
This sequence comes from Homalodisca vitripennis, assembly GCF_021130785.1. NCBI lineage: Eukaryota > Metazoa > Arthropoda > Insecta > Hemiptera > Cicadellidae > Homalodisca > Homalodisca vitripennis. Next base: position 222,169,405 of record NC_060208.1, on the reverse strand, counting down.
AGGTCCTTTAGCGTCATGTCCTAAGAGATAAAAGAATTGATCGGCTGAAAATGCCTCTTTCTGAGTTTTGCTTACATTGTTTATGTTTTCATTGCCTTCCTATGCAACCCTAGCAATACCATCGAGGGTGTCGATAAAATAGGTAAAATAATGTATTGTATTAACATCACGAAACACTAGGTGGAGTACTTATGCAATACAAATTGTCTGTCAGTCCCTTACTAAGGATGTACTTAAGGGTATTCCACTGTTATTTACTAAAAGCTTATAACTATTATACTAATTAAAACAATATAGTAATTAATAACACAACTAAGTTTGGAAATTGAAATGATGGAGTTAGGGTTGTATTTAACACAAACAGTAATGTATGTGACAGTTTAAATTAATTAATAAGCTAGTTTAGTTATGGCACAGAATAACGGCGATGGAGTGTGTAGCTAGTAGTTACGTAAGTAGAGGATGCACTAACAAAGTTTATGGGACATTAATTTATATTCGATACGATACATTGTTCTGACTTATCCTAACTTATATAATGAAAATTAAACTAAAAATTAAAGATTGAAACAATATTTTTACCATATGAACTTTTATTGTTTAGTGGCTATGTTTAATGCGACTGTATAGCTTCCAGTTCTTGGTTCTGCTCGTTCTGCATTATATAATGTGAACTATTACAATCCGTGGGAGAGTTTTTGCTCAAATTTTCCAAATAGTGTAAATTTTGAAACAAACTGGCTTTAATGCTATAAAACAACCATAGATCGACTTTATAGATTCATTCCCTATATCCTCGTTGTTAACTTTAATTATTCCATTAATGCATCAAATCTGTAGAATCACATTTTGGGACGGTTCAATAATAGGTTGAATAATAGGTCGGTTATTGCTCTACAGAAATTGACAGAAAAAGATTGAAATTGACTGCACAGTGACCGAAGCAGAAGTAACAGAACTGGGAATGAGCATTGACTTAATTAAATTCTCATACATTATACATTTATTTACATTTCCAATATTCCTTTCCTAGCGGTGCTAACAAGTGCTAAAATAATAACTATCAGAGGTGTATGACACCGTAAAATTAGATATGCAAACAAAACAAGACCAAAGATACTCAGGAAGCAATATACTTCTTTGCTTGAAGGCCATTTTTGACGATGGAAGGATTGTGAAGGAAACAGGATTTTTCCGGACATTTACTAGTTTGTAATTATGTATTAAGTTAGTTCTTTACCTGAAGAAGAGATCGGATTGCAGATCTCGAAACGTAGTGTTACTGATTTCTTGTTTCACTAAGCAATATAGTTACGAGGATAAAGATCTAAAAATAGCACAATTGGACTAATTCAATCTCATAATTAACCACGTGGCTATACAATGCTTTACTTGGGTAAAGTTAAGAAACTTTTTAGGGTCACATGGTAAATCATTGATTCAATCATAGATGATTTAGTAGGTCTACTTTATATGATTTTCTCTTTTAGAACATCCCTTATCATTCTGGCTGACCCGCCCGCTAAAATGAATATTGCCGAAATGTTATGGTTTACCATGCAGGAGCCTCGATAAGACAGAATTACTCGTAAATATTTATACTGTTATTGTTATTTGAAAAGTTTAGATTGATAAATAAGAAGATATATCTTCTTGTATAAATACACGAGCAAAGTAAGCTTTAAACTCGACTTGAGAATCCTAATTCAATTTGCATAGTAAACGGCCACTTGGATCTTAGTTACGTTTTTATTCCAATTTGCCAGTTTAAATGTTACTCTCTTTCATTAACACTCTCATTGCTTATATCTATCTTCATATTATTACAACCATATTTTTTGTAATTTATTTCTATTTTATTGATCGTATGCGCCTGTAAAAAAATATAATACGACTTCCGTTTATCAATATTATACAAAAGTGGGTGTTAATTAATTATAGAACCGACCTCTCAACTATAGTAGAATTACATAATATAATAACATACGTCTCATTTTATTAATATTATTATGGGGGGTTATTTTATTGTGGAACCGACCCTGCAGATGTAGGATTCCATATAATAACATATGATGTGCGGAATCAATATTATATTATACTGGGTGTTAATTAATTATAGAACCAACCTCCGAGCTGTATTATGATTACATATAATAACATTAGACTTGCGTTTTACAATATTATATTATACTGGGTGTTAATTAATTCTGAAACTGATTTCGCAGCTGTAGTAGATAGATAGTAGCATACGACTTGCGTTTATCAGTATTATATTATACTGGTTGTTAAATTATTCTGTAACCGACCTAGAAGCTGTAGTAGGTTTGCAGATAATAACATACAACTTGCATTTATCAATATTATACTATAATGAATGTTAATTAATTCAGAAACCGACCTAGCAGCTGCAGTAGTATTAAAGATAATAAAATACGACTTGCGTTTATCAATATTAATTTACTCTCGTTGTAAAATTATTGTGGAACCGACCTCACAGCTGTAGTAAAATGAAATTCACTTGTGTTTATCAATATTATATTAAAACCCATATTTTTTAACAACATTCTGTATTTCATCATATTAGGGTACGTTCCACGGAGGACTTTAAAATATTATTTTAATTGCAAACACAGGTTTAGGTCAAATGAAAGGGCTTTGGTACTAAAATTTGTAAATTGGACCTCAAAATGTTAAAATTAACAGCAGTTCAAAGATTTTAGTTCTATTTAAGTCATTTTAAATTCAATTATAAGATAAAATGATAAAATCCGGCTGAGAGGCCGGTTTCACAATTAATTTGACACCTTATGTAATGGGTATATATGCGTTATTCACATTCATGTAATTTAAAATCACACATATGATATATGCAAAATAAAAAAATTTAGCATATAATTTTTAAACTGTCATTAAATCGCAGGATAAAAATATTATTAAATATGGTACCTTAATACACGTTAACTTTTGTAACTTAAATAGTTTAATGAATATGATTTTTATTGATGTAAAGTAAAATATTTAAAAAACAATATGAACTAAGAGTGTGGAATAATTTTACATAAAAAGATAATTAAACATTTTATCAAATAACTGCTTCTTCCACAGTTTATTTGTTGGAAGAAATACATTATGGTTAAAGTGACAGCTACTCTTTTATTAGATTTAAAATTAAGCGATTAGATATATATATATATATATATATATATATATATATATATATATATATATATATATATATATATATATATAAATATATATATTTTTTTTAACGCTTAAAAGCGAGTAACATTTAAATGTTACGTTTTTTTACACGCTTAAATAATTGACGAGGACTGATGAAAGCAACCCGTCTTATATTGTATTGTTGTTGTGCTGGAAAAATAACCCTTCCATGTTTATATTTTTATTTAATAAAAACCTTTACAACACTGTGTCGTTTAACTAACTGGTTTAATTTAGACTTTAAACCATTAATCTCTTGATTACATGTACAAACTATGTATGGCAAGAAATTTAAATGTGATAAAACATTCCACAATCTGTAACCATCAAGCTGTTTTAAAATATCAACCATTGTAATAAGGAGAAACTCAAACCCTAAAGTTACTTTTTTATATTAGGCTTCAGTTTTAATGTTCTAATGAAATATATTATTTATTCCAAAATATACGAATTAATATAGTACTTCTACCTGTGCAAGTAACTTTCTTATTTAACATTTATTGTGAGTTTTAGGTGATGCTTCGTGAAAGGAGAGTTTGTCTTAAAAAAAAGACTTGTAATTAAACAAATGATAATAAAAAAACACGATGTAAAAGCAACAACCTCAAATTTCAGGTAAAGAACATTTTACTGTTATCAAAGGCAATCGAGTTCTGTATTTGACCAGCGGTTGGAGGTTACCTCTCTACCTCTATCGCATCGCTGCTCTCTGATATTATTTATTATAACAAGGGATGCAGCCAACTGAAAACAGTTGTATTATCTCAGGTAACTGTGCATGTTTGGCGTTAAATTAAAATTTCGTGAATAAATATTGGTTATATGTATATATTTATTAGATAAACTCTATTTATTATCCAGTCTAGTGTCAATATACGAGTACAAAAGAAAGTAAAAAGAAAAATTAGGCATAAAAACTGATATAGTATAAAAATATCAGGAAAACGAGAACATTTGAACATAAAGTAAAAGGTTGGATTATATATGCCACGATGTTGAATTAAGTAGTACTGTTACTGTTGGTATGTTTCTACTATATAAATAAAAAGAAATTGACAATAGTACTTATATTAATAAAACATGTAGGCGTGATGTCATAACAATATGCTTACACGAAAGAGTTGATTATATTTAACAAGCTCTTTCACTTAGTATTTTTAACTTAAGAGACCAAGATTTATAATTGATTTAGAGGCCAGTGGGGCGTAGTCGGTATATATTCAACCCACGGACCAGGGGCGGATGAATAGTTTATATGAAAGCAAAACAAACAAACAAAGGGACTTTCATATATAATATTATTAGTAGAGGATATTCAGTTATTATATATTATACCAGACAAAGTTGTATAAAATTTAACAATATCACGGAATTTAATAAACACATTGCACCTGTTTTCACATTAACTTTGTTAACTTTATTATAGACGTTTGTCCATATGTTCATAACAGTAATTTTATTTTCATTTACGATGTTTCTTGTACCATACAACAGATATACTCTGCATAATTTTTAAACCTTTATAGTACACGTATCACGTATCATCGGTTCCCTTTCTACCTTGATTGGTTTATATATAGGTATTTAATTGAAGAATTTGTAACTTTTTTAACCACACTGTGCGACACGCATAAGTGGTCAAGTTTCTTATCCTTGTCCCCTTTGCAGTACCGATGATAATATACCTGGTATAGAAATAGATGCTGCTTATTAGCCATCCAGATACTGACAGTTCATTTGAAAACTTTAAATAGTACTTAATACGCCTATTGTTCTCTATCACTATAAAACGTTTTGTTGCGTCACGAATAAGGATCAAGTTTACCTCATTTCAAAATATTACAATTATTTCTGATTTTTACACATGAGAAATTTCATAAAAAACTTATCAATGTAAAGTATTTGGCCAGTATTCTCTTTTCTAAAATGCAAGAATTTTCTATGTGAGATAAATCATACAAAACTTAGGTCAATGGTACAAAAAAGTATCCAAAGTGATTTTATCCTTAAAACCCACTTTTCCAACGAAAACGAACCTAAACATGTATAAAATACTTTACTAGAAAGTTTCCACCAGTTATGTGGTTTCTCATATTTGTTTAAGAATGCGTGAAAAGCAACCTCGGAGTACCCGAGCTGAGTATGTCATTACTACTACTTTACTTGTGACATGCTCCTTTCACGGGATTCTATTTTGCTTCCTAACCCAAATGAGATTCCACATCTTTGTACTCTACTGGGCACTCTTGTATTTCGGACGATGGTAATTCAAGTCTTCTTCTCACTTCCTTTTTTCCATAACTCTCTTCTGTGTATTAACCTCACTTTATCTTTTCACTTCTCTTCTTTATTATTGTCCCCCATTCTTCTTCTTCTTCCTGATACATGTTTACTGCGTAACTTATACTACAGTTAAAGACATGAAGACTTTTTCTAACTTAATGGTCATGAACTACTTTGGTATAAAAGTAATTGTCTTGATGGAATATTTCCTGCCAGCTGGATCAGTATGGAATAGTGTTAAAGATAATGTAACTTTCACAAGTTCACAGCCTCGTTAAGCTGATGTAAGTAATCTATTATGCTGCTGAATATAATTTAGCTTTAGTACATTAATAAAAAGACTGAATATTTTTTTGGTCATCATATTTACCAAAAATGGAAACAAATAAAAAGTATACTCGTATGTCAATTTATAAGTAAAAACAACTTATAACTGTGTAGTATTGAAAAACAAAACTGGAATTAATTAAAAGCTTTTATTTATATTATATTATAATCTAATTTTTATTCATGCAAATTTTAAATACAATTCGTGAATATCCTCTATATTGCATAGAAACAATTTTAAAAACATCTTTACTTAACAAAAACTGTTTGAACGAATTCTATTATGATTTAACAGACCTGTATTCATAACATTTTTGCTGTCGGAAACTCTTTATCATCGAATAACAAGTTACCCTAAGACTCCCTTTACATAGAAATGATAGCCATTAAAACAACTCCGGAAAAGCAATTTAGCTGTGAAAAGATTTGTATAGAACTAATTGCCAGATAAATCAACTGGTTTCTTCGCCATTAGACGATTTATTATTTAAAAGGCAGTGTAATTCCATTATAAAACTGATTGCTTACAATGTTTGTAATTTGTTTACAATGTTCAATTTAATTATATAAGGTTATATTGACATACTATTAAATTTAAAGATATTTTTACACATTCCATGTTTATAGGTTTAATTTTTTATTAAATACCAACTACCGTATTATTTTTGTAACCAATATACATGGATAAACTATTTTATATTTTTATAAATAATATAATAACCATAATAATTAAAAAATAAATAGTCATTATGTATATTTATGGTTATTATGCATAATAACCAAGCTCATTAGTCAAAGTGATAAAATAACAACTTTAACATGTCATCATATCTACATAAGAAGTTAGGTCTGGTTATATTAGGTTAGCTTAGCTTAGATTATGTTATCTCAGGATAGGATAGGTTAGGTTGTAGGTTAGATCTAGTTGGCTTAGTTGGTTAGCTTTGTTAGGTTACGTTAGGTTGGGAGTTTTAGGTTAGAATAACATATACGTAAGAAATAAGGCATATTACATAACTTAATATTCAGTTAGGTATTATTTATAATGGCTTAATAAAATGAACATGGCTATCATAACTGGCGACACTACTTTTAAAAGTAGCCAGCCAATTTCCAAAAATGACGTTTACAACTGTATTTTCATAAATTGGAAAATTTATTTATTCATTACTCATAATTAATCCTATTCATGCCGAGACAGATCTGTTGTGGTTAACTTTTAATGCGTAATTGATTCCATGGTTTATATCATAAGTAACTTCTTCCACAAGACTTCGGGTCCGTTTGCCAAGACCTTTCTATGTCAGTACCTTTTATAAAAACCATAACATTTAATAGAGTTCGTTAATTGTACTCGTATTTTGGGTCTGTTTCAAAAATACGTTAGTACTGTAAACATTTACCGTCTTCAAACAAGTTAAAATATTCCTAGCAATTGCTTCGTGATAAACTTTCCTAAACTAAATTAATATTAACTCCAATAACAATCCAGTTTTAGTTATAAACACAACATAAATGGAATAATCATCAATTGTTATAACGTTATGTTTGAAATATCAAAGGCAGTACTATGAGTGTGCATGAAATCAGGTCACAATATCATCAGTCATGATTAGTAGAGCTATCTATTTGCGAGGTAATCATTGTATTTAACATTGGGTGTATTTGATATTGACCTACAATATGTCAGTCTTGTGTGGACTAAAAGTCTCTTTCTCATAGGTTAATTTTCTAATTTCATTCGTGTTTGTTGATAATATGTGAAATGTTATGTTTGTATTGTAAATATTAACACTTTAACAAGTTTTTAGATCAATTAAATTATGTAACCTACAAGTCTCTTTTTCATAGGTTCATTTCATTCTATATTAATTGGAATTTGTAGACAATATGTGAAATGTTATGTTTGTATTGTAAATATTAACACTTTAACAAGTTTTTAGATCAATTAAATTATGTAACCTACAAGTCTCTTTTTCATAGGTTCATTTCATTCTATATTAATTGGAATTTGTTGATAATATGTGAAATGTTATGTTTGTATTGTAAATATTAACACTTTAACAAGTTTTTAGATCAATTAAATTATGTAACCTACAAGTCTCTTTTTCATAGGTTCATTTCATTCTATATTAATTGGAATTTGTAGACAATATGTGAAATGCTATGTTTTTGTTATAGTTATGAATATTATAACCAGTTTGTAAAAGAAATGATTTATTTGTATTAACTGTTTACTATGTAAGAACATTTACTTTTTTTATAAATTGCAGGTTGAATATTATTATTTTTACGCATTAATAATCTTGAATATTATTAAAAAATATATGATGTAATTATTAAAATTAAAAGAATTAATTGAATAAATAAATATGTACTCAAAAACCTAAGACACTATTTGTAGAGTAAATCAATACATTTATCGATAACTAAAAAAAAATACTTTTTCACAACTTTATTCTTTGTATTGTTATTATTAACCTGTGCCTTATAACATTATAAGTAAAATTAATTCAAGAAAAAAATTTCCAAATTTAACAACAGTGAAGTATACAAATTAAACCACTACCTATATTAAAAGAAACGACCGATCCTTCAAAATTTGATTTAATGCACATATAAAACCTCTGAAGACATCATTAAATACACACATATATATATATATATATGTGTATGTGTCCATTCGGAGCAAGTACTGTTTGTGATTCAATGTTTATTGGAATTAAATTAGGCTATTGCCACCTATACACGTTTAATGGTATATATATATATATATATATATATATATATATATGTATATATGCATAAACAAAATTTGCGTTTCGTAAAATCTAAGACGAGAATGTATGAAGATAATTTCAAACATTTGAATATATTATCTAATTATAAATAAATTTTAAACGTTTATTCTTTTAGAAGTAAAATGTTCACACAAGAGAAGCGAACGTTAGAGACATTCAGTTGCAAATTGACACTTTCTGTAACTGGATTCTGCTGACGTAAGAAGACTCTCTTCGTTTAACACTCAGAAACATACTTTTCTATTGGAGATAAATTGATACCATGTTTCAGTTTCCTAAATGACACTTATGTTAAAGCATTTTATTGCAAAAGCAGCTTTGAATTTTATATAATTTTACTGAAAAATTCATTTAAATCAGTTTGAATTAGTTTAAGTTGTGCGTTATTGGTTTATTTTCAGTTATTTATTGTTTCAAAGACATAACAGAAGCAGTATTTTGCAGATATTTGCCATCGTTTTGTGATAAAATAAATCAGCCATACTGCTTCTCGAAATCTGCAATCCAATCTATTTTTGGCGGATAATTATTCCAACAAAAACTAAAATCTATATTAAAAAAAACAAATCATACCAGAGCATTGTGACACGCATAATTCAGAAAATACAACCAGCATCTGCCAACTCCATGCTCACTATCTGTATAACATGTAGTTATAAAAACAATAGGATAATTTTTAAAACTGATCTAATCAATACGGTCTGCACCGACCAACCAACCACTGAGAGTTATAAAGATGTCAAAAGTAAAAAGGGATCGTCTCAGCAGAATTAAAATGGTGGCAAAACAGAAAACGGGAATGGGATTTTTTATTATTAGTTCACTTAAAATGAACTTCTCAAATAGATACTCACCCCGTATTGTTTTACTAGAAATCTTTCATATGATTTTTAATTTATATTTCCTTTTTAGTTTATTTTTTCAGAATTGGGAACCAAGGCAGTCAAATTTCGATTGATAGTTGATTGATCTGTTGATTCGTTTATTTAATATATGAAGACTTGATTAATTTCCTTTTAAAGAATTGAGGCTGCCGATCTTTTCTATAGGACTTATCCCAATTCCTAAGCTAATAGTTCGGTCTATAACTACTATTTGACTTTTCTGATGGCCCCTTTGTTGTGTTTACTTTATATCATTTCATCCTAACGGTTCATGGACTTCTGTTATCACCTATGTATCTGTGTCCTACTTTGTCATTTTTATGACACTTCGTCTCAGATTTTGTGTTTTGTAAACGCGATCTAATATTGAACATCTATCTACTCTTCTATTTTTTTCAATAATCCCGGCTAAAACACCAATTTATTTTTATTACGATTAACTGGCTAGAAATGATTTTTCTGTTTCATTTATACTTGTCATTATATTAGATGAGCTACCCATTTGAGGAAGAAACCAAATTTGAGATCTATAAACCCTGTTATTTTTATTTCTTATATCATTAAACAATAACAAACATCCTAAAAATCAAGTTTCCGTCAGAACTCTTCAGTTTTTAATTTAAACTTTAAAAAATAATTAAAAATATATTTTATGTTATATCTTGGTAATTTCTATCGAAAAATTAATGTCTTGAGCCCATGTTGTGTGATATTATGACTAAAATATAAATTAATTTTTATACACAGTTAACACACTACTGTTTAAATAAGCTGGATATGTTACATTAAGGGACTGTTCGTAGATTCTAATATTTTCGTACAATATGAACTGGGAATAAAGGCAAAACGTTATGTATAACGCTGTTTGCGAGGAAAATGCTCAGATAAGAAGAACCGAACATTGAGAAGATCCCGTGTAAATTGACACTGCGGATACCTCCTCTTCTCCGGATAAAAGGAAATATGCTTACATAAGGGGATAGTATTCGTACTCTTTTGTCATTCATTGTAAGATACGCCTTCATGTATACTGTGGCACTTGCAAATCGGTATATGGTGTAATTTATCATGGTAAAAGACTTATAATTACGGTATCTGAAGTTTGTGTTAATGTTTTTGAAATAAAAATATAATAATTTCAGGATTATTTTTTATCTTATTGTACGAGATTATTTTGTATTACAATTAAAAATACACTGCGTCAGTAAAAAGTTAATTAAAACTCTTAAAATATTTATATTTTATTACAAATATTTACTCACATTAATTGGTACATATTTACAAACTTGATTAGGTTGTAAATAGTAAAGCAAGAACGACTCTAAGCTATAAAATGCAAATAAAACAAAATTCTTTTTTAATCATATATATATATATATATATATATATATATATATATATTCATCGGAACTCGATCACATATATATATATATATATATACATATATAGGTGGCACTGGTGAGCTGTGTTTCAGTGGAAATCTCGCTCTGTTATTTTTCGTGTTTTTAACATTATTTATCGTATTGCATACAACTAATTTGTGGTAAATCTACTTGTAAAGATATAGTTTACAATGCCGAGTAATGGTGATGGTGTAAAATGTGGCAAATGTAAAGAAGATATCCCTCTAGATGGAGAGTATGCACTTTGTAGGTTATGTCAGTCAAGATATCATTTTGATAATTGTAGCATGAAGGCGCAGTCATGGAAAAGTCTGGGGAAGGCTGGACAAGGAAAATGGAGTTGTGTATCTTGTAGGTCCAAAGAAAGAACCTCTAGTCAGACTCAAGAGGATGAAATATTGTCTCATGAAGTTACGACCAAGATAGATAGCCTACTGGCACTCATTCCGGCAGTAAACCAAATTAAGGATACGTTGGAATTCTTATCCGGAAAATATGATGACATTTTAAGTGAAATTAAATTGCTTCGTCAGGAAAAATAAAGACTTAATAGTTGAGCTGAAAGAAGTCAAGGCAAAGCAGCAGGTTAGTGATGCTACTGTAAAGGACCTACTGAGTAGGGTCAACGAAATGGAACAATATGGTAGAAGAGTGAACCTGGAGATTCATGGAGTGCCTGTGAGGGGTCCCAAGGTCGAAGAAGAAGATACATATGAAGTTGTGAAGGAATTAGGTAAGACTATTAACGTTCCCTTTGTACCGGAGGAAATCCATAGGCTTCACAGGCTTCAGAAAAGGAAAGATGGAAATCCTCCTGCTATAATGGTACAGTTCTTTTCCAGCCAAGTGCGGGATAAATGGCTTCAAGCAGGGAAGAAATCACGACTTTCGGATCGGGATACGGGTAAACAGGTGTTCTTCAATGAAAACCTATCACTCTACTACAAGAATCTGCTGAGAGACACCAAGGCAAGAGCTAAAATCTATAACTATAAGTATGTATGGTTTAAAAATGGGAAGGTATTTGTAAAAAGAGGTGAAGGAAGTGAAAATGTAATTGTAATCAGAAGCTTAGATGACATAAAGAAAATTGGTGTATAAGGATTCTTAGGTTAGCCTATATTATTTTAGTAATACATCACAAAATTATGGATGGTCTTCAAACAGATCTAGATAAAAATGTCAGGTTTGAAAATTACAGTGATATATACAGTTGGTTTTCTCATATTTCTGAGGATCTTGAAATAAGAGTTTTCCATTTAAATATAAGGTCAATAAAAAAAAAACTGGGATGCCTTGAACATTCAGTTGCAAAAATTCATTCATAGATTGGATGTCATAGTTCTGTCAGAGATAGCTTGCTCATGTGACGAAATTGTTGGGTACAATTTATATGGATTCTCGAAAGTTGTTTCATGTAGGGAAGGTAGAAGAGGAGGAGGCTTAGTACTATTTTATAAGTCAGAAATGTTTACTTTCAGTCAGTTGAAGCTAAGGGTAGATTCATTTGAATGCATAGCTGGCAAACTAGAATATTTACTACTTAAACAAAAATGTATAATACATATTATAGCTATTTATAGGCCTCCTCCTACAAGTACAGGGTTTTCAACTAGATATTTCGTGACAGAAATTGATGATATTTTGAGACAGTATTTTTCTGTAGGAAGTGTGGTATTTTTGGGAGATACTAATATCAACATTACAGAAAATACCGAAATTATAGCTCAAGATTATGAAACAATGTTAGTATCTAAAGGTCTTGTTAGAGTTATTGATGATTTTACTAGAGAGGAAATCAAGGCAGGTAGGGTGACCAGATCTTGCATTGATCACTTGTACATGAGAGACGTTTTTAATTTTAATGAAATTCTTGGTTGTGTGCTAAAGACTAAAATTTCTGATCATTATCCTATTGGTGTTAAGCTGTCCCTTAAAATGAAATCAGATATCCAGTGCTTACATTTAAATGAAGGTAAAATAACATATGACGAGTCTAAGTTAAAAATAGCACTACAGAATATTAATTGGGATCATATGCCTGTAGATAATACCAATAGAGCATTTGAATTTATAGTTAACCAATTTAAAAAAACATATGAAAATTGTAAATTTAACAAGTATAATAATAAAAAAGTACAAGAACACAATACACGTAGAAGGATTGAAAAAGAGTGGATGACGGATTATTTGAGGGATTTGACCAAAGAACATGGATAGATTGTTTAAAACATGGAAATCGGATCCGACAAATGCTAGGCATAGAAATAATTATACATTCTTTAGAAATAGGGTTACATATGAAATTAGAAACAGAAAAAATGTATACTACAAAACTTACTTCTCAAATGTAAGGAATGATATAAGAAAAATGTGGAAAGGCATAAATAATTTATTAGGAAGAACGAAAGACAAAAATACCGATTTGCTGATTATTAATTCGATGAAACAAGCAATTGGTAGTATTACAAATGAATTTGCAACTCATTTTGACGTGGGAGTTACACAGGCTGTTCATAGATGCAATACAGTTAAAGAACTAATAAGAGAAAATAATCTAAGAGAAAACCTTTATATCCCTAGGGCTACAGCTAGAGAAATCATAAATCTTATACAATCAGTGAATGAAAATAAGCCTCCAGGTATAGATTTAATAAGACAAAAGGATTTAAAAATACTCTCACATTCACTTGGACCTGCATTGGCGAGAGCAATAAATTTGTCTTTGAGTGAAGGAATATTCCCTGAGTGTCTTAAGACTTCAATAGTGAGACCTATATATAAAAAGGGCTCTAGAGAAATTTATGAGAATTATAGGCCAGTGTCATTGCTTCCCAGTATAGAAAAGATATATGAACAATTTGTTGTGAATAAGTTAAATGGGTTCTTGAATCAATGTCACATTATTAATGAGAATCAATATGCTTTTCAAAAGGGTAAGGGAACTGAACTTCTTTTGAAGGACTTTACTAACTATGTAAATGAACAGTTAGAAAAAGGGTGTTATGTATTGGCTTTATTTTTGGATCTATCAAAGGCATTTGATACCATCAATCATAATAAGATGTTAGTAGTCCTGGAGAACATTGGTGTTGTTGGAGTAAACTTAAACTGGTTCAAATCATATTTACAAAACAGAGGTTACAGAGTAAAAATAGTAAACACTTATAGTGAATATAAGCTAAGCAACTGTGGTGTACCACAAGGTAGTAACCTTGGTCCATTACTGTTTAATATCTATATAAATAATATTTTTAATGTAACTAATTATGTAAAGGTGTGGGCATATGCAGATGACATCCTTCTGGTAGCATCTCATATGGATCTGGTAACTGCCCAAGCAATGCTTCAAAACGATTTTAATGAAATAAATAAATGGTTGCATAATATGGAACTTGTTATAAATCCAAAAAAGACTGTTATGATGAATATTCACTTAAGAAATAAAAAAGTAGGAAATGAGCCTGTTTTAAAATACCACACATGTATGTGTGAGCAACTACACACAAGTTTATACCTCACTTCATGTGATTGTGACATAATAAAATTAGTATGTACCTGTGATTATCTTGGGATAACAATAGATAATGGTTTAACATGGAAATACCACATTGAGAAAATCCAGAAAAAGATTTGCTCGTGTGTTGCTGTATTTTATAGATTAAAAAATATATTGAATATTGAAAGCAAGACTTCAGTATACAAGGCGTTAGTGGAGTCAATTGTTAGATATGGAATAATTGCATATGGAACAGCTGCAGACAACCACCTCAATAAGATACAAAGCCTTCAAAAGAAATGTCTGGATATAATGTTGAATGGCAGAGCTAATGGTATTACAGAAAAACAGTTGTATATACAAGCCAATAGCTTGACACCAAAGGGTTATTACAAGTATAGCATCCTTGTATATTATTTTGCAGACAATAAATATAAAATTTCAAACAGCAAGAACACTTCTGTAGCTTTAAGAAATATTGAAAAATTTAAAGTTTATAGAATAACAAATACTTTTGGTAAAAGATTGGTAAAATATATTGTTCCTTGCCTATTTAACAGTCTACCAAATTATATTTTTAATGAACATAATTATTGTAAGTTTAAAAAAACTTGTTTACAGGTGGTTAATGGAAGAGTTATAAATTTAGAATATAGATCTGTATAAACATTTCTAGATATTATTAACTTATTATGTTTATTAGTAAAGAAGAATTTGTGAGTATGTAGGGTATGTATGTATGTTATTATTTTAATGTTATTGTGGAAATTTACTGTTGTTTAATGATTGTTGCTGTGATAAATATATAGCCTATATTAACTTGTTGTTAACTTATACCATAATATTGTTATTTTTTATAGTTTAGTTTTGTTATTGTAATGTTGTTGTTTGGGGTCTGTTGTTGATTTTGGTTATTGCTGTGATAAACATATAGTGTATATTAATCTGTTATTGTGGTCCATGTTATATTTTTTTATAGTTTTGTTATGCTTTTGAATATTATGAATAAACATTATTAGATTGTGTTATATGTGATAAACATATAAGTTAGGCCTAGTATATATAGTTATTATAATATGTTATTTATTGTGTTATAGTCTAGCTTAATAGTTTTTAATTATTTATGTAACCTGATTAAGCTTCATGAATCTATGGTGGATCTGGTTGCCCTATTATAGATAAAATCAGATACAGAGTAAACAGTATATTTTTGTTGCAAATTCTGACATAATGTTGTCAGTTGTTTGAGTTTAAAATGTTTTGATGTGATGATGGGATTGTTGTTAAGAAAATTTTACAGATATATTTATAAAGCATAGCCTATAGTTTTTGTTGTTGTTGTTGTTGATATATAAGTTGGTTTTGTTAAAGTTTATTAGTTTAAATTACTTATTATTATTTATTTATTTATTGCTTTTTTTTAATACAAACACATGCCAAATATAACACATGAATTTTATCTATACAATAATAAACCGTTTGCTAGGGTTTGCCATTGGTATGAAAGCCTAGACTAAAGAGGGGAGGAGCTGCAGGTTGTTGTGGTGGCCGCGTACTGTACTGCAGTAAGAGAGTTTAGGGAATGGAAATTCGTTAGATACGACTAAACAATATGCAATATGAAATAACTTACATTTTGGAAGGAGTAGGAAAATGAATTATTATCAATATATAAATGCGTCAAAACACAATGAAATAACACATACACAATAACACAAAACACAATTAGGTTAGCACAGGGATAACACAAACACATATCGCAGACTGAATAGGCAAACAGACACATTGACATATATTTTGAATGCTGTAAATGCTACACATGGGTGAAATAAATTAACACAGTTATTTATTTATTGATAATCATCTAAAATGAACTTTAATAATTAGAGCAAAATTCATCCTAGATTTTGCACGTGCATTGCAGTTGCAGAAATAAACACTGGTAGTGGCGGAACAAGGAACAAGGAACGCCTGATGGGAGGGGGGTATTTATTCTTGTCTCATACCGATTGGAATTGGGTAAGGACATCGACTGCTTCTGAATATAAATTATACAATCCAATCACACTATATGACCAGTGCAAATTTGTTAGTTAGGAACATGAACTTAATTTTAAGAGTTAAGAGACCGGTTTTATCAGTGGTAATAATTTGAAATGTAAAGATAAAATAAAACAAACCTGTATGCTGTTACTCGTGCTTGTAAACTTTAACAAAGTAATGAATGCCAATTTTGATACGTAATTTAATAAATACATTTTATGGTTTAGTTAAGATAGTTTAATTTGGACCCCGCTGATAAGTGTTGTACTTAGCGGGGCCATTGAAATGTAAGCTTTTGGAAATAAACCAATTCAATTCAATATATATATATATATATATATATATATATATATATATATATATATATATATGCATGATCGAGTTATTAGGATCGAGTTCCGATGAAGAAAGCACTTTTTGCAATTAAAAGTTTTATTAAAATAAAATCAGCCAGTTGCCTCTAAGTCAAATCTATTAATTTTTAAAGTCCTTTGACAGTATTAGGTCTTCAGAAAGTATGTTCATTTGCTTATTTAAAGTCACATGTGACAGAAACGGTCAAATACATAAGATTATTTGGTAAATGGAGCTATCCCTATGAGAAGAAAGGAATAGATTGCTGATGTTGACATTTTGTTCGATTGATTCTATTTTACCTATAAAAAAATGTACAAACATTCCTGTTATTGCCTTCTTAATTCTTTCATCTTCTAAAAGTAATTTTAAACAATATATCTCGAGTGTACTCACGTATTTACTGCAGTTATCACACAACCGGCCTCTACTAGCCTCTTGCTTGAATATTACATGTTCAGTATTTTTTTTATCCTAATTTGCACGTTAGCTACAGAAGAAATTTTTGTGATTTTCCAGATCGCTGAGCCAAGATTAATCGTATGAATTATACGGTATATTGTAAACGGTCCATTAAACCTAATAATACCGACATTACACCTTTTTTATTGTAGGCTGTTGAAAAGGGTTTATTCATGGTCAAAATCACAGGTTTTGGGTGGGGGGGGGGGGGGGTGGGGGGGGGGGGGGGTGGGGGGGGGGGGGGGTGGGGGGGGGGGGGGGTGGGGGGGGGGGGGGGTGGGGGGGGGGGGGGGTATCTTCAGAGACTATTTAACTCACAGATAACGGAAGGCTCTAGAGTCAAAAAATTCTTAAAGCAGAAGGCATCATAAACTTATAAACTTCCAGTTTTTGGCTGCTGTAAGTGCAAAAACTTTGCATCTCAGTGGGTAGCTGTATCTCAGTGTCCAGGCGTTGGTGTTTCTAGAGAGTGAAAGCGATGGGTAAGAGCTATAAGTATTGACAAAGTTCTTAGAGATTAATTAATGACAGAGAATAAAAATGTGTAATAAGTATGGAGTTATCGTGGGGTCTTCGTTCTCTCAGGGACTGGGAATCCCAAGCGACTGATATTTTATTCATGTCCGGATCTTATTTATATTTATTATACAGTGTCATGAAGCACTTTAGTTGCCTTAATACAACTGGTTTTGCGGTTTTTTAATGATATAATACTACAATAGAAAGGAACAAGACTCACTAACCATTTCCAATGTCATCCCTTACAAGTGATCGATGACATTTTTACAGAGTTTCAGTAAGCCATGTCAATAAAATATTAAAATAATATTCAAATAATTATTTTGATAAATAAACTACACACTAGAGAGGTGAGTGATGTTTGTGTTTCTGATGATGTGACACTGCTCAGACTCGAAAATGTAAACTTTATGGTGAATCGTACGATCTTGTGTAACTTCTCTGTTAAACTGAACGCTACCAAGCTCAGCGCCGACCACAGTAAAGGTGTTTACACTGTACCGTTATTATGAGTTGTGTGTGGTCACTAACTTGAAACTTGTGTTTCCACACGAGCTTGGGTTGTGCACACTGCATATTTTATGTAGTTTGGTATTTGGTTATTACATATTTGAGTTGGTAAACTTATAATGAATTAACCATATAAACTAGAGGAATTAAGCATTAAAAATATTTGTAGTAAGTACCAAAATCATCGATTTTGTATTGCTTTCTATGTAAAAGCCAAATACCATTGAATAGCTGAATACATTTTTCCTAAAAAATATAAGGCCGCGGACCATGACACTTGGCACAAATATTCAGTGTAGGCTCTAGATAAATACATATGTTTTCGGATATTTAGATTACATCCGTAAAACAGATTTATAATTATACAACAAAATTCTATTGTAATAAGCTACTGACCTATTGTTGTTGAGTTTTTGTTTATGTTGTTATTTGAAAATATCACGTTATTTGCGATAAATTAAAATCAAATCCACGTTTTTACTAACAAATTTATATGCTAACAAATATATATCTCGTGTAAGGTTTCAAAATGATACGGTTTCCAAGAATGTAAACAAATTTTTAATGAGTTTAATGAACGAAAGTGGCCTGTAAACTCTATTACTATTAATTAATGGTTAGTTTAATCAAAACCCAAAAGCAAAAGACTATAACGGACTAAACTTTATAAACATCGAATATTAAACTTTTTACATATCTGTCATTATCGTGAAATACTAGTAACACCAATGAAACAGATGTACGGTGAAACTATGACCTGGTGACTGTAACATGATCGACAATGTTACGCTACATTTTTATATAAAACCACTGCATGGTGTCGGGTTGCGGGTGAACCACAACGTGCTCAGGGCCACATTTATCAGTCGGGGAAAACAATAAAAGTCAGTTACGGTGAGCCGTGGACCTGGTGACTGTAACATGATGACTAATACTGACAATGTTACAGTACATTTTTATATAAAACCACTGCTAGGTGTCGGGTTGCCGGTGAACCACAACGTGCTCAGGGCCACGTTTTATCAGTCGGGGAAAACAATAAAAGCCAGTTACGGTGCATAACTGGTCGTACACTGTTCAAACCGAGCCACAAAGTGGGGAGTGTTCAGTTACATTACCTTATACAATTTAATCCAGTTTAATTGCGTGTAAATTACATAGTTATCTTTATTACTAAAAAAAGATCGGGGTTGCGTTAAGTTTAAATACTTTAAGCAATTTAATGCAGTTTGCTTACTAGTAAAGTACATAATTATCTTTATTATTAGAAAAATATCGGGTTGCGTTAAGTTTAAATACTATATACAATTGAATGCAGTTTAATACGTGTAAATTAGATAATTATGTTTGAAGAATACATATACCCGAATACTAACCTGATCATAAAATATTACGTGTTGGTATGATTTGCTAAGAAGGAACTTTTATTTAATTTCTTTTATTAAATTGAAGGAAGTGGGTATAGTGTATCCCAATTTTAAACATGCTTATGTCATTGTAATATAATTAAATTGATATAAATGTAGTTAATAATATACACTATACAGATATAACATTATACACATATTATATATCGTAATAATCTCATAAATGCGAAAATTCCTTTGTTTGTTTATTTTGCTTTCACCCATAAACTGATCAACTGACTGAACGAAATTTTACATGGACATTCCAGAAGGAAACAAAACACCGTGGTACTGGGCCTCAGCACGATCCAAAAAACCATGATTCGTGATTGAAAGTCCAGTAACAAGCGAGCGCAGTCTGTACTTATAACAAGACAATAGGAAACATTAAATTCAAATTTGTAGCAGTTAAACGTCAAGGGGAGATCGCATCCATTTCTCTCTGATGAGGTATAATGATACTGCTTATGTATACAAATACTGATCTGATTGTTGGAGTGGATCGAGGAAATAGTATGATACAACAAACATGGATTGGGAAGAAAGAACACTTTACTGTATTATATTGAAATATTGATGAAAACAACCATAATGTTTAGTATTATTGCTGTATATTTTTGTTTTTAATTTTAAATTACAATATCAAATATCTATGCAATTAAGAAGACAAGGACTGTTTGAATTTAACCTCATAACAAAATTAAGTGTAGGTATACATTACACACACACACACACACACACACACACACACACACACACACACACACACACACACACACACACACACACACACACACACACACACACACACACACACACCACACACACACACACACACACACACACACACACACACATATATATATATACACATACATTTATATCTATTGTTATTTGAAGAAATATAGAAAGTGTTCATGTTTCTTTTTTTATTTTTAGATGCATAGATCTCTGAGTTTAAATCATGATAATTATAGCAAGAAACATATCAACTTTGACTTCTTTTAAATAGATATAAAATAGTTCAAGTGTTACTGAAATCTAGGGGGCTATTTAATCAAATGCACAGATTTTTGCATAGATATTGGGGGCAAGTCACGGGCATGTGCTAGTCACATTATATAGTGTATATACTGTATAACTACAATCAGTCTCAGCTGCTCGGTTACGGTTTCAATCTACTTAGATCTCATTGGATCAACATGGCTACTGAGTATTCATTCTACCGGAAACAACATGTGACATCAGATAGTAGTATAACTGAAGTTCAGCCACGTCGCGCTAGCTAATTGATGTTGATCTTATTATCCCAACATGACTGACTAGTATTAATCTTACCGGAACATCATGTGACCTCAGATAGTAGTATAACTGAAGTTCAGCCACGTCGCGCTAGCTAATTGAGGTTGATCTTATTATCCCAACATGACTGGCTAGTATTAATCTTACCGGAACAACATGTGACCTCAGAAAGTAGTATAACTGAAGTTCAGCCACGTCGCGCAGGCTAATTGAGGTTGATCTTATTATCCCAACATGACTGACTAGTATTAATCTTACCGGAACAACATGTGACCTCAGATAGTAGTATAACTGAAGTTCAGCCACGTCGCGCTAGCTAATTGAGGTTGATCTTATCATCCCAACATGGCTGCCAACTATTAATCTTACCGGAACAACATTTGACAAAAAAACAAATTATCTTGAAAGCCATCAACGTGGAGCTACTTTATTGTGGTTAATTGTATTCAATTCAATATGGCTGCCAATTATTTATCCTACCGTAACAATATATGACCGCAAATAACAGTTTATCTTGAAAGCTATCCACGTGGAGCTACCTTATTGTGGTTTATTTTATTATCCCAAAATGGCTGCCAACTATTAATCTTACCTGAACAATATATGACCACAAATAACAGTTTATCTTGAAAGCTATCCACGTGGAGCTACTTTATAGTGGTTTATTTTATTAAATTCAACATGGCTGCCGATTATTAATCTTACCGGAACAATATATGACCACAAACAACAGTTTATCTTGAAAGCTATCACGTAGAGCTACCCTATTGTGGTTGATCTTATTGAATCAGCATTGCTACCGAGTATTAATCTTATCAGAACAACATGCGACCACAAATAACAGTTTATCTTGAAAGCTATGCACGTAGAGCTACCCTATTGTGGTTGATTTTATTGAATCAGCATTGCTACCGAGTATGAATCTTATCAGAACAACATGCGACCACAAATAACAGTTTATCTTAAAAGCTATCGACGTAGAGCTACCCTATTGTGGTTGATCTTATTGAATCAGCATTGCTACCGAGTATGTGGTTGATCTTATTGAATCAGCATTGCTACCGAGTATTAATCTTATCAGAACAACATGCGACCACAAACAACAGTTTATCTTGAAAGCTATCGACGTAGAGCTACCCTATTGTGGTTGATCTTATTGAATCAGCATTGCTACCGAGTATGAATCTTATAAGAACAACATGTGACCACAAACAACAGTTTATCTTGAAATCTATCGACGTAGAGCTACCCTATTGTGATTGATCTTATTGAATCAGCATTGCTACCGAGTATTAATCTTACCAGAACAACATGTGAAAAAATGTAAATGAAGTTATACAGCTATAATACATCAAATGTACTTCATTGTCTGTAAATATATAGACATTAGGAATGAAGAGGAAGTAAATGCGGGAAGACGAAGTGTTTCCTTTTGTTGGTTTTCTTTTGTGGCATCTAACAATAGCGTGTTCTTGTGGAAGAGATGTCTAACGATGAGCTTTCATTGTAAACTCTAGGTGATGATAACCGACAGTTTCGTTACCCTTTATAATGCACGTTTACTTTGGTGATACTATGAAAATCACACAATCCAAATAATCTCCACCAAAGTAATTTTCGTATGTAGTTTAGTGAACATTGCCTCAAAATATTATCAAATTAAATATTAACTCTTGTCTATCAGGCAACTTTAGACTGTATTTCGTGAAAAATTTCTTGTTAAAGTAAAAAAGTGTAAGTTAAGTACATTATGATTGCTCCACCCAAACAATTCATTTTCCTAACTAACACAACAATCCGACATATGTGTACATATTGTAAATATATGAATGAATATTTTATTCACAAAACGATATATAACGATATAATATGAATTATTCTGTATAAACATTATATATAAGTGAAGTGGTAGTTTTATCAGGTTCATAATGGATAGGTGATTGGTGTCTCTGATGTCGAAACGGTGTAAAGGTTCGTTTTGAGCTTCTTCGTCATCGAGTTTCTTTTAATCTCTTCAGACGAATATGACTCAAGATTCCAGGAGTCAAGTCTGAGACAGCGTCAGATGCCAGACGCTGCAATAACAGGAAGGTGAACTGGAGTTAAACTCAACATCCAAACCCTGTATTTATATACATAGACATATTAAGTAATAGTAAAT
Organism: Homalodisca vitripennis; assembly: GCF_021130785.1. Taxonomy (NCBI): domain Eukaryota; kingdom Metazoa; phylum Arthropoda; class Insecta; order Hemiptera; family Cicadellidae; genus Homalodisca; species Homalodisca vitripennis. The sequence continues at coordinate 222,146,229 of NC_060208.1, read as the reverse complement.
TATTTGTGTATGTAAAAGTATGTATTTTTAGGTGTATATCACTGATATATGTCACTTTTACGCAAAACTATTTAATCTACATCCCTCAATAAACAAAACTTGTTTTCATCAACGAATATACTGCCGGATTTTGATCTATTTAACAAATAATAAAAATAAACCTAAGTTGAAGAGTAGTATGATTATGCATTTTGATACACAAAAAAAACTTAAATTAAACGAATTAAGTAAAAATCTATTGAAATAATTTATAAGATAAAATATTAATATTGTTAATAGGAACCTTAAAACGTGCATGCCATCACCCATGAAATTAGACTGCGTATTTGAACTATTTATTATATAATAACGTAATTTGTTACACCAATGTTTAAGCATGTTACTGTGACGAATAATAAATAAAATTATGTTCATGTTAAACACAGCGTAATGTAGTAGAATGATGATGTCAATATAACCTTCGTTTTTAATAAGAGCACTTGTTTTCCCACTCACTGACTAGATTTACACACATGAATACTTCACACTATGTCAACCACAAATTAATTAAATTTGGCACAGCCAAAGCAAATTAATATGTGGCCAGCAGCGGCCCTTAGATACCTGGCGTAATCTCCTCCAGCCATCAGGTTAAGCTTGGTCTCTCAAGGTGCTAATCTCTTTAGTAGAGACTCATAATCGCAGGTGGTAACTAAATTTTGTGCAGGATACACTCAGTGTATCTATTGTTAATAATAATTATTTCTCAAGGTTTAAAAAATATTTAAATATTTACTTAGTAGGTAAATTCTGCTTAATACACATTGTTCAAAACTACATCATAATATGTGTATACAGATACTGGTAATATAAAAGGTAATGTATTCTGGAGCATCAATGATAAATATATTATAATTACACTAATGCCAAATTATTTCATATTAACGTTTTTGAAATGTATTTTCCGCACAGAGGATTATCTGTAAATGTTATTTAAAAGGAACAAAAATGAGGTAACCGGGATGGAAGCAGTACAAATACAGGTTAAGAGTATACAAATAGTGTTTTTAACCAAAAAATTTTGACACGACAACAATTTTAAACACGGTATAAGTTGGATGTGTTCATTAACATTCAGTATCTACTTGAATTTACTTAAACAACACCATAAAGTTACGAGGTTGGCGGAAAAGCCAGTAACAGATTAACTATCATAATGTAATCTCCAATAGCTTCCTAATTTATATTACAAGGTAATTGCAGGTAAAGTAGAAAATTGCCGAGCTCAGTGTGAAGTTTTAGAATCAGGTCACAAGTAAGTTAGTTAACAGTTTTGCTATCATGTTATAATGTTTATTGGCTCTCTAGTTTATGTTACAATGTTGAAATATAATACTTTAAATCTTACTGTGAACATTCTAGAATTAGGTCGTCAGTAATTTATGAAACATTTTAGCTATCATATTATAATCTCTATTGGCTATCTCGTTTATGTTACAATGTTAAAATATAATACTTTAGAGCGCACTGTGAACATTACAAAATCTGGTCACAAGTAAGTTAGGTAACAGTTTTGCCATCATATTCTAATTTGTATTGGCTCTCTAGTTTTTGTTACAATGTTGAAATATAATTCTTTAAAGGTCACTGTAAATTTCAAGAATAATGTTACATTCATTAATCTTTTCATAATCTCCGATAACTTTCTATTTTAATTTTCAAGTTGCGATGGAAACGGTACAGGTCAGTGTTATGTTTGCCATATTATGTCACTAGTAGGTTATGTACCAGTTCAGCTGTCTTTATACTCTTATATAATATCGTTGCTCATTATTTTAAATTAATTTTACAACTTTATATCCTCGTTATTTGAATAATGTAATCTCTGCATATTAATCGTTTTACCTTCATAATGTTACAATTGCAATTTTGTAATACGTGCAGTCCCTGTTCATTAAGTCAGTTGATTAACAATGAATCTGGATTAGTTAGAAATAAGGATTACTTTCTTCCTAATCAGATATTCAATACTACCAATACAAGTCCCCTGAAGCGCTACCGTTTATCTTCCACTGAGCGGCGATGTAGTATCTGCACGATAACCAAACAAATACTTATGTAAGCAGAATTCATTTTTAACGCACAAAAGTTCTACCAGAGTCGATTTGCACAGAAACTTGTCAATGTTCGGCTTTTACTTGTTTGCGTATTTTCCTTCTGAACAACTAGAGAATATGAGCGAACTTTAGGACATAATTCAATCCGCGCATTCTATCTCCATTCAATATATCTTGAGCCTTTTGAAGATGTGATGTGTTTTGAATCATTGTTTTGTTCTACGCACTTATTAATTAGGTTATTAGGTTTTTATTACTAATGTTGTCGTAAACCACAACACGCTAATTCAAATTCAAAAGCAAAGGCACTCTAGCAAATAAGGGAGGAATGAATTAGAGTAAGGCGTATAAAAAGTTACACTCTTAACCTATTCTATAAATCATAGATTTATAACCAAAAATTTGTTTATTGATCATTTTATATCTCAGTCATACTTGCAGGAATATAATACATTTTAATTATTATTTTGTATATTCATGAAACAGCGAAGCATTAGTGAAGAATTTAGATCATTGTAGGTACATTTAATGTAAATATAAGGCCACACCTTTACTACGACTATTGTATCTCCAAGGGAAGCATTAAAGGTTTTCATATTTGTTCCTGGAGCTATAAACCACAAATGGAGGAACATTAGGAGTAAGGCTGCAAGTTCTTCATAGCTTTATTCACTGTTTCAAATGTTGAGTTCAGCAAAGTTCTCCTTTCTGAGGTATGTTTTGTAAATTCTAGACATACCATAAAGAAGATTTATTGCCTTCAATGAGAATTACGTTTATTTCCTTTATTTGCTGTCGTTAAGAGAATGGACCATTTAATCATAATGTAAAAAATTTTACGCTAGAGCATACTCATTTATCCTCGAAGCATTTAAAAGCTGGATGCGCTACATTGTTAATTCCCTGACTAGAATAATTGAGATAAATATTAAATATTTATCTTCTAGTATGTGCTGTTGAAAAAAATATTATAAATAATTATGGCTTTTAACAGTTATAGGAAGGGAACTAAGAGCTTGAACGACAAACCCTTTGTTTTTAGATTTCAATTAAGCCCTAAAATATATAAATACTTTCACTACTCTTTGTAAGTATTTTGACCTGCAATTTGTATTTTTTATCATTCATTGTATATACGAAATGTTTAAGTACTCTTCAGTATTATCATTCCAGGAATAAAAGCTGGAAAAGAGGAATTCGGTCAGGTTATCTTAGTACCTTGATCTACCTTCGTTTTTAACTTTGAAAAATATGTTGAAATATGTGTTTAAAAGAACATATTTTAACGAAATTTCTTATTATTTTTCGCTTTATCATGTTATTTCATTTACAATTTGGATTCTTAGAACATTAAATTTTAACATATGGGATCCTTATGTATGTTATATTTGCTCCCTATGCAATTTTTTGTAGAATATCTAAAAATAGAATTTAATGAGAAATCGACTTTGTCTTAACATTACTTTGATAAATAAGACATAAAAACTAGACACATCTGTTCAAATCTTGAGTTTTTTAAACTCTGACACCTATATGAGATTGTTTAATATTTAAAATAGTGTCCAGTTAGAATATTTTTTTACTATTCAGAATAAGACTCTCTATTCATTATAAATAGTTCTTGGAATTCCAATATACAATGGAGCAATGATTCAGTGAAACATGGACCTATCGTCAGATTTGACTATCGTTTTTCCCATTGGTGGTTCCGTCCTTATGTATCCGTCCAGAAGCGTCCTTTAGACGCCCGAGCAGTCTGTGTACCGTTGGAGTCGTTCTGAACATGAAATTTTCCGGTAGGTTTCGCCCTTTGTTCTCTCTTTGATCTCGTCTTGGAACTCGGCGCTCTATGAAGTAACAGAAGCGGTTTTATTTTCTCTCTACGAAGATGCGTGGCTATTGAACCTCCTTGTATACCTCGTTGGTTGTAGCAGTACCGTCTTGACCGTCATCACGTGATGTAGTCTTGGGTCCCGATGACCTTTGTGAACGCGGTTACAGAAGTAGTGCCGCTTTGAACTTTGTATCGTGTGCGTTAAAAAAATGGATTCCCTCCAACTTATTTCCTACCTTGATGTGAGTAACTGTTATTACTGGAGGAAATTGTTGCATGTGGCCAGTTCTTCCATGGACCATGCTACAGCCCTGGAAGCCTTGAACGAACTAGAAGTGCCCCCTGGATGAAGCCAGACATGAAGCTTGATGAACGTCGGTGAGTTGGTATCACTCCTAGACTTTCTTATTGTTATTCTCCCCTCCAAGCCATCTGCGTGCATTGCTATGTAACTCTTTATGTTACTTTAGAATCTAAAATTTATTCCGGTTTTGATGAAGACAAATTTAGCTGTAATTGTATGTAAGATTGTTTTTCGTAAGTTAAACATATTCGATTCAAATTATGTCGCATTCATTGTTTTATTTGCACAATAAGTTTTACAGTTTTATCGTGCCCAGAGCGACAGATCAACTGATCGTGTAGGATTCCACTCTCATATGAAATACGGAAAAGCTACGTAAATGCAGCGGCCATAAATGGTTGGGAATCCGATTAGAAAAAAGGGGATTGAAAGAGCTTTCTCTGCTCTTTTTATTTTTTTGTCGTGGATGAGCATTGTTGCTATCAATCTAATTTTAATTACTTTCATAGCGCTGTGTTTATAATTAGTAAAATTGACAAATTTTTGTCAGCCAACAAAATATATTTTCATATTTTGGTCCGTAGTTTACTTTTCTTTCATAGTCTTTACTTTTATAACATAACACGAGAATCTCAGAAACTATTGAAAAAGAGCAAAACCGATATTTATATATACATCACCTTCTTGTACGCCCATTAAGAATATTTTGTTTTTGTATTTTAAGGTTTTTAACCAACATTACAGTTTAAAATACTGGATTTTACGTTAATCAAACGTAAAAAACATTGTTTCGAAAGACCTGACAGTACATAACGAAAGAGTATAGCAGTAAAAGATTGCCCTTTCATATTCAGACTCTTAAATTGGACTTTAAACCAAGTTTCAAGTCGTGAGTACATTTCCATAAATACTTTTTGCATAAGCAGATGGACAGTTGATATTATTTATGGAAGAGATTGTTTATCCTTAATAATTACCAAATGTTTACTTAATCTTATAAACTATTTAATTAAAATCATAAATATTTATTTTATCTTACTGTGTCTACTAAGGAGTGGTTCTATTTTTCATAATGAATTCACCAAACTTGCATTTAGTTATTAGATTTCTGTACTAAAACATCTTCTTATAATCTTTTAAACATGTCACTTTGAAATGTCACATATTTTTTATTAAGTTACAAAGGTGTATATCAGGAAATTACATCGCTCTAAAACTTCTAAATTTTAGCACCAAAGTTGTATGGAAACTACTGATACTTAAATAACTGCATGGGAAACCAAACACATATAAAGAATTATGATTAATTTTCCATTGTTTCTTAGGAAATATCACTTTAACTTTAATATGGCATTCATTCTGGTAAAATTGAGCATTAAGTATATTTCTATTTTTATGAATCAAAATGATCATTTAGACATCATTTGGAGAACACAATAAGAAATGTTATTATACATCTTTTGACATCAAGTACTAAATAGCACGTTTTATAATTATACAGTGACGTTAAAAAGTCATTCTTGACTCGTTATTTTCACAAATTTAATCAAAAATATTTTATATATAAGGCAAAAACTTCATAAGATTGCAATAGCTTTCAATAGGTTAGATTTGTGCATCAGGGAATGTTGCCATACAACATTAAGTACTGGTCATATAAGTAAGTTTGTATTTTGAATTATCAAATCTATTTTGTATGAGGAATCTCAGTTTTTGAATTCCAGCCTACGCGCTAACATAGTGCCGAAAGTCAAAGAAACACTAACAAAAACCTTGTATCAGGTATAACTGGTATTTTATTCTGAGATTATAGCTCCAAGAGACAAGGGATTTGCAAGCCTATGTTTAAAAAATTGTGATAATGTTTGGGTTTAAATTTATATCGTACAATTTTACGGTAGAGAACAATGAAATAATAATATGCAGTGAAAATAGGTTTGCAAGAAAGTACATAAACAGTATATCATCCGTATATATCTGCCATAGAGAGACTCACGTCCTTCTAAAACCCTAAATGTAATATAAAAATATGTATATTGGTGTTTACAGTATGCAAAACATAATCTTTACAACTGCGTTTAAATGGTGCATCAATTTTTTTATATCATAAATAATTTTATAAAACTGTATAAACTTACTTTTGACTAATCAACAAAATACCACAGAAACGTAATTTTTATTGGTGATCATTCAAAATGCTCCTCTCCGTATTCAGAAAACCGAATTATTGCACTTAAAACTTTTGCGTCCAGTTGTTTTGGAAATTAATCCGGAAAAGGGAATATCTTCCCGATGTCCATAACTTATTTCAAGAGTGTTTGATACGCCATTTATAAATGAGATGCGATAACACCCGCGTATTTCATAAGGTGATTGTGTGCAAAGCGATGGCTGACAAACAGTCTTATAAGTAATAATGAATCGCTAAATCTTTTGCTAATCGGTAATCTAGAGAACGGCTGAACCAATGGTGATAATTCGGTAAAGGTCTGAGAAAGGTTTATATGAAGAGAGAATCGGAAAAGTATCCCATAATTCTTTATAATTATTAAACATGAATCACAAGATTTCTTAATTTAAATTTAACTCGCCCAAACTGCTGTTGACACTTTCCACAGAAGTTTGTCAAATAAGCCGAAATATTTAGTTTTCATTTAAAGTTAAGAAAATATTCAGTGCTTGATCAGTAGGGTACTGCATATAGCAAATACAAAGTTAATAGACAAATTTTACTCCAGATTGCGTCAGTAACGAATTAAAACAAGTAATGCACCAAAATCTCCAGGACACTTCGAGGGGAGAAGAAGACCAACTGACCACTTCATGGACAGCGTGGTATTGTCTACTCCCCTGGAGATCGAGCAGAGGCCTTCGCCGACCCCATGGAAGACCAATTCTCCCCACACGCGGATATATACGACGAGGACACGTGCGAAATGATTGAAAACTTCCTGGTGGAATACCAACCTGATGAAGACGACCTACTGCCCACTGTGACTACACTTGAAGTGCAAGACCACATTCGCCGCCTTCGCCCGAAGAAGGAACTCCTTAGGAACTCCAGCATTGAAGAACCTGCCGGCTTGGGTGATCGTCACGATCACCTGCATCTTCAACTAATGCCTACGCCTGGCTCACTTCCCGACCACCTGGAAGAATGCCAAGGTGATCATGATACCCAAGCCCGGCAAGGACCCTCTCTTCCCGGAGAACCATAGGCCGATATCCCTCCTGCCTGTGCTCTCCAAGATTCTGGAGAAGATCGTCTTGGCGAGATTCCCTGAGGAGTTCTTCACGTCTATCAGGACAGAACAATTCGGCTTCCGCACCGGCCACTCCACTACCCTTCAGCTTCGCAGAGTCCTGAACAACATCACCGGAGCTGTAGGAAAGAAAGCACCACTCCACTTCAGTCCTGATAGACGTGAGCAAAGCCTTCGACAAGGTGTGGCACGAGGGACTGCTCTTCAAGCTGTCATCGTCTCCATTGCCAGGCAGGATTTTCCGGCTGCTCCGCAGCTATCTCCACCTCCGGACCTTCTCCGTCAGCGTTGCCCGATCCACCTCCACGACCCGCCCAGTGACATCTGGTGTGCCACAGGGATCTGTCCTCGGCCCGATCCTGTACCTGTGGTACACAAACGACTTTCCGGTCGCTCCAAGAGTGCAGCTCTCCCTGTACGCGGACGATGCGCTTCTCACGGCCACTTCTGCCAACCTGAGGATGGCTGGGTTCTACATCCAGCGGCAGCTGCACCTAATGGAGCCCTGGTTGACCAAGTGGAGGATCAAGGTCAACGTTGACAAATGTGAAGCCATAAACTTCACGAGGACAAGGAGACAAGCGGACGGCCGTCACCTGTCACTCAACGGCGACGACATACCGTGGAAGACTTCAGTCAAGTACCTGGGGGTACTCCTGGACTCCAAGCTGACCTTCACACCCCACGTCAAGACGATCTGTGGCCAAGCGAGGAAGGGCTTCGGCAGCATCGGCCCCCTGCTCAACTCCACGAAGCTACCGACCAGGACGAAGGTCCTGCTCTACACGGCTCTGATACGACCAGTGCTCACATATGCGGCCCCAGCATGGTACCACCTCACCTGCAAGACAGCAAGGAGGCAGTTGTTTGCTGTCCAGAGCGTGTGTCTCCGGCGGGCCACTGGGTCGCCCTGGTTCGTGAGGAATACCGTAGTCACGGCTTCGTCCAACGACCCTACCATCAGGAGCTTCGTAGAAGGCCTGACATCGGGCCTTGAGGAAGCTGCAGAGTCCTCAATGTGGGATCACATCCGTGAGCTCGCGCCCAGGAGGTCCCCAACTGCGTCTTACCATGGACGACTGATGACATCGACTACAACTTCGACTGCACCACGACACTTCACCCCACTGACAGGTAGCGAAAGCTTTGACCCTCGAGACACAAGGCAAAAGCCTAACCAGCAGAGGCCTTGAAAGATGTGGGGGATCCACCCCCCCCCCCACAGTCACAGCGACTTGACTTGACTTGAGTAATGCACCAGAAATACTATTTAAACAATGTTATAAATCCCTCCCCAATGAAAAAAGCTGTAAGTGTTTGCTTCCACTTGAGGTATTTAAAGATTTTTCGCTTCCTTGACATTGTAATATTGTATTTTTACAGTGGCTTGGGGAAAACAGGAGATGGAACAACAAAATGCACCAACAAGGCTTCCTTTCCCTGAATACAGCCCGAAAGCTAAGACTATGAAACAATGTAATATATACAATTATTTTTAAATGTCGCATGCACTTAGTAAAGTTTTCTTTTGTACCATAAGTAAATGCTTTTACACCACAAGGACTACTAAGTCATAGAAATATATGTATATTTAATTCATCTAAACAGCAAATATCATAATCATAAAGAAAATTAGATTACAAGAGCATGGTATTAACGGTTTTTGATCAAAGTAGTTTTTTGAAATGTATATGTTATATAATATCTTTAACGGGTAATAAGGCAAAATGAATTGTGTCAACTTAAATACACAGTATAAAAATGAACTCAACAATATAACAAGAAAGATCTTAGAATGGCTTCCCATCTATCTGTATGAAATTAAAAAAAAAATCTTAATTACTAATTTATCTCAACATTTGTCTCATAGTAATTCAAAGTTAGTCTCATGGTAACCATGACTGCAACAAAAAATTTGCAATAAAATAAGTTTTTAAGCAAACTCCTTTTACCCACGAGAGTATTTAATACGTGACATGTTAACATAATATGTAGTCTAATTATCATAAAACGACCAACCATGTTGTAGTAACTTGATGAGAAGTAATTTATTATTTAATGACTAATATGAAGCAATAACGCCAATTTAATGAACAAAAATGTACATTTATTACGTTGCAATATATTTTGAGAAGGAGGTAATTTTTGACTTAAAATGTTGCATGAAACTTAATTATAAACGGACAACAATGAGTTCTGCAAACCATTATTGCAGATTTTTATATATAAAATAAAATCAACAGCACATTTCATAACCTGCAATCTGATCCCTTTTTATAAGGTGGATAACTGATTTAAAACATATAACGATAACCAAGGTAAAGTAAACAAAACATAACCAATGGTTGTGACATGTCAGGAATGATGAAAGACACGTATGTTAACACATATTGTCTCTAAGACGTGGTACGTAATAAAACCAACACAAATTAGTATATACTAAAGAATAAGTCACGATATTGGCTGAACGTTAGCAAATCACTCGAGAGTCCGAAAATATTTCGTTTCTGTCTTCGCTTCTGTCGTTCTGTCCCTTTTAATGAGTTCTCAAAAGTGAACTAACCCTTAGATCTGAGACTGTCTACGAAGTTTCTATAAAAACAACTCTGAATTTAAAGAACGTCCATGTCACTGTATGGAATTAGATTCAGCGTCAGCTAAAATTTTTAATTTGCAATTTTTTGGATAACCATGATGGCAACGAAAACATAGGATAATAAATAAATGTATAAATTAAATGAATCAAATCATAAGATTTTTTAAATTATTAACACGTAACGCTTACAAATGAAAAAAGATAATTGAGTGGAAAATAAATTTTGAAAATCGGTGACAGGATTTTATTTTAGTGCAATCTTGCTTTGTAGTACTTTGTTACCTCATCGAGACTTTTAATAATTGGAAGAACAATATGAATGTTAACTCAATGAACAATAAAAAATTTTTATTATATGGCAAGGTATCTTCCTGAGAAAAATTTCATCTGTTAACTTTTTTAAAGTAATTAAAAAAAGCTGAATAATGAGCTATAAACTAGAAATTGCAGTCGTAATTAAGACTGTTACCGACACGTGGTGTGGCGTACTCCTGCCTTATACTAAGTATACATAGAACTTAACAGTAATTTCTGAATGGTTATGATAGTAAGTAGTGTACTTTGGAAATACTAAAGAATAATAAGGAGTATATATTAATCTGATTACTAAAGTGTTACAATATCGTAACTATACGGCTTATAATTTAAAGGAAGTACTTAAAAACGTGTGGTCTCAAGTAGAGAGTGGCATTTTATATATAGTGTATCAGTATCATTAGTTATTTCAATGCGTTTTGACATTTACACGTCTTTGAAACAAAATCAGTTTAAATTGTAAAAGTTTTATTGTACCACTCAGTGAAAGGTGAATAATGTGAGGAATAAAATTTTTTGAGTGAAATAGGAAATACAAAACATGCCATTATATAACAGTTTTATAATATATATATATATATATATATATATATATATATATATATATATATATATATATATATAATAAATGTAATATGTTGACATCTACACCTATATCAACATGTATGTATTATTTTTAATCAACATTGAACAGAAAAATTTATTTACTCTGTCGGGACTTGAACCCGGGGCTCTGTCTTAATGGGTGAACATGTTATCACTAAACCATTGAACTCTTACTTTAAACGATTTACTTATTTTGTATTTGACCGTCATATATGTGTTTAAATAAACTAAACTAACCTAATAAGACCTAATAAATGTCAAATGACTTAAACAATAAATAAATTTGAATGAGAGTTAAGAGCCTGATTAAATTTTTAATAAACATTAAATCGCAAAAAATATTTCCTCCGACGGGACTGTAATCAGGGTCTATCACTCGCCGGATGAGCATGATACTACTAAAATAAAGAGCCCTCAACTTTTACTTATGTATAAAGCCATCAATGAAAATCTTTTTATTTTCATCCTATTCAATGCAGTAGCGTAGTCATTTAATTGTATTTATTGTTCTTATTGCATGCAAACTTGCGTTGGTCTTTTAAATTTAAACTGAATATATTAAAATATAAAATCTAAATATAACTAACTACTAACTTTCCCCAGAATGATTCACTTCAGCATGGTTTATACAATGCAGTTGAACCTACACTGGATGCAACAATAATGGATGTGTCACTTACATATATTATTTTGTAAAGGATACACAAGGATACACAGGAGCGGCACAATACTACCCGTAAATGTTGCGATATTGGGGTTGAAGGGTGAATCGATAGGTGCTGTGGCGGATGACCGCTGGAGTGGATGGAGCTCATTGATTGTTAAGAGGATGTTGCTAGCGTGGACGTAATGAAATGCTGTCGCTTGCTCTAGAAGCTTGAAAAGAGCTGGCCTTCTCTTCCTGTAAGGTGACATGATTAAGATAATGTAGCTTGGTATCCTTCCTAATGGGGTTAGGAGGCGGTCCTTACCTCCAGCTAACCCATTCTGAATAGTGAATATTTAGTAGTTCAGGAAGCAAACCCAAAGGTTTTTCCACCTTATTATCAAAATTGATATGATTGAGATAATATATCCTGTTATCCTTCCTCATGGGGGTAGAAGACGGTCGTTACCTCCAAGCTAACTCATCCTGAACAGTGAATATTTTGTAGTTCAGGAAGCAAACGTAAAATTTATTCTTGTAACCGCTAAGCTTATTTTTTTTAGGTAAACCAAGAACAAAATTTAAATTACTTTAATTTATTTAATTAATTTATTTAATTACTTAAATGATTTATACATTTTTTTCGTGTTTGTAGGTTTTTAACGACTGACTAGGGATTAATATAGTAATAACAGAAAATAACACTTGTGCTCAGATATTTGCCTGTAACAGCCAGTAATGCAAAATAACAAAAAGATTATAAACACACACATATTATAACCATATAGATGAAGGTAGGTAAAGATCCTGCAAAACAAAATTTTTATTATTTTTTTCTGAAAAATTAAATGAGGTATTAGTTCTTAAATACCAATTGCTAAGTATTTGCCATCAACAATAATCCCAATCAATTTGCCTTACTTTGTTCATCAATAATTGCATGAAAACCACTACCGGTATACAATTTGTGACAAGAAAATAAATAAACTGGCTTCCCTACGAAGTGAGCACGGATTGAACGGCTCGAATACTGAGGCTGCGGGGAGGGTATTATGTTACAGATTGTTTAGAGCGAGTTGAAAAACCTCTACATAAAATAAAGCGATGCTACAAACGTTGACAATGTATCTTCTGTAGCATTACTTGATATCGCAAGTGCTTAGCTTCTACTCCAACAGAAGAAACTATTATTTGCTGAGTAAACATACAGATACAGAGTAAACTGTCTTCGGTAAGTAAGTAGTTCAGTATTCTAGTAAAGGACTACATAAAAGACGTTATGTAAATAATTATAAACCAATATTATATAGTTTTCACATATTCTAGCCCAGAGCCGTTCTTGTTTTAGTATTTACCACCGAATAAAGCTTCAAATATGTACCACCTAATGTAAGTTAATATTTGTAATAACGCATAAATATTTTTAAAACAGTTAAAATAATTATTTTTATTTACACAGGCTATTTTCGATTATAACATAACATAGTAAGCAATAAGATTTAAAACTAATTTACTGTAATATTTGTGTTTATCTTTAAAAAATATTAATACAAAATTTTGATATCGCAATTTTTATGAGTCGTGTTAAATTGTAAGTAATATTATACCGATATGTAAGTGTCACAGAGAGGATACGTGAACACGTATCTTGCAATGAATGACAAAAGAGTACGAATACTAACCCCTTATGTAAGCATATTTCCTTTTATCTGGAGAAGGGAGGGTATCCGCAGTGTCAATTTACACGGGATCTTCTCAATGTTCGGTTCTTCTTATCTGAGAATTTTCCTCGCAAACACCGTTATACATAACGTTTTACATTTCTCGGTTGATTTTGTACTAAAATAACGGAATCTAGGAACATTCTCTTAGTGTAATATATTCAGCTTATTTCAACAGTAGTGTGTTAACTGTGGAATTCCTTTCACCAGTTGAAGAATGGGACTGCTCTATTGTAGTCATATTGGTTATAAAAATAAAGTGAACTCATTACATTCATTTTTATTTAAAATTAAGATCATAATAACATTCAACAATATATTGTTTAATTCTTTGTTTAAAGTTTCATTTGGCCACTGATGGGTTGTGAAGGGAAGAGGATTTTTCAGGACGCAAACAACCTGACAAAAACCTGAGCTATGATTATTATTCAGTGATGTCAAAAATCAATAACACGGCGTTTCGGTAATCTCAAATCTGATTCCTTCTTAAAATGGGTAACTGATCTTGCATGATGGCAAGTTTAAATGAAACAGAAAAACCATTCCTAGCCAGTAAATCTCAATGAAGATAAATTATGTTTGTGCCGGAATTATTGTAAAAAATAGAAGAATAGATAGAAAGTGCAACACTAGAGCGTAATATACGCGCAGACGAAGTTTTGTAACAATAATAAAACATTACAAAGAATACCAAAAATTGTGATTAAACTATTAAATTTTGTTGAAGTATGCGATAGGAGAAGTCCATTAAACGTTAGTATGAATGAATATAAAGAAAATACAAAAAAAATGCTAACAGAAAAGTCAAATCATTGTTGGCCGGAAGGTCAGCTTATGAATTGGGATGAGGCCAACAGAAAGCATTAGCAACCCATTCCTTTGAAAGGAAACTAATCAAGGCTTTATATATTAAATCAACGCACCACCCGATCAGTCAACTATCAGTCAAAATTTGAACGGTTTGGTTCCCAATTCTGAAAAACAAACTAAAAAGGTAATCACAATTAACAATTATATGAAAGATTTGTAATAAAACAACACAGATTCAGTATCTTTTTGAGAAGTTCATATAAAGTACACTAATAAAAAAAATCCCTTTCTCGATTTCTGGGTTGCCGCCAGCTTATTTCTACTAAGACGATCCCTTTTAACTTTTAGTCTCTTTTCATCTCTCAATGGTTGGTCAGCCAATGCATACATGTTGTAACCTGTATTGTTTAGATCAGTTTTTAATAATTAGTCTGTTGTTTTTATAATTGCATGATATAGATAAAGTGTACATAAACTTTGCAAACAAAATGGTAGTTGTAGTTCGTGTCTTATGCGTGTCACAACGCTCTGGCATTATTTGTTTATATTAACCTAGATTATAGTTATGTTTTAGACTAACTACCCACCAGGAAGAGGTTAGATTGTAGGTTTTAAAAATCAGTACGGCTGATTTACTGTATTATATAGTGACAGCAAATGTCCGGAAAAAATAATGTTTCTGTTAAATCGTAGAAACGTTTACAACTGAAAATAAGCAAAATAAATTCTTCAGTAAAACATGTACAATTTAAACCTGTTTTCACAATAACATACGTGTATATAAGTGTAATGTGTAGGAACCTGAAACATGGTATCCATTTATTTTCAATATAAAAGTATCTCTCTGAGTCTTAACGGAAGAAAGCCTTCTTACGTCAGCAGAATCCAGTTACAGAAAGTGTCAATTTGCAACTGAATGTTTTTAAAGGCCCCTTCCCTTATGTGCACATTTTCCTTCTAAAAGAATAAACGTTTTTGAGGATATCTGTAAACATTCATATAAGCTAGGAACATTGGAATTACATAATGTATTAAAATGTTTGAAATTATCTTCATACATTGTCATCTTGGAGGATTTAGTTTACATGTTTATATTATTTATAGTTTATATATATATATATATGTTATTTATATATAGTTATATATATATATATATATATATATATGCATATAAAATGAGGTTATACATATTTACTAACTTAATAACGTGGTAAAAGCTAAAGCAAGAACGGCTCTGAGCTATAAAATGTTAATTGAACAAAATTCGTTTATTATTATGTATAAAACATTAAACACTGAACATATAATAAATATTGTAAATCTTAATATAGTACTGGAAACCTTTGAAGGGAAACGTTATCTCCTAGGAAACCCAGAGTTCAAATATCAAGAAATTTATCTTGTGCAAGTGCTCTAGTCAATATTTATGTACGTTATTCTGTGAGATTGTTACTTTGTGAGCATTCATAGTAATTTTATAAATTTTAATATTTAAAAAGCACTTATACAGATAACAGTCCTGCACGAAAGCATGTCTGAACAGAGCATCAGTAATACTCGTTACACATGTTATATATATGTCAACATAAATCAACTCAACATACAGTAATACAATCGTTTGAAGTATTACACATGTATCGTTTTTTTTAATTTCTGCATAATTACGTTAAAACATCCATATACGACTTTGTACATTACAACACACAAAGGAGAAGTAACAAAGTCCAGGTTTTATTCATGTTCAGCTCGAGGCTATATTATAATGGCACTTTTTATGAATGGCTTCTCTTTCTTCTCTCGCCTCTACACCTCTGACATTCAGCCACCGAGGATTTGTTTCTCAAACATGTGTTGCTTTGTATGTGACTTGAAACACCGTTTGGTTATTCATACGTGCTCATACCACCTTACCTACATCAACCGATATCAGTAAATAAATGCGGTAATTAAGCACGTGTTACAATATGAAGGGGCTAAAATTGATGATGAAAATTGAATTGGTCCGTTTCTTATTTCACTTTATATTTTCATATTAAGATAAAAGAACAGAAATTGAAGAATAAAGAAAAACCTAAACAGGCTAGTGAAACCTTTACAGAACAGTTTCAAAACTAGGAAGATACATAGCGTAAGAAACGGAGTATTAGTTGAGCAGTAATTGAAGAATGAGAGGTGATGGTTTTGGGAGCTGACACTGTAAATCTAGCGATAAAATAGCTGATAACCGATATTGGAGTTCGCTACAAGTTAGAAGCTGGCAATCGAAGGAAAAAAGTGACCAAAAGGAACGTTCAAAAAACAAATGTACCATAAAGCTCAATAAACAGGCATGCTACAGGATGAAGAATTAAAAAGAAGTTTGAGAAAAGACTCCACTTAGCGGGGTAGAGTTTTAGGGCAAGAGATATGAAGAAGTCTAGATTTTACAGGTTCTAGTACAGTACTTTAACGAGAAGAAAGAAAGATCATGCAGACTACCGTCATAGTTGAGAAAATAATTAAATCAAGATTAATAAGCTATATGTCATGTCCATGTATTACGTTTAGTAATTAAAACTTTATTTTTTGTCTTCAAAAAATATCATGATTTTACTTGGCTCTATTTGTTACGAGAATATTTGCATGTACATAACACAACAAAATAAGCGAAATATACCAAAGCGTAAAAAAAGTCCCTTTATTGTTTACATAAAGATTAATATGCCTAAGCCCCGATTTACGTTGAGAAAATGTATAAAAAACTTTACTCACAGCTGTGGATTATTGCAAGCGTGACAAGATCGTCGTTTTTATTTTTTATATTAATTGGTTCCATCTAAATATGTAAAAGTAGACTACTTATAATGTCATATTATACTCTGAGAAAAACGTGTGAAATTCTGCCTTATACAGTTTTATCAGTAACCCTGAAATATTGCTCAGCGTGACACGAAAATCGCTTAAAACTTTTGCACAAAGATTTATTGAATGGGTTATTTATTACTTGATATTATGCTGTGGGATCACATGAGCAAATCTAGGGTAAAAGCAGATTATCAATAACAAAAGCTTATCCAGAAACTGAAGATAATGGCTTGCTTTTATACTTGAATACAAAGTTTTTTTTGGAAAAACTGCAAATTCTATTAAATAAAGTAATTCCTCTAATTCTACTTAAAACTAAAAAGGTGATTACTTATAACTGACAACCATTGCTACTAATCTAATATTACACATAAGATAAGCCACCGAAGCAAAGAATTTCTCTGTAACTTACGGTTAACACCATGGACAGGCGCTATCCACAGATATTAAATCAGCGGGAAATTGTTGGACATTATCGGATAAAGTTGTGATGAAAAGAGCAATTCCGCTGCGGACTCCTTGGCTCGGATCCTGTTATCCTTTTGTGTGGCGATGTCAGTTAGAAATGTCTTCATCCCGATCCTGCAATTGGATTTATGAGCAATATATTGAAGGTAGTCCGTATTTTTATTTAATTAAAAATTATCACATTAAATTGCCTTATGCTTATGATTGTGTAAATTAAGAGGTAAAACACAGTATTCTCCATAAATTAACCACATATATACAAATACGATTATCCTATAGCATTGTTGTAACTGATAGCACTAATATATAAGGGGTTAGGATGCAAACTATAATCTTAGTCTACTGTGTAATAGAAGAATTAAGTTAAATATTGTGGTCGGTTACTAGTATATTTGTTTTAAATACCTATTCCAATGTTCTTTGTAATTATTATTTAACTTCATTAAATATTAAAATGCCTCTAAAGGTGCCTTATTTAACTAATAAGAATACACATTTGAACGCTTTTGAATCTTTTATTTGTACAATGTACACTTTCGATTCAAAAAATCCATCTTCGGGTACTTGTAGGAGAGAAATAAATAATTAGATCGAATTGACTACCTTGATGGCTAAATGTTGTATTTCATTTTTATACGGGATCAATTTAAATCGCTTAAAAGTCTATCAAGTAATGTATTTTTTAAGAAATTCTTTGTCATGTAATAATACATTAGGATTAATTTTTGCAAATTTTGCAAATTTTTAAAATGTTCTAAAGTTGACCTGGGTGATTTTTTAGTATGTGAGTAAAATTTCAAGATAGTTTTCGATACATGTGTTAGTATGGCCGTTGTTACTTATATTGTCAGCAGATTTAGAATTTAATAAAATCTTCAATGCTTTCATATTTGCATTAAATCTAATTTTGAAGGATCGGTCGGTTCTTTTAATATAGGGGTTTGGGCAATCGTTGCATTTTAATTTGTATATTTTACTATTGTTAAATTTGGAAATTGTTTTGTTGAATTACTTTTATTTTTAATTATAAGGCCGAGGTTAATAATATCAATACAAATTAAAAATTAAAACGTTTTCATAAAGTATTCTTTTTAGTTATCATTAAATATATTTATTTACTTCACAAGTAACGTCTTAGGTAATTGAGTACATATTTAGTTGTTTAATTAATTTTTTTTTTTAATTTTAATACTTATATCATATATTTTTTTAGTAATTTTAAGATTATTAATTCGTAGCAATACTAATTTGAACCTGCAATTTCTAAAAAAAGTAAATATTCTTACATAGTAAACGTTTAATACAAATAATTAATTTAATATACAAACTGGTTAAAATGTTAATGGTTACAACAGAAACATAGCATTTCATTTATTGTTAACAAATCCCAATTAAATTAGAATTAAATGAACCTATGAAAAAGAGACTTTTAGGTCACATAAAACTGACATATTGCAGGTCAATATCAAATACACCCAATGTGAAATACAATGATACCTCGCAAATAGATAGCTCTACTAATCATGACTGATGATGTTGTGACCTGATTTCATGCACACTCATAGTACTGCCTTTGATATTACAAACGTAACTGTATAACAATTGATGATTATTACATTTATGTTGTGTTTATAACTAAAACTGGATTGTTATTGGAGTTAATATTAATTTAGTTTAGGAAAGTTTATCACGAAGCAATTGGTAGGAATATTTAAACTTGTTTGAAGACGGTAAATATTTACAATACAAACGTATTTTTGAAACAGACCCAAAATACGAGTACAATAAAATTAACGAATTCTATTATATGTTATGGTTTTTATCAAATGTACTGACATATAACGTTCTTGGCAAACGGACCCGAGGTCTTGTGGAAGAAGTTATGATATAAACCATGGAATCAATACGCATTAAAATTTGACCACAACCGATCTGTCTCGGCATGAATAGGATTAATTATGAGTAATGAATAAATGAATTTTCCAATTATTGAAAATACAGTTGTAAACATCATTTTTGGAAATTGACTGGCTACTTTTACAAGTAATTTGGCCAGTTATGATAGCCTTGTTCACTTTAATAAGCCATTATAAATATTACCTAACTGAAAATTAAGTGATGTAATATGCCTTATTTCTTAGTTATATGTTATTCTAACCTAAAAATCCCAACGTAACTTAACCTAACAAAGCTAACCAACTAAGCCAACCAGATCTAACCTACAACCTAACCTATACTATCCTGAGATATCATAATCTAAGCTAAGCTAACCTAATATAACCAGACCTAACTTCTTATGTAGATATGATGACATGTTAAAGTTCTTATTTTATCACTTTGACTAGTGAGCTTGGTCATTATGCATAATAACCATAAATATACAAAATGACTATTTATTTTTTTATTAATATGGTTATTCTATTATTTAAAAAAAAAAAAATAGTTTATCCATGTATATTGGTTACAAAAATAATACGGTAGTTGGTATTTAATAAAAAATGAAACCTATAAACATGGAATGTGTAAAAATATCTTTAAACTTAATAGTATCTCAATATAACCTTATATAATTAAATTAAACATTGTAAACAAATTACAAACATTGTAAGCAATCAGTTTTATAATGGAATTACACTACCTTTTAAATAATAAATCGTCTAATGGTGAAGAAACCAGTTGATTTATCTGGCAATTAGTTCTGTACAAATCTTTTCAGAGCTAAATTGCTTTTCCGGAGTTGTTTTAATGGCTATCATTTCTATGTAAAGGGAGTCTTAGGGTAACTTGTTATTCGATGATAAATAGTTTCCGACTGTAAAATGTGTTATGAATTCAGGGCTGTTAAATCATAATGTAATTCTTTGAAACAGCTTTTGTTAAGTATAGATGTTTTTAAATTGTTTTTATCCATAGAGGATATTCACGAATTGTATTTAAAATTTGCATGAATAAAAATTAGATTACAATATAATATAAGTAAAAGCTTTTAATTAATTCCAGTTTTGTTTTTCAATACTACAGAGTTATAAGTTGTTTTTACTTATACATTGACATTTACTTTTTATTTGTTTCCATTTTTAGCTAATAGGATGACCAAAAAAATATTCAGTCTTTTTATTAATGTACTAAAGCTAAATTATATTCAGCAGCATAATAGATTATTTACATCAGCTTAACGAGGCTGTGAACTTGTGAAAGTCACATTATCCTTAACACTATGCCATACTGATCCAGCTGGCAGGAAATATTCCATCAAGAAAAATACTTTTATACCAAAGTAGTTCATAACTATTAAGTTAGAAAAAGTCTGCATGTCTTTAACTGTAGTATAAGATACGCAGTAAACATGTCTCAGGAGAAGAAGAAGAATGGGGGACAGTAATAAAGAAGAGAAGTGAAAAGATAAAGTGAGGTTAATACACAGAAGAGAGTTGTGGAAAAAAGGAAGTGAGAAGAAGACTTGAATTACCATCGTCCGAAATACAAGAGTGCCCAGTAGAGTACAAACATGTGGAATTTCATTTGGGAAGGAAGCAAAATAGGATCCCGTGAAAGGAGCATGTCACAAGTAAAGTAGTAGTAATGACATACTCAGCTCGGGTACTCCGCTTTTCACGTATTCTTAAACAAATATGAGAAACCACATAACTGGTGGAAACTTTTTAGTAAAGTATTTTATACATTTCTCGGCTTTTTTTCTTTGGAAAAGTGGGATTTAAGGAAAAAATCACTTTGGATACTTTTTTGTATCATTGACCTAAGTTTTGTATGATTTATCTCACATAGAAAATTTTTGCACTTTAGAAAAGAGAATGCTGGCCAAATACTTTACATAGATAAGTTTTTTATGCAATTTCTCATGTGTACAAATCAGAAATAATTGTAATATTTTGAAATGAGGTAAACTTGATCCTTATTCGTGACACAACAAAACGTTTTACAGTGATAGAGAACACTAGGCGTATTAAGTACTATTTAAAGTTTTCAAATGAGCTGTCAGTATCTGGATGGCCAATAAGCAGCACCTATTTCTATACCAGGTATATTATCGTCGGTGGGCAAAAAGTTAAAAATTCTTTAATTAAATACCTATATATATGTGTGTGTGTATATATATATATATATATATATATATATATATATATATTATTATTTTTAGTGAATTACTGTACAATTGATCAAAGTGTTTTTAAAACATTGGCACTATATTTCGGTGAAAACCGTCTTCAGGTGCAAAAATTGTATAAAATATAAAAGAAAACAGTACAAACGAAATTAAATAAACAGTGAATAAATAATAATAATAAATACAGATGACATGAACTAAATAATGTTCCATTTGTTGATTTCGAATTTAGACGTTTATGGCTAAGTTATCTGATGTTGAGTCTATGTGGAATTTTGCTCTTTAAAACCAATTGGTGTGCTTGATCTAATGTTCTGAGGTAAATTGGGTTTGAATTTGTATGTACTTGCCGAATAGGTTTGACTGAATATGTATTTTCAAAAGTTTCATTGTGATTTATACCATGAGTCACGACAGTTTTCTTTAAATCTTGGTGTTTATAATCAAATCGGTTTACTGTCATTCTTGTCCTCAAGGTATTTGTTGTTGAGCCAATATAATCTGCTGGACATTTTTTACATTGAATTTGGTAAATCACATTTTTATATTCACAAGACAAGTTGCCGATGATAGGATATGCCTTGCGTGTTTTGCTACTAGTGAATTTTGAAGAATTTGGTAACATTTTACAAATCAAACGTCTTGGTTTATTACACGGATGTGATCCATTTTGTTTTGTTATTGATTTTTCATTGGTGTTTGTCATTGGTAATTTAGGTTTGACCAATATATCTTTAAGAATAGGAGGTCTTTTAAAGATTACTCTAGGAGTTGTTTTAAAAATATCATTAGTTGAACTAGAATTTTTTAAGGTATTAAATGCTATTTTAACAATATTATTAATTTTGTGAAGCCCTGGATGGTATTGAACTATTAATTTTGGATCACTGTTTTCAAATTTAGAATGTAGTGTTTTCTTTTTTACATTAAGTTTATCTTTAAGTACTTTTCGTGGATAACCTCTTCTTAAGAATGCGTTCATAATATCGTCAATGTACTTTTCCAAGTCATTTGTATTACTACATAATTTTTGAGCTCTGCATGCTAAACCTTTTGGTATATTCCTCTTGATATGGACTGGATGACAGCTGTCGTAGTTTAAATACTCCAAATTATTCGTTTCTTTTACTTTTATTTTGCTTTATAAATGTCCATTTTCAATAAATACTTCCATATCTACAAATTTGACTGATGTTGAAGACGTCTCAAATGTGAATTTTAATTCGCTAAAATTGTTTAAATGTTCTAAAAAGTTGGTTAAATTATGCTTCCCATGTGTCCAAATAAAAAAAACGTTATCAATAAAACGTTTCCAAAATATTGGTTTGTAATTTTGTCTGTTGAGAAAATCTGTTTCTAGTTTTCCCATGAAAAGATTGGAATATGACGGAGCCATACGAGTTCCCATGGCTGTGCCTTTTTGTTGTAAATAAAATGTATCCTGAAAACGGAAGCAATTCATTGTAAGCACAAAATGGATTAATTTTGTAATAAATGAAGTACTAGGTTTTGTGTCAATTTGTCTTTGATTAAGATAGTATGTTATATCTTCAATTCCTTCATCGTGTTCTATATTTGTTTACAAATAAGTGACATCAACAGTGACCAATATTGCATCGTTAGGAAGAGGTTGGGGTACATTTTTAAGTTTATCTAAAAAGTCATCAGAATTTTTTATGAATGATGGTAGATTTTGGACAAAGTCCTGTAGCTGGTGATCCACATATGCAGAAATTCTTTCTGTAGGTGATGAACAAGAAGATACTATCGGACGTCCTGGTGGTGGCATAATTTTCTTGTGTAATTTGGGAAGAATATAAAAGACTGGTGTACTTGGATGTTGTGGTATCATTAAATCTATTGAACTTTTGACAGATTTTCATTTTCACAATTTTCATTTAAATATTTTGAAATGTCGGAATAGAACTGTTCTGTTAAGTTTTTGTCCAGTTTCTTATATGTATCTTCATCACTTAATTGTTTGTTTATTTCTGACACATAATCAACGGGATTCATTATTACCGTAGTATTTCCTTTATCTGCGGGAACAATAATTATGTTTTTGTTTTTTCGTAAAGGTTTTATGGCTTTTATTTGCTTGTCATTAATATTAGTGGTTTTCGGAAGAAAATCAGGAAAATTAGGATCAGCTATATTAGATATGACAATATTGAGAAATTGTTCAAGAGGATGATCCGAACTTAGTTTGGGTGCTCCCCAACTAGATTTAGATTTAAACTTAATTAGTGACTCATCAATTCTGTTTTCAATGCATTGTAATTTGGTAGGATTGTTTGAATAATAGTATTTATATATATATATATATATATATTATATATATAAAATATTTTATATTATATATATAAATATACAAATCATATATAAACCAATCAAGATAGAAAGGGAACCGATGATACGTGAAACGTGTACTATATAGTTTTAAAACTTATACAGAGTTCATCTGTTGTATGGTAAAAGAAAAATTGTAAATGGAAATAAATTTACTGTATTGAAAATATGGACAAACATATACAATAAAGTTAAGAAAGTTAATGTGAAAACAGGTGCAATGTATTATTAAATTCCGGAATATTGTTACATTTTATACAACTTTGTCTGGTATATTATATAATAACTGAATATCCTCTGCTAATAATATTATAAATGAAAGTCCCTTTGTTTGTTTGTTTTGCTTTCAATAAACTATTCATCCGCCCCTGGTCCGTGGGTTAAATATATACCGACTACGCCCCACTGGCCTCTAAATCAATTATAAATCTTGGTCTCGTTTTCCTGATATTTTTATACTATGTCAGTTTTTATGCCTAATTTTTCTTTTTACTTTCTTTTGTACTCGTATATTGACACTATACTGGATAATAAATAGATTTTATCTAATAAATATATACATGGTATCAATATTTACTCACGAAATTTTAATATAACGCCAAACATGCACAGTTACCTGAGATAATACAATTGTTTTCAGTTGGCTGCATCCCTTGTTATAATAAATAATATCAGAGAGCAGCGATGCGATAGAGGTAGAGAGGTTACCTCCAACCGCTGGTCAAATACAGAACTGGATTGCCTTTGATAACAGTAAAATGTTCTTTACCTGAAATTTGAGGTTGTTGCTTTTACATCGTGTTTTTTTATTATCATTTGTTTAATTACAATTCTTTTTTTTTAAAGACAAACTCTCCTTTAACGAAGCATCATCTAAAACTGACAATAAATGTTAAACAAGAAAGTTACTTGCACAGGTTGAAGTACTATAATAATTCGTATACTTTGGAATTAATATATTTCATTAAAATTTTGAACATAATAACTGAACCCTAATATAAAAAAAAGTAAATTTAGGGTTTGAGTTTCTCCTAATTACAACAATGGTTGATATTGTAAAACAGCCTGATGGTTACAGATTATGGAATGTTTTATCACATTTAAATTTCTTGCCATACATAGGTTGTACATACATCAAGAGATTAATAGTTCAAAGTCTAAACTAAACCAGTTAGTTAAGAACCACAGTGTTGTAAAGAATAAAAAATAATTAAAAAAAAATAAAAATTGAATAATATTCTTTAAACATTACATAAAAATAATGTTTAAAAAATATAAACAAGGTAATTTTCCAGCACAACAACAATACAATACAAGACTGGTTGCTTTCATCAGTCCTCGTCAATTATTTAAGCGTGTAAAAAACGTTACATTTAATGTTACTCGCTTTTAAGCGTTTTTAAATTAAAATATCTAATCGCTTAATTTTAAATCTAATAAAAGAGTGGCAGTCACTTGCGGGAAGGCCCTATCCTGACAATGTTAAATTACCAATTTTCAGGTACATTTTTCTCAAGAACTAATTGGACTACGTACATGAAATTTTTACACCGTATTATATACACTATATTGAGTAAACATATGCTGTTTTAACATTTCTTAACAAAGTTTACTATAGTTTTTGAATTTTTGAAAAATATGATTTTAAAAGTTTTAATTTTCACATTACTTAATTTTTTTATAAAGGGTTAATGTAATGTTAAGACCTTGATTTAGCATGTATTTGTTTAATATAGCCATCTTAAAAAGCACAAAAAATTTCAAGTCTCTACCTCCAATAGTTTTTGAGAAAAATGTACCTAAGTATTAAAATATTAAAGTTACGGAGAATGAGCATTAAAGTCAAAACTCACCAATAAGCTCAAAACATCCCTCCACCATAGGCTGGATCATCTGCTTTCTCTTCTTCCTCTTCCAACTCAATTTTTATTTTTCTTCTGTTAATTCTAGCTTCCTTTGTCATATTTTCAGCCGCTTTGTCCGCTTTTTTCATATACTATATGAATGTAAGCTTAGTTCATAAGCGCCCGCCCACGCGCAAAGGGTAAAAAATCTGACGTGACATGGCTTACAAAAATATTTATAGTAAGCTAAATAATCATCCCACGACATTGAACCTAATATTTTCTTAAAGAAGACATTCCAAGGAACAATAAAAAACATTAAAGTGAATTTGTAAAAATTAAAAAAAAAATGGCCTTCCCGCTCCCCTTAACCATAATTTAGGCTATATCTTCCAACAAATAAAATGTGAAAGAAGCAGTTATTTGATAAAATTTTTAATGATCTTTTCATGTAAAATTATTCCACACTCTTAGTTCAGATAGTTTTTTAAATATTTACTTTACATCGATAAAAATCATATACATTAAACTATTTAAGTTACCAAAGTTAACGTTTATTAAGGTACCATATTTAAAAATATTTTTATCTTGCGATTCAGTGACAGTTTAAAAATTATATGCTACATTTTTATATGGCATATATCATATGAGTGAATTTTAAATTATATGAATGTGAATAAAGCATATATACCCATTACATAAAGTGACAAATTAATTGTGAAACCGGCCCCTCAGCCGGATTTTATCATTTTATGTTATAATTGAATTTAAATTTACGTAAATAAATTTAGCTGCTAGGTCGGTAATAATTTCAGAATTAATTTACACTCGTTATAATATAATATTAATAAACGCAAGTTCTATGTTATGATCTGTAAACCTACTACAGCTGCAAGGTCGGTTTCAGAATTAATTAACACCCAGTATAATATAATATTGTGAAACGCAAGTCTAATGTTATTATATGTAATCCTAATACAGCTGGGAGGTCGGTTCTATAATTAATTAACACCCACTATTATATAATATTGATAAACGCAAGTCGTATTATATTTTTCTACTGGCGCATACGATCAATAAAATAGAAATAAAATACAACAAATATGGTTGTAATAATATGAAGATAGAGATAAGCGATGAGAGTGTTAACGAAAAAGAGCAACATTGAAACTGGCAAATTGGAATAAAAACGTAACTAAGATCCAAGTGGCCGTTTACTATGCAAATTGAATTAGGATTCTCAAGTCGAGTTTAAAGCTTACATTGCAGTTTGCTCGTGTATTTATACAAGAAGATATATCTTCTTATTTATCAATCTAAACTTTTCACGTAACAATAACAACATAAATTTTTACGAGTAATTCTGTCTTATCGGTGTTTCTGCACGGTAAACCATACAATTTCGGCAATATTTATTATAGCGGACGGGACATGTCACCTAGAATCATAAGGGATGCTATAAAAGAGAAAATCATATAAAGTAGACCTACTAAATCTTCAATGATTTACCCTGTGACCATAAAATGTTTGGTAACTTTAGCGATGGAAAGAATTGTATAACCAAGTGGTTAATTATGAGATTGAATTAGTTCAATTGTGCTATTTTTAGACCTTTATCCTCGAAGCAGTAACTATATTGCTTCATGAGTATCTTTGGTCTTGTTTTGTTTGCATATTTAATTTCACGGTGTCATACATCTCTGATAGTTATTATTTCAGCACTTTATTAGCACTGCTAGGAAAGGAATAATGGAAATATAAATAAATTTATAATTTATGAGAATTTAATTAATTGAACGCTCATTCCCAGTTCAGTTATTTCTGCTTCGGCCATTGTGCAGCCAATTTCACTCTTTCTGTCAATTTATGTAGAGCAATAACACACCTATTATTCAACTTATTATTGAACCGTTCCAAAATGTGATTCTACAGATTTGTTGCATTAATTGAATAATTAAAGTTAACAAAGAGGGTATAGAGAATGAATCTATAAAGTCGATCTATGGTTGTTTTGTAGCATTAACGCTAGTTTGTTTTAAAATTTACACTATTTTGTAAAATTTTAGTAAAAAATCTCCCACGGATTGTAATAGTTCACAATATATAATGCAAAACGAGCAGAACCAAGAACTGAAAGCTATACAGTCGCATTAAACATAGCCACTAAACAATAAAAGTTCCTATGGTAAAGACACTGTTTCAATCTTTAATTTCTTAGTTTAATTTTCATTATATAAGTTAGGATAAGTCATATGGAATAATAATGTATCATATGGAATATAAATTAATGTCCCATAAACTTTGTTAGTGCATCCTCTAATTACGTAACTGCTAGCTACACACTCCATCGCCGTTATTATGTGTCATAACTAAACTAGCTTATTAATTATTTTAAACTGTCACATACATTACTGCTTGTGCTTGAATACAACCCTAACTCCATCATTTCAATTTTCAAACTTAGTTGTGTATTTAATGACTATATTGTTTTAATTAGTATAATAGTTATAAGCTTTTAGTAAATAACAGTGGAATACCCTTAAGTACATCCTTACTGGTGAACTCTCAGACAATTTGCATTGCATAAGTACTCTACCTAGTATTTCTTGATGTTAATACAATACATTATTTTATCTATTTGATCGACAATCTCGATGGTATTGCTAGGGTTGAATAGGAAACTAATGAACACGTAAACAATGTAAGAAAAGCTCTGACAGCTGCCATTTTCAGCTGATCAGTTCTTTTATCTCTTAGGACTAGAAGCTAAAGGACCTTTGCACTGCTTGGAAGGAGGGGCAGCCTCTCCTTCAAAACAGGCAGGGATGTCATGACCTTATGTCTAGGCTAGCAACGGTCCCTAATACTTTGGTAGCCCTACAAACTCTAACAGTTATCTCCCGCAGTAGACTAGAGCTAGCGATCTACCAAGGGTAGTCTGCTGCGGAGACTGTCCGAAAGCTTGCACCCTAATATTTCGACATTTGCGGCCAGTGATGTGCCGGTCCTGGACATTCATAAGGTTCCTCGCATTAATAAGTGACACATAGGTTTTAGCTGTGCCCAGTGTAGGCTCAACTGGAAAGGGCCAATAACTTGGTCCCTACATAATTTGGGTCTAGAATCTTGAATTTATGTAACAAGATGGAGTAAGCCACGCCACATGACGATTAAAAAGCTTCACAGAGGCTGAATTGTTTCATTGTTAAATTGTCCCGTGGACGTATAAATGTATTACGTTGCATGCAACATAATAAAATAGACAATATACAATGCATGTCAATAAAAAGTCGAAAATAATAATATTCATGGCTCATTGTATTATAATAAATCAATGAGCAGTCCAGCAGGTACGGTGGTTATTGCAAAACAACGAGGTCAAGCAACGTCTATTGTGGCCGTTCCTTGGATGGGTGACCGCCCGACAGGCCATTAATGGTGGTTAGAAAGTCATGTTTAAGCCGTTTGCCCCAAGGTAGGTGTAGCTATAACAACGCTTGTTGAGATAAGGTATACTTTAACCTTTTCTTTAAATAAGACCATAGTTATTTATAAATAGACTAAGTTTGTGTTGTTTTGGCATATAGAACTTGGCAATGGCTGAGCCTCTCTATTTAAGGTTAGTATGTTTGAATGATATTAACGTGTACAGCGTTGGTTAGGTAGAGGACACGTGGAAGATTAAACTATGATATTTTCACCCCAGAATCGTTGTTAATTGTGGGAGTTCGCAGAAGTAAATTAAATCAGCTGTTAACAATACCTGAAGAGAGACAGTAACAGTAGTGTGCGTAAAAGCAGGTAAAGAGAAATTTATTGTTTCGTGGAAATTGTTGAAAGTAATTTAATTATATTACGCAGCTATACATTGCCTCATAAAGAGAAAGTCTGGGTAATAGTAATTGTTTAACCCATTTAATAGAACTTGGTTGGCACTATGATATTATACGCACAAAGGCAAAACATAGGTACCGCAACCTCTCATCTTTTTCTTAACTAGCGGAAAGAGGGAGTTTAATCTTTTTAACTTAATTTTCTGTATTTATGATGTTTTCCGCGAACAGTTAACGTCTAACGAGCGTTGCTTCAGTATACTGATTATTTGCACTGCGAAGAAAGGAGGGATGTTCCTTCGTTTGTATTTAAATCTTACTATTTAAGATGTAAAGGTGGAATTTCCGTAAAGAATACGCTAATGAGCGTCAGTTCAGCAAACTGATTGCTTGCTCTGGATGAATAGAATCCCACGCTTATTTTAGTCAACCTTTTGTTAGGCTGTCCACTAAATAAACAATTAAATTTATTATATGTTTGAGTTAATAGTTCATACAGACTTAATTACATTAGGTTATGCTATAATAATATTTATTCAAAATGGTTTAACTGTACATGATTTTGCTCGTATGATATGATACGATTAGTTTTTAAGGTATTCAATGTTACTTCACTTATGAATAACGTTGAATGCAAAAGATCAATTGTTAACACATTATTCACTCTATACATAACAAAGTAATCACAAGAAAAAATGTAATAATCCACGGATCCAGTTCTCTCTTTGTTGTATCAGAGTGGATACCACGGCAGTTGGTAATACTGTAGCTCTGTTGATCACTTGGATATATTTATTAAGTTGTAAAGGATAGAGGTAATCACCAGGATACAGTATATCTAATAATCCACATCTCTACTTTACACTTTGTTGCATCGGGTGGATACCACGGCAGTTAGTATTACTGTACTTCTGTTGATCACTAGGTTAAATTCCCTACGTTTTAACGCAGAGAGGTAATCACCTAATTATTCACATCGACACTGTTGCATCCTAGTGGGAGATATGAGTTGGTTTTTTCATCACAATTTTTGTTAGTGATCTCTCCAGGTTAAATTTAGCTGTAAACTAAAGAGTGAGATTAATCACCTGGATAAACCCTGATGATCAGCCCTCACTCTCGTACTGTATATAAGACACCGCATGATTTACTTGAAGTTCTATTCCTCTCCTTAACTTGAATACTCAATATAATAAAGGTACTTTTTTAATAACTGTTGACTGAGGTTTATATCACAGAAATGTTAAGTAAGTGATTACAAGTCAATCGTTAGAAATTAATTTGTTTGGAAATTGAAGGTCCATAAAATAATTATGCTTGAGATGCTTTGCAGTTATTTATTGTTTATAAATAAACATAATTTAATTATGATTAATTATAAATAATAATATCTTAAGTTATAAATTATATATAAAAAAAATTACTTATCATTTTATTACCAATGTTTTTTATATCGTAACATGCTTTTATGTTTCATACATGTAAGGAAATTGTTAACTAACAAAGCATGGAACTTTATTTTAAGAATATAATAATCATCGAGTTCATTCAACATGTTTCCATCGTTTATATTGTGTCCTAATACACAAATACAAAGCTACAAAGGAATGTCGTCAAGGTGTAAAATAATGAGAGACTTTGTAAGTACTTGTGATTTTCTGGGCTGCAGGGTAATGGACGTCGAGCAAAAACAACATGGCTAACAGTGACATCGGGCTGAATTGTCGCGCCCTTCTCTTGGTGTGCAAAACCTCCCAGTTTGTCCTCGTCAGACCAGATATAGAATGGAGAATACACATTTATGTATAGTGTAACAGTATGGTGCCATAATCGCACTGTACTCTATCTTCTGTAACTTTATTAAAATTATTAAAACAAACGACTAACTATATTGTCCTGTAAATGTAAAAGTCAAACCACTGGCGAGAACGTTATGAGGCCTTATTTTATCTGTTGTACTCTTACTGACGTTAGATTATTTAAACACTAAATTTATGTGTTCGTAATTCAAACCAGAATATGACAATTAATATAAGGTTCAATAAAGTTCTAAATAAATACATTTGAATATATGAAGAAACAGTACTATTTTACTTACAATAGCTTTTAGTTATAAAAATAATTTTTACAGATGACAATAATGTTTTCATTACTAATTTCTAGCAAACATGTAATGTTTATTTTCATACTAACATGTTTTTATAATCTCAATATCAATAATGAATATTTTAAACATTTAGTATCAACCTATTTCGAAAATATAATTGGAACACCTCTGGCACTGTTGGCATTTTGTTTTAATTATAGTGCAGGAGGACACACGCGAGTTTTTCTCATGAAATTGAGAGAATTCTCCAGAGAAAGAAAGAAATTGATTGTCAGTCTCTCTAGTTATAGCGGAGGTTGATATGAGAGGGTATATAAATATAAAAGATATAACCAATATTTTCCAGATGATGTTTTTCGTAGTTTGATACTCAACTGACCGTTAACGGTTTATACCCAAAAATTTATGCATTTAATATTTTTTATACACGTGTCTGACGGTAATATATTTATTACATGTATCTCACTCTTGTTAGTAAATGTGTGAGGCTTGCCTATATTTGAGAAAAAAATCTTATGGTTTCAAAGTTTTAAACCTTAAGAAACTCTTTGATTCTGTGCTCAAACAAAAATATTGCGACTGAATATAATTTCAGAACATATCTGTATTTATTTCAAGGTGCGCTTTCATATATCCTACAATACATTTTTTTGCAGGCTCCTTGATAATTACCCATAGCTTAAGCCAATAAACCTTTCAAAAATTTGCTTATATAAATAAAATATCAAGTTTAACTATAAACCAGTAAGAATAAGTAGAGGTCCTAAAAATGCGAATGAATAGGATATTATGATACACAGAAAATGCATTGAATGAACATTTATCATTTGCATGTTGGAAGTATTTGCATCCCACTTAATTCCAAAATATTGGTTATTTTAACCACATAAAATCTAAATAAATTTATTGTACCAGCTTATGGAAAATTTTCAATTATATATTCATAATACCGTAACCAATTTTCCAGAAGTGTTCAATATGTAACAACAATTGCCGAAAAAATATTTAAAAGTCTAAGGAAAGTATAAAATATTATATTGAAATCGGTATATGTGAAACAGAACGTATGTATGGATATTCCAGAAAAATACATAACAATAATTACTCTTTTTGACCGATTGATTAAAAATTAGAGAGAATACAATAAATGACTTTCTACGGAATACTAATATGACTTGATATTGCAGATATAGTAATGGGTATAGGTTGAGGGTAGATCCATAGAAACCCCCGGCAGTGATCATTACCAACAATATGGGGTTAGGTCTGCTACAACGAGTCATATTTAATAAATACTCCAATCACATCAAGTATACAACATGTACTTGTGGTATAACTCGTGACGAGTTCCATAGAAAACCCCGGCAGTGATCATTACCAACAATATGGGTTTAGGTCAGCTACAACGAGTCATATTTAATAAATACTCCAATCACATCAAGTATACAACATGTACTTGTGGTATAACTCGTGACGAGTTCCATAGAAAACCCCGGCAGTGATCATTACCAACAATATGGGTTTAGGTCAGCTACAACGAGTCGTATTTAATAAATACTCCAATCACATCAAGTATACAACATGTACTTGTATAACTCGTGACGAGTTCCATAGAAAACCCCGGCAGTGATCATTACCAACAATATGGGGTTTAGGTCTACTACAACGAGTCATATTTAATAAAAACTCCAATCACATCGAGTATACAACATTTACTTGTGGTATAACTCGTGGAGAATTCCACAGAAAACCCCGGCAGTGATCATTACAAGCTGGGGTTAGGTGAACTTTGATGTTGATTCATGGTTAATGAATCTCCAATCATATCATTTATACCACATGTATGACAATAATCGCTTATATTATGGTATACAATACGAAAAAAACTATATATAAAATATCAAATTTTGGTACAATGAGCAAGAAAACTACGTAATACTTTTGCTTCTTTTTATACGTTTACAAATGTACTCTTAGCTAAATATTTAGAATATATATGATTTTAACTAATTCAATCGTATTTAACTGCATATGACAATAAGGAGTATGTAGATTTTCCGTTTGAGTTTGATGGATTGGGTTTAGCACATTAAATACTAATAATGAAGAATTCATCCATTTCAGAAAATTCTCAAATTTGTTAATTATTCAAAACAATATAATATTATACATTGTGAGACGCAAGTCTAGTGATCACGTATGCAATTCTTTACTCTCTCGTTTTATATGGAATATTATAAGTATAAACATATGCATTATAATTATTAATAAACAGTATTGATACAATATTGATGAAAATGGGGGATGCAGGAGAAATGACTATTCTTGTGTCCGGGCGAATGATACATTTAGCTCCGTTTCTTCTTACGTTTAGAGTTTCAGATGACAAAACGATATCATATATCTGTGATTTTCTATATCTTTGGACGGACGTGGACTCCATATTCTATGAGTCAAGTATGTTACAGTGCCAGATTCCAGATGCTGTACTTAGCAGAAGGTAAATTGGAGCTAAACACAACATTCTATTCGAATCAATCCTTACTTTTTGTCCGTTTCAAAACTATGTGTTTATAATACATTAAAATAAATGTATCAATCCAAATAGTACAGTATTATATATGAAATCTTAGAAATATAAAAATAAAAATATTATATTCACCATTATATGGCTAAATAAAGGTAGAATATATTTATACCATAAAAAAACGGTGTGGGACAACAAACCACAATTGCTGTGGGGCTGTTGTTGTTAATTTATTTGACGCAGTGGCATTTAAAGTAACATTGCGCTGTGGCAGACAGTCAGAAGGGTTTCATTTAAACCAAACTGTATATAACCTTTTCAGATGTATCTAGTATGTATATAGAACGCCGCAAGTTTGCTGTGTTACACAGAATAGCTTTGCTGTGTTACACATAACTTAGCTATTTGCCATGTTGTAGACAAACCCTGTGTACAATGTATATGTATATTCGCATCTGAGATATGGCTTAGTGGTTTTTATCGTCTCAGATTAATTTTTAAGATTAAAAAACGAATAATTAGTCAGTTTTTCGGCTTTGTTCTTGAGGGCCTTGTTGGCCTCAATTTATTCAACACATCGTGTTGGAATATACATGACCATACAAACGACTTTGATTTTTTACGAAATGGTCTCGTTATGCGGTATTAAGTCTTTATAATAAAATAGCGAATCAAAAACCATTCGAACATTGAAACCATTCAGATTTTTCCAAAGCAGACCCGTAATACAATTATTTTGAAGAATGTTTTAATTGGTTAGCACTTATTTTGTAAACTTACTTTGATTGAGATCTTATGTTGTGTAGACATGACAATTATTGTCTTCTTATTTTCTGGATTTGGTTTAGTTTTACTGATTTTAGATTACGTAATTTCAGCTGTAATTAAATTTGTTTTAATTCTTTGACAAGTCATGTGTCACTGATGTTACACTGAATAAATAACCAAAGAAAGAAAACTCTTAATTTCATATTTAACCTGTATTGGCAGTGAAGGTGGGTGTGCTGCTCAGAAACGATTCTTGGCAGAAATTATTTCACTCCATCCAGTTTCCCAGAGAAGACCAAGAAATGAAGAGGCTAAACAATTAATGGAAGTTCGTATAGTTCCAAAGTTTTGGTTACTATAGATGGGTTTGCAGTTGAAACACCAGTTTGTTTTATGGATTTCATATCCTTATTTGGAATCAATAATTTTAAACTGCACACTATAAAAACGAGAACTGGCAAAGGATATACTGATGGTCGATGTAAGCGTAAAAATAGGCCACATTAGCCAATTGAAGAAAATACAAAGCAATATTTGAATTTCTCTAGTCAATAAATTGATGTAAACTCATTATTATATGACAAAATTCTGATAAACTATATTTAACTGATGAATAAAATGTCAAGCACCTTCTCGGAATGTTATAAGTGTTTGTTACAAAACTGTATCTTAGGCTGTAAGAACTTAGAAGTTAGGCTGTCAAGAAATAGCTTAGTAGTTACCTAACTATGTAAGCTCTAAATGTATTCCAGGAATTTCGGGACAGGTAAATGATTGTTTTAAAGTAATCTTGGACACCGCTTGAGGATATTAAAAGTGTCAACGCTTAAAATGATAATGCTTCACTTCACCTTGGAAATTTCCTCATAATTTTGTATTAGAGTTCATCTGTTGGATTAGGAGGCACGCCTCTGCGCTTATTGAACATTTCTGCTGAGTCCATGTAGCTTTCTGTTCAATCATTTTTATATATTTTTTTATTTTGGAAAAATATTGTGTGAGCCAGTGAATTCCTTCAAAATTATTTGTTTTGCGTATTATTTTTTTTATTTAGCTAGGAACAGCAAAACCGTAACGAGGAATTCTTCTTAACTTTAAGAAATTTACACATTACTGTTTCAACATTATTTCTTTTACAAGTATTTAGAAGGAATTATAAAATCATCATCTCAATGTGGGATTTTGGATTTCAGAATATTGTCATATTAATATTTATTCTGAAAATTTTTTATTTTACATCGTTTTTTCATGGTGTTTCCTGACTAAACTAAAAAATATAGCTTACTGTAAGTGTTTGTAAACCTAAATAGCTTAATTTAATTTAATGAATGATCTAGTAATTAATTTAGACCATTGTGTAGCTATTAATTTTTTACGCTGTGCAGTGGTAATTTGTTTGAATACAATTGGATACAATAGGATGTTATCAATTTGTGTTTAAAAATTTCTTTTTATCATATTAAATACGGTTTTTCTAAACATGGGGTACACTTGGAGTATTATAACATTTCAAATTCACTCATAAGGTTCTTTCTGTCTTTTTTCTTGGTACAAGTGATGAGGAAATATCTTAGGTGTATTAATAGTAGGCCTAAAGTAAACCTCAGTTAAGCATTTTACCTCAATATTTAAATATTCTGTGGGTTGTTCTACTCATTGAGTTGCCCAATCGTAAGAAGTGACACGTTTAATCTGTTTTATAAGTCTGTTATTGGGGATGGAGGTTTGAAAGGATAACATAATTTCGGACATTAGAAATCGTTATAGGAAAGAACAACAACGTTTCGAGGATTGTAATCTATCCTGTTCTTCAGGGGGGGAGGTATTATTGGATAAAAAATAAGTACAGAAGGAAGTAAAGAAGGGAGATAAATGGAGTGAAACATACCAAAAAGCTGCTTGGAGTCCAGTTCAGGCGTTGTCACTGCACATGATGCAAGAAGTCCCGAGCACAAATCACAAGTACGAGGATCACAATCACACATCACACTAGCACAGGCTACAGTGGGATATTAACAATAGAATTTTTGTCTTATCCCGTGAAGGTTCTACTGGCAGTCATGAACCAGCCAGAAGTGAACCCTCCTGGAAGGTGTATAGGACATCCTAGGAAACGTGATCATCTTAATATATTTTACTAAATATATAATTATGTCTTGTCACATGAAAACTGTGTTGAAATGTGTTCTGAAGCCACAATATAAAGAAAGATTTAACTATTCTCAGACTTCAATATTTTATATATATATATATATATATATATATATATATATATATATATCCAAAAGAAAATACGTTTAATCTTTCCAATAAAAGATATTAAGCACTATACATATAAACCTATAGTACGTTTTAAATGAGAAGGAATAAACATAAATACTAGTGCGAGGGCAATAAATATGGGAATCCAACAATTCTACATTTAAAAGGAATTATTGATCAGTGAACTAAACAAGCCAAGTTTTAATATTCTGAATCAGCATCAGAGCATATTACACGTACAATTAGGCTCTCAAGATTCAGAAACTTTGCTAATGTGGCCTTTAAGGGCCAAGCGTTCAAGTTTGTAAAGTGCTTCATCAGTTTCTCGGCTGCCAATTTGTGGCGCGCCTCGTACGTGGCTTTGTATTCCGCTCAACAAAAGTTTCAATATTCGATATTAAATTTAAATGGTAAACAGTTTACCACTTCAGTCTCTTCATTTTCCACAACGATGAAATAAAATATCAAGATTTAAAAACATTTTTTAATAATACTGACTTCATTTAATCTTTGGATCGTTGTATTTAATAATTGCTAAAAAGAACACTTTAGGATTCGAGCATAATTTAGACGTTGACAGTAATTATAATTTGGCTTCTTATGTCCACAATTTGGTCTCGACCCGCAATCTAGATAAAACAGAGTTTACTTCAGAGCAGTAGTGACTGGCTGCATGTATATATTACCTGTGTTTTGTAAAGTTTATTATTTCAATTCAATTACAGTATGCTCTAAACTGCTTTATATAATGTATACATAAAGCATATATACATAAACTATATATGTATAGTAAATTGTTAATTTATTATCTTGATAAATACATTTTAGGGAACTTTAAATAGAAAATTACTTAATAGAACAATCTCCAATATTCCTAAGTAAACAATAATTTTTGAAATGACTACTTCTATTGACGGGTTATGGAGGTATGTTTTGCACGGAGAAAAACGTTCGTATCGCGTCACTGAACGTCACGCATATTCGCTCTGTAGCCGCTAGGGACAGGACTATCGCGGCCATTTTTATGTCAGTGCATTTCTCCGTTCCGTTCAGTGGCTATTCAGCCGTCCTAGTAAGAGGTTACTGTTGCTTCTTATTGGAGTGACTACTTCTTATGCGAGATATGGATCCATGTCTAAAGAATTCAAAATAAATTGAGTAAATCTTTCTAGCTAACAAAGCCATAGTGTAATTTAATCCTAGAAGAAAATAACTATTTCTGTGGTTTATAGTTATAACTTTTGTTCCATTAATTTAGGTGTTCAGATACACAGACATTCATACTTTCCGAAAATGAATTAACATGATAACATAGCGAGTAGAGGTTATAAATCAAGTGAATACACTGTACTGCTTCTGATACACAGACATTCATACTTTCAGAAAATGAATGAAACAGGATAACATAGCGAGTAGAGGTTATAAATCAAGTGAATACACTGTACTGCATCAGATACACAGACATTCATACTTTCCGAAAATGAATGAAACAGGATAACATGGCGAGTAGAGGTTATAAATCAAGTGAATTCACCGTACTGCTTCTGATACACAGACATTCATACTTTCCGAAAATGAATGAAACAGAATAACATGGCGAGTAGAGGTTATAAATCAAGTGAATACACTGTACTGCTTCTGATACACAGACATTCATACTTTCCGAAAATGAATGAAACAGGATAACATGGCGAGTAGAGGTTATAAATCAAGTGAATACACTGTACTGCTCCTGATACACAGACATTAATACTTTCCGAAAATGAATGAAACAG
This sequence comes from Homalodisca vitripennis, assembly GCF_021130785.1. Taxonomy (NCBI): domain Eukaryota; kingdom Metazoa; phylum Arthropoda; class Insecta; order Hemiptera; family Cicadellidae; genus Homalodisca; species Homalodisca vitripennis. The sequence continues at coordinate 222,107,135 of NC_060208.1, read as the reverse complement.
GATAACATGGTAAGTACAGGTTATTAATCAAGTGAATATACTGTACTGCTTCTGATACACAGACATTCATACTTTCCGAAAATGAATGAAACAGGATAACATGGCAAGTAGATATTGGAAACCAAGAGAATACTGATCAGTATACTGCAGTACTGCATCAGATACACAGACATTCATACTTTATGAGAACGAATACCGAGGATAAAAATAAAGACAGTGGGCACAGTGTGCCGGGAAGCTCTGGAAGTAGGCCTACATGTCATTTTAGGTAATTACTAATTAAATTGTGATAGTTTGGAAATGTTTTGCCTCTGACATGTAACAGGTACAAAGTAAGCATAGTATTTTTTTTGAATTTTTATTAACACTGAAATAATACAATGTACTGTTTACTTATATAAAACAATAGCATTATATTGTAACATAATTTTGTAACAACATAATTAATCATCTTACTCGTACATCATAAAAAGTTGTGAAGTTCGATTTTAGGATTCCTCCACACTGGCCTAAAATACTAGCAATGTTAATAACATTTTTGCCGCTAATAAATACGGCATTTTGCTGAGAAATTTGACTGTTATTATTTCGTGTTTATTAAAACCGTTAAGGCCTCGAAATACTATTCTTCTAATTTCAAAGTTCAGCTATACTTAAATAATTACGGATATTAGAATATATTTTAGTGTGTCTTAAATTACCTGGATTTGGCTACCAGGATGTTCCTATGACAACGGAGTAATTTATAGTTTCTTTTATAATTATATTAAAAGTATTTGGTGATTTTTACTTAAATCTGAAGTTATGTTCGTATGAAGGCATCATAATGACAAACATGACTCCAGATTTCAGGAGTCAAGTCTGCAACAGCATCAGATTTCATGTACTGCACGTAAGGGGAAGGTGAACTGGAGCTAAACCCAACAATCGCATTGAATCAGACCTTCTAAACATAACTGATTTATGTGTATAAAAATATTTTATATCTGTAGACTGCTAAACAAGGGGTCCGTAACTCGGAATTGTCCATACGCTATGAATACCGCCCTTATCAAACAATAATGTTTTATCTTGGTAGACTGTTAAACAAGAGGATTAGTAACTCAGAATTGGCTACACCCTGTCAATACCGCCCTTATCAAACATTAATATTTTATCTTGGTAGACTGTTGAACCAGAGGATTAGTAACTCAGAATTGGCTACACCCTGTCAATACCGCCCTTATCAAACATTAATATTTTATCTTGGTAGACTGTTCAACAAGAGAATTAGTTACTCAGAATTGGCTACACCCTGTCAATACCGCCCTTATCAAACATTAATATTTTATCTTGGTAGACTGTTGAACCAGAGGATTAGTAACTCAGAATTGGCTACACCCTGTCAATACCGCCCTTATCAAACATTAATATTTTATCTTGGTAGACTGTTGAACCAGAGGATTAGTAACTCAGAATTGGCTACACCCTGTCAATACCGCCCTTATCAAACATTAATATTTTATCTTGGTAGACTGTTCAACAAGAGGATTAGTAACTCAGAATTGGCTACACGCTGTGAATATCGCCCTTATCAAACAATAATATTTTATCTTGGTAGACTGTTCAACAAGAGGATTAGTAACTCAGAATTGGCTACATACTGTCAATACCGCCCTTATCAAACATTAATATTTTATCTTGGTAGACTGTTGAACCAGAGGATTAGTAACTCAGAATTGGCTACACGCTGTGAATACCGCCCTTATCAAACAATAATATTTTATCTTGGTAGACTGTTCAACAAGAGGATTAGTAACTCATAATTGGCTACATACTGTCAATACCGCCCTTATCAAACATTAATATTTTATCTTGGTAGACTGTTGAACAAGAGGATTAGTAACTCAGAATTGGCTACACACTATGAATATCGCCCTTATCAATCAATAATATTTTATCATTGTAGATTGTTCAACAAGAGGATTAGTAACTTATAATTGGCTACATACTGTCAATACCGCTCTTATCAAACATTAATATTTTATCTTGGTAGACTGTTGAACCAGAGGATTAGTAACTCAGAATTGGCTACACGCTGTGAATACCGCCCTTATCAAACAATAATATTTTATCTTGGTAGACTGTTAACAGGAGGATTAGTAACTCATAATAGGTTACACGCTGTGAATACCGCCCTTATCAAACAACAATGAAAGTCTGCGTTGCGGCCGGACGTGTTTTAGGGTAATAAAAACTGGCCTTTATAGCGTCCCATTACACTTTCAGCAGAACGAAACAAAGGGTTTTGAATACAAATAGTCTTTCCTGTTACTCTTTTAGAGCCATTCATTGTAAACTAAAATGTCATTGTTTGTTGATCAAATGTTATTGTATACGTTAAATTAAATCGTACAAGCGTAAATCGTAAACTTCCAAACAAAAAATATAATTTAATGGAAAGTATGATATTTTTTTTATAGAAGAACATTATAAACGTTAGGGTTTATTAAAAATGTTACTTGGAGTTGCTGTCCACCTACATTTTGCTATTCGATTCTTTTCCATTCATAATTTAAAATCATAAAATCATATGTTAAATGGAAATGCAATTCAACAGTTAATTTTTAAAATATTTACTTAACTATCTCTCATTGTGTTTACACTCAATAAAACTATGGGGTAGCTTAACAACAATAAGAATATATCTAACCTGGACTGCAAAAACTTTACCGTCCAGTATTTACTTTATTCTTATGAACGATTTTAATTTTACAATCGAAAAGTAATGTAAGCTTTTCCAAAATATTGCAAATAAAATAAAATATAAAGAAGATAATAAATAACAGAAAGGAAATGAATACGATCATATTACTCTTGATGCTCATAAATATAGTTTCATGAATACATAAGCCCGTATACGTACATAAATTGAATTGTTTTGTATACTTATATAAAACTGTGGATATACAAAAATTTCACCTCGATAGAGATTATAATATTAAACTATTATAACATAATCCTAAGATTGCACTTATCGCAGAATTTTTTTATTGGTCAGTTTAATCAACAAATATTAATCATAAGCCAATATATAACAGACATGTTTATTTCATATTGTAAATTCCTATTTTCAGTTTTTTTCTTATTTTTATGATAAAATGGATTATAATTACAAGTTCAATGAATGACTGAGATCATACACACTCTAAGTATATATTTTTTATTAGGTACGATAATGTATTAATTTGAGAATTTAAAGTATGTTTCAAAACAGGAACTTATAATAGGTAAAATGATACAAATGTAAAGTTATTATATAATACACCGATCCTTACTGTTGTGAAGCAAATTCAATTACTGATACTGAAATTCTCGACAGTGGATTGCAATATACGGTACAGTTGAGAGGATTATTTTGGGTTTGGTTCAAAAATAACATATCCTGGACTCACAATGAATACTTTCCTGCTGTTTATCTGTGTGGAATGGTCGGTATGCTCGAATAAATGTAAATTAAGGAAACAAAACATCTACGTGTTTAATTTGCATAAACATGAGGAATTTCTTAAATGTATAAAATACATAGATTGTATAGTTGAATATATAAATGTATATTTCTAGGCATATAATATATTTCCTAACAATGAGATGAACTTAGAAGTTATTTTAACACGTATTAATGAAATAGCTATGCATATTCTTAAATAAAGCCCTACAAGGGTATTTTGCTTGTTTTAAATTGCAGTTTGTTAAACATTAACTTAACTAATCGACAGGAAATAAAATGTATTTTTACAAATGGAGAGTTACATTCGGCTCACTTTCAGTGAAAAAGCAGTGAGTAATGCTTTATTGTTTTATGTTGAATAGTATTGGTAATATAGCAAAAAAAAACTATTTAAAATAATATGTAAATATGCACTGAATGTAAAATAAAATAGGCGCTCAGACACATTACTTAAAACATGACACCTCTTACAAGTATTTTACCACACGTGTTTGTAACAGTCAATGGCAAAAGCTACGTTCAGTAATATTATTAACAAAAAAATTTTTTTTATAGTAATGCTATCCAAAAACTGAAATCGTACCCAAAATATTACTAGTATCACTTAAAACTTATATAAAGAATATATATTAACAATATCATATCTACAATAATGTATATATACTAACTATCCTTACGAACAGTACTTAGACATCCGCAGTAGTTCGGTTAATAGAAGAAAACCCCCAAACCACACGGCACAGCGAAGTTAGTGGATACCTAAAGCCACGACAACATAAGGGAGCTATTTCCGCAGTAGTTAACAGGAGAAAACCCCCAAACCACACGGCACAGCGAAGTTAGTGGATACCTAAAGCCACGACAACATAAGGGAGCTATTTCCGCAGTAGTTAACAGGAGAAAACCCCCAAACCACACGGCACAGCGAAGTTAATGGATACCTAAAGCCACGACAACATAAGGGAGCTATTTCCGCAGTAGTTAACAGGAGAAAACCCCCAAACCACACGACACAGCGAAGTTAGTGGATACCTAAAGCCACGACAACATAAGGGAGCTATTTCCGCAGTAGTTAACAGGATAAAACCCCTAAACCACACGACACAGCGAAGTTAGTGGATACCTAAAGCCACGACAACATAAGGGAGCTTTTTCCGCAGTAGTTAACAGGATAAAACCTCCAAACCACACGGCACAGCGAAGTTAGTGGATACCTAAAGCCACGACAACATAAGGGAGCTTTTTCCGCAGTAGTTAACAGGATAAAACCTCCAAACCACACGTCATAGTGAAGTTACTGGATACCTAAAGCCACGACAACATAAGGGAGCTATTTCCGCAGTAGTTAACAGGAGAAAACCTCACACGACACGGTAAAGAGATGTTATTGGATGGCTTCAATAGACCACGATATTTTTTTAATGTAGTACTTTCTTTTGACCACAAAACGACAGAACCCTCGGACGACGTCGTAGAACTTATGTACCAAGTTTGAAGTCTCTAAAACCTGTCTATTAAGAGTTTCCGCATGGCGGAATTAGAGACAGACAAATATACTGCTCTGTAACACCTTGATCCCAAAATTACTAGTAATCCTCCTAAGACCAAGAGACATACCCACTTTAGTCTCTAGGACCTTGCTATCAAGAGTTATTGCATAGATGCGCAGACGGAAAATCTTATGCAGCCCATCAGTCCGATTGAACCCAACAGTACAGTGCAGCTCAACAAAACGATGTAGCCCATCGGTCCGGTGTACTCCATCAGTCCGGTGTAGCTAAACAGAACGGTGTAGCCAATCAGTCTAGTGTGCTCCATCAATCCGGTGTAGCTCATCATTCTGGTGTAGCCCAACAGTGCGGTGTAATCCATCACTCCGGTGTAGCTAAACAGAACGGTGTAGTCCCTCTGTCCGGTGTACTCCATCAGTCCGGTGTAGCTCATCAGTCTGGTATAGTCCAACAGTGTGGTGTAATTTATCAGTCCGGTGTAGCCAATCAGTCTAGTATGCTCCATCAGTCCAGTGTAGCCCATCTGTCTGGTGTAGCCTATCCGGCCTTCAGCTTCAGGACAGAGGCATTTGGCAGTGGAGGTTGAACTAAAGACCAGCATACATCTAGCTCCAAGACAAATCCTCATCAGCTTAACAGAGTACTATCCTTCCGGTGGAGAAAAAAGAAATTGTGTTATCCTTATGAGTAATAGGTTTCTAGACGTTAAGTCAAATTCATGATTAAACAGGAACCATCACAGAACTCATTCATGGCTATGTAGAAATGAAATGTCTTACAAAATGTAAAGTCCACGTGAAGTATTTGTCGAGATAACTTGTATAATACATTCACATTTTTGCTCATTGAGTTAGGTTTCGTATCACTGTTCAAATAAGAAATGTTCTTATGAGCTAAAGAGTATACTACAACACAAGAGTGCGCTGAAATCTAGTGACGTCACCAACTTTTAACATTGACTTTCTTGTCAATTGTTTTCTCTTTTTACTTTATGAATAAAAACTCCGCATGTAAAAACTTCGTTTAATCTAAATCTCATGGATGACATGCAGCGTTATCAAGCTCAGTGTTATAATAGCTTATATATATATATATATATATATATATATATATATATATATATATATATATATATATATATATAAAAGACGTTTAATGTAACATTTAAAATCAATAGGTCTGTTCGATTTTGAGATGTCTTGCAGACAGAGAGATATGTAGTCAAAGGTGCCTTTTTTTCTGCCACAAAAGTGATGGGATTAGCTATACGCAGCAAGTAACATATATATTAACAATTTAAAATAATTATATTGTTTTAATTATTTTTTAATTTAGTTCATTTATTAATATTAACGTTTTAGCTTTTGGTTTCAAAAAGTTATACAGACTGTTCATGTTGTACTTAAGCAACAAATTACCAGGCAGTAAAACAAATTTGAGTACTCGCTTAGCACTCGTTTGATTCATAGCTACTAAACAATGTCATAAACAGTGTCTGGCTGTAGTACCCTCCTGCTCTCGTTTGTTATGCAGAGTCAAGTGTAAACTGAGAATATCTACCAAAATACCTTTAAGTATTAATTACATCGAATGTTCTAAATATATGGTAAACTTAAATTATTTACATAATATATCAGCAAAGTTTTGGCGATTAAACATGATTTAGTTTCCAAATATTCAAAATTATCACAGTAAAAATAATCTTTGTAAATTACACAAAACTTGTACTCTAAAGACGTTTTAATAAGTAATAAGAGACATAGCAGTTAAAAAAATTGATTTAAAGCCATAATTATATATCAGTACAAAATTCTGTTCTATTAACAAATAAAAATTTTGTTTTCTTGTTTACACAAAACCAAATGTATAAATGGTATTTAACATGCATTGTCTAATATATTGAAGTTTATAAATTACTTTTATCAATAATTAGATATAATACTGTCTCAGTGATACTTTATATCCCAGACTAAGGCCAAGGTTATTACGAAAATGTTCAACTCTAACATCTTACTATTCTCTCTTGTCTAAAAGTTAAAGAACCAAAAATGAAATTCTATATATAATGATTTAGCTCTATAGCCAAATGATGTTGTTGATGTGATAACATTAGACTGTCTATACAGTCTAATATTTTATCACTCGCAAATCTAAATATATTAGTTTTGAAACTCTCGGTTTGAAAACTGAATTCTATTAACCACGCAACACAGAAGCAAACAGAGAAAATGATAAATTTAACACGCTTTGATTTACTATTTAGAGTGATCATTGTATCTCGTATATGTAAAGGTAATCGGGTAGTAAGAAGAAAAAAGTAACCAACTGTAATCAACTTGACCAAGTAATACTTTAGAAACTTTAATTATTATTAGCAAACACAATTTTGTATAATGTGTAATAAAACTTTATTCAGTGTTTATGGTTATGTTATTGATTTCCATTGTTATGTTCATTTTCAATTCATCCAGTGTTTACACTGTAGAAACTGCTTCCTTCAGAAAACCCTACAGGAAAAATCTGGAGACGTGAAATCAGGGGATCAGAGGGCCATAGCCCTTTAGATATGATACTCAAAAAACCCACGTAAGAATTACATTGTGTCATTGGATGTGTGACATATGGCTCTGTCCTGCTGAAAACAAACAATCACGTTTATCATTTTCAAGCAATTAAATAAACTGTGCAATGATGTCTTGGTACACCAAAATGCCTTCACTACCTTCATAAGAAATAGGGTCTACTATTCGATGATGAGATACGGCACACCGCACTATAATTTTCTTACAATGCAAGGGAGTTTCGTGGAATACATGAGGATTTTTGGTAACCGAATTTTTGTGTTTCTGCTAATGACGTAACCATTGATATGAAAATAATCCTCAGCATTATCAGTGGAGAAAACACGGTCAAGCTGTACAACTCAACTGGTTTCGACGAATGTACAAAACCATCTACAGTACAATAGGCGCTTTTCTATATCCGGCTCTTTCAGTTTCTAAAAACTACATGATATACACGAAGTTGTAACCATTTCTTTGATTTCAGGGTACTTCTGTATGAAATATGAGAGTTGTTGATAGTCTCTTCAAACTTTTGTGAAGGCGAGCGTAGCGTCAAATTACTAACCTCATTCAGTTTAGCGTCTGTCAAAATGATGGTCGGGCTCCCAGTTCTCCCCTGTCTGCAACTGGTCCACATTAACGAAAACGGACGATTAGTCTCGTTATTTTTGAATTATGAGGCACTGCAGCATCTGGCTATTTCTCACGAACTTGTTTAACAACATGCGAATATAAATACCCTGAACAATAAAAACTCGCTCCTTTGGTGAAAAATTCATGTTTACATGGCAATAAACTCAACAATAATTTAGACGTAATGTATAGTAGATTTCCATTACAATGATGTCCACATCTGTAGTCTGTAGGACATTTGAACCACTTAATGACCACTCTGTATAATGAACCGATATCACGGAGTATTGAACGACTCGTAGAACAATAAGAGTGAGAAATACCTTCCTCTTAGTGCGTCTGGTATTTGACGCTGTTACAGTCTTGACTCTTTGAATCTGAGGAGATAAAAAAGGTCGGCGATGAAGAAGCTCGAAATGAACTCTTTAAATCATAAGATACACCTAGACTCCAAAATATAGTCTGATCACTTCGGCTCAGGTGCACAGTTAAGTACACTGCGATGTTGTAAACACGATCTCTTAGCACGGTGAAGCAACCGAGTGTTCTACACATAACGAAGCTACAGTGGGAATGGTTGAATTAATGTGTATGTTGAGTTTATGAGTTTAGTTCCAGTTTACCGACCTCATTGTGTGAGGCGCCTGAAATCTGACGCTGTCACCGACTCAAATTCACAAACCCAACATTCATATTGATTCAACGCTTCTTTCAAGCTACGTTTTGTGTTCAAATAATCATATTGTATTTAGAATAGTAATGACGCGGTTAAGGTATCTGTTTGTAATCTTATTGCAAAAACAATATTCATATTTATCTGTTTAACCAGTTTAAAAGAAATTGTCTCTTTAAAATAACGTAGCTTTTGGGAAAGTTAAAAAATATTTATGTTAGATAATACGTTGTTTTCCAAACACTAGCCAATCCTAACATTATTGGTGCTATAACGTAAGTATTGTGAAATGTAATTGTCCAGTTGTTATGTAAAACGCAAATTTATTAATACCCACTTACAGAACAAACATCAAAACAAATTTTAAAACTAATGATCTGAGATTTATAATATATTACAAAGAAACTTAGAAAACCATAGTAATACTTTATAAACTTTAATTAACTATTTTCTCGGGTTATCAAATCCACAATTAAATTGGGAAAACAAATCTTATACCCTTAGAATATGGAATATCGATTATTTAACCACATATAACTTATTTAATTAAAGAAACAATAATAATAAATATTGATTATAATTCTCATGGTATCCCAAATCTAAATAATCACATTTTACTCAGTAAAATGTACACGTACATTTTATTTGAAGCGACTACTTTCCTTCGGCGGGTTTATGGAGTTATCGTTTTGCAAGGGAAAAACCTTCCATTTCACGATACGGAAACGTCATGCTTATTCGCTCTGTAGCCTCTAGGGGCGGGGGACTATCGCGGCCATGTTGATGTCGTCAGGGGCGTTTCAATTTCCTATCTAAAGCGTGCTAGTGAGAGATTACGTGTCATTTCCAAGTTGAGTGACAACTTCTTATGGTGGGCTTGACGAAGAAGTAAAAAAAAAAAAAAAAAAAAAAAAAAAACAGATATAAACATATGATCGGAATAATCAAAAAGCTGAATGAATTTGAATTGAATTGAATTGAATTGATTATTTCCCAATATATGTACAATATTACAATACAATCTGTACAATTAACTTATAAAATTTTTACAATACCGAACGAAGTTTGAAATGTGAACAAAGAATAAGAAATAATTATCATAGAATAAACAACATAAAATAAACATCATAAAAATAACAATCATGTATAAAAACATTGTCCTCGGGAAATGAGCCTGCATAGGCTATGATGCCTGTGCGCAGACTCGAGTTGCTCACGCCTGAAGAAATAACGGACTGGATATAATTTAAAAAAAAAAAATAAATATAAATATAGTACAAAATAATACACCAATTACACACCACACACATACATACTCACACACATATACATATATACATATATGCATGCACATACACATGCGAATATGCAATGAATATATTAAAAGGAAAAAAATAAAAACCGCGTAATTTTGATTTGTACCTGTTTTAAAGCATTGAATATTATTAATTTTAAAACATATACATATAGTAGCAACAATGGTAATTAAGCAGCAGGGTCACTGCAGATTATAATAGGTTAGTGATAATGAATGATGATGGGATAGGAGTTGGTGGCTTGTTTACATGTCAATACTGTCCGCCCGTAGACAGTTATGTAGTTCGTAGACAGCACTGCCTCGGCCTCCTCAATAGACAATTATAATAACCACTGGTTAACTTTCCTTTTGAAAATAATTGTAGAAATTTTCATTGAAAAAACTAAAATTTGGGAATATGTTTACTCATATTATATAAAAAGCTCGTGAGCTAGATAGTATGAGTTGGTGTTAGAATAAGATTTAGTTAATTGCAGTGTAGAATTCCTGTTGATCTAGAATAACGTGTGTTATGGGTGTTTTGAGTTCTTTACAAATAAATCCTCTAAATTTGTATACATGTATATTAAAAGAGATTTTATAAAAAGTTGTCTTATTGTAAACATTTTAGTTCTTGAAATAAAATGAATGTTGAAAACACTATGACATTTTTTAAAAGCTACTTTCAAAATTGATTTCTGATAACCGTAAAAATGAGGATCAAGATTTGATTTATAAGCTGCCCCCCCAAGAAATTATCCCAAATGCAAAAAGAGATTGCACGTATGGCATAATATACCATTTTCATTTCTTGAACAGCAAGAATATCCCTAAGGTTCTTAAAGGCAAAGATATACTTTCGGGTCTTTTGTTTGAGATATTCAATATGATCTGACCATTTCAAACGGAAATCTAAAATAACGCAAGATATTTATACGAGTTTGTTTTTTCGATTGCTTCGCAAATACAGGTACTGTTTTACTATGATTTCCACAATTATGTATGAGCTATGCCAATTAATAATCTATTAAGAGAGATTACAAGGGAAATATAAACCACGATAACATACATCGTTTTTTATATGAACAAGGAAAATAATGAAACACTTCTCTAATTTAGTAATTTTACAATGATTTGTTTTCTAAGCGTTCGATCATTTAGTCATATATTACTGACCTAAAATATTGGTCAAAATATTGCATCGTCTGGATCTATTTCCTACTTCTGCAGCATTTCCTTGGCTAGGAATTTTTACAGGTTAGGTTGAGATTATTTTAAGGTCCAATTTAAAAAGCTCCCAAAATGTACAAAATGAATTCATAATCTGCTATTAGTAACCTATGTTAACTTTAAAACACGTAAAAATAACTTCCAACGCCCAACAGTAAAAAGACTGAAATATATGGTAAGAATACTAGTTTGAATAAATATACGAAGTACTAATTTATTTGTTAATTATTCGAACATAATTTACCTCACCATTTAATAGCGGTGTTTAAAGCTCATAGAAATGTAAATTGCATTTTTAGCAAACGGGTTATTATTAATTCCTATTCCAGTTTACTAGTGTAGTCCTGATTAGATTTAAAAAAGTGCTTCAAATATAAATGGATTTGATCTCTTCTAGCTAACAAAGCCATAGTGTAATATAATCCTGGAAGGAATTAGTGTCCTCTGGTGGTTATAATAATAAACCATTACTCAATTTCATTGGAATTTCCCCTTAAATTTTATTTCAAAAATAAATTAAGTAAAAGCAGTATTTTAATACAAATTGTGCTGAAGAAGCACCTAAATACCATTAGTTAACTTTTTAAAAGATAATTTAAAAAAATTTCAACCAATAAGAACATAAGTACACGTGATATGGAACAAAAATACATGCCTGATTATTTTATCCCAGAATCTTTATTTTTTATTGAGATATTTATAAAGCTACAATTTCATTTGTATAATATAATGAAAATGACAATACAAGATTTTAAATGAAAATAGTACTGAACCAAATTATAGAAACTAAAATAAACGATAATAAAAACGATATAATGTAAATATATAAATATTTAATTTTTATTTATAGAAGTCAGTGATCACTGTAATAAATTAATAGAAAGTATTAAACTTTGTATGATAAAGAATTGAGGGACTTACATGTTACTCAATTATGTATATATATATATAGTATATATTATATATAAATATATATATATAAAGGACCAATGTCTTTGCAAGCAGCCAAACCACCGCCATTGATTTGGTGGTGGTCGAAGTCACCTTTAAGTCGTTGGTCCCCACCACGTTAGAGGTTTAGAGAGGGCTTTTTAGCCGCCAAAATTCGCCTGGTCAAATAATACGTCTATTCTTTACTTTATAAGAAGTAGTCACTTCAGTCTGTCAGTCGTGATTTCCTTTCTACTATTTATAAATAATGCATTATTTACATTAATGTTTGGATACCTCCCCTATTTTTAGAATGTTTACTTCAGAGTTAGAGAACCATTCTACATAGCGTTAATTACAACCAGAGCAATTTACTCTAATTACCCTAATAAAGCAATTACACAAAATTGCGTTAACATTACAAACAGAGGAATCCCGTTGATTTATGCTCAAATGATTTGTCGCTTTAACATTCAGCACTGATACATGGTATGAGAAGCCACTCAATTAATCGTAGTGATACTACCGGATCAGCTATCTACCCCCCGTGCACGCGGCAGCGTCATGGCAGCACTAGGGTCGGTGAGAATTAACAACAACTGAAACTGCCTTATTTTACTATACCGGTTGGATCGGTCATAAACTAATTCAAGTTCTCACCACTCGTTGCTTCTCTTGAACAACCCTTTAAAATTCTTCATCGACAGAACCCCACTTTACGTAAATATATCTTTATCTTCCGATTCCGAATACAGAAAAGTATTGTCATACTGTTGCATTGAAAACCCTATTGGTATATCAAACTTTTGCTGCATTGTATTACGAAATAAATGAGATTTTGCGGTCCCACGATAGGGAAAAAGACAACCGCTTGCCTCATAACCACAACTAATTGTATTAGGGGAGACCCAAACTTTGTAAATATAAACGTATTAACCACAGCAACAACAGGGAAGAAAACTATTAACTATGGCTAAAATTATTCTCCTTGTAGTTTGCTTTGTCTTGTTTCCAGTAAAAAAGGTATAATTACGTTTAAATATTTAATTGTTTTATAAACATTACACTGTATTCCATTACTACAAATGGTAAATTGAATTTTTTAAGAGACCAATTTCCTAGAATCCATTTCTAAAAGGCTTTTGATAAATGAATTACATTTTACACTCCACTTTCTAAAGTCAAAAGGTACAATATTTTATATTAAATCTTCCTCAGAATATCACGAGAAATGTCAAGCATAATGAAATGTGGTAACGGATGCTTCAACGTTCTTCCTTATATTTATGTAGAAGACTGCCTTCATGTATCAAAACACCTTAATTAAAAGCGGCAAACATATTTGTGTCTTAATTAAAAGAATTATTTTAGTCCCGCGTTGCATTTTATACACAACAAACTTCCTTAGTTCTAACATCATCTGTTTTTATATTGTTGGCATCCTTAATGTGGTATATTGTATACGTTATTGTTCAAATGTAACTAGAACTTCAATTAGGAAAGAGGAAACATCATGTTCCTGGAGTAGCAAATTATTAGTCAAAAGTAACAGCTATATTTAATACCCCTGTCGGATTACTAATACAACCGTCATGGCAAAGGTGTTTCTCTTGTCACCCATATCTTACACAAGGTAATGTCCGTTGTATTGATGGTACGGCTTGTAAGTACTACTCAAGGTAAAAGACGTGAGCTTTTTTAGTGTTTGGAAAATTTTCTCTTGATTGATTGGAATCATGATTACTGATAATATGTTATCTCAGTAGACACCAGTTAATGGTGGACAGACGTGAGCTTTTATTTAGTGTCCCTCTGGAAAATTCTAGACGAAGCATGCATTAAATAAAAGTTTTTAAAGTTTTTTGGATAATAGCAAAATTCCTTCATATTTTAAACGTTCAACTTCAATTACAGATATAAGGGACTAATCTATAACACCAGTCAGTAAATTAGTTACAGCGAGGTGGCAAGCAATTTCTTTGTTGTGAAAGTGAACCTAATTAATTAAACAGGGTTGGTATCATAAAGCTTGTTTGATCTAAAGTGCCATGACGTCAGTCTTGTGTACGTTGACAGTTGGGAACTACTCTGGATATAAACCACCGAAAAGAACCAATAAGTCCGCAAAAGACAACAATTCGGGTGCAATCAAAGGTCTCTTTCAGTTTGTCGTATTTCTCTTAGACTCTAACTCTCAAAGAAACATCTCTTTTTCACTATTTATAATCCTTTAAATTTAATTTACTCTGTAAAAACGTTTTCTCAGTAATGCAATTTTATTAAACTTTCGTGTTTCGATAACTCATTCGAAGGAAAATCATCTAATTTTGTTATAACTATACGACAACAGCCGGTTAGAAAAAAATTTGATATTAACTGGAACGGAACTTTATTTAGTTAAGATATAGTCGTATCGAGTATAACTCCCAATTCATCCTATTAGAGCAGCAGTCACTAGTGTATATTCTGTCCACTAGTGAACCCGTGGTTGGCTAATACGTTGATGAAAATTTTCTTTTTATAAAACTTTTACACATTTTTATGGATATACACCTAATAAAGAATGTAATACGGTACCGGAACATAGTCCATTATTTCCGTTAGCACTAGACAAGTACTGTTCGGTAGATCACAAATGAAATATGCCATAAGTTAAGATTACTTTATTTCCCATTCAATTTATTAAACTAATACTTATGCGGTTTTCCTTATTGTTATTAAAAAGTATGTAAAATAGTATAATGATTAATAGAACTGAATATTAAGGTGTTAGCGTTAACAAATAAAAATTATAATTCATGTCAGTTCTGATTACGAGTAATAGGAATGCTATGTGGAATTACTTTGTTTTAGAAGATACCACACGTCTGTATTAGATATATATCATACTTTTTTCCTTAACACCGCTTTGTATACAGGATAGACGCACTTTAACAATAGTATAATAATTTCTAAACTTAATAATGTAAGCATTTGTACAAAGAGGATTTGTATTATCTTAGAGGATATACAGTCACAACTATTATTTGCATTTAAGGTATAAGATTATATTATTATTAAATTAAGTTGAGCTATACATTAAATTAATTATTTCTATACAAATAAAATTTAAGTTCCAAGAGTTATGAAAACATCTTGGAGGCTATAACAAGCCGTCTCAATGAAGTAATGTTTTAAACGTAGATTCACTGTAATAATAGTAAAATCATAATTCAATTAAGATTTGTATTTTATTAGAGAATTTAGAGTCACAATTAAAATGTACAATTTTTACAACCTAAATTGTTGTCAAAGTAATAATGTTATAAATTAAACTGATTAGTTTATACAAATAGCATAGGGCAAGTCACCTGCTGACGTCAGAACGATTGTTCGAAGATTTATGAAAATATCTTGGAGGCTATAACAAGCCTATCCAATGAAGTAGTGTTTAAGTTTCTTTTAAAATGTTCTACGAGTATTATCATTCTTTAAATTTAAAAATAATTTTTCATTCAATTTGTAGTAATTAAAAATCTGGACCTGTCCTGAAGATACTCTGTAAAACCATGCTTGATACTTATATTTGAAGCGGGTGCTGGAAAACGCAGCAATATGAAATATAACAATTATATTTATATCATTTGATATGGATTAAAAATATTCTTTTCACTGGACGCCATATTTATGGGCAATACATTTACAAAGTGTTATGTTTGATCACAAAATATATGTGTGTCACTTGAATTTAAACTTTATACATTCACAATTGTGCAGACTTCACTCAGCTTACAAACATACGGTGAGTTTTACTGAAGTAGTATTGTGTGGAAAACAGGTTAAGCGTTAGTATAAAGTACTAATACAATACGGTCAGCGTCTGTGTTGCTGATACAACACGATACTGCGGTAGTTAAGTTCAGCTGCTGATACTCTGTGTGATGAATGCTGATCACCGCCTTGTTACATCAGGAGTTATGTCTGTAACAGAGATGAATGTTGATTAAGTGCCCCTCAGTTATTGTTGGGTACTTGCAGTTATGGTCAAAGTTATCTACATAACATCTACGTACAGAGTATGGTAATTGGATGTAGATTTATGGTGTTGCTACACAATTCATTCAATGTGCGGTGAAAATATCTCTCCCTCTATAGCACAAAATTCTTGTAATAACTTGCAATGACTCTTTGATACCAGTTGAAGAAGTATTACAGCATATTGTAGTATTGCGTATGTCATTAGATATAGGATTAAAAGATCTTCACTTTTACTTTCTACGTCAATAAGAGTAAAATTAGTAACAGCTCATATAACTATCTAAGTTGCATTATAAGTATTGAGTATTCTAGTCCTATAGAACTATTATATGGTAAGTAAATACATGTTCTATGTGTCGCATATTACTAACCGCAAATGGAAGTATTGGGGTAAAAAGGGCTTGTTGATGAACCTAGTTTACTGTTAGAGTGAGTGATATTCACTGAATGTTAAAAACTTTTGAAGTATAAACATGATGGAGTTTGGCTTCCGGTAAAAAGTCTGGTATGGTTAGAAGGGTTTATTTAATACGAATGTTAAGTTTAGGTCCATTTTATATCTTTCGCTTAGTGCAGTGGCTAAAATCTAATGCTGTCACAAAAACTATTCCAATCATCTGGACTCCAAATATGTCTGAGAGATCTGTATAAAGTCATTTATAAAGAAGCTTAAAACGAACTCTTATATTGTTTTAACATCAGATACACCTATATTGTTAGACCATGTAATCTAGAAGAAGATAAGTAGTAAGTAACCTCTTACATTGTAATGCCATCTGGAAAAAGTCACCAAAACCAAGCCATGCAAAACCAAAACCAAAGAAACAAAAACGGTGCACACCACAAAAATTAGTAGTACGCAAAGGGGTAAGCTGGGCTATTTAAAGTCTTACTAAAAGATATCACGCATACATTGTGTTGAAATGCTCAAGACATTGGCATTATCCCTACAGATGATTATTTGTTTGCGTCATATGCCCAAAACTATTACTAGAAACGGCGTAGAGGTGATTTTCTTAAATGTTTTTATCATCCAAAACACTAGTGTAATAATTGTATTGAATGTTGTATTACAACTTCGCCTTCTGCAACTGGCTGTATAGGCATGCTGTCTTTATTCGCTACTTCAGTATATGTTGATGAATATTGCGCTCAAAACCAAAGGCGAAATATTTCTATACTAACGTTAGCAATGTGAGATGCTCTGTGTATCGGAAGACAGATAGACACCGGTTAGATTTAGTTCACATATTATATTATTAACTCACATACATAACTACAGTTATAACAATTTTTAAAAGGCAGTGAGTTACAATTTTTATCTGTTTAAAGATGTAATTTAATGTTATGGCGGTCGTGACTGCCACACACTGTGCTAACTGTGGCTCTTATCTGAAGAAGTTATTACTATTTTGGTCCACTATGTCTGGTTTCAATTAGTTATATCATTCTGTTCTATACAGGAGATGCATATTAAAAGATAAAAGTAGATGCACTGTAATAGCAATATTTCACGCTACTATATGAAACAAATAACTACATTATAATACTTTTTATGAATATTAGATGTGTAAAGATTCTTGGAGTATTGAAAATGTTTTAAATTAGTACCACTAGTGAATTACGATACATATTATAATATGAATTTAATTTTACAAAATTAAATTCATATTGGAACATGTGTTGTAAATCATTAGTGGTGTTAATATTGGATGTGTTAAATATCAAACTCATGTAGAAGTTCAACATACATCATTAAAGTATTTGGGGATACATTATCCATTAATTATATTAATAAATTCCAAAATATAATCCACACAAAAAACTTAGAGCCTAAATTATGAATATTGATATTGTATTAAATAGGAATATATGAAATAGGGATAAATAAGATTCCTAAGTTTTAAATACAATTCTTTGTTTGAAGGTTATTTTTGACGATGGAAGGATTGTGAAGGAAACACGATTTTGCCGGACATTTGACATCGTTCAGTGAAACAAGAAATCAGTAACACTACGTTTCGAGATCTGCAATCTGATCTCGAAATCAGATGTTACTGATTTCTTGTTTTAAATACACATTGAAATCTGTACAAATCAATTGGAGTTGCAATGCCTATACATCTTTTATTTAATAATTGTTTAGAACTGCAATAATGTAGGTCAGTTTTCCACTTAAATATTTCTAAAACTGACATAAGTGTGTTTAGTAAAGTCGTTTTACGGATGCAGTACAATAAACGGCCACCACTACAATCGATTTCATTGAGTTACCGATAATGACGACTATCGAAAACTACCGAAACAAAAGTTTCGACCCGAATTCATTTATAGGTATTTCAAATTTCAGTTTAAGTTCAGCTGTTTTTATATTTTTAAAAGTAATAATTTAATTATGAATAAAAAAACTATGCTAGGAATGTATATTTATAAAACGTAACAAACAAAACAGTGTAATATGTAGTTACTTTTTACTAATTTGAAAGATAAACGTGTCTGACGCCTTGTGACATAAATAACACATGTACATCGCCATTGTACTTGCGGCCATTACTCAAATACCATACCCATGATTTTACTTTGTGTTAATTAAGTTGTAACAACAACGCCAAAGCGAATTAGGCTATATGTTTTTAAGATTGCATTTTTTTGACGCTATATTTTTATTTGCAAAATAAATGTAGTGTTTTAGATTAGAGAAAATAATACTTTAGTTAAGTTATACTTTTATATATACAGGCGTATTTATGTAAGAAAAAAAGCAGTGAAGTACTTACTTCTTACTATTACTTTACAAGGTAACCATGTACGGCAGCATTTAATCAATGCTCGAATGAATAATCACAAATAATCAGTATTTCGTCGATTCCTACTCGTGTTTCTGCAGAATGATTGAAAATACAGTCACTCTTGATTCCTGATTTTAATTATTTCTTTAAACGGTAAAAGGCCAACATAGGATTTCCACATATTACTTACTATCGTTTTTCCTTGTATGACATGCTTAACAATTAATAGGATGAGTTAATCTGCATTGAGTTTATTTTATTTGCAAACGCAACCTACTTCCTCTAGTTTCCATTTTGGAAATGTCTATATTTCTGTTTATTTTTACAATGTTTATATCAATGTACCCTCTACTAGCCTTGCGCGATTATACTATTTTCAATTTTTGTTTCATCAACCTCCTTTGCCAGCTACCATTTCTTCATTTTCCAAGTTGTTTTCTAACCATAAAAAATTTCTCTGCAAAATGATACCAACCCATTATGAAATTTCTGCTCATACAGATACCGTAAAAATATATTCATTATTAAAAAGCCATAGTTGGTTTGATTCCAACTGAAATAGTACATGATTGTCCATGTAATCATCAAACCAAATTTAGAGAGTTCAAAAATTTTTGTCAAGTAATTCTTTTTCTTTAAACTCGTATTTTAAAGTCTCTTCTTGCAAAGAAACACTATTTAATTTTCACCTTTAATACTAATTTTTATCTCCTCACTAGAAACTAGACACTTTTAATTTAAAGGAGCAAGATCATTATGTTGCAATACATTTGTACACAAAAATCACCATTTATCCTTGCAAATGTCATTGTTTGAATGAAATTAATTTTAAATAATATTGTTGTTCTGTAGTGTATAAATTACGAATATCTATACACCATGTAAAATGTTTCTACATACGATAGTTTAGAAATTTATAATCGATAATTTAGTTCGTTCATTCGATTTTAATTGTGGGAGTTTATTATACTACAGAATCGTTTTACTTATAGATATTTATTTGCATTTTTTTATTTCTTCTTTACTGTGTAGAAATATTTGTTTAAGTGTCAGAAACCATATTGACACTGTAGACTGAATTCCTGAAGACAAAAGAAAGAACAAATTTCATTTATCTCTAACAAAACAGCATACAGCATAGGAGCTGAGAGTCGATATTCAGCATGTAATAAATTAGTTTGTGTGCTAAAGTCTTAAAACAAAAGTTCTCACCAAGATACATTGATTAGCTTTTTCTCAGATCATACTTTTTTACCTTTACCCGTAGGAAAACAACAATTAGATATTTTAATAAAAATTACATAAAGATCAACTAACTATTGACTGAATGAGGCGTCATTCGAGTTCTTTACCTCGATGATGTGCAGTTATATAGCTGTTATTCACGTATTTTACAGTTATGTTTAAACACAAATATTTTGTGTTCTCTTTACAGAAACTAGTGCACTTAACTATTGAATGAGAATTGGCTATCTGCTCCTAGATGAAATCAGTTTGTTCACAGCAATACATTTATTTAAGAATTAAAGAAGAATTTTTGAATGTATTGCAAAAGAACTAGAGTAATTACATATGTGCTTACTTACTTTGATTTTGTAGTAAAAAAAAAATTATGTTACCTAGCGTTTTTAAAGCTACATTGGTTGATTTATTTTATTAAAACTTAAATTAAATGACATTTTTGGGAAAGAAATATTGGAGAAGTTAGGATAAATATAAATATGTAATTCTTTGGCAAGTTGGTGCTGGTAATTTTAAGTTATCAGGAAGACTGTTCACTGCCTTGAATTGATGAGAACTTGTCTTGTGTACTGCAGTTACGTCAGATCTGAGAGGGCTATTATTTCTTAAGTTGGATACGGTTGGGCCAATGAGAGAACGCCGCGTATGTCCATCAGAAGGTAGTGGAAGGGGAACTTTAAAACTGGTGCTCATAATTTTCGCCCTTCTTTTTCGTAATTATCGTGAATTAGTTTATGACAGTGAGCGCCGCGTTTCTAAATTTTTTCCGCGAGGGATTTGAGGTAAGCACTAAATTTATTGTACGTTATATTGAAATAGTCTTCCAGATCTGATATTAAATTAATTTTATTGTCTTTTTTATAGGAAAAAATAAATTTATAAAAACTTCCGAGCAATCTGCGCAACTGATTCTTGATGAACAATAAATCACAATAGAATGAAACAAGTTACATTTGGTTCAAACTTGCAAGAAAATTGAATTCAAATTGAACTTTGTTAATAACTTTGATAGAATTTTTGAAATTTAGTAATTTATTAATATTTAATTTGAACTGTTTTATTGTGAATTTATTGATTGGAATATAATTGATTTATATAATTTTTTGAGAGAATTGTATCTGAATTGCAAAGACTTGAAAGTTAAGGTACAACTAGTGGAAAAGTTTTTATTTTTAATTTTTTAATTTTGAGAGAACTTAGTTAGAAGTGAAAATTTTTATTTTAGTTATTTCCAAGTGGTATTTGACTTATTTTGAAAACTTTATTATTTTAAATCAGAAAAGAGCTTTGTTGTTTAGTTTGATATATTTGACTGATATTTTTATTTCTTGCCAAAGGACCTTTTTAATGTTACTAAACGGTTTGTCAATTCTTTGTGGAAAATTGAGTGATGAAATTCGAAAGCATTGAAATATTAAATTGCCCCTTTAAAATAAATCAATTATTTTTATTTAGAACTGTGATTTTATTTTAGACAAACCAGATAATATTTAATAGTTAAAACAATTTCGTGATAAATTTTACTGAATATTTACTCTAGCTTACTAATAAAAAAATATTTTATATTTTCTTGGATGTCTGATTGATAATTGTATTCAGAATATTCTGGAACATTAATATCTACAATCCAAGTCGTTATATTGACGTACACTAAAAATATGAGTCATATTTCAGCTCTTCTTTCCTGTATCAAGTCTGCGAGTTGAATTAGTCAGCTGTTTTTTTTTCGAGTACTTCAAAGAGAAACATTACTGTTTGCCGGAATTTTCTGCTGGTTTACACGGCCAAAGCTGTAATTTTGCTAAATGTAAAGTTTCTTAACTACCAGCTTGGGCTTCGAATACCGGGTAAGTTAGTTCCGTAAGGAGTTAGAACAGTTACAGGAGTATACTATATTATGATAAAACGATCTTAACTAAAAACCGCCAATTTTTATATACGTGAGTTATACACCAATGAGTTATACATCCACTTCCGGCACAAAGTGTGATGGTATTCGTCACAAAAATTAACATGCCTCACCAACGGAACAAAATTCCCTAGAGCTGTGTTCGTAAGTTTTAATTTTGTCTTATATAATGGTTTATAAAGCCAAGAAAAACCTAGTACATCCTAATCTTTATGAATAATACAGTAAATCATAAAAGTAACTGAGTAATCATGAGTAATAACGTTGCTTAACCATTCTTGTGAAGCTGGCTTTATTTTATTAATATATAATACATCGGTTCAAAGCTAATTATGTAGTCATTGTTTAATTAGGTTAGGGTTTCTGGGTGGTTCAAGGATTTTGTGGTCAACATGCGTGGCAGAATGAATTTCCTGATTAACATTTCGAGGTTACCAGCTTGCTTTATCATGAACATGAAGTAGAGTCAAGACAAAAATATTTTATTTGGAAATGTACTTGGGAAGTTCTATGTTTTAACAGATCTCGTAATTATCAAGTTAGTCAGCGATTCGTACAGGACAAGTTTCAATTGAAAATATTATAAGGTGTTCAATAAATGATTCAACTCTAAAGGCTAAGATTTACTTACTGGTGTACACCCTCTGCACCCCGTTATATAACAACAAGGTATGTTGATTACGTGAAGAATACTTGGCCAAAGAGAGTTATCTTTACCAGCAGATACAATTTTATCAGAAGGTTTTATTCACCTATAAGATTGAGGTATACCAGAGGGTTTGTCAGGAGTTCGAAAGAACGTGTTTTAAAATAAAATTAATTTGTGTCTGTTATGAGTGTATTTATACCAGTCGGATAGGTAAAGGGTCACGCTTACGGGGAGTTTGGCTGAAATAAGAGGTTAAACCTTTACCAGATAAATAAATCTGAAGAGGTAAATTGCATTGAAATGTTAAATACTTATATTGGTGTGGGTTTATTTAGAAAGACGCTGTCCAAATTCAAATACTTGGCTTGTATGGACTGAACCATTAAGACCACAATACATAACTTCATAAATTTGACCAAAGCATTAAGGTTAAATAACGAGGAATTCAACCAAACTGGAACCAGACTTCAATAATCAATGATACAATTTTATATCCAGAAAGTTTGAAACTAGTTTCAGAATTTTCTAACTCCGAGGTTGTACAGAACAGCTAGAATATTTCTCAGTGAATTCAGAGGTACACAAGTCTTAAGGAATTGTTATTGTTATCTATTCTCGTATATCAAGAATACTTGTGTTAAAGTGAAGTTGTCAATAATGAGAGAAAAACATTTTGTGGTTATTTTGAAAGTTTAACTTGCGGATAATATACATGTGTCCAACGATTTTCCAAAATATTAGTGTATTAGTATTATTAACATAGCCTTATCTGTAATATTTTTCAACAAATCGACTATGGGAAAAAAGAAAAAAGAATAAAACCTGTTCTGAAGCAGAACTGAATGAAAATAATCTATATTTTCAAGAGTGCCAAAGCTGTATGTGCCCTGAGGGAATGTTAGGAATTGAATCTCATCCCCAATCAGCTTTGTTTCAAAGCTTTGTTTTACTGTTGACATCGTATCTCCACACTTTGTTGTGACATTCAATCTAATTTAATTAAATCTGTGTGCAATTTAAGTGTACACGACATGACATATAGTATAATGTTTTTCAAACCCTTTGGAAATAGTGTTATTAATGATAACCACTAGAGTATACATTAAGAATATAATAACTTCACAAAATTTCTTCAATCTCACTTTTATTCGCTAATATTCAAGGTTATATATTTTTGACTTTGCTGTTTTTAATGAGACATATGTTTTTGATATAAATTAGCCGCAGCAATGAAAAGGGAAAAATATTTACAATATATTTATTTAACCGTTACTGAAAGAGGTACATGTTGCTTTACTATACATGTGGAGTTGATATTTAATACTAGGAAACATTTGACCAGAAGGTAGACAAACCAATCTCAAACTATTTTTACTTATTGGAAGCTCTGACATTTTTACCGATATCGATGCATCACTATAAACGGTGAACTCCTTGCCTTAGTGTTGTAGCCAATTCCCTACATGTTTCAGGGTTTTATCTCCTTCAAAGGCCTAAACAGTTGAAAATCAGGTTTTTAATCAAGATCAAGATGGTCAGAAAGTTACCAGCATTATACAAACAGCATAAGGACTTGACTCAGCTATCTTGGTAATATGATCACCGTTCTTTACAGTGGGAGGATATTTTATAATGAGAAAACCAACAGTAAATTTAAACGACAAGGAATTGATTTTGGAGATTTTACTATATAAAACTTAAAATTATAATTAATACATTCAATTTAAAATCAGCTAAAATAGTTATACCTACAAGCTTAAAGTGTTCAATGTGAGCTGTTATCATCACACGACCACGTCAAGATAATAACCCAGTTATTCCTTACTGTATCCGATGTGTCTAGTGTGGTTGTTGTGACAGCTACTTAAATTCAGTTCCTTACGTCGGATAGGTGGTAGCGGAGGCACATGCACACAATCCTTTATGAATCCCAAAAGTAGCTGTCACACGGCGTCAGGTCGGATATACTTGGAGACCATGTGAAACAAGTTCTGTCATTAGGACGTTTGCGGCCAATCCCGCGATCGGTTATAGTGACGTTAAACCAATCGCCTACTGAGTTATGCCAGTGAGGCGGTACACCAGCTTTCTTCAAAATTAGGTTTTGTCGTTCATCTTTTTCCAGTTGAGGAAATACCCATAGTTCTAGAGAGCATCATGATAAGAAGTACTATTTACAGTTCCTTATCCATCAATGAAAGGCCCAAAAACCTTCTGCCTATATTTGGCACATTGAGCATTCAATTAAGGGGATTCTCGCTGCAGTTGTACCGTCTCGTGAAGGTTTTAAGAGTCTCACATTCGCACATTGTGAGTGTTCACTTGTCCACTCGGGTTAAATGTTGGTTCTTCGCTGAAAACGAGGTTATCAAGAACATCTTCTTGTTGCAACAAGATTTCGTTTTATAAAATGGCACATAAACCATAATATACAGGCTTTATTGCGTGTAACTACTGGAAAGGATAAGCACTTAGTTATGAGCGTTACAGTAACACACTCTAGTCGTCACAGGAACTGAAAATTCACGTCTAGCCGTCCGAACTGATTTCTGTAGCTTACACGTGAAATTCTCTCTCACTCGCTCAACATTCTCTTCACTTAACTTTGGGCGTTCCGTACTCTTCCCTTTGCAAGGGAGCCAGTATCTTCAAACGTATGGTATAATCTACGGATGTTATTATCACTTAAAGGATTCCCAAACGAACCTTTTACGGAACTCACGTTGTATAGTTACTACAGATTAGGTGTTCCGAGAGCATAAAATGCCTTCCGTTTAAATCAGTTGCCCATTTTAGTGGCCTTTAACGGATGGTGGAGAAAACATTGTGTCTGCATGCGCACGGGTGACAACAAAAAAACTTTTCAGTTGCTCTTTGATTTGATGCGTGAATTACTTATAATAAGATTTATAATAAAGTTACATGTTAAAAACCTACAAAGTGCTTAAAACCCAGATATTCATTTATAAACACTCTACCTAAATTGGTCGAAAGTACCAGTAAGCCTGGACATTGTGAGTTCCATAATAATAAATTGTTTATAAAAGAATTTTTTTGTATGCGTTCAAATGGTTATCAAACACCATCTGAAGTTGACAAATGTTAACACTCTTGAGAATATTATTTTAATGGAACTTGTATATTCCAGTAAGTATTATTTTCTCATTATGGAAACGTGGATTCTAAGGGCTGAATACGATGAATTTAAGTTTAAATGCAAGTACTAGGAAATGCTACTCTGATGACAGAAACAATTTATGTTGTACACGAAAACTGGTAAATTCCCGTTATTAATAGAATTTTGAAATATAAAAACTGGTTTTCCAAGTTTTAGTACCAACTACAATCTACTGTATTCAAATATTGAAAGTATACTTCTTTTAAGACGCTTATTTGAACTTAGACTTTAATTAGAATTTTAAAATTTTTCTGACTGGTTACAATCATCTTGTATTCTTGGATTACTTCAGCTCACACTTTTCTTCGACCTTTGACTTCCGTTTATAATGGATAATTATTTACTGTAATGCATTAGTTTTGCTTATTTTAAAATTTCATTTACATGATGGTTAACAAGACCAGGGTTAAAAAATGTCTATTATTAGTGTTATTACATAAATGTTTCAACCATGACAAAACTTATATATTACAATTTACGAGAGAATATTTTGAATTGTATGCGTTTAGTTAATATATTAAGTATTTAATTTAAACAATCATGTACAAATCCACTGAATATCTATTTTCTAAGGGATTTATAGTGACTGTAATTATTTACTAGGGGTCAAGTTTGATTTAATCAGAAACTGTAGATATACATTTATATATACTATATAATAATAATAACTTAAGTCAGTAACTAAATAAATTATTTTCAAATAATGACTTCTTCATAAACATATAATATTAATCACCTTTGTGTATATTTTATAAGTTTTGTATGGTGATGTTATTTATAAAACAAGCATACACATATGGGTGGAGTTATACACCGGGTTAATTTCCAGTAGTATGCACTATTTAGGCACTTTTAGGTTTTAGACCTAATGGCCAGACAATATATGGAATAATTAACCAGAAATAAAACATCTACGATTTTAAGGCTACTATGTTTTTTTTCTTGATTTAAAACATTTTGTTTGTGTTCAAAACCAATGTTTAGTAGAAAATAACCACGTTGGTTGATTTTCTCTTAAACGAAAAATAGATACTGGATTAAGGCTAAAAAACTCAAACTAGTGGTAAAGAAAAACATTTTCATCGAATCGTTGAGATAGTAAGTCGTTCGGAACGGAGTAATAAATCCATAAAAACCATTGTCAACAACGTAAATCTTCTCCGACAAAATTTATCTATCATACTGTGCCTCTTTTTACTTCTTACATTCATTTAAACCGTCTCGGAAATTAATTTAATTTGGTATTACGTTTGTTATATACAATGTCAAAACACGTAAGAAAAAACAGTTACCGTGAATGTGTTTGATTGTGAAAATGACATTATCTTTCCATTTCTTTTCTGTGTGAACTGAGCTTAGTGTACACCCAGCAGGGGTCACTTCTGGCTGGTTTATACCTTCTAGTTGAACCCACCACTGGGAAGAGCAAAAACCGATGTGTCACTGAAATCTGGACAACCTATAGGATATCCAGGAGCGGCACATCACTAACCGCAATTGTTGTGATTCTAGGATTCATGGGCAATTCGATATGTCTAGTCTACTGTGAGAGATGACTGTTGGAGTTGGTGGGGTTTGTTCCCTAACTATCAGAGGTTTTTGCTAACCTCAACAAGAATATGCCATTCCATGCCTGCTTTGACTGAAGAGGCTGGTTCAGAGCTGGCCTCCCTTTCTTCCGGGGAGACATGACTTTGAGATGTAGTGCTCTAATTCTTCCTCATGAATCTCGATAGGAGGCGGCCCCTAATCCCTTATCTTACCCATCCTGAATATCCTGTCACTCCGGAATCAGCGGAAAGGCTCTTACAGGACTAAGTGCAATTTATAAGCTTCTTGTCCTAAGAGAACAAATAAATCTCAGTGTAGATATGGTAGAAAGTGCTGATTTAATGTGAATGTTAAGTTTAGCTCCCGTTCACTTTCCTCTTGCTGCAGCGTCTGGAGTCCTGGGTCTGGAATTGTGCATCTGTTGAGAAAATAAGAAAAAAACACTAATGTTGTAGTATAGGTATTTTTTAACTCTTTACAGCATTTTGATATTTTTCGTAACGAATTTTTTTAGATCTCTTCAGACTATCATGGCTACAGATTCCAATGTTACAGCGTCAGATTTCAGGCGCTGCACTGAGAGGAAGATGAACTGGAGATAAATTCAAAACTCACATGTAAACCGTTTGAAATTGTTTCATAACGGTTACCATGACTATTTTTTACTACGTTCAACAAATAAAATAATCGTCCCAATGATAGAACCGCACTTATTAAGAAGCGATGCGTAACAGCCTTATATTACACGTACAATTTTAAATATAGCTTTGTACCGTAGTTATAATCATTCTGCTGAATCGTGGTAGGAAGTAGGCTCTATATTAACTAGACGCGGTACCTGGACATTATTTTGTTGGTTTGACCTCTCCAGCTGTTAGAGATGTCAACGGTGATAGGTTCCCGAGCCGGTCGCGGTTGGTTTGAAGAGAGAGGGGTAGTCTTCAAGTCGAGTGCAGGGTGTCTACACGTGCAGTTCAGAAGCCATAGTACTTCCTCTATTCCTATACATTTGGGATATAGAGTTAATTTATACCCTGTGTGTTTTAAGTCAAGTTTTAAATTTCTTTTTTTCCTTTAGTGCGTAATAGTTTTTCAGCCTCCATAGTCTTCAAAGTAGTAAGTCCCGTACCAGCGTTTAGTTTAACATCTTTTGTTTTATACTGTTGTGATAAATTTTCTAAATTTTGCCATATAACAGAGTCTGATAATTAATTCAACTTTTGAAGTATTGCAAATTAGATATTTATCCTAAAGTTTACATCAAGCATTGTATAATTTTGATTTTGAATATTTTGAGAAGAGAACGTTTTATTTTATTTTGTTAATTTAAACCTTTTTAGAGAAGTATACCGTTTTAGTTTCATTTTTAATTTTGATCAGACTCTAAATTAGATTTGACCAATTGAGAGAAATTTTGAAGAAAAACAAATCAAGATTTTGTGAAACTTTGTTAAATTTTGAGTGAAATTTAAAATTCGGAATAAATTAAGTATTTTCGAAAAGTTGTTCTGATTTATAGAAAATTAGCTCCAGACTTAATAAATAATATGTACTATAATAACAGTACAGCTTATTTAATTCTCGAGATAGCTTTCCAAATGATAATCCTACGTTAAAGTTCTTACTAATTGATTTAGGCTTCATTGCAATGTTTAAATAATAAAAGTCTTACTGAGTTGTACAGGCAACTACAACGCAAGAATGAGCTGAAACCAAATCTTGTCACCGACATTTAACGTTGACTCTCCATGTTGAAACGTCATATGCTTGTCTCTTTCTTTACAAATATATTTATCCTTTTATTTTTTCAGTGTCATCATTTTCACCTAAAATTGTACTAATCTCATGGATTAATACGCACCAAAATCAAAATCAGTGTTACTTATATAGAAATTAAGCTTTATGCAAAATTTCAAGTTTATAGGTTATGTCGGTT
This sequence comes from Homalodisca vitripennis, assembly GCF_021130785.1. Taxonomy (NCBI): domain Eukaryota; kingdom Metazoa; phylum Arthropoda; class Insecta; order Hemiptera; family Cicadellidae; genus Homalodisca; species Homalodisca vitripennis. Next base: position 222,077,536 of record NC_060208.1, on the reverse strand, counting down.
TATAGACATTTTGCGCACAAACAGACAGACGAATAGAAATGCATTTTTACCAACCCCTCTAGTGATAGTCTTATCTAACGCTCAGACAATATGGATTGAACGAAATTAAAATAAATAAATTATTGATTTTATAAACACAATGGCAGTTCTAATTATAATTCTGCAAATATATATAAAACATATGAATTAGTAAAACACCACGTATTTAATCCATTATTTAAATATTATAATCCAAACACAAACTAACAAGCTTGTTAATTTAAACACTATTAGATCAAATCATGGAATCTTTCTAAATGACATGGAATTGTAAACATTTTATAATCTTTCTGATATTAAAACTGTTTTATTTTTGAACATCGTATTTATATAAATATAGGTAATATAAAAAAATACTCTCTACTTCATTGGTAATAAATTTTAATACTCAAAAGCAGATTATTACCTTCCAAATGTCCTTAACACTTGAAGGTGTAAGTTTTAATAAAATAGGGTGCAACAATAGTACAAATAAAGACATTTTTATCAAAAGCATATTATTAATTTATTGAAAAGTGATTATATTGTATATTCTTGTTATAGGCAGAAAGAATGATTAATAATTTATATAAAATTCCATAAGGACGATAATTATAGTTGTTTCACAAATCCCTTTTAACATTCAATAATAATAATAATTCTTTATTGCACTAAAACTACTAACAACATTTTATTGCATTCATAATTTTACAGCATTGATTAAATAATCTACAAACTAAATGCAACTTAGGCAGGGTAAATTCCACATATTAATTTGTAAAAATATATTTGTATTTTGCATGCTAGAATATAATGGAAGGAGAAATACAATGGTAATAAATTGTTAATTTTCTTTCCAGCGGCCCATCGTAATCTCATCAACAAAGTAAAATGCCTTTTGACATTATATAACAAAAGAGAACGTTCCTACAATCCACTTAAAAACCCTATACAAGTTCATAAATACTTTAGTTCCATCTTCATGTTATTAGTGTATGAGAATCAATCCAGCAAAGAGAGAGAGAAGCATGTATGGAACATAAACTGTGTAACTACGACATGAATGTCGCCATCAAACTTTCTAAGTGTCGCCATCAGACACGTTCCTCCAATCTGCGGTCTCCTGACTGGAGTTGTTAATATTATGAACGAGCTGTACTTCAGTATGCCATGTGCGAGAATTCATCTAACAAAGAGAGAGAAGCAGGTGTTATAGTGTAACTGTGACATCAATGTCGCTATCAAAATTTTTAACTGTCACCATTAGACATGTTCCTCCAGACTGCGGTCTCCTTACTGGGGCTTTCAATATTATGAACGAGCTGTACTCCAGTATGCGATGTGTGAGAATTAATTTAACAAAGAGAGACAGACAGGTATGGTGGTGTAACTGTGACACGAATGTTGTCATCAAACTTGCAAACTGTAACAATTGGACATGTTCCTCCAATCTGCGGTCTCCTGACTGGATTAGGTAATATTATGAACGAGCTGTATTCCATTATGCGATGTGTGAGAATTAATCTAACAAATATAGAGAAGCAAGTAAAGTGGTGTAATTGTGACATGACTAGCATAATCAAAATTGCCAAATGTTACCATTGTACACGTACCTTCAATCTTGAGTCTCCTAAATGGAGTTTGTAATATTATGAACGAGCTGTATTCCATTATTCGTTATGTGAGAATTCATCTAACAAAGTTAGAGAAGCAAGTAAAGTAGTGTAATTGTGACATGAATGTCGTCATCTAACTTGTCTTCGAATATGTCCCTCTAATCAGTGGTCTTCTGATTGGGGTTTATAATATTATGAACTAGCTTTACTCCAGTATGTGATGTTTTGAGAATTAATCTAACAAAGAGAGAGAAGAAGGTATTATTTATAACATTATACCTGTGTTGAATAAAGAGAAAATTCGACTTTAGCAATACTCCTCATGGCACTATAATATTTTTATTGTTTCTGAAACCGTTCGGGATAATCAATTAAATATCAAGGAGAGGAGAGGAAACATTTTACAGGTAGTTATAAAAACTGTTTTACTCTCCGACTTTACGGCTCCAAAACACTGCCCTATACTTAAATTTTAAATGGATCATTAGATAAAATACCTTTCAGTGAGTATCCCTTATCTTTGGAAAGTTTTAGTCGCATTTGACATGAAGATACCCAAGAAATAGCTTGCGACGCTATTATGCCCAACTAATAGTTTATCTAGTTATCATCACCTATACTGATTAGGCTTTTATAGCGAACTGGCATTATATAATATATTGAAACCATTAATTAGCAGCTTCAAAATGTTATCTTTTAGGAAAGTGAAGAGTCTACAATAACGAATTTTGGTAGTCTTATAATGGCTATTTCAATATTTTTGTGAATAATCTTGATATCTTTTATAAATCATCTGAGATTTCTTAAAAAATGAATATGAGCTTTGGTTTGACAAACATTTTTCATTTTGAACCGCCAAATTTTCCCGACACATCAGTTCCAATATTTAATATTTTCAGGCGGTTCACATTCAGAAACAATCTTTGTCATTCGCAAATCTTAGGGATAGGCTACACTGTAGAGCGAGTGGACGTTTAAAACTTTAATGGATTTAAAACGATATTGTCTAGAGCACAGAGATTTTAAGATTTCAAGATTCAGACTGCTCAAGGGATAATTTTGAGATCGAAGTAAAATAATTATATCTAAATTACAAAGGTATGTCGAACCTGGAAAAGCGACTTAAAATAAATAATGTATTTACAAAAACTGTAATTTAGATATATTTTATTAAATGTTTAATTGGGACTGTATTAGGTTTTGAGAACTAAGAAGTAGGAAAACTTAATATGACCCAAACCATCGTTCAAAAAAACGTATGTTACAGATAATATTATATTTAAGGGGAGGCAGGTACCCCCAGAAAAATATTTTTTTCACATTTTTTTTTTTATTTTTTTAAAATGTTAAGCGGCTTTTTCTGCACACAATGATATATAATACATGTATATTTGAAAATTGTAAACCTACAGAAAAAAAGTTTTAAAATATGCTTACATCATGTTTCAGGAAGAAATTTGTGACAGCGCTTGCGTTTATTCACACATGTACTATTATACATATGACCTTTTATTTTTGTGTGCTATAATTTGCTTTTGTTGTGTTGGCAGGCCTGAACTAACTTCTATTTCATCAGCTTTGAGTTCTGCTTCTGACTTTATACTGTTTGTTTATTGTTTTGCTTAGTGTTTTGGTGCTTTGTGAAGTGATATAGTGAGTGTTTAGTTAGTAATTTATATTTATTATTGCTAACAAGATTGTTTATGTATAAATATGCCTCGTGTTAAAAGTAGTTATGCTAAACCCGTAAAGGAGTTGGTGGTAGGAAAAGAAAACCAGCCAGTCCTAACCCTAATGAGATGTCAAAAAGATGAGTCTACCCTAGGCCTGAAATGTCAACACAATCTCAGTCAAGCTCTTCAAAGAAAATAAACATAGATAAGTATGAGATGTTTAATTGTGATGAAAACTATGACAATGAAATTATTAACATGCAAATTTTTATCAGATCAACTTTTAATTTCATCACTTTGTAAAAATTGCAAGAAAAGTGGTTTACAAGTGCGTGCTGCTCAACATTTTGGCCTGGCTTTTGAGATGGAGATTTATTGTTGCCATTGTAAATATGTACATAAATTTAATAGTTCTAGGAATATTAATTTAGAAAAAAAGACTCTATTTGATGTAAAATTAGACTAGTGTATGGACTGAGGTCTATCGGGAAAGGTAATGGCTGCAGGCAAATGTTATGGTGGCGTAATGAATCTTCCGCAACCTCCAACAAAACCGTTTCGATATAATAAATTTTTTAAAAGACAAGGCTAAACAGGTAATGGATGAATCCATGAAAACTGCTGTGGATGAGGCTGTTGAGGAAAATAAAACCTTAGGTAAGAACGAACGCGACTTAAAAGTAGGTATTGATGGCACTTGGCAACGGCGTGGCTTTAGCTCTCTAAACGGAATTGTTACTTGTACAAGTGTTGACACAGGAAAAGTTATGGACATAGAAGTGTTATCTAAAATTTTGTAATTGTTTGGACAAACAACAACATGAGGCTATTTGTTTCGGGGCAAATTATCAAGGCTCGAGCGGAGGTATGGAGTCAGCTGGAGCCTTAGCTATTTTTCACCGATCAGTAAATAAGTATAATGTTAGGTACTTAGAGTATTTAGGTGATGGAGATACAAATAGTTTCAAAACTATTGCAGACAGTAAACCTTATGGTGAAGTGGAAAATACAGAAACTGGAGTGTATAGGCCATATTCAAAAGAGAATGGGGTCTAGGCTAAGGAAACTAAAAAGAGACTCAAAAGGCGTAACACTTTCTGATGGCGGCAAACTAGGTGGAAAGAATAGACTAACAGATGGCATAATTGATCAATTGCAAACCTATTATGGAAAATGCTATTAGGAAAAATACTGATAACCTACAGAACATGAAGGCAGCGGTTTGGGCCATATATTTTCATAAAACTTTCGACGGACGACAATCCTCAGCATGGCCTTTGCCCGTCAGGAGAAAATACATGGTGTAAATACAACAAGGCAAAGCACACTAAAGAGCCATATTCTCATAAGAACAGCATTTCCTTCAGCTATAATGTTAGCCTTGAAACCAATTCTTTCAGGCTTTAGCAAAATCCTGACCTTCTTCGAAAATGTTTACACGGTAAGACGCAGAATGTCAATGAAAGCATCAATAATGTCATCTGGTCTAGAGTGCCAAAAAAAGATTTTGTGACATTGAACACACTTGAGTTTGGTGCTTATGATGCTATTTCTACTTTTAATGATGGCAACATAGCAAAATGCAAAATGCTTAGAGCAGTAGGCATTGAACCTTGCAAGAGGACCAATTGACGCAATGAAAAGTTTTGACTACGAGCGAGTGCGACGAGCAAATTGTGCGATAAGTGACTTTCAAAGACAAGCAAGGAGACAAACCAGGAATTTAAAAAGAAGGATTGAGGAGGATTTTGAAGAGGAGCCTGCATATGATCCAGGAATGCACTAATGCTACGGTAAATAAATTGCATGTTTTTTTCTATAATTTTGTTATTGTTTACTCTATTTGTGGCTGGGTATAAGTTCTATTTTCATAATTTTCTCTGTTATTTCTCTTATAAATGTATTCTAAACTCAAAAATGTTTGAAATAATATAGCCTAATTAATTTTTTTTGTATTATCTTTCACTCCGTTATGACTATAGGCCTAACCCGCATCGCGTTACTTTTGATATACAAATTTTCCAATATAGATAATTCTAAAATATTAAAAGCATATATAGCCTATTCTATTAATATAAAGATCACATTTAATTATAAAAACCAATTACATTATCATATATAGGTAAAAATATTATATAACATAGCTAAATAGGTCATTATATTCGTTTTTTGCGATTTCCCGCAAATTTACTTTTTTACAGTTTTTGCACACAAAGGTACACGTTTCTCAGAAACTACTTGGACAATCAACTTGAAACTTTTACACCACATTTATATAGGTATTTTGGCACCTACTGAGTTTTTTTGAGATGCCTCCTATTATAATTAGGTACCTAAAAAAAAATATTCTAAATTCCAAGTTTGATATTTCAATATGGGTTTGAAAAAAAAAATCATAAAAAATTTATTTTTTAAGATACAAGCACCAAAAAAAACTCAGTAGTTCTTAAATACCTATATATGTTGTATAAAAAAATTTAGGTTGATTGGTCCATTAGTTTCTGAGATAATGGTACCTATGTTAACATTACAAAGATAGGGGTACCGCCTCCTCGCATTTGACATGAAGATACCCAAGAAATAGCTTGCGACGCTATTATGCCCAACTAATAGTTTATCTAGTTTATCATCACCTATACTGATTAGGCTTTTATAGCGAACTGGCATTATATAATATATTGAAACCATTAATTAGCAGCTTGAAAATGTTATCTTTTAGGAAAGTGAAGAGTCTACAATAACGAATTTTGGTAGTCTTATAATGGCTATTTCAATATTTTTGTGAATAATCTTGATATCTTTTATAAATCATCTGAGATTTCTTAAAAAATGAATATGAGCTTTGGTTTGACAAACATTTTTCATTTTGAACCGCCAAATTTTCCCGACACATCAGTTCCAATATTTAATATTTTTCAGGCGGTTCACATTCAGAAACAATCTTTGTCATTCGCAAATCTTAGGGATAGGCTACACTGTAGAGCGAGTGGACGTTTTAAAACTTTAATGGATTTAAAACGATATTGTCTAGAGCACAGAGATTTTAAGATTTCAAGATTCAGACTGCTCAAGGGATAATTTTGAGATCGAAGTAAAATAATTATATCTAAATTACAAAGGTATGTCGAACCTGGAAAAGCGACTTAAAATAAATAATGTATTTACAAAAACTGTAATTTAGATATATTTATTAAATGTTTAATTGGGACTGTATTAGGTTTTGAGAACTAAGAAGTAGGAAAACTTAATATGACCCAAACCATCGTTCAAAAAACGTATGTTACAGATAATATTATATTTAATATTTTTAAATAAGAATACACGTTATCCTCTCGTTTAATTCCTTACGTAATTTTTAAACGTAAAAACAGAATCTTATTAATAAATAATTTTAAGTTATTTACTATTACTTGAAATTTGGAAGTTAGTGCTCCGATCAGTATTAGGTTTTATGGTCAAGTATAAATTTGTCAGGTACAACACCAAATTTTTCTTTATAATTCTTGTTTTTTTAAGTCTCCACATTTTTTTTTTAAATTTTGGCTTGTGGAAAAGAGAACATATGCTATTCTACAAACACGGTGTTTAAATTTTGTCAAACAATATCTTCATAAGCCCTACACATCTTCATAAGCTCCTATTTATTTATAAATATATTGATGTCTTATAAGGTTTCAAGTGGGGGGCTTTCAGTTGAGACAACGTACACATAATACCAAGGGAATCTTTATTTTGATCATGCTAAGAGGAAAATTTGAGTTTTAAATTATTTTGAATAGTGTTATTTCATTTACATACGATGTTTTGTGGTGTACTCAGAATTAATGCAGCTGGAGCACTAAACTGCTGTTCCAAAAAAACTCTCTCTCTCTCTCACTCTCTCTCTCTCTCTCTCTCTCTCTCTCTCTCTCCCCCCCCCCTTTCTCTTCCCATCCCTCTCCGTCAGTCTTGTAAAAATTGTAGAAAATATAAAGTTGTCTTGAATTTATAGTACGTAATGATTTAAAACTACACATTAGTTTAAAAGTTATTAATTTCTTTCTGTCTTCCAAAAGAAAACAGTTCATTTATTAGAATTTTATTTATTTATACTTTATTATTTATACTAACATGTAAGAAAAATTAAATTTTCTTTTAAAATTAAATATCTATATATTTTTTAAATCAGATTTTAATCAGAAATATTTGACTACATCTTTGGATCAGTACAGATCACATATCCACAAATAATTTGTCGCAAGAAGTAAATTCATAATTTAATTATTAAATATATTAAAACATAAATATATTTTACTGGTACACTCTTTCAAAACAAGTTAACTATGGTTGTATTGTATAATTATACGTGTTACTTGTATTCCTTTTAATTGAACATGATAAAAACGGAGTGGTAGCCTAGGATCAGTTGCACACTCAACCTCGAGTGAAGACAGATCCCTCAAGATCTATTGCTTCCCTTACCACACAGACACCAGCTTGCTCCTCTTAGCGTCACATTATTAGTCGTGTTTTGTAGCATATGCTTTTCACTACATCTAATCTAAGTTTTTTGTTATTTATTTTTATTGGAATAAATAATTCTCAAACGTGAAATTATGTACGATATTTGATTTTTTTTGTCAATTTTTCATTAACATAGTTATTAAATAATAGCAACTTTTCATAATAATCTTTAACTTATAGTTTTACTATAAACCTTATGAAATACATTCTATTAAGAAATAATACATTTCATGCAGGCATTTATAAAAGTTTGCCTGACTATGATGAGGGACAAATACATATTAAATAATAGTTTCAGAACACAAGGAAACAAGGAGTACGTAGTGTTATATTAAAAACTATCGTAATACTCATTTCCGGTAATCAAGGCTTACTATAGCCCAGCAGTATTACAGGCTGGAAGATTCTCAGAGTTCAACACACAAGACGAGGATATCTTACAAAAGGGAGGAACATAGGAATGGTAATAGTTTTCATTGATCTACACCTCCTAGAGCTACCAAAGGCCACAGCGACTCGAGGATTCCAGAAAAAATAGGGATAAGTAGCTAGCATACGCTGAGAACTTCCACTCGCTAAAGCCTTTGGTGTTCGATCGAAAAACACAGAAGATAGAATCACCTAGACAGCCGAGAGTGCTCAGATTCGAAGAGGTTCTGGTGTTCAGACATTTCCTCCGATAAGAATTTTCCAGAAAAAGATCTTATAAAGTCGTAGGTTTAAACAAAGTATAATGGTTAAAACCACTAAGCAGACAGCAGGCTTCATCAAACGGCAGTTACAGGAATCCTGTCCGGAGATTTAAGGGGCGACCAGACATCAGCTCTCACAAGACGTATGAACAACTATAAAAACGCAGAATGGCAAATTTCACTAGATTCTAGTTATCGTCGTTTATTAATGGAACAAAGTCAAAAAAGACCCGAGGCTACGTCCCAAATGCCAGAAAAGATTCCCAGAATTACATGAATTTTATCTGTTGTAATGTTTCAGGTATGGTGAGTTTTCAGATTCTATAAGCTGCAAAAGGCAAACAACTCACTAAAACATGGTATTTACAAGACAAGAAAAAACATACAAAACAGCATAGGCCAGGTTTCAGTTTATCTCAGAGACTGTTGTCTCACAGAGAACGGAAGGCTCTAGAGTCCAAAAATTCTATGGGAAAAGGCATCATAAGCTTATAAACTTCCAGTTGTTGGCAGATGTCAGTGCAAAAACTTTGTATCTCAGTGTCCAGGCCTTCTTAGTGACTCGCTGTTTTTAGAGACTGAAAGCGATGGCTGAGTGCTCTAAGTATTGACACAGCTCTTAGAGATTGATAAATTACTATGAATAGAATGTTTACTATGTACAGAGTTATCGTGATGGGTCTCCCAGAGCCATCGTTCGCTCAGGGACTGGGAAATTCTAAGTGACTGATATTGTATTGCTGTCGGGATCTTCTTGTGACTTATTATACAGTGTCATGGAGCTCTGTAGTTGAGTGCCTTAAGAAAACCGGTTTGAGAGGTTTGATGACCTAATATCACAATAGAAATAACAACACTCGCTAAACGTTCCTTATTGCATCTAGTCATCCTGATCGATGACACTTTTATAGAGTTACAATATGGCATTTCAACAAAACACGTTACATTGAACTAACTTTCTAATAATGATTTAGATAAATAACTACATAAAAGAGAAGTGAGTCGTGTTTGAGTTTCTGATGATGTGACACTGTTAAATTTCTAAAATGTAAACTTTATGGTGAATCGTACGATCTGGTGTAACTTCTCTGTTAAACTGAACGATGCCAAGCTCAGCTCCGACCACAGTAAAGGTGTTTATACTGTACCGTTATTATGAGTTGTGTGTGGTCACTAACTTGAGCTTGTGTTTCCACACGAGCTTGTGTTGTGCACACTGCATATTTTATGTAGTTTGCTATTTGGTTATTAAATATTTGTGTTGGTAACTTATAATGAATTAACCATCTAACTAGAGGAATTAAGCATTAAAACTATTTGTAGTAAGTAACAAAAGCGTCGATTTTGTATTGCTCTTTTATAATTTAGTCTCTACAAACATTCTGCTTTCTATGTAAAAGCCAAATACCATTGAATAGCTGAATACATTTTCCTAAAAACTATAAGGCCGCGGACCATGACACTTGGCACAAATATTCAGTGTTGGCTCTAGATAAATACATAAGTTTTCGGATTTTTGGATTACATCCGTATAACAGATTTATAATTATACAACAACATTCTATTGTAATAAGCTACTGACATATTGCTGTTGAGTTTTTGTTATGTTGTTATTTGAAAATATCACGTTATTTGCGATAAATTAAAAATTATGGTTGCCTGTAAAGTCAGTTTTACGGGCGAAGATTTTACGTGACAACGTCTTTTTCTCGGTAGAATATTTATTGATATGAATATTATTAAATTGCACAATAGGATAAAGGAATTGAATGAAAATAAGAATTGCACAAATTTTAACTATAGAAATATATTATGTTTACTAAAACATTGTACATAATTTGAAATTAATTAAAATTTGTTATTGTAAATGGTAAAGTTGAATAAAACATTTACTAAAATTGGAATTTGAAATTCTTGCTAAACACAGTTAAATTCTAACTCCGCGCGTGGTGATTGGTCGGTTTAGTTCGTTTGTTTGGTCGCACTGTTATGACAGGTTAGAGGTTATAATTTGTTATTTTAAATGTTTGACTAGCAATACGCGCTGTTTCTTCTCAATCGACTGAATTACGATTGATTGCAGAGTGATTTAAACTAATAATTTACTTAACACTATCAACATTTGTCAATAGTATGACATAACCTATAAACTCAGTTTCTCAACTTTTGTGTCAATCTAACAATTAATCAATCAATCATAGTTTACGATAATGAAATATCAGTGTACAATTATTTACCTTTATTGTTGTAGTTGTTGTAAATGACGAATCTAAGCACTCCACATTTTCACGAATAAACATAGTTATCTGCTTTATCCCGTGCGGCGGACCCACAGTTATCTGCTTTATCCTGTGCGGATCCCGTGCGGCGGACCCACTGGACGGGCATCGTAACGTTACCGGGCGTTAAACTTTTTCATGAGTGACTCCGAGCCGCAACCTAATTTAAGACGTTGTCACGTCAAAATCAAATCCACGTTTTTACTAACAAATTTATATGCTAACAAATATATATCTCGTGTAAGGTTTCAAAATGATACGGTTTTTAAGAATGTAAACAAATTTTAATGAGTTTAATGAACGAAAGTGGCCTGCAAACTCTATTACTATTAATTAATGGTTAGTTTAATCAACATCCAAAAGTAAAAGACGATAACGGGCTAAACTGTAGAAAAATAGAATATTTAAATTTTTGATGTCCGTGAATATCTAGTTTTAAATATATCGTGAAATACTAGTAACGCCAATGAAACAGATGTGAGATGAACTATGACCTGGTGACTGTAACATGATGACTAATACAGACAATGTTACAGTACATTTTTATATAAAACCACTGCTAGGTGTCGGGTTGCGGGTGAACCACAGCGTGCTCAGGGCCACATTTATCAGTCGGGGAAAACAATAAAAGCCAGTTACGGTGCATAACTGGTCGTACACTGTTCAAACCGAGCCACAAAGTGGGGAGTGTTCAGTTACATTACCTTATACAATTTAATCCAGTTTAATTGCGTGTAAATTACATAGTTATCTTTATTACTAAAAAAAGATCGGGGCTCCGTTAAGTTTAAATACTTTATACAATTGAATGCAGTTTACTTACGTGTAAAGTACATAATTATGTTTGAAGAATACATATACTGGAATACTCACCTTATTATAAAATATTACGTGTTTGGCGCATGCATGATTTGTTAAGAAGGAAATTTTATTTCATTTTTTTTATTAAATTGAAGGAAGTGGGTATAGTGTATCTCAATTTTAAACATGCTTATGTCTTTGTCACATAAATTAATTGATATAAATGTAGTTAATAATATACGCTATACAGATATAACATTATACACATATTATATATCGTAATAATCTCATAAATGCGAAAATTCCTTTGTTTGTTTTTTTTTGCTTTCACCCATAAACTGATCAACTGACTGAACTGAAATTTTACATGGACATTCCAGAAGGAACAAAACACGGTGGGACTGGGCCTCAGCACGATCCAAAAAACCATGATTCGTGATTGCAAGTCCAGGAAACAAGCGAGCGCAGTCTGTACTTATCACAATATGAATCACAAGAACACATTAGCACACAACACAATCACAGGAAACATTAAATTCAATTTTTGTGACAGTAAATCGTCGAGGGGAGATTAAACCCATTTCTCTCTGATGAGCTATATAATACTGCTTGTGTATATAAATACTGATTTGATTGTTGGACTGGACCGAGGAAATAGTATGATTCAGCGAACATGGATTGGGAAGAAACAACATGTACTTTACTGTATTATATTTAAATATTGATGTTAACTACCATAATGTTAGTATTATTGCTAAATATTTTAGTTTTTAATATTAAATATCAATATCCATATCTATACAATTATGAAGACTAGCACTTTTTTGAATTTCACCTCATAACAAAATGATGTGTAGGTATATATGTGTGCGCGCGCGCGCGCATACACACACACACACACACACACATATATCATCATATGTTAGTTTATTTATTTAAACGCATATGTGACAGATACGGCCAAATACAATATAATTGAATTGTAAAAAGTAAGAGCTCTGTGGTGTAACAGTAGCACATTCACCGGCAAGTGAGAGATCCGGGTTCGAGTCCTGGCGGAGCAAGTACTTTTTGTGATTCAATGTTTATTGAAAAATTAAATGAGGCCATTTCCATTTATAAAAATTTCATAAATATATATATATATATATTGTTTTTGGACGAAATATATAGAGTTTTTATGTTTCTTTTTCTGATTCTATTGAAGATATATAGATCTCTGGTTGTTATAATCATGATAACTGCAAAATGGGTAATTGCATTTCAAAATTACCATAGAACTCTATCTTATTACATCATTTTTAGTCAGAAACCTACTTACTTCGACTACCTTTAAATTGGTATAAAATAGTTCAAGTGTTACTTAAATCTAGGGGGCTATTCAATCAAATGCACATATTTTTGCATAGATATTGGGTGCAAGTCACGAGTATGTGCTAGTCACATATATAGTGTATATACTGTATAACTACAATCAGCCTCAGCTGTTCAGTTACGACTTCCAGCCACTTAGAGCTCATTGTAATTGATATCATTGGGTCAACATGGCTACTGAGCATTCAACCGGAACAACATGTGACCACAGATAGCAGTATAACTGAAGTTCAGCCACGTGGAGCTAGCTAATTGTGTTTTATGTCATTCTAATAACTTTGCTACCGAGTATTAATCCTACCATAATAATCTGCAACGAGAAATAACAGTTTATACTTAAGTTCAGCCCTATTAGTTTATACTTAAGTGGACCTAGCTTATTGAGGTTGATCTTATTGGGCCAACATGCCAACCGAGTATTAATCCTACGGGAACAACATTCGGGGTAGTTTATCCTGAATTCGACGTAAGAGTAACCATGATTGTTCTAGTGAAGTCCTCTCCTGGTTCTGGAGTGCTCGCGTCAAGGGGGTATGGAAATGTAAATGAAGTTATGCAGCTATAATATACAAAATGTACTTCATTGTCTGTAAATATACAGACATTAGGAATGAAGAGGAAGTAAATGCGGGAAGACGAAGTGTTTCCTTTTGTTGGTTTTCTTTTGTGGCATCTAACAATAGCGTGTTCTTGGGGAAGAGATGTCTAACGATGAGCTTTCATTGTAAACTCTAGGTGATGATAACCGAGAGTTTCGTTACCCTTTATAGTACATGTTTACTTTGATGATACTATGAAAATTACACAATCCAAATAATCTCCACCAAAGTAATTTTCATATGTAGTTTAGTGAACATTGCCTCAAAATATTATCAACTTAAATATTAACTCTTGTCTATCAGCCAATTTTAGACTGTATTCGTGAAAACTTTCTTGTTAAAGTAACGTAGTGTAAATTAAGTACACTATGATTGCTCCACCCAAACAATTCAGTTTCCTAACTAACACAACAATCCGACATATGTGTACATATTGTAAATATATGAATGAATACTTTATTCACAAAACGATATATAACGATATAATATGAATTATTCTGTATAAACATTATATATAAGTGAAGTGGTAGTTTTATCAGGTTCATAATGGATAGGTGATTGGTGTCTCTGATGTCGAAACGATGTAAAGGTTCGTTTTGAGCTTCTTCGTCATCGAGTTTCTTTTAATCTCTTCAGACGAATATGACTCCAGATTCCAGGAGTCAAGTCTGAGACAGCGTCAGATGCTAGACGCTGCAATAACAGGAAGTTGAACTGGAGTTAAACTCAACATCCAAACCCTGTATTTATATACATTAACATATTAAGTTATATGACAATATTTGTGTGTATTAAAATATGTATTAGTAGATGTAAAACTGTGATATATGTCACTTTTACGGGAAACTATTTAATCTACATCCCTCAATAAACAAACCTTGTTTTTACCAAACGAACATACTGCCGGATTTTGATCTATTTAAGCAAATAATAAAAATAAACCTAAGTTGAAAGAGAAGTATGATTATGCATTTTGATACATAAGCGCAAAACTTAAATTAAACCAATTAAGTAAAAATTCATTGAAATAATTTATAAGATAAAGTATTATTAATATTGTAAACCGCAACCTTACAATAAACATGCCATCACCCATGAAATTAGACTGCGTATTTAAACTATTTATTATTTGTCACGTAATTTGTTACACCAATGTTGAAACGTGTTACTGTGACGAATAATAAATAAAATTATGTTCATGTTAAACACAGTGTAATGTAGTAGAATGATGATGTTAATATAGCCCTTGTTTTTAATAAGGGCACTTGTTTTCCCACTCACTGACTAGATTTGCACATGAATACTTCACTAAATGTTAACCACAAATTAATTAAATTTGGCACAGCCAAAGCAAATTAATATGTGGCCAGCAGCGGCCCTTAGATACCTGGCGTAATCTCCTCCAGCCATCAGGTTAAGCTTAGTCTCTCAAGGTGCTAATCTCTTTAGTAGAGACTCATAATCGCAGGTGGTAACTAAATTTTGTGCAGGATACACTCAGTGTATCTATTGTTAATAATAATTATTTCTCAAAGGTTTAAAAAATATTTAAATATTTACTTAGTAGGTCAATTCTGCTCAATACACATTGTTCAAAACTACATCATAATATGTGTATACAGATACTGGTAAAATAAAAGGTAATGTATTCTGGAGTATCAGTTATAAATATATTATAATTACACTAATGCCATATTATGTCATATTAACGTTTTTGAAATGTATTTTCCGCACAGAGGATTATCTGTAAATGTTATTTAAAAGGAACAAAAATGAGGTAACTGGGATGGAAGCAGTACAAATACAGGTTAAGAGTATACAAACAGTGTTTTATCAAAAATGAACTGACATGACAACAATTTTAAACACGGTATAAGTTGGATGTGTTCATTAACATTCAGTATCTACTTGAATTTACATACACAACACCATAAAGTTATGAGGTTGGCGGAAAAGCCAGTAACAGATTAACTATCATAATGTAATCTCCAATAGCTTCCTAATTTATATTACAAGGTAATTGCAGGTAAAGTAGAAAATTGCCGAGCTCAGTGTGAAGTTTCAGAATCAGGTCACAAGTAAGTTAGTTAACAGTTTTGCTATCATGTTATAATCTCTATTGGCTATCTCGTTTATGTTACAATGTTAAAATATAATACTTTAGAGCGCACTGTGAACATTACAGAATCAGATCCCAAGTAAGTTAGGTAACAGTTTTGCCATCATATTCTAATTTGTATTGGCTCTCTAGTTTTTGTTACAATGTTGAAATATAATTCTTTAAAGGTCACTGTAAATTTCAAGAATAATGTTACATTCATTAATTCATTTTTTCATAATCTCCGATAACTTTCTATTTTAATTTTCAAGTTACGATGGAAACGGTACAGCTCAGTGTTAGGTTTTCCATATTATGTCACTAGTAGGTTATGTATCAGTTCAGCTGTCGTTATACTCTTATATAATATCGTTGCTCATTATTTTAAATTAATTTTACAACTTTGAATCCTCGTTATTTGAATAATGTACTCTCTGCATATTGATCGTTTTACCTTTATAATGTTACAACTGCAATTTTGTAATACGTGCAGTCCCTGTTCATTAAGTCAGTTGATTGACAACAATGAATCTGGAGTAGTTAGAAATAAAAATTACTTTCTTCCTAATCAGATATTCAAGTACTACCAATACAAGTCCCCTGAAGCGCTACCGTTTATCTTCCACTGAGCGGCGATGTAGTATCTGAACGACAACCAAACAAAGACTTATGTAAGCAGAATTCCTTTTATCGCACAAAAGTTCTCGCAGAGTCGATTTGCACAGGAACTTGCCAATGTTCGGCTTTTACTTGTTTGCGTATTTTCCTTCTGAACAACTAGAGAATGTGAGCGAATTTTAGAACATAATTCAATCTGCGCATGTCTTTTAATCTCCATGTCAATATACTCTTGAGCCGTTTGAAGATGTGATGTGTAGTGAATAATTGTTTTGTTCTACGCACTTATTACTTAGGTTATTAGGTTTTTATTACTAACATTGTCCTAAACCCCAACACGCTACTTCAAATACAAAACCAAAGGCACTCTAACAAATAAGGGAGGAATGTATTAGAGTAAGGCGTATAAAAAGTTACACTCTCCACCGATTCTATAAATCATTAGGTATGTAACCAAAAACTTGTTTATTGATAATTTTATATCTCAATCATACTCGCATGAATATAATAAATTGTAAGTATTATTTTACATATTCATGAAACAGTGTTGTAGCATGAGTGAAGAATTCAGATCATTGTAGGTACATTTAATGTAAATATAAGGCCACACCTTTACTACGAATATTGTATCTCCAAGGGAAGCATTAAAGGTTTTCATATTTGTTCCTGGAGCTATAAACCACAAATGTAGGAACATTAGGAGTAAGGCTGCATTTACTTTATGGCTTTATTCACTGTTTCAAATGTTGAGTTCGGCAAACCTCTCCTTACTGAGGTATGTTTTGTAAATTCTAAACATACCATAAAGAAGATTTATTGTCTTCAATGAAAATTAAGTTTATTTCCTTTATGTGCTGTCGTTAAGAGAATGGACCATTTAATCATGATGTAAAAAAGTTTACGTTAGAGCATACTCATTTATTCTCGAAGCATCTAAAAGCTGTATGCGCTACATTGTTAATTCCCTGACTAGAATAATTGAGATAAATATTTTTTTTTTATTCTAGCACGTCCTATTGAAAAAAATATTAGAAATAATTATGGTTTTTAACAGTTATAGGAAGGGAACTAAAAGCTTGAACGACAAACTCTTTGTTTTTAATTTCAATTAAGCTCTAAAATATAAATATTTTCACTACGCTTTGTAAGTATGTTGACCTGCAATTTGTATTTTTTATAGTTCATTGTATATAAGGAATGTTAAGTACTCTTCAGTATTATTATTCCGGGAATAAAAGCTGAAAAACAGGGATTCCACTAGCCTACCTAAATACTTTTGTTTAACGTGTTTAACTTTAAATAATATAAAATATGAATATAAATGTTTTTCAATACCCCTTGTAAGTATGGTGACATGCAAGTTGTATATGTTATCATCGATTGTGTGTAAGAGATGTTTAAGTACTCTTCAGTATTATCATTCCGGGAATAAAAGCTGAAAAAGAGGAATTCCGTCAGGTTATCTCAGTACCTTCATTTACCTCTGTTTTCAACTTTGAAAAATATGTTGAGATATGTGTTTGAAAGAACATATTTAAATGAAATTTATTTTTCTTTCTCGCTTTATCTTTTTATTTCCTTTACAGGTTTGATTTTTATAACATTAGATTTTTAACATATGGGATTCTTATGTATGTCATGTTTGCTGCCTATGCAATTTTTTGTAGAATATAGAAAAATAGAATTTAATGAGAAATCGACTTTGTGTTAACATTACTTTGATACATATGACATAATAAACTAGACACATCTGTTCAAATATTTAGTTTTTTTGACTCTGACACCTATATGAGATTGTTTAATATTTACAATAGTGTCTAGTTAGAATATGTTTTCTTTAGTATTCAGAATAAGACTCCCTGCTATCAGTTTAAATAGTTCTTGGAATTCCAATATACAATGGAGCACTGATTCAGTGAAACGTGGACCTATTGTCCGATTTAACTATCGCTTTTCCCATTGGTGAACTTATCGCGTGGTTCCGTCCTTCTGTATCCGTCCAGAAGCGTCCTTTAGACGCCCGAGCAGTCTGTGTACCATGTTGGAGTCGTTCTGAACATGACATGTTCCAGTAGGTTTCGCTCTTTGTTCTCTCTTTGATCTCGTCTTGGAACTCGCCGCTCTATGAAGTAGCAGAAGCGGTTTTATTTTCTCTATACCAAGATGCTTGGCTATTGAACCTCCTTGTATACCTCGTTGGTTGTAGCAGTACCGTCTTGACCCACATCGTGATGCCGTCTTGGGTCCCGATGACCTTTGTGAACGCGGTTACAGAAGTAGTGCAGCTTTGAACTTTGTATCGTGTGCGTTAAAAAAATGGATTCCCTCCAAACTTGTTTCCTACCTTGATGTGAGTGACTGTTGTTAGTGGAGGAAATTGTTGCATGTGGCCAGTTCTTCAATGGACCCCGCTACAGCCCTGGAAGTCTTGAACGAACTAGAAGTGCCCCCTGGATGAAGCCAGACATGAAGCTTGAAGAACGTCGGTGAGTTGGCATCACTCCTAAACTTTCTTATTGTTATTCTCCACTTCAAGCCATCTGCGTGCATTGCTATGTAACTCTTTATGTTACTTTAGAATCTACAATTTATTCCGGTATGAATTAAGTTGGCATAGAGAAGTTTAGCTATGAATTAATTATGAATGGATTCATGGTAGCTCGTAGTATAATTTATCTATTTAACTTTACTGCTTCACTTTAATCCTCTCAACCAACCACTGTATATTAATCATCTGTCGTTTCTTCTTCATTCTGGAAATACACTATTCTAAATTTTAATACTTTAAATTATTCGCTAAGATTTACATTAGTACAATATTTCATGAAGTGTGTGTGTGTGTGTGTGTGTGTGTGTGTGTGTGTGTGTGTGTGTGTGTGTTTGATGTTTGTGTGTGGGCGCGCGCACGACGAGGCACCACGTAGTTCGCATGATTTATATTGAATAAAGACAACAAATTACAATCCGTCCACGGTTTCATGGCAGCAACTCGAGCCGACGCACAGGCTTTCTACAGGCCCATGTAGGCTTATTTCCTAGGTCACTAATATTTTTTATTAATGAGTTCAACTTCTTAAAATAAATTAACTGCTACTACTAACGAATGTACAACTAGTTATATAAATAGATTCCTTAATTAATTGTATGTTATTAAATAACTTATAATTACTGCTTAATTTTTACATTGTTACTCTTTGTCTATGTTTTAAGGAGTTTCAGTTTTAGTTTGTACACTATTTAATGTACCGATATTGGGAATAAATTATGATTCAATTCAATTAAATTCAATTCAGCTTTAATTGTAAGTACAGTTGTTATTCATAGGTTAAAAATTGGATTCGATTCAAATTATGTCGCATTTATTGTTTTATTTGTACCATAAGTTTTACACTTTTATCGTGCCCAGAGCGACAGATCAACTGATCCTGTAGAGTTCTACTCTCAAATGAAATACGGAGAAAGCTACGTAAATGCGGCGGCCATAAATGGTTGGGAATCCGATTAGAAAGATAGAGATTGAAGCAGCTTTCTCTGCTCTCTTTATTTTTTTGTTGTGGACTATCATTGTTGCTTTTAATATAATTTTATTTACTTTCATTGCGCTGTGGCTTTTAATTTTTCTCGTATTAACGATATTTGTTTGACAGCTAACAATAAATATTTTCTTTTTTTAGTTTAGCTTCTGGTCAGTAGTTCGTGTTTTTTATAGCCTTTACTTTTATAACAAAACAAAAAAGTCTCAGAGACAAAGAGCAGCAACAATGAAAAACCTAATTGTATCTACATACTCTTTTTTATGCCCATTAAGAATAATTTGTTTTTGTTTGTTACGTTTTTACACAAAATTACAGTTTAAAACTCT
This sequence comes from Homalodisca vitripennis, assembly GCF_021130785.1. Classification (NCBI taxonomy): domain Eukaryota; kingdom Metazoa; phylum Arthropoda; class Insecta; order Hemiptera; family Cicadellidae; genus Homalodisca; species Homalodisca vitripennis. The sequence goes on along the minus strand of NC_060208.1, from coordinate 222,057,403 downwards.
GGATTTTAATTTTTCAAAAATAAACAACAGTTTTCGAAAGAACTGACAATACATAACGAAACAGTATAGTAGTAACAGACTGCCCTTTCATAATTTGACTTCAAAATCTATAATTATATTGCTTAAACCAAAAGGAACCTTTATTGTAGCAAGTTTCAAATCTCTAGTACATCTCCATAATTAATTTTCGCATACGCAGACGGACAGTCAATATGATTCGTGGAAGAATATTGATAGAATATTTAGTCCCTAATAATTACCAAAGTGTTTACTAAATCTTATAAAACATATCAAAACATATCAATTATAATTGTGTTATCTTACTGTGATTACTAGAGAGTGGTTCTATTTTTCATAATGAATATACCAAACTTGCCTTTAATGTTATTAGATTCCTGTTATTACAAAAACTCCTTATAAGCTCTTAAACATCACTTGAAAATGTCACGTATCTATTAAGTTACAAAGGTGTATAGCAGAAAATTACTTCGTTCTCAAACCTGTGAGCTTCAGCACCCTGACTATTCAAGTTGTATGGAAACTACCGCTATTTAAACCAAAAACATATAAATAAATCTGGTTTACCTTACCAAAATACTCTCTTTGGAAATAGCGTTTTCACTTTAATATGGCATTCTCTATGAGATACATTTTACGAAAATTACTAGAGTAGTGCATTATTGTTTAAGTCACAGAACAATAATGTTAGATGTAAAATTTAGCATTATGTATGTTTCTATTTTTATAAATCGAAATGGTCATTGAAAAAATCATTAGTAGAACACAATAAGAAATTATATCATACATTTTTTGACATCAGGTACTAAGCAATCTTTATATCAAGAGAATAATAGGAAAAGTATCCTATATTTCTTTATGATTCTGAAAAAATAATAATAGTATTTATGTTTCTTGATTCAACTTTAACTGACACAAAACAGCTGTTGACACTTTTCACCGAAGTTTTTCAAAGAGGCCAAAATTCTTTGTTTGAAGGTTATTTTTGACGATGGAAGGATTGTGAAGGAAACAGGATTTTTCCGGACATTTGCCATCGTTCAGTGAAACAAGAAATCAGTAACACTACGTTTCGAGATTGCGTGCCACAACGCTTTGGTAAGATTTGTTTATTTTAACCTAGTTTGTAATTATGTATTAGGTTAGTTCTTTACCTGAAGAAGAGGCTAAAATATTAAGTTTTCATTTACTGTTTACAAAATATTAGGTATGCAGTGCTTTATCAGGAAGGTACTGCAGATAGCAAATACGAAGTTACTAGGTAACTTTTACTTCAGATTTAGATTCAGATTTTACGTAACGAATTAAAACAAGTAATGCATTGGCGATAGTATTTAAACCTTGTTATAAATCCCTCCACAATGAACTAATCTGTGAATGTTTGCTTCCACATGAGGTAGTTAAAAACTTTTGGCTTCCTTGATATTGTAATATTGTATTTTTATAGTGGCTTAGGGAAAACAGGAGATGGAACAACAACATGCATCAACGATCCTTCTTTTCCCTGAATACAGCCCGAAAGCTAAGACTATGAAACAATGCACTATATACGATTAAGTTGAAATGTCGCATGCACTTAGTAAATTTTCATTTTGTACCATAAATAAATACTTTTTGACCACAAGGCCTACTGCGTCATACACATATATGTATATTTTATTCATCTAAACAGCAAATATTACAATGATAAACAAAATTAGATTACAAGAGCAGGGTATAAACGGTTGTTGATGAAAGTAGTTTTTGGAAACCTATATTTTATATAATGTATTTAACAGGTCAATAAGGCAAAATCAATTGTGTTACATTAAATACAGAATAAATATATAATAGAAAAAATTACTTCCACCGTCGGGATTTGAACACGGGATTCTTGTCTAACCTGGCGAGCATGTTATCACTGCACAATTGAACTCTCACTTTAATTGATTTAATTATTTTGTATTTTACCGTTTCTGTCACATATGTGTTTAAATAAACTAAACTAACCTAATAAGGCCCAATATATGTCAAATGACTTAAAACAGTAATACAATTTAATCAGAGGTAAAAGCCTGATTTCATTTTCAATAAACATTGAATTGCAAAACAATATATATTCCTCCGTCAGGACTGAAAACCTAGAAGTCTCTAAAAGCTGGAACAAAGCTGGCATTCTCTTCTTCAAAGGTGACATGCTTAAAATAATATAGCTTGGTATCCCTCCTAATGGAGGTTTGGAGGCGGTCGTTACCTCCAAGCTAACTCATCCTGAATAGTGAATATTTTTTATTTCAGGAAGCAAGCGTAAAATTTATTCTTGTAACCGCTAAGCTTATTTTTTTAGGTAAACCAACAAAAAAATTTAAATTACTTTAAATGATTTATACATTTGTTTCATGTTTAGAGGTTTTTAAAGATTGACTGGGGATTAATACAGTAATATCAGAAAATACCAGAAAATAACACTTATGTTCATATTTGCCTGTAGCAGTCAGTAATGCAAAATAAAAAAGATTACAAAAACACACATATTATAACCATATAGATCAAGGTAGTTAAAGATAACCCTGAAAAATAAAATTTTTATTAACATTTTCTGAAATATTGAAACTAGGTATTAGTTCTTAAATACCAATTGCTAAGTATTTGCCATCAACAATAATCCCAATCAATTTGCCTTACTTTGTTCATCAATAATTGCATGAAAACCACTACCGGTATACAATTTGAGACAAGAAAAAAAACTGCTTCCCTACGAAGTGAGCACGGATTGAACGGCGCGAATACTGAGGCTGAGGGGAGGGTATTATGTTACAGAGTGTTTAGAACGAGCTGAAAAAACCTCTAAATAAAATAAAGCGATGCTACAAACGTTGACAATGTATCTTCTGTAGCATTATTTGAGATCGCAAGTGGTTAGCTTCTACTCCAACAGAAGACACTATTATTTGCTGAGTAAACATACAGATACAGAGTAAACTGTCTTCGGTAAGTAAGTAGTTCAGTATTCTAGTAAAGGACTACATGAAAGACGTTATGTAAATAATTATAAACCTTAGATTATTATCTAGTTTTCACATATTCTAGCCCAGAGCCGTTCTTCTTTTACTATTTACCACCTAATAAAGCTTCAAATGTGTACCACCTAATGTAAGTTAATATTTGTAATAAAGCATAAATATTTTTAAAACAGTTAAAATAATTATTTTTATTGACACAGTGTATTTTTAATTATAAAATAACATAAGATAATTAAAACGTAAGCAATAAGATTTAAAACTGCCCTGTGTCAATAAAAATATTAATTATTTGAACTGTTTTAATATTTATGCTTTTTTAAAATTAAATATTTATTTTTTATGATAATTCAAATATTATTTAGACATCAACAACATCATCAGCATAAAAAATTATGTCTGTATTTATCTTTAAAAAATATTAATACAAAATTTTGATATCGCAATTTTTATGTCGTGTTAAATTGTAAGTAATCTTATACCGATATGTAAGTGACACAGAGAGGATACGTGAACGCGTATCTTACAATGAATGACAAAAGAGTACGAATACTATCCCCTTATGTAAGCATATTTCCTTTTATCCGGAGAAGGGAGGGTATCCGCAGTGTCAATTTACACGGGATCTTCTCAATGTTCGGTTCTTCTTATCTGTGAATTTTCCTCGCAAACAGCGTTATACATAACGTTTTACCTTTGTTCGCTAGTTGTTGTTTGATATTGTACGAAAATAATGGAATCTACGAACAGTCTCTTAGTGTAATATATTCAGCTTATTTCAACAGCAGTGTGGTAACTATGGAATTACTTTCACCATTTGAAGAATGGGACTGCTCTATTGTAATCATAATAGTTATAAAAAATAAAATGAACTCATCACATTCATTTTTATATAAAATTACCACCATAATAACAATCAACAATATATTGTTTGATTCTTTGTTTAAAGTTTCAATTGGCAACTGAAGGGTTGTGAAGGGAAACAGGATTTTTCAGTACGCATTCTATTATTCAGTGATGTCAAAAATCAATAACACGGCGTTTCTAAATCTCCAATCTGATTCCTTCTTAAAATGGGTAACTAATCTTGCATGATGGCAAGTGTAAATGAAACAGAAAAATCATTCCTAGCCAGTAAATATCAATAAAGATAAATTATGTTTGTGCCGGGATAATTGTGAAAAAAGAATAAAATAGTAGATAGAAAGTGCAACACTAGAGCGCAATATACGCGTAGACGAAGTGTCGAAACAATAATAAAACATTACAAAGAATACCAAAAATTGTGATTAAACTATTAAATTTTGTTGAAATATGCGATAGAAGAAGTCCATTAAACGTTAGTATGAAAGAATACAAAGAAAATACAAAAAGATGCTAACAGAAAAGTCAAATCATTGTTGGCCGGAAGGTCAGCTTATGAATTGGGATGAGGCCAACAGAAAGCATTGTCAACCCATTTCTTTGAAAGGAAACTAATCAAGGCTTTATATATTAAATCAACGAACCACCCGATCAGTTAACTATCAGTCAAAATTTGAACGGTTTGGTTCCCAATTCTGAAAAACAAACTAAAAAGGAAATCACAAGTAAAAATTATATGAAAGATTTCTAATAAAACAACACGGATTCAGTATCTTTTTGAGAAGTTCATATAGAGTAAACTAATAATAAAAAATCCCATTCTCGTTTTCTGGGTTGCCGCCAGCTTATTTCTACCAAGACGATCAATTTTAACTTTTAGTCTCTTTTAATCTCTCAATGGTTGATCAGCCAATGTATACATATTGTAACCTGTATTGTTTAGATCAGTTTAAATAATTAGTCTGTTGTTTTTATAATTGCATGATATAGATAAAGTGTACATAAACTTTGCAAACAACATGGTGGTTGTGGTTCCTGAGTTATGCGTGTCACAACGCTCTGGCATTATTTGTTTATATTAACCTAGATTATGGTTATGTTTTAGACTAACTACCCACCAGGAAGAGAGTAGATTGTAGGTTTTGAAAATTAGTATGGCTGATTTACTGTATCATATAATGATATCAAATGTCGGAAAAAATAATGTTTCTGTTAAATCGTTGAAACATTAATAACTGAAAATAAGCCGATAACGCACAAAGTAAACTGATTCAAACTGATCAAAATAAATTCTTCAGTAAAACATATACAATTTAAACCTGTTTTCACAATAATATACGTGTATATAAGTGTAATGTGTAGGAACCTGAAACATGGTATCCATTTATCTTCAATATAAAAGTATCTCTCTGAGTCTTAACCGAAGAAAGCCTTCTTACGTCAGCAGAATCCAGTTACAGAAAGTGTCAATTTGCAACTGAATGTTTTTAAAGGCCCCTTCCCTTATGTGCACATTTTCCTTCTAAAAGAATAAACGTTTTGAGGATATCAGTTCTGTAAACATTCATATAAGCTAGGAACATCGGAATTACATAATGTATTAAAATGTTTGAAATTATCTTCATACATTGTCATCTTGGAGGATTTAGTATACAAATTCATATTATAGTTTATATTATTTATAGTTTATATATTTATAGTTTACATTATATATATATATATATATATATATATATATATATATATATATATATATGAGGTTATACATATTTCCAAACTGAATAAGGTGGTAAACAACATAGCAACAACGGCTCTGAGCTATAAAATGTAAATAAAACAAAATTTGTTTATTATTATATATAAAACATTGAACATTGTACATATACAAAATATTTTAAATCATAATATAGTACTGAAAACCTTTGAAGGGAAACGTTATCTCCTAGGAAACCGAGAGTTCCAATATCAAGAAAGTTATCTTGTGCAAGTGCTCTAGTTAATATTTGTGTTCTGTTATTCTGTGAGATTGTTATTTTGTGAGCAAGCATAGTAATTATATAAATGTTAAGATTCAAAATGGACTTACACATAGAACAGTCCTATACTAAAGCATGTCTGAATAGAGCATCAGTAGTTTAGTAATACTCGTTACACATGTTTTCTATGTGTCAACATAAATTAACTCAACATACAGTACTACAATTATTCGAAGTGTTAAAAACATATCGTTTTACATTTCTGCATAATTACGTTAAAACATCCATATACAACTTTGTACATTATAACACACAAAGGAGAAGTAACAAAGTCCAGGTTTTATTCATGTTCAGCTCGAGGCTATATTATAATGGCACTTTTGATGAATGGCTTCTCTTTCTTCTCTCGCCTCTACACCTCTCACATTCAGGCACTGAGGATTTGTTTCTCAAACATGTGTTGCTTTGTATGTGACTTGAAACATGGTCTGGTTATTCATACGTGCTCATACCACCTTACCTACATCTACCGATATCAGTAAATAAATGCGGTAATTAAGCACGTGTTACAATATGAAGGGGCTAAAATTGATGATGAAAATTGAATTGGTCCGTTTCTTATTTCACTTTATATTTTCATATTAAGATAAAAGAACAGAAAGTAAAGAATAAAGATAAACCTAAACAGGCTAGTGAAACATTACAGATCAGTTTCAAAACTAGGAAGATACATGGCGTAAGAAACGGAGTATTAGTAGACCAGTAAATGAAGAATGAGAGGTGATGGTTTTCAGAGCTGACACTGTAAATATAGCGATAAAATAGATAATAACATATATTGATATTCGGTACAAGTTAGAAGCTGGCAACCGAAGGAAAAATATTGAACAAAAGAAACTTTCAAAAAACAAATGTACCCTAAAGGACAACAAACAGGCATGCTACAGGATGAAGAATTAAAATGAGTTTGTGAAAAAACTCCACTTAGCTTGGTAGAGTTTTAGGCCAAGAGATATGAAGAAGTCTAGGTTTTACAGGTTCTAGTACAGTACTTTAACTAGATCATGCAGACTACCGTCATAATTCGGGATAGAATAAACGCGCACGTAACCAAACAAAGAAAAAAATAAGAAAAATAAATACAAACGTTAATTTTTTTATATTCTTATTTTTTCCATTAGGTATTCCACTTATAAAATTTAAGCATAAATTATATCTTAAAAGTTTGAGAATAATTTTTCACGTTTCAAATAACTAAACTAAACTCAATAACTAACGGACGTAAATAGTTTATGGCACTAATTGGATGAGCTTTAATGAAGCTAATCATTAGAGGAGATAGAAATGTATTTCTGTCTGTCTGTCTGTTAGCTTGTCTGACAGTACGATATTTGGAGAACGAAATGGCCGATAATTATGTATGACGCTATATATCTGTACATGGAGAATGGAGTTCAATGATGGTGCATATCATTCCCTAGTAATTGTTTGAGCGTTAGCGATGATTTCTTTCATTGGTTTTAAGAGTAATCATGATGGTAACCAGAAAAGCATAGAATAAATACATTTTTAAACAACAATGAGTACAATAATATGACATGGTAAATCATATAGCCTAAACATTATAGTGAAACATGCTTGTAAATATTTATTTAGTATGTGTCTACTCTCAGTAAATGAATATATTCAATATATACTGCCAAGTAAACTTAAGATAAGTGAAGTTAAGTATACATTTAGCAAGAACGTCAGCGCACTTCTTTGGTGACATGTTCTGACGTGGAGTCCTACCTTGTTATTATAAAGATATATTGAGTCAAGGCTTTTGTAATAATTTTTAGAGAATATTAAAACAAATAAAAAATTATTGTTATTATTTACAACAAAAATATACTAAAATATTTAAGCATATAATGGTATTAAACTATTACGTAAAGATACCTTATTTTATAACTTTCCAATTCAAGAAATATAACCTAAGTAGCAAAGGAGAAGAGGGTCACGGAAAAATCAGGAGAGTTCAGCACTGCTAACACAAAAAGGCTTATAAACCGATTTAACTTTTACTAAGTATGTGGCAAAGCTCTCTGGTATCCCCAGGACTCACCTGGCCTCTACACGATTCCGTTCATTGTTAATGGATTCTTACTAGCCCCCAAACATCATAGCAACTGAGAATATCCAAGTAGATAATGCAAGTTTTACTAAGTATGTGGCAAAGCTCTCTGGTATCCCCAGGACTCACCTCGCCTCTACACGATTCCGTTCATTGTTAATGGATTCTTACTAGCCCCCAAACATCATAACAACTGAGAATATCCAAGTAGATAATGCAAGTTTTACTAAGTATGTGGCAAAGCTCTCTGGTATCCCCAGGACTCACCTCGCCTCTACACCATTCCGTTCATTGTTAATGGATTCTTACTAGCCCCCAAACATCATAACAACTGAGAATATCCAAGTAGATAATGCAAGTTTTACTAAGTATGTGGCAAAGCTCTCTGGTATCCCCAGGACTCACCTGGCCTCTACACCATTCCGTTCATTGTTAATGGATTCTTACTAGCCCCCAAACATCATAACAACTGAGAATATCCAAGTAGATAATGCAAGTTTTACTAAGTATGTGGCAAAACTCTCTGGTATCCCCAGGACTTACCTCGCCTCTACACCACTCCGTTCATTGTTAATGGATTCTTACTAGCCCCCAAACATCATAGCAACTGAGAATATCCAAGTAGATAATGCAAGTTTTACTAAGTATGTGGCAAAGCTCTCTGGTATCCCCAGGACTCACCTGGCCTCTACACCATTCCGTTCATTGTTAATGGATTCTTACTAGCCCCCAAACATCATAGCAACTGAGAATATCCAAGTAGATAATGCAAGTTTTACTAAGTATGTGGCAAAGCTCTCTGGTATCCCCAGAACTCACCTCGCCTCTACACCACTCCGTTCATTGTTAATGGATTCTTACTAGCCCCCAAACATCATAGCAACTGAGAATATCCAAGTAGATAATGCAAGTTTTACTAACAATGTATGTAAAACTGGAAAGCTCTCTGGTATCCCCAGGACTCACGCCTCTACGTTCCGTTCATTGTTAATGGATTCTTACTAGCCCCCAAACATAGCAACTGAGAATATCCAAGTAGATAATTGCAAGTTTTACTAAGTATGTGGCAAAGCTCTCTGGTATCCCCAGGACTCACCTCGCCTCTACACCACTACGTTCATTGTTAATGGATTCTTACTAGCCCCCAAACATCATAGCAACTGAGAATATCCAAGTAGATAATGCAAGTTTTTACTAAGTATGTGGCAAAACTCTCTGGTATCCCCAGACTCACCTCGGCCTCTACACGATTCCGTTCATTGTTAATGGGTTCTTACTAGCCCCCAAACATCATAACAACTGAGAATATCCAAGTAGATAATGCAAGTTTTACTAACTATGTGGCAAAACTCTCTGGTATCCCCAGGACTCACCTCGCCTCTACACCACTCCGTTCATTGTTAATGGATTCTTACTAGCCCCCCTCCACTCCAAACATCATAGAAACTCAGAATATCCAAGTAGATAAAGCAATTTTTACTTTTAGCCTCTAGCTAGGCCCACGACTCCACGACTTTTATTAAGTTTTAGAGGTAACAAGGTTTTTGCTTGTTGTTCTCTTACGTGGCTCTTAAATACAATGTAAATGTCATAACTGTATCAAATACTCTGAGTCATGTCCACGTTATACGTTTAGTAATTAAAACTTTATTGTTTTCTTTCCAAATAATTTCATGATTTTAACTAGCTCCATTTGTTACGAGAAAAGTTGCATATACATAACACAGCAACAAAAGCGAATTATACAAAAGCAGAAAAGAAAGTTCCTTTATTGGTTGTATTAAGATTTATATGCCTAAGCCCCGATTTACGTTGAGAAAACGTATACAAAACTTTAATGTTAGCTTTGGATTATTGCAAGCGTGACAAGATCATCTTTTTTTTTTTATATCAAATGGTTTACTGCTAAATATGTAAAAATGGACTACTTATAATGCCATATTATACTCTGAGAATAACATGTGAAATTATGGCTTATACAGTTTTATCAGTAACCTTGAAATATTACTCAGCGTGACAAGAAAATTGCTTAAATTATTTCCTTAAAAGTGCAGGAATGGTTTATCTATAACTTGATACTACACTGTGAGGAAATACATGAGCAAATCTCGGGTAAATACAGTTTAGCAATAACCAAAGGCTATCTGGAAATTGAAGACAATGGCTTGCTTTTATACTTGAATATACTGAGATTTTTTGGAAAACTCCATTTTCTATTGAATATAGTAATTCCTTAATTCTACTCAAAACTAAAAAAGTGAGTACTTATAACTGAGAACCATTGCTACTAATCTAATATTACACATAAGATAAATCACCGAAGCAAAGAATTTCTCTGTGATTTATGGTTAACACCACGGACAGGCGCTATCACAGATAAAAAATCAGCGGGAAATTGTTGGACATTATCGGATAAGTTCTGATGAAAAGAGCAATTCCGCTGCGGACTCCTTGGCTCGGATCCTGTTATCCTTTTGTGTGGCGCTGTCAGTTAGAAATGTCTTCATCCCGTTCCTGCATTTGGATTTAAGAACAATATATTGAAGGTAGTCCGTATTTTTATTTAATTAAAAATTATCACATTAAATTGTATTATGTTTACGATTATAAATTAAGAGGTAAAACACAGTATTCTCCACTAACTGATCATAGATGTGCAATACGATTATCCTATAGCATTGTTGTAACTGATAGCACTAATATATACAGGGTGGGGCGACCGCAATACTTTTAAGAAACTTAAATTCTTCGTTGTAATTAAAACTCCCATATTTTGATCCAAAGAATTTAGGAAAATAATTTCTAACGTCCAAAAATACCTTTAAATGGCAGTTTTAGGTTTGGGATAGGGGTAATTTTAGAAATATTTTCAAATGTGAAGGTATTTATAGATAAACCTTATTTTAAAGTTCTATATTCACTGTTTAATTTTTTAAAAGTTTTAATTCATTTCTCATTTGTATAAAGGGTGGTCGAAAATGTCAAAGATATAGCTTTCAAGGATTTTTACTGTTACCTCAAAAACAGCTAGCAACTCCAAATAAAAAAAACCTTTTAAAATATATGTTTGTCACTTTTCAGCACATTTCCTGTTTTTGTGTAGTTCAAATTTAGAATATTTTTAACGCGTAAAACCTAAACATTTAAATATTAAGGTAGCTCTAATAGCTCTCTAAAATAATTCATTTTTTATTTATAGTTTGGCCTTACATTTGATGCATAAGAGATGTCTAAATACTAATTAGTTGTCATGACCTTATGTTGCATTACAAAGTGTTGCACTCCTGTATTCTCTGTGAGCTCATAGTGACTTATTTTTCACCTTTTTTAATACATTTTAAACGGCGTTTTACCTTCATGTTTAAAAAAGAAATTCCTGCATAGTTTTAAACAGTTAGAAAAATATGTTTAACTCTTTTTACAGTTTTTGACGTGACAACGTCTTAAATTAGGTTGCGGCTCGGAGTCACTCATGAAAAAGTGTAACGCCCGGTAACGTTACGATGCCCGTCCAGTGGGTCCGCCGCACGGGATCCGCACGGGATAAAGCAGATAACTGTGGGTCCGCCGCACGGGATAAAGCAGATAACTATGTTTATTCGTGAAAATGTGGAGTGCTTAGATTCGTCATTTACAACAACTACAACAATAAAGGTAAATAATTGTACACTGATATTTCATTATCGTAAACTATGATTGATTGATTAATTGTTAGATTGACACAAAAGTTGAGAAACTGAGTTTATAGGTTATGTCATACTATTGACAAATGTTGATAGTGTTAAGTAAATTATTAGTTTAAATCACTCTGCAATCAATCGTAATTCAGTCGATTGAGAAGAAACAGCGCGTATTGCTAGTCAAACATTTAAAATAACAAATTATAACCTCTAACCTGTCATAACAGTGCGACCAAACAAACGAACTAAACCGACCAATCACCACGCACGGAGTTAGAATTTAACTGTGTTTAGCAAGAATTTCAAATTCCAATTTTAGTAAATGTTTTATTCAACTTTACCATTTACAATAACAAATTTTAATTAATTTCAAATTATGTACAATGTTTTAGTAAACAAAATATATTTCTATAGTTAAAATTTGTGCAATTCTTATTTTCATTCAATTCCTTGTTCCTATTGTGCAATTTAATAATATTCATATCAATAAATATTCTACCGAGAAAAAGACGTTGTCACGTAAAATCTTCGCCCGTAAAACCGACTTTACAGGCAACCATAATTTTTTTTTCTGATTGTATTATTATCGGATTTATGTGGTTTTTCACTAATATTCGATCAAAAAGCAACATTAGGAAAAAAGCATATAAGATTTCAGATTCTTTGTGATAATGTTCAGAATGGTTTTTAGAAACTCGGTTTATATATATATATATATATATATATATATATATATATATATATATATATATATATATATACGAGTATATATTTGTATTGCAATACGAGTATATGTATATGTGTTTAATTGTACGGATTGTGTGAAATAATTTAATTTTAATTTATTTTCTTTAGTGTATCTGAAGGTTAAGCCCAAAATTTAGTTGCACAACTCATATTTTCCCTTTCAAACTGTAGTTACGAGTTTATATTATATTGTTATAATACTAGAAACTGTCTTAAAGTATCAGCGTATATATAACAAGGTTTGACAGAACTAAGTCAGAACCCAATTTGAACAATACAATTTATTCAAATAGAGAATCTATTACAGTTACTCGTAACTTGTAGAGAAACTTAACCAAAACATTATTACACAACTCCTCTTAAGAGCAAGATGATGATAGTTTACTTGCCACGTGGAGCTTTGTTCGCTATAATTAAATGGCCGTATCAGCGATTGAATGCAGCTCTTTGTTCTTCAACACACAATAAACTCCTTTCATAGCCGTTTACCCACAAAGGAAGTATTTAATCATATCTTTCTTAAATATCTCAGAAGAATTTAAATTCCCCAGACTGGCGATCAATACCACTGAATACGGAGGTTTGCTACACACAATCAATGGATCGTCCGCCTTTGTGCACCGTTCGATATTATCGTTCATTATGCACACATTCGGTTCACCAGCGATACGAGTTATATACCACTGAATACGGAGGTTTGCTACAGCAATCAATGGATCGTCCGCCTGTGTGCACCGTTCGATATTATCGTTCATTATGCACACATTCGGTTCACCAGCGATACGAGTTATATACCACTGAATACGGAGGTTTGCTACACACAATCAATGGAACGTCCGCCTGTGTGCACCGTTCGATATTATCATTCATTATGCACACATTCGGTTCACCAGCGATACGAGTTATATACCACTGAATACGGAGGTTTGCTACATCAATCAATGGATCGTCTGCCTGTGTGCACCGTTCGATATTATCATTCATTATGCACACATTCGGTTCACCAGCGATACGAGTTATATACCACTGAATACGGAGGTTTGCTACACACAATCAATGGAACGTCCGCCTGTGTGCACCGTTCGGTATTATTGTTCATTATGCACACATTCGGTTCACCAGCGATACGAGTTATATACCACTGAATACGAAGGTTTGCTACACACAATCAATGGAACGTCCGCCTGTGTGCACCGTTCGGTATTATTGTTCATTATGCACACATTCGGTTCACCAGCGATACGAGTTATATACCACTGAATACGGAGGTTTGCTACACACAATCAATGGATCGTCCGCCTGTGTGCACCGTTCGATATTATCGTTCATTATGCACACATTCGGTTCACCAGCGATACGAGTTATATACCACTGAATACGGAGGTTTGCTACAGCATTCAATGGATCGTCCACCTGTGTGCACCGTTCGATATTATCGTTCATTATGCACACATTCGGTTCACCAGCGATACGAGTTATATACCACTGAATACGGAGGTTTGCTACACACAATCAATAGATCGTCTGTCGTCACCGTTCGATATTATCATTCATTATGCACACATTCGGTTCACCAGCGATACGAGTTATATACCACTGAATACGGAGGTTTGCTACAGCAATCAATGGATCGTCCGCCTGTGTGCACCGTTCGATATTATCATTCATTATGCACACATTCGGTTCACCAGCGATTCGAGTTATATACCACTGAATACGGAGGTTTGCTACACACAATCAATGGAACGTCCGCCTGTGTGCACCGTTCGGTATTATTGTTCATTATGCACACATTCGGTTCACCAGCGATACGAGTTATATACCACTGAATACGGAGGTTTGCTACACACAATCAATGGAACGTCCGCCTGTGTGCACCGTTCGGTATTATTGTTCATTATGCACACATTCGGTTCACCAGCGATACGAGTTATATACCACTGAATACGGAGGTTTGCTACACACAATCAATGGAACGTCCGCCTGTGTGCACCGTTCGGTATTATTGTTCATTATGCACACATTCAGTTCACCAGCGATACGAGTTATATACCACTGAATACGGAGGTTTGCTACAGCATTCAATGGATCGTCTGCCTGTGTGCACCGTTCGATATTATCGTTCATTATGCACACATTCGGTTCACCAGCGATACGAGTTATATACCACTGAATACGGAGGTTTGCTACACACAATCAATAGATCGTCTGTCGTGCACCGTTCGATATTATCATTCATTATGCATACATTCGGTTCACCAGCGATACGAGTTATATACCACTGAATACGGAGGTTTGCTACAGCAATCAATGATCGTCCGCCTGTGTGCACCGTTCGATATTATCGTTCATTATGCACACATTCGGTTCACCAGCGATACGAGTTATATACCACTGAATACGGAGGTTTGCTACAGCAATCAATGAATCGTCCGCCTGTGTGCACCGTTCGATATTATCATTCATTATGCATACATTCGGTTCACCAGCGATACGAGTTATATACCACTGAATACGGAGGTTTGCTACAGCAATCAATGAATTGTCCGCCTGTGTGCACCGTTCGGTATTATCATTCATTATGCACACATTCGGTTCACCAGCGATACGAGTTGTATACCACTGAATACGGAGGTTTGCTACAGCAATCAATGGATCGTCCGCCTGTGTGCACCGTTCGATATTATCATTCATTATGCACACATTCGGTTTACCAGCGATACGATTTATATACCACTGTTAATTTGAATCCCTGATGTATGATTTCACTGGTGAACAAACTCTCTCCTGTTTGTATAATGCCTTTAGTAAATTTTAGAAAGGAGCTTGTTCCCGTGTTACAAAGGTTGTGTTTAACGTACTATTTCCAGTTGACGTACTTTAAGTAATTTACTAACGAAGGCCACACATAAAACTATATCTTTTAAATACAAACCAGCAGAAGTTATTAAATACAAATTAATGTAATTAGAAACATTAATCATCTCTATGCTTTTACTACCAAATTTGATTGTTTATTATAAACTATTTACATTATGCTCCTGTAATTAAGAAATCATTTACTGGTTATAAAGACAACATAAGAAATGTATATCTTTCCTTCAATAAAATAGTATATTTAATTTAAATAAAAGCTACGGTTCTTCAATGGAGAGTGTCTAAAAGTATTTCACTATTTTACTTTCGTTATGATGAGTTGATAAAAGAGTTCAATAACATTTTTAGCATTTCTCAAAGTGTAAAGTGTTATTTAAAAACGAATTATTAATTATGTCCATAAGATAACACGAACACGAACTAAACTATGGACTTCAAATTGTGTATAAAGTATCATTTCTATACTAGAAACACTGAGTTTGAATTTGGCACATATCATGCTATTGGATATGGCTGAGTATTGGTGGATATTGTTACATGTTTCTTATGGGTAAGCACGAAGGCAACGAGAAAAAAAAAGAAAATCCAAAAAATCGGTTTACCCACAAGACAGTTTACATGTGACATATTAACACAAGTGGCCTAACTACCGCAACACATCCAACTACATTTTGTTGTGTATTGATGTGTAGATAATAAATTATTATAGTAAATTGTCAACACTGATGTGGAACGTAATATTATGAACATGTCAATGCATTATGATGCAAGATGTCTGTTGATGTGAATTTTTTGGGAGACTGCATCTCTAAACAGACAAGAAAGAGTTATATAATGTTTTATTTCCAACCATGGAATTCTAAAGAGCGTCGTAGGAGTCTATGAGTCATTAGGCTTACAACATTGTTCTTTTCTTGATATAAAAATTCCTTCCTCTTATGATCGTTCTATCTATAAAAATTAAATGAGCTATAGACAACCTAATACTATATTGTACCTCCAAATACAATTAAATATATATATATATATATATATATATATATATATATATATATATATAGGTGGCAATATTGAGTTGTATATAACGAGAAATGGCATCACAAACTTTGATATAACAAATGAGGTGATCCACTTTTCTGTTGTGATTTATTATCAGACGTAATACCAAGGAGAGGCGCTATCCACAGATATAACATCAGCGGGAAATTGTTGGCTATTATCGGATAAAGCTCTGATGAAAGGAGCAATTCTGCTGCGGACTCCTTGGCTCGGATCCTGTTATCCTTTTGTGTGGCGCTGTCAGTTAGAAATGTCTTCATCCCGTTCCATCGATTGGATTGAAGATCAAGGTACTGAATATAACCTGGATTATGTCGTTCACTCGAACTTGTTGACTTATTGAATCTATATTTATAAATAACCTTAGCTAAAAATAGCATTCAACAAACACATTTCTTCTTCTGTTAGCAGCTCATATGTACAAAACAAACCGTCAACACTATTGGCATGTCAGCACATTTTTATTGCTAGCAGTTATCGTACTAGCTTTGGAGGATTTGCACGTGTATGAGCACTCCTGATTAGAGTCAATTATCTTTCCCACGGAAATTTTGAGTTTGCCTTAATTGTTGCTCCGATCAAAAAATGGTCCAAAAAGTATATATTTGAAGTCATTGTAACTTAATTCGTTCTTAGTATTTTTGTGCAGTAGTGACTTGGTTTGTTCCGCGATTAATAATAAATAAATCAATATATATATATATATATATATATATATATATATACAGGGTGTCCAAAAAGAAGAAAGTAAAAAAAAGAAATATAAAAATATATTTATATATATATTTTTTTTTTTTTTTTCAAAATATTTAAAGTAGAGCTACAAAACCTTACACAAAGTTACTGGACATAAAAATCTATTTTATCACATATTCAGTGATCCGCTACTTCCTCAGGTGGGCGGCCCGCTAGGAGTCAGAAGAAAATCTTAAATGTAAGCATAGGTATATGCAATCTCTTTATTAGTAGAGTACAGAGCCGCAAACCCGACCACAAACGGATAACCGAGTCAAAAATGACAGCCGTTCAAAGATGGCTGGAGTTTGCAACTTAGGTTAATGTAAAAAATAAACTGATGA
Source organism: Homalodisca vitripennis (assembly GCF_021130785.1). Classification (NCBI taxonomy): domain Eukaryota; kingdom Metazoa; phylum Arthropoda; class Insecta; order Hemiptera; family Cicadellidae; genus Homalodisca; species Homalodisca vitripennis. The sequence continues at coordinate 222,039,988 of NC_060208.1, read as the reverse complement.
GCTTTTTGATTTTAACTTTCACTAACCCAAAAATCCAATCCCTCTCAGAAATAACGAAACTTATTATTCTACAACAACAAATAATTGTAAACAGTTTTGGGTTCCTGTGTCAAAATACAACTAAGATGGGATTTTAATAGTCTTTAAATGTATAGTAAAAGTAAAATATCTGCATTGTAGTACAGACCTGCATACTTAATATTTTATAAGACACGGTGTTAAAAATATACTTAAAATAATACCTGTGATTTTAGTATCATCTGGTTATCTTCTTACTCTGCTCTCAACAGCGGTTGCATAAAAGGTTTTAAATAAGAAGTGTTATTACAATGAAACCTACTATATTGTTTCTAGACTACTAATGTAAACACTTTTCTAATAATACTTAATTAATAAACCGTTATAGTTGTGCTGATAAACAAAGAATGTTTATGCAGAATAGTTTATTATATTTAACAGGGCTTTTCATTTAATAAAATTTGTTTGACTGTAAGTTAATGCAATTTTAGTAACAAGCTGATATTGTAGAACATTTAGAGACCAATGGGCGTATCCCGCAGTTATTTTCGGAATAATAATAGGCCTATGTATTTACCAGGGACGCATTGTAATATTTTAGTGCAAACGGTCCAATGGTTTTTACGTAATCCAGTATAACACGCACACGCACACGCGCGCGCGCGCGCGCGAACTTTATGTGAGATTAGTGAAAAATATTGCTTCATTTTTTACATCATGATTTATTTTTAAGACAGTATATCAGTATTAGCTGAACCGTAACAGTTCCGTATTAAATATATACATATAAACGATACAATAAAAGTTATTGAATATCAAGAAAGGAAATACACTCTAATATAACGGAGCTATTTTGGGAAGAGCTGAATCAATGAAAATTTCGTTTGTAGATCCTGGTCACCTTCCTCTTAGGTGGAGCATCTGAAATATGATGCTGTTGAAGACTCGACTCCTGAAATCTGGACTAGTTCTAGAGCCCTTCAGACAAACATAAAGTACAGCATCTGTAATATGATACTGTTTCAGACTTTACTGCTGAAATATGAAGTTATGTTCGTCTGTAGGGATTCAAAAATAGTCCAGATTTCAGGAGTCAAGGTCTTCAACAGCATAAGATTTCAGATGCTTTACTTAAGAGGAAAGTGAACTGGAGCTAAACACGACATCCGCAAACTGAAATAATAGCGGTCTAAACAAGAGCGTTAAAACATGTTTTCTTTTGGTTATTAATAAATCCTTTTCACTAAACTGAAATAAAACAAGGTGTAATGACGGTATTGTTAAACTTAATGGACCGTTCAGAATATACCGCATAATTCCAGCGAATATTCTTGGCTCAGTGATCTGGAGAATCATATTTCTACAGCAGTTAACCTACAAATGAGGATCAAATTATACTGAACCGGTAATATTCAAGCAAGGCCGGATGTGTGATAGTTGTGGTAAGTTAGTGGATACACTTTTATTCTTTGTTTAAGCTTATTATTTACGAAGGAGGGTTTGAAAGGGTGATAAAAGTTTGGACATTTACCACCGTTATAGTATATTACAAAATGTAGCAAAGGTGACACAAATCTACTAAATTTGAGAATTAAAGAATATACAAAAACGTCTACTGAAATACTTTAAAACTGCTGGCCTAAATATTATCACGTGAAATTGGATAAGGCCAATGAGAATAACTGTATCGAGCCTAAATTTATTGAGGTTTCATATATTTCTTTATTTATTTATCAACGGACAGCCATTTTTTATAAGAATAATACAAATTAATTAATTCCAGACAGACAGCATAATCGAACAAATTTACAATAAAACATGGTGTGTTAGTTTTAACTATGCAATAAGTATAAAAAAATAACAAATCATAAATAACACTAACCAACTCGAAAACTAATATAACTTGAGTATAATAACAATAACAACAACAACAAGATAAAGAAAAACAATGATAAACATTTAAGAATTAACAAGATAAATTTAGAGAAAATAACAAACAACAAGAAATAAAATAGTAGATCTACTTGAAAAAGTCTATATATTTATAAGAAATCAGCCATTAACAATGTACAATCTCATTCAGCAGTGCAATTTTAGAAAAAATTATTAATTCATTAAAAAAGTACAAAACAAATAAGTTCAATTTACCACCAAGCTATTAGAAAAAAATAATAACATAAAAAATAAATAAATTAAGCATCATTGAGCATGGTGAAAAGACTATTTCTAAAAAAGCTATAGCTACATGCGAAATAGTCCAGATGCTGGCACACCAAATTACCCAAATGATGGACTCTGTTGCTGAAAAAGTTGGCCCGATAATTGGTGTCCACGTGCTTACGGACGAAAAGCTCCCTGGACCTAGTTTGAGCAGTGGGGCATCTGAAGGAGATCAAGGCAAGTAGTTCTGGAGCATCCACCAAGTTGTTCAGCAGCTTAAACAGGAATAGGACATCATGGACACTTCTCCTGGTAGAGAGTGGGTGAAGAGACAGAGACTGACCAATCGCCAAAATAGGAGCATCCCAGTAAGCAAAACCCAGTCTCACACCAACCATTCGCAAAAAGCGGTCCTGAATCTTCCAGAGCTCTGCCTGGAAAGTAGCTTGATGCGGAGACCACACAGAAGAGCAGTATTCAAGAGTGGATCTTACGAGAGAGGAATACAAAATTTTGAGTGCCGTAGTGCTAGTCATGCCTCTGGTAGATCCAAAAAGGAAACCAAGATTTTTCTGGGCTTTCTTGCACACATCAAGTACATGTTGCTCAGGGTTAAGATCATGTGACAGAAGTACACCCAAATGATAAGCAGACCTTAGGTTGAGATTATATCACATTTGGGTAGTAATATTTAGAAATAAATAACTATTAAACCTAAAGAAGGAAACCTATTTAACAATCCAACAAACCTCAACTAACAAAATTCGAACACACGTCATAACATGGCCCGGAGGTGGCAGCCTCTACCCTTCCTCCTCACGACCTTCGCCTTCCCGTCTTATTTTTTTAGACAACACACCACGACACAACAGGTAAATCTGACATTTTCTTGTTAATTTCCTTCTTGAATTATGTGCAGTAACAAAGCCTGGGTTCAATTTCTTCTTTCTGGAATTCATGCTGTTGTTGGGTTTGACACCATTATCCTTCTCTTTTTTGTGTTATTTTCCGCACGTTGTGGGTTTTAAGTAAATGTTTATATATTAAGTCGTTATTTATACACATAAGGAAGAGGATATATTTCAATCCTCGAAACGCATTTTAATAAATTTTGTAACAATTGCTGATGTCCTAAATCCTTACTACTCTCATGTTGTAACCTTTGAAGATCGTTTTTGACAGTGGAAAAGCAATTTCGAAGGTAACATCAATTTTTTTACATATTCCTTTTTTAACGATAGGCAGTATAAGATCAATAACAATATGTTTCAAAATCTGCATTCTAATAATTTAATTTCAAGTGCATAACTAATCTAACAGATAACTATAATCTATTTTAAGGTAATCAAATCATACCCAAAGTTTGTGATATTTGTAAGTCGGGAATTTCAGCAAACATGTATGTTAATAGTATACATATTGTCTCCAAGAAATACACTTAAAAATTAAAAATTAATTACTATAACCCAAAGAATAAGTAAAATAATTGGCTGAGCGTTAGTGAAACCTACCTTTCGACGAGCTGGAAGATTTTCATTTCTCTCTGGCTCCCTGCACCATATTACAAAAATAACTAGTCTATAGACTTTAAATGTTGCATGAATCTTAATTTCTACACACACAAAATACACAAACACAAAACATACACAAAACTCTGCGTCTGATGATTTTTCTTGTCACTTAATGGGTCTTTTAGCGTTATCTAACTTTCTTGCTTCGGTGTTATTGGTAATCATGATTTCAATGAGACAATAGTAGAATAAACCAGTTTAAACAAACTGAGTACAATCATATGAGATTTTAATATATGAAAGATTAACACATCTAGCTAACTGATGCTGTAACCTTCCCCGTCAGTTTCGTTATATGTGTGGTATAATAACACGACTAACTCTCGAGCGAAGTGGGAAGTATTGGTGATGGATGAATGTTGAATGAGTGGTCAAATGTATGTCTGAATGAGAGCTCGATGTGGTATGCATGTCCAAATTTTAACATATTTTGACGTTTTATACACAGATTTGTTTTGTTTCCGCAATAAGTAATTGAGTATTGACTTTTATATACATTTAGTATTTTGGCCTCATTGTGAAGATTCATTGTCAACAAATACAACCAAAACTTTGAAGAGCGGTAATGCAAGTCCGCAAGTGCATAAAGGGGCGGAGCTTTACTATGATTGGCTGATGCATAACCGTAGCCTGATCAATTTGGCCAATCACGTAAATTTTGAAAACTTTTACAAGTAACCAGGTGTCTTCTTTGTTGAGCTTATTCATCTCATTGATTATTTGTGCTAAAAGAGATAAAGTTGTGCTATGTCGATTCTAGTTCCACACTTCACCTTCCTTACCCCTTCAGGATTACATTGCTCAACACTTACAACACTCGTTACAGGGGGGCATGGTGTTTCTATTCATAAGCTGACTTCTTGTTTAAAGGTTGTCCACAGCACGGCTATACAGTATTTTCCCTAGGAACTTACTGAGAGCTGAGAGCAATAATGATTTTCAGAAAACTAAATTTCTTTTTGCCTGGAAATTGTTATTATTCTGTAGATGATTTTCTGGTGGGATGTATTTACCTACTTAAATAATCTTTCATAAGGTTGTTGTTGTTACTTACTCTAATGTTAAATAACCTAAAATTTGCCAAATTTCCTGTAACTTGTGTTACTGTATAAAGATATACAGAAGTATATAATTTATTGTATTCTATTTAGAGAGCCGGCTTTTTTCAGACAGTGAGTATAGATTTATGAGCAAGAAGAGTACATTAAATACGGTTTTTGACATGTCAATATAGAATTAATATGAAATATTGGGGATATTCATATCATTGGGAATTGGGTTAAAACAGCTTATTTATTAGTTACAAAATCTTATGCATAGTGAAGTAAGCCACTGTAAGATATTTTATACTCTCCTTATCGAGATGGAAATCTAAATTTAATTTAGCTAATCAAATCCAGTGATAATAATGCAACTGGCACACAGCACTCGTGACTAGCAAATCGAAAAGTGTAAATTGCTTTTGCCAACGAATTGAGTTTAGAAGGAATTGTGAGGGTGGGTGGCTGAGCTGTGGGGGGGGGGGAGTATCAATGTGGTAAATTGTTTAGCGTGAGCTGAATAAAACGCTTCCATGAAAGAAACCGATCCTTCAAGTGTTGACGTTGCGTCTTCCGGAGCCTTCTTTGATATCGGATATGTCGACGCGTTTAGTTTTGGCTCTGAACATAAGAAACTGTTCTTTACTCGTAAACATACAGTCATACATTATGTGAGATTTTGAATTGTATAGTAGTTTTTAATTCTATTTTATGTTTTTTATGAAAATTACACTAGATAAATCTTATTTATTTGTGTACTTATTTAATGATTATTTTTTAATCAAACTCTTTTAACGAACCCTTTTATACAGTTTAATCATTTAGGAGCCCATGGCTTGTAACTGTTGTATCGAGTAAGTGAACTACTGACTATAATTTCTAATTTTTATATCGATTCTCACCTTTTATTATTTTATATTTTAGGTGCCACAATTATTTAATTCGAATTATCTAAACCAAAGTTATAGTTTGCTAAGTTTTAAATATGCTCTATGTCGCGTAAAATTGCCGAAGCCTTTTTTAATTTGCAGTTTTTGTCCATAGGTGCTCTCATGGAATTTTTTTAAACATATAGATTATGTAAATATAAATACTCACTCAGTAAACTGTCAAATTATCAATATATTATAGCAACAAATATATTGAAGTAGAGAACCAGTAAGTGGAGGAGGGCAGAAGTTTAAGTAGAAGCTTAATAATAAAAACTGCGTGAAACCTAATTTTAATGTTATTAATTTATTTGAATGAATTTATTACAAGTGACTTTTAATTTCTAATTATTTATTTCATTACAATTTCTTAATGAGAAGTGTTCAAATTTTAATTTTAATTTTACTTTAATAAAGTCCTTTATTTTTAAATCGAATGAAGTTTTGTTTTACTTTATTATCATGTAATACGATCCACGAATATAATTTTATACTCATGCTTTGGGTTTGCTGTGGATTCTGAAGCGAAATGCAATGAATTTACCGTTAAGACCTAACGAAATCTATTTTATTTTCCCTTCATTCTGTTACAAATTTCGTAAACTAATTTGACAGTTGTAAACAAATTTGCTGTAGCCTCAATTAATCACAATTAATGATTTCTATAGAGCTTGAATACTTTTTAGAATTGGACAATAACTTCTAAATTTCTTTTAGTTTTAGTTATTTAGAATTCGATATTATTACTATCTGTTTGACGGCAAAGTAACGTTGAATGTGAGCCAAAAGTATTATGTCGTCAGCAATATATTAGAACAGTAATTTTCCTTAAACAAGGCCAGAATTAAATTATTATATTTTAAATCTCTTTAGTGGTTAATCAGAGGAACATCTTCACTGGGGGACAGCTGCACTATAAGTAGTATGAATATTTCATAAATTCAAGTAGTTTAGTAATTTAAATTATTTATTAGCACTCAGAGACCTACATAATGCATGTTATTATTAGTTTGCCATAAATATGCACGGAGCTTCTGAACTTGTGACCACTACATTAACTACGAACTCAGTGCTTAGGTGATACTTGGTTTCGTCTTCCTTACACTTTCACTAGCCAGGCCCATTTAATAAATAGTTCATAACATCTCAGATCTTCACAGTTCATACGATAGATTAAATACTATCGAAAAAAATACGAGAGCATCAAATGATATCCATATTTTTGAAATTGAGATGTAAAATAAAAGATAACGATCTAACTCTGTCCTATTTTATTCTAGTTTAATGTTGTTGGATAGAATAAAGCGTAAAATTTACTGCTTTTGAGAAAATTTATATTTTAAATGAGAACTGTGTGTTCACTTTAAAATATACTAAACACAATTATTTCAAACTGAATTTATTAAAAAACATAGTCAAATTTGAACGAATGTTCCGATGAAAGGGTATTTCAAGGTTACAGCAGACTTTACCAACAACTAGTTTTTGGTTTCTTAAACTTTAAAGTAATGTGTGACGTTAGATTTTTATTCCTTTACTAGCTGTTTCCCGCGGTTTCGCACGCTTTTCGTAAGCTTAGACCGTACATGAGCACTTCTGGTTCAAGTAAACTATATTTTCAACGTCGATGTAGAGTTTACTTGTCGCCATAATCAAGAATATCTGTCAAAAATGTATATTTATAGCCATTTTACACGTACATGTACTTGATTATAAAGTAGACACACTCAAGCTTTAAGTGCAACCAGAAATTAATTTCATAGACAAATATACATAAAAACTTAACGCCTTCAAGTAGTTTTCAACAATCTAATATACGTAAGTGTTTCGTAATTGCAGTACACTACGTGCAGGTGCTTTGATAACTCATATTGTGCCGCATGGTGGTTGGTTACATCAATGCACATAGCAAATAAACCTTCTACGTGAAAAAAATACATACAAATGTTTATACCGATCGTTCAAATAGTTTTTGAGTTTATAAAGGACATACGTACAAACATTCGCGTGTACACACACAAACACACACACACACACACACACACACACACACACACACACACACACACTCATATTTCTCATATACAGGGTGTATATTATGTCTGGAAACACCCAAATATATCCTTTAATAATTTAAAATATAAAATTTGAAACCTCTTACAATCGTGATAGAGATTGGGCATCTACTTTTTGGAACAATGTTTTGTTATGTCACACCAACGGGGGACGTCCTGCCGAGGGTATCGTGAATATTCTTAATGGAAGCCTATACCTTGTGATACATAATTTTAAAGGTAATAGCTTACTGAATTGAATGCCACAAACCGCATCTCAAGGGGAATTATTCTATCAGAAAATAGAGCATTTTTAGTATTGAAAATTTTACTGATGTTCAACAATGTAATTTTAACATGGTTCTTGCCACAAAATGTGTTACACTAATTTTTTTAGCATTTTTTTAAATGTTCAATTAAAATAAAACAAAAAATTTCATTTTAAGCTGGTTCTATTAGCACAAATTTGCCAGTTTTTATTACAGTACAATTATGGAAATACTTATGTTATTGATTTCTTATTACAAATAAAAAATAATGTATGCTGTTAGAAAAGTCTTACAACAAACGTTTTACCTGCATTTGGTGTCAAAGCAATTGTTCGAACTGTGTTCCTTCTACGGTTTGACAATGGGCCAATCTTGTGTAAAATAATTCGACAGAGTTGCCTAAACATTTCTTCAGTTATCAAAGCAATCTCCTCTATAATCCTGTTTCTTAGGTCTTCCAAATTATGAGGCTTTCTTCTATAAACATTGGATTTTAAATGACCCCATTAGGAAGTAATCGATTGGTGACAATCCGGAGATCTTGGAGGCCATTCGATTTCTCCTCTTCGGCCAATCCATTTATGAGGAAACCTTAAATCCAAATACTCTCTTACTGTCTCCCATAATGGGGTAGAGCACCATCCTGCTGAAAACCATACATTATCAAAGTATTCTCCTGATGCAATTTGAATAGCTGGGGATTATTTCATTTTGGAGCATATTGTAGTAAAGTTCGGCATTTAAATTTCCATTGATGGAAAAGGGTCCAACAATTTTGTTACCTAAAATTCCACACCATACGTTCAGTTTTTGTGGTTGCTGTGAATGGGGACTCAGTAATCCAATGTGGGTTTTCACTAGCCCAGTAACGGCAATTGTGCCTGTTAACATTGCCATTTAGGAAAAAAGTTGCCTCATCAGAAAATAGTATGTTGGTCAGAAAATCTCTATTTTCATCACATTTGCGCATCACAAGTTCACAAAACTCAACTCTTCTGTCGTAATCATCCTCACTTAACTGTTGGACTAAAATGAACTTTAAATGGTTTGTATTTATTAATTTTCAAAATCTTACTCACAGACATAGGGTGCATATCATGTTGCTGTGCAGCTTTTCTGAGCGATGTATGTGGGTCTTCAATAAATGTTTGCAAAACATCTAGTGCATGTTCTTCATCTGTTGCAGATTGTATCCTACCCGACTTTGGCCGATTACGTACACTCCCTGTCATTTCAAATCGCTCAATAGTTTTTGATATTGTTGAAACACTTATGGGATTCCTTTCTGGGAAAGTGTCATTAAACAAATTACAAACTTCCCGATAAGATCTTTGACGATCGCCATATCCTCGCATCATCAACAGAGTAATTCGTTCTCTTTCAGACAATTCCATTAAAATGCCAAATAAAAACTGAACTACTGTAATTAGATAACTTGTTGACAGCAATGCTTCAGAGACACTAAACTCGACAGGAATGATATGACCTTTGTCCATTTTGTAATTCCCAAGCTTAGACCTGTCTAGTGAAAGCTCCATGCTCAACAAAACTGAAACCTGTAGACAGATGATTAATAACACAATAATGTTTCTCATAGGCTAGTGACCTTTGTCTCTTTAAACCTTCCTGCTGACTGGAAAACACCAAGTACAGATTCATAAGTAATCAGAGAAAGTGACTCATAGGTTTTATTCATTGTAATAAAAACTGGTAAATTTGTACTAATGAAACCAGCTTAAAAATAAATTGTTTATTTTATTTTAATTGAACATTTAAAAAATGCTAAAAAATTAGTGTAACACATTTTGTGGCAAGAAACCATGTTAAAATTACATTGTTTGAACATCAGTAAATCTTCAATACTAAAAATGCTCTATTTTCTGATAGAATAATTCCTTTGAGATGCGGTTTGTGGCATTCAATTCAGTAAGCTATTACCTTTAAAATTATGTATCACAAGGTATAGGCTTCCATTAAGAATATTCACGATACCCTCGGCAGGACGTCCCCCGTTGGTGTGACATAACAAAACATTGTTCCAAAAAGTAGATGCCCAATCTCTATCACGATTGTAAGAGGTTTAAAATTTATATTTAAATTATTAAAGGATATATTTGGGTGTTTCCAGACATAATATACACCCTGTATATATATATATATATATATATATATATAATAAACATTGAATCACAAAAAGTACTTGCTCCGCCGGGAGTCGAACCCGGATCTTGCCGGGTGAATGTGCTACCATTACACCACAGAGCGCTCACTTTTTCCGATTCAATTATTTTGTATTTGGCCGTATCTGTCACATATGCGTTTAAATAAGCAAACTAACATATGATCGGAAGACCAAATACCTGTCAAACGACTTTTATTTACATTAAACTGTATAAATGGCAATAGCCTTATTTAAATTCAATAAACATTGAATCACAAAATGTATATATATATATATATATATATATATATATATATATATATACATATATACTTTTTATGATGAAGTTATATACTGTTACATAACTCTCCAAACAAATGTCAGAGACGTGTACAGTTGGAGGATTATACTCGTAACTATATACACAACTAGATATTGTTCGTTCCGTCTCTACTATAAATATTTGTTTTTGAGATATAGCACTGGGTGTACAGAAAGCTTATTCATTTTATCGGAAGAATGAATTCAAGCTGTCCGGTACAGACTGGTAGAGGCAAACGCTCAGTTGCGCCACGTTAGTGTTTATATTTGCAAAGCTTTAATGTATAAGCCGCTTCTTCCATGGTGGGCCGAGGGGAGAACTAGATTACTTGGTAACAAACACTCGTTCTGCGGATGGCCCATTTATCATACTTTTACAAGTCACCTTATAACTCACTTACAACTTACTTCAATACACTGAAACTTAATTTATTACTTTATTAAAACAGTTATTACTTTGCCTTACTAGAGTTAAATTTTTTTATCTATAGAAATTAATTATTGAGCCATAAATTCATTCCAAATATGGAGTAGTTCTCTTATGAGTTCATTCCAATCATACAGAAAGGAATAAGATATTCAAAAATAAACCACACTTGTGGTCAATGTCGCACTTAGCTTATCATGTGACAATGGATAAATTTGCATTTTGGCTAGAAACTCCATTTCATCGCACGGTTCACTGTAATTGTAATTACATTTAAGTTTGTAATTATACATTTTTAGAGGGAAATTATTATTTTACTACTACACTTAGCAATACGACTGTAATATAAACTGTAATATACTCGTGTCAAAGTAAACTTAAGCGACGCTAAAAAGACCATTAATGGATGTATTATCACACTGATGCTACGTATCATCATCTACTTATCTTCCTTCGCAGCTAATGTGGCAGCTTAACGCATAGGTGCCTGACATACTTATTTTTAAGTTCCGAGGAAATATTCTCACAGCTGCACCACATTCACTTAAAAAATCGTTTACTGGAGGAGCCTTAAACAAGCTTATCAATCATGGGGCTGGTAAATTTGTATTTCCTTTTGTGGCGTCTGCCTTACTTACGTTTGAAAAATCTTAAAGGCCTCCATTATTATTACATCATATGGGATTCAGTAAGTTGGTTATGGATTTTATCTTTGAAATTTGTGAGCGAAGCCTCGGGTTATAACTGTTCTTAGAAAACTTATAAATAATTGTCAGGGACTCTTCTTAGATTGGACGCATTAAGGTTTCTCTCGAAAACATTTTAATGTTGTTGGAAATAAATTGACTACAGACGTAAAATTACTTAGGAATTGTCTCTACTCATAGCAGATGACATTTATAGAACTAATATAAAATTTTAATTGTGTGTAAAGGTATTTATTATTCGTATCTGTCGTATGTGTTCGCAACGACATCTCCAAAACGAATTGACCTATAGACTTGAAATTGTGCATGAAGCTTTATTTTTATATGTAGAAAACTAAGCTTAATTGTGGCGCATGTCACTACATACAATTTGCCTGAGCAAAGTTGAAACTAACCACTCATTAGGCTGGACAAACTCTATAGACAAACATTCCTGGGGGGGAGACAAATCTAGTATGGGTATACCACTGGGCTTGAGGGTATAGAATTATATTTTTACAACCCGGAACTTGGAAGTCATTGAGTAATTAATTTTCTGATCATTATGTTATTCAGAAGCTTGGCCAATCTATTCTTTGTTGTAAAAGCAACATCTACAATTTCGTGAACTGAATTTTGTTGATTTCAAAACTAAGTTGTACATCGTTTTAAAAATTGAAAACAGTTTAGCATTTAGATTGTATTACGCTTAAATTTAAAGGTGGCTATTGTGAACATGCAACATTGTATATTACCGTTAAGGTAGGGTAGACATATAACATTGTATATTACCGTTAGGTTAGTGTTGACATATAATATTGTATATTGCAGCGAGAGTAGTGTTGATATATAACACTATATTACAGCGAGTCTAGTGCTGACATATAACATTGTATATTGTAGCGAGTTTGGTGTTGACATATAAGACTGTATTCTACAACGAGTGTAGTGTTGACATATAACATTGATCCTTACAGCGAGAGTAGTGTTGACATATAACATTGATCCTTACAGCGAGAGTAGTGTTGACATATATAGACATTGATATTACAGCGGAGTAGTGTTGATATATAACATGTATATTACAGCGAGTATAGTGCTGACATAACATTGTATATTGTAGCGAGTGTAGTGTTGACATATTAAAATTGATCCTTACAGCGAGAGTAGTGTTGACATATATAACATTGATATACAGCGAGAGTAGTGTTGACATATAACATTGATCCTTACAGCGAGAGTAGTGTTGATATATAACACTATATTACAGCGAGAGTATAGTGCTGACATATAACATTGTATATTGTAGCGAGTTTGGTGTTGACATATAAGACTGTATTCTACAACGCGTGTAGTGTGACATGTAACATTGATCCTTACAGCGAGAGTAGTGTTGACTGACACTATATAACATTGTATATTGTAGCGAATTTGGTGTTGACATATAAGACTGTATTCTACAACGAGTGTAGTGTGACATGTAACATTGATCGTTACAGCGAGAGTAGTGTTGACATATAACATTGTATATTGTAGCGAATTTGGTGTTGACATATAAGACTGTATTCTACAACGAGTGTAGTGTGACATGTAACATTGATCCTTACAGCGAGTGTAGTGTTGACATATAACATTGATCTTTACAGCGAGTGTAGTGTTGACATATAACTATATTACAGCGAGTGTAGTGTTGACATATAATTGTATCCTACAGCGAGTGTAGTGTGACATATAACATTGATCCTTACAGCGAGAGTAGTGTTGACATATAACATTGATCCTTACAGCGAGTGTAGTGTTGATATATAACATTGATCCTTACAGCGAGAGTAGTGTTGACATATAACATTGATCCTTACAGCGAGTGTAGTGTTGACATATAACATTGATCCTTACAGCGAGAGTAGTGTTGACATATATGAACACTATATAACATTGTATATTGTAGCGAATTTGGTGTTGACATATTAGACTGTATTCTACAACGCGTGTAGTGTGACATGTAACATTGATCCTTACAGCGAGAGTAGTGTTGACATATAACATTGTATATTGTAGCGAATTTGGTGTTGACATATTAGACTGTATTCTACAACGCGTGTAGTGTGACATGTAACATTGATCCTTACAGCGAGAGTATTGTTGACATATAACATTGTTTACAGCAAGTGTAGTTTTTTGACATATAACATTGATCCTTACAACGAGTGTAGTGTTGACATATAACATTGATCTTTACAGCGAGAGTAGTGTTGACATATAAACATTGATCCTTACAGCGAGAGTAGTGTTGACATATAAGACTGTATCTCTTACAGCGAGTGTAGTGTTGACATATAACATTGATCCTTACAGCGAGAGTGGAGTGTTGACATATATGTCAACATATAACATTGTATAGCGAATAGTGTTGACATATAAAACATTGATCCGTACAGCGAGAGTAGTGTTGACATATAACATTGATCCTTACAGCGAGTGTAGTGTTGACATATAACATTGATCCTTACAGCGAGTGTAGTGTTGACATATAACATTGTATATTGTAGCGAATTTGGTGTTGACATATAAGACTGTATTCTACAACGAGTGTAGTGTGACATGTAACATTGATCCTTACAGCGAGAGTAGTGTTGACATATAACATTGATCCTTACAGCGAGAGTAGTGTTGACATATAACATTGATCCTTACAGCGAGAGTAGTGTTGACATATAACATTGATCCTTACAGCGAGAGTAGTGTTGACATATAACATTGATCCTTACAGCGAGAGTAGTGTTGACATATAACATTGATCCTTACAGCGAGAGTAGTGTTGACATATAACATTGATCCTTACAGCGAGAGTAGTGTTGACAACGGTTCACATGTTTATATACATAGTGCGCTACAACTATTATCTGTACAGTTTCATTATTTTGTACATAGGAAAAAGTTACATTGCAAAATACATTAAAAATTTAGATAGAAACACCAAAAATGTATTTTTAAATATTTATTGAACTAACAAGCTTTGCAATATAAGTGGTAGAAACCTATTTATAGAGAATTTAACTTAAAAAATAAATTAAAATATTTAAAACTTCTACAGTGCATATTTATAAAGATATGGGCTATAAACAAAAAGCTTGCAAACTCTAATTTTAAGGGCGGATGAGGGGGGGGAAGCTATATGGGAAATTTTTAATGAGACCAAATTTAACATGGTAGTATTTGATAAAATAATAATTAGCTAATCATATTACTGTTATGGGCTGTCTCACGGAACACATTGACTTGAATAAAAACTAAAATTTCTCCTACGTACAGTACTATCCTTCCAGACAGGTAGTAGTTTTGTTCTATTGAATAGGTGTTGTTGTGATTGAGTAGTACTGCATAATAAGCCAATATGTAGTAAGGAATTTGTAAAATACAGTCAGCATCTAAAACTATTGGATTTAGGCTACCGACCATAATGCAACAGTTAGATATTTAATAAATGCCCCGTGTAATAATGCTACGCATATAGCGAGTGAGTAGTGAGCACAAGGACGCAGTCGGGTGTAAGCACGGGCTCATGTCGTCTTGGATATTGAAAACCGCTTCAATAAGAGAGCCAGCGCTACCGCAGTCAGACGTCACTAGAGGGTTAGATGGCGAGTTTATTGTTCCAAGTGTATTTCATTAAACGGGGAGTTTATTTGATTACAAAACCAATAGTTTATTTTGCATAGGGATATATAAAATAGAATTATTTGAGTAATAACATAAAACATTTTCACCGAATACCGCTACACCTCGTTATATATCAACGCTATCCTTGCTTTAATATGCAATGTTATATTAACATGTTATATGTAAACGCTACCCAAGTTGTAATATATAATGTTAGATGTCCTCATCACCTTAGCTGTAATATACAATTGTATATATACACACCACCTTAGCTGCAATATACAATTGTATATATCCTCAACACCTTAGCTGCAATATACAATTGTATATATCCTCAACACCTTAGCTGCAATATACAATTGTATATATATATATATATATATAATATATATATAATATATATATATATATCCACACCACCTTAGCTGCAATATACAATTGTGTATATCCTCAACACCTTAGCTGCAATGTAAAATACATGTCAAGACTACACTTAGCTGTAATATAAATGTTATATGTCAACGCCATCCTACATGAAATATACGTGTTTTATCTCAATACTACTTTTGCTATAATATACAATGTTATATGTCAACGCCATCCTACATGAAATATACGTGTTTTATCTCAACACTACTTTTGCTATAATATACAATGTTATATGTCAACGGCATCCTACATGAAATATACCTGTTTTATCTCAACACTACTTTTGCTATAATATACAATGTTATATGTCAACGGCATCCTACATGAAATATACGTGTTTTATCTCAACACTACTTTTGCTATAATATACAATGTTATATGTCAACGGCATCCTACATGAAATATATGTTTTATCTCAACGCTATAATATACGATGATATATGTCAACGGCATCCTACATGAAATATACCTGTTTTATCTCAACACTATTTTTGCTATAATATACAATGTTATATGTCTCCTACATGAAATATACGTGTTTTATCTCGAAACTACTTTTGCTATAATATACAATGTTATATATGTCAACGGCATCCTACATGAAATATACGTGTTTTATCTCGAAACTACTTTTGCTATAATATACATTGTTATATATGTCAACGGCATCCTACATGAAATATACGTGTTTTATCTCGAAACTACTTTTGCTATAATATAAAAATGTTATATGCCAACGGCATCCTACATGAAATATACCTGTTTTATCTCAACACTACTTTTGCTATAATATACAATGCTATATGTCTACGGCATCCTACATGAAATATATCGTGTTTTATCTCAACACTATTTTTGCTATAATATACAATGTTATATATGTCAACGGCATCCTACATGAAATATACGTGTTTTATCTCGAAACTACTTTTGCTATAATATACAATGTTATATATGTCAACGCCATCCTACATGAAATATACGTGTTTTATCTCAACACTACTTTTGCTATAATATACAATGTTATATGTCAACGCCATCCTACATGAAATATACGTGTTTTATCTCAACACTACTTTTGCTATATACAATATACATAACATGTTATATGTGTCTATCCTACATGAAATATACATGTGTTTAATATTCAACGCCATCCTACATGAAATACTTTTGCTATAATATGTTATATGTCAACGCCATCCTACATGAAATATACGTGTTTTATCTCAACACTACTTTTGCTTTAATATACAACGTTTATATGTCAACGCCATCCTACATGAAATATACGTGTTTTATCTCAACATTACTTTTGCTATAATATACAATGTTATATGTCAACGCCATCCTACATGAATTATACGTGTTTTATCTCAACACTATTTTTGATATAATATGCAATATTATATGTCAACGCCATCCTAAATGAAATATATACGTGTTTTATCTCAACACTACTTTTGCTATAATATACAATGTTATATGTCAACGCCATCCTACATGAAATATACGTGTTTTATCTCAACACTACTTTTGCTATAATATACAACATTATATATGTCAACGCCATCCTGCATGAAATATACGTGTTTTATCTCAACACTACTTTTGCTATAATATTCAATATTAAATGTCAACGCCATCCTACATGAAATATACGTGTTTTATCTCAACACTACTTTTGCTTTAATATACCATGTTATATGTCAACGCCATCCTACATGAATTATACGTGTTTTATCTCAACACTATTTTTGATATAATATGCAATATTATATGTCAACGTCATCCTACATGAAATATACGTGTTTTATCTCAACACTACTTTTGCTATAATATACAATGTTATATGTCAACGCCATCCTACATGAATTATACGTGTTTTATCTTAACACTACTTTTGCTATAATATACAATGTTATATATCAATTCCACCCTAGCTGTAGTATGCAATGTTATTTGTCCATAACACCCTAGCTTCAATATACTATATGTTAACAGCACCTTGGTTGTAATATACAAATTCTGGAAGTAGGCGTTGATAAAGACAAATAAAATACATATAATCTTTCAACTGAAAATATAATTTGAAGATTCAGTTGATTGGAATAATATGTTATTATTGATCGTGGAGATTATCCTGTCCGAATTGTATTGAAATATGTAAATGCAAAATTTAAATAATAAAGCAATCAATAAGATGAAGCAGGTCGTTTATTCGTAATTTTTTATTAAAAACTGTTTAAAAAACATAAATTTCATCAAACACTTTTGAAATGGTGCACGTCTTTGTATGGTTGTTTGTTATAAAACATGATATATTCTTCAAAGTTTTTCAAATTTCTTACAAATAAATTGTGGTTTTTAAATATTACAGAAAATACAAAGGATAAAAATGTGTATCTAATTAATAGACAACATTTGAATGAACGAAAGAAAGGTCTGGGTTTAATATTGATTTTTAAAATGGTTTTTGCTCATAAATTTCCATTTTATATTTATGCTACTTTAACTACACAGTATAGTCAATCATATCTTAGAACAAATGCTGTTATATTAATCGATAATGTTATACCGTTTTTATTTTTTACATTTAAAGTAAAAATCATAATAAATGTATAGAAAAAATTGAAAGTTTTGATTAATTAAGTAAAATTAAAAAAACCATTTTTTATTCTAAAAGTTTTATTATTTTTCTAACATTAAAAAGTTTCGAATCGAGTTTTAAATTTGAACAGTTTTAAGGGGTTGAAAATTCACGCCATTTTGGATTAGGGTTATCTGATAACGTAAGTTTTCTAATATATAAAGGAGGCTTTCATTAGTTTCATAAAAGCTGAAGATAAAGATGTGATATTGAAAAAAAGCCTTGAAATTATATGAACAATTAAAATTAACGAGTTTTTACTAGAAATTCTTAAGGTTAACTATACCACATGTACAATTCAATTGATTAATGAAATTATAGTGACTCAAAATATTATGTTTAATTTTATAAATTCGCAATGTATTGAACAAAAATTAATTTATAGAACAAATTATTCATTCTATAATAGAATATTTAAAGAAACATATTTAGTACTAAGTTCCTTGTTTTTAAACAAGCAAAATAAACAAAATAAATCTTTTAAAACTCGGTAGTTTGAACGTAAAAATATTAGAGTAAAATTTATGCTTCTTATTATCCAGATGACTAATAAAATTTAAACGTTTCTGAGATCTTTTTGAATTATGTATCATATGTATCCAGATGTTTAAGAAGGTTTACTATAAAAGTATGAAAATGTATTACAATCCAAAAGAGAAAATAGGCCAACTTATGTCATCAATATGAATTTTAAGGTTAGTACAAACTCAACCTGCTTATGTTGTTGTTTCCGAGAAACGTTTTGTGTAATATGCTATATTACAGCTATATTATGCTTATATTGCAGAAATTCAAAAAAGTGTTTTTGAATATTAAATAAACCGTTTGCTAAACATTATTTTATATTTTGCACATAAATTCAAGTTAAAGACACTGATAGAAGTATTCCATTTTAATTTCAAGAGATGTACACATTTTCTTGATAGGGATAAAACCCAAAATTACTTATAGCGCCAGAAGCATCGCAGACCCGCAAATAAACACTTTGAAATCCAAGCAGGATTCCAAAACCCACATATGTGTGTACTTTCTTGATCTGTGCAACAACCTAAATCAACTGTGGAGCTGTAAATGTATTAAAGCGGAAGTGAATTTAAGCGGTCGTATCTGACTCTTTTGGACAGCATTAACTATTTATTCGTAAATAATTTATATATTTTCTTTATCGGGGGAAAAACAAATTATTACTATGTTACTTGAAAAATCTGAGACAGAAAATAAATTAAAAGAACTGAATTTAGACGTTTTTGATCCCAGATAGTTTTTTTTTTGTAATATATTTTCTATATCCGGACACAAGTCTAATTCAACTATGGTATTTGACAAACTTCACATAGAAAATAGATCTAAACAGACGGAAGTTGCACTTTTTAACCAAATTAGGTTTTATAGACTTAAATGTAGATATTTATTCATAAAGCTAAGCCTAAAATACCAGTCAAGTTTTATTTACGTTTTGAATCTCTCAGCCATGGATACTGAAATAATATATACCTAATACGTCTACTTACGTTTGAAAAAATGTTAGGTCTCCATCATAAATCCTTTCAATAAGAAAATTCCCTTCCATTGAAAATTGCGTGCGAAATCGCTGATAACTGCTAGTAAAGAAAATATTTAGGATGACAATTATTGATCGCTTTTAAAGTGTATTTGCATAATAGATTTTTAAATGTCCTAGACGATTAAAAGAATAAAGGAATGAATAAAAAAGATAACGTACATGTAGTTGTAGAAAAACAAGTGTAATTTATTAGTATAAGTGATAAGAAATTATAAGTATAAATTTTTAAGTATAAATTTTGTTTTAAATAATATTGGTCTAGTTTTCTTTTCAATAAGTTATCTTTTTCTTCAGAATATATTGACACATTCCATCCATTAAATTAACTAATAAAGTAATCGGACTAATAATCAAATATAAATTGGTGCAAATAATTAAATCATATACAACATATCCCAAATAATTGTAGAGTAAAATGAAATCAATAAATTAAATACTTATAATCTAAAGATCCGAAAATAATAATTAAAACCTATGAAGTACAACGTTTCAGAACCAATCGTAACGCGATTATGATCACACATTTCTGG
Organism: Homalodisca vitripennis; assembly: GCF_021130785.1. NCBI lineage: Eukaryota > Metazoa > Arthropoda > Insecta > Hemiptera > Cicadellidae > Homalodisca > Homalodisca vitripennis. Next base: position 222,019,519 of record NC_060208.1, on the reverse strand, counting down.
AAACAATATATCTATTTCTTTCAAAATGTGTATACTTCGCATTGTTAAAACTCACTGTCACAAATATAATGAAGACGTCGTTCAGTGTCTGTCCACATGTTTTAAGATAAATTAGTTTCAGATTGGCCTCTAGCACTTAGTAGGTGTAGCAGTTATAGTATGAACCTTCTTAACACTTCCTGTCACAAATATGCTAGCTATGCAATAAGGGGCTGGTGTCTGGGATGATACCAAACTCACAGTTGTATCTGAAAAGAGATTTTTGGCCCCAATGCGGGCAGAAAATACCATTTTTCAATATACTGGATTCAATGACACTCAGCCAAATCCAATGGATATACACGCACTAACATTTACCTTATTCTTGTTTATATAGAAATGAAGTTTCATGCAACATTTAGAGTGTACTGCAGATATAATGCAGATAGTTATACGTAACAGCTAAGCCAAAGTTTACAGTGGGACAAGCCATTCATCAAACACGAAATTGCCTATATAGAAATAAAGTTACTTCCAAAAGTTGATAGGTTAGTTCCTCCTTGAGATATCCATAAAAACAGGCACAGAAGCTGATAATAGACTAACAGAAAGAAGATGACACTGTTGAAATTAACCTCATGAAATGGTATACCATTTTTACTACACTGCAAATAGGAGATTGGAAAGACACTTCAAGGAAAACAGTACAGGGTTGAGTTTAGAGCAAAGGGATTCGACATGATGACGTCAAGAAAACCTAGCATCAAATAAACATACTGAATCAACCTCAGTGATGTTGACCTCATCCAGAGCAAGAACCTTAGAAACTGTCTGTGATCGAAAGTGAAGAATGAAGATTTAGTCAACATAGAATAATAAGTCGTTAAAAATGAACCAAGAATGTTTTTTTTTTCAGAGGTTAATTGAATACCATTGAAAAGTCTTCCTGAACAATGATTCTAGTATCATTAGCGTTTTGAGTAGCGCAACTTTAGGGACACGAGAACTGAGTTTAATCACATATAATGCAAAGAGAATAGAACTCAAAATAGTACCTTGAGGACCATCCAGGGCCGTACTCAGTTTTGATGGGTCCCGTCACGTCCCGCTACAACGCGCTCCCGTCACCCAGTACACGTATGGTGGGGCTCGACCTGAGAGCCCGGGACGCGGCAAAATTGTCCGAAAAAAAAACTGTATGAGTACGGAGCACCTCAAAAAATATAGCTTTGCCGTGCCAAAAGAGTTAACCTGAACACTATGGTGACGATTTCAAATATGACTTCAAGCACTGTGGGGGACATAATGAAGCAGCTTGCTACTGACGTGATATATAGATAATAAATATGATAAGAAATAAATATACCTAAAAACAATTATTTTTAAATTTAAAGCCTGGGATTGTGTGATGGTTAGTGCTTGTATGTTTTAAATCGTTTTTTAGATTATATTAGCATTATTATTGTATTATGATTTCATTATTGATTGATTATTTTGTTAGTAGATTTGTTCTGGGCTATTATTACCGCTATCACTTTAATTTTAATATATAGAGTGTTGGCTGGATGTTGTACGTAATTAGAAGTTACCCACGATTCGCACTATATTTCCCAGTGAATAACAGGTAGGCACATCCATTATAAATTGCTTAGTAAAGTAATGACGCTGGCAAACATGGTCTTTAAAATGATTGGTCTTTCGGTTTAAAGAGTATTGTTTTTGGGGTAATGAAGTCGGAGAGAAGTTTTTATGAGAACCGATAAAATACATAGCTTTTTTACAACATCCCATTATATTTGAATACATATCTCCAACTTCAGTAACAGTTGAACTATTTTACAGTATAAGTGGAGAAATACTAAGTCCATAGTAATCTTAGTAAAAGAACATGTTTATGGTAAGTATATTTTATAGCGCTAATTGTTAAGAGGTTTAAAAGCCAAACAAAATTGCCACTGGCTCTTGTTTCAAGTCAGCGTGTGAAGGAACATGTCTGGTACTCAACAACCATATTTCACATACGATAGTAAAGTTTACCACCTCGGTTTGGCCATTGGAAGTACAAAATATAGTTCCTCCAGGGGCTAATACTTTAGTTTTTCTACCTACGTAACATATGAGGCATACTTGTGAGAATAATTTTCACTTTAACTTTCTGGGATATTGGGAAGGTGGATAAATAGTAATGAGTGAATGATAGGTTTGTTTTGTTTTGAGATAAATAATATTATCTAATAATAATTATTTTATTTATTCCTGCTTTTTCATATAAGTTATACGTTATATTAGTAACTATTAGGTATTTAACTCAGCTATATGCATGCTTTAATTCTCGTATGAGAAAATGTAATAGTGTTTTCCCTTAGAATTAAAATAGAAGTAATAAATAAAAATTTAATGTATACTAGTATAACAAATATAAAGATATACGTGAATATATTTTACAATTTCCCTTCCACATTTGTAAATACATCCTATATAAATAGGAACTCTGTAACACATTACCACAAACAAAGCAATAAACGCATGCAAGCTTCTACAATAGAACGATAACGCGTAATTTATATTCTGCATAAACACCGAATCTATTTGCACTGTAAAGTGTCTGTTTTGCATACATTTTAAGGAATAGGGTTGACCTCTCATTAATATTGCCTTTTATATACACGTATTTTATTATTAATTAATATCTTTAGCAAATTATAACTGATTCATATAGTAACGAAAAATGGCTTGAAGTATAAAGTTCTAGGTTTTTAACACGAATCTGATGTATTAAAAAAAATCGGCAAATGAAAACATATTTTAATACACTAATCACGTGAGTTCTTCTAGTTTTGACTATGTAACTTAGTTTTGATAATACATTCTAATTTACCATCCCTTGCTATTTTCCCTTGAAAATAATGCTTCATAATATTGAGCAAGTACAAGAAATAAAGTACCCAGCAGCCATCTGTCTTCACGTTTGGTGAAGGGAAGCGTACAACCGGCTAGTTCGAACCTCCGCCACTCAGTTACCTATCTAGTACTTTTATATGTCGATACGTTTAACTCGTGGTATTAAATCAAATTTGTTTCTATAATTGTCGTGAGAACTGTGTAAATTAATAACACATGTTTACTTGTAAAATCTTTCAGGAAAACTCAAAGTGTTAAAGCAGTTAGGATAAGTAAACGAAACCGGACAAGTCCAATTTGAGCTTATGGGAATATGTGGTAACTGGAATAAATTGGTCTCTGACAACTCCCGGTAACTTATCCATAATTTTTTATCTCGGAAAAGGAGCCCAGTCCAATTTCACTTTGGGACTATGTAGCAACTGGAATAAAATGGTCTCTGACAACTCCCGGTAAGTGATCCATAATTCGTTATCTTGGAAAATGTGTCCAGTCCAATTTTAGCTTTGGGACTATGTGCCAACTGGAATAAAATGGTCTCTGACAACTCCCGGTAAGTGATCCATAATTCGTTATCTTGGAAAATGTGTCCAGTCCAATTTTAGCTTTGGGACTATGTGCCAAACTGGAATAAAATGGTCTCTGACAACTCCCGGTAAGTGATCCATAATTCGTTATCTTGGAAAATGTGTCCAGTCCAATTTCACTTTGGGACTATGTAGCAACTGGAATAAAATGGTCTCTGACAACTCCCGGTAAGTGATCCATAATTCGTTATCTTGGAAAAATGTGTCCAGTCCAATTTTAGCTTTGGGACTATGTGCCAACTGGAATAAAATGGTCTCTGACAACTCCCGGTAAGTGATCCATAATTCGTTATCTTGTAAAATGTGTCCAGTCCAATTATAGCTTTGGGACTATGTGCCAACTGGAATAAAATGGTCTCTGACAACTCCCGGTAAGTGATCCATAATCCGTTATCTTGGAAAAGGTGTCCAGTCCAATTTTAGCTTTGGGACTATGTGCCAACTGGAATAAAATGGTCTCTGAGAACCACCGCTAACTGATCCATAATCTATTATCTAAAAAAGGACTTTTGTCCAATTTTAGCTAGTGGACTATTTACTAACTGGAATAAAATGGTCTCTGAGAACCATCGGTAGTTGATCCATTATCTAGTAAAAGAAGCCCAGTCCAATGTAGTAACTGGAATTAAATGATCTCTTATAACCTCACGTAACTGACGCATAACGTATTATTTAGGGGAAGAACAAAGCAGTAAAAATTTTTTACATTGATTTTTTCTCCAGCTGTTTTTTAATCGCCTGCTCGATTTACCTACCTATATGTTATGAATAGAAACAGATTTATTCTTAGACCTATCATTTCAACGAACCAATAAAGATGATGGCATATGAAATTTAAACTATTTCCGCTTGACTTAAGAAATGTTTGTAACAATCTTGTTATGGTATATAATGTATTTATGCAGTGATGCACTCCAAAAGTGGTCCAGAAGTGGTTAATACTTGGATTAATACAGTTACATCTGAATGAAATTCAATCATATTTTGATAATAATAAATGAATTTATTAGAGACCCTGGTTATTTGGATTGAAATGCATTCCCGGTTTACGCAATCAATCTATCAGAACTTTATTACACTTTATTTTCGCTAAACTCCTGCCATTATAAAGTTAAATTTATTTCATGTGCAAAAAATAAGAGTGACGATTTTAAATATTTATTTTAATATATATAAATATGATTTATAGTGTACGTAATAAAAATACACACTTTATATATATAGTGTGGTATATATATATATATATATATATATATATATATATATATATATATATACCTTAGACAGGTAAATATAGATAGTCTCTTACTACAAGCGTTTAAGTGGTTTCCCAGGGCATTGAGGTTAGTCTGATAGTAGACAAGAGCAGGTGTGTGGCGATATTACAATGTCGTGTGGTAAATTGTCGTTAGCCGCTGGGTACCGGTACTTCAGTTGATTTATACACAAACGGAAGGCGCAGTGTAAGCTATTTCCACCTCATAGGACCCACTGCTTATTTACCTAAAGGAAATAAAGAATAATAATATAACTTTAACTATATAAAAATTGATTTACTTTCTTTGAAGTGCTTCATTTAACAACATAATTTATATTATAAGTAAGAACATATTATACTTACTATAATTTTTAAAGTTTAACAGAGATGTTAAGACTACTTTAATCAAAAGAGTGTTTCGTTTATATATTAATAGGCACTGTTTCTCAAATTGACATAAAACTGTTTGAATCGCAACTTACTTTATCTTCTTTGATAGTAAGGAATCAATTTTCTTGAGTAATAAGAAGGCTTACTAATGAGCATGGAAGAATTTTAAAAGAATAAATAGAACTTGAAAGTACTGTAATTCTTTCTGTTTATAACGTAACAGTTTTAATATTTAGTACCACGTTGAGTTTTGTAAATCAATATATTTACATTCTTAGTTCATTCGTTTTTTATGTTCTTTTTGAGAGAGTAGAAGTTTTATTTAAAGTTCAATTGGCATAGCGAATGGTTATATTTATAACTTTATCGTGGAAAATTTTCAGGCTTACGTCTTGAGTAGTGAGTAACAACTAGAATAATAATGCCGTCTTTACAAAAATATATGGTAACACACATTTACCCTATTGTCATCCTCAATACCACAAATCAAAACCTCTTTGTAGTTATAAGGTATTTTTTACTCAAAAGTTTATAAAAACTAAGAATAGTTGCAATGCAAATTAACCCATGCTGGTTCTATAGTCATTTTAGACCCCTTACTTCATTCCGGAATTTCATTCCGATCCCTTTTGATATTATTATTCATAATTATTATTCTATTATTATTATTTATTATTATTATTATTCTAGGTTGAAAATACACTTTTTGGCACCAATTCTAGCTGACGGAGTGCATTAGAATTAATGGATGAAATCATCTGTGCTTTTTATTACCATACTATACTACACCGGATATAACAGCGTTTTGGCAAGAAACATTGAAAAAGTTTAAAGAATGTCCACATAAGTACCACATCCGGTTTCGCCGTACATGACCGGTAAGTTTTTGAACTGAATAGGTGATTTTCTAATTCTACCTCGATTAAAGGTGATTTCACTGGTAACCATATAGAGAATATTTAATCTAATATATTTCCAACTTGTCAAACTGTTCTAAACATTCATAAACATAAATAAAGGATATAAATATGTTCTGATCTGATGCAAAAAATATCTCGAAGGATGTTGTAGGAAAGAACATTCAATGTTTGCAACATAGGTAAGCCACGCACCCCACATCTCTGTACCACTGTTGTCTAGGAGAAATGTTACAAATACCTTGAGATGCCTAGTTTTACTGCCATTAGGTGAAATTATATATCACCAAATTTTTTACTTTTACTTATTTCACTTATTTTTATACTGTTTATTTTTTGTATTTGAAAAATTTGTTATGAAACGAAATATTCAACATATAGTAATGATAGTTTACTTTTAAACCACTCTGTTTTGATATATATACATTTATTTAAATTTGTATAACTGGCAATATCCTAATTTATTTTCAATAAAAATTGAACCATAAAAAGTACTTGCTCCGCTGGGACATAGAGGTACTCGAGTAAAATGTAATGAATGTCAATAAAACTGTCATTTGACAGGTAAGTGGTCTTCCGATCACATGTATGGTAGTTTGGTTATTTCAACACATTTTTCAACACATATGTGAAAGAAAACAGCCAAATACAAAATAATTGAATCGTAAAAAGTAAGGGCTCTGTAGTGTAATGGTAGCACATTTCACCCGGCAAGTGAGAGATTCCAGGGTCCCGGTGGAGCAAGCACTTTTTGTAATTCAATGTTTTATTGAAGTTATATTACTTATATACTATAACTTTTACACACACACACACACACACACACACACACACACACACACACACACACATATACTATATATATATATATATATAAAAAATATGTATAATATATTAATAAAAATTATAGATATATTAATATAATAAAATATATATATATAATAATGATATATAATATAATAAATATATATATATATATTCATATATAAACAACACCTTTTACCATCAGTTATGTAAAATGTCAGTAGTTTCAACCAGGTACGAAAACGTAAAAGTATGACTAGAAGCCCATCTTATATTTAGACCTTCTGGTGGTATGGGTTGTTTTTAAATACGCTTCGTAACATTTCAGAATGGAATATAAATTACGTTTAAGATTTTGGTCTGGATGTTTGATAACTTTTAGGTTTCAGCAACTTTAGTAGACCTTTTTATTAACAGTTGAATCACATGTGATGATAGTCTATAAGAATTAAGTTTGACACTATCAAACCAGTGATTATTTATTCTGTAATTAGTGACCTTTTATACAATATAATTTTTGGGACAAAAAATGTAGAGGTAATTAGAAGCATAACTACTGCCGTAGCGTAGTGAAAGCGTCTACTTCCACGCTTTTACTCCACTATAGGGTATAAAGGGGCTTCAGCAAAACATCATTACATATGAGTGTGGACTCTTTAATAGGCCTACATGGTGATAATCTCTTTAATGTACGTCAAAAGCTTAACGAGATAATTTGTTTAGAGAAACCTACGCGAGGGAACAAAGATAGACATTTTCAAATTGCCCCCGAAGAACTTAAAATATTTATGATATTTAACTTCCTAGAAGGAAATATTTGGCAATTCTGCGGGACAACCGACTCGATGCTTTTGTTGTTTGTACCGTAGGTGCTTGTTTTACTAAGGTATTTAATATCTTAAACCTGATAAATTACATTATACGCCCTTCCTTTTCAATCTCTGTTCGCTGTAATCATACTATTTACTTGTGTTTTAATTCTTTAGTTATATTCCATAATTATGTTCAGGATCAACTAATTTGCATGAAACTACTGTACATATAATAATAAAGATGTTATAACACTGAACTATCAATATTTTCTTCAATTATGACAGCTTCTATTTAATTGCCCAAATACAAGTTACTACTGGAACATGCTTCATGGCACATTGCGTTTAATTACGTATCTATCTAGTCAAAAGCCACTAAACGAATGTAGAAATATAAAATAAAAGTAATATAATTCATATACATATGTGCGCTGTGTAATAAATATATAGATACTAATTAAAATAGTTTACATTAAAAATGTGTATTAACTATTTCATATATTGCAGGTATCGAAAAATGAAATTAAGTCTTTTTATTGAAATAAAAATGAAACCGTTTAGTTTATTATTAAATGAAATCACTATTTATATATGTTACACCAATATATAACCAATCAAAATGTTATTACAATAACTATTATTTTATAAATTAATTAATTACCTGATAGTAAAAAACTTAACAGTCACTAGACCCAACCGCGATGTCAATGAAGACGGCCGACCCGAACAAAGAGAAATAAAAATTTACAAACATTGAATGAAGTGTCACAATGCCGCTTGTAGATTTTCACCTTCGACGGAAAAAAACAAAGCTTGATTGGGAACAGGATTGAAATCGTGACAGCTATTCCAGAGGACGGATCCTGCCTACTGCAAGCGGTGGTTCATTCATGCTAAACTTCTACACAAATGTTTTGGTATTGTCATGCGATATTCCTCACAAAATACAGCAATGGTAGTCGGGACAGGATTGAATCTGACTCTATTCCCTGAGGACGGAAACTGCCTACTGCACAGCGGTGTGGTTCGTTCATGCTAAACTTCTACACAAATGTTGTATTGTCATGGCGATATTCCTCACAAAACACAGCTATGGTGGTCGGGACAGGATTGCAATCTGACTCTATTCCCTGAGGACGGATCCTGCCTATCTGCAAGCGGTGGTTCGTTCATGCTAAACTTCTACACCAAGTGTTGTATTGTCATGCGATGTTCCTCACAAAACACAGCATATGGTGGTCGGGACAGGATTGAAATCTGGACTCTATTCCCCTGAGGACGGATCCTGCCTAACTGCAAGCTGTGTTCGTTCATGCTAAACTTCTACACAAATGTTGTATATAGTCATGGCGATATTCCTCACAGAACATAATTAAAGTGTTTAGAGACCAGCATATTATTTCTGGCATTCTGATGCAAAGTGTAATTGTGTAACACTTTCTTTCTGAAATATTCATGCACAGATAATGAAGGTGAAAGTTTTAAGTTTACTTGAATTAATTAAAAATCAACTCAATATCCAATACAATAATTCTTTTATACGGTAATATGTTTTCATTAACACGTACCATCTGCTAAATATTTTTAAAACTTTAATCATTATATATCCATTGAAAATACATAAAAAATATTATTAGGCTATAAGTAGAATTTATTAATGTATAATTTATTTAAAAAAAAATTCTTAAAGAAAGCATCTACGAAGGTAGTTAATAGTACAGAAAGAGACAGCGATTTATTTGAAAGTCGACTACATATAGGTAGAACAGTTTTCAAAATTAATTTTATTAAGCCCTTAATAGTGATTTTATTGAAAGAAGTCTTTATAGATTTAGTTTGGATCCACCACTTGGTATTTTTCTCTCAATTATAATTGGTTTACTTTACAAACACTATTATCTATAATAAAAACACTTCAATCATAAAAAACTAAAACATAATATATAAAAGTACCAAATACAATTGGATGTGTAATATATATATATTATATAATATATATATATTATATATTATAATATATATACGGCAATCTATTAATTTTTTATTATTTATACAAATTTATAGGGAGAAGTAAGAATTAAGTTTTCGAATATCCAGCAAATTCTATGGTCAATTCTCTCTTTTATAACAACGTTTTTTTTAATTATCGGTTAAAGGCTTTGTACTGTTAACTGTCAAACTCCAAGGCATCAAGTAACCTCAACAAGTTCAGTGCAGTAATATCAACTTTATGGGGGAGGATATTATTTTGCTTGATTTAAAATACATTAACGCTTATATTTTTTAACGCTGCATGCAATAATGAAAACTGCTAAAGCCACCAAAGAGACGCGTATTGTTTATTGAACAAATATACGACAAAGTTACTCAGATGTAAAATGGTTGTATCACATGTTAATTACAATAGAGTATTTTACTGTGAACACAATTAATAATTAGCATGTGTGTTGTAGCAAGCAAGTTACAGGTATATGTTGGACCCAATTATATGTTCACGCATTGCTGGTGTATGCATAACATAGGTATTGCAGGGTGGTTTGTTTGAATGGTTGATTCAATGAGAGTTCAGTGACGCTGTCACGGACTTTAGTGCAGAAATCTGAAGATAACGTTCGTCTGAAGAGATCCAAAACCATCGGCAGGTAAGGGGAGGATGTAAAGGAGCTGACCTGATCATTCAAATTGAATGAACACTTCACCTACATACCTTAGGAAAGAAATTAGGTTGTTCCTGGCTAATGAACGAAAAGTTAGTATTCAAGACTATATTTATATCTTTTACATTTTATGAATATATAATTTCAAACCATCTGCATACAACACAGTTTTAGGAAAAAAACTAGTGAACCACAGACTGTGTTTATGTAGAAGGAAAATAACATTGCAGATAGAGTTTACCCTTGAGGCACTCCTAACAGATTGTGTTTCCAGTCTGCCAATAATCCGCTACCAGTATTGACCCTCTGCATTTTATCTGATAAAAACAAATGAAAGCATTCAACTGCACTCTCATTAAAACTAAGATTAAAATATCGATAGTAATAACTTTTACACAATGAAATGCATGCTTGAAATTTAATAATATAATGACAGTTAATAATCGATTGTTTTACAGCGCGTCTTACATCATCCATTACACAAAATTAAAGAAGTCTACTTAAAATTTGATCTCTGGCCTGACTGATATTTGTTATTACTACAATTTTTTCCATTTTGATTTAAAACTTTGGTCAATGTTAAAATTTGAGTTCTTTTGCATTCCTTAGATAAATAATATAGACGGCAATAGAGAATAATTTAAGATATGCGATAGTAAATAATTATAAATGATTTTAAATATTTTTCAAATCTAGACTTACTTTTCTAAATTCAGAAAAATCTTAAACTAAATATGTTTTTTTAAAAATACTTATTTTTTGTACAATTTGACCATTCTTTATTTTTCTAAGAAATTCTATATACGGTAATATACTATATTTATTTAACAAATATTAATCCTCCGTTCTATTATAACGTTTATATGAACCATTTTAAATTTTAATTACAAATACCAATTTCTTGTACGATATTACGAATATACATTATATATATATTATACACATAATACACATATAATATACACACTCTATACACATATATATATACACATGAACATAATATACGAATATATATTATATTCACAGAGATGGCTGTAGCTACACAGTGTAGACGTAGTGAGTACGAGCTCTACCAAATTATTTTGTTTATTTGTATTTTATCCTATTTTTATTTGTTTTCTTAAACATTTATCGTTCTAAGAGCCCAAAATGAGTAAAGATACGTTTTTGGTTGAGATTTCGATTAATAATCATAAGTGTCTGTTTTTTCATATGAAAATAACCTCAAAAACGGTAACCGGAGGAGTGTGTAATAAATCCTGTACGACTAGGCACCTTATTGTTAAATGTTGTGAGTTAAAAGAGACTTTTATGGAACGTGTATTAAGATGAGCAAGGCGGAATATGAATCGATTAACAATGAAGGAATAGTATGGAGATGTGATCCTTGCAGTGCAACTAGGCTCAGTAGCCTACGTTTACAGGCTCAGGCTACGGAAGGAACCCTTACATTAGAAGTCGTTATAAAGGCTTCTTCCACCCTGTCAGGTGAGTAAAACTAGTATCAGTGAGTTTAATACTTCTTCTGAGCTTCTGAACAATAAATAAGTTCAGATGACCACACACACACAAAAGTTCTGAAAGAACATCTTGCTAGGAACGTTGCTCTGATGGACATTATTGAGGCACAAACACATGAATAAAGCCCCTAAAAGAGAAAGTGAACTTTCTTGAGGATAAAATTGATGAGAGTGAACTGTACTCTCGAAGAAACTGTGTAGACATTCATGACATGCCAGTCAAGGAAGGGGATGTAATTGGAGCTGTTAGGGATGTAGGAAATGCTCTTGGCATGAAAATAGAGGAATCTATGATTGAAGCATGCCACCTATTGGACAAAATACCTGACGTGGCCCAACCAATATAATAGTCAAGTTCATCAGAAGGCTAGATGCTGAGGCTATGTTGGCTAAGCGAAGGGCTTGACCATTTTCAGCTGTCAAAACGGCATCTGGGGCTGCCAAGTGAAATTCCATCTACATCAACCATTCACTGACACCAACCAGGCGGGGGCTTCTGGCCATGGCTCGGGAAACACGGTCCAAGAAAAATTATAAGTGGATTTGGATCAGGGGTGGAAAAATATTTCTAAGAAAAAAAGACAGAGGTACAGTATCCATTGTAAAATACCAGTATGATCTAGATACATTTGAAGTACTGTAGATAGATACAACTTAATTATACGCCAGGAATAATCAACGCCTATGCTCCATTTGTGCCTGTTAAGTTTTTCAGTTTGTGTGTTTTTTATTGTAAATATTGTTTGTGGTGTTTTATTTGAAACAGGACATATGTAAATATATATTTTTAAATCTATAGTGTTGCATTGCATGTTTACAGACACTTCTTTTATTATATTACAGGGATAGTTGTACATATGAAAAAAATATATATTTATTGACAAAGATACTGGATTTGTAGTAGAATTTATTATTTTCTCTTCAAGCTTTTATGTGTTTTATATCATTTTATATTAGTATATTAGGCTGCATTTAACTTGTCAGACTTGGCATTTAGGTTAAGTTAAGTTTTTACTATTGTATTGTTATGTAGTGTTGTAATGCTTGATTGAGAAAATAAATATATTAATATTATATAAACAATACAACTATACATAATATATACAATTATAAAATATCATATAAACAATTAATTCATAAAATAATGACAGAATTCGGCACATAATAAGTTGCTTCCATTGGTAAAAAATTAAACTTTAAATTAAAAATTAAATTTAAGGTTTTACATTCCGAAATACATTACATTAAAACTCGAGTCAATATAATATTTCGATAACATTATCATAAACTGGTTGTAAATCACATAGAATTAAAAAGCAACACTATATAATATGTCCCGATTTAGTAAATCTGTACACTAAACATATATCACTGTTCAAACAATAAAAATTTTTACCCAAAACATACATGTGCAGTAAAAAGTTTAATTTATCACATTATATATCTGAAGAAGTAGCATAAGAATCTTAAGCAGTCTTATACAAAATCTCTGAATTAAGATACATTACTCATTCACACACCTATTTTACCAACTCTATCATATCTATTGGATAGTTTTGTAACTGAAAACGTAATTAAAATATTTCAGACTTTATAAATACGTCTGTTACAGCAACAGCATGAAAACAATTAACCTAAAATAAGCTTCAGAAAGTTATTCCCATTTCATTTAATACTTACGGAACGAGAGTGAAAAGGGAGAGAACTATTAACACAGACTGTAAGTTTCTTATTTCAAGATAAAACAATAGAGAAAGGGAAAGAAACTCTCAGGAGCCGTGCCATTACATTTCACAGCCTCTTTCGAGATTTCACCTGTTATGGCTTCAGTCATATCTTAGACTACGATAAAGTAAAAACTATTGAGGAAAAGAATGAAATTCTTTATCGCCGTGCCATTGCTCTGATCAGCGTCTCTCGAGATTTCATCTGTTAAAGTCTCTATCGACCTTAGACACCGATAAAGTAACAAAAATGGGCAAAAGAATGAAAATCTTTATCACCGTGCCATAGCTCTGATCAGCGTCTCTCGAGATTTCATCTGTTAAGGTCTCTATCGACCTTAGACTTCGATAAATTGAGGAAAAGAATGAAACTCTTAAAAAAAATTATTAGTATAAATTTAATATGAATATAATATATTTCAGCTTTTTACACATAGATTATTTAGTTTAAACGGCTAAACACTTTTAAAATGGAATACGTTCGCTAGTTTTTTCCTATTGTGTAATTACGTTAAGCATATAATGAACCAATATTAAACGCATAGCGAGTATTAATACAGCAACCAACCGTGTCATCTATGTGTATATTAAACCGAGCAGCACCCACTAACTCTTGTGTCTTGCTTGATTAAACCAGCCTTGTCTTTACACTGGGAAAATTAATTAGTATATATGCCTTATTTATATAGGTTTATAAATTTTACTTGCTTCTTTTTGATTTTACAAAATACGACTGTGATTTAAACTACCTACGCCGGTTTTTAAATATGCAGTACATTAATACAGAAGGAAATTCTTACTACCCATGACATATTTTTTACTTATATATTTCTCTATCTACACGTCTGCTTCTCTTTACTTATTAATTCTAACTAAGGCAGTCATTTAAATTAGGATTTTTAATTTAGCTTTTGAATACTAGCTTCAATAAAAAACTTTCTTCCCTTTAAAACGTATTAGGTATTATTAAATGTTCTTTTAAAAAGATATAACGTAAGATTTCATAATGAATACGAAACAGAAAGGGTTTTATATAAAGAAAAATGTGAGGAACTTACTAAATGTAAATACAGACATGCAGGAAAAACGCGGGCGGTAACAATTCAAACACAATTATAACTATTTTAAAAATTGTGTAATAATCTATTGCTTATATATCCAACTGAAATTACGTAAAACAGCCAAGAAAATGCTGGGTCTGTAACAGGGGTCACTTAATGCTGGTTTATACCTTCTAGTTGAACCCAACGATGTGTCACTTTAATCTGGGCAACCTTATGGATGTCCAGGAGCTGCACATCACTAACCGCAAATTTCGAGATTTTAAGGTGCATGAGTTACTCTATATGTGTGGTCTACTGCGGGAGACAACTGTTGGAATTATTGAGTTCGTTCTGTGTCAAAGGCGCTTGCTAGCCCAGACATAAGGGTGTGCCACCCCCTGCTGCTCTGACTGGAGAGGTGGTTCAAAGCTACACATGACAAGATTAGTGCCTTCAATTCTTCCTCATGGATTTTGACAGGAGGCGGCCCCTACCACCAGAAAAACGTATCATTCCGGAAGAAGCGCAAAGGTCCTTATAAGACTACGTGCAATTTTAAAGCTTCTTGTCCTAAAAGAAAAAAATATGAAAACCATTTCTTAAACTGTAACAATTCTTTCCAGATAGCATTAATGTATTTTTTAAAAGCAGCTATATTTGTATTATAAACGCGCTGAGTGTAATGTTTCATGTTATCCTGCTATTGAACAACTCCAGATGTAGATCAAAGCGAATATAACGATATATTTGAATAAAATTCGTTACTTGGATATATATTTAACAAGTTACAACTCACTTATTGTTAACAACAAACTTACAATAACTATATTATTATTAAAATTTTGTTTTCTCACATACACATATCATCATGATCCACGTATGTTTGTTTAGTACAAATGTTTTTTAATATATGTTAAAAAATATGTTTTCTCCTTCTTATCTTTCTATACCACAAAAATAATTCTTAATAAAATATTTTACACACATCGTTTCTACTGCTATTCCACTGAATTAAAATATATAACTTTATACAATACATAAAAGTACAATAAATTTGTATTGCTTAGAACAATTCAGCAATTTTATTCCCATCCAAATTATTTTGTATTTATATATTAGGTACTAATTTATATATTGAACTTTTATATATATATATATATATATATATATGTAGATCAAAGCGAATATAACGATATATTTGAATAAACTATATTTCGTTACGCTTCTTCAGGTCAAAACAACATAACGAAACACAACTTATTGTTAATCAACAAACATACATGTAAACAGATATAATTATTAAATAATTTTGTTTTCTCACATACACATATCATCATGATCCACGTATGTTTCTTTAGATGATTCAAATTTATTATATATATATTTAGATTTTTGTGACAATTTGACATGCTTGTTTTCTCCTTCTTAATTTTGATGTATTTGAATTTTGTATTGATCGTATTGGTTTTACTGTATATAAATTTTCAAAAGATTCTTTGTGTATTTTACTATGAATAAATAATGGTTTTGATTCATCATTATGCTTAAAATCATAACGGTGACCTGTCATTCTTATTCTTAAATTATTTGTTGTAGAGCCGATGTAGTCTTTAGGACATTGTTTACACTGAATTTGATATACTACATTTTTTGTATCACATGTCAAATTTCCAATAATTTTGTATACTTTTTTAGTTGAACTACTTTCAAATTTTGATGACTCTTGTATTTGATTGCACACCATACATCTTGATTTATTACATGGATGTGCTCCTTTAAATTTAGTTTCCACATCAGAATCAGCTGGTAATTTTGGTTTCGATATAATGTCCTTTAAAATAGGAGGTCTTTTAAAAACAATACGTGGAATACTTTTTAGAAATGAGTCTGTCAGTGGAGAATTTTGAAGAATTTTGTAAGCTACTTTAAAAATGTTGTTAATTTTGTAGAGACCAGGATGATATTGTGTTATTAATTTAGGCTCATCATAATATTTCTTTTTGGCATAATTATTATTAAGGTTGCTTTCATTGAGCTGTAGCTTTTTCATTTAATAGCTTCTCAGGATATCCTCGTTTTAAAAAAGCATCATATATGTTACTAACGTAATTTTTAAGATCTTCACTCTCACTGCATAATTTGGTTGCTCGTGTAACCAAGCTTTTGGGAATTGATCTTTTTACATATACAGGGTGACAACTGTTGTAGTGTAGATATTGAAAAGTGTTTGTAGGTTTTACATTAATTTTGTGTTTCGAGTAACCTTTCTTGATGTAAACGTCAATATCCAGAAATGTAACTGACTCTGTTGAAATTTTCCAAGTAAATTTTAAATTGTTATCGAAGGAGTTCAATGCGTTTAGGAAATCTAAAAGTTTTCCATTACTCTCTGTCCATAACATAAAAATGGACGTTTAATTATATATATATATATATATATATATATATATATAATGTTTCATAAGGTATTAAGTTAAAGTGTATTAACGCTAAGACGCTTAATATATAGCTGGTTCCTTTGGAGCCCTAAACCACGAAGTGGCTAAGTGAACTTCCGATGAACTTCCGATTTCTAGCTACACAAATCGCTCTTAGAAATTTATGGCTCTTGAAGACAAGTTGGACTTGTTGTTGTAATCTCAGCTCCTTCGCTAATGCAATAGGGAAAAGAGTAATACTAAATATTTTATTTTTCTAGAAATTTAAGATCTGTATTATTATTACTAATTGTAAGAAATAACATTTATTATGAATCTTATTAGACTGATTAAAATTGATATATAACGTAGTAGAAATATTTATGAGTTTCCTTTTACATGAAAGTGTCAACTGACGATCATTTGAAATTCTTATGATATTCAAACTGGAAAAATGCATATTTAACTGTTAAAATGGATTTTACTTCCACTCTATAATTGTCTCTAATGTAAAATTATGAAGGAAACAAGATTTCCGGACCTTTGCAATCGTTTAGCGATAAAAAACAGTAAATTTCCGTTTAGAGTTCTGCAATCTGATCTCTTCTTCAGGTAAATAATTAACCTAGGCTAAAATAAACAAATCATACCAGAATTTTACAGCGCAAGTAAACAAATCACAAGCATCATGTTGTATGTCAACTTCAGTAACTCTAAAACATGCACTTATTAAAAAAATTAACACAAAACTAATTATTAAAACTGAAATACATAATACAGGTCACAATAGGTCTGCATTCGCCAACCAACCACCTACTACTGAGTAAAATCCTTCCACCTGGTAGCAGTAAAATTATCGTAAGTGGAAATTTTGTAACACCGTTAGTAGATAACAAAATATTTACAATAAAGTAAATTGCAGAATCTACGATTAAAATTTTTCATACTGATTGCTTATAGATTTTTTAATAATATCAATGTGTGACAAATTATTCATAACTTCAATATTAAACTTAGGAAATTGTTGTATGTATCATTTTTTCCTTTTTTCATTCTGATTTGCCTTTTTTCCTGGCCGTATATACTTCATTATCCGGCCTCGATGTACACTTGCTTCGCTTTTATTTTGTCTATATACATACTTTTATTATATAATTTGATATATTAATTGGATGTCTTCTTGTTATCTGTTAACATTAACTTAAATTGTTAAATTATTGCCATATTTTGGACACTTACACAGTGGGTTACTATTTATACAGTTACACAACACTGGTCATATAAATGTAATCAAAGTGTACCTACATACATATATAGCTTCCTCTGATTACAAATGTATTTATTTCTTTATAAATTAGTGTCTCTTTTTCTCAGCAATTATCGAGCATGCTTCTCAAAGTCGGTAAATGTACTTATAGATTGACTTATAGTGAAGCTAAGTTCTTTGGTATATCAATACTTTCTAGCAAAAGTTGCTTCGTTAGGTCTGTGTCTTGGTCATTGTGTAATATGTATTGGTTCAAAATGTACATGTGTTGATGCTTATTTATAAAATAATACAAGATATAATAATGGCTAACCATTTTTTAGCTAAATCTCGGTCTTAATTTAGATAAAATCTCCTTATTGTTTGTAATTGTGAGTCCTATTATCCAAAGAAGTTTGTGACACACTTTTGTGAACTCCCTGTATAATTTTATAATATTTGTATAATAACTTCTAAACTATTTTTATATTTTTCAATTTCTATTAATGTATTTGACTCAAAACAAGTAAAACTTAAATATTTTCAAGGTTCTTAGAAATATATTTAACTTTAAATAATCTGCTTTGTTTTTTATATGGCATTAGTAAAGTTTTACAGAACTGTTTCTTGTAATTTACATTAAATTCTGCGTATGTAACTGACAAACATTGTCAGCAATTACGTAAATTTAGGAAGTAAGGAATAAAATTGATTTTGTATTCTTATTTACAACATCGTGTTAAATTACATAATTCTAACTAGATGTATGTATGCATTTGTATTATTTTAAAAATATCAAAAACTTACACGTCATATTATGATAAAGGTGTGAAAAAACTACGTAGTACTCGTATAAAAATGTATTATAAATGTAAAGACTCACTGTGTTATGATTTATTTTAAAAAAAATCGTGTTTTTAATGTTATACTAATAAACTTTCTCGGTGTTGGATTGTAATACTCATGTGATCTTGACGAATTGTTCACAGTATCTGATCCATATCAAGGTTCCTGAGCAACCAATGATCCTCTCTCCTCGTGTATTTGTGTGGGATTAGTGGTAGTTATTCTTGCATACAGATTAAATAACGAACGCAAGTGGGTCAAGATCATTGGTCCGAAAATCTATTAAAAATAAAAAGACTTAATCATGTACCACTACACTTTTAAAATTAATATATGTCCTAAGTCTTTTGAACTAATAACTAAAAAGGAATAGATCTTGAAATTGTAAATATAATTCATGAAATATCGAATCGTATGCTTACACTAACAAGAATTTACAAAAGGAATTAAGTGGATAAACACATAATTCAAAAAACTTCTAAGAGCGATAATGTTATTCACGAACTTGAACCAAGGCATTTTTATGTTCTTCCACTCTCCAAAGCTATAAGATTTTATTAGAGAGTTTGAAAAAGAAAAATTTATTTTTGTTACAGTACAAGAAAAGCAGGCTATTGAGCATTCGTTTCTTGTGTGCTACCGTGTGTGTGAGAGTGTATTTGATAATATGTTTATCATAATAGGTCAAACTGTACACTTATAATCCCTTTAATTCTTTTCAAAAGCCAATATTCCGAACCTTATTCTAGACAATTTATTCCGACTTTAAAGCTGAGGTTACTGGCCCAGAGGGAATCTCTTTCTAAGTAATTGGCCTGGATAAAGACTTAGGAACGTTTTGCTATTTGATCTTTGCCTAAACGCTAATTGGTTACTCATGTCAGGTCTACATAATTAGTTTTCATCAACTTAGGACGCTTCTAATATTAAATGCTCAACATAATACTGGTTATTGAATAATTCATTAATTTACGTTTTTTCCTGTTGTCAGGAGCACATGTGTAATTTAAAAAGTACAATAAAAAATGTATCTTTTATGTAAGATTGTTGATATCATTGAAACAAAGCACGTAAGTTTTACTAAAAATTAGAAGTTTCCTGTAAAGATTTAGAAACTGTAAATAAATGAAAATGTCTTATGTCTGTTTAAATTTCACTAGTAAAGATAAATAAATGATATGATTAACAGAAATCTTTCTTCGTTATATATCACAAACACAGAAACACGACTTTTTGAGGACCATGATCTGCTTTCTTTTTAGGTGCCACATTCTATGTAAGATAGTAATGCATAATATAAACAATTTTATTTCTACCTCAAAAGGTTGACCGTTACCATCCAGCATTATGACAAGGCAAGCGCTTCTATAGTGCTAAAGTAATAAAAACAATGAAAACAAATATACCGCTACATATAATATCCAACTATGGGACATTATTATTTACTGTATATTTATAATACTGCTTCATGTCTAAAAATGCAGAACTAATTTAAAATCAACCATAATTTAAGTTGAGAACGATAAAACTACCAGTCCTAACAAAAACGGTTTACACCTTTGACGTCTATTTATATAACGGCGAGACCATAATATTACATAATATGTATTCAAAATTGTGTGTCCCTTATTATAAGTTAATGGAATAAATTTTTTTTCGTAAATAACTCTTGCTTGATATAGTCCAGGTTAAATTTATTTTTAAATCGATATTATATATTTTTCTTATATATACGTATTTTATGAAGCAACGTTATGTAAAAGTTATGCTCTGATTTAAGCATAACGTTAAACATTGTTAAATATTTCAACTTAATTTCATACAGACATTTAATTGAACTATAATATAATGCATAATACTATATTTACAGTTTACGATTAAGTAATTATCGTTGAAATAGTTTATATTCAATTTTAAAATAGTGGATATATATAAAAGCTAGATGTAACATAGTGTAAACATTTTAACTTGTATTTTATTACAACTAACGACTCTGCATCATCTTTACATCAAGAGGAAAAGAAAAAACTCTTATGAAGTGCAAACGCCTGAAAGCAATACTCTCTGTGCCTCATTAAAATTCAAAGCGTCTTCCATTACACCTGGAGAATTTAATCCTGCTCTTCATTACCATAAGTTTCGCTCTTTTAATAACCTCCTGTGAGGGCAGCGCTTGTGTCGTTGGGCTCGTTAATGATTCCTCAGCCAAACTAGACCGTCTTAAGTTACAACTTCTAGACTCTTTGTACAGAGAACACACAGTGACCGCGTCCTAGTTCTTTTTAATGATACTTCAGCCTATCTGTTTTCGGTATATATGATAATTTTAGTTTTCTAATAATTATAATGATTTCATTTATGTTTTAAAGTTATGGTATAACCGAGTAGGAGGTAATTACAAATAAATAGCTTAGGTAAAGTGATGATTAATTATTTGATTTACCTTGAAACTGTATAATACTTACTGGGCAAATTGTTCTAGATATTTTTTACTTACGTATATTTAAGTTAGCTTTTAGTTACTTCGTATTTGTGTTGTAATTTTAAATTATCTCTTAACAATTTTACATGGTATATATGAATCCACCTCCCACAAAGTGTGTAGGTTTCGGCCAATGAAAGGTAATACTGTACAGTAAAACATGATAGTCTGGACGGATCATATTTATTTTATATTTAGTGTCTCGTACAATATTTCAGTTTTTGAATCACTTAGATATGAATAAACTGTAAAATCATTACGGAAGGGTCATTATTGAGCTAATAATAATAATAATAATACTATACTACTGTATATTTGAATGGTTCACTGTAAAACGCGTGCAGCCAATTAATTATACTTCTACGTTTGAGACCAAATTTCAGCAACGTTTTATAAAACAAAGTCGTCTCAGTCTCATGAAGACTAACCAAGTTTAAAGTTTGATAAACTTAGGAGACGAACATGTTATGAACTTCGGTCCTCAGGAGAACGGTTCTTGAGTACCCCCTTCATGGAACGTTGGTAGCGGAAACTTTCGATGTGTTTTTACAGTGGTTGTAAGTCGAAGTCTTTCTTGTTGAATAGATAAATTAGCATTACAATTCAGTCGATAATATACCATCCTTCTTGATGCATTGAGGTCAGTTATACAATGGCATTGCCTTCCTATGGGTTAATTTATTGTCGTAACCACAATAATATAAATCTTTCATTAACCTGCTTCTCCGATCGTTTTACTCTATATAATTTTATTCGTACCAACTCAAATAAGTACAGTTATAAGTGGATTTTCCAAATTTAAGACATACAGAAATCACAAAAAGGTTTTATACAAAATGGGTATGTTTCAAAAAAGGTTTCAATCATACCCAAAAGCTGCTTGGAGTATCCCACTGTAGCCTGTGCATTTGTGGTCCCCGTACTTATAATTTATGCTCTGACATCCTGTGCAGTGACAACGCCTGAATCGGACTCCAATAAGGTTTTGGGTGACCATTTCCCCCTTCTTTACTTCTCTATGTTCTTAATTTTGTATGTATTAATACTGCTCCTACCTGAGTAAGAGGATAGATTCTATTCCTCGAAACGTTGAGTTATTCATTTTATAATCTACAACGACGACATATGTCCGAAATCCTGTATTAAGATTGATGATATTTTTGTCTATGAAGATTAAACTGAATATTAATACGAGGTTCCTCACCGAGTTTTCTACAGTTATTTCTAGGTTAGGAAGAGAACTCGGTTGCTCCACGGTGCTTTTGTGTCGTGCCATAAACATCGTAGAGCAGTTAATTGTGCACCTGATGAAACAATAAGAATATCTCTAGATTACATATATTCTGAACTCTAGGTTACTTTGATGTCGAAACGATAAAGAGAGTTCACTTTGAGCTTATTCGTCACCGAGTGTACTGTAGATCTCGTGAGACAAGCATGATTCCAGATTCCAAGAGTCAAGTTTGTGACAGATTATATACGCTGTATTAAGAGGAAGTGATATACAGCTAAACTCAACATTCACTTACAAGTATACTCTGACTACCATACATTTAACTATAATAAACAGATCAACGTGACTAAACTTGTCTTAGTTGAATAATTACCTTAGATAACTCGTAGATTGAAACAAAATAATATAAAAGAATATGCAGAAAGTCCTCTTGGTTAATACTGATAATACAATAAATATTGAAATAAGCCAGTAATAAAATAAACCATAAACTCGTCTTAGGCCAGAATCAAGATTAGGACGTTTCTTTTATATATCGTAAGCATTGTGATATAACGTCGCCACTCAACAAAGAGGCGGAAGAAATCCTTTATCAATCAATCTCTGTGACTCGTTGCCCAGCGCCTTTCCCTGATTGGAAGCATTAGCGAAGGAGAGACAATTTTTTCTGTATGTCTGTTCGCAAGATATCTCTAAGCATAATTGACTTATGAGATGGAAATTTTGCTTTGCAGAAAAAATTTCTAGTTCAATGATGATGCATGTCTGTCCATCGTTTAACTGGAATACAACACTGTCTCTTTAGGAAACAATGGGTTAACACAACTAAACAAATTTAGTAAAGAAGCTTATGTCTTAAGGCTTTCAACATTTAACACTAGCGTATGTTTTACCGTAGATTTTTATTTTGATACTTAAACACATGCAAATTTATACTTAGCTGCCTTTTTCGTATACTAAGTAGAATAATCTTTAACCTTTCGTTAAAATAGCAATGAACACGGTTATCTTAACTTTATCTACAATTGATTAGATCTATATAATGTCAGATACACTCTTTGTTTGGACTGTAAACGAATTTATTGCTCAATTATAGTTTTTTGTGTGTTTTGTTTTAAATTTTTACTGGATCATTCCACAGATAGCATTAGGTTAAATGTCATTGATTATTTATTTGACTTGTAGACCAATCTTAAATCAATGTTGAACAAAATAATAATGGTTTACATATAATGAAGTATATTTGTATATTTCTATCTATATTGCTTTCTTAATTTAACACAGCGTTAGAAACGCTTTCAAGTGGTTTAGTTCTTTTTAACATTGCAGCAACTAAGCAATTAAGTTTTGTGTACTAATACTTCTTTTACGCATACTATGCTATTTTTTAAGTAACAATTACATTTTCTTACCATCTACGGGCCTGACCATGAGTAGTAAATGAAAATCTTAAATAAAAGCTGAGTTGCATCATATTAATGATTATCGTATTAATATAAAAGACTAAATATAAATGACGCTAAGTAAAGTGGCGGTTGGCGGTATTTAAAACTATATTTTTAGATACACAAATCGTATAGCATATAGCAGAAAAAACACAAAACAATACTTTCTCAAATTTAGTTCTGCTAATTAAGACCTTCAATTGGGTGTGCCATTCGATCCGTGATTTTGTGTAATGGTTTTTTATTACTCCTCATAGAGCATCGGTGTGATAAAATCTTACATCAGTTAATCGAGCAGGGATCAGTGAGTATTATTGAACTTACAAAGATTTATTGTTTCAGCTGTAGTGTTTAAAGTAATTAAACCATGCCACGAGTTTCAAAAGCATCGTATATATTTGCTATGAAAAATCACGAACCGAAAATATATTTGGTTTCATGGAACAGGAATATCTGTTCGCTCCAAAAAATGTGGACTGTTACATTACTCAGGAACGCTTGAGGCCACGGCTAATGGTCTACTATAAACCACGGCTCTGCTCTTCGCTTTCTTTAATTTTCACCTAATAGTGTTTTCTCCTTCGTCTTGAAGCCTTTCAATGTTTTAATAATACTAACAACCTAATCATTTGCTAAAATTATGACCATATTGGAGATATAGTTTCTTCCATTTAATATTAATAATACTGCCCTAATATTTATATGTTATTAAACTTTTAAAGTATTAAAACTGAATCAATAATCTTGTAAGTTACTTTGCTGCCCGTTTTAATGCTGGTTCGTCTTATGTGATTAACTTGCAACCTGTACTGCAAGTTATATTTTCAGTTAACATTCATTCTTCATTAAAAAGTACTTTTACATATTATTCATATAGTTCAATAAAGCTACTAGGAAACATTCACTCTGAAGAAACAAACGATTTGTATCGTTCATATAAGAAAGAATATATAAGTTCTTATTTTTATTTTATTTCTTAAATAGCCAAAATAACGTTTTTTAAGAGAACACCTAAGGATAAAATCATATAATTTTGAAATTAAAGCCCAATTGTCGCCTCTTGAAAATAATGGAAGTTTGAGAAACGGAAAGGGACTCGATGAATATTCATTCAGGGGGAGCAACTACTAGAGTTTTTAATACTCATTTTAATAATGAGTTTCCTTGTTAATTCCCTATAATTTGATGTGGTTTTTCTACCTTTCTGAAAGATTTTAATGGCTATAACATTAAAAGGTTTTTTTTTCTGCGTGATGACTAGTGACCTAAGACAGTAAAAAATGTACAAAAATATAGAACTGACGGTGAAATAGACAATAGTCAATATTCCTTAAATAAAATTAAATATTTCGTACAGTGCAATATGATTAAAGTAATAGCAAGCTTTAGGATACAATGTTGTTTGATCACGAGACCATCGGTGTTGGTTGCGTTCATGAAGTATGAATGTAACGCTTGTCTGTTCTATTAGTTGGCTTTCGATTAGTTGGAGTATGAGTATCAAATCTCAGCCTGTGGGAGCTCCTCACTGTAGGCAGGTACCAGCCTCGAGGAGTATCTGGACCATAAGAGTTCCTGGCACAGGAGAGCTTGTTACGTATCTAAATTTCTGGGAGTTCTTGGTCCCTAACGTTACCCGGATTCCGGTATGTTATGGTGTCTGAGATATTTCACCTGGGCCTTGGGAGCTTTCAACTCAAAACTCATTGTTTCTTATAACACTATATTAGTATTTACATTATAAAGAAAAATATAAATCCGTTTGGCTATGAAACATACTAAGCCTACACTAGGTCTAAACAACATAACAGCGAAGTAATGGAATACATTAAAATAAAAAACAGGTTGAAGTTATCAGTTTAACTTATTACTGGTATTATAGTCGTAAGAATGTAAACTGTCACAATAATTAATGTGGTGCTGCTCAAGTAGTCCCGATATTAACTTGTTTGCTTGGTTGCGTCGCGTACAACTGTCACCGAGTAAGAGGAGTAAGAGAAACCTCTGATTGCCTTGACTTTGACTAATGGCTCACAGTGTAATGCGAAAACCTATTTGGCTGCAGTGCAGCAAGCATGTAGTCTGCCACAATAAGTAATGCGAAATACTCCCATCTTCGTGTGTAGAATTAAAGCTTAGTGTGTTGCATTCGTTTACCGATCAAGGGAACTTTTTAGTAGACATGGTTTATGTAAGGTGAGGAAATTGATTTTATTGCACGGCATGTACACTGTACAGCCAACATACAAAGTTTATTTTTAATCGCAAAATGTACAATTAAATAAATATGATAATTCCCTATTCGTAATTCATAAAACGCCTGTTTTATTTCTAAACGGATTGAAACATCAACGTAAACCCTTCACCATATTTAAGGAATTCTTTTTAAGGATAAATCGTGTTCATCCTCTTTTCAACGGGGATAGAAGTGGACCATTTAAAATTTTTAAATTTCAGCCCCTATCTTGTGATAATTTCCTAATGCCTTATCCCTTCAAATTATAATTTTGGGTTTTTTCCCTATAAATTTTGATAGGAGTGTCGTAGACATGTTTTATTCAAGTCATTGTACTTGTACTGAATTGCACTTTAAAACGAAATGTGACAAGAGAGGTATTAAATTTTGAAAATTTAAAATTACCCCCATTTAACTTAACATTGAATATGGTATGAAAATTTGCGATCCTAAAAATCCATAAATATATTTTTATAATTTTGTGAATGTGTTAAATTGATATTTAAATGCGTTTGGAATAAAACCAGACGTATCAGAAATTAATGTTCACCCTGTATATACGTGCTTAATGTTATATCGTATTAGACAAGATGTCATTTTAACTCATTCTTATCATATTTATGACCTGAAAATTTATAAAGTGATATGTTACAAATTAGCCTAGAGATTACTATCGATAAATTAGCATGAAAGGTATTTTCCGGTTTCATGATTGGAACGAACTCGAAACGCTTGTATTTACAGTGAAGATTGCGTTGACACGGTTTAGAGTAAAGCTCGATAATAGTCGTGGCATTTCCAATACAACCGATAAACCTGACAGAACAGCCAAAACATTGATAATACCCGTGACGTGTGAATGATATCCACGTTTCATCGATTTACAGCGTAATGAATTGTGGTGTGAAAAGTGTCGGTGTAGGTTAACAGTGGAATTGCTCTTTTCAAATCAAATTATCATTCAATGCAGGATTTCAATTCTTATATTTCACAGTATTATTTCCCTCACTCGGCGAGATATTATATGAACATCAATGAAATACTTTATAATGTTTACTCTGTAATACCAAAGAATAAGTTACCCAACAAATACTATTATTGACCTTGAACTAAAAAGGTAGAAGTACGCCGACAACATGCATTGTAACAGTTTTTGCTCTTTAAGTGTAGAGTTTACTCTGCAATACCAAAGGATAAGTTATCCAACACATGTAAAATTCTTCTTGGCTAAGGACTATTTCACACCAAGTGCTTAGTTACAGGCCTCGCATGACATGTCCATGACGGATGCATGCAAAGCTATATAAAAGGATCAAGGTTTATAGTAAGTGAGGCGCAGGATGAAGTGTAAGGATGAGATGATTAATAGTTGAGGGCTCCTTACAGCTGCGCCTCTGTCACCTCCTTGAATATTCTGGCCACCCTGATAGGTAATTGTACTCGTGACATAACAAAATAACTGATAGGCTTATATATATATATATATATATATATATATATATATATATATATATATATATATATATATATATATATATATATAATTACTGAATATAGTGGTGCATTGATGGTAAATTCACTATGTGAGATTTTAATTTCTAATAACCTATGTGATATGGTTTTAAAATATGATAATATTTATCCTTAATTTGTCGAACAAGTGTATAATATACGAGTTTTTCCGCACCAGACTTCAAGTTACCGTGAGAGATTTCGCGCTCGCCCCAAAACGGATAACATTCTGGCAAGGAAAGGAACTCCTATATGAATCGATATTTATTATTTTCAATGAATATGTGGAGTTAGAGTTTTACCATATATTTCAGCCCAGGTAATCCACTTGCTAAACTCGTTCAAAATTACAGTGTTTGCAAGCAGACATGAATCAGATTTCGTCATCAGCAACTGTCAGGAGAGATTTCGCTTACCCAATAAGGTATTTCCATCTAGATTTCTATATTTCGGAATTCTTATGTAGCTTTATTATATGCTTCTGTTAACTGCTTTCCAAAACGTTATTTTAAACTAAAAATGGTTCATAAAGACCACATACCGTGAAGAGATCAGCTCAGTGAAATGAGTGTACGCTAAATATAGTATAACTATAGAGTATATAAAAATAATAATAGTATTTTTAATATACTAAATACTGTAACTGCTAACAATGTATGTAGATCGGCTCGGTGTTTTCTAAAATACTATTTCAAAATAATAATGTGTTCTTGTTTAAATAACGATTTATACAAGTTGGTAAAGTTGGTCAATGGCTAAACATTGTTATTTGCTATAAACCTAAAACAAAGGCCGAGAATTAAGACAATCAATCTGTAAAAAATATATTTATTTAATACGCTAAGGTATTTATTCAGGTTTCATTCATATTTAAAATTTCCAAATCTTTCCTCTCTTTCATACACTAAAATCTATATTAATGGAAACCTGAATAAACAATGTTAGCGAATAATCCAAATCGATTCTGAGCTAAAAGGTTTGATGTTTTAAATAAATAATGACCGTACGATAAAGTCCATCCTAAAACAACACCACTCTATTTATTCCCAGATTATTATCGTGCATCTCCAGCGTGGATTTCCAAGCTTATTAAGGGATTTTGAAATAACAGCAGAGCTGAGTGAATAGAACTATATTGAATATTTTACCATTACCGAAATATTTTGAATTGAATTATTTCCGTTATATCAAATTTCGTTAGTGTTTATTCTAGTTTACTATAAATATCATTGCTGTTTTATAAAACAGCTAATTTCTAATATTATAATGATATCCTGTACTGTAAGAAATAAATAGCTATATCCTTCCACGTAGCATGAACTCCAGTTTGAATTATATTTACTATCATAATCATTCATATTCAGTATATGTATTTATATCTAAACTAAATGCAAATTAGATTTGTTCAATAAATCTATTTTCTCAACGTATATGTCCTGCGTAATTGTGTAATAGAAAACAATTACAGTGTCAAACATTGTTTACTAAGTTTACTTCTTACAAAATACTGAACTAGTTAATTTTGTATCTAGTAACTATATCTTCTATGTAATAATTTATTTATATGTTTTAAGACGATTTCTTGTTGAATTAACATTTTTAATTTCCGTAACGAGTTACAAGATTGTTTTAACAAATATATATATATATATATATATATATATATATATATATATATATATATATATAAATGAAATATAGTGTTCTATAATCTAAATTTAAAGGATAATCTTAACGGTTGTCGCGGAAACTTATTTCGTATTCCAAATTAAATTCGAAAATATAAATTTACGATTCATTCTAAGTTGTAAGAAACAATTGTACTATTCTTCGTCGCTAAGTGCGAAACACTGTTAATTAAAATACCGAAACTATTTAACAAACGTGTTACTTAAACATAACACAGCTATGGTGGGAAGGGTTGATACAGTGGGAATTCTGAGTTTAGCTCCAGATCACATTCATCTTAGTGCAATGTCTGGAATCTGGCACTGTTACAGACTGGACTCCTGGAGTCTGCATTGCACATATGTCTGAAGAGTCTGGCAGTACAGAAGAAACCGAGTATCTAGGCAAAATTACTTAGTATTGGTTTTGGTATCTATGACGATCCGTCTACACCAAGGAACTAAGATATGAATAGATGACAACCTACCTAACGAGTTCGCAATAAAACGTTCAAAACTCGAAGAGTTCTTAGACGTTTTTGTATTGCGTCTATCGAAATTATATGCGTCTTGACTACAGAAGAGCTTTTTATGGTTCACCCAACACATATCTAGTTGTATAGGTTCATAAGAGTTCTCATTGTCTCTTCAGGTTCATTATGATATGTTTAACGTGATCCCAAAAGCAAGGTAAAATATAATTTAGTTTTTAATTATAGACAGCTTTCTATACATACCACAGCTATGAAATGTACATAAAAATGAATGTGAAAAAAATATTAGGCTGCAATAAAGTTGGGTAGTGTTACTTAGTTTTCTGTAAAATGATTTTGTTGTGGAAGTCAGACACGAGCAATTCATCTTCGGAAGTCAAGGCAGAATATCAAACGTAGTTTTACAGTAAATACACCAGATAAAAATAAGTTGAATCTTGTACATTGACAAGGAGATTGACTAGTAAAAAAGAGTTTACCACTAAACTCTCTTGAAGTTGACTAATGGTATTTATGTTACTGTAAATATTTTTTCGTTAAAATCAGATAAAAGCTATATCTCTCGAAGTAAAGTAAAAGAGTTACATATAGTTGTACAGCAATTACACGAAGACAAACATAAGTTGAACTGGGTAACTTGACTAGGTGATTGAGGTGTGAAGTGAAGTAAACCATTAAGCTGCCTTGACGTTGACTAATGTGGCTTAAACTAATGTAAAATGGTTTACCGTTGTAGTCAGACACAAGTAATGTACCTCTTAAATAGAATCCAGAATACCATGTGTAGTTATACAGAAAATACACCAAGACAAACGTAGGTTAAACCGGATACCTTTGCCAAGGAGATCGAGGTGTGAGGTGAAGTAAACCACTAAGCTGCCTTGACGTTGACTAATGTGGCTTAAACTAATGTAAAATGGTTTAACTTTGTAGTCAGACACAAGTAATGTACCTCTTAAATAGAATCTAGAATACCACGTATAGTTATACAGAAAATACACCAAGACAAACGTAGGTTAAACCGGATACCTTTGCCAAGGAGATTGAGGTGTGAAGTGAAGTAAACTACTAAGCTGCTTTGTCGTTGACTTTCCTTCGTTTACTGTAAAAGGGTTGTTTCATTGATGTCAAACACAAGTAATGCATCCCTAAAAATCAAGTTAGAATTTTATATGCATTTGAACAGCAAATACGCCAAGACTAACGTAGATTAAAAAGGGTAACTTGACAAGGAGATTGAGGGGTGAGTAAACCAATAAATAATAATTGAATCTAATGGAACCAAGTGCGGTACACATAAATCACTCCATGTTCTTGTCCTCATTGAATTTACTATTTCTGTAATACTATTACAAATGAATAATTAATTAAGCTAATACCATTCAAGTGCGGTACATATAAATCACTTCATGTTGTTGTTATCAACTAATTAACAATTTCTGTACCACTATTACACAAGAATACTGAAGTACCGAAACTAAAGTGTATCTCTTCATAAAGTCTATATAGACCATAAAAGAATAAAATCAATTGAACTTTATGAAAACAAGTTTCGTAATTTTATTGATTTTACAAAAAATACGAGTATAATGCATTTAATTCGAGACAGGTTCGGCAAGATTTAAATTCTTTTCTATAAAGTTATTTACCCTCATCATAGTTTATTTTGTTTTTATACGATATTATGTAGGGCCCTGACTGTTTTGCCGAGAGTAAATTTTTTACGTGGTGGCATCGAATCAGGAAACTGGATACAAGGTTTACAGCTTTACCGCCTGTACGTGTTGTACTCGATTAGAAGTGGATATGCCAGTGGTTTTCTAACATCTCTAACTACTAAGTAGGTAAATTATATTCCTAGGAATGAGAACGTGACAGGTATTGCCTTGTAATACTAATGTTTGTTGATCACTCAATATTGGAATCGTGAAGGTGTAGCACATTAGGAGAAGGATGTGATAACTCAACCCAGTGTCACTGACAGCCATGTTGTTTTCGCTCAAGTCCACTTGTAATACTAATGTTTGTTGATCACTCAATATTGGAATCGTGAAGGTGTAGCACAATAGGAGAAGGGTGTGATAACTCAACCCAGTGTCACTGATAGCCATGTTGTTTTCACTCA
The DNA here is from genome assembly GCF_021130785.1 of Homalodisca vitripennis. Lineage (NCBI taxonomy): Eukaryota > Metazoa > Arthropoda > Insecta > Hemiptera > Cicadellidae > Homalodisca > Homalodisca vitripennis. The sequence goes on along the minus strand of NC_060208.1, from coordinate 221,987,223 downwards.
AGTCCACTTGTAATACTAATGTCTGATGATCACTCAATATTGGAATCGTGAAGGTGTAGCACAATAGGAGAAGGGTGTGATAACTCTGCCCAGTGTCACTGACAGCCATGTTGTTTTTGCTCAAGTCCATTACTCCGAACCTATGAGCAGTTACAAATCTTCTCCTCATAATATAATATTCTCCCTGTATTGTAACTAAATATTTGTCTATATTTAAAGCTGAACTGGTTATAAACTTTATGCCATCGGCGGAGCCTATACTGGTTTATAGAAAGGTATAAGTACCTCAGTAGTCAGTGTGAGTTTTTAAACACAAATGTTGCTCTTTTACATGTAAAATGTATTTTTACATGATTTTTAACGTCATTTTAAGTTATTTTTCTGACTAAATCATGTTAGAATATTTTCAACCTACCTGACTAGCATTTTATATAGAACTAACGACCTGAAGCTTCGCACTAAATTTCCTTAACAAGAAAACAGAACACAATGGGCATATTATGTTTAAATGGCACTCCAGATGATCCTAAGGTAAGTAATAGTCAATAAAATATGTTATAATTTTTCTGATCCATTATAGATCGAAATTTAAAAAAGTACAGAGTAGCTTTTGGGAATCCAAAGTCGGAGAACGAGATAGTATTTAAAACCAACTGTTGGATGATTTGAATTATCATTCTGCAATGTTATATGACTTTTATTGGAATTAATAGCTCCAACAATTTTAGTTATAAGAAAAAGTGAGGAGGAATCCTAAATGCGAAGTCCTTAACTTTTCAGTTAACGAAGTGGGCATGTTTTAGGTTCATGTTATTACAGTGTTCATGGTTGAGAGCTTCAGGTGATAAGTAAAAATACATGTGGTTTTATTTTACTTTTGCGCGTATATGAGCACTACTAGTGCAAATTAACAGTATTTCATCTGCAATGGCTGAGTTTGCCTTGATGGACAGATCATGAAAATATATATAATTACTTAGATCTGCAAAACCCCACTTCGGTCATTAAAAGTATATTTTTAGAAATCGATATTTTATTATAGTCTAACGTATTTCTGGTTCAATAGTTGTGTTTTTTACTTTATAACATAGTCAAAAAATATATACATAAGCAGTTTAGAGAACTCTACTTAGTATTTTATGAAATTTACAGTTACAAGAATAATTTTACTAAAATTTGAGTTTTATTATCTGGATAACATTTGAGCTCAACAGTGTTTCATGAAATGCTGAAATAAGTGTTGTTATATTTTAGATCACTCTATGCTATCAAGCTATAAAAGTAAAGAAATTTAAAATGGTACTTAAAATAAAAACACATATTTGTTCTGTCGCATTAAAATATTTACATTAATATGTAAACAGTAGATTACAAATACACACTCACTATTCGCCAAGAAAGAGGTTTTAAATACCAGTGGGATTAGAGAGTAGACCGGAGGAATTTTTAAATAGAGAGAGGCCTATATGTCAACGAGGGATTCTAAAAATGATATGTCAAATTGCATTACAATCGGTGCAGTAGTCAGATGATGTTCAAAAGATTAATCAATTCATTAAAACAATCAGAACCACATTAAGAAAGACACAGTGATTGCAGCAGCTGTATGAGTTATGGGCTCACAACAACATTCATATTGTAATCTGACACTGGTGTGCTATTAACACAGGTGTTGGTCTATTAATACTTATTACTGTGTATTTATTGCTATTATTTCTATTAAAATTTGGTAGATTTATAGAACAAATACACGTACGTAGTTAATTATTAATTACAGGCTAATCATGCTTATGGAGTAAACAGCACAATATGAAGCAATCAATGTTAATTAAATTTACACCGAAACTGTACACTAGAAACTGTTTCTCTTTATTGCATTGAGTATGAATATTGTTTGTAGCAAACTTTATAACAACGTCTACAAAGTGCGTTAAAATGTAATCCATGTACAGTATGTCAACAGTATTACTGCTGTCATATTCAATCAACTTATCATGAACGGCAGTGGGTTAAATTCAATCAACGGACCGCTACCCAGCGTAGAATGTTTTCACATAACTCAGCGATTCTGACAAAGTTTTATGGAAATATTTATTCAAAATTGATAGTCAATTCAGTAAAAAATTATTCAAAATAATAAAATATTTATTATTTTAAGATTCTAGAAACTATGCCACGAAAATAATTCTCTTTATATCAAGAAAGTATTTAGAGGCTAGTTCAAAGTCGACGCCACGGTATTGTCTACCACGCTTATCCATTTACCACTGACTTAATGGATGCTTTTATCTGATGTTGCAACGTAGTTGAAATACAGTCGTTATCTGTGCTGAACTCATTCTCAGAATCAGCCGTACACATATTTACATCTACTTTCAGCCATTATAGCTTGTTTAGTAAGGGATGTATGTATATATTCGTGAAGCATTGCTAAGAACTTTCTTTTATTCAACGATTGTTAGTGAAACCGATTGTTAATTTATAAAAAATTAAGTATTCATGTTAATACTTGCAAATGAAAACCCATTGTCTTAGATTGAACAACACTTGACAATAAAGTGGTGTGACATGAGAGTATACTATATCTGTATGAAATTAAGACACATTATCCTACTGGCACCTATATCGGACACTTCGTTATGGTATGTGAAATATATATTTCACAAAGAGTTTACCTGAAAAGGTTTAATTAAACACAATTAAGCTAGGCCCTAATATAAAATGCACACTATCTGAGTTACAACAATGTCATAAAACTTGATGGAGCCGGTAGATGAAGAAGGGTACGGAGATGGCTCCGGTAATGGATGAGCTGGGGCAGGAAACGCCAAGACCGAAAATGCTGAATCTGTAGCCGCCAGAACAGCAGACGAAGAAAGAGACGCCCTAGCAGGAAGAGGCGTCTGGGCTGGAGGCACCGCCAGGAAAACATCAGGTACAGCAGATGACGTAGGCACTAGTGGCCATGACACAGAGGCCTTCGGTGATGTCGCCGAGGGGGAGCAGGAGGTGAGGTGAGACGCCGAGGCCCACGAATCAGAGGGAGATGGAGGTCCTCCGCCACACCTTGGCGCCGAAGAATATTGCTTGCTATGGCTGCAGCGGAACGAGCATGGACCAGCTAGTGGTGTGAAAGAAGGCGGTTCTAAAAAATTGCCAAAAATACATCGGAAGCAGGGGTTTCGGATGGCGCATAAGGGGGGTCAGCGAACCCCCTAAATTAAACACCCCTCCCTCCCGAGACAACTCCTTTAGGCAGGGTGAATCTTCCAAAGGTGCGTTCCACTACCCCCGGAATCACCTTGGATAGGGGATCCAAACTAGTGCAGCCAGAACTGCCTGCGTACATGTGTAAACTTACCCTAAATTTTGATGATAAATTGGTTTGACTATACCAAAAAGTACCTTGATCTTAGCCAAAAGGCCAAAAAGCTATACCTTCGAAAAATACTTTTATATTTTCAATTTAAAAATAAGTAAAATTACAAAAATTTCACAAATTATTTTAATACTAGCCACTCTGAGGTGAATGTATGAATTCTTTTAATATTGAACATTGTTTCAATAAAAAATATGAAATAACGAATAGAGATTATTTAAATTTATGCAGCATGTCAGTTAAATTATTCATGTATTCTCTTACATAATTAACTTCCAACACGATACCATTCCTGCTGCAGCCTTCATTTAATGATGTCACACGCATATGACGTTTACTGTAGTTATTAATGCATATGCAGGAAGAATGGCTGAAACAGTGCTGTAATAATAATAAGTGGTTTGTTTTGTAAGGAATGTACTAGTCTCAAGGAAATAAGGGGTATTTGTTATAAAAAAACCTTAAGTAAAGTATCATAAGGTTTCTGCTTAGATATGGATAGTGAGTCCTCCAAAAGAATTTTTTTTTTATTGATTACGGTTTTGTTAGGTATAAAAACCAGGGTATAGAACATTCTACACATTCATTGTGTCATTCGGACCTATAAAAATTCTAAGATTACTGATATTTTAAACTAATAGTAGCAGATTAGATTTAAATACAAGCTATGAGGTACAAAAAGTACAAAACAATACCTATTTAATTAAGCCATAAGAAATGTACATAAACAAGAACAAAAGTATGCAAAAAACTCCGTATGATATAAATTTCACTAAAGAATTTAAATGTGGACGTTGCTAAAAATTAACAATTCGCACAAATATTTCTAACAGCAATGAAAAGTAATAAACAGTTTCACTAGTGGAATTTCACAGGTTTGAAGTTTGGTTTTGACGTTGGTAAGTTTGAGAAGAAAACAGTATTTTTCCGGACATTTGTTATCATTAAGTGATACAATAAAATCACTAGCACTACGTTTCGGGATCTGCGATTTGATCCCTTCTTCAGGTATAGGACTTAACTAATGTTTGACAACTATCTAAATTAAAGTAAAGAAAACATATCAGAGGGTTGTGACACGCGTAAGTCAGGAACAAAAACGGCTATGTTGTGAGCCTATCGCAGTTTTTTTTAATACGTTTGAGCAAATCACTGTACATAATAATAATGCAGAGAACAACAAGTTTTATTATGTGCATGTTTTACAGTTAATGTGATTAGATTAGACACACAACATGACTGCTGTGGTTCCTGACTTATGACTTATACATGTCGCAACGCACTGGTATGTTTCGTTTACTTTAAACTAGACTGTAGTCATGCATTTGTATAGTCTTTTATCTCAAGAAGAGATCAGATTGCAGATCTCGAAACGTACTTGATTACTGATTTGATTGTTTAGCCGAACTATGGCAAATGCCCGGGAATATACATTATAGATAAAAATTAAATGTAGACTTTCTTGCTTTTCATACAAAACATGAACCCCACTGTTTAACATCACAGCATCATGAGATTTCAACGCTTGGCACAAGATGCACAACTAAATTTAAGTGAAAAGTGATACTTTAGTTTTATTAAAATAATTTTAATTTTTTTCAACCTTAAAATAAATTATGCTAACGCGTGAAAGCGATTCAAGTGGCACTGAAGTAATCCGCTTAACCAATAACAAGTGAGGTATGCACGCTGCGTAGTGAAAGAGTGATGACGCATGTACAAAATGTACAATTGGCTGGATTTAATTATACAACATATTGTTTATTGCAGTATGTATTCAATACCATATGTTAACATAAATGGTTCAAAACACTATGTTAGCTTAACACTCTTTCCGACCTTTACAAGCATGATGAGGTCAAATAGAAAAACTCTCGGAGAGCAAGTAAGAATCATTTTAAGCCGACACAGATCGACACTTCGAGAGCCTTTCGTTCTGTTGATGACGTCATGGCAAACCCTGATCATCAGTAAATTGAACTCTAAGTCTGTTGTTGACAGATTGTGATATTGACTTGAGTGCATGGTAGTTGTTCGTCTAAACGTGTGGAATTAATTGGGGTGTAAATGGTAATGGAGTAGAAATTTTACTTAATTATTAATTACGTTTATCTTTATCAGTTTATTCAAGCTTGAAATGCAATTGTGAAAATTTGCACACTGCAATAAATATTGTTTAAATTTGAATGTATATCAATAGCCACGCTACTGATAAAGGACAGTTTCTAATATGTAAATGATGTTATGAATGTTGTGGATGTTATGTTATGAATGGTATTTACTGCCAGAATGTAATTATTTACAACAATGGCAACTCTACTGGTAAAGGTCAGATCGTAATAATAATCTTTAATGCAGTTTAACACTGTACATTGTATTACAAGCGTCATTTGTTGTAACACATAAAGCATTCTCACATACATTCAAACATACATAAGTGTTCATTCATTCTATCATTCACTACTATTACGACCGTCAGGTCGGCACAGAAGTTAGGGACTAATTATCCCAGCAGCATGTCAGGAACTCATCGACAGAGTAAAATGCATTTGAAAACAACTCAAAAACTGAGTTATGTAATGACCAAACTGAAATTGAATGAGTTTTAGTTCTTCATGGAGCCCGTTAAATTATATTACGCCAACTTGTTTGGAAAGGTTCGCAAAAGTAACAGTTCTGTGTTGCTGAATACGTGTGGTATCCCTGCCTCTATTCCCATAATTGTGGACCTCCCTACCCTGCACTAAAGTGCACGTGATATGAAGTATAATACCACTTTAGGAATATTGAGGGAGGATAATGTCAGCAACCCAAGCTCCGTGAAAGCATCTCTACACGAATATCTGTAGTTTAACCCAGAAAGAATTCTGACCGCTTTCTTCTGAAGTCTGAATACTCTCAAAAACTGTTGTTGGGAACAGCTTCCTCAAAGTCGAATTCCGTACGAAAGGTGAGAATAAACTAGGCTATATACATGTTTTTGAAAAAATGCGCAATGCATGAATCATTCCAAGTCAGACCTTGATCAAGGTGCATTCCTAGGAATGATGTGGAGTCTGTAACTTCGAGGACACCTTCTACAAATATACAAGGTTCTGTACAATTTTCCGGACGGTTTAAAGGGAACTTCATAACTTTTGATTTTGATTCGTTTGTCTTCAGATTTCTGAAATATTTTTAATGCGAAAACTGAGCTCTATAACAGAATCAATTTCAAAATATTGAAAAGTTTTAGATGAATTGTAACGAGTGTTAAAGTTCATTTACTGATATGTAAATGGCTTGTTATTTACTGCTGGAATGTAATTATATGTCCCAATGGCTACACTACTGGTAAAGGTCAGTCCCTAATATATAAATATCTAGTTATTTACTGTCTGAATGGCTTTTTTACCATAGTTTAACATACATTATTAAATTTAACACATTAAAGTGGACCTCAACCACAATTACAGATTGATAATGTTATAAAATTGGTGAAACTAATGATATACGATGAATACACCCATCGCTAAACACACTTCCCATGTATATGGTATCGTTCATGTATGTAGTATCTCACATAATACAAATTTCATCGTCCAAAGAAAATGGTAATAATAGCATTATAAGTGTTTTGTTATGAAAGTTTAATAAAAAAGAGAGAAGAAAAATGTTTTCGTAATCTAATCAATATAAAATAAAAGTTATAAGTTTAATGAGAACTTGGTACGTTCATGACATACGTGATGCTACGTGTAATTCAAGGCTTCTTTAAGCAATAAACTTGTTGAAAATGAAGAATATGTTTCTTATCATTTTAAAATAGCAATCGAAATTATGCGTAATGTAACATTTTACGTATAACACTATATAATGAGCACAATTGTAAAGAAAATAATAATTGCTTCAATAAATACATTCACAATCAACTGTATAGTTTTGGTTTGCAACTTCGAAAGAATTTTCCTTGCAGTCCATGCGAAAAATAAGAAAATTATTAACGAAACTTTCAAATGCAGGCATAAGGAACCCCATTTATAATTTTGGTTGTCTATTGCATGCCCAAACCGTTTTAACTACTCTACAACGATAAATAAAACTATCCAACCAATTTTTTTAATAACTTAAATACACTTATAAAATATATATATATATATATATATATATATATATATATATATATATATATATATTATACGGCATTTAAAATAAGCTTTCTCTTAATATTTAACCTCTTTGTAACTAAAAATAACCGCCTTAACATTTTATTATAACATTAAATCCTGTTAAAATGATGCTGATAAACACATTTCTTATCATAACGTAATAATATTGAAGCTTCTAAAAAGTAGTTAAGTTTAATGAAGTGGTAAGAACTTGACATCTAATCGCTCTATTAAGCTCACCCGCATTTCTTTGTAATAAATACACTTACCAAAGTTTAAGTGAAGTAGTAGCACTATACCTGTATAGTAATAATAAATGTAATAAACAATTGTACACCTGCAAATGGAGTTATGAAGTTTTATAAGAATTACTTTTCTAAAAACAAAGGAAACTCATCAGAAAGTGTGTTTGTTGTGTTGCGTCTGGACAAAACCTCTGTAATTTCAGCAATTTGTGGCCTCGTTTTATTGTCCTTTTGACAGCTACACAGAAATATTCCTTGTTGTTTGTGCTACGACTCGGAGCTTGTCCTTTGTCAAACATTGTTTCATGTGCTCTCGTGTCTTGTCATTTACCTTAACTATAACCTAAGTGTATTGCTAGTTAACCTAGTTGACTCTTATGGCTCACCTAAGACCAGTTACTTATCCAATAATAAATTGTGTTTATGTTTCTATATATCAATTTAGTTTTAAATCACAATAAATTTACGATGGTGTGAATTATCAAGCAAACATGTTAATGTTCTCAAGGTATGACTAGTAATTGAGTTTAGAGTCATATTTAAATAATTTTTTTAGTATTCACCGCAATTGATCATATGAAAATTATGTTTGCTTTTTTCATGCTGTTCTGGAAAAAAGCCTTAAATGCTTTATAATGGTTGTAGTAAAGTTGGACAGGTAAGATGCATCGTAACTACATATACATGAGACGCAAACACACTCTGTAGACATATTATTAGTTTTCAAACTTGAAAATAGAGTAAAAAGAAGAACTGGAATTAAAACCAACACGTTTTAGGGTTTGTCGCCAACTTAATACATAAATGAGACAAGAAATGTGCTTTAAGAAAATCTATTATGATGATGCTAGTTCTAGTCTAATTGTCCACAAAAAACAGGTACCACTCATAAATTTAAGTATGTAATAATTGATATATTTTAATTTACAGCTTATATTTTTAGTTCTGGACTCATTATACAACAATTTAAACACAGTAGAAAATTTTATGAAGAACAGTGTTATTCAGCTGTAGGAGTTGTGAATAAGAGAACAGGCAAGTCATCTAAAAACTAAAGTTCTAATGAAAGTGTTCCCCAGCCAACCGTGATGTTAACACCTAACAGTTACAACCACCCTGCTGTCACCTCATCTTGTCTCAGACAAACCTCTTCCACAAACAACGGTTATGTTAAGAACAAGTTAACAACTTCAACTATCCTGCTTTCCCCTCATCTCGTCTCAGACACATCTCTTCCACAGGCAACCGTGATGTTAACATCTAACAACTACTACTGCCCTACTGATATCTCATCTTATCTCAGACACGTATCTTGCACAGCCAACCGTGATGTCAACATCTAACAACTACTACTGCCCTACCGATATCTCATCTTGTCTCAGACACGTACCTTGCCCAGCCAACCGTGATGTCAACATCTAACAACTACTACTGCCCTACTGATATCTCATCTTGTCTCAGACACGTATCTTGCACAGCCAACCGTGATGTCAACATCTAACAACTACTACTGCCCTACTGATATCTCATCTTGTCTCAGACACGTATGTTGCACAGCCAACCGTGATATCAACATCTAACAACTACTACTGCCCTACTGATATCTCATCTCGTCTCAGACACGTATCTTGCACAGCCAACCGTGATGTCAACATCTAACAACTACTACTGCCCTACTGATATCTCATCTTGTCTCAGACACGTATGTTGCACAGCCAACCGTGATATCAACATCTAACAACTACTACTGCCCTACTGATATCTCATCTCGTCTCAGACACGTATCTTGCACAGCCAACCGTGATGTCAACATCTAACAACTACTACTGCCCTACTGATATCTCATCTTGTCTCAGACACGTACGTTGCACAGCCAACCGTGATGTCAACATCTAACAACTACTACTGCCCTACTGATATCTCATCTTGTCTCAGACACGTATCTTCCTCAAGCCACCGTGAGTTAAACACCTAACAACTACAACTGCCCAGCTCTCACCTCATCTCATCTCAGACATATCTCTTCCCCAGCCGACCGTGATGTTAACATCTAACAACTACTACAACTACTACTGCCCTACTGATATCTCTTCTTGTCTCAGACACGTATCTTGCACAGCCAACCGTGATGTCAACATCTAACAACTACTACTGCCCTACTGATATCTCATCTTGTCTCAGACACGTATCTTCCACAGCCAGCCGTGAGTTAAACACCAAACAACTACAACTGCCACGCTCTCACCTCACGTCTTCTGAGAAACATCTCTTCTAAAGGCAATTCCGAAATTTACTCCTTAATATAACTAAAAACCTAACGTAATTTGAATTGAATGTGCCAATAACTAATATTTCGTTATGAACATCTTATCCCGTAAAATAATCTTTTTGTAAAAATAGACAAGATTAATTTCAGTTGCCGGGATATGACGTCATGAGACCAGTAGACAGGCTGGCGGTGTCTGAATGTGTGTCGAGTCTTCACTGCGATACTCTTATAAGCTAATCTGGTAGATATTTGCAAAATATTATTAACATAACACTCAGTATAGTCCTCCTCTGTAGACTAATGGTTATAGTCTCGGCTCTCTAACCGAAAAATCACGGGTTCAAATCCCGGGGAGGTCCAATCATGTATTTTGTACTTTAAAAACCAGTGGACGTCGAAGCCGGCATTGCTGACTCGAAAGAATTTCTCGTTTTTTTCTCGTTGTTTTTAATGAGATAAAAAAGAAAAGAAAAAACACTCAGTGTTAGTGATGGGATAACTAAATGCTTTTATAAACGACTAACCAGTCAGTTATTTCTGCCCTTAATCGGTTATTCCGTCGAATGAATAACCGATTATTTTTTAATCCAATCCTTATTGACTAGTTCACTTAATTGTATAAAATTCATATTAATCAGACGAATAATTTGCACTATCGCACCTAATTTATTTAGTAATATTATAGGTATTTATTCTTGTTTCATAGTTTCTTTACATATTACCATTACACTTAAATAATTAGGCTACTATTCTGTTTAACTAACTCTTTATATAATGAATTTTCCTATTTTATATACACAAAACTTTATCGTTCCAAAAAACACCTTGACCTTAACAGCTACATAAACTTTGTATTTATGTCTTACAAAAAAGTCATGCGTGTGATGTTCGATATGGAACATCTTCAATTTCGAGTTAAGTAGGTAATGTTTGCAAGGAAGTATGAATAAATAAAAATTAAAACTGGTCATTAATTATGATTATATTTTTGACATTTATTTAATGTTGTTTTAACATGTTTTAATCAAACCACCACCAGGAGTACATTAGAAGAAAACAAAATATGAAAATTAAAAAATCTAATATAAAGACACTTTTAATATAGTATACAAGTGAATATTTAAAAAAAATTATAATATAATATAACTAAAATTAGTTAGTTATAAATATAAAATATTTATTATTTATAAGAAAACATAATAGAACAGGTTAATTTACATGTGTGCATAAATTTGTGAGATTATTTGTTAACTTTTGTTGTATTTAATCTGCTGTAAGAGCCACACATATCTACGCACACATAAGGTATAACTTCCGTGTTATGAAATCTTTTAACACGTAGGCTAAATAGTTAGAGTTCATAATCGTGATAATATCTCAAATACAAATCTTTATTTTAGTTTATATTTCTCTGGACTTATATTTATAAATGAAAATCAGAATGTTAAACATATATCTTATTTCACCAGGCTAACTTAGGGCTAAGAAGCCCTCTCTAACACTTAACTTGAGGAAAGATGGAAACTTAATACTAAGAATGTGAACTCCACTTCTCTAGACGTCCGACACCGACAAGTACCAGAGTAAACTTCCGACGAACTTCCGACTTTTGGCAACAAACCACTCTTACAAATTTACAGCTCTGGAAGAGAAGAAGTTGGTCTTGTTGTAATTTTAGCACTCCATTTAATACGAAGCATTGTCAATCAAGTTCGGTGCTATTTCAACACCATAGTGTCCACTGCATATACCAAACTTACACCTCTGGACTAGAAGTTGGTCTTGTTGTAATGCCAGCACTCTATTTAATGCAAAGCATTGACAATCAAGTTTGGTGCTATTTTAACATCATAGTGTCCACTGCAAATACCAAATGATAAGCTAGACGCTGTAAACAATTCTACGTTGTTTTTGTAACAAACTATGCTCTACCTCGGCTCATTTCTACTGGTTCTCAGGTCGCATGGAGAACTTTTATGTTAAATAATTACTTTTTTTACTATTCGTACCAATGCAAGGTTTTGGCATTTTTGGTTACGTCTTATCATGATAGTTTCGTGAAATATTCAGAGAAATCTTTACCTAAATATTGCACCATGTAGGGGATTGAACGCACAGAATTTAACATGTATATCAGGATAATACGCTATTAAACAATCAACATAAAGCAAGATTTGTAGCTCACTATTTACAAGATTGAAAATGTATGGTAGAATAATACGCTATAGAACACAAATCATTAGGCAAAATTTGAGGCTTAATATTCATAGTTTAACATGTATAGCAGAATAATACGCTATTGAACACTAATCGTTAGGCAAATTTTGAGGCATACTATTCATAAGATTGAACATGTACGGCAGAATAATACGCTATAGAACACAAATCATTACGCAAGATTTGCGGTACCAGTCACAAGATTGAATAGATAACCATCAAAGTTTACATTACGTGGCTTTCTTAAATTTTCGGTTGCCGCCATACCTGGCTACTAAATGCCTCTATTACGTCATTGTAGACCATACATTACGTCAGGAAAAAATAAATTCTTCGACCTGTAACACGACGAGTATACTACTGATACACAGCCTCAGTTCTACCGGCTTTTGTAGTCACTCTGTAAAGACTCTGTATAGACATATCGTTATTCTAAGTGTTTAAGTGTTTAAGTTTGATTTAACATAGAGTTTCTTCAACTTCTAAAAAAACTATTCAAGAATATCTGGATTCAAATGGGTATTCAGGAATATATTAGACTTTTGGCACTGATTATCAAGGGCTATAAATAGTAAATGTCAGTAATTGATGTCATTATTCCACTTGAAACCAATACTTGGTCAATACCTCCAGTTTACAGTTTATGGCAACCCTCGACCTCTGTCAGAACCCTGCCTCTGAGGCCTCTTAGGCTGTTGGTGTGTCAGATACAGTAGTTTCATATTCTTTGAACTCAGGGCATCAGAAAGACCTTGCATAAAAGAAGGTGTCATACTCAATACACATTGTGTTTTGTATACATAAACATAACCCAGCAGGGATCACTTCTGGCTGGTTTATACCTACCAGTTGAACCCACCACTGGGCACAGGAAAACCCGATGTGCCACTTCAATCTGGGCAACCTTATGGATGACAAGTAGCGGCACCACACTAACCGCAAATATTGAGATTCTGGGGTTCATGGGCAATTCGATAGGTCTAGTCTGCTGTGGAACATGACTTTTGGAATTGGTGGGGTTTGTTTCCTAACCTCAGAGGTTCTTGTTAACCTCAACAAGGGTATGCCAACCCCTGCCTACTTTGACTGGAGAGGCTGGTTCAGAGCTGGCCTCCCCTTCTTCCGGGGAGACATGACTTTGAGATGTAGTGCCCTAATTCTTCCTCATGGATCTCGATAGGAGCCGGCCCCTACTCCCTAACCCTATCCATCCTGAATATCCTTTCACTCAGGTAGAAGCGCAAAAATACATAAATACATACGTATATATTCCAGAGAAGTTTCTGGCATATGGAAAGTTAGATCTTGGATTGTTGTAAATGTGGCCCGAAAGAACTGCTGGCTTGTAGAAAGTACTGCAACACCTTCTCCCAGGTTTACACACAAAATGTAACATTCATTAAATAAGGTTTTTTGTTTATTTTTAAGTTTACAAAATCCAAAACTGGAATGATAAAATAGCCTACCACGTCTCAGTTTTATGTTATAGTCTACGCTGTCATAGTCATATACCATAATTTGTGTTTAACAAGCTGAACAGTGGTTGGCAGACCCTGCAGAGCAGTGGTGGGGGGCATGATAAACATTCCTTTCATTTGTGTCTGGTGACTCACAGCAGCACAGCAGTAGAAATGCAGCAGGTATTTTAAGAGAGAGGTGTGTGTTAGTTTAATTTCAACATTCTTAAGTATTTTTTTGTAATGTCTAGTTTACGTCGAGTTTGTAAAAATCTCCAGGACAGTTTTGTTACGTTGTGGAAGGTACATCATTATAATCACAAGGAAGGCCTATAACTGAAGAGGTACAGAAAGGCATACTTCCTTTATTTTGGCTGAAGGTGGGGGGACCAGGATAAAGTTGGGCCCCACCTTTTTGCTGCATTTAACTGTTCGCGTCAACCTTATCCAATGGGCCAAAGGGAACAGTAGGTCAATGCCCTTTGCTGTTCCCAATGGTTGGCGTGAGCCTAGCAACCATTTCAATGGATTGTTATTTTTTGTTTGTCAACCCTGAGGGATATTCAAAGAAGCAAAAATGTAAAATCAGAAACCAGGACGTGCCACAGCAATCAAGCCAGTTCCACATGGAGACGATTTGCCAATTCCCACCCTCCCAGTTGGACTGGGAAAATTTTTTTATTCTCCAATATTAGTGAAGATGATGCCAGCAAATGGACAGTGGAAGATGTAACTGAGCAAACAGATACCCCTACGATCCTACCTTTGAGCCTCAGTGTCAACACGAACCACATTTTATCAAACAAAAACGAATTGAATGATCTTGCTTCGTGATTTAGGCCTCTCTAAACAGATAAGCAGAAACTGTTCGGATCATCGACTGCTAAGAATGGATCTTCTAGCAAAGGCACGACAGTGTCTTGCTTTTGAAAAAAATAACTGTACCAGTATCAGCCTTCTTTAAACTGAGGGTCAATGTTTGTTTGTTTTGGAAGTGACTGGGCTGAGTGGATGAACTTGGATTAATCATACACCGGATCGATGGCGTCTTTTTATCGATTCGTCCAAATTAGCCTAAACAGCTGTCCTATTACTCAATTGGTAATAAGGAATACACCATGATACCTGTTGCATATTCTGTTATATGAAAGAAACATACGACAACATTGCAGCCATCCTAAAGGCAATTCAATACGATGCGTACAAGTGGCAACTATGTTGCAGATTTCAACAGTAGTTGCTATTCTTATGGGCCTACAGGGTGTGTCCCCTTATAATATTATTTTTATTATTATATATTTTAATATTATTATATTATTTTTTCTATTTTTTTTCTTTTTTATATATATATATTTTTTTTTTTTTCTCTTTTTTTTTTTTTTTTTTTTTAATTTTTTTTTTTTTATAATAATATATATTATATAATTAATTTTTATTTATATATTATTATATATATATATTATTTATATTTACTTTTTTTTTTTTTTATTTTATTATATTTTTTTTAATATAAACCCCCCCCCCCCCCCCCCCCCCCCCACCCCCCCCCCCCCCCCCCCCCCCCCCCCCCCCAACATTTTATTTTTTTTCCACCCCCCCCCCACCCCCCCCCCCCCCCCCCCCCCCCCACTTTTTATATTATTATATATATTTCCCCACCAATACTGTTGCTTCATATGCTTTGGGATAGTAGAGCGTCAGACAAGCACTACCAGCAAAACGAATGGCCAAAAGGTCTAACTACACGCCTGGTGATAGAAATATACTCAACATACCTTTGTATGATCCTGAAAATATAATGTACCAGACCAGCACATCAACTTGGATTGATAAAAAACTTTGTACAAGGCAATGAGTAGAGAAGGTGAAGGATTTGCATACCTATCCAGTTTGTTTCCTCAGCTGAGCGAAGCTAAGATCAGAAGAAGGTGTTTTTCCTGGTCCAGAGTATCAGAAAAAATGATTAAAGATCCTGATTTCGAATCAAAACTCAATAAAAAAGAGTTGGCACGCTTGGAAATCCATTTGTCAGGTTGTGAAGGGTCTTTAGGAATACAAGGAGGAAAAAACTACAAAAAATTCGGTCCAAGATCTTTTGAAAGCGTACCAATCTATGGGTTGTCGAATGATCTTTAAAAATACACTTTCTCCACTCTCATTGGACTTTTTTCCGGAAATTCTGGGAGCCGTAAGTGACGAACAAGGCGAGAGGTTCCACCAGGACATCAGAACAATTGAAAGCAGATATCAAGGCCGCTGGATCCTTCATGATGGGCGACATTGTTGGTTCCTGAAACGGGAGATTTCACACCACAAAGAGAAAGAAGCACAAAAATAATAATAACAGCCTTTGAGTGTCAAACTTGCAAGTGAAATTCGTTCTTTATTCATTCACTTTAATGTATTAATAATCAACTTAAGTCTTGGTTGGAACATTTCCTGTCAAACAATTTTTGAAAATCCATATTCTCATAGTTGTTAAACTATACTTTTTTCAAGATTCTTCAGGCATGTCTTGGATCAAAAATCACGCGTACGTCTTGCTCTAACATACATTTTTAATGTTATTTTCGTGTTAGCAAAGGCAACATACATAAGAAACAACCTATTTTGATCAATGTTAACAGCAAAACAAACATTTTTTTGTAAACCTGCTGAATTGGGGGATGTAAGCTTTTTGTTCCTTTAAGTTATCATCTCCAGAAAGTTATTTGTTTCCAGATTTTTCCAACCCTTAAAAGTAGCTCACTCTCTATTTGTAAGAAAAGAGCGTAGTATATGTTTGGGTGAAATATGTTTCATACTATGATAATACCAAAGTATGGATGACTCTATCAATGTAGATTTCATTCATGATAGTGGAATGAAAAATTTTACCATGGAGTTACACAAACAATAACTCAAAATAGAAATTACAAAGCCTTCATCATATAGAACAGATGAATAGTCAATATAAAGCTCGTTCCAATTTTTCTATATTATAAAACGTGTTTTTCGGGATAGATATACTGTTATCACTTGAGAAAAATCTTTGGTTCACGGACAGGACATTGAACTACGCTCTGGGTTACAAGTTTATCCAAATAATTTTCATAACCAGTTTGGTTAAAATCTTCGCTCATTTATATAAGATTGAATTTTGTTTATCGGTATTATGAAATCCAAGAATCATTGCTCTTCTTTAAAAGGGGTGATAATTGTTTTATTATTAAATGTTACAATCTTTATAACTTAATTGGGCGAATATTATACTCTTTAATCAGTTAAGTTTGGTACAGTGCAGTAGTTTGTTTCGTATACATTTTAATATATTATTTCGTATACATTTGATTTCTTATTTCTTATAAAGTGTACTGTCTTACAGACTATCATAATTTTCCTATTTAATTTTTGTTATGCAAAAATAGCAGTATAACAAAATTAATAATAGAATCAGGAATAATAACCCACTGTCAATTAAAATTTTCCAAGTGACAAATTGTGCATATAACCTACCTATTACACGTGTAATTACCTACCCAACTTCGCTAATGTGGGCTTTAAGGGCCAAGTGTTCAAGTTTGTAAAGTGCTTCATCAGTTCTCCGTCTTGTGATATATTATGTAGAATATTTTAGGCCACATTTAGTATTTACATTCTGAGAAGCGTAAGAAATTTATAGTACTCTTAATTAAACATTCACTGCTTTATATTTATCTATGATATTCTGGGTAGAAGGACTTAATATACAATACATTTTTAAAGGCCAAGGACCCTCATTCCTAATTTCTGGGACAGATAAGCGGCTCAACACGAGTCACTACACAGTATCTAAGCAGCACTATAACAGACGCCATAGTACAGCTAAGCAGCTCAATATGAGTCACTACACAGTGTCTAAGCAGCACGATAACAGACGCCATAGTACAGCTAAGCAGCTCAATATGTGTCACTACACAGTGTCTAAGCAGCACGATAACAGACGCCATAGTACAGCTAAGCAGCTCAATATGTGTCACTACACAGTGTCTAAGCAGCACGATAATATAACAGACAGACGCCATAGTACAGCTAAGCAGCTCAATATGAGTCACTACACAGTGTCTAAGCAGCACGATAACAGACGCCATAGTACAGCTAAGCAGCTCAATATGAGTTACTACACAGTGTCTAAGCAGCACGATAACAGACGCCATAGTACAGCTAAGCAGCTCAATATGTGTCACTACACAGTGTCTAAGCAGCACGATAACAGACGCCATAGTACAGCTAAGCAGCTCAATATGAGTCACTACACAGTGTCTAAGCAGCACGATAACAGACGCTATGGTACAGCTAAGCAGCTCAACATGAGTCACTACACAGGGTCTAAGCAGCAGCACGATAACAGACGCCATGGTACAGCTAAGCAGCTCAAGATGTGTCACTATACAGTGTCTAAGCAGCACGATAACAGACGCCATGGTACAGCTAAGCAGCTCAAAATGTGTCACTACACAGTGTCTAAGCAGCACGATAACAGACGCCATGGTACAGCTAAGCAGCTCAACATGAGTCACTACACAGTGTCTAAGCAGTACGATAACAGACGCCATGGTACTGCTAAGCAGCTCAACATGAGTCACTACACAGTGTCTAAGCAGTACGATAACAGACGCCATGGTACAGCTAAGCAGCTCAACATGAGTCACTACACAGTTTCTAAGCAGCACGATATCAGACGCCATGGTAAGGTAAACCGACCAAATATCGGATACCTGCATAATATCGGATACCACTGTATCTCAGCTGACAGGTGCTGCAGCTTAAGCGTGCCCCCTTACCCCCGCCTACTATCTCATGTGAGTTTGAGACGTCTGCCACGAGCTGTGTCGGTGCTGTAAATTTTTATTTTTTATTTTCAAGTTTTGAAATATTTTTAGTGGTTACTTGGTGACACATCTGAAGCTATAAAGATAGGTATGTTTTGACGTCTACTACATGTAACATAACTGTTGAATAGTGTGCTTTAATTATCTGTTGTCAAATATTGCGTAGCGGTCTTACTTTTGATTTTATGTCTTTGTTTGCCACGAGTTTGCCTTCGTCCTAATATCGGATAGTATGGTCACGCTAATATCGGATATCCGATATTAGGCATGTATTACACAATGGTGATATGTATGTTTTAGATGCCGCCAAGAAAGAAGTGGAAGAAAAAAGACATGCTTAAGGCTGTGAATTATGTCAAAAGCAAAGATATGGGGTATCTAAAGGCTTCGAAAACGTTTAATTTTCCTCGATCTACGCTAGAAAATTATGTTAACCACCCAACAAAAACTATTGAAGATTTAGTGTCAGTTCCTCTTGGTAGAAGGCCAGTTTTGGGTACATTGGAAGCAGAGTTAGTTAGTTACTGTAAAACTGTGGACGAACGGTTTTACGGTCTTAGACGAAGAGATATCAGAGTTCTGGCCTATCAACTTGCAATAAAAAATAAGTTGCCTAACAATTGGTTGATTGGATAAATGGTTGAAAGGCTTTCTAAGGCGAAACCCAAGTCTCGCTGTCCGCACACCCCGTGCAGTATCTTTGTAAAGAGTAAAAAATTTTACAAAATAAAAAGTTGATGGATTTTTTGACATTTTGCATGCAGAACTGTTGAAAGTGAATTTTGCACCACAAACAATTTACAATGTTGACGAAACAGGAATTACAGTTGTTCAAGGTACTAGATCAAAAGTCATAAGCTTAAAAGGAAAAAAGGAAGTCGGCAAATTAAGCTCTGCAGAGAGGGGCGCGCTCATAGCTGTCGTTACGTGTATGAACGCAGCTGGGAGCTATGTTCCTCCTCTGCTTGTTTCTCCAAGAACAAACATGAAAGCAGAACTCTTCCATGATGAAGCAATGGTTCCTGGATGGGACTCCTCCAGGTACCATTGCAGCTACTCACCCTACTGGATGGATACAACTTCCCATTTTTACAGACTGGTTGAAGCATTTCATTAACTTTGTAAAGCCAACTAAAGAAGATCCTGTTGTATTCATATTGTATGGTCACTACTCCCACACAAGAAATTTGTCTGCTATAGATGTGGCTAGAGAAAGTGGTGTGATTATAGTTTGCCTTCCACCACATAGCACCCCTAAAATGCAGTCGCTTGACGTTTCGTTTATGGGTCCTTTCAAGAAAGCTTATTCAATTGAAATTGAAAATTGGCTAGATGCCCACCCTTTTAGAGCAGTGACTGTTTATCAAGTTGGTGGGTTGTTTGGGCGAGCGTATATGCGCACAGCTACAATGAAAACAGCTATCAATGGATTTGCAAAGTGTGGAATTTTTCCGTTTGACAGACTTAAGTTTGGCCCTTCAGACTTTATAGTAGAAGGCAATACAGCTGCTACAGAAAGCAGTTCATCGCCAATGACTAGTCCAGAGTCCCATCCTTCTACTTCGAAGATTGTTTCCCCTGGTGATATTCGCCCTGTGCCAATCGCCAGTACCCAAAATTTGTCATCAAAAGCAGGAAGGAAATGTGGAAAGGCTGTGGTCGTTACTTCATCCCCATATAAAGCAGAATTGACAGAATCATTGGGGAAAAAATCTGACAATGAAGACCAAACTGGAGTAGGCAAAGGTAAGAACTTGAAGGGTAAAGTGTTTAAGCCGAAAACAGGAAAGAAAGCTTTGGCGAAACAGAAAGAAGACACAAAAAAGGAAAGTCATAGGAAAACGAACAAAGAAAGCTCAATGTGAGTCACTACACAGTATCTAAGCAGCACTATAATATAACAGACGCCATGGTACAGCTAAGCAGCTCAATATGATTGATGGCACAGTACGCTTCTACTACTTCATGGCAATATTGTCGATATGGAGTTCATATAACTTTATGATTATTTCTATAAGCTTTTTCATGTTTGTTTAAACTTTAGAATCACATTTCGAACGATTTAGGTTTTTTTTAATTTTGTAATACATAAACAGTCGGTTAGATTGTTAATTAAAGCTTTAAAATATCTAAGTTTCAGAATTATAGTCATAATGTGAGTGTCTGAATGAGTTTCCATATTTAATTTTTGTTAAACTAAAATCTTAAGATGGTCGAAAATTGCATGTGACAACGTGAACAGGGTGACCAGACATCCGGCTTTAGGTGTACATTTTATGTTCGTACTCCTCCCATGTGAACTGCTGTTAGAATTAGTTGTATTTTAAGTGTTGTCTATAGTGTACTGTTGCTTCTATCTGCTCAATTTCCCTAGCGATATTTCCCCTTTATTTTATATGTATGTATTATGAATAATAGGTTAATTTTGTTACAATTCGTTATATATCTTTCAGTTATTGTTTTTATTTCTTATATACTGTATGTTTGTTAGTATAGCTTACTATTATGGTTACGATTGAATGCATTCAATAAATTCCATTTATTTATTTAAATCATTCTAAAAATGTGGATTCAAAAAGTTGCAGTTTTCAAAGTAAAATTCCATTTATAATTACAAACGTACAAAATTATATTATCAAATAATACTTTTATCAATTAATTTATTCTTTTATACTATTAATTTTTTTTATTTATATATCAAAGGCAAATAAAATTTGTTTTTTTTTTAGTCTCATTACAATACACTCTAATTCAGTACTAATGTACAATGTGCGTTTTTAATAATGTACAAAAAAATGATTTTCGCAAAATTTATAAAACTATTTAATACTGTCCTCCTTTTCAACCCAAAAGTTCCTCCTTTTAGGAACTTGTGTCTAGTCACCATGATTGTGACTGACAATGAAATCAAACTATCTTTGTTATAATAAACCTAACTTCCCACAATTCGTACAGAATTGGTTTACTATTCCACGATAGTAAACTGTAAGGTACGTGTTGTTTTGCAGCTCATGTATAAATTGTAATTTTAATTTTTTTATATTAATTATTTTAAGACTGGAGATGGTAAATTATGTTCTAATTTATTATAAGCAGAGATTATATAGTTTTATTTTAGTTTTGTATAGTCCAGTAATAACGATATTTTAACAAAGATGTTAACAGATACTTTAACAATATTTCGATTGAATTTCGACATCGGCAGTTTAGTCAACTGTAATTTTATCTTAGTTCCCTACCACTTAGCAATAAAACAATTATTAAACACCCTGATGATAACTAGTCGAATAAATATTTTTATTGAGTGTTAAAGTAAGTGAAATTACATTTTATTGATCATTTCTAACTTGCCTGCATCGAATAATATCAGTCCCTCCAGCGAAGGGAATTATTCACGGAGTTTGGTTATGAAGCAACAATCATCTGAAAAAACAATTATCCGTTTCCTGCAGCGCGTTGTACATTGGTGTGAAATTAATGCTCGTTACTGGAGCAGAAAGCGTATAACATGAACAACATCAAGTGTACCTGAGAGCGTTATTTTATTAAAGCCGTCCTCAATTTTCATATTTTACAGCAATATCAGATTTTCATAACATTTATTAACTCTGTTGAATGATATTAATTTTTATAGAGATATGTGTTGAAATTATTGAAATATTCCTATTTTTTGATCGTAATCAGAACTGGTATTCATAACTTATTGAAACACACCTATATATTTGTGATGTTATTAGCTATTCTGTGTTACCACCGATGAGAGTACTTTCATATCAGTTCAGATTTTCAATTACGAGCCGAACTCAAGAAATGCGTTCCTATTTGTCCCTTGTCTCTCAATAGGATTACCCGTCTGTATAAAATTTAATCCACTGCAGCATACATTTTCGTATTTCTTGAAATCTAGTAAAACGTGTTTTTGAATTAGTAACACATAGTGAGTCCGCATGAAATACATCCAGAATATTGTATAACATTTTTTGACAGTTATTAATAATAATTTATTGCCATTGGCCTAATGGTTTGTTAATTGATGGAAAGTTTAAATGCCTATATTTCAATTTTTCTACATATTCTTTCTTAATTATACTTGCTGGGGGCTGTGATTGCAATACAAGTCTATATGATGTATTGCTATAATATAGTTACATTTTCCTATGATTGCTACTGTAATTGGCTTAGACTATTGTGTAGCGTTTTAAAATAAAATATGTTAGTGAAATACCTTATTTGTGTACTTTACAATATATTAACAATAAATTACTTAGAACTTGGAAAAACTAAAGGGTTTCTTATTGGCAATGGAATCTTTGACAAGATAACAGGATTGCGGACATTTGACATCGTTACACCAACAAAGGTGTTATACCTTTTGTAACCATAACGATGGCAAACGTCCGGAATCCTGTTATCCTGTCTAACTCAGGGATTAGATTCTATGTAATTGGGCTTCATCCATTCACTTAAAAATATATTAACTATACATAGTTGTAGTAAAATTAAGAAAATGGTAATAATCTACCTTTATAACAATATCTATCGTAGGTTTATATTTATATGAACCTTTAATTACGTAATATAATTGCAAGTAGAACTATTCAAAAACTTAGATAATACTAAGCATAGTATTTTACACGTATTCTTGAATAAAGGGGGAAATAGTTAGATGTACTCACTGTGGCAAACTGATAGGTATATAGGTATAGTATTTCACTTATTGCAATGAAAAACAACACATTAAATGCTTCTATTTTTTTATACCCACATCTTCATTAGGCATAAAATAAGAATATAAACAGAACAATAAACACCACACAAATTGGAAAATAACGGTAAAATGCAAACACGCAACTAACACATCATTAGTGGCACAGAAGAACATTGGGAAAAGTTAATTTTATCTTAAATTAAAACCAAAAGTGTAATTAGATTTTTGAAAAACTGACGAGTTTGTTCAGGTATTTTTATATTTTACCGTATTTAAATTTTATTCAGGACAAGGGAAAACCTTATTAATCCTTCAAGATTATAATATTCTTCAATTTTGTATTTTTTGTGCTCAGCAGCATGTTTGGCCAAAGGCTTTTCCTTGTCATTATGAAAAATATTAAATCTTTGCCCTGTTATTCTGACTTTAAGGTTACATAATGTTTTCCGAATGTACTGTTTTTTACAAAGTTTTAAATTTATTTGATAAATTAAATTCTAAGAGGCACAATTAACTTTGCCAGTTACGGGGTGTGTTAAACCAGTTACGCTGCTTTTGAATTTCCTATAGTTTTTAATAATTTTGCAGGATTGTATATTTATATTTTTTCTTATGTTTGGTATGACTATTAAATTGAAATCCTTTCAGTTTCGAGACATATAAAACAAAAATGAAATAGAAAACGTAACGTAGCCTGTAAATAATTCGAACACAAATCCCAAAAAGTTCAAAAGAGTCACGAAACGTATTTTTCTGTTGTCAAGCCTCCGAATTGTTTGGCAAGATACAAATAATCTGATCACCTGTCAGAGCCTTATCGCGTATTTTCTTTTAAATTTGTATTTAATACTCTTTTTATTGGAACATGATCCATTGAGATGTCCCCCAAAATGAAGAGGATTTGAGTTATTTTGCCTGAATTAATACACCTTTCATTTCAATATATATATATATATATATATATATATATATATATATATATATATAGCTATATATAATTATATATTTGTGTGTTTATATGTATGCTGTTGGGTTACTTAGTGTCATCAATAGTTATAAC
Source organism: Homalodisca vitripennis (assembly GCF_021130785.1). Taxonomy (NCBI): domain Eukaryota; kingdom Metazoa; phylum Arthropoda; class Insecta; order Hemiptera; family Cicadellidae; genus Homalodisca; species Homalodisca vitripennis. Next base: position 221,962,890 of record NC_060208.1, on the reverse strand, counting down.
TCTTTGTTTTCAATGAGATATCATATTTAAGTTGTTGTATATTAATTTGTATCATGTTTGTTTACTGTTTTTTAATTCAATTTTTTAACTCTTTTTAAAGCTCTTTTAGATAATTTCTAGTGGCAAAATATTAATTGAATTAGTTAATTGATATTTTTTACATGACTATAGAAGGGAAGTTATAACCACATAGTTCGTTTTTACAGTTACTTAAAATATTTTAACTTATAAACATGCAATGATTCAATATTAGTAGTTTGCGATCATAACAAAATTATTTCCTTAATGCTTAAACTATTTATGAATTAAAATAAAAAATTGTTTTATAAAATAACGAGTATTAAATAACAAATTAAAAAAAATTATAATGGCATGAATTCAATTCCCCGCTTATAGGACCCACGCCATTGGTATCGGCAGCAATGGCCAAACCTAATATTAAACCGTAAACCGGTTTTTCATTTCCTTAACACAGTATACAAGAAAATTACATCCTATACGCGTAGTAACAATGAAGGATTTGTTATATATATATATATATATATATATATATATATATATATATATATATATATATATATAGATAGATAGCTGTTCTATTGAACACCGTGGAATCCGCACCACAGGATGATCCAGTGCGGGCGTTTCTTGCAATTGCTGTTATAAATAAATTTTAAATCGTTCCCAAAATGTTGTAGAAACCCAAGTATGGGATATAACACATCCTCGATTCGAACGCTCCTAAAAATAGTTAATTTTTAAATTGATATGTGAATATAGTACGAGGAGATACGGTCATATATTTGCAAACGAATTAAATTTCAAATTCACTATTTTTGGTTTTTCTGGGGTTTGTTCCCAAAACCAATGTCATTATATAAAAATTAAAAACAATGTATACAAAAACAGTTGATTACATTTTAAATGCTCTTTCAATTAATATTTCACAACTTTAGAGACCAAGATGGGATTTTCGCTACGTTAAAGATTAGTGGGGCGTAGTCGGGAGAGATTTGCGAAATAAGAGTATGCCTATATTCATACCAGGTACCGTAAAAATGTCCATGTAGTTTGGTTAAATAGTTTACACTTGAAAGCAAAACAAACAAACAAAAGCACTTTCGCGATTATAATAAGGATTCTATGAGGAATGATACTGTTAGTGCTAGATTATAAATTAAATTTTATACACTTACAGAAATAATTAGTAATAAATGTATAGTTTGAAATCCATACAATACAAATACATAAAACACATTTTTATGACATAAATAAATCATACCATATGGAGAAATATAATAATCAAATTAATAAATAATACGTTCGCAAAAAAGAATAAACATCACTATGAGCTTACGCTAAGTATCTTATATGTGATCGCGATGTGTCAAAAATATTACAGATCTACTTTACAACGATTACCACGGATTGGAACTTAAGGCCAGCTCGATAAATGTAGTCCTATAAATCTCTGTTAATCCGGAATTGCTCTGGGCGGCCTCAATAATCAAGTTGGTTGTCTGAGGAGATTTCCCCGGACGGGAATCTTTCAAACTGTCTTAACTATTCTAGACGATCATGACACTTTTATCACTTTGTTATTTTAACTAATGATAACGTGAAAAATACATTTTGAACCGACCTCTCGATACCGTGTCAGTGGTCTTCATGCTTGTTTTATCTTACATAGTTTTATTTCATACTACTGAACATGACCGTGATTGTAGGTTTTTTGTAAGTTCTCACAAAGATTTAAATTCACTATGGTTTCTATAAATTCATAAGTATTAATAGTTCTTTAAAAGGTAGTTATTTGAGTCCAAGAACCTTTCGGGCTTCTATTTTAACGCTTATTTTGTTGTAAATACAGTTGTGAGTATTTTATTGAGCGGTTTTTCGTCCAGGAATGTAACATTTAATTTCATCTGCCTAATATTTGTTCAGCTGCAATATTACAGGTGATAACAGACAAGCCCAACTCTCCTTAACTGTAGACTTTGACCTCGAATCTGATATCGCCATGGGATTGCCTACTGCTGATAGACAGGACTAATCGAGGCTCGATTCCTAATGATTTGACAGTTGGGAAAACAATAGGTTATAAATGTAGATATAAGAGTATTACGTGGTTTAGAAACAGTATGTATTGTAGTACACGAATCTTTAGTGTCAAAATCGCCTTGTATGTATTTTAGTGTTTTACACAATATTTTATACATTTTAATTATGTTAGTTATAACTAAGTTTTATCGAATAGATAATCAAACAAAGACGAAAAATGGTGAGCTAATGCGCAAACTATTGACAATGGTACGAGAGCACCATTGACAACTGGATCTGCAGAATCCGATATTTTACAAGATCCTTGTGCTGGCTTCATTGATCTAAAATATATACCGTGATAAGCCAATTAGGTAAGAGGTTAGCGTTACGAGGTTCTGTAATCACACTATTATGTTTTACTGCTAACGAAGCAGGTCTTTGTGAGGATTAAAGAAATTTAAAATTACGATAGTAAAGAAATTACACATTACTATATCAAAATATGGTTTTTAAATATGCACTAGTTTATTGAACTAAGTTTTGACGAATGTAAAAAAATATTAAACCGTATTTATAACCATTTATGTATCTATTATAATTTTATATAGGAAATGAGAACCATAATTACAATGATACTTGTACTGTAAAAGTACTTGAAGCTGATTTTATAAGTGAACTGATTGGATATAAAAGTAAATCAGCATTATAATATAAAAAATTATTCAAGACCGTGTTCATGCTATGTAGAAGTAAACATGAAGAATTGTCTGGTTTAAAACCGCTAATGAATTAAAGAGTAAAATACTTGTAACTTTAGATAATATTGCATTACTTCAAGAATATTATTAGCAGAAGGTACAATATTGTATACAAAAGGCAAAAAATGCGTCAATTAAAATCGTCAAAACTTTCTTATGTACAAAGATTCATCAGCACTATTATATGAATTAAATTATATATGAATTTAACTGCAATAATCCTGTTTATTTATGCGGAAAATACCCATATTCACGCCGGCCCTTCCTACACAGAGGGATGTTTATCAAAGTTTAGGTTAACCCAACAAAAATAAACAGGGACTATACTTTAAGCGTCCTTAAATCCTTTCTTGACATATTTTCATATAGCTTTAATGCTCTTGTATATTTCTTGATCTGTTACCGATATCCGGAATGTTTGCCAATATGCTTGATGGTGAAAGATTAGCTTTTTCGAGGCATTAATAAAACATTTTCTAAGTAAATAGTAGCACTTCTAATATTTTAAAAGTTTCCGACAAGTTTAGACATGCAAGAGCTGGATATCCAAGAGAGAAACATATATTATTTACGATTACTTTATTATACCACTGAATCTTATGTCTATCCATAATACTGCATGTAACCGTATGGGATTTGGCCGAGCAATAACCACCACTTCGAGTGAAAACTTAAAATAGATGAGCTATTGAGTTGATATTGAGCATAAAGTATCGTAACTACACAGGAAAGATCAAATTTGATGATTGTACATTGTTCTCAATGTGATGCTCATCACAATCATTCTGTCCATAGCGAATATCTTTACGTAACACTGTATCACCGAACTCCTACATTGTACGGTGAGTACCTTAAATACAGTACGGAGTCACTTACCAAGACCATTTTAGAAATTTTTACGAAACTTTGTAACTTAAAGCAGTTGCAACTTCAGGGAAGCCGGCTACGCGAAATATAGATTAGCGCACTTTTGTCGTGTATTAAGCATTATATATCAATTCCATTATCTACCATAATTGGAGGATTTTATGAAAATACAAATAATTATTTTAATATCTTCACAAATATCTTGTAGAAATAACTGTTGGGAATGAAACATCAAATATATATCTGACCCTAAATGAAAAATCAACTTAATTTTATTCACCGAACGTTTACGTCGTAAAAGTAACTTTGGTTAAAAAAAGTTAAATGAGTTTCCATTTCAATCTCTAATGCTCTTTACGGTAAGAACAGACGTTAATCTATCCAAGAATTCCGAACAATTTTCCAGTTTAGTGGAAGCCCTCAAGCGCTGGAACTTGCATTACCGGGAGCACAGTCTTAAATTGGTTTGAACCATCTTGGTCTTGACAAAACAATTATATAAATGTTGCTCAGTAAAGGTATTATACTTTAGTATTTGTAAATTATAGTTAAAAAAAATAATTTTGAGAAACTTCATTTTTATGTGCACGGAAACTGACAATTTAATATATTTTTCGTACATACTACAGATTTTTACGTACTAATATAATGGTATTGATCTAACTGTATGTTAATTTTCAATGGCAATGATGATCCAACTCTAATCCAGAGAACCGTGAGATTGCTAGTTGGTTGCAGTAGAAAAGGCACTGAAGGAGAGGACTACTGAAGGATACGTGGGTATTTATTCTAGAGGGTATTTTAAGATAAAAGAAAATCAAATTGTACAGCTTTTCGTGTGTATGGTTCAGGATTGATAACTCTAGTAAGGTTAGAAAGGGATAAAAATGTGTTTTTTATAATAAGTAGGCTGAATTTTAATAAAATTTTTACATAGTAGAGTAGAAGCAAGCCAGTTAGTGTACTATAACTTGCTATGAAAGCTGATACTCTGTTATCAAAACATCTCCTTATACTATAAATATTTATATGTCGTTGTCTCAACAGTTCTTTTATATATTTTCTAAAGCCCTATTTCGTTGTATTGTTAAATACTTTTCCATTTTATTTTATATTGTAACTATTTCCATCGTGTTCTTCATTTCTGTATCATGCTATGTATAAAAGTTAAATATTTTTTACCTATGTTTTGTTAATATTGTAAATAATTTAATATTCATATTTTATTATTTTAGGTTTTAGGATTTCCAGTCTACGTAAAAGTTGATAGTATCTATGTATCATCACGATTACGACATCAATTTACAATGCATTTGAAATATAATGGTAGGGAATTTTTTTAAGTGAATAATGAATTGCAGAGTCCAGAGTCGATGTTGGGGCTAATGGCCGAAGAGGATGGAGACCCGGAGTCAAACAATTTTCTAATTTTCTAATTGTCCCGGAGTCATATTTTGTAATAAATGTAAACCGTAATTGGGTATCAGCGCAATTTTGATAAGAGGAGGCAGGCTTCAAGGGCTAAAACCATTTCGTAAACATATAGGCAATTCATAGACAGTTTAGTTGGATTGGTGTTAATCTAATTTAAATTATATGATACGACAAAATTCTTTCAGAAACAAAATTATATACATATGATTACATCATTTAAATAATACACGTGCCATAAAACCTTGAGAGTTCTAGATGAACCAGATAATCTTTTTATAGTTTATTTAAATTTTGACAACATCCTTTTGAAATATCTACATTATCCTGATACGGGAGTACAGAAGCGTTAGTGATAACAGGTAATAAAAGCGAGAAGGTACACTATGTTCTTTTGTTGTGTTTTCTTTTGTGACATTTAACAATGGCTTCAGAAAATTGTGCAAGAGAGCCGTTTTCACTGTGAGGACTAAGAGAATTTTGTGAATCTTTGATATGTCAAAATCGTTATAAATAAGCCGGGAAGTATATAGGCTATACTAGATTGAAGTAAAAGGAAACCTCATGGAACAGGCATCAAATCATACATGCAGATTAGAAGCATCTTCTGTTGACACAATAAAATGACAGTTCAGTTTGAACACTACTTGCAACTGTTTTTCATTTTACTAAAGTTGTAAAATCAAGACTTAGATTGTATAACTAAGTTTTATAGTTATACAATCTAACAGGCTATTGAGATAAAAGGTATTTGTACGTATACCTGTTTTTTAAAAACAGCAGACTAAAGTTACTAAAATCAACAATAACATATAGTGTTGAAATCCTTGCCTCATTTAAAATAATTTTTAAACATTTACTAATTCACTGAATATAGAAAAATATCAACTACTTTTATAGAAACAATACTGAACATTTTGAACTAGAAGACAATGTTCAGATATGGAACATATGACACGCAATTCGACACAGGAACAGAAATTGCGCGCAGATCTCAAGAATTGCGCAGTCATCCTACCTACAACAAAAAGCCGCAAAACGCGCCGGCGCAGAGAACAGTGCAAAAATTACGTTCCGTTGCTATGAGAACTAGTTTCCTGGCGATAACAGTCGGGAGATAACAATGAATAGAGTGCAGCTGTTGTCTGACATCCAGGTAACTACAGCATGCAATTTAGGACAAAAAGGTGATTGCGACAGTTTTGATGGGAAGAGTTAAGAGGAAACTGGTGTGTGAAAATAATTTAGACACAACCACTGTCAGTTAAATTGGCTATTGTATGAGTCCCCTTTTGTTGGTAAAATTCACTCTTCTAACAAACAGACTACGTAGACATCTCTGTAGTCTCTATTTGTTAATGTTGCAATAAACTGTTGCTACAGATGATTAACAATAAACTTCTATGAGTGAAAATAACTTAGAGCCAACCTCCGGTAATATTTAATGTATGCCTTTCCTTTTGTAGACTAACTGTTTGAACAAACAGACTACGTTAACTTCTCTGTGGTCTCTATTTGTTAATGTTATAACACACTGTAGCAACAGATGATAAGAATAAACTGCTATGAGTAAACATAATTTACAGGCGACCACCTTCAATATTTATTGCATGTATTTTTTTTTTTTTTTGTAACAAACTCGTCCAACAAAAGGACTATGTAAACCTCTCTGTGGTCTCTGTTTGCTAATGTGTAACACACGTTGTTGATTAAGTAACAAACTGCTGTGAGTGAAAATAACTTAGAGCCAACCACCGTCAATATTTATTGTATGCTTGTCGTTTTGTATGGTAACTAACTCTTCCAACAAACAAACTAACGTAAACTTTCCTGTGGTCTCTGTGTGTAAACGGTGAAATACCTTGAAGCTATGGACGCTGTGACAGTAATGTGTTTACTAGTGGTAATTAGTAATGTGTTTGTTTTTTACACTTTACTCTTACAAACTATTGGATATTTGTGTTTTTAATGTAAACCTGTTTTAATATTTGTTAAAAGTTCGGACAAACACGGTTTCACATCGTTGTTCCAAGTCACAGCCCTTTTTGTACATAGTTATTCAGCAAGTTTATAATAAATTGGATATTAAATTAATCATATTTATAAATAATAATTATAGCATTTTTGGTAATCATTAGTAAATTATTTCCATAATAAGATGTTTTTAATTAATAAATCTGCATATTTTGTAGATGCAAGTAAATTTGTTTGATTACAAATGAGTTAATACCTTCTATTTCTCAACTCATCCGTCCTTTTGGGCAACTCGTAATGATGAATCATTCATTTATAAAAACTGTAATTTATTTAAAATCTATTATTTGTTTTTCAGATTTTTTACAAAAGATTCTCCTTAATTATTGTAGTTATACGCGTTCCAACAAGAGGATTGTCTAAAGACAGAATGCTGTGAGCTACATATATTGTTCTATATTTCCATTACTCTTTTCTGCTCCATCCTCCTTCTTCTTATTTCAACTGGATGGACTACGACTTTAAATTTTGTCACTGCTTTAAGCATTTTTATTTTGACCTTAACCGTGAAAGTTTCCCGTGTTGAAGCTCACCGTTTTCATTTTTCGTGGTGAAGATCCTTACAATAGAGTAAAATTTGGATTGCAAATAGAATAGACGTTCAAAATTTAACAAACCTCAAAATTCAAAAAGGACTTCAATAATGACATTTTAGTTGCAAATATTTGTGCATAATATATATTTAAACTATTTTAACAGCCCAGGGTATTATTTCCTTCCCTCAATCCCAATACTTTCTACTACTTGTAATCATAACCCACGCATTTGTACATCAATCCTATCCACGTTTTACTATTTAATATGATTTGACAGTATAACAGAATGTGAAATCGTTATACGTTACAAAAGGTATAACTCAAGGTTTCGAGGATTGGAATCTAACCTCTTCGTCAGGTGAGGGAGATATTAGTACATACAAAAATGAAGAACAGAAAGAAGAAATGCAGGGGAAGTAAAGGGTTCAAACATACCCAAAAGCTGCTTGGAGTCCAGTCCAGGCGTTGTCACTGCTTGGAATATAAGTCCCGAGCACAAGTCACGAGAACGAGAAACACAATCACACATTGCACCCGCACAGATGAAAATGGGGTGATCGGAAACCCCGTTATCCTGTCAAACCTTCCACTGTCAATAACAAATTTATTAAAATTAGCCTTTCACAAATTCTTTTACATATTATTGAGATTGCGAAGAAATAAAACTCTGCATGGATTGAATTATTAGTTACAGATGAAGCATATACTACTACATACAGTAATTGCCATCTGCTGCCAGTAACAAAAGAGATGACTTCCATTCGAGTATCTAGGGTCCTCAGAAGACATCCCATCACTCAAAGGTACTGACTGAATCTCCTGGACTCCTTTAAATATGGGAAGTTAAGCCTCAATACTAGGTCTGAATGAAACCCATACATCTTGTCAGAAAGTACGATGGCATGAAATAAGCTCAGACTCCGATATACATTCTTTCAATCGTGAGTATTCTATTTCTTTTGTATACATTAGAATATTACAGAAGCAGCACCTCTACGTTTACATTAATGCACACATATTTTGAAGTAATGTTATCTAAACCACTTTTTTACCAAACAATAAATTAGTATTCCAGATACTCGCAAATAAAAAGCATTATGAAGATTCTTGGAACATCATAAATATTTTCATTTGATACAATTGAATTACAACACATTTTACAATGTAAATTTAGTTTTACGAGTCCTTGCAGAATCAAGGATTGCCATCGTTAGGAAACTTCACAATTCAATCGATATTTTTAATTTACTAAACAATAAGGACAAAAATAACATACAGTAAAGAATTTGGAAAAATGGTTAGCCAGTATAAAATATTGACACCTAATTAATTAGGTATTTTATGATAATTATGATGAGAGTAGAATTGAATTTTCAATAGGCCCATCTTAATTATTAATAAGTTTTTCTTGATTTTTGTTATGTAAAATGTTTCCTAAGTATTCAAGTGTGTTGTGTTTGTAACTTGTTTTAGTAATCGTAAATTTGTACTAGAGATGATGTGTCCTGATTCAATACAGTGTTTCTCAGTAAAAGATTTTTAAGTTCTTTCATATTTTATATGTGAAATGTGTTCTTTAAATCGTATCTTGCTGCTCCTTTTTGTTTGGCCAATGTACAATTTATCACAATCGTTGAATTTAATTTCGTAAATTCATGATGTTTTTTCGAATGAGTTTTTTCCTTTCGGGATTTTCTAATACTTGTCATAATTTGTATTTATTTTATACGATGAAATTGTTTGTATGCTTTTTTAAATGTGTTCTGAAATTAATCAGAAATGTTGTTATATGTTGTACAAATGTATTCTGGTTTCTTGTCTTGAAGGGGCAGAAATGATGTTCTAGGTTTTCTTGCTTTGCCAAAACAGTTTAGAATTTGATATTTACAGGAAACTGACGCATAACAATACATTTATTGTCAATAATTGATAAATTATTAATCTATCCACCTATCTGAACAAAAAATGCTAGTTTCAATTCGATGACTTTCAGACTTTTAAATACACCACACTATTGATAACTACAGCAAATTAAAAAAATATTGCTATTTATAACGGTTATACCAAAAAGGTTACATACAACATACTTCACAAATCATTCAAAAGAAAAGCAAGAAAATAAAGGACCTAGTGAAGTGTACGAAACTCGACCGTTGAAACCGCAAACAAACACATATCATCGTTGTGGCCCGTAGTGAGATACCGACCGCAGCGCAATTATTGGGAAATAGTTCGGTCATTGTTTGGGCAGTTGTCAGTAGTTATTACTGACCTTTCAGGAACTTCGCTTGGATTGTAATATGTAATATGTACAGCTAATCTCATTTCCATAAAAATATTACATCCCATCGTCCACCCACAAATATAGTCTCTTCTTTAATAATACTACACGAATTGGAATCGGTATCAGGTAAGAGTACCGTAGATTGTCTAACCGTCAAATTAGTAAATTATTTATTTATAAATATAAATACAGGGATAATAGAAAAAAACCCATAGAAATTGATCAATCAATGAAAGTATGCATTTGTCGCAAGAATGTAGGATCATCTTGTAATTAGGCTCAAAGTAAACCTGATACAAATCTTATACTGTATGTATGAGAAAGATATATTCCGAAAAAGAATTGACGTTGTTTATTCTAAAATAATTAATTTCTTAAACACTAACTTTATTAAACAATTTTTAATTCTTTAAACACAATACACTCAACTATTATACCTTCAGGAAGTCATTTTGGTTTATTACGTTAACTTATTCTGTAAATCTGATATATGCAATTCTGTAAAGGATATTAATATTTTGTTAAATAGCTTATCATTCAAAAACAAATACAACGTTGTTATACAAAAGACCTGCTCGGCCTTCATTGGATAGGCTGAAAAGTTTCTTTAAATGTAATTGTTTGCAATCTTTGCGTAGGAATTTTGTTTCTGGAATCGATATCGGCTGAACCGTTTATAGTAGCTTGAATATAACATTCGTACTAAATTGACAATAATGGGAACTACAAAAAAGGTCAAGTGGGTTTTTAGTCGCCTATCCTTCAGTAAGTTCAAAAAATGCTCTCAAGGGAAAAATCTTGGTCGTGATTTGGCAATTTTAGGGGTTTTTAAATTTTATGGAATCGCAATTAGCTTGTATTACACTACATTGTTATAAGTTATGTGTACAATGGAATGTTTTATAAAGAATAAATATATCACTTAAAAATAAAAAATACAGTTTTTTCTGAAATATTTGAACAAAGCTATGGTAAATTACATTTTATGACAAAAACGTTCATATGACATCAGTTTTTTTTTTTAAACAATCTCGTATTTGGAAAAGAAACTTGACCACATATACAACATTATTGCTTTTTTTCAATGATGTATAAAAATTTGTATAGGGATAAGAACACTCAAAATCTGGCAAAATGGCCTGTAAATGATTATGCTGGGAGCTATAAATTTAACTGACTGTTGGGTATACACGTAAAAGTTATACAATATTTTGTGGTCTGTAAACCAATGAGTCTGGGAGCTATAGATACTGACTGACAGTAGTGCGTTGTTACACGTGAAAGTTATACAGTATTTTGTGGTCTGTAAACCAATGAATCTGGGAGCTATAGATACTGACTGACAGTAGCGCGTTGTTACACGTGAAAGTTATACAGTATTTTGTGGTCTGTAAACCAATGAGTCTGGGAGCTATAGATACTGACTGACAGTAGCAGTTGTTACAGGTGAAAGTTATACAGTATTTTGTGGTCTGAAACGAATGAGTCCGGGAGCTAGAGATACTGACTGACAGTAGCAGTTGTTACACGTGAAAGTTATACAGTATTTTGTGGTCTGTAAACCAATGAGTCTGGGAGCTATAGATACTGACTGACAGTAGCAGTTGTTACAGGTGAAAGTTATACAGTATTTTGTGGTCTGAAACCAATGAGTCTGGGAGCTATAGATACTGACTGACAGTAGCGCGTTGTTACACGTGAAAGTTATACAGTATTTTGTGGTCTGTAAACGAATGAGTCCGGGAGCTATAGATACTGACTGACAGTAGCAGTTGTTACACGTGAAAGTCATACAGTATTTTGTGGTCTGTAAACCAATGAGTCCGGGAGCTATAGATACTGACTGACAGTAGCAGTTGTTACACGTGAAAGTCATACAGTATTTTGTGGTCTGTAAACGAATGAGTCCGGGAGCTATAGATACTGACTGACAGTAGGGCGTTGTTACAGGTGAAAGTTATACAGTATTTTGTGGTCTGAAACGAATGAGTCCGAGGGGTATAGATACTTACTGACGCGTTATATTTGAACATTTATAGGCATATATTAGACATAATAAAACCTTTTTTGTTTTGAAAAGTTTTTCAAGAAAGGAACATATGCCATACTTATACATATACGAGAATCCTTCAGTTTTGAGGTAGGAGGATAATTTTTAATGTTAGTTTATAATAAATTGCAGGTGTCAACAAAAGATGCTTTATGTATCTAAGATCTATATTTTTAGTAAGAGTAGCTAATTCATTTGCTTCTTCTGGATTTGGTTTTATAAGTTATGAACCGAATGCTAATTATCATGGTAAAGCTACAAACCTTGGTTTTTCTTTCAATCCTTCTGTGGTCTTGGTTATTTATAAGATATCTTTTATTGTCATGCCAGCAAATCAGGACAACACATGAATAATAGCAAACAATTATTTACTTTTAAAATTTAAATTTAATTTAAAATTAAATCTGATACGAAACTTATTTTACGGATTCATGTTTTATCATAAGAAAGAGCGACTAGAAATTATTATAAAAAAATAAATGAGTACAGAAACCTGTAACAGAAGAGACTTTAATTATTAAAGTCTTTTATTTTACGTTGCATACCCATCATACCTCAACGATATCTTCATTACGGTATTTAAAACTCAATTTTGTGCTTTTATTAAACCGCATACATAAGTGAGACGTAATTTTTTATAAAGGCAATATATTGGAAGTCTAGGTTGAGCTCCAATATCTGCTCTAAATGACAACTATACATCACGGCAGGGAGTGGCAGCTTGAAATTCAACTTCACTCTACAAGCTCAATAATTCATTGCCATTATTGTAGATTCACAATGATACATATTCATTATATTACTTGTCAGTTATTGCTTACGCCTTCTCCTAATTATGCCAAATATAGCAGGAGACAACTTATAACCTTATTGAGCTTTACCATAAGCTTTACTGTAAAGCAGGGGTGCGTCTCACCAAGTGTACATTTGAAATGAGTAGCTCATTTGACTCGGGCATGAAGACGTGCAAACGTACAAATATAAAAGAGATTTACACGCCCCCTGGCAAACAAAACAGTTTTTTTGTTATGTTACTGAGTGATAGCCTTCAATGATGCTCAGCCAAATTTTATAGTTGGACATGCACTATAATATAACCAATCATATCCTATCCATATATTGGCTCTAGGGAAATGTTTCAAGCAAATTGAAAATGTACAGATGACATCTTTTTGAATATATCTGTCAACATGATACATTTATGATTTTGTTCATTAAGTTAGGTTTCATTGCAGTGTGTAAAATATAAAAATTTCTGTGAGCTAGGCAGAGCAACTACGGTGCAATATTGCGCAGAAATTAAACCATCAGTAGGTTATCAACTTCTAATGTTGACTTTTAACTTGGAATCACTTTCTGTTTACTCTAAGATCAAATTTTTAACATGTGTAAATCTCATATGAATCTCATCATGGTTACCCATAAGATTAATGTAAAAATATTCACTTAAGTTCAGCAAAACTCATGGAGTGGAATGCACCATCATTGAACCATGTGTTAACTAAATAGCAATGAATGTTTATGTATACTTTTAAGTCTATATGTAAGTTTGTTTTTAAATAACTTGAAATGAAATTGTTCACCCTATTGAGTAATAGGCTTCACTAACGCTCAGCCAACAAAAATATTTTTATACGAAGTATAGCATACACATAGTATTGAATATCGCCACTTACATTTTCGTGTACAAAGTATGAACGTGTATTTCTTTTTTGGCAGTTGATGGACTATAATTTTTCATTTTAAACTAAAATAATTCATTGTTTAAAGATTGGTGTCGACGATTGAGGTTTGAAAGGATACCAGGTTTTCGAACTTTTGCCATCGTTAATGTACAAAGGGTATAACCCAACGTTTCCATGGTTTTTTATCTATCTTCTAAGTCAGGTGGGAGAGGTATTAGTACATACAATAATAAAGAATAGAAATAAGGTAAGAGGGGAAATAAAAGGGTTCAACCGTACCCAAAATAGCTGCTTGGAGTCCAGCAGTGACGAAGAAAGTGCCGACATGGATTTTCGTGAATTAGTATCCCACTCTCGCCTGTGCTGGTGTAATGTATGATTGTGATTCTCGTACTCGTGACTTGTGCTCGGGACTTGCATTCTGTGTAGTGACAACGCCTGGACTGGATTCCAAGCAGCTTTTGGTTACGTTTGAACCCTTGTCTTGCCCTTCTTTCTCCTTTCTGTTCTTTATTTTTGTATGCTGTAATCCTTCCCCTACCTGACAAACACCCTAGATTCCTATCCTCGAAACTTTGTGTTAGACTGTTTACATACTCCAATGAAAAAATGTCCGAAATCATATTATACTTAAGATTATTGTTAATATTATTTTGAAGATAAAATATTAATAAGTACTCTCAACCTTTCTAAGAGAGGCAAACTGATTTAAAACGTGTAAGAAGACAGTCATAATTACATATATTTACTGTAAAGAGTCAAACAGAACATTTAGAATTGAACGCATGTCACGAAGGCAGACGAGAACTCAGTTTTTGGTCTTTTCAGCAGAACTTTATCCGATAAAGTCACGGAACTTATGCAGATTGTATTTCTGTTCATATTATAATGTTCCTGCTGAAATTTGTTATTCTTTAATACAGAATATATTAAATAGCCATGTAATAAAATATATATAAACAGAATTGCCTTTAATAATTCTTATGGTTGTTTATATTTTTATTAAATGTTGATAACTAATTAACTTAGATTGAATTGCTATAGCTATAAATCGTAAATTAGATATACATTTATGTTAAAAACCAATTAAGTACTCGATCGGGAACAAACCAGTACAATGGCTGTTTGTAGGGAGACGAGTTGATTCATTCAGCAATTAGTTGTTTGCAGCCCTTTCTGTTGCAGAACCGTTTTCTCCGAATTCTCCTAATGATATTATTCCCATAGAAGATTCATTTCACTGTCCAAAGTTCTCTTTCGTAAAGATTCAAATAAATTAGTTATCTAGATTCAAATAATGTGGAAATCTAGATTAATGTCGGATATGTAATATATATATATATATATATATATATATATATATATATATATACAGTACATGTACAGTAGTTCATAAAAAATACAAATACATTATATTAGCCCGACATGTAAGGCCAAGCCAGTAAAGATTAACATAAACGCAGATTTTTTAATTCGGATCCAATAATTAGGGTTATGTTTTACTGATTGCATGCTATGACGCTTACCTTGCATTGTTCTTATTTGTGTCTCTAAGTTCCAATTGGCAACAAGGTGTTTTTAGGAAGTAGTGGTATGGCCATAAGTATTAGATTACTTGAAAAAGTGACTTGACACAGAGCTTTGGTTAGCTGAACCCTTACGGTTGTAAGTCATGGTTTCCGGCCATTAATTTAGAAATCACAACTTGGATCGCGTGCGTGGTTAGGACTGGAGTGGGCAGGTAGGAAACACATGTTACCTCAAACATTAAGGAACGTAGATGAGTGGCTATGATGAACCTTAAGGCCTTATAGCTTAACACTACAACGAAGCCAGATTTTGACACGTTTTAAACACAATAAATGACCGAAAACCCCCTCACACAATTAACTTAGACGTGTCTTACTCGAAAACAGAAGGATACACAGTGAAATGTAATTTTAAAGTTATCTTCTGAAATCGTTGTCGAGATTTTTATGTGCAGTGCTTTGAAAAAGAAAGCCAGGATTTTGAAAGCCGTTACTAAAAACCTATTCCAGATACTCGTAACTACTTCAACTTAAAGGTGAAATTGAAGGTTAAATAATATGATTTTTTCCGTGTAGCATGGGAGGAAAGGTTGACCTTGGCATGCGCAGAATGACTGCGCCGTGGCAGTCAACTATTGTGACTGATACGCCTGGCTCTAGTCGGAGGTACAGTTTTTACGCCGCAACAGAAGGCACAGAGTGTTCTGAGGTACGCAGGTAATTAAAATCTTTAGTATGCAGCGCCGGTTTAGAGTTACGTATCGAAGTCAAAATTCGCCAGGTGATAGTCAAAATTCGTCGTTGGTTTAACTAGTTTCATGACATAGTATGTGTGTTGAATGGACATTGAACTGGTGGCCAAATATGTTATGAAAAAGTCAAATAAATCTGACTTCCTTGGATCAGAAGCCCAAAACTTCAATACCCTATACCCAAATATTCATTCAGCAATGTTATTAGAAAACTGTTGAAAGGAAGCTAGAAACTATCCCGCAAATATTTTCGATTCTATACTAACATTGAAAATTCACTAATAATAGAAAGGGCATGGTTACGTGTTCATTATCGAATAACGAAGGCTTGTCTATAGGAAACGGTTGGCCAAAGCACTCCTAGCTCACAGGATCGTGTTGAATTAAGAGAAGACCAATTGATTGATTTTGGATCAACGGCGTAGGATTCTTTTTCGTATGATCCTTGTAAATACGTTGAGATCATGTTGAACAATGTGAGAACTACATGTGTAACTACAGGTACATGTGAGAACAACATGTGGTAGGTCTGATATAGTTTGAAATAAGTGATAACCTGTGTATTATTTGATAGTATCAGGGGTTAATGCGTTGACCTTGCCTCCATTCATAATAGAAATATCGGACAACCATTAATTTAGGCTGACACTGTCTCTGAAGGACTTCGTTCATATAATATTTTGCGTGAAGTATGTGATTATAAGGCGGTGAGGTATTTATATCCCCCAGATGTCTTATGCAGTCAGAGTTGGAAAGGCGGGCCAAACTACAATACCTTAGCCCTAGACAAGAGACAGTATGTGGGTGACAGCTATCTGTTGTTCCTGTACTCAACCCACTATTACTGCAGTACGTAGTATCCTAACGTAGGAATTTCATTAGTGTAAGTTACAAACAAGTATTAGTGGTAGTGAGTTTTGTTACACACTTATCAAAGAGTAATATTTAAAGCTAGAAAAGATCGAGTGAGAACAGCGAAGGTCAAGGTCAAGTGTCTGCCGTGCTCAATGGGGCGGCAGCGAGCACGCGACGCCCGAGGGCACTAACTAACGACGCGACACGGCGTCGCGACGCCTTCAAGCCTCTACAATTTTGACAAGATATGAATAATAAGAGCTGGAGCGTCGTCTCTTGCATATTTTAATATTTTAAAGCAGACAAGTAATATTACTTTTTCATATATTTTAACTCCATTGCATTTTATTGACTGTTAGACATAGTCATAAGGACTAAGGTGTTGACAAAAATGTATTACAGAATATTTAAATGAGACCTATATGTGTTATAAATATTATGAAAGGAAAATTATTAATAAAATCTCAATTAAGAATAAAATATATTAGGGTTCAGGTAATAATATGTAAAGTGTAAAAAGATAAATTCTACCATCTAAACGAGTGATAGGCCTCCAATTCCGTGGTCGGACATGTACCTTCATAGAACCTATTCCTGCCCACGTAGTAATATAGTGTCACGTAAAATATGAAGTCCACAGATGAAATATTTCTCTAAATATCTTTCTACACATTTGCTTATCCTGTGATTTTTTAAGTGGTAATGAGCCGGTTCAATACCTATATCTCCCCGGCTCATGTGTGTTTTATATAGTGTATGTGTGTGTGGTGTATTGGTGTGGTAGAGGCCACTGACCATTTGAAGGCGTTTGGCCTTTCCGGTAGAGTGGCAAAGACTCCGAGCCGTGGTGTACAAGTTAGGAGTAGCTTCAGTTTCGAATTTTGTTTAATTAAGTGTTTTTGTTAGTTTTGCTGAGCTGTTTTCCTTCTGACATGTGCGGCTAAGTTTACGGCCCCTCACTGATGAGGTCCAGGAGATGAGTTGATTTTCTGCTGTCATCTCTCCATCATGCGTGGTCGCAGAGAACTTTCGCTTTTGCGCTCTGCTGAAGGACGGCCACCATGATGGACATTTCTACTAGTCTGTGATACCCTGCTCATATTCTTTATTTATTTGTTATTGTTATTGTTGCCATTTATATAGTTTATATTTTGTTATTTAATTTTAAGTTATTTTTAGATATTATTTAGTTATTTCTTGGATTTCATTAGGAGCCCACCCTTAGCCGAAGGATACCGGGTGGAATTGGCATTTCTTGTTTCAAATTATGGCGTTTCTAATTTTTGTATGCAGGTGCACCTGACAAGGATTGTTTGAGGTATACTACTGCAGGCACTTTTTATTTTTTTTATTTATAGTATATATATATATATATACCATTTATATTCACTGGATAGGCCTATGCTGTGTCTTAGTAAATGAACCTGAGTATACTGACCACGGTTTTCTTTTTTACCTAGTTTTGTTTTGATCCGGCATCCCGTTCGCCACCATGGGCGCGCGCTTCCCTGATGGTTTGCTGTGGGTGTGCGAGCGGCGATGTTCGGTTTCAACGGTAGCAGAGCGTGGTTAGCTGCACTCTCAGCTGTCTCTCAGTTCTGGTTTTGTTTGTTGGTGTAGGTTAATGTTAGGTAGGGGGAGGTTAAAGTACACAACTTTTTTTTCATTAGGAGCTCGCCCTAGCACAGGATACCGGGTGGAATTGGTTTAGTGTCTTGCTTCCTGCAGACTTACCCTTTGCAGGGAGCAAGGGACTCTAAATTGCTTAACCGCTAAATTTATCTAACTGTACTCTACTTCTCCCCTATCAATGTGTTGTTTTGTTATATTTATTGCTTCTGTGTTTGTAGGTTGTGGTTAGTGTATATTTGCAGGGTATCCTTCTATTAGGTAGCAGGTATTGGGTTCTTCACTTGGACCTCGTCAGTGTAAGCCTTTTGTGAGTTGAGTCCACTTAGGTTACTAAGTAATTGTTGCGTACGCTTTGTTGTTTATTGTTGTATTTATTTGTCTTAATTGTTTGGTATGGCGTTTTCCCTGGTGCCTGAACATCTACGCAAGCCCGAGTTGGTTTTTGAGGTCCTGGCGAGAGGACAGAAGCCCGAGGGAGATGTGAGGGCATTAAGAGCTCAATTACGGGCTTGTATAGCGTTGGACCGCAGCTGGAATGCAGAGTTCCAAATTAACACAGAATTTGAGTTTTGTAAAACCCGAATGGAGGAATTAGAAGACGATATTAATTTTGAGTCACTTCCCATGTCCGGGTCAGCAAAGGCTAGATTGGCATCTCAGCTTTTACATTGGCGTGACAGAATAGTTTTACTTATGTCAGCTCCTAGTTTAAACTCTGATATTAAAAGTTGGGCTTTTTCGGCCAGTAACAAATTAAAACAAGCCTTAGATGGTTTGAGTGAGGTGCGCTCGGTGAAAGAGAAGGGGGTACTATTTACCGCTGTCACTCCAACGGAGGTTCCCACTACCATTACTTTTGCTAACCATCCACCGGCTCTTTCTTTCGAGCCTCCCAGAGTTACTATGTCTCCGATGGGTAGTGGCCCTCCTGAAGCGGCTGGTGAGGCATCATCTATAGTTGTGCCTTCCTTTTCTAGCTTTGGCAAACTGCCCCATCCTTTGGGGAGTGTTTTACAACACTTCCCCGAGTTGATGGTCTTGACACTAATTTACTTATCCATTTCCTTCTGGAAGTTTTTAAGCTAAGAGAATTTCCTGGTATGACAGATGCCATGCTTATGCAGATTTTAGCGCAGTTTTCCTTAAGGCCGCTTTTTGATCGCCTTCTAGACTGCCTTAAGAGAGGTGCCACCTTTGACCAGTTCCACGCCGAGATCTTGGAGTTCTTTGTACCTGCTCGGGTTAGGGAGCGCTTGCGGGTGGAACGCGTTTACCGTCCTCAGGCACCAGACGAGACGTTGAGCCATTTTGTCGGGGAGATACGGGATGTAGCCCGGGTTTTGCGCTTGAGCTTGAGCGAAACGGAGTTGGTGAGCCTTATTTTGGAGGGCATTAAACCTGAAGAACGCTCCCGTTTGATTTTTTGTAGCCGTCCCGCATCTTTTGCGGATTTGGACCGCCTCTCCATCATCTCTAGAGGGGTTCAGGATGCAGATGATCAAAGGGAGGCCATGTTGAGGCATCTTCCTCACTTGCCTCCGGGGCCGGTCCATGCTCCGGTGCAGTCTGAGCCAGCGGCTGCTCCTTCCCGTAGGCAGCCTCCTACCTGTTATGGCTGCAAGCAAGTGGGACATATTAGACCGTTTTGTCCACTTAATAAAAAAAACTAGTAAGCTTGCGGACGAGTAAGCCCGACTCGTGCCGTAAAGGTAATTTTGAGGGCAAATATGTACCTGATTTTGATGGTAAAAAGGTAGCTGGTTTAATACAGAACAGAAAGAAAACAGAAAGAAATAGACTTGGGGACAGTTATCATCGTTGGCCGAGAGGGGAGGTTGCTGCTCTGGCTGCGCAGGGAGTAAGGGCTTCCCGCTCAACCTGCCCACAACTGGATGTGCTTGTGGGGAATGTGGTGCAGAAGGCCCTGGTTGATTCTGGGTCAGCACGCAGCCTGATTTCTTTGTCGTTTTTTGAAGATCTAAAATCCTCTGGGCTAATACGGCAGGTTGAGCCTAGTTCACTTATCTGCTGGACTGCTTCACGCACACCTTTACCTATTATCTGTAGTGCCCAGATTCACATCAAAATTAATTATTTCTCTTGGGATTGGAGCTTTTTGGTGGCTAAGGACCTGACTTTTCCTTTCATCTTGGGAGCAGATTTTATCGGAAAAACTGGCATGATTTTGGATTTGGCCTCCAGTCATGTTTTCTTTGCTTTCGCCAGGCGGGTGCTCGTTCCCTTTTCAGATGTCGAGTCTCGTGGGACTGCTGCCTTAGAGATGGAAGATAAGAGCTTGACTCCTCCTGACCAACTAGGACATCTTACGCCGAAAGAGGCTGAGGACATAAGGCAGATTTGTTCCAGTTTTCCTGAAGTCCTAACTGACAAACTGGGCACGACCAATCTCTTGGAATACGAGATTCGTCTTACAGACACCCGTCCTGTACGTTCCCATCCATATAAGCTTGGTCCGCCCAAGATGGAAATTCTGAGAAATATGATTGATGATTTACTTAAGAGTGGGGTAATCGAGCCGTCTTGCTCAAATTTTTCCAGTCCAGCGTTTCTAGTGCCGAAACCTAATGGGAAGTCCAGATTGGTCCTGGATTATCGAAAGCTCAATGCTCAGATAGAAATTGACTCCGTGTCTCTCCCCGATTTGCATTCTGCTTTCGACTGGTTTGGTAAGGCCAAGTATTTCTCCATTTTTGATCTTAATCAGGCATATCATCAGATTCCTCTAAAACACGAGTCTCGACCTCTCACTGCCTTTTGTGTGCCTTAGAATTTGTACCAGTTCACCCGAGTGCCAATGGGCTTGGCTGTGGGGGCCCAAACACTCACCAGACTCCTGGATTCTATCTTTCATGATGTCAAATTTAAGTTCGTGTTCAACTATCTGGATGACCTGCTTGTGTACAGTGAGAGTTATGAGGAGCACTTGACTCATCTAGAGGAAGTTCTAACTAGGCTGCGAGAGTCTGGCCTTACCGTCAATCCTGAAAAGGTGAGTTTTGCTCAGCCTGAAATATCGTTTCTGGGTCATCTTGTCTCTTCTCGAGGTGTTTGTATTGATCCAGAGAGAACCCAGGCAATCAGGGAGTTTCGTCCTCCTAAGGATGCCAAGGGGATTGCCCGTTTTGTGGGAATGATAAATTTTTATCGTCGTTTCATCCCCAATGTTGCTGAAGTGGCGGCCCCTCTGAACTCTCTTAGGAAAAAGGGTGCCAAGTTTGAGTGGGGTGAAGCGCAACGGACTGCTTTTGAGCAGCTGAAAGAGGCAGTGATGCAGCCTCCAGTCTTGGCTATGCTTGATTTCAGTCGTAAGTTCGTCTTGCAAACTGATGCTTCCTCCTTAGCCGTTGCTGCTGTTTTATCGCAAGAAGTAGATGGTATCCGGCAGCCCATAGCTTATGCTTCACGCACGTTAACCCCTTGTGAGAAGAAGAGTTGTTCTGTTTATGAGCTGGAATGTTTGGCTGTCGTGTTTGGAATTAATAAGTTCAGGCGTTACCTAGAACATAAAGAATTTTTGTTGGAAACCGACAACCAGGCACTTTCTTGGCTCCTTGCCCACCCCCGTCAGCTCGGGAAGATTGGTCGCTGGGTAGTCCAAATTTCTGCCATTAAGTTCACAGTGCAGCACGTGCGAGGCACCCAAAATATCATAGCGGACACTCTGTCACGCATGTATCACTTACCCAACGACCACCAGAATTTATCAGAGCCGCCATGTTGTGGCGTGCTCCTAGACTTTCCTCTGGCATTTTCGGACATTGTTCCACACCAACTTAAGGATCCCGAGCTGACTGCTATCATCAATGAGCTTAAAAACGGAGATGCCCACCCTCCTTATTTTCTGTACCGAGGTGCTCTATGCTGCCGTGACAAGCAGCGGAGAAAACCTAAGTTAGTGCTGCCAAGCTTTCTTGTACCGATGGTCTTTCAGTATTTTCATTCTTCTCCTGTGGGCGGACATCTAGGAATTCATAAGACCATCGCGAAGATTAGGGATCAGTTCATCTAGAAAGGTATGGACTGGGATATTGCAGCTCGAGTACGTTCTTGTGAACTGTGCTCGCTAAGCAAACCCGCTCAAAATACCAAGTTGGGTCTTTTGTCATCTGAGGTGGCGGAAAAACCTTTGGAGAAGGTTTTCATTGACTATGTTGGGCCTCTCCCGCGTAGCAAGTCCGGAAATAAGTTCCTACTTGTTTGTGTGGATGCCTTCTCCAAGTTTGTTTGGTTGTTCCCATTGCGGAGTGCTAACGCGCAGCTCACGGTGCAAGCACTTCGTAACCATTTTTTTCAACACTTTGGAATCCCCGCCACCTTAGTTTCGGATAATGGTTCACAGTTTGTCTCCAATATCTTTAAAAGAATGTGCTTTGGACACGGAATCCGCCATGTGACTACTTCCCCTTTCTATCCTCAGCCTTCTCACGCCGAACGGTTTAATCGCAATCTTCGATCTGCTCTCATTGCCTTTCATGCGGAAAATCAGACCACCTGGGATCAAAAACTATCTTGGATCCAATTTGCCTTTAATACGGCCCAGCATGAAAGTCACAAGGCGGTACCTTTCGAGTTATTATTTGGCTTTCCGCCAAACAACCCTTTGGCGAACCTTTGGAAAATTAGCGATCTTCTGCCACCTCCTGGTACTCCCAATGTGAAAGCCACTTGGGAGGCAGCCAGGCGGAATCTCATTCGGGCTAGGGAGTTAGTAAGGAGGAAGTACAACCGAGGTCGTATTGCCAATCCCTTCCAGTTGGGGGATCTAGTTTACTGCAAGGCTCACCCAGTCAGTTCGGCTGTGGATAAAAGAGCTGCTAAACTTTGCTACAGGTGGACTGGTCCCCACCGCATCTTGAAGTTTCTGACTCCGGTGACTGCCCGACTGGGAGATCCTCAGTCCGGGAAGATTTTCAGGAAGGCGCACATATCCCATCTGAAGCCTTGCCGGAGTCATCCGTGATTTCTCTTTAGTCTGTGCGGGAGGGTTTTAGGTCCAGAGGCCTGATCACCTCTGCTCCTTCTTCCTGATCAAGGTTCCTGTTTTCTTCTTTGTACCCACGCAACTCTTGGAGGGATTTCTTGCCTCCAACTGGATTTTCTTGGTTTTACCTTCTGCAGACTTCAGGGTTTCCGGTTTATAATTCTTCAACCATTGGGGGGAGAGGCATTTCGTTTGGTTCTTCATTTTGAAGAAATTAACAGAGGGGAGTTCCTCCTTTTGGGGGGGGAGTCTGAGCCGGTTCAATACCTATATCTCCCCGGCTCATGTGTGTTTTATATAGTGTATGTGTGTGTGGTTTATTGGCTGCAGAGGCCACTGACCATTTGAAGGCGTTTGGCCTTTCCGGTAGAGTGGCAAAGACTCCGAGCCGTGGTGTACAAGTTAGGAGTAGCTTCAGTTTAAAATTTTGTTTAATTAAGTGTTTTTGTTAGTTTTGCTGAGCTGTTTTCCTTCTGACATGTGCGGCTAAGTTTACGGCCCCTCACTGATGAGGTCCAGGAGATGAGTTGATTTTCTGCTGTCATCTCTCCATCATGCGTGGTCGCAGAGAACTTTCGCTTTTGCGCTCTGCTGAAGGACAGCCACCATGATGGACATTTCTACTAGTCTGTGATACCCTGCTCATATTCTTTATTTATTTGTTATTGTTATTGTTGCCATTTATATAGTTTATATTTTGTTATTTAATTTTAAGTTATTTTTAGATATTATTTAGTTATTTCTTGGATTTCATTAGGAGCCCACCCTTAGCCGAAGGATACCGGGTGGAATTGGCATTTCTTGTTTCAAATTATGGCGTTTCTAATTTTTGTATGCAGGTGCACCTGACAAGGATTGTTTGAGGTATACTACTGCAGGCACCTCAAATTTTATTTTTTTTATTTATAGTATATATATATATATATACCATTTATATTCACTGGATAGGCCTATGCTGTGTCTTAGTAAATGAACCTGAGTATACTGACCACGGTGTTCTTTTTTACCTAGTTTTGTTTTGATCCGGCATCCCGTTCGCCACCATGGGCGCGCGCTTCCCTGATGGTTTGCTGTGGGTGTGCGAGCGGCGATGTTCGGTTTCAGTAAGACCAATCCAAAAATCTATGCTAACATACAGCCAAACCTGATAGTGTTACAAGCATCATCAAATTCTATGTTGCCTGTATAGAAATGTAAGTTCATCAAACATTTTAATTGTAAGGGTTTATTTTTGTAAATATTGTGTGGATAGACATATATACAGTGTGGCTCAGGCAAGGCACTGATATCTTGATTGCTAAAAGCAGTAAAATGTGAATGAAATTTTTATAATAATGCAAGTTTTCCATGAAATCTTTTGAAAATTCTGGTCATCCGCATCGCTGATGGACGAGATCTTCAATTCTTGTTATACTTTTAGTAGTGGAAACAATCCACCGTTAACAAATGGGTGATGTTCATTAGTCCTAATATAAAACAAATTTAATCCAATATATTCGGTCTTTTATTTAGGAGGTAACAAATAACCAAACAGCCAAATATTTTCAACATAGCTATGCAACATACATTACCAGTTGCATTACATTACGAGCAATTAGCAATTAAGATCCATGGGATAAAAAAATCCCGCAATGCACTGATCAGAACTCTATAAGTTTAGAGAAAGATTTTGTAATATATCATGATACCTCTTCAACTCACCCTTTAAGACTCCATCGCGAGTCAATACTCACAGAACTCTTTGGAAGGAGGTGTCATTCCACTTCTTACCAGACAAACTCTACGACAGCCAGGGTCTAGAGACTGAATAGTTAGGTCTGCAGACACATAGATTTCTTCTCTGCTGCAGACAAATAGATTTCTTCTCCGACGCTGAGAAATTTATTCTACAGACATGCAGTGTACATTTCTTCTCCAACAACCATGGCGCGAATCGAGTTATCTCAGTCCTGCGCGATGACATTGCCTATTTGCTTCTTTTTTGACAACGTTATACCATCGCTACAGGTTTTGCTGTCAACAATGTATTTAATTTTTTTTATTTATCTTTTGATTATAAAATGGTTTACTTGATAAAAAAAATACAAAAACAATACAAGAAAATAGCGTTAACATCTAAACATATTATCACATATAAAAGATTTCAACATAGTAATGAATATGTACCATAATTCTCAGAAGGAATTGTTATAATCCAGCTATTAGGCTAAATATCGTAGAAAAGTTTATGCTGATTAAAGTGTAAAATACTAATTTAATTCTCAAAAATTTACATTCCAATGCGGTTTAGGGGAGTATCATACTTAAAACAGCAGCAATAAGAAAAAAGAATATTTCTTATAACTTAATACTTTTACGAAGAATTTGTTGGATTGAATTATAATTCCTTGACCTTGTACACAAATAAATTAAAGGTTTTATACCTCGGGCGAACTTTACTACTGAATTTTCTCAATTCTTTACTGAAATTTTTACAATGAGCTTTCACATTATACAGCATTTATATGCATATTGTATCCACATCAGGAGCGGAAGCAAATTGGATATAACTTTCTATTTAACATGTTTATTATGATTTGAATACTAATGTTGCAATATTATCGGAAGTTTCATAATAAAGTATTTACGTATTCGATTTTATTAAGGATTAAATTAATACTTTATATTTTGAGGTCTCAGCTACATACAAAATCGATCTGTTCTCTTGCAGTGCTAGAAGGCATGTTTTGAAGATGAAATACATATTTTCATTTACAGATTGTCTACACACTCTATAAACAAGTTGATAAACGATTCTGTCTCCATGATAGTCCTGATGGGATTTGTTTCAATGTTGATTTAAACAATGTGCATCTCAAATAAATGTTTATATATATATATATATATATATATATATAAGAGACGTCCAATATTCATTAGACAAGTAAATTTTATCATTTTAGAAATGCCCTTTATAAAAGAAATCACATTACAACCACAATACAATAATGGAAAATCAACATTAAAAGCGAATAGATGGAGAATCTAAATTAGATATCTTGATAATTTACTTTTCTCTAGTTTAATAACAGTTACAGAGACTGAGTTGGCAAGCAATTCATCAGTCAAGTGGATTTCTCTCATCCGATTATAGCTAATGAAACACTTTGGCAGATATGGAGTTATAGAGACAGTTAAAGAGACCAAGTTGAAAAACAACTCATCATTCAAGTGGATTCATCTCATCAGATTCTATCTAAAGTAGAACTTTAATGTTAGTTTTCCCGTCTAGTTTTTTTCTATTTACTGACTTGTAGAGTTACAGAGACAACTACAGAGAGTGAGCTAGCCAATTATCCATGAGTCAAGTGGATTCCTCTCATAATATTATAGCTGATGAAAAATTGTCTGTTAGTTACTGGTACTACCACTCTAGAGAGCCAGAGGTGGCTTTATAGAGACAGCCAGGCCAGTCAAGTGGATTCCTCTCATCTGATTATAGGTATTCAAAAACGTCGGTGTTGATTACTCGTACTCCGAACTCTAGAGCTGCAGAGGCGGTTGTGAACCGGAAGATAATAGGTGCTCCACAACAATTATAACTTTCTGTATTGTATTGAAAATTTGAAAAGTCAAGAAGTTGTTATTAAATTACCTAACAATAAGGAGTAAAAGTTTGTTATCTACAATAGGTGCCTGCCCTTGTCGTTATCGTTATCTTCCTCAATGGTAAATAAATATGTTCACATTATTGTTTAACTACCATTTAAATATAACTTTAAAACATTTCTACCAAGTTTTCGTAATATGTAAGAGCAGTTTTTTAGAATATTTTGAGATTTAGTAACCTAAAGTTTTGATATTTAGTCTGGCTATTAGGGCACGTGTTAGATCAGATAGATTAAATCTTTTAATTAGGTTTTATAATCGGTAGTAATGAATTAATTCTTACAGTTTTATGCGTATTATTTATCAATATTTGCGTAATTTTATAATTTAAGTATAATATTGTATATACGAGTCTTAGTAAAGAAATATCTATTGTTTATCCTTGTAGAATTCCCAAATTCTGTCAGAGCACTGCTGGTTCAAGTGAATTATATTTCCGACACCTATGTTGAGTTTGCCTTGTTATCATGATATCTCTAACAAAAGGTGTATATTTATGGCCAATTTAATTTACTTTCCTCTTCGTATTTTTGTTCTGTCAAGAAAAATATTTTATAGCTACAGAGATCATAGAAGCTTCCTTCTGTCAAAAGACAACTAATATGGGTTTTGTTACAATATTTAAATGTATAGTAAAAGCTATAAAGTAATTTTGTCTTTTATAATTAATAATTAAATTTCCAAACAATATGAAGTCAAAAGTATATTTTACAAAAAATTTTATTTTCTTATCTAGACACTATTTACTCTTTTCTCAACATCAGTGAAGAATAGGTTGAAATAAGAAGAGTTGTTACTTTCATGTTTACTCTATGCCTTCACACTTTAATGTGGAAAATTGAAAGTACTATTAAAATTATACTTTTTTTAAGGAGAAGCCGATCTCCTTTTATGACCTATTCTGCCCGTCCTCATGGGCCACTGGCCTGTGCGAGGATGTTATCAAACAGAATAATGGGGATAGTCGATACAGTACAAGGTCGATGTTACTGATAAAAAGTGTAACGGTCACAGACAGGTTTCGAACCTGCGTTATCTTTAACTCAGACTCAAAGTACAACGTCTTAGACCATTCGGGCATCGGCATTCCCAATTAATTAATTAGCACTTTCGTATTAACCGAGGGCCACTATTTTTGGACGATTTATAAAAATGTATTACTAAAAGATACTTTATTTAATCTTTTTTGAAATTAACGTCATTGCGACGAACGGTGATCGTATTCTGCCTCACAAAAGGAATCGATGTCGGCGAGAATTGACTTGAATCGCCACTAGTCGCCGCTACTCCCTATCGCCACATGTACGGCATTCTGTCAATAAAAAAGTTTTCCTCTTCAGGTGAGGTCAATCCCAGAGGTTAAGATAATTATTCGTGAAAAATTATAAATTAATGAAGCGAAACAATAAATAAAAAAAAAAACTAATAGAACAATATTTAATTATTCGAAAGTGACATGTGATTCTTGCGCTAGGCGAATTCGTACGGTCGTTTGTCTAGGACTATTTGGCGGCGATTTAGCAACATAGGGTATTCTTTTATTCATTAAGAAACAAGGAAAGTACTGTAAATATAATGCAGTTTATTTTGGTCCTGAATAAGGAAAATCGTCCAAAATTAGACTTCATAATATTGCTGTCCTGTCATAAAATTATTTTTACACAGAGCAGTTGATTAAATTGAACATATACCTTTTTTAAGTTAATATTTAGCAACTTTAAAGACCAATATGGGATTTCTCGCTACTTTAAATACCAGTAGGACGTAGCATGAGGAGGTTTTCGAAATCTATACTAATACCAGAGACCCTAAGAATGTTCCATGTCCAAGGCTTTCAAAGTATAATTATAAACAAATTGAAAATTGTTAGGTTAATTGGTTAGGTTAATTAAAAATTTATTTTTGCTGCCATGAATGGATTTTATAAACTGAACAACTCATTACATATAAAAGGCTCTTGCGATTAATATTTCATAACTTTGAAGATTAAAATGGGATTTTTTACAACTTTAAAGACCAATGGGGATTTTCGAAACAAGAAAAGACTATATTTATACCTGGGATCTTAAGAATATCCATATAAAATTTCTGTACCATCGGTAGGATTGTTTCCGCTTGAAAGCAAAACAAACAAAGTCATTTTCGCATATAAAATAATTTTAGAATGGTTATGGTCCATTTTTATATGTATTTTAGTATTTCTGCATGAGAAATGATTATAATCTCTATTTCCCACGCTATATTCCTTTGTATAATGTTATTACAATCTATATTCCAAATTCAATGAAGGTATGTGAGTTTTTTATTTACTAAATACTTCAATCAATTTGAGCTTCGAAATGTTTATTTGTGATTTATTGTATTGAACACGAGAATACCTTAACCACAGTAGTTTTTCTCCTGTATTAATCTTTGTCGATCAAAGTATGATATGAGTATTGTCCAATATTGAGTTACAGTTAGTAATTACAAGTACTAAACTATGTTAATACACATAAATCGTCATTAAAAGATATTGGTAGTATCGTAATAATATAATAATAATAATAATAATGTTTTATTGCGTGAACATATCACATGTTATGCAATCGTCAAATAACTGAATTAAGCTAAAATTTTTCACTCATACTTGCATCAAAATCCCTTTCTAACATACAGTTTTGACGTTCACTCTCTCCCAGTCATTCGAATTGTTCCACCCTTTCCCCAGTCAGTAAGCCAATTGTTATGTCTCCCAGTTGTGTGCCATGAACTCGTCCGTACTGTAAAATGCGTAAGTGGTCAGTGTTGTTTTTAGACGAGTCTTAAATGCCTTCAGCATTGGGGCACTTTTAATCGAGCTTGGCAATTTGTTGACCAATCGAACTCCTGCCTGAGAAGGCAGTCGTTCATGAGCTACCGTTCTATGTCTCACAGATCGGTAGTCGTCCCTGCCTCTCGTTGCATAAGGGTGTATGTCACTACCTCTTATGGTCTCGCATTTGGACTTGAAAAAAATGCAGGTTTCCATTATGTAGAGACAAGGAAATGTCAACAGTTTCAGGTTTTTGAAAGCTGGTCTGCACGACTCTCTCCGTTTCAGTTTTGCAATTGTCCGGACTGCTTTTTTTTGAAGGATGAAAATTCTGGAAAAGTTTTCGTTTGTGCAACCTCCCCACAAAGCCACTCCGTAGGAGAGGTGCGGGTAGATTAGTCCGTAATATGCCGTCATCAGTACCTGGGTTGGGCAGTATTCGGACAGTTTCCGCAAGACATAAATGCCTGAGGATAGCTTTGAACAAACATGATCTACATGAGAATCCCAAGTCAAACCTCGATATAGGTGTATTCCTAGGAATTTCATAGCGTAGACTTCAGTGATTTCAGTTTCATCCAACATGACTGTTGGACTATAATCTGAATCTGTTTGTCGCAAACTGAATTTGATGAAAGATGATTTCGATCGGTTTGTTTTCAGATTGAGCTCGTTGAAGTGTTGAACTAAATTGTTTAGCTCAATGAAAGACATTTTTTCGAGCGCCTCTTGTGATTCTGAGTTGAGATAGAGAGTCGTGTCATCTGCGTATTGGACGAGCCGCCCTTGTTGCACAGATGAGCTAACATCATTGACGTAGATCAAAAAGAGAAAAGGGCTGAGTATTGAGCCTTGAGGAACTCCATAGTTCAGCCCCAGCTCCTCCGATCTAACGCCTGAAATGCCTACGAATTGTGTTCGATTACTAAGATACGATTCAAGCCACTTGAGTGACCTTCCTCGTATTCCGTAATACTCCAGTTTGTGAGTGAGGATTTGGTGGTCGACACAGTCAAAAGCTTTTGATAAGTCAAGGAATATACTCAAAGTATTCCCTCGACCTTCAATTCCCTCTACCACTGCATCGACTAAACGGGCGACTGCGTCTACTGTCGATTTACCGCTTCGGAATCCGAATTGGTTTGCAGATAGCAGGTGGTGCTTATCCAGAAAATTTAGACATCGGGAAAGAAAAAGCTTCTCAAAGATTTTGCTGAAAACCGGCAGCATTGAGATTGGGCGGTAATTTTGAACAGAGAAAGGGTCGCCCTTCTTGAAAATTGGCCTGACATTGGCCTTTTTGAGAGAGGAGGGAAAGGTTCCAGCGTGAAAAGAGAGGTTAATGAGATGTTCAAGTGGCCCCAATAAATGCTTAGAACACTGTTGTAGAAGCCACGTTGACACGTGATTCGAGTCATTTGACCGTTTTGTTGGAAAATCTCTTATCACTCTGGCAATCTCCTCCTCTGATACCGGGACCAGTGCCATTGAAGCCACCGGGCTCGGTACTAAGGGGGAGCAGGCTGACTATGTGGTGGACGAAGTCCTTGGTCAGCTCCAACCGAGGAAAAGAATTTGTTAAACTCATCAGCTATCCTTGAAGGGTCGTTGATGAGTTTATTTTTTATGTGCAGTTCAATTTGTTTGTCAGTCAGTGGTTTTTTATTGTTAATGATGGCCCATGCGGTTTTTGAAACGTTTTTTGACGTGAGGAATGCTTTGTTTACATCGTAAGCTTTTGCAGCCTTGATGACTTTTTTATAAATCCGTTTTGTAATTTTGAAAAAATGTTTTGAATTCCTCGTTGGTTGTGTGCTTGTTAGTTTCTGAGAAAAAGAGGAGTCTTTCTCTAGAAACCAGGATACCTTTGGTAATCCATGTGCACTTCCTTTTTTTGCGTTTTTGTTGGGTATTCCTTAGGGGACAGCTCACGTCTAAATTGAAATTGAAGGTGTTTTCAAATGTTTGGAATTGCAGCTCAAGGGAGTCTTCAAAATTTAGAAAGCTCCAACTCTCTTTTTTCAAAAGAAAGTTGAGTAATGCTATGTTTGCGGGCCTTATGTCTCTAGTTGTTTTCTTTTCGACTGGATCCCTTGTAGCTTCATGACCATTGACGATGACCTGTTGGCCATAGTGGTCTGAAATGGCTGTGTCAACCACCAATACATCAATGTCTGTCATGTTTGTGACGACATTGTCGATCGCAGTCGCCGAATCGGCCGTCACTCTTGTTGGAGAGGTGACTGACCACTTTAGGCCAAACGACCTCAGTATATCGGCGAATCTCCTCGTCATGGGGCTATCAACATCCAAAACATCAATATTGAAGTCCCCCACGACAATGAAGCCGCGATTTTTCTCTGTCAAGTCAGAGAGAGTTTCTTCGAAATTCAGAAAAAAGATGCTTCGTTTCCGCTGGGAGACCTATATAAGCCAATCAGATCAAAATTTGAGTTTTTTGTTTGTACTTTCACCCCCGTGAGTTCAAAGTCTTTGTCTGTAGGTTTGGCAAGGGTGAGGGGGGTAAAGGAGATTTCGTTTTTTAGAAAAACTGCTACACCTCCTCCTTTGAAGGAGTTGCGGCAATAAAAATTTGCCAATTCATAATTTTGAATTTTGAAATTTTCAATGTTGCTGTTGTTAAAACCGTGCTCGGTTACAACTAGCAAATCAGGATTGAGCTCCTCACACATGAGGAGGAGCTCATCTCCTTTATTTTTGGCAATTTGTGCGTTTTGGTGAAAAATTTTGAAATTGTTTGAGATTTGTGTTTTTATTGTTTTTTGCTTGTCAGTCAAATTTGTCGTAGAAAGTTAAATTATGTTTCCAAACCAACCACTTATTTGTAGTACTCTTCATTAATGCAGTTTGTCTGGTACAGCTTCAATGATGCATTTAGTAATTTCAACACCATACTTATGTTACTCTTCATGGGGAAGATTCGTTCTAGTTTATCGGATACACAAAGCATCTTTCCACCACTCACATCATTTTAACGATTCTATTAGTTAATGTGTTAGTATTTAATTAACATCATTTGAGCATGTTTTCATGGATCTCAAAATTATCCCCATATGAGGATAGTGGTCAACTGAAACATATTAAATGGGTTGGCTTGTTGTGATTCCCGTAAGTCTCAGGTTGGGGCATCATTTCGATTACGCTGTAGAGTGATCTGTCTTTTTTATAACGGACATCCAGTTTGCACACGATACACACGACATAGACACGGCACGATGTTGACTATGTTTTATATAAAAAATGTTTCATACGGTATTAAGTTAAAGTGTATTAACGCTAAGACGCTTAATATATGGCTGGTTCCTTTGGAGCCCTAAACCACGAAGTAGCTAAGTGAACTTCCGATGAACTTCAGACTTCTAGCTACACAAATCGCTCTTACAAATTTATGGCTTTTGAAGACAAGTTGGACTTGTTGTTGTAATCTCAGCTCCTTCGCTAATGCACTAGGGACAAGAATAATACCAAGTAATGTTATTAAAAAAATATATTTTATTATTATTAATTGTAAAAACTAACATTTATTATGATTCTTGTTGGAGTAATTATAAGTGATGTATTGTAGCAGAAATATTTATATAAGTTTTATTTTACCAGAAAATAGCAACTGATGATGCTAATTAGAAACTTTTATGATATTAGATTAGAAAACATGCATATACAGTATAACTGGTTCAGCGGATTTTAATTCCAGTCCACAGTAAAATTATTAACGAAAAAGTATTTTTTCGAACATTTGCCATCGTTCAGTAATACCAAAAAATCATTTACACTACGCTTAGAGATCTGCAATATAATCTCTTTTTCAGGTAAAAACTAACGTAACACACAATTTAAAACAAGGTTAAAATAAACAAATCATACCAGAGCTTTGTGACACGCGTAAGTCATTAATCACAGCTACAATGTTTTGTGTCAACTTCACTACCTCTAAAAAATACACTTAATAAAATCTAAACACAATCTAATTGCTATAACTGAACTAGAGAATACAGCTTAAAATAGGTCTGCATTCGCTCCCAACCACCTACGATTGATATTGTATAAAATACGACCTTCTTAATAATGTATAAATTTCAAAGTTTAACTGATGTTTCAGCCATTTTGTTGAACTTTGGTTGAAAGTGCCAACCACAAAACCTAAAACATTTTGGGATCAATATAAATCTGTTACGGTCTGTATTCTCCAGCCAACCACTTACGACTGAGTTAAATCCTTCCACTTATAACGATTAAAACTATTGTAAGTGTAAATTTTGTAATAGCAATAGTACAAAATTATGTACAATACATTAAATTGAAAAATTAAGATTAAAACTTTACATATTTATTCCTTATACATATTATAACGCTGTTTCGAAAAAAAGTCGTTACGTTACTATTTAACACAGGAAATAGTCATACAACTACATTAATAACTAAACAGGAATAGATCTTCAAAATCAAATTATAATTCTTGAACATCCAATAATATGCTTACACTAACCAGAATTTAGAAAAGAAATTAAGTGAATTGAAACGTAATTTAAAAATCTGTTAACATGACTAATGCTAATTGTGTAATTAAATGAAGGTATTGATACGTTCTTCTACTCTACAAAGGTATAAGATTTCATTGGAAAGTTTGAAAAACAAAACTCTGTTTAAGCTACAATGCAACAAAAGTTGAATATTAAGCATTAGTTTCTTGTGTGCTTGCATGTGTGTGAGAGTGTATGTTATGTTATGTGGATCATAATAGCTCAAATTGTATATTTGTACTTTCTTTAATTCCTTTCAGAAATCAATGTTCCAAAACCTATTCCAGACAGTATATTCAGGCTTCACAGCACCGATGTTACTGGCCCAGAAGAAATCTCTTTCAAATTAATTGGCACCTTTTGCTATTTGATCTTTGCCTACACGCTAATTAGTTACTCATGTAAGGCCTACCTACTTAGTTTTCATTAACTTAGGATGGCTCTAACATTAAATTTTCAACATTATACTAGCTATTGAATAATCTTTTACTTACTG
Source organism: Homalodisca vitripennis (assembly GCF_021130785.1). Classification (NCBI taxonomy): domain Eukaryota; kingdom Metazoa; phylum Arthropoda; class Insecta; order Hemiptera; family Cicadellidae; genus Homalodisca; species Homalodisca vitripennis. The sequence goes on along the minus strand of NC_060208.1, from coordinate 221,927,953 downwards.
CACTGATTAAGAAGGTGCACTCAATATTCTCAAATAAATTTTAAATACCCTAGTCCACCATACGGATGCCTTTTTGTTATATTATCAAGAGCTCATGTGTAACTTTAAGAGTATGATAAAAAAATCGATATTTTATGTAAGATTGTTCATGTCGTTGATATAAAATACGTTAATTTTACTCAAAATTTAAAGTTTGTTTCAAAGAACTAGAAACTAATAAACGAAAAATTCTAATGTATGTTTAAATTTCACCAGTAACACTACATCATTTATATGATTAACAGACATTTTTCTTCGTTATACCTGTAGATAACAGAAACACGAAATTTCGAGGACCATGATCTGCCTTCTTCTTCAGGTGCCACATCCCGTGTAAGGTTACTCATGGAAAATATAAACAATTTATTTGAACTACATACAGTTTGTTCGTAAAAAGATTGAATCTTACCTGATGTCTAGCACTAACTAAGCAAAATGAAAAACCATCAAAAAAAGTATACCGCTGCAGATACTATCTAACTATAGTACACTATTACATACAGTGTATTTATATTACTGCTTCATGTCTAAAAATGCGGAGCTCTTACATTAAGATTCTGAAATCATGAAGAGTTCATCATGCCCTATTAATAAAAAGGTAATTTTATTTAAATTTTGAGTCTTAATTTAAGTTTATAACGACAATACTATTACTCTAAACAAATACGATTTACATCCACAGCCACGTGTTCATAACAATGCTTTCTTTTATTTTTATTGCATTTTTTTATAGCATAGCCTTATTTCTTAAGTATTGACTCCTGAAGAAGATAAGTAATGCTAGTTTTGAAACGTTATGTTTTTTACAGTGATAAGTGTTTCAGTTTATATTATCCTTTCAAAAAGGTTGCAGAAAAAATACTAAACTTTACCGAATAAATGTAAATTTAGATATAACTTTCTTTAAATATAAGTAGAAGCCTTTTATTATTTTGTTGGCTTTTGTAGCCACCTCCCTCTCAATAAAAATAAAGCAATATGTAGACTTTAACCAGCCCTCAGTTCAGCTATCCGTGATGTCCCCTCAAGCTTGTCCTTGGTGTTTCAAGAGACACGCCAACATCTCTCTAGGCGGGAAAAGCGGTTAATGGCTGGGATGACTCAAGAGATGGCGGCGCAGAAGCGTATCCGGGGGAAAGCTCACGCAGCGGCTGCTTCCACCGCCAGCACGCCATCCTCCCAGGGAAGTCGGCGACCACTCCTCAACGGCCAGCTAGCATACAGAATGTCTCCTATGAGGACACCGGGAGGCGCTCCCACAGTTCAGACATTCTACAGGACAAAGTATTATCTCCAAATTTAAACGGAAATTCTGTTTTCATAGGCAGCCTATTTTACAGCAATGGATTAAATTGACTAACCTAAATCGACAAAGTCAGAAAAATAAAAAAATACATGTTCAAGGTTTCCTAAGACTACTCCACCAAAACGCTCAGTACTCGACCAACAAATCGGATGAAATCAGCTTATGTGAGAGAAGCTGAAATCAGTCATTCTCGTTGTAACCAAGAACGGTGTGGCAACGAAAACCTTGACTTTGCAAAATTACAAATGAAAAATTGGCAGGTGCGTATTCCTACTGTCGACAGGCCTCTAAAGGTGGTGGTGTAGCATTTTTCTGACAAACCATTTAGTTTTCCTAATATTTTCAATCAAAGAAACAATTGCGATTATTTCTAAGCAGATCACATATTGGAGGATGTCTACTCAACAAAACTCCTTGGAATAGTCTCCCTACTCAAAACAAAACTCCCTACTCTTCGATCGAGGGTTGACATGAATAATCGCATTGACTATGTGTGCTCCAAACTGTCCTTGGGAATATATGTTATGAGGTCCTTGGCCCGATACTGCCCTAGTGAGGTATTGATAACGGCTTATTATGGACTAATTCAGCCTCACCTTTCCAATGGAGTGGTGTTGTGGGGAGCCTGTGCCAGCAACCATTTCCTGAGGGTTGAAATTGCGAAGAATTAATGATACTTGAACAATGTTGAAGTGTGGATGATGTGGTAATGTGGTGTGAGTGTTTAAAATTTAGAATACATTATAAAGTTTACTGTACAATGTGCACTTATTATGATCAATAAAAGATTTGATTTAACGCCATACCAGGAGTTGCGCGTAACAGGTTTCGGTGTCGCTGTATTACCATTGGCAAAATTCGCTCTGTAGTTTGGAACAGCTATAAACTCCATTTAAAATTGCGCTTCTAAAGTGTCATAAACATTGTACTTTATAATTACGATACCAATGAGTAAACAAAGTATTCCTTAGTAAAAGATATAAGTAGTGTACGATATCCTTATGTGATAAAAAACAAATCAGATATGTAATAAAGAATAAGGCATTTTAAATTATTTTCCAGCTGGCGAGATGTGATATTTTAGGCTCAAATTCTACTAACTTAGTCACTATTTCTAGCATAATTGAGTTTCAAAGTAGAATTTTGCCAAGAAACAGGTCAGCTGGTAGTGGATAACATTTAAGCTTTAATGTAGGTTATAGCAGTTTGAGTACAGTGAGTATTTGTCCTAGTTCTGTACTGCGGCCATTAGTAATAACTTAACTCGTGGCCTACTCCATACTAGCCAGTTAAGCAGATTTTATGACCAAGTTCATTACATGATGGAGTATTGATGATAAGAACAAGTAACCGAATAAAATAATTTTTTTTAGTAAATAACCTTTGCTACGGATAGTTCTCATCAATTTTTTTTTCATCACTTTTTGCTTAGGGGTATACGTATTTTTATTAAGCAACGTTATGTAGTTTCTCACATTAAAACATAACGTTAAAATCGTTTAACTGAACTATAATATACGGGACATTATAAAATTCACATTTTATGATTATGATATTATCGTGAATGAAGTTTATGTTACATTTTTAAATAATTGATACATATCAAAGCTATATGTAACATAGAGTGTAAACATTTAACTTGTATTTTATAATAACTAACAACTCTGCATCATCTTTACATCAAGATGGAATGAAAAAACTCAAACATCTGAAAGCAATACTCTCTGTGCCTCATTAAAATTCAAAGCGTCTTCCATTACACCTGGAGAATTTAATCCTGCTCTCCATTACCATAAGTTTCGCTCTTTTAATAACCTCCTGTAAGGGCAGCGCTTGTGTCGTTGGGCTCGTTAATGATTCCTCAGCCAAACTAGTTCACCTTATGTTACAACTTCTACCCTCCTTGTAAAGAGAATGTACATTTACCGTGTTCTTCAGACCCATCAGTGTTCTTGAATCCAATTTTAAAGTTTAAAATTGGTTTACAAAGAAAAATCATTACTTTAATCAAAATTCTGCAACGCAAAAAAATTTACTTTTTTCAGTATATATGATAATTTTAGTTTCTAATAATTATAATGATTTCATTTATGTTTACAGTTATTGTATACCCCCGGTCGGAGATAATTAGAAATAAATAGCTTAGGTAAATTGATGATTTATTATTTGTTTTACCTTGAACCAGTTTAATATTTAATTGGTAAATAATTCTAGATATTGTGTCCTTGTGCATATTTCAGTTATCTTTTAGTTACTTACTATATGTGTTGTAAGTTTAAATTATTTGTTTAACTGTTTTTTAATATTAATCTACCTTTGACAGAGTAACTTTCGGCCAATGAAAGGTGATACTGTACAGTAGAACATGATTAATCTATAAGGATTCTATTTAGATATTTAGCATCTCATACAATACTTCAGTTTTTGAATCACATACATATGAATGAACTGAAGAATAATTACGGAAGTTGTTAGTGACCTAATAATAATAATACTATACTACTGTACATTTTATTAGTACACTGTAAAACGTGTGCAGCCAATTAATTATACTTCTGCGTTCGAGACCAAATTTCAGCAACGTTTCATAAAACAAAGTCGTCTCAGTTTCATAAAGTCTTTCATAAAGTTTAAAGTTTGATAAACTTAGGAGACGAACTTGTTATGAACTTTGATCCTCAGGAGAACGGTTCTTGAGTACTCACTTCATGGAACGTTGGTAGCGGAAACTCTTGATGTGTTTGTTCAGCGGTTGTAAGTCGAAGTCTTTCTTGTTGAATAAATCAATTAGCTTTACAATTCAGTCGATAATATACCATCCTTCTTTATGCATTTAGGTCAGTTATAATATTGTCTTCCTATGGCATGTTAATTTAATCATTCGTCACCACATTAATATAAATGTTTAATTAGCCTGAGTCTTATATTGTTTTACTCTAACTGATTTTATTCGTATCAATTCAAATGCGTACAACTACAAAAGGGGTTTTACAAATTAAAGAAATACAGAAATCACAACAAAGGTTTTATACAAAATGCCAATACACATCTACGTAAATTATTTCCACAACAAAATTCCGATTCCGATTTCAGAATTTGATTCTTAGTTTTGTAACTATAGAATTAATTATCAAAATCGTTTTCAAGAAAAAAAAAAAAACGTTTTCTAATATTTTCTTTGAAATATTTGATATGGTATTACTATTTTATTGCAGTTTAAAACATGTTTCATACCTAAGATAATTAACTTTTTTGTGTTATTTTATGTAATGGTAACTTGGATATGACTCTAATTATATTTTTGTAATAATTTATAACGTTTCTCAGTTGTATATTTCTGTCCATATATAAAATGTTTTACAGAATTTTCTATTTTCAATCTATGTAGATTAATGTGAATGACTGCATGAGATTGCTGACTGAGTTTTCTCTACGTTTGGAAGGAAACTCGGTTGCTCTACCGCGCTTTTGTATCATGCTATGAACATCGCAGTGCACTCAATTGTGTACCTGATGAAACAATAAGAATGTATCTTCACCTAGATTACACTGTAATCTGTAGTCTAGGTGTCTTTGATATCGAAACAATATAAAGAGTTTACATATAGAGTATTCTTCACCGAGTGTCTTGTAGAACTCTAGAGACGAACATAATTCCAGATTCCAAAAATGAAGTCTGTAACAGATTCTAGCCGCTTAATGACGAGGAAGGTAAACTGCAGCTAAACCCAACATCCACATTGTATTAACCCTTTCCACCATAGCTGTATTATGTTTAAGAAGCACGTTTCTTACATATTTTTGTATACTTTGATTACCATACATTTAACTATAACAAACAGATCAACGTTTAACTAAACTTGTTTTGGTTGAATACTTATTTTAGATAAATCGCGGATAGAAATAAAATAATAAACAAGAAAGTTCAGGTATTCCTCTTACTTAATACTAATAATAAAATAGTTATTGAAAATAAGCAAGTAATAAACTAAACCATAAACTCGTTTTATGCCAGAATCAAGAAAAGAACATTTATTTTAGATCTCGTAAGCATTGTGATATAACGTCGCCACTTAACTAAGAGTCGGAAGAAATCCTTTATCAATCAATCTCTGTGACTCTTTGCCCAGCGCCTTTCCCTGATTGGAAGCATTAGCGAAGGAGGCTATTAAAAAAACTAATTTTTATCTGTATGTCTGTCCGCACGATATCTGGAAAACAAATTGAGGTGAAAATTTTGTTGAAACTGTTCTATATAACAATGTCCAGTTCAAAGATGATGAATGTCTTTCGATGCGGTTTGGCTGAGAGTCATTGAAACTTATCACTCAGTACGCTAACATGGGCTAATTTATATTTTGTTTGATGCGAAGATGCATGATTGGTCCTATAAGCAGGACTTAAGTGTGTTTCGTGATACCTATTCTTGTATATAGCTAAAATAATTCAGCAGTCAGAAGCTATGACAGTGAACTGTAAGAAACAAAAGACTGTCAAGCTTAATACAAGAATGTGATGGCTTTAGCGAATAAATTCTTTTTATATCGTTGTATGATTATATTTCTATCTTTCCCGATATAAATATTCCTGTGATCCTTTCTATACATATTCATGAAGAGACGGATATTGGTCACTCTTATAACGGGAATATAACTGTCTCTTTAGGAAGCAATGTGTTAACACTACTAAACCTTTTAAGTAAGGAAGCTTTGCATTGGCGTAAATGGTTGGACATTAACTTTAACACCAGCATGTGTTCTACTTAAGCTTTTTATTCTAATACTTAAACGAATACAAGTTTCTATTTAGCTGACTGTTTCGTATATAAAGTAAAAAGTAGTTAAAAATAACTATGGAAACGGTCATCTTAACATTAGGTACAGTTAATTCAATCTATATAAAATCAGATCCACTCCTTGTTATACTGTAAACCAATTCACGTTTTTTTTGTGTTTTTAAAACTTTTTATTGACTCTATTTGACTCTATTGAACTATTCCATGAGTTTTCATCCCATCGTATAAATTTGCTAAAAATATTTACAAACCGAAAATATATTTGGATTGATAGAACAGAACTGTCAGTTCGTTCCAAAAAATGTGGGACTTCTGTGTCACATTACTCAGGAACGCTTGAGGCCACGGCTAATGGTCTACAATAAACCAAGGCTCTGCTCTTCGCTTTCTTTTATTTTCACCTAACAGTATTTTCTTCTTCGTCTTCAGACCTTTCAATATAGCTTTTAATGTCTTAATAATACTAACACAATCCCTTGCTAACATTATTAATATATTGTAGATATAGGTTTACCCCATGTAATAAAAATAATATTAATAAAATTTTTTTATTTCATTAAACCTTTTCACAAATGAATAATTAAAAATGAATTATAACGTTTTTCAATGTATTAAAACAGAATAAATATTTCTCGTACTTCTATCTCTTTTAATGCAGGTTAGTCTTATGTCATTAATTTGCATCATATACTGCAATGTTTTCAGTTGATATTAATTCTTTATAATAAAGTACTTTTACACATTCTTCAATTAGCTCCAAGAAGCTACTACCAAATTATCACTTGGAAGAAATAAAAGTTTTTCTTAAATAACCGTTTATATAAAAATAATAAATTACTTTTATTTTGAATTTATTTCGTAAATAGCCAAAATAACGTTTTTATCTGGGCATATAAAGACAAAATCATAAAATTTTGAAATAAAGTGTGTTAAAGATACAAGGACCTCTAAGATAAAATCTTGTAGACTTTCTGTCGCTCTTGAAAATAATGGAAGTTTGAGAAAGAGAAAGGGACTCGATGAATATTCATTCAGAGCCAGCAGCTACTAGAGTTTTTAATACTCATTTTAATTATGAGTTTCCTTGTTAATGCCATATAATTTAATGTGTTTTTACTACCTTTCGGAAAGGTTTTTAATGGCTATCCTATTAAAATTGCTATTTTTATGTTTCCCGTTCAAGTGGGTTTTGTCTCTGATGACTAGTGTCTTTACAAAGTAACAAAAAAATATATTTCATGATGAAATAGACCGCAATCCATATTTTAGTGCAATAGGAGTCAATTAATATTAAGCTTTAGGATACAATGTTGTTTGAACATGAGATAGTCGCTGTTGGTGGCTTTGAAGTAGTTGGAGTTTGAGTAACGAACAACAGCCTGTGGGAGCTCCTGCTTTTTAGCGAGTACCACCAACCTCGGGGAGTATCTGGACCATGAGATTTCGTTGCAAAGGAGAGCTTGTTATAGCTCTGCACTTCTGGGAGTTCATGGTCACTTACAGCACCTTGACTTCGGTATGATCTGGTATGAGATATATAACTTAAAACATGGGGGCTCTTAACTTATAACTCATTGTTTCTTATAACATTGTATTAGTACTTACATGATAAGATAAATGTATGTGACTGTGACTAGTGTAAGCCTACACTATGATTAGTAACCGCGAAGTAATGTAGTGCTGCTCAATTTAACCCGAGATTAACTTGTTTGCTTGGTTGGGTCGCGTAAAACTGCCCCCGAGGGAGAAGAGTAAGAGGGGCCCCTGATTGCCTTGACTTTGACTAATGGCTCACAGTTTAATGTGAAAACCTATTTGGCTACAGTGCAACAAGCATGTAATCTGTCACAATAAGTAATGTAGTGCTGCTAAAGTTATCCCGAGATTAACTTGTTTGCTTGGTTGGGTCGCGTACAACTGTCACCGAACAAGGGGAGTAAGAGTAACCTCTGATTGCCTTGACTTTTGACTAATGGCTCACAGTTTAATGTGAAAACCTATTTGGCTGCAGTGCAGCAAGGATGTAATCTGCCACAATAAGTAAAGTGTGACATGATATACTCCATCGTCGTGTGTAGAATTAATGATTAGTGTGTTGTATTCGTTTATCTGTCAAGTGAATTTTTGCGTATACATAGTTTATGAAGCAGAGAAAATTGTTTTTATTTTACGGCAAGTATAGGGAATATCCAATATTTATCTTTAATCACAAAACGTGCAATTAAGAAAAGATGTTAATTCCCTATCACCAATTCCTGATACGCCTGGTTGTATTCCATATGAATTGATATATCGATGTGAAACCTTTATCAAATTTGTTGGATTAGTTTAGAGAATAAAACATTTTGATTGTCTTTTCAAAGGCAAGTAGAAGTAGGTAATATTAAATTTGGAAATTGTAAAATTTTGTTAAAGGCCTTACCTTACAGATTATAAGTTTTTTCGTTATTTGTCCATACATTTTGACAGGAACGTTTGATATGTTTATTCGTCATTGTTGTTTACTGAATAGCACTTGAAAATTAAATTTCACAAGATAGGGATTACATTTTTAAAATTTAAAGCTATCCCCTTTTACCCCCCCCCCCACACTTAAAATGGGATCCAAAAACATCCAAAAATGTATGTTAATAAGTATGGTGAAGGTTTGACGTTGGTATATAAATTCGTTAGGAATATAAACAGGCGTATTAGGAATAAATTTACATATACATGCAAGGTATTAGATTGTAAGAGTCAAGCTTTATTTTAATTACTTATTATCATATTTAATATATAAAATGTATAAATTAATGTCTTGATAAATTAGCATAAAAGGTAATTTTCGGTCTTATAATTCGAAGGAACTCAAAACGCTTCTGTTTAAAATGGAAATTGTGTTGACATGGTTTACGGTAAAGGTCGATAATAGTCGTGGCATTTCCAATACAACAGATAAACCTGACAGAACAGCCAAAACATTGATAATACCCGTGACGTGTAAATGATATGATGATATGATACATCTCTTATTTATCCACATTTTTGTTTTTCTCACTCTGGGAGATATTATATGAAAATGATAAAATTGATAACATACTGTTTAATTTTTACTCTGCAATACCTAAGTATAAGTTACCACCACATATTCATGATGTCCTTGACATATTGTACAACTACGCCGACCACGTGTCATGTAAAAGTCTTCGCTCTTTAAATGTAGCAATAACTCTGCAATAGCGATAAGTCACCTAAAACATAATAATGTTGGCCTTGAATTAAGACTGTAGTACAAAAAGTACTCCAACCACGTACTCCACCATGTCGTGTAACAGTCTTCGATATTTAATGTAACGTTTACTCTGTTATACCAAAGTATAAATTCACAACACATATAAATGTTGTTGTTGACTTAGGACTATATCTTACCTAGTGTGATGTAACAGTCTTCGATATTTAATGTAACGTTTACTCTGTTATACCAAAGTATAAATTACACAACACATATAAATGTTGTTGTTGACTTAGGACTACATCTTACCTAGTGTGATGTAACAGTCTTCGATATTTAATGTAACGTTTACTCTGTTATACCAAAGTATAAATTACACAACACATATAAATGTTGTTCTTGACTTCGGACTACATCTTACCTAGTGTGATGTAACAGTCTTCGATATTTAATGTAACGTTTACTCTGTTATACCAAAGTATAAATTACACAACACATATAAATGTGGTTCTTGACTTAGGACTATATCTTACCTAGTGTGATGTAACAGTCTTCGCTATTTAATGTAACGTTTACTCTGTTATATCAAAGTATAAATTACACAACACATATAAATGTTGTTCTTGACTTAGGACTACATCTTACCTAGTGTGATGTAACAGTCTTCGATATTTAATGTAACGTTTACTCTGTTATACCAAAGTATAAATTACACAACACATATAAATGTTGTTGTTGACTTAGGACTACATCTTACCTAGTGTGATGTAACAGTCTTCGCTATTAATTATAACGTTTACTCTGTTATACCAAAGTATAAATTACACAACACATATAAATGTTGTTCTTCACTTAGGACTACATCTTACCTAGTGTGATGTAACAGTCTTCGCTATTTAATGTAACGTTTACTCTGTTATATCAAAGTATAAATTACACAACACATATATAAATGTTGTTCTTGACTTAGGACTACATCTTACCTAGTGTGATGTAACAGTCTTCGATATTTAATGTAACGTTTACTCTGTTATACCAAAGTATAAATCACACAACACATATAAATGTTGTTGTTGACTTAGGACTACATCTTACCTAGTGTGATGTAAACAGTCTTCGCTATTTAATATAACGTTTACTCTGTTATACCAAAGTATAAATTACACAACACATATAAATTTTGTTGTTGACTTAGGACTACATCTTACCTAGTGTGATGTAACAGTCTTCGATATTTAATATAACGTTTACTCTGTTATACCAAAGTATAAATTACACAACACATATAAATGTTGTTGTTGACTTAGGACTACATCTTGCCTAGTGTGATGTAACAGTCTTCGCTATTTAATGTAACGTTTACTCTGTTATACCAAAGTATAAATTACACAACACATATAAATGTTGTTGTTGACTTAGGACTACATCTTACCTAGTGTGATGTAACAGTCTTCGCTATTTAATATAACGTTTACTCTGTTATACCAAAGTATAAATTACACAACACATATAAATATTGTTGTTGACTTAGGACTACATCTTGCCTAGTGTGATGTAACAGTCTTCGATATTTAATGTAACGTTTACTCTGTTATACCAAAGTATAAATTACACAACACATATAAATGTTGTTCTTGACTTAGGACTACATCTTGCCTAGTGTGATGTAACAGTCTTCGATATTTAATGTAACGTTTACTCTGTTATACCAAAGTATAAATTACACAACACGTATAAATGTTGTTCTGGACTTAGGACTACATCTTACCTAGTGTGATGTAACAGGCCTCGCATTTCATTTAAATGATTGATGCACGCAAAGCTATACATAAGGATTAAGGTTTATGGTAGGTGAGGTGAAGGATGAAGTGTAAGGATAAGATGAATAATAGTTGGAACTCCTAACAGCTGTGCCCCTGCCACCTTCTTGAATACACTGGCCACCTTAGCATGCGGTTTACTGGTAACATAGCAAAGTCAATAGCTGATATTAATATTTAAAATTACTAAATATACTAGTGTACTGATGGTAAATTTACCATATGTGATTTTATTCCTAATAACCTACATGATCTGATTTTAAAGTTATGCTAATATTTAAGTATAATAATATTTATCCGTAATTTTCGTAACAGGTATACAATATACAAGTTTTAACACACGCTTGACGCTTGATTTACTGTGAGAGATTTCCCGTTCGCCCCAAAACGGACAAAATTCTGGCCCGGGAAGTAACTCTCATGTGGATTAATATGTATTATTTTCAATTACGATGTAGAGGTAGAGTTTTACCAAAGAATTCGGATCTCTAGGTAAACTCGTTCAAGATTATCATGTCTAAAAGCAGACATATATCAGATCTCGCCCATAGCAACTGTCTGGAGAGACTTTGCTATGCGCTTACCCAATTAGCAATTTCCATCGGAATCCTTATGTAGCCCCATTATATGCTTCTATAACTGCTTTATGAAACTTTATTTGGAAGTAAACATGGTTCATAAATCCCACATACCTTGAAGGGATCCGCTCAGGGAAAAGAGTGTACGCTAAATATAGTATACCATTATAGTATATAGAAATATTAGTAGTGTATATTACAAATAATGTCCAGACTAACATGTTAGTAGTATCTGTCGATCGGCTCGGTGTTTTATAAAATAATATTTAAAAGTAATACTTTATTCTTGTTTAAATAGTAAATTTTCATAATAAGTTGGTATAGCGTCAATGGCTAAAAATTGTTATTGAATAAAAATCTAAAATGCAGGCCTAGAATTAAGGCAATAAATCTGTAAAATATATTTTAATACGCTAATTTATTTATTTGATTCATTTAAATTTTAAATTTACAAAAGCTTTTTCTCTTTTTAATACAATAAAGTCTCTATTGGTGGAAACCTGAATAAACCATGTTAGCGAATAATCCAAATCGATTTTGAGCTAAAAGGTTTGACGTTGTAAATAAATAATTACCTACGATAAGTCCATCCTAAAACAACGCTCTATTTATTCCCAGATTACTATCGTGCATTTCCCGCGTGGATTTGCACGCTTGTTACAGTATTTTAAAATAACAAGAAGGGCATCTTTTCATTGAAATACTTCCGTCCCATCAAATCTCGTTAAAGAATATTCTACTTTACTAAAAAATGTAAATGTTTTAGAAAGCAGCTAATTTCCTAATATTGTAGTTGCCTCCTGTACTGTAAGAACTAAATAACTGTCTCCAATCACATAGCGTGAATTATATTTTTTATCATAAAAGTTCATACAGTTACGTCTCTAAACTAAACTAATTACAAAGTAGATTTGTTCAGTAAATGTTTTGTCTCCATACATATAACTTCCGTAACAGTTTTAATCGAAAACAGTATCAGTATTAATCATTATTCACTAAGTTTGCTTCTTACAAACAATTGTACTAGTTAACTTTGTATCTAGTAACTTTACCTTCCATCAAATTTAATACTTAATCTATATATTTTTTGAGACGAGTTATAGTTGAAATAAAATTTGTAATTTCCTTAACGCGTCATAAGATTGTATACAGTTGTTATTATGTATACATTAAATTTAGTATTGTAGAATCTAGCTCTAAAGGCTAATATATTCGGTTGTCACGAAAAATTATTGCGTATCCAAAATCAAATTCGAGAATGAAACGTTACGAATAATTTTAAGTTGGCTCTTGCATCGTACTTTTCTTCGTCGTATTACCTGCAAAGCACCTAAAATTAAAATACTAAAACTATTCAAAACTCGTGTTTCATACACATAACACAGCTATGGTGAGAAGTTTTGATACAATCGGAATGTTGAGTTTACCTTCAGCTCACCTTCATCTTAGTGCAACATCTGGAATCTGGCACTGTTTCAGATTGGAGTCCTGGAGTCTGCATTGCACATCACTGTCTTAAGAGTCCGGCAATACAGAAGTAAGCGAGTATCTAGGCAAGACTACTTAGTATTAAATTTTGGTATCTATGACGATCCGTCTACACCAAGGAACTAAGAAGTGAATGGATTACAACCTATCTAACGAGTTTGCGATAAAACTTTGAAAACCCGAGGAGTTCTTACACATTTTCGTATTGTGTCTATCGATATTATATGCGTCTTTACTACAGAAGACCTTTTTCTGGTTAACCCAACAGATATGTAGATTGATATAGATACATAAGAGTTCTCATTGCCTTTCAGGTTCACTATTTTATTTTTATCACGAGCCCAACAACAATACAGAAGTATCTTAGCAAGACTACTTAGTATTTGTTTTGGTATTTTTGATAATCCAGATTCACCAAGGAACTTAGATATGAAGCCTAATAGTGGGTAACCACTTTCTAGCGAGTTCGTGATAAAAAGTTCAAAACCCGGAGAGTTCTTAGGCGTTTTCGTATTACGTCTTAAAGAGCTTTATCTAACAGATATCTAGTTTAAAATAGATGTATACGTGTTCTTATTGTCTTATTAGGTTCACTATGATATTTTAAACACAATCCGAAAAGCAAGGTTGAACATTCTATAGTTTGCAAGTATATAGAGCTTTCTATATACACTACAGCTAATGAAGTATTGATTTAACGTGAATGTAAGGTTTAGCTCTATTTTAAACTCATCTTAAAGCAACGACAGCGATATTAACAAGAAGATGGAGTTGAAAAAACCATTAGGCTACAATAAAGTTGGGTAATGGGGCTTGGTTATGTAAAATTGGTTTGTTGTTGAAGTCAAACATGAGCAACGCATCTGCTGAAGTCAAGGCAGAATAACAAACGTAGTTGTACAGTTCATACTCCAAAATAAACATAATTTGAATCTTGTAAATTGACAAGGAGATCAGTAAAATACAGTATACCACTGCTCTCTTGGCGTTGACTAATGGTCCTTCTTTACTGTAAAATGTTTTTCTCGTTAAAGTCAGACACAAGTAATATATCTTTTGATGTCATGCCAGAATGCCATATGCAGTTGTACAGCAAATACGCAAGACAAACACAAGTTGAAAACATAAACTTGGAACGAAGATTAGGGTGTGAAGTGAAGTAAACCACTAAGATGATTTGACTTTGATTAATGATCCTTCGTTTACTGTTAAATGTTTTTTTCGTTGAAGTCAGACACAAGTTATTTATCACTGGAAGGCATGTCAGAATATCATATGTAGTTGTGCAATTAAGACATCAAGCGAAACATATGTTGAACGGGGTAACTTAACAAGGAGATTGAGGTGTGTATTGAAGTAAACCACTACGCTGCTTTGACGTTGACTAATGGTCCTTCGCCTACTGTAAAATGTTTTTGTCGTTGAAGTCAGACACAAGAAATTTATCTTTCTATGTCATTTCAGAATGTAATACAGAGTCGTACCGCCTTAACGCTGACTAATAGCCGATATTTTGTATTTAAATTATTTTGTAAAAACCTTACACATTTTCCCTAAAAGTCATCACTAAAATTTCATAGTACTAAATAGTGATGAAATAATTATTTATTTTTCAGTAAATGTTTACAATGAAATTACAAAATATTTATTTGGAAATACTAAACAATTTTTAACTAATTGTGATGGTTTAACAATACATAAAAATGCTTTCGGTCTCACTTATCATCAGAATGTACAACGTTTTATTTTAACCTACACAATATGCACTGCAATGACAGTTAGGCATATTAAATATTCAAACACTATTTGAAAGTGATAAGTTATAATTGATACATTAATAATTTGTCTTTGAAATAAATTTCTCGTCGACTGATAGCTTGAGGGTTAAACCACACACTGGATTTTCTGTTTTGTTAAAAGTTTTTACAACTTGGAAAAGTATATATATGTGTATATATATATATATATATATATATATATATATATGTGTGTGTATATATATGTATATATATATATATATATACAGGGTGTACATAAAGTCCTGCACGGGTATAATATTTTCTGAACGATAACAGATAAATCAACAAGATTTGGTACATCAATACTACACCTAAAAATCTACTTTTTGAAGGAACTATCAGTTTTCTGTAATATCATGGGGACGTCCCGCAAGGAGTCAGAAGGAAATCTTAAATAGGAGCATAGGTCAATATGCACATCATTTTAAAGGGCTTATCTAGCAGAGTGTAATGCCGCAAACCGCAGTCAAAAAGATTGATCCAGTACAAAATGGCGGCTGTTCAAAGGTTTTACTTGGTTACATTTTATTAGTAGCCATAACCTCAGTAAAACAAAACTGCAACCAAACGAATACTGCAGCTAACTACTACATTATGCTTGTCAGTTGTACATAAGTGAATTATGACGTTAGTTATCCTCAAGGGTTACAAATTTGGTCCTAATATATTGATAACGAGGAAAACCTGATAACAGTAACAATTAGAAATCTCTTATCTTTGGGTCGCAGTTAGGACTTTCCTATTAGCCTCCCGTATCCAGTGAGGATTTTCGCTACTCCAGTAACGGCAATTGTGCCTGTTTACGCTTCCATTCAGCATAAATGAACACTCGTAGCGACCTATGCTCCTATTTAATATTTCCTTCTGACTCCTTGCGGGACCTCCCCATGATATTACAGAAAACTGATAGTTCCTTCAAAAAGTAGATTTTTAGGTGTAGTATTGCTGTACCAAATCTTGTTGATTTATCTGTTATCGTTCAGAAAATATTATATCCTACCCGTGCAGGAATTTATGTACACCCTGTATATATATATATATATATATATATATATATATATATATATATATATATATATATATATATATATATATATATAGTCCCGGCGGAGCAAGTACTTTTTGTGATTCAATGTTTATTGAAATTAAATTAGGCTATTGCCACATATACAAATTTAATAAATGTAAACAAAAGTCATTTGACAGGTATTTGGTCTTCCGATCATATGTTACTTTGGTTATTTAAACGCATATGTGACAGATACGGCCAGATACAATATAATTGAATCGTAAATAGTAAGGGCTCTGTGGTGTAATGGTAGCACATTCACCCGGAAAGTGAGAGATCAGGGTTCGAGTCCCGGTGGAGCAAGTACTTTTTGCGATTCAATGTTTATTGAAATTAAATTAGGCTATTGCCACATATACAAATTTAATAAATGTAAACAAAAGTCATTTGACAGGTATTTGGTCTTCCAATCATATGTTCGTTTGGTTATTTAAACACATATGTGACAGATACGGCCAGATACAATATGATTGAATCGTAAAAAGTAAGGGCTCTGTGGTGTAATGGTAGCACATTCACCTGGCAAGTGAGAGATCCGGGTTCGAGTCCTGGCGGAGCAAGTACTTTTTGTGATTCAATGTTTATTGAAATTAAATTAGGCTATTGCCACATATACAAATTTAATAAATGTAAACAAAAGTCATTTGACAGGTATTTGGTCTTCCAATCATATGTTCGTTTGGTTATTTAAACACATATGTGACAGATACGGCCAGATACAATATGATTGAATCGTAAAAAGTAAGGGCTCTGTGGTGTAATGGTAGCACATTCACCTGGCAAGTGAGAGATCCGGGTTCGAGTCCTGGCGGAGCAAGTACTTTTTGTGATTCAATGTTTATTGAAATTATATTAGGCTATTGCCACATATACAAATTTAATAAATGTAAACAAAAGTCATTTGACAGGTATTTGGTCTTCCAATCATATGTTCGTTTGGTTATTTAAACGCATATGTGACAGATACGGCCAGATACAATATGATTGAATCGTAAAAAGTAAGGGCTCTGTGGTGTAATGGTAGCACATTCACCTGGCAAGTGAGAGATCCGGGTTCGAGTCCCGGCGGAGCAAGTACTTTTTGTGATTCAATGTTTATTGAAATTATATTATATATATAATTTTATATATATATATATATGTTTTTATAACTTATATATATGTTTCCAATGTTTTTATAACCTTCATTTTTATATTTGTTTATATTTTATTGTATACATGCTTTTGATAATGTTACTGAAAAGTAACGAAATATTAAGCTTTTCAAGTTGAAGAAACATGTTTTGTTTTCTTTTATACCTATATATATATATATATATATATATATATATATATATATATAGTTCTATATCAAACGTTCTAGATCAAAGACAATTTTATTGAAGCTAGAATTCAAAAGCTAAACTAAACACCTTAATTTAACGAACGAGCCTTAATTGTAATTAATAATTAAAAATAGAAGTGGACTTGCAGAAAATAAAATATATGAGTAAAACATATTACATGAGTAGCAAGAATTTCATTTATACTTAGATACGGCATATTAAAAGACAGGAATAGGTAGTTTAAATGATATTCGTTTATTGTTTTATACACAACAAGAAACATGTAACATTTCTACTCGTATGTAAATACGTCACGTAACCTTATTAATTTTCCCAGTGTAAAGACAAGGCTGGTTTAATCAAGCAAGACACAAGAGTTAGTGGGTTCTGCTCGGTTTAATATACACATAGATGACACGGTTGGTTGCTATATTAATACTCGCTATGCGTTTAATATTGGTTCATTATATGCTTAACGTAATTACACAATAGGAAAAAACTAGCCAACGTATTCCATTTTAAAATTGTTTAGCCGTTAAACTAAATAATCTATGTGTAAAAAACTGAAATATATTATATTCATATTAAATTTATACTAATAATTTTTTTAAGAGTTTCATTCTTTTCCTCAATTTATCGAAGTCTAAGGTCGATAGAGACCTTAACAGATGAAATCTCGAGACGCTGCTCAGAGCAATTGCACGGTGATAAAGAGTTTCATTCTTTTGCCCATATGTGTTACTTTATCGGTGTCTAAAACTTTACAGAGACCCTAACAGATGAAATCTCGAGAGAAACTGATCAACGTAATGAAATGAAATGAAATGAAAAATGCCTTTATTTACAGAGGCGAAGTTAGGACTTAAAAGTCCTCTCTACCACTTAACCTCCAAAAAAAAAAAAACAAACAAAGTAAAATATTATCATACCTATTACAACATTGTAATTGACACTTAAACTAAATCACTTTAATAATTAATTACATATTGGATGTAACATAATAATGTATATATATATAAATTATAATTAAAATTAACCATTTAGATTAAACTCTAACATAAATCTCTTTACAGGCAACTAATAAAACTATCCTATCCTAATCAGCTTTCATTCCCATCCACGCAACTCACATACAGTTACCACAAGTGTGACCACAAGAACCACCAACCGTCACTCCCGCCGAGTCCGCAGCAGAAAGGCCCGAACCTCCGCCCCAAAGCGATCACGCTTGTCAATAGTTCTGATGTTGTCTGGGAGAGCGTTCCACAATCGACATGCGGAAACAGTGAAAGATTTATTATATAAGGTTGTCCTATGAGTTGGAGTTGATAATAAAGATGCGCCCCTACGAGTTCTACGTGCACTAATATCAGACATAAAAACGAAACTTTGGGCCAAATAACTTGGACAACCATTGTGGATTAGTGCGTGCAACAGACTAAGTACATGAAGATCTCTAAGTTCTTTCGATTTTAATAGGGATAATTGCTCAAAGTAAGGAGATACGTGATCATCACGTCGTAAGTTGAAAATAAACCGAATACAATAATTCTGTGCACGCTGAATTTTACTAGAAAGGTCAACAGTCATGTCATTGATCACCACGTCACAGTAATTGAAGTGAGGTAAAACTAGAGTTTTCACCAACATCACTCTAACATCCAACGGCAAGTATTGTGCAAATCGCTTGAGGCCATGTATACAGGCAAAAACCCTATTACAAATTTGTGACACCTGATCAGCCCATCCCAGGTTTTTGTTGATAGTTATTCCCAGGTTTTTTACTTTTTCATTGTAAACTATTTCTTTATTGTTCAGTATCAGTCTTGGAGCAGTATTAATGTCAATTTTAGTAATAAGCCTTTTATAGCCTATTAAAATACAGTTAGTCTTGGTTTCATTAAGTTTCAGTCCATGTCTGCAAGTCCAGTAAGCTATTGAATCAATATCAGAGTTCATTACCTGTACACAAGTGTCCATCTCATTAGGTGAAAAGTGGCGGTAAATTTGTAAATCGTCAGCGTACAGATAGAACTTTGAGTGTCGGATGCTAGTAGTTATGTCATTAATGTAGAGTGTAAAAAGAAGTGGTCCAAGTACAGAACCCTGAGGCACCCCTCGGGTGACAGGTTTCCACTCGGAGCACCCATTGTCAGTCTTGACACGCTGCTGTCGCTCGGAGAGATATGACCCCACCCACCTGACACAACCATCAGAGAAACCATACCTCTTCAATTTGATCAGTAAAAGAGGGTGATACACGCAGTCGAAGGCCTTGGAAAAATCGAATAGAGTCAAAATTGTAGCTTGTCGCTTGTCCATAGCAAGTCTTATATCTTCTGTGATTTTTAAAAGGGCTGTGGCAGTACTGTGGTGAAGGCGAAACCCAGATTGAAATACCGACAAAATATTGCCACTGTCAATAAAACGGGAGAATTGTTGGTGGACTATTCTTTCTAAACACTTGGATAGCGCAGGCAGTATACTAATAGGTCTTAAATCAGATGGAGCTTTAGGGGAAGAACACTTATTTAAGGGACGGATTTGAGCTCGCTTCCATATATCTGGAAAAGTTGAGGACATTAAAGATTTATTAAAATATTGCAGTAATAACTGGGAGGGTGACTGGCAGAGTGCTCTTAATGAACTTGATTGGAATGTTGTCGGCCCCGACTGCATTGCTAGACATCCTCATGACCGCCCTGAACACCTCAGCCTCAGTCACCGGAGTGAAAGAAAACTGATGAACAGGTCTGTAAAGAGGAGAAGACTCTAGCTCTATGACATAATCACGAGCACGGGACAGATCAATGGGGACGTTAGCAAAAAAGTTATTGATTATATTTGGATTTAAATGGGTTTGTTGGTCACCATCAGATTTGCCCACTCCCAGCTCTTTCAGTTTCGTCCACAGGGTTTTAGTTGTTTGTTTCTGAGAAAGAGAATTGTAGTAAAATCTAATTTTAGAATTTCTAATTTGTTGCTGTGTCTGATTTCTCAGTCTTTTATATAAGCTCCAATCGTGCTGATTCTTTGTTCGCTTAGCCTTGCGGAAAGCAGTGTCTCTCTGTCTTTGCAGATGGCGAATAAAGTCAGTAATCCAGGGAGCAGGCTTTTTTGTTACACGTTTGAAGACTATTGGAGCATGTTTATCAAACAATTGAAGAATTAGGGAATTAAATTGAAAAACCATATCATTCACGTCATGAGAAAATAGTATTTCATGCCAAGAAATATTGGAAGTATCGAAAATCAGAAGGTCAAGATCAATGTTTTTGTAGTTTCTGTATTTAATAAACTTTGGTTTGGGTTTGGGGAGAAGAAGTTTGTAGATGCAAAATATCAAATCATGTTTTGAAAGTCCAGGGGCAGGCAGTTGTCCATGGTGCGCAATGAGGGTCGGGTCACCGACAGCAATTATGTCCAGCCAGGTGTCGGCAGCGGTAGTATGGTGAGTGGCATGAAGTGGTAGTATAGTCATGTTACAAGAAAAAAACATGTCGGATAAAAAGGTTTGATCGTAGGTAACTGGTCCAAGTAAATCAGTGTTAAAGTCCCCCATCACAATAACATGACTGCAGCGAGCCAAGAGGTTAAGAAGTTCATGTTCGAATTCAGCAAGATAGCCAAGGTTAGGAGCTCTGTAACAGACGGCAACTAAGATGTGTGATCTGTTAACACTGACATCTAGAAACATATATTCTGGGCGTCCAGCTCTGGATGTGTCGGATGATAGAAGGATAGAAGCAGGAAGGTGAGACTTGACATAAACGGCGACACCTCCGCCACCCTTATGTAGACGGTCATTCCTGAACAAGGAGTATCCCGTCAACTCAACAGCCCTGTCACTCAAAGAAGGTTTGAGCCAAGTCTCAGAAACTAGAATTAAATCAAACTGTGAAGAGCAAAATATAGTTCTGAAATCGTCAATATGACAAAAAAGCGATTGAGCATTAACGTGAGCTGCCTTAAGAAAATTATCGTAGGGAGAAAACTGTTCGGCAGATAATTTGTGAGAGAGGGAGAGCGCTATCGCCCGGGGCGGGACCATCAGCCGGGGACCCCAGCCCGACAGCGCGGGCAGCGAGCGGCAGGCGACTCCGACAGACACGTAATTGTGGGTAACCCTAGCATACAATATACATTCTCACATACATTCGTAAAACATTGTAAATTTACACAAGATGCACACTTAAACTTAAGGCTAATCATGACACTGACAAGGTATCGGCAAGATACTTACTTGAATAACATATTAAATTTTGAAAACAAATAAGCAATATGTAAACATAAAGATTTATTTCTACTTATAATAAAAAAATTAAATAATAATAATCAGAACTGTAAAATTTTTGAAGAAGAATATACACATACCTACTCACATATACATACATACACATATATACACATATACATAAACACACATACGTACATGTGCACATAAACCTAAACTACAATATGTAGTAAAAGGAATTATGGAAACACTTGTATTCAAAAGAAACATGAAATGTACAATTATTTGCTAAAAAAGTAATAATAATAATTATTATTAAACAGCACTATGCTGTGTTTTATACGAAACTAAAAATATATATCTGAGCTTACAACAAACTAAATTAAATCATTGCTAAATTAGTAATTGGAATATAAAACTGCATATTTAAGTAAATGAACATAAACAATATATATATATATATATATATATATATATATATACACACACACATACATATATACACATACATACATACATACACATACACATGTGCGCGCGCATACATACATCATAAAGTGTTGTAAATTGACAAAATAAGTGTATTACTATACTGTAGCTTGAATAAAATACTTGAGTATGGAATTTGTTTAAAGTAAGATAAAATTAGAAACTTTAGATTTAAATTGTAGTGCAAGCATTATTGGTGAAAAATTTATATTTACAGTCAAAGAACCTGATTTAAGGCATTTAACATTAAAAAATAAAGATATATACAAATATTTATGTATACCTATGCTTTGTGAAAAATAATAAACTGGAAAAAATAAATAGTAATTTAGCATTTGTAACTAAAACTAAAACTTTATTGCCAAATTATAAATAAAAGCGGAAAAAGAAATAAAACTTACAACTAGTTAACGCTGGCGAGACGCTGCGCCGAGGTTAGCTCTGCCAATCTTGTCGCCGCGCCTTTGTTGCCGTGTCGGTCGACCCACAGAACTCTCCCGTCCAGGGTCCAAGTACTCCTCGGTCCATGTTGTGTGACTGCTGCCCTGTAGACCTCCATCCGGCGCGCAGTCAGGTCTTCTCGGATGGAGATACCGGACCCTTTAAGGTTCTTCTTGGCCGAGAATGCTCGTTGACGCTGACGATAGCTGGTGAACCGCACTATGATAGGGCGGTGCCGTTTCACTCCGTCAGCCGCTGGACGGGGTTGCTGACCGACGCGGTGGCTTCTGCTGATGGACTCCGGTGGCAGCTCAACCCCCAACTTGTCCCGACACAACTCCTCCACCAACTTGTCCGTGTCCTCACCAACAGTCTCCTCGATTCCGAAAATCCGCAGGTTGTCGCGCCGCTGGTATTGTTCCAGATCGTCCGTCCTTTCCGCTAACCTACTGTCCAGCTCAGTTACCACAGCTGTCAAGTTGGTCACCTCATCTCGCAGTTTTCTCACTTCTTCATTGACGGCCGTAAGGGCTGCACGCACCGCCACTTCAACAACGGTCCTTATTTCTTCGGACATCCGCGAGACAAGTTTGCCGATAATATCCTCGCCCGACAGAAAGTTGTTTACACAACGCTCAACAAGCGCCGGGTCAAGCAGTTGGGTCGTCTTATCAGATGGCATTGTTGGTGTGTTGACAGGACTAGATGCAGACGACGTGGACAGCGATCGTTGGAGAACTGGCTTCCTATCAGATGTAGATAGCGCGACCGCCTTGCCCTTTGATCCCGATCGTAACTGCGGTGGAGACCGGAACATTAACCTTAAAATTAAACTGAACTAAAAAGGATATTGAAAGTTAATAAATGCTGAATTGAAAGAAACTATTATAAACTGGATGAATATTGATTAAAATACCTCAAACTGATAAATTTTATATCTGATTAATTAAACAATACAACTGAAATAAGACAAAACTAAGGAGCCGATCGAACGCGTGTGTTATCCTGTCAGTGTCATCCCCTCTTCACCGTAATGGCATACTGATAAAGAGTTTCATTCTTTTCCTCAAAATTTCATCCTTAATCGAAGTCTACGACACGACTGACACCTTAACAGATGAAATATCGAGAGAAACTGATCAACATAATGGCATACTGATAAAGAGTTTCATTATTTTCCTCAACATTTCTTCCTTAATCGAAGTCTACGACACGACTGACACCTTAACAGATGAAATTTCGAGGGAAGTTGATCAGAGTAATGTCACGGTGATAAAGAGTTTCATTCTTTTGCCCATATTTGTTACTTTATCGGTGTCTAAAAATTTACAGAGACCATAAGAGATGAAATCTCGAGAGAAACTGATCAACGTAATGGCATAATGATAAAGAGTTTCATTCTTTTCCTCAACATTTCTTCCTTAATCGAAGTCTACGACACGACTGACACCTTAACAGATGAAATCTCGAGGGAAGTTGATCAGAGTAATGTCACGGTGATAAAGAGTTTCACTCTTTTTCCCAATATTTGTTACTTTATTGGTGTCTAAGATTTGATAGAAGCCATAACAGGTGAAATCTCGATAGAAGCCGTAAATTGCACGTCTACGAGAGTTTCTTTCCCTTTCTCTATTGTTTTATCTTGAAATAAGAAACTTAAAGTCTTTGTTAATAGTTCTCCCTTATCACTCTCGTTCCGTAGGTATTAAATTAAATGGGAATAACTTTCTGAAGCTTATTTCAGGTCACTTTTTATCATGCTGTTGCTATAACAGAGGTGTTTATAAATTCTGACATATTTTAACTACGTTTTCAGTTATAAAACTATCCAATAGATATGATAAAGGTGGTAAAATAGGGGTGTGAATGTGCAATGTATCTTAAGTGAGAGATTTTGTATAAGACTGCTTAAGATTCTTATGCTACTTCTTCAGAAATATATTGTGATAAATTAAAATTTTTATTGTATATGTATGTTTCGGGTAAAAATTGTTATTGTTTGCAGAGTCATATGTGTTTATTGTACAGATTTCCAAAATCGAGACATATTATATAGTTGTTTTTTAATTCTAAGTGATTTACAACCAGTTTATGATAATAACCGGTTGTTAACTCGAGTTTTAAATAGAATGTTTAATGAAATTTAAAACGTTAAATTTAATTTTTAACATAAAGTTTAATTTTTTACCAGTGGAACCAACTTATTATGTGCTAAATTCTGAGTAATTATTTTATGAATTATTTGTTTATATTATATTATATAATTGTATATATTATGTATAGTTGTATTGTTTATGTAATATTAATATATTTATTTTCTCAATTAAGCACAACAGTACATAACAATTACAATAGTAAAAACTTAACTTAACCTAATTGTTAAGTTAAGTCTGACGAGTTAAATGCAGCCTAATATACTAATATACAATGATATAAAACATATAAAAAGCTTGAAGAGAAAATAATAAATAATTCTACAAATCCAGTATCTTTGTCGCTAAAATATATTGTTTCATACGTACAATTATCCCTGTAATATATTAGAAGTGTCTGTAAACACACAATGCAATACTATAGATTTAAACAAATACATACTCATATGTCCTGTTTAAATTATTAAAACCACAATGAATATTTACAATGAAAAAAACACACAAACTGAACAATTTAACAGACACTAATAGAGTATAGGCGTACATTATTCCTGGCGTATAATTAAGTTTTATTTATTTCCAGTACTTCAAATATATCTAAATCAGACTGGTATTTTACAATGGATACTGTACCTCTGTCTTTTTTTCTTAGAAATATTTTTCCACCACTGATCCAAATCCACTTATAATTTTTCTTGGACCGTGTTTCTCGAGCCATGGCTAGAAGCCTCCACCTGGTTGGTGTCAGTGAATGGTTGATGTAGATGGAATTTCACTTGGCAGCTCCAGATGCCGTTTTGACAGCTGAAAATGGTCAAGCCCTTCGCTTAGCCAACATAGCCTCAGCGCCTAGCCTTCTGATGAACTTGACTATTATATTGGTTGGGCCACTGAAGTCAGGTATTTTGTCCAATAGGTGGCATGCTTCAATCATATATTCCTCTATTTTCATGCCAAGAGCATTTCCTGCATCCCTAACAGCTCCAATTACATCCCCTTCCTTGACTGGCATGTCATGAATGTCTACACAGTTTCTTCGAGAGTACTGTTCACTCTCACAAATTGTATCCTCAAGAAAGTCACTTTCTCTTTTAGGGGCTTTATTCATGTGTTTGTGACTCGATAATGTCCATCAGAGCAACGTTCCTAGCAAGATGTTCTTTCAGAACTTTTGTGTGTGTGTGGTCATCTGAACTTATTGTTCACAAGCTCAGAAGAAGTATTAAACTCACTGATACTAGTTTTACTCACCTGACAGGGTGGAAGAAGCCTTTATATGTAAGGGTTCCTTCCGTAGCCTGAGCCTGTAAACGTAGGCTACTGAGCCTAGTTGCACTGCAAGGATCACATCTCCATACTATTCCCTCATTGTTAATCGATTCATATTCCGCCTTGCTCATCTTAATACACGTTCCATAAAAGTCTCTTTTACACTCACAACATTTAACAATAAGGTGCCTAGTCGTACAGGATTTATTACACACTCCTCAGGTTACCATTTTTGAGGTTATTTTCATATGAAAAAACAGACACTTATGATTATTAATCGAAATATCAACCAAAAACGTATATCTTAACTCAGTTTGTCTCTTAGAACGATACATGTTTAAGAAAAAAACATAAAAATAGGATAAAATACAAATAAATAAATAATTTGGTAGAGCTCGTACTCACTACGTCTACACTGTTCAGCTACAGCCATCTCTATGAATATAATATATATATATATATATATATATATATATATATATATAATTATATATATTAAATTAAATATATTATATTTCATTATAATATATATTAATATCGTAATATCGTACAAGAAATTGGTATACGTGTAATTAAATTTAAAATGGTTCATATAAACGTTATAATAGAACGAAGGATTAATATTTGTGAAATACTATAACATATTACGTAATAGAATAAAAAGAATGGTCAAATTTACAAAAAAGAAGTATTTTTAAATATATTTAGTTTAAGATTTTTCTAATTTAGAAAAGTTAGTCTAGTTTTGAAAAAGTTTTATAAGTATGTACTATGGCATATTTAAATTATTCTCTATTGCCTATATTATTTATCTAAGGAATGCAAAAGAACTCAAATTTTAACATTGACCAAAGTTTTAAATCAAAATGAACAAAAATTGTAGTACAAATACCAGTCAGGCCAGAGATCAAATTTTAAGTAGACTTCTTTAATTTGTGTAATAGATGATGTAAGACGCGCTGTAAACAATCGATTATTAACTGTCATTATATTATTAAATTTCACGCATGCATTTCATTGTGTAAAAGTTATTACTATCGATATCTTAATCGTATAGTTTTAATGAGAGTGCAGTTGAATGCTTTCATTTGTTTTTATCAGATAAAATGCAGAGGGTCAATACTGGTAGCGGATTATTGGCAGACTGGAAACACAATCTGTTAGGAGTGCCTCAAGGGTAAACTCTATCTGCAATGTTATTTTCCTTCTACATAAATACAGTCTGTGGTTCACTAGTTTTTTTCCTAAAACTGTGTTGTATGCAGATGGGTTGAAATTATATATTCATAAAAATGTAAAAGATATAAATATAGTCTTGAATTCTACTTTTCGTTCATTTGCCAGGAACAACCTAATTTTTTCCTCATAAGGTAGGTATGGTGAGAAGTGTTAATTCAATTTGAATGATCAGGTCAGCTCCTTTACATTCTACCCTTACCTGCCGATGGTTTTGGATATCTTCAGACGAACGTGATCTTCAGATTTCTGCACTAAAGTCCGTGACAGCGTCACTGAACTCTCATTGAATCAACCGTTCAAACAAACCACCCTGCAATACCTACGTTATGTATACACCAGCAATGCGTGAACATATAATTGGGTCCAACATGTACCTGTAACTTGCTTGCTACAACACACATGCTAATTATTAATTGTGTTCACAGTAAAATACTCTATTGTAATTAACATGTGATACAACCATTTTACATCTGAGTAACTTTGTCGTATATTTGTTCAATAAACAATACGCGCCTCTTTGGTGGCTTTAGCAGTTTTCATTATTGCATGCAGCGTTAAAAAATATAAGCTTAAATGTACTTTAAATAAAACAAAATAATATCCTCCCCCATAAAGTTGATATTACTCCACTGAACTTGTTGAGATACTTGATGTCTTGAGTTTGATAGATAACAGTGCAATTTCTTTAAGAGATAATTAAAACGTGTTATAAAAGAGAGAATTCACAATAAAAGTTACTGGATTTGAAAACTTAATTCTTACTTCTTCTTATAAAATCAGTATAAATATAAAAATTAATAGATTACCTTAAAAGGTAGTACGGACTATAAATTTATTATTCTTTTATATCTCACATCTGTATACTAGACTAATATATATATATATATATATATTTTTCCATGATTATTTGATGATTAAATTTATAACAACATATGTAGCAGATGCTACAGTATTTAATGAACTAATACCGTATCTATGATTACCTATTTTATTGGATTGAGTTGATTTTTAATTAGTTCAAGTAAACTGCAAAATGTCACCTTTATTATATGTAAGATGTCCGAAAGAAAGTGTTACACAATTACACTTTCCTAATTGCTAGAAATATATCCTGACTCCAACACTTAAATAATGTTCTGTCAGGAATATCGCCATGACAATACAACATTTGTGTACAAGTTTCACTTGAACGAAACACCGCTTGCAGTAGGCAGGATCCGTCCTTAGGGAATAGAGTCAGATTTCAATCCTGATCCCAATCAAGCTTTGTTTTTTACGTTGAAGGTGAACTCTACAAACGTCATTGTGACACTTCATTCAACGTGTGTAATTTTATTTTTCTTTGTTCGGCCGTTTCATTTACATTGCGCTTGGGTCTAGTGACTGTTAAGTTTTACTATCAGGTAATCTAATTTATTTAGAAAATAATAGTTATTGAAATAACATTTTGATTGCTTATATATTGGTGTAACTTATATAAATAATAATTTTATTTAATAGTAAATGGAACGGTTTAATTTCTATTTTAATCAAAATACTAAATTTCATTTTCGATACCTGCAATATATAAATAGTATACACATTTAAATTATATTTTAATTAGTATCTATACATTTATACACAGCACACATATGTATATGGATTATTTACTTTTATTTATATTCTACATTCGTCTTGTGGTTTTTGACTAGATAGATAATTAAACGCAATGTGCCATGAGGTGTTAAAGTATTTTGTATTTGGGCTATTAAATAGAAGCTGTCATTATATGAAGAAAATATTAGTATTGATAGTTAGTGTTATACATCTTTATATTATATGTACAGTAGTTTCATGCAAATTAGTTTATCCTGAACAATTATGGAATATAACTAAAGGAATAAAACACAAGTAAATAGTATGATACAGCGAACAGAGATTTAAAAGAAAGCGCGTCTAATGTAGTGTCTTAGGTTTAAGATATTAATACCTTAGTAAAACAAACATCGAGGTACGAACAACAAAAGTATCGAGTCGGTTGTCCCGCATAATTGCCATATATTTCCTTCTAAGAAGTTAAATATTATAAGTTCATCGGGGCAAATTGAAAATGCCTATCTTTGTTCCCTCACGTAGGTTTCTCTACAAATTATCTCGTAAAGCTTTTGACGTACAGTAAAGAGATTATCACCAATGTAGGGCTATTAAAATATCTTACTTTTTCTTCATGACTACTCATTTTAAAGGAACCCTTTATTTATTGACCGGAATGAGTCCACACTCAAATGTAATGATTTTTTGCTGAAGCCCTTTATACCCTAAGTGGAGTACAAGCGTGGGAAGTAGACGCTTTTTGGCAGAAGTATGCTTCTTTTACCTCTACGTTTTGTCCCAAAAATATTGGGTAAAGGTCACTGATTACAGAATAAATAATCATTGGTTTGATATTGTCGACTAAATTCTTAAAAACCATTATCATCACATGTGATTCTTCATAAAAAGATTCTACTAAAGTTGCTGCTACCTAAGGTTATAAAACATCCAGAACAAAATCTTAAACGTAATTTATATACCATTCGGAAATATATATAACTTCAATAAACGTTGAATTACAAACAGTACTTGCTCCGCCGGGACCCGGATCTCTCACTTGCCGGGTGAATGTGCTAGCATTACACCACAGAGCCCTTACTTTTTACGATTCTATTATTTTGTATTTGGCTGTTTCTTTCACATATGTGTTTAAATAACCAAACTAACATGTGATCGGAAGACAAAATACCTGTCAAATTACTTTTATTTACATTCATTACATTTTACTCGAGTACCTCTTGTCCCAGCGGAGCAAGTACTTTTTGTGGTTCAATGTTTATTGAAAATAAATTAGGATATTGCCAGTTATACAAATTTAATAAATGTATATATATATATATATATATCAAAACAGAGTGGTTTAAAAGTAAACTATAATTACTATATGTTGAATATTTCGTTTCATAACAAATTTTTCAAATACAAAAATAACACAGTATAAAAATAAGTGAAATAAGTAAAGTAAAAATTTGGTGATATATAATTTCACCTAATGGCAGTAAAACTAGGTATCACAGCTATTTGTAATATTTCTCTTAGACACAGTGGTACAGAGATGTGGGGTGCGTGGCTTACCTATGTTGCAAACCTGAATGTTCTTCCTACACATCCTTCGAGATATTTTTTGCATCAGATCAGAACATAGTTACAGGTATATCATTTATTTGTGTTTATGAATTTTTAGAACAGTTGAAAGTTGGAAATATATTAGATTAAATATCCCCCACATGGTTACCAGTGAATCACTTTTAATCGAGGTAGAATTAGAAAATCACCTATTCAGTTCAAAAACTTACCGATCATTTACAGCGAAACCGGATGTGGTACTTATATGGACATTCTTTAAACTTTTTCAATGTTTCTTGACAAAACGCTGTTATATCCGGTGTAGTATAGTATGGTAATAAAAAGCACAGACAATTTCATCCATTAATTCTAATGCACTCCGTCAGCTAGAATTGGTGCCAAAAAGTGTATTTTTAAGCTAGAATAATAATAATAATAAATAATAATAATAGAATAATAATTATGAATAATAATATCAAAAGGGATCGCAATGAAATTCCGGAATGAAGTAAGGGGTCAAAAATGACTATAGAACCAGCATTGGTTCATTTGCATTGCAACTATTCTTAGTTTTTATAAACTTTTGAGTAAAAAATACCTTATAACTACAAAGAGGTTTTGATTTGTGGTATTGAGGATGACAATAGGGTAAATGTGTGTTACCATATATTTTTGTAAAGACGTCATTATTATTCTAGTTGTTACTCACTCCTCAAGACGTAAGCCTGAATATTTTCCACGATAAATTTATAAATATAGCCATTCGCTATGCCAAGTGAACTTTAAATAAAACTTAAAAAGAACATAAAAAACGAATGAACTAAGAATGTAAATATATTGATTTACAAAACTCAACGTGGTACTAAATATTAAAACAGTTAAGTTATAATCAGAAATAATTACTCTACTTTCAAGTTCTATTTATTCTTTTAAAACTCTTCCATGCTCATTAGTAAGCCTTCTTATTACACAAGAAAATTGATTCCTTACTATCAAAGAAGATAAAACAAGTTGCGATTCAAACAGTTTTATGTCAATTTGAGAAACAATGCCTATTAATATATAAACGAAACACTCTTTTGATTAAAGTAGTCTTAACATCTCTGTTAAACTTTAAAAATAATAGTAAGTATAATATGTTCTTACTTATAATATAAATTATGTAGTTAAATGAAGCACTTCAAAGAAAGTAAATCAATTTGTATATAGTTAAAGTTATATTATTATTCTTTATTTCCTTTAGGTAAATAAGCAGTGGGTCCTATGAGGTGGAAATAGCTTACACTGCGCCTTCCGTTTGTGTATAAATCAACTGAAGTACCGGTACCCAGCGGCTAACGACAATTTACCACACGACATGGTAATATCGCCACACACCTGCTCTTGTCTACTATCAGACTAACCTCAATGCCTGGGAAACCACTTAAACGCTTGTAGTGGGAGACTATCTATATTTACCTGTCTAAGGTTTATAATGCATTCCATTTCAATCCAAATAATCAGGGTCTATAATAAATTAATTTATTATTATCAAATTATGAATGAATTTTCATTGAGATGTAACTGCATTAATCCAAGTTTTAACCACTTCTGGACCACTTTTGGAGTCCATCAATGCACAAACATATGATGTGCCATAACAAGATTGTTATAAACCTTTCTTAAGTCACGCGGAAATAGTTTAAATTTCATATGCCATCATCTTTATTGGTTCGTTGAAATGATATGTCTAAGAATAAAATAATGTTTATATTCACAACACATAGGTAGGGAAATGGAGCAGGCGATTAAAAAACCGGCTGGAGAAAAAAGCAATGTAAAAATGTTACTGCTTTGTTCTTCCCCTAAATAATACACTACGGGTCAGTTACGTGTGGTTATAAGAGATCATTTAATTCCAGTTATTACATAGTCCACAAGCTAAAATTGGACAAAAGTCCTTTTTGTAGATAATAGATTATGGATCAGTTAGCGGTAGTTCTCAGAGACCAATTTATTCCAGTTACCACATAGTCCCACAAACGTAAATTGGACTGGACTCTTTTTCAAAGATAGTAAATTAGCGATCACTTACCGGGAGTTCTAAGAGACCAACTTATTCCAGTTACCTCATAGTCCCATAAGCAATTGGACTTTCCATAACTGCTTTAACACGTTGGGTTTTCCTGAAAGATTTTACATGTATTCATGTGTTACAAATTTACACAGTTCACCGGACAATTAGTGAAACAAATTTGGTTTAATACCATGAGTTAAACGTATCGACATATAAAAGTAATAGATAGGTAACTGAGCGGCGGAGGTTCGAACTTGCCGGTTGTGCGCTTCCCTTCACCAAACGTGAAGACAGATGGCTGCTGGGTACTTTATTTCTTGTACTTGCTCAATGTTATGAAGCATTATTTTCAAGGGAAAATAGCAAGGGATGGTAAATTAGAATGTATTATCAAAACTAAGTTACATAGTCAAAACTAGAAGAACTCACGTGATTAGTGTATTAAAGTATCCTGCCATTATAAAGTTTAATTTATTTCATGTGCAATGAATAAGAGTGACGATTTTAAATATTTATTTTAATATATATAAATATGATTTATAGTGTATGTAATAAAAATACACACTTTATATGTATATATATATATATATATATATATATATATATATATATATATATATATACAGGGTGATTTCATGAAGTTCTCCCCCCACTTCTACAGCACATTGTACTAGTAAAAATAATGAAAAAAATGTTATATAAACATAGGTCCGAAAACGCTTCGTTAGCGAGTTACAGCTAGCGAAAGATTTCGCCTGAATTCCTGGGTAAAGAGTAAAATAAAGCCATACTGAACTTTTGGGAAAGGTTTAATTAAGTAAGAAATATCGTGGATTCTTATGTATTTTTACCTGATAAAGCTAATAAAATAGGTTTTTCATAACTGTACCTGTAGTAGTTTTTGAGGGATTCAGGGTTAAATGCAAAAAATTGGGGCACGAAACAATGTTTTTTTAAGTTTGATGTACAATAACTTTGTTAAATTGGTAATAAATACATAAAATCAACAAACATTAATTGTAGAGAATCTAATTCTGAGAAAATTGATATAATCAAAGTCTAAAATAAAAACAGAAATAAGTACCAAAAAATCGATTTTATTCAGTATAATACATTACTAGTTTTAAGCAAAATGAATCAGGTTGGGCCAACCGTACGCACCTTTTTATAATAGATGTCCGAAAATATGAGGCCATCATTATCAATACATTTTGCAGCACGTTTGTGTATTGCTTTTTTTTTTTATGGCGTTTCTTAATTTTTCAGGACTTCCCTGTATTTGCACAGCCGAATCCATAATACGGGAAATGAATTCATCACGAGAATTCACTTTTGTCTTGTATATAATGTCTTTCATCCATCACCAGATGCAATAATCCAATGGAGATAGATCTGGTGATCTTGGTGGCCAAGGGTGAGGGCCCTCCACGACCAATCCAGTGTCCAGGAAATTGATGATTTAAGTAAGCAGAAACGGCACGTGAAAAGTGGGGAAGTGCTCCGTCATGCTGGAAGTACAAATTTTGTCTGAGATGTAAAGGAACATTCTCTAAACAGCTGGTGGCAACTCTTCTTGAAGGAAAATGCAAATAGAACTCAGCATTTAGGCGTCCAGGTAATATGAAAGGTCCAATCAGCCGATTTGTGCAAAAGGCCACACCAGACATTGGACGCTAAATCGGTGTTTGAAAGTTCTGTTCCACTACCTCATGTGGATTTTCTTCTGCCCATGAGTGTTCATTGTGCAAGTTATTGACCACCATCCCGAGTGAATTGTGCCTCATCCGTAAACAAAATACGCTTGTAGAGTTGATTATTAATATTCAAAAAGTTTGCAAAACTCCAAGCGAAGCGGACCATCCCCTAGCTGTAGATGTTGAACCTTTTGTTTATGAAACGGATTAAAATTTGTTTCGATTAAGTGACCTCCACACCGTTGACTGCGAAACTCCTATCCGCCTAGAAATACGTCGTGTACTTACACCTGGACTGCGATGAACAGCATTAATAAACAATATCATCATCAAGTTGGACAGTTCGTTCATAATTGGTTCTAGTACTTGGTAGTGATCCTGTTTCCCGAAGAGTACGAAAAAGTTCCTGAAATTGTTTTGGTATCTGGAATCCTCCTATTAGGGTAACGTAGTTCATATTCTTCTACAGCAGCTCTAGCATTACCATTACAGTAACCCAAAATAAAAACCATATCAGCGTATTCCTCTGATGTAAATAAGTAAGGCATTTTTTTCACTGAATAAACAATCGAATTATAACTCACAGAAAAATTGCATTTAATAACACGATTCACAGAACCCGATCTCCTGCTGTAGCTTGCAAAACACCACTAATACACAGTTCTAACGTAACAGTACAGAATACCATTGTTGATCAGCTGTTATTCGTGCGTTACCAACTTAGAAATTAATTAAAACAAAAAACTGCATTTCGATGATTAGTAAACAATAATAGGAAAATGTTTTGCTTCATTTATTTTCGAACATTTGATGTAAATTTTTATTAAAAAAAAATATAACGTAATAAAACATGATATTTTTATTTACAAAACAAATTTTATTTAACAGTTAATCTTGTTTTCTCAATTTATCTCATCATTAAGGAACAAACATTTTGTTTTTGTTTTATTTTAACTAAATACCGTACGGTATTTCTTTACAGCTAGTAATGTATTATACTGAATAAAATCGATTTTTTGGTACTTATTTCTGTTTTATTTTAGACTTTGATTATATCAAGTTTCTCAGAATTAGATTCTCTACAATTAATGTTTGTTGATTTTATGTATTTATTACCAATTTAACAAAGTTATTGTACATCAAACTTAAAAAAAACATTGTTTCGTGCCCCAATTTTTTTGCATTTAACCCTGAATCCCTCAAAAACTTACTACAGGTACAGTTCTGAAAACCTATTTTATTAGCTTTATCAGGTAAAAATACATAAGAATCCACGATATTTCTTACTTAATTAACCTTTCCAAAAGTTCAGTATGGCTTTATTTTACTCTTTACCCAGGAATTCAGGCGAAATCTTTCGCTAGCTGTAACTCGCTAACGAAGCGTTTTCGGACCTATGTTTATATAACATTTTTTCATTATTTTACTAGTACAATGTGCTGTAGAAGTGGGGGGGAGAACTTCATGAATCACCCTGTATATAAACCTTAGACAGGTAAATATAGATAGTCTCCCACTACAAGCTTTTAAGTGGTTTCCCAGGCATTGAGGTTAGTCTGATAGTAGACAAGAGCAGGTGTGTGGCGATATTACCATGTCGTGTGGTAAATTGTCGTTAGCCGCTGGGTACCGGTACTTCAGTTGATTTATACACAAACGGAAGGCGCAGTGTTAGCTATTTCCACCTCATAGGACCCACTGCTTATTTACCTAAAGGAAATAAAGAATAATAATATAACTTTAACTATATACAAATTGATTTACTTTCTTTGAAGTGCTTCATTTAACTACATAATTTATATTATAAGTAAGAACATATTATACTTACTATTATTTTTAAAGTTTAACAGAGATGTTAAGACTACTTTATTCAAAAGAGTGTTTCGTTTATATATTAATAGGCATTGTTTCTCAAATTGACATAAAACTGTTTGAATCGCAACTTGTTTTATCTTCTTTGATAGTAAGGAATCAATTTTCTTGTGTAATAAGAAGGCTTACTAATGAGCATGGAAGAGTTTTAAAAGAATAAATAGAACTTGAAAGTAGAGTAATTATTTCTGATTATAACGTAACTGTTTTAATATTTAGTACCACGTTGAGTTTTGTAAATCAATATATTTACATTCTTAGTTCATTCGTTTTTTATGTTCTTTTTAAGTTTTATTTAAAGTTCACTTGGCATAGCGAATGGTTATATTTATAAATTTATCGTGGAAAATATTCAGGCTTACGTCTTGAGGAGTGAGTAACAACTAGAATAATAATGACGTCTTTACAAAAATATATGGTAACACACATTTACCCTATTGTCATCCTCAATACCACAAATCAAAACCTCTTTGTAGTTATAAGGTATTTTTTACTCAAAATTTTATAAAAACTAAGAATAGTTGCAATGCAAATGAACCAATGCTGGTTCTATAGTCATTTTTGACCCCTTACTTCATTCCGGAATTTCATTGCGATCCCTTTTGATATTATTATTCATAATTATTATTCTATTATTATTATTATTTATTATTATTATTCTAGCTTAAAAATACGCTTTTTGGCACCAATTCTAGCTGACGGAGTGCATTAGAATTAATGGATGAAATCGTCTGTGCTTTTTATTACCATACTATACTACACCGGATATAACAGCGTTTTGTCAAGAAACATTGAAAAAGTTTAAAGAATGTCCATATAAGTACCACATCCGGTTTCGCTGTAAATGATCGGTAAGTTTTTGAACTGAATAGGTGATTTTCTAATTCTACCTCGATTAAAAGTGATTCACTGGTAACCATGTGGGGGATATTTAATCTAATATATTTCCAACTTTCAACTGTTCTAAAAATTCATAAACACAAATAAAGGATATACCTGTAACTATGTTCTGATCTGATGCAAAAAATATCTCGAAGGATGTGTAGGAAGAACATTCAGGTTTGCAACATAGGTAAGCCACGCACCCCACATCTCTGTACCACTGTGTCTAAGAGAAATATTACAAATAGCTGTGATACCTAGTTTTACTGCCATTAGGTGAAATTATATATCACCAAATTTTTACTTTACTTATTTCACTTATTTTTATACTGTGTTATTTTTGTATTTGAAACATTTGTTATGAAACGAAATATTCAACATATAGTAATTATAGTTTACTTTTAAACCACTCTGTTTATATATATATGTGATCGGAAGACCAACTACCTGTCAAATGACTTTTATTTACATTCATTACATTTTACACGAGTACCTCTTGTCCCAGCGGAGCAAGTACTTTTTGTGGTTCAATGTTTATTGAAAATAAATTAGGATATTGCCACTTATACAAATTTAATAAATGTATATATTTATATATATATATATATATATATATAGTATATATACATTTATTAAATTTGTATAAGTGGCAATATCCTAATTTATTTTCAATAAATATATAAAAATAATTTGTAGAGAAACCTACGCGAGGGAACAAAGATAGACATTTTCAAATTGCCCCGATGAACTTATAATATTTACGATATTTAACTTCCTAGAAGGAAATATATGGCAATTCTGCGGGACAACCGACTCGATGCTTTTGTTGTTTGTGCCTAGGTGCTTGTTTTACTAAGGTATTAATATCTTAAACCTGATAAATTACATTATACGCGCTTCCTTTTCAATATCTGTTCGCTGAATCATTCTATTTACTTGTGTTTTATTCCTTAAGTTATATTCCAGATTTGTTCAGAATCATCTAATTTGCATGAAACTGCATATAATATAAAGATATATAACACTAACTATCAATATTAATATTTTCATCACAATATGACAGCTTCTATTTAATAGCCCAAATACAAAGTACTGGAACACTTCATGGCACATTGCGTTTAATTACGTATCTACCTAGTCAAAAAGCCACTAAACGAATGTAGAATATAAATAAAAGTAAATAATCCATATACATATGTGCTCTGTGTATAAATATATAGATATTAATTAAAATATAAATTAAAATGTGTATACTATTATATTGAAATAAAAATGAAACCGTTTATTTTATTATTAAATAAAATCACTATTTTTATATGTTACACCAATATATAACCAATCAAAATGTTATTACAATAACTATTATTTTATAAATAAATTAGATTACCTGATAGTAAAAACTTAACAGTCTCTAGACCCAACCGCGATTTCAATGAAACGGCCGAACAAAGAGAAATAAAATTACACACATTGAATGAAGTGTCACAATGCCGTTTGTAGAGTTCACCTTCGACGTAAAAAAACAAAGCTTGATTGGATCAGGATTGAAATCTGACACTATTCCCTGAGGACAGCTACTGCCTACTGCAAGCGGTGGTTCGTTCATGCTAAACTTCTACACAAATGTTGTATTGTCATGCGATATTCCTCACAAAACACAGCTATGGTGGTCGGGACAGGATTGAAATCTGACACTATTCCCTGAGGACGGATCCTGCCTACTGCAAGCGGTGGTTCGTTCATGCTAAACTTCTACACAAATGTTGTATTGTCATGTGATATTCCTCACAAAACACAGCTATGGTGGTCGGGACAGGATTGATATCTGACTCTATTCCCTGAGGACGGATCCTGCCTACTGCAAGCGGTGGTTCGTTCATGCTAAACTTCTACACAAATGTTGTGTGTTTATTTATTTATTTATTTCCAACGGACATACTCCATTTTTACATTCAAGATCCATAATTCTAGATCAATAATTACAACTTAACCTAAACAAAAAAATTACCTCAACAAAAACATGTGAATGACTGAAAGGAAATATTACATAATACTCTAATGCAAGGCATGATATATGCTAGAATAAAAACGTATTTAAATGTTTTAAAAACTATAACAATACCATAATGAAAGAACGCAACAATAAATAAACTATAACAATAGAAATAACATAATAACAGAAATAACTTAATAACAGTAACAACAGAAAGAACATAATAAACTATAAAATAATATAACAGGGATATTCGTAACAGTGTTACAAATATCATCCCATATATATCATATCAGTGTGTGTTGTATTGTCATGCGATATTCCTCACAAAACACAGCTATGGTGGTCGGGACAGGATTGATATCTTGACTCTATTCCCTGAGGACGGATCCTGCCTACTGCAAGCGGTGGTTCGTTCATGCTAAACTTCTACACAAATGTTGTATTGTCATGGCGATATTCCTGACAGAACATAATTAAAGTGTTAGAGACAGCATATATTTCTGGCAATGATGAAAGTGTAATTAATTGTGTAACACTTTCTTTCTGAAATATTCATGCACAGATAATGAAGGTGAAAGTTTGAAGTTTACTTGAATTAATTAAAAATCAACTCAATCCAATACAATAATCTTTTATACGGTATATGTTCATTAACTACTGTAGCATCTGCTAAATATTTTTAAAACTGTAATCATTATATAATCATTGAAAAATACATAAAAATATTTTAGGCTATAAGTAGAATTGTTAACGTATAATTTATTTAAAAAAAATTCTTAAAGAAAGCATCTACGAAGGTAGTTAATAGCACAGAAAGACAGCGATTTATTTGAAAGTCGACTACAATAGGGTAGAACAGATCAAAATTAATTTATTAAGCCTTAATAGTGATTTATTGAAGAAGTCTTTATAGATTTAGTTTGTATCCACCACTTGGTATTTTTCTCATAGTATAATTGGTTATTTTACAAACATTTTATTATAATAAAACACTTTAATCATAAAAAATTAACATAATATATAAAAGTACCAAATAAAATTGGATGGGTGATATATATATATATATATATATATATATACGGCAATCTATTATTTTTTTTTATTTATACTAATTTATAGGGAGAAGTAAGAATTAAGTTTCAAAATCCAGCAACTTCTATGGTCAATTCTCTCTTTTATAACACGTTTTAATT
The DNA here is from genome assembly GCF_021130785.1 of Homalodisca vitripennis. Classification (NCBI taxonomy): domain Eukaryota; kingdom Metazoa; phylum Arthropoda; class Insecta; order Hemiptera; family Cicadellidae; genus Homalodisca; species Homalodisca vitripennis. Next base: position 221,887,867 of record NC_060208.1, on the reverse strand, counting down.
ATTGGTTAAAGGCTTTGTACTGTTAACTGTCAAACTCAAGACATCAAGTAACTCAACAAGTTCAGTGGAGTAATATCAACTTTATGGGGGAGGATATTATTTTGTTTGATTTAAAATACATTTAAGCTTATATTTTTTAACGCTGCATGCAATAATGAAAACTGCTAAAGCCACCAAAGAGGCGCGTATTGTTTATTGAACAAATATACGACAAAGTTACTCAGATGTAAAATGGTTGTATCGCATGTTAATTACAATAGAGTATTTTACTGTGAACACAATTATAATTAAATTATAATAAAAATAATTAGCATGTGTGTTGTAGCAAGCAAGTTACAGGTATATGTTGGACCCAATTATACGTTCACGCATTGCTGGTGTATATATAACGTAGGTATTGCAGGGTGGTTTGTTTGAACGGTTGATTCAATGAGAGTTCAGTGACGCTGTCACGGACTTTAGTGCAGAAATCTGAAGATCACGTTCGTCTGAAGATATCCAAAACCATCGGCAGGTAAGGGTAGAATGTAAAGGAGCTGACCTGATCATTCAAATTGAATTAACACTTCTCACCATACCTACCTTATGAGGAAAAAATTAGGTTGTTCCTGGCAAATGAACGAAAAGTAGAATTCAAGACTATATTTATATCTTTTACATTTTTATGAATATATAATTTCAAACCATCTGCATACAACACAGTTTTAGGAAAAAAACTAGTGAACCACAGACTGTATTTATGTAGAAGGAAAATAACATTGCAGATAGAGTTTACCCTTGAGGCACTCCTAACAGATTGTGTTTCCAGTCTGCCAATAATCCGCTACCAGTATTGACCCTCTGCATTTTATCTGATAAAAACAAATGAAAGCATTCAACTGCACTCTCATTAAAACTATACGATTAAGATATCGATAGTAATAACTTTTACACAATGAAATGCATGCGTGAAATTTAATAATATAATGACAGTTAATAATCGATTGTTTACAGCGCGTCTTACATCATCTATTACACAAATTAAAGAAGTCTACTTAAAATTTGATCTCTGGCCTGACTGGTATTTGTACTACAATTTTTGTTCATTTTGATTTAAAACTTTGGTCAATGTTAAAATTTGAGTTCTTTTGCATTCCTTAGATAAATAAAATAGGCAATAGAGAATAATTTAAATATGCCATAGTTCATACTTATAAAACTTTTTCAAAACTAGACTAACTTTTCTAAATTAGAAAAATCTTAAACTAAATATATTTAAAAATAATTCTTTTTTGTAAATTTAACCATTCTTTTTATTATATTACGTAATATGTTATAGTATTTCACAAATATTAATCCTTTGTTCTATTATAACGTTTATATGAACCATTTTAAATTTAATTACACGTGTACCAATTTCTTGTACGATATTACGATATTAATATATATTATAATTAAATATAATATATTTAATTTAATATATATATAATTATATATATATATATATATATATATATATATATATATATTGTATTCATAGAGATGGCTGTAGCTGAACAGTGTAGACGTAGTGAGTACGAGCTCTACCAAATTATTTATTTATTTGTATTTTATCCTATTTTTATGTTTTTTCTTCAACATTTATCGTTCTAAGAGCCAAACTGAGTTAAGATATACATTTTTGGTTGAGATTTCGATTAATAATCATAAGTGTCTGTTTTTTCATATGAAAATAACCTCAAAAATGGTAACCTGAGGAGTGTGTAATAAATCCTGTACGACTAGGCACCTTCTTGTTAAATGTTGTGAGTGTAAAAGAGACTTTTATGGAACGTGTATTAAGATGAGCAAGGCGGAATATGAATCGATTAACAATGAGGGAATAGTATGGAGATGTGATCCTTGCAGTGCAACTAGGCTCAGTAGACTACGTTTACAGGCTCAGGCTACGGAAGGAACCCTTACATTAGAAGTCGTTATAAAGGCTTCTTCCACCCTGTCAGGTGAGTAAAACTAGTATCAGTGAGTTTAATACTTCTTCTGAGCTTGTGAACAATAAGTTAGATGACCACACAAAAGTTCTGAAAGAACATCTTGCTAAGAACGTTGCTCTGATGGACATTATTGAGGCACAAACACATGAATAGAGCCCGTAGAAGAGAAAGTAAACTTCATTGAGAATAAAATTGATGAGAGTAAACAGTACTCTCGAAGAAACTGCGTAGACATTCATAGCATACCAGTCAAGGAAGGGGATGTAATTGGAGCTGTTAGGGATGTATTAAATGCTCTTGGCATGAACACAGAGAAATCCATGATTGATGCATGCCACATATTGGGAAAAAAGGCCTCCAGTGGCCTACCCTATATAATAGTCAAGTTCGTCAGAAGGCTGGATGCTGAGGCTATGTTAGCTTAGCGAAGGGTCAAGAAGCAGCTGTAAACACGGCACCTGGAGCTGCCAAGTGATAGTCCATATACATCAACCATTCACTGACACCAACCAGGCGGGGGCTTCTGGCCATGGCTCGGGAAACACGGTCCAAGAAAAATTATAAGTGGATTTGGATCAGGGATGGAAAAATAGTTCTAAGAAAAAAAAGACAGAGGTACAGTAACATTGTAAAATACCAGTCTGATCTAGATATATTTGAAGTACTGTAGATAGATACAACTTAATTATACGCCAGGAATAATCTACGCCCCATTTGTGCCTGTTAAGTTTTTCAGTTTGTGTGTTTTTTATTGTAAATATTATTTGTGGTGTTTTACTTGAAACAGGACATATGTGTATATATATTTTTAAATCTATAGTGTTGCATTGCATGTTTACAGATACTTCTATTATATTACAGGGATAGTGGTACATATGAAAAAATATATTTTATTGACAAAGATACTAGATTTGTAGTAAAATTTATTATTTTCTCTTCAAGCTTTTATGTGTTTTATATCATTGTATATTAATATATTATGCTGCATTTAACTTGTCAGACTTGGCATTTAGGTTAAGTTAAGTTTTTACTATTGTATTGTTATGTACTGTTGTAATGCTTGATTTAGAAAATAAATATATCAATATTATATAAACAATACAACTATACATAATATATACAATTATAAAATATCATATAAACAATTAATTCATAAAATAATGACCGAATTCAGCACATAATAAGTTGCTTCCATTGGTAAAAAATTAAACTTTACATTACAAATTAAATTTAAGGTTTTAAATTTCTATAAACATTCTATTAAAACTCGAGTTAATATAATATTTCGATAACATTATCATAAACTGGTTGTAAATCACATACAATTAAAAATCAATACTATATAATATGTCCCGATTTAGGAAATCTGTACACTAAACATATATCACTCTGCAAACAATAACAATTTTTACCCAAAACATACATGTGCAATAAAAAGTTTAATTTATCACATTATATATCTGAAGAAGTAGCATAAGAATCTTAAGCAGTCTTATACAAAATCTCTGAATTAAGATACATTACTCATTCACACCGCTATTTTACCAACTCTGTCATGTGTATTGGATAGTTTTGTAACTGAAAACGTAATTAAAATATGACAGACTTCATAAATACGTCTGTTACAGCAACAGCGTGAAAAAAATTAACCTGAAATAAGCTTCAGAAAGTTTTCCCATTTCATTTAATACTTACGGAACGAGAGTGAAAAGGGAGAACTATTAACAAAGACTGTAAGTTTCTTATTTCAAGATAAAACAATAGAGAAAGGGAAAGAAACTCTCAGGAGCCGTGCCATTACATTTCACAGCCTCTTTCGAGATTTCACCTGTTATGGCTTCAGTCATATCTTAGACTTCGATAAAGTAAAAAATATTGAGGAAAAGAATGAAACTCTTTATCACCCTAACATTACTCTGATCAGCGTCTCTCGAGATTTCATCTGTTAATGTCTCCGTCGAATCCTAGACTTCGATTAAGGATGAAATATTGGAAAAATGAATGAAACTCTTTATCTTACTACCATTGCTCTGATCAGCGTCTCTCGAGATTTCATCTGTTAAGGTCTCTGTCGAGTCTCAGACTTCAATAAAGTAACAACTACTGAGGAAAATAAAGAAACTCTTTTTTACCGTGCCATTGCTCTGATCAGCGTCTCTCGAGATTTCATCTGTTAAGGTCTCTATCGACCTTAGACACCGATAAAGTAACAAAAAAGGGCAAAAGAATGAAGCTCTTTATCACCGTGCCATTGCTCTGATCAGCGTCTCTCGAGATTTCATCTGTTAAGGTCTCTATCGACCTTAGACACCGATAAAGTAACAAAAATGGGCAAAAGAATGAAGCTCTTTATCACCGTGCCATTGCTCTGATCAGCGTCTCTCGAGATTTCATCTGTTAAGGTCTCTATCGACCTTAGACACCGATAAAGTAACAAAAATGGGCAAAAGAATGAAACTCTTTATCACCGTGCCATTGCTCTGATCAGCGTCTCTCGAGGTTTCATCTGTTAAGGTCTCTGTCGACCTTAGACTTCGATAAAGTAACAAGTATTGAGGAAACGAATGAAACTCTTAAAAAAAATTATTAGTATAAATATGAATATAATATATTTCGGCTTTTTACACATAGATTATTTAGTTTAACGGCTAAAAAATCTTAAAATGGAATACGTTGGCTAGTTTTTTCCTATTGTGTAATTACGTTAAGCATATAATGAACCAATATTAAACGCATAGCGAGTAATTATATAGCAACCAACCGTGTCATCTATGTTTATATTAAACCGAGCAGCACCCACTAACTCTTGTGTCTTGCTTGATTAAACCAGCCTTGTCTTTACACTGGGAAAATTAATAAGGATATGCGACATATTTACATATGTTTAGAAATGTTACATGTTTCTTGTTGTGTATAAAACTATATACGAATATCATTTAAACTACCTATTCCGGTCTTTTAATATGCCGTATCTAAGTATAAATGAAATTCTTGCTACTCATGTAATATGTTTTACTCATATATATTATTTTCTGCAAGTCCACTTCTATTTTTAATTATTAATTACAATTAAGGCTCGTTCATTAAATTAAGGTGTTTCATTTAGCTTTTGAATTCTAGCTTCAATAAAATTGTCTTTGATCTAGAACGTTTGATATAGAACTATATATATATATATATATATAATATATATATATATATATATATATATATATATATATAATTTTTATCAATAAACATTGAATCGCAAAAAGTACTTGCTCCGCCGGGACTCGAACCCGGATCTCTCACTTGCCGGGTGAACGTGCTACCATTACACCACAGAGCCCTCACTTTTTACGATTCAATTATTTTGTATTTGGCCATATCTGTCACATATGCGTTTAAATAACTAAACTTAACATATGATCGGAAGACCAAATACCTGTCAAACGACTTTTGTTTACATTAATCAAGTTCGTATAAATTTCAATAGCCTTATTTTATTTTTATCAATAAACATTGAATCGCAAAAAGTACTTGCTCCGCCGGGACTCGAACCCGGATCTCTCACTTGCCGGGTGAACGTGCTACTATTACACCACAGAGCCCTCACTTTTTACGATTCAATTATTTTGTATTTGGCCGTATCTGTCACATATGCGTTTAAATAACTATATATATATATATATATATATATATATATAGTTATGTATATATGTATATAGTTATATATAAACGAACATATGATCGGAAGACCAAATACCTGTCAAATGACTTTTGTTTACATTTATTAAATTTGTATATGTGGCAATAGCCTAATTTAATTTCAATAAACATTGAATCACAAACAGTACTTGCTCCGCCGGGTCTATATATATATATATATATACTCTTCCAAGTTGTAAAAACTTTTAACAAAACAGAAAATCCAGTGTGTGGTTTAACCCTCAAGCTATCAGTTCGACGAGAAATTTATTTCAAAGACAAATATATCAATTATAACTTATCACTTACAAATAGTGTTTGGATAATTAATATGCCTAACTGTCATATAATTGCAGTGCATATTGTGTAGGTTAAAAAAAAACGTTGTACATTCTGATGATAAGTGAGACCGAAAGCATTTTTATGTATTGTTAAACCATCACAATTGGTTAAAAATCGTTTAGTATTTCCAAATAAATATTTTGTAATTTCATTGTAAACATTTACTGAAAAATAAATAATTATTTCATCACTATTTCGTACAATGAAATTTTAGTGATGACTTTTAGGGAAAATGTGTAAGGTTTTTACAAAATAATTTAAATACTAATATCGGCTATTAGTCAGCGTTAAGGCAGTACGACTCTGTATTACATTCTGAAATGACATAGTAAGATAAATTACTTGTGTCTGACTTCAACGACAAAAACATTTTACAGTAGGCGAAGGACCATTAGTCAACGTCAAAGCAGCGTAGTGGTTTACTTCAATACACACCTCAATCTCCTTGTCAAGTTACCCTGTTCAACATATGTTTGCCTTGATGTCTTTAATGCCCAACTACATATGATATTCTCACATGTCTTCCAGAGATAAATTACTTGTGTCTGACTTCAACGGAAAAAAACATTTAACAGTAAACTGAGGATCATTAATCAAACTCAAATCAGCTTAGTGGTTTACTTAACTTCAAATCTTCTTTCCAAGTTTATGTTTTCAACTTGTGTTTTGTCTTGGCGTATTTGCTGTACAACTGCATATGGCATTCTGACATGACATCAAAAGATATATTACTTGTGTCTGACTTTAACGAGAAAAACATTTTACAGTAAAGAAGGAGCATTATTTAATGTCAAAGCAGCTTAGTGGTTTACTTTACTTCACACCTCAATCTCCTTGTCAAGTCACCCGGTTTAACTTATGTTTGTCTTGGTGTATTTGCTGTATAACTATAACGTAACATTTTGACTTGATTTCGAGAGATAAATTACTTGTGTATGACTTTAACGAAAAAACATTTTACAGGAAACGAGGGACCATTAGTCAACGCCAAGATAGCTTAGTGGTATACTCTATTTTACTGATCTCCTTGTCAATTTACAAGATTCAAATTATGTTTATTTTGGAGTATGAACTGTAAAACTACGTTTGATATTCTGCCTTGACTTCAGCAGATGCGTTGCTCATGTTTGACTTCAACAACAAACCAATTTTACATAACCAAGCCCCATTACCCAACTTTATTGTAGCCTAATGGTTTTTTCAACTCCATCTTCTTGTTAATATCGCTGTCGTTGCTTTAAGATGAGTTTAAAATAGAGCTAAACCTTACATTCACCTTAAATCAATACTTCATTAGCTGTAGTGTGTATAGAAAGCTCTATATACTTGCAAACTATAGAATGTTCAACCTTGCTTTTCGGATTGTGTTTAAAATATCATAGTGAACCTAATAAGACAATAAGAACACGTATACATCTATTTTAAACTAGATATCTGTTAGATAAAGCTCTTTAAGACGTAATACGAAAACGCCTAAGAACTCTCCGGGTTTTGAACTTTTTATCACGAACTCGCTAGAAAGTGGTTACCCACTATTAGGCTTCATATCTAAGTTCCTTGGTGAATCTGGATTATCAAAAATACCAAAACAAATACTAAGTAGTCTTGCTAAGATACTTCTGTATTGTTGTTGGGCTCGTGATAAAAATAAAATAGTGAACCTGAAGAGGCAATGACAACTCTTATGTATCTATATCAATCTACATATCTGTTGGGTTAAACAGAAAAAGGTCTTCTGTAGTAAAGACGCATATAATATCGATAGAAACAATACGAAAACGTCAAAGAATTCTTTGGGTCTTGAACGTTTTATCGTGAGCTCGTTAGGTAGGTTGGCATCCATTCACATCTTAGTTCCTCGGTGAAGACGGATAGCCAAAGATACCAAAATTAAATACTAATTAGTGTTGCCTAGATACTAGCTTACTTCTGTATTGCCGGACTCTTAAGACAGATGTGCAATGCAGACTCCAGGACTCCAATCTGAAACAGTGCCAGATTCCAGATGTTGCACTAAGATGAAGGTGAGCTGAAGGTAAACTCAACATTCCGATTGTATCAAAACTTCTCACCATAGCTGTGTTATGTGTATGAAACACGAGTTTTGAATAGTTTTAGTATTTTAATTTACGGTGCTTTGCAAGTAATATGACGAAGAAAAGTACCATGCAAGAGCCAACTTAAAATTATTCGTAACGTTTCATTCTCGAATTTTATTTTGGATACCCAATAATTTTTCGTGACAACCGAATATATTAGCCTTTAGAGCTAGATTCTACAATACTAAAATTAATGTATGCATAATAACAACTGTATACAATCTTTTGACTCTTTAAGGAAATTACAAATTTTATTTCAACTATAACTCGTCTCAAAACATATAGATTAAGTATTAAATTTGATGAAAGGTAAAGTTACTAGATACAAAGTTAACTAGCACAATTGTTTGTAAGAAGAAAACTTAGTGAATAATGATTAATACTGATACTGGTTTCGATTTAAAACTGTTACGGAAGTTATATGTATGGAGACAAAACATTTACTGAACAAATCTACTTTGTAATTAGTTTAGTTAGGAGACGTAACTGTATGAACTTTTATGATAAAAAATATAATTCACGCTACGTGGTTGGAGACAGTTATTTAGTTCTCACAGTACAGGAGGCAACTACAATATTAGGAAATTAGCTGCTTTCTAAAACATTTACATTTTTTAGTAAAGTAGAATATTCTTTAACGAGATTTGATGGGACGGAAGTATTTCAATGAAAAGATGCCCTTCTTGTTATTTTAAAATACCGAAACAAGCGTGCAAATCCACGCGGGAGATGAACGATAGTAATCTGGGAATAAATAGAGCGTTGTTTTAGGATGGACTTTATCGTAGGTCACTATTTATTAACAACGTCAAACCTTTTAGCTCAGAATCGATTTTGATTATTTACTAACTTTGTTTATTCAGGTCAAAGAGAAAATGCGTTTGGAAATTTAAAATATAAACGAAACGTGAATAATTAATTTATTGCATTAATAATATATATTTTTACGGACTTATTATCTTAATTCTAGGCCTGCGTTTTAGATTTATAGCAAACAAAAATGTTTAGCCATTGATGCTTTTCCAACTTGTATCAATCACTATTTAAACAAGAATAAGGTATTAGTTTTAAATATTATTTTGAAAAACACAAAGCCGATCGACAGATACTACTAGCATGTTAGTCTGGATACTAGGCCTACTAGTATTTATATACTGCTAATATTTCTATATACTATATTGGTATACTATATTTAGCGTACACAACTTTCCCTGAGCGGATCTCTTCACGGTATGTGGGATTTATGAACCATGTTTACTTCAAAATACCGTTTCATAAAGCAGTTATAGAAGCATATAATGGGGCTACATAATGATTCCGAATTATCAAATTTTCAATGGAAATTGCTTATTGGGTAAGCGCATAGCAAAGTCTCTCCAGACAGTTGCTATGGGCGAGATCTGATATATGTCTGCTTTTAGACATGATAATCTTGAACGAGTTTACCTAGAGATCTGAATTCTATGGTAAAAACTCTACCTCTACATCGTAATTGAAAATAATACATATTAATCCACATGAGAGTTACTTTCCGGGCCAGAATTTGGTCTGTTTTGGGGCGAACGCAAAACCTCTAACGGTGACTCAAAGTTAGGCGTGAGTTAAAACTTGTAAATTGCATAACTGTTACGACAATTACAGATAAATATTATTATTCTTTAAATATTAGCATAACTTAAAAATCAGATCATGTAGGTTACTAGGAATAAAATCACATAAGGTAAATTTACCAGCAGTACACCAGTATATCCAGTAATTCTACATATTTCTATCAACTATTGACTTTGTTATGTTACCAGTAAACCACATGCTAAGGTGGCCAGTATATTCAAGAAGGTGGCAGGGACACAGCTGTTAGGAGTCCTCAACTATTAATCATCTTATCCTTACACTTCATCCTTCACCTCACCTACCATAAACCTTAATCCTTATGTATAGCTTTGCATGCATCCATCATTTACATGAAATGCGAGGCCTGTTACATCACACCAGGTAAGATGAAGTCCTAAGTCAAGAACAACATTTATACGTGTTGTGTAATTTATAATTTGGTATAACAGAGTAAACGTTACATTAAATATCGAAGACTGTTACATCACACTAGGTAAGATGTAGTCCTAAGTCAAGAACAAAATTTATATGTGTTGTGTAATTTATACTTTGGTATAACAGAGTAAACGATACATTAAATATCGAAGACTGTTACATCACACTAGGTAAGATGTAGTCCTAAGTCAACAACAACATTTATAAGTGTTGTGTATTTTATACTTTGGTATAACAGAGTAAACGTTACATTAAATATCGAAGACTGTTACATCACACTAGGTAAGATGTAGTCCTAAGTCAAGAACAACATTTATATGTGTTGTGTAATTTATACTTTGGTATAACAGAGTAAACGATACATTAAATATCGAAGACTGTTACATCACACTAGGCAAGATGTAGTCCTAAGTCAACAACAACATTTATATGTGTTGTGTAATTTATACTTTGGTATAACAGAGTAAACGTTACATTAAATATCGAAGACTGTTACATCACACTAGGCAAGATGTAGTCCTAAGTCAAGAACAACATTTATATGTGTTGTGTAATTTATACTTTGGTATAACAGAGTAAACGTTACATTAAATATCGAAGACTGTTACATCACACTAGGCAAGATGTAGTCCTAAGTCAAGAACAACATTTATACGTGTTGTGTAATTTATACTTAGGTATAACAGAGTAATTGTTACATTAAATATCGAAGACTGTTACATCACACTAGGTAAGATGTAGTCCTAAGTCAACAACAACATTTATGTGTGTTGTGTAATTTATACTTTGGTATAACAGAGTAAACGTTACATTAAATATCGAAGACTGTTACATCACACTAGTTAAGATGTAGTCCTAAGTCAAGAACAACATTTATATGTGTTGTGTAATTTATAATTTGGTATAACAGAGTAAACGTTACATTAAATATCGAAGACTGTTACATCACACTAGGCAAGATGTAGTCCTAAGTCAACAACAACATTTATATGTGTTGTGTAATTTATACTTTGGTATAACAGAGTAAACGTTACATTAAATATCGAAGACTGTTACATCACACTAGGCAAGATGTAGTCCTAAGTCAAGAACAACATTTATATGTGTTGTGTAATTTATACTTTGGTATAACAGAGTAAACGTTACATTAAATATCGAAGACTGTTACATCACACTAGGCAAGATGTAGTCCTATGTCAAGAACAACATTTATACGTGTTGTGTAATTTATACTTTGGTATAACAGAGTAAACGTTACATTTAACTAGCGAAGACTGTTACACGACACGTGGTCAGCGTACTTTTAGTACTACAGTCTTAATTCAAGGACAACATTATTATGTTTTAGGTGACTTATCGCTATTGCAGAGTTACTGCTACATTTAAAGAGCGAAGACTGTTACTTTCGAAATGCACAGTAAACATTATAAAGTATGTTATCAATTTTATCATTTTCATATAATATCTCCCAGAGTGTGAAAAATAAAAATGTGGATAAATAAGAGATATAATATTGCATTGAATGATAATTTGATTTAAAAAGGGCAATTCCACTGTTAACCGACACCGACACTTTTCACACCACAATTCATTACGCTGTAAATCCATGAAACGTGAATATCATTCACACGTCACGGGTATTATAAATGTTTTGACTGTTATGTCAGGTTTATCGGTTGTATTGGAAATGCCGCGACTATTATCGAGCTTAACCGTAAACCGTGTCAATACAATCTCCATTGTAAACCCGAGCGTTTCGAGTTCCTTCCAATTATGGGACCGGAAATCACCTTTCATGCTAATTTATCAAGATATTAATTTAAAACTTTTATATCTTAACTATGATAATAAGTAATTAAAATAAAAGCCTGACTAGTACAATCTAATACGTAGCATGTATATACAGGTTGTAACTTTATTCCTAATACGCCTGTTTATATTCCAAACGAATTGAAATATCAATGTAAAACCTTCACTATATTTGTTTAAGTAAATTTTTGGATGTTTTAGGATAAACAATTTTCATCCCCTTTTCAATCAGGAGGGGGATAAAAGGGGGAACCTTTGTATTATAAAAATATAACCCCTGTCTCGTGACATTTCATTTTAACCTATTAAGTAATACACAATGACTTTAATAAAACATATCAAACGTTCCTATCAAAATGCATGGGCAAATAACGCAAAACTTATAATTCTGTAGTGTAAGGCCTTTAACAAAAATGTTGCAGTTTCAAAATTTAAAATTAACCACTTAAACTCCCCTTTGAAAAGACAATGAAATTTTTTTATCCTCTAAAATAATCCAACAAAATTGATGAAGAATTCACATCGATATATCAATTCATATGGAGTATAACCAGGCGTATCAGGAATTGGTGATAGGGAATTAACATCTTTTCTTAATTGCACGTTTTGTGATTAAAGATAAAAGATTGCATGTTGCCTATACTTGCCGTAAAATAAAAAAACAATTTTCTCTGCTACATAAACTATGTCTACTACAAAATTCCCTTGATAGGTAAACGAATACAACACCCTAAGCATTAATTCTACTCACGACGCTGGGAGTATTTCACGTCACACATTACTTATTGTGCCAGATTACATGATTGCTGCACTGCAGCCAAATAGGTTTTCACATTAAACTGTGAGCCATTAGTCAAAGTCAAGGCAATCAGAGGTTACTCTTACTCCCCTTACTCGGTGACAGTTGTACGCGACCCAACCAAGCAAACAAGTTAATCTCGGGATAACTTTAGCAGCACTACATTACTTATTGTGACAGATTACATGCTTGTTGCACTGTAGCCAAATAGGTTTTCCCATTAAACTGTGAGCCATTAGTCAAAGTCAAGGCAATCAGGGGCCCCTCTTACTCTTCTCCCTCGGTGGAAGTTTTACGCGACCCAACCAAGCAAACAAGTTAATCTCGGGTTAACTTGAGCAGCACTGCATTACTTCGCGGTTACTATAGTAGGCGGTAATCATAGTGTAGGCTTACACTAGTCACAGTCACATACATTTATCTTATCATGTAAGTACTAATACAATGTTATAAGAAACAATGAGTTATAAGTTAAGAGCCCCCATGTTTTAAGTTATATATCTCATACCAGATCATACCGAAGTCAAGGTGCTGTAAGTGACCATGAACTCCCAGAAGTGCAGAGCTATAACAAGCTCTCCTTTGCCAGGAAATCTCATGGTCCAGATACTCCCCGAGGTTGGTGGTACTCGCTAAAAAGCAGGAGCTCCCACAGGCTGTTGTTCGTTACTCAAACTCAAACTACTTCAAAGCCACCAACAGCGACTATCTCATGTTCAAACAACATTGTATCCTAAAGCTAAATATTATTTGACTCCTATTGCACTAAAATATGGATTACTGTATATTTCATCATGAAATATATTTTTTTGTTACTTTGTAAAGACACTAGTCATCAGAGACAAAACCCCACTTGAACGGGAAACATAAAAATAGCAATTTTAATAGGATAGCCATTAAAAACCTTTCCGAAAGGTAGTAAAACCACATTAAATTATATGGCATTAACAATGAAACTCATAATTAAAATGAGTATTACAAACTCTAGTAGCTGCTGGCTCTGAATGAATATTCATCGAGTCCCTTTCTCTTTCTCAAACTTCCATTATTTTCAAGAGCGACAGAAAGTCTACAAGATTTTATCTTAGAGGTCCTTGTATCTTTACACACTTTATTTCAAAATTTTATGATTTTGTCTTTATATGCCCAGATAAAAAACGTTATTTTGGCTATTTACGAAATAAATTCAAAATAAAAGTAATTTATTATTTTTTATATAAACGGTTATTTAAGAATAACTTTTATTTCTTCCAAGTGATAATTTGGTAGTAGCTTCTTGGAGCTAATTGAACAATGTGTAAAAGTACTTTATTATGAAGAATTAATATCAACTCAAAACATTGCAGTATATGATGCAAATTAATGACATAAGACTAACCTGCATTAAAAGAGATAGAAGTACGAGAAATATTTATTCTGTTTTAATACATTGAAAAACGTTATAATTCATTTTTAAATATTCATTTGTGAAAAAGTTTAATGAAATAAAAAAATTTTATTAATATTATTTTTATTACATGGGGTAACCTATATCTACAATATATTAATAATGTTAGCAAGGGATTGTGTTAGTATTATTAAGCCATTAAAAGCTATACTGAAAGGTCTGAAGACGAAGAAGAAAATAATGTTAGGTGAAAATAAAAGAAAGCGAAGAGCAGAGCCTTGGTTTATTGTAGACCATTAGCCGTGGCCTCAAGCGTTCCTGAGTAATGTGACAGTCCACATTTTTTGGAACGAACTGACAGTTCTGTTCCATCAAACCAAATATATTTTCGGTTTGTAAATATTTGTAGCAAATTTATACGATGGGATGAAAACTCGTTGAATAGTTAAATAGAGTGGAATAGAGTCAATAAAAAGTTTTAAAAACACAAAAAACGTCAATTGGTTTACAGTATAACAAGGAGTGGATCTGATTTTATATAGATTGAATTAACTGTACCTAATGTTAAGATGACCGTTTCCATAGTTATTTTTAACTACTTTTACTTTATATACGAAACAGTCAGCTAAATAGAAACTTGTATTCGTTTAAGTATTAGAATAAAAAGCTTAGGTAGAACACATGCTGGTGTTAAAGTTAATGTCCAACCATTTACGCCAATGCAAAGCTTCCTTACTTAAAAGGTTTAGTAGTGTTAACCCATTGCTTCCAAAAGAGACAGTTATATTCCCGTTATAAGAGTGAACAATATCCATCTCTATATGAACATGTATAGAAAGGATCACAGGAATATTTATATCGGGAAAGATAGAAATAGAATTATACAACGATATAAAAAGAATTTATTCGCTAAAGCCATCACATTTTTGTATAAGGCTTGACAGTCTTTTGTTTCTTACAGTTCACTGTAATAGCTTCTGACTGCTGAATTATTTTAGCTATATACAACATATGAAGAGAACACAATAGGTATCACGAAACAGACTTAAGTCCTGCTTATAGGACCAATTATGCATCTTCGCAGCAAACAAAATATAAACTAGCCCATGTTTGCGTACTGAGTGATAAGTTTCAATGACTCTCAGCCAAACCGCATGAAAAGACATTCATCATCTTTGAACTCGACATTGTTATATAGAAAAGTTTCAACAAGATTTTCACCTCAATTTGTTTTCCAGATATCGTGCGGACAGACATACAGATAAAAATTAGTTTTGTTCTAACCTCCTTCGCTAATGCCTCCAATCAGGAAAAGGCGCTGGGGAACGAGTCACAGAGATTGATTGATAAAGGATTTCTTCCGACTCTTAGTTAAGTGGCGACGTTATATCACAATGCTTACGAGATCTAAAATAAATGTTCTTTTCTTGATTCTGGCATAAAACGAGTTTATGGTTTAGTTTATTACTTGCTTATTTCAATAACTATTTTATTATTAGTATTAAGTAAGAGGAATACCTGAACTTTCTTGTTTATTATTTTATTTCTATCCGCGATTTATCTAAAATAAGTATTCAACCAAAACAAGTTTAATTAAACGTTGACCTGTTTGTTATAGTTAAATGTATGGTAATCAAAGTATACAAAACTATGTAAGAAACGTGCTTCTTAAACATAATACAGCTATGGTGGAAAGGGTTAATACAATGTGAATGTTGGGTTTAGCTGCAGTTTACCTTCCTCGTCATTAAGCGGCTAGAATCTGTTACATACTTCATTTCTGGAATCTGGAATCATGTTCGTCTCTAGAGATCTACAAGACACTCGGTGAAGAATACTCTATATGTAAACTCTTTATATTGTTTCGATATCAAAGACAACTAGACTACAGATTACAGTGTAATCTAGGTGAAGATACATTCTTATTGTTTCATCAGGTACACAATTGAGTGCACTGCGATGTTCATAGCATGATACAAAAGCACGGTAGAGCAACCGAGTTTCCTTCCAAACGTAGAAATAACTGTAGAAAACTCAGTCACGAATCTCATGCAGTTATTCAGATTAATCTACATAGATTAAAAATAGAAACTTCTGTAAAAAATTTTATATATGGACAGAAATATACAACTGAGAAACGTTATTAATTATTAAACAAATATAATTAGAGTCAAATCCAAGTACCATTACATAAAATAACACAAAAAAGTGAATTATCTTAGGTATGGAACATCTATGGTTTAAACTGCAACGAAATAGTAATACCATATTAAATATTTCCTAAGAAAATATTAGAAACACTTTTTTTTTGAAAGCGATTTTGATAATTAATTGTATAATTACAAAACTAAGAATAAAATTCTGAAATTGGTATTGGAATTTCGTCGTGAAAATAATTTACGTAGATGTATATTGGCATTTTGTATAAAACCTTTGTTGTGATTTCTGTATTTCTTTAATTTGTAAAACCATTTTGTAGTTGTACGCATTTTAATTGATACGAATAAAATCAGTTAGAGTAAAACAATCGAAGACTCAGGCTAATGAAACATTTATATTAATGTGGTGACGACTGATTAAATCAACATGCCATAGGAAGACAATGTTATAACTGACCTAAATGCATAAAGAAGGATGGTATATTATCGACTGAATTGTAAAACTAATTGGTTTATTCAACAAGAAAGACTTCGATTTACAACCGCTGAACAAACACATCAAGAGTTTCCGCTACCAACGTTCCATGAAGGGGTACTCAAGAACCGTTCTCCTCAGGATCAAAGTTCATAACAAGTTCGTCTCCTAAGTTTATCAAACTTTAAACTTGGTAAGACTTTATGATATTGAGACGACTTTGTTTTATGAAACTTTGCTGAAATTTGGTCTCGAACGCAGAAGTATAATTAATTGGCTGCACACGTTTTACAGTGTACTAATAAAATGTACAGTAGTGCTGTATCGGTATTATTGTTATTATTATTAGTTCAATAATGACCCTTCCGTACTGATTTTCCAGTTTATTCATATCTATGTGATTCAAAAACTGAAGTATTGTACGAGATGCTAAATACATAAATAGAATCCTTATAGATTATCATGTTCTACTGTACACTATCACCTTTCATTGACCGAAAGTTACTCTGTCAGAGGTAGATTAATATATACCACGTAAAATTGTTAAACAAACAATTTAAACTTACAACACATATAGTAAGTAACTAAAAGATAACTGAAATATGCACAAGGACACAATATCTATAATTATTTACCAATTAAATATTAAACTGGTTCAAGGTTAAACAAATAATAAATCATCAATTTACCTAAGTTATTTATTTCTAATTATCTCCGACTGGGTTATACAATAACTGCAAACATAAATGAAATCATTATAATTATTAGACAACTAAAATTATCATATATACTAAAAAAAGTAATTTTTTTTGCGTTGCAGAATTTTGATTAAATTAATGATTTTTCTTTGTAAACCAATTTTAAACTTTAAAATTGGATTCAAGAATACTGGTGGGTCTGAAGAACACGGTAAATATACATTCTCTTTACAAGGAGGGTAGAAGTTGTAACATAACGTGGTCTAGTTTGGCTGAGGAATCATTAAGGAGTCCAACGACACAAGCGCTGCCCTCACAGGAGGTTATTAAAAGAGCGAAACTTATGGTAATGAAGAGCAGGATTAAATTCTCCAGGTGTAATAGAAGACGCTTTGAATTTTAATGAGGCACAGAGAGTATTGCTTTCAGGCGTTTGAGTTTTTTCATTCAATCTTGATGTAAAGATGATGCAGAGTTGTTAGTTATAATAAAATACAAGTTACAATTTTTACACTCTATGTTACATCTAGCTTTTCTGTGTATCCATTATTTAACAATGTAACATAAACTACATCAAAGATAATTGCATAATCGTAAAATGTGAATTTTATAATGTCCTGTATATTATAGTTCAGTGAAACGTCTGCATGAAACTTAGTTTAAATATTCAATCGATTTTAACGTAATGTTTTAACGTGAGAAATTACATAACGTTGCTTAGTACAATACGTATACCCCTAAGCAAAAAAGTGTTGAATTAAAAATAAATTTGATGAGAACTATCTGTAGCAAAAACTATTTACTAAAAAAGTTATTTCATTTGGTTAATTTATAATAATGGGAAAAAAATTGTGAATACATATGTTATATGGTCTCACCATTATAGAAATAGTTGTCAACAGCATATTCCTTTTCTTTACTTTAGTCGGACGAAGTTAGCCTTTTTCGAAAGGCCTCACAAAAATAAAAGTTTTAAATATTGGTTTATGTGTTTAAATGTAATTCAGTTAATATTAACCAATACAAGCCCTATCTCTAACATATTTCATATTGTATGGTTTTTAACCTTTCGACTTGTGTTACGTTTACTATTTGACAAATACTTCCTCGATCTATAAATAGCATTATGTGTTAAGAATTTCATTACACTGACAACCGTTTTCAATTGTAGAGAAAACGTATTGCATTCCATTATTTTGGGATTTTAACTTGTTTTCTAAATACATTTTCAATATCACCTTCACGGGGTCTATGTTTTGACCATAAATTCAGAATATATCTTAAAAATAATTAAAAAATTACTTAACAAAACGACCCACTGGTGCAGATTATTAACATTACAATGTATTTAAAGTTCCTACTGTAATCTTTTTATTAAAGTTATTAGAGGCTATGCCAGATTAATTTTCGTTATTATTGAGTATTGTTAATTCAGTAGACGCTTTATTTTATAAAATTGACACTCCATTTTGAATATAGTGTTGTTAACATTAGTTCTTATCGTCATTACTCCATCGTGTAATGAACTTGGTCATAAAATCTGCTTAACTGGCTTGTATGGAGTAGGCCACGAGTTAAGTTATTACTAATGGCCGCAGTACAGAACTAGGACAAATACTCACTGTACTCAAACTGCTATAAGCTACATTAAAGGCTCAATGTTATCCACTTCCAGCTGACAAAATTCTACTTAGAAACTCAATTATGCTAGAAATAGTGACTAAGTTAGAAGAACTTGAGCCTAAAACAATCACATCTCGCCAACTGTAAAATAATTAAAAATGCCTTATTCTTGGTTAACAAATCTAATTTGTTTTTGTATCACATAAGGATATCGTACACTACTTATATCTTTTACTAAGGAATACTTTGTTTACTCATTGGTATCGTAATTATAAAGTACAATGTTTATGACACTTTAGAAGCGCAATTTTAAATGGAGTTTATAGCTGTTCCAAACTACAGAGCGAATTTTGCCAATGGTAATACAGCGACACCGAAACCTGTTACGCGCAACTCCTGGTATGGCGTTAAATCAAATCTTTTATTGATCATAATAAGTGCACATTGTACATTAAACTTCGTAATTTATTCTAAATTTTAATAACTTACACCATATTACCACAACATCCACGCTTCAACACTGTTCAAGTCTCATTAATTCTTAGCAATTTCAGCCCTCAGGAAATAATTTCTGGCACAGGCTCCCCACAACACCACTCCATTGGAAAGGTGAGGCTGAATTTGTCCATAATATGCCGCAATCAATACTTGACTAGGGCAGTATCGGGCCAAGGACCTCATAACATACATTCCCAAGGACAGTTTGGAGCATACATAGTCAATGCGATTATTCATGTCAACCCTCGATCGAAGAGTAGGCTAATCCAAGGGGTTTTGAGGAGTAGACATCCTCCAATATGTGATCTGCTTCGAAATCATTCGCAATTGTTTCTTTGATTGCAAATATTGAGAAAACTAAACGGTTTGTCAGAAAAATGCTGCTCCACCACCTTTGGAGGCCTGTCGACAGTAGGACTACGCACCTGCCAATTTTTCATTTGTAATTTTGCAAAGTTCAAGGTTTTCGTTGCCACACCGTTCTTGGTTACAACGAGAATGACTGATTTCAGCTCCTCTCACATAAGCTGATATCATCCGATTTGTTGGTCGAGTACTCAGCGTTTTGGTGGAGTAGTCTTAGGAAAACCTTGAACATGTAATTTTGTATTTTTCTGACTTTGTCGATTTAGGTTAGTCAATTTAATCCATTGCTGTAAAATAGGCTGCCTATGAAAACAGAATTTCCGTTTAAATTTGGAGATAATACTTTGTCCTGTAGAATGTCTGAACTGTGGGAGCGCCTCACGGTCTCCTCATAGGAGACATTCTGTATGCTAGCTGGCCGTTGAGGAGTGGTCGCCGACTTCCCTGGGAGGATGGTGTGCTGGCGGTGGAAGCAGCCGCTGAATGAGCTTTCCCTTTGATACGCTTCTGCGCCGCCATCTCTTGAGTCATCCCAGCCATTAACCGCTTGTCCCGCCTAGAGAGATGTTGGGCGTGTCTCTTGAAACATCAAGGACAAGCTTGAGGGGACATCACGGATAGCTGAACTGAGGGCTGGTTAAAGTCTACATATTGCTTTAATTTTATTGAGAGGGAGGTGGCTACAAAAGCCAACAAAATAATAAAAGGCTTCTACTTATATTTAAAGAAAGTTTTATCTAAATTTACATTTATTCGGTAAAGTTTAGTATTTTTTCTGCAACCTTTTTGAAAGGATAATATAAACTGAGACACTTATCACTGTAAAAACATAACGTTTCAAAACTAGCATTACTTATCTTCTTCAGGAGTCATTACTTAAGAAATAAGGCTATGCTATAAAAAAATGCAATAAAAATAAAAGAAAGCATTGTTATGAACACGTGGCTGTGGATGTAAATCGTATTTGTTTAGAGTAATAGTATTGTCGTTATAAAACTTAAATTAAGACTCAAAATTTAAATAAAATTACCTTTTTATTAATAGGGCATGATGAACTCTTCATGATTTCAGAATCTTAATGTAAGAGCTCCGCATTTTTAGACATGAAGCAGTAATATAAATACACTGTATGTAATAGTGTAATATAGTTAGATAGTACCTGCAGCGGTATACTTTTTTTGATTGTTTTTCATTTTGCTTAGTTAGTGCTAGACATCAGGTAGCATTCAATATTTTTACGAACAAACTGTATGTAGTTCAAATAAATTGTTTATATTTTCCATGATTAACCTTACACGGGATGTGGCACCTGAAGAAGAAGGCAGATCATGGTCCTCGAAATTTCGTGTTTCTGTTTATGTTATCTACAGGTATAACGAAGAAAAATGTCTGTTAATCATATAAATGATGTAGCTTCACTGGTGAAATTTAAACATACATTAGAATTTTTCGTTTATTAGTTTCTAGTTCTTTGCAACAAACTTTCAATTTTGAGTAAAATTAACGTACCGTATTTTATATCAACGACATGAACAATCTTACATAAAATATCGATTTTTTTATCATACTCTTAAAGTTTCACATGAGCTCTTGATAATATAACAAAAAGGCATCCGTATGGTGGACTAAGGTATTTAAAATTTATTTGAGAATATTGAGTGCACCTTCTTAATCAGTGCAGTAAGTAAAAGATTATTCAATAGCTAGTATCATGTTGAAAAATTTAATGTTAGAGCCACCCTAAGTTAATGAAAACTAAGTAGGTAGGCCTTAAATGAGTAACTAATTAGCGTTTAGGCAAAGATCAAATAGCAAAAGGTGCCAATTAATTTGAAAGAGATTTCTTCTGGGCCAGTAACCTCAGTGCTGTGAAGCCTGAATATACTGTCTGGAATAGGTTTTGGAACATTGACTTCTGAAAGGAATTAAAGGAAGTACAAATATACAATTTGAGCTATTATGATCCACATAACATAACATACACTCTCACACACATGCAAGCACACAAGAAACCAATGCTTAATATTCAACTTTTGTTGCATTGTAGCTTAAACAGAGTTTTGTTTTTCAAACTTTCCAATGAAATCTTATACCTTTGTAGAGTAGAAGAACGTAACAATACCTTCATTTAATTCCACAAATAGCATTAGTCATGTTAACAGATTTTTAAATTACGTTTCAATCCACTTAATTTCTTTTCTAAATTCTGGTTAGTGTAAGCATATCATTGGATGTTCAAGAATTATAATTTGATTTTGAAGATCTATTCCTGTTTAGTTATTAATGTAGTTGTATGAATAGGAACATAATTTATTTTCAAAAGTGTAGTGTGGCAAGATTAAATCTTTATCTTTACAATTTTTGGAAAAACGATCTTGAGCCCCTTCTGTTCGTTATTAAATCTCTGTGCACGAATAACCACCACTAATCCCACTGAAATACACGCGGAGAGAGGATCACTGCTCGCTCAGGAACCTTGTTATGAATCAGATACCGTGAATAATTCGTCAAGCTCACCCGAGTATTATAATCCTCCACCAGGAAAGTTTATTAGTATATATTATTTGGTTACAACATGATTTTTGAAAAGAAAAAAACATAACAGAACGAGTTTTTACAATAAAATAAATGTCTATACGAGTACTACTCTGTTTCGAGTTGTTTATATCTTAATTAGGTTGATAGGTTGTGCATTTTTACACTGTTTAAGTTTTAAATATAATCGCAAATGCATAGCTTATATACATATAAATATAATATTATTTAATATAAAAACGATATTGTAAATAAATAAACAACTTCAATTTTATGCCTTGCTTTGTAAGTTTACGTACCTGGTGTCAATGTTTTTCAGTTCAAATAACGTCAAAACTTAAAGTGGAATAGTATTTTTCGACACGGATTGAACTAGGATGCCTTGATAATTGTCAAGATAATTTTATCTGTCTCAAACTAAATTTAGCCGTACTGCGAAAGTATTACTTACTTTAAAGGAAGTTATAATATTTACATAAATTTTGAAAATTATTTGTATGTTTAAATTTTAAGCTTTTTATAATAGACATTTTCCATACGCATAGTTTCAATATAAATTAAAAGAAACAATTATGTAAAATGTTACCTATGCCGTATAAAAAACAAAAAGTTATTTAAAGTTTTTTATATTTCTCAGAACCCAAAAAGATTTCAGTTTTAATTTTTTACTTTTTTTGAGTAAAAAAGTAATAGAAATTTTCCCAAAAATAATATTTCTTTTATGTTTTACTGAACAACATAAACACAGTTTAGAAGTTATTGTAAAAACATTTTTAAATTATACAGAGTGTTCACAAATTGTATCACAAGCTTTTTTGGATAATAGGACTCATGATTGCAAACAAGAAGAAAATGTTCGAAAAATTAAGTCCGAGAAATCTGTAGTTGGATCTGTAGTAGTAGAAATCTAAAAAATGGATATCCATAATTTTATATTTTTCAAAAACAATTATTATCTCCCTAACTAGTAAAGCTACAAATACAAACATTTGCACATATGTTATAAAATTAAGAAAAATCTCAAATAATTTACGATTTTCTCTAATAAACAAGATGTTTACCTGTTCACAGTTTTTGAAGTTAAATAACATAAATAATAGTATAGTTACAAAAAATTTTACCGAGAGCAACAGATATGTCAAAGTTGGCAACAGCTGATCGTTGATCTCAGCTTTTGGAAGCGTACCTTTTAAGTTAGTGGTCTTTCTCGCTTGTGCTTTGGCACATTTCGTTGATAAAAGTAAAGTTGAAATTTTTATTAATATTTTTAAAATAGTTGGTATCTTGTTAAAAATGTATAACTATACTGGTTTTTTGCTATTTGACTTTAAACATTTTCAACAGGCGCCATTTTGTTAACACTAAAAAACACAATCACTTTTATAGCTTTTACTCTCATTTTACATAACCTGTGTGCGGAGTTTGGTTTTTGTAGTATTAATAAAATAGTTTTTATATTACAAGCACAACATGGTGGGTAGCGGCTAAACAATACATTTCTCCACATATATTTATAGAACCTTCATTCGCTTAGAATTAAAAATAATATCAGCCACAGATGTTTGTGATACCATTTTGTGAACATCGAGTATATGTGTAGAGGACCATCATTAATCGTATAGTAAAACTTAAGTGTGTTTGAAAATTCAAAGTCTTTATAAAAAGCATTGCGCCTAAAACATTTTCGATGTCTAGGAAAATATGAAGATTGTGGTTGTTAATAGTGTTTTAAAGTAATAATATATTAACAGCAATTAAATAATGTTTCCCACTTTAACATTTCTATACGGTAGTAGAGAAACAATTTATTTGTTTCATTAAAAGTTATTATCATTTTGAATATCCAAAATATCTTCAGTATCATTTTCATTATTGGAAATTATTATAATTTCTTAATAATCTCGTAATGAAACGTTTTGTGAAATGTTCGGAGATTTAAGAACAGTAATATTTTTGTTGTAAAATCACTTGACTGATTTTACCCTCCTCGATTTGCCCTCCTAGGACAAATAGATTGAACTCGCAGCTACACTCTTGAAGCTTGAAGCACAAGCTCGATTCTCTTCTTCACACAATGTATGTACAACATTATTAGGGTTTCTGTATTTCTATCCAGAGTAACATTTATATTGCTGTGATTGTTCCTTTATTTGTAAGAATAGAAGAGCAAAAAATAGACGCAGTGGATCGTTTGTGCTGTGGATTCCATGTAATAGAACAGCATGCAGAACTTGGAATTCCTTTCCAGATAGTATTAAAGAACTGAAAACTACGGTTCAATGCAGCTATGAAAAAATTCTTTTTAAATCGGATACCGCGGCTGCCGAGACCAATTGTATTGACGTGGGTGTAAGCGGGCAGAATAAATATATAAAACATAATATTATTGTGTTTGTAATTTAATGTATGTTATCAAGCAGAGTAATATTAGATTTTTATATTTTAATTTTTTAATTATTTAAAAATATTATGTTTAGATTTAACTTGATTAAATTGTTTACTGGAGTTAAGTAATTGTTTAATAGTTGATATTTTTAGATTATATGTAAGAAAGGGCTACGTGGTCCAAATTTCACCTCTGTACTCATACACAAAATTAAAGAATTATGAATATACATCAATAGAATTTAAATATTATTAATGAATATTCCACTACATATTTCGATATACTTCGATTTAGGAGTTAGTTTTTTAACCAATGGGCAGATTTAATTTCACAGCCTACGCTTTGTAACTAACTAAAACAATTTTAGTACATTGCTGACTATAAAATTTACGATGTTTAAATAACAATATAACTATAGTTCTAATGCGTAATAAAGTATTTCATTAAACTGAGTCGCTATAAAATCTAGATATTGCTTATGTAATTTAGTAAGTAATGCCAGCAGTCTGACTTTAAGCCCGCATTAGAGTGTTTCTTGGTTAAGTTAAACACTCGAGATGATTAGCAGATTACCGCTACCCAGAATAATTGATTCGCTTCTTGTGTTAGTTTGTGATAATAGTTACTGTGACCTAGTTTCTCGAATAAGACTGTTGTTTTATCTCATGGAAATAATATAAGGTGTCTGATACAAGCCTGAAGGACTCGTTTTGTATTTGACTGATTAGGTGGTTATTGTAGATTACTTGCTTGAAAAACATCAATAGATCATATATTCAAGTAAGTGTATTACATTTTTTGTTTTATAATGATACAGCGAAAAAATTTGTGTTATTTATCATCTAAATTGTCTATATAATACAACATCACACACTTGCAACAATATTTTTACCATACGCTAAAGATTCTCGTAAAATATTTTAGAATTTAAGTTCAAGTTCAAGGTTCAAAAAACGTTTATTTTCTTGAGATACAGAAAGAAATATATATTCCATGAGTTCTATTGAACTCGCGCGGAATTTAATTATGTGACATGTACATATAAATTACTTCAAAAAGCTTATCCGCTATAATTCCTGCTATTTTTTGCTTTGCCAATTGTAATAATCATCAGCATAATTTTGTTTCTTCTTAAAATGTATATAAACACACATAATGATGTACTACACAGATATGTAAATATAAATGATTGCTATAAATTTAAGCGTCTTAATTATTTTGTAAAAGAAAAAAAAGAAAAAATTGTAATTAAGAAAAGCAATTTCCGAAAATATTAAAGTTCAGAGTATACTAGAGAAACGGGATAGTACCTATAAAAACCATATGAAAAGCATCGTTTTTAGCAGAATATTAGTATAACAGTATTTTAAGTGGTATCCAAAAAAAAACGTATGGGTTCAAGTTAAACCAGCTAGTATATCAGTTGATTAACCCGTAACAGCTTTGTGTAGCCATATGGACACAGATAAGTTGGCTCCTTGCACAGAATGTTCATTTCTCACTTTATTGACTGGACTGATACAGGTTATCGTGGGACTTTAACTTCCGTATCCTCAGCGCTACCATAATAATCAAGTCTAAACTTTATTTGAGCAGACCCATTGATTTTCCAGACCTGCTCTTTTGCCAGACACTCTAACACGTTAAGTGATTTTCAATAGAGACTACATCATAATTTGTTTTTCTGCATGCCGGGTACATTGTGCTTTAATGAAAAGGTAATCACCGCCGACCACCTCGACCTTTGTGACTTTACAGGTAGGATACATGTGATCGAGTAGATAAGTACTCACCAGAGGTAATTTCGTAGCCTCTCTGTAGGCATAGGTGCATTATGCTTAGTAAAGCAGGAATGACGACCGAGTACCTGAAATTTTGGGACTTTGTAGAAAGGGTACACAAGTTTAAGTAGATCAGTTCTCGGCAGAGGTGATTTCGTAATAGCGTCTTTGTAGGCATGGGCCATTGTGAATTAGTAGAGCAGTTATCACCTTGTGGCGTTTTCATAGTTTGCGAAGTTCCAGAAATGTTTTTTTTTTGTATGTGCGCACGTTTCCAAATATTTAACATTAATTTTACACACTTTCTCACATTACCAAGTGGTGAGAAACATTACATGTACTTTAGTACTTCTTTTACCCTTTTAATCTTTTAATAGATGCATTATTAAATTAGGTCAAAATAATATGTTTCCATGATAAAAATCTTTTTACCAAAGCATACAACGCTTTGAATGGAAAACATGAAAATATACAAATGTTTGAACCAATACATTTTGAGCAAGGCAAAGATAGTAACAATGAAGCACTTTTTGATAGAATGCCCCAAGTATTTACATTTAATCAATGTCAATAAGTCAATATATTTATGTATTGAGGTCATGTATTGTAACTGAGCTTGAAGAAGGTCGATCTATCAGTAAATTCAGTTAATTTACCGACTTTGTAAAGCAAACTCATTGACTTGCTAAGATAAACAGACACTGTAATTCAAAAAGAAATAAAGACATTTTTAATCAGAGATAAAAACCATTCATTCATATAGGATGGTACACCTAGATTGCATGTGTATGAATATTGTTGTGTAACTGTAAACATAGTAGCACACGCTGTATGTGTCTGTAATATGGCAATAAAGTAATAGTTTAAGTTAATTTTGCAGGTAACTATAAGTCATCCAATTAATAATTAAATTAAATAATACAATAATATACACAAAATAAAGGCAAAACAAGTTTAAATCAAGGCCGCATTATAAAGCATATAATTACAGGTAAAAGGAAAATGAGAAGGGAAAAAAGGAAAAACAATAAGTACAACAATTTCCAGTGATTAATAGTAACGTGACGACTTTTTTTTCGAAACAGTATTATAAAATGTATAAGGAATCACTATGTAAAGTTTTTAATTTAATTTAATTCAATGTTTTTTTTTGCATAATTTCGTTACTATTGGTATTACAAAAAACTACACTTTACGAATATTTTTAATCCTAAGTGGAAGGATTTAACTCGGTTGGCCGGAGAATACAGACCATAATAAATTTAAATTGATTGCAAAATGTTTTAAGTTTTGCGGTTGACACTTTCAGCCAAAGTTCAACAAAATGGCTGAAACATCAGTTAAAGTTTAAATTTTATACAATATTAAGAAGGACGTATTTTATACAATATCAGTCGTAGGTGGTTGGGAGCGAATGCAGACCTATTGTAACCTGTATTCTCTAGTTCAGTTATAATAATTAGTTTTGTGTTTAGATTTTATTAAGTGCATGTTTTATAATAGGTAGTGAAGTTGACACAAAACATTGTGGCTGTGATTAATGACTTACGCGTGTCACAAATCTCTGATATGATTTTTTTTATTTTAACCTTGTTTTAAATTGTGTGTTAGGTTAGTTTTTACCTGAAAAAGAGATTATATTGCAGATCTTTAAACGTAGTGTAACTAATGGTATCACTGAACAATGGCAAATGTCCGGAAAAATCCTGTTTCCTTAATAATTTTACTGTAGAGTTGAAGTAAAATCCGCTGAACTAGTTACATATGCATGTTTTATAAACTAATATCATAATATTTTCATCATCACTTGCTATTTTTTAGGTACAATAAAACTTATATAAATACTTCTACTAAAATACATGACTTATAATTAATCCAACAAGAATCATAATAAATGTTAGTTTTTACAATTATTAATAATAAAATATTTTTTGGTACATTACTTGGTACTATTCTTGTCCCTATTGCATTAGCGAAGGAGCTGAGATTTCAACAACAAGTCCAACTTGTCTTCAAGAGCCATAAATTTGTAAGAGCGATTTGTGTAGCTAGAAGTCGGAAGTTCATCGGAAGTTCACTTAGCTACTTCGTGGTTTAGGGCTCCAAAGGAACCAGCTATATATTAAGCGTCTTAGCGTTAATACACTTTAACTTAATACCTTATGAAACATTTTTTATATAAAACATAGTCAACATCGTGCCGTGTCTATGTCGTGTGTATCGTGTGCAAACTGGATGTCCGTTATAAAAAATACAGATCACTCTACAGCGTAATCGAAATGATGCCCCAACCTGAGACTTACGGGAATCACAACAAGCCAACCCATTTAATATGTTTCAGTTGACCACTATCCTCATATGGGGATAATTTTGAGATCCATGAAAACATGATCAAATGATGTTAATTAAATACTAACAAATTAACTAATAGAATCGTTAAAATGATGTGAGTGGTGGAAAGATGCTTTGTGTATCCGATAAACTAGAACGAATCTTTCCATGAAGAGTAACATAAGTATGGTGTTGAAATTACTAAATGCATCATTGAAGCTGTACCAGATGCAAACTGCATTAATGAAGAGTACTACAAATAAGTGGTTGGGTTGGAAACATAATTTAACTAGTACGATGTTACCAATATCTTCTAATGACGATGTATATTTATTAAACATAATTTAGCACATCTAATTACTAACTATACTCAATGTTACACAAAACTCCTATCATATTTTGATCGACAAATAAGTGGTTGGTTTTGAAATTTAATTTCACTACTTCGCTGTTACATATATCTCTTAATGACGATGTATGTGTATTAACATAGTTTAGTACTTGTAATTACTAACTGTAACTCAATATTGGACAACACTCATATCATACTTTGATCGACAAAGATTAATACAGGAGAAGAGCTACTGTGGTTAAGGTATTCTCGTGTTCAATAAAATAAATCACAAATAAACATTTCGAAGCTCAAATTGATTGAAGTATTTAGTAAATAAAAAACTCACATACCTTCATTGAATTTAGAATATAGATTGTAATAACATTATACAAAGGAATATAGCGTGGGTAATAGAGATTATAATCATTTCCCATGCAGAAATACTAAAATACATATAAAAATGGACCATAACCATCCTAAAAATATTTTATATGCAAAAATGACTTTGTTTGTTTTGCTTTCAAGCGGAAACAATCCTACCGATGGTACAGAAATGTTATATGGATATTCTTAAGATCCCAGGTATAAATATAGTCTTTTCTTGTTTCGAAAATCCCCATTGGTCTTTAAAGTAGTAAAAAATCCCATTTTAATCTTCAAAGTTGTGAAATATTAATCGCAAGAGCCTTTTACATGTAATGAACTGTTCAGTTTATAAAATCCATGCATGGCAGCAAAAATAAATTTTTAATTAACCTAACCAATAATTTCAATTTGTTTATAATTATACTTTGAAAGCCTTGGACATGGAACATTCTTAGGGTCTCTGGTATTAGTATAGATTTCGAAAACCTCCTCAGGCTACGTCCTACTGGTCTTTAAAGTAGCGAGAAATCCCATATTGGTCTCTAAAGTTGCTAAATATTAATTTAAAAGAGGTAAATGTTCAATTTAATCAACTGCTCTGTGTGAAAATTATTTTATGACAGGACAACAATATGTTTAATTAATTGGTGATTTGGTTATATCCGGCAGTCAAATTTTGGACGAGTTTTCCTTACTCGGGACCAAAATAAACTTCATTATATGTTATAAGTACTTTCCTTGTTTATTAATGAATAAAAATATACCCTATGTTACTAAATCGCAGCCAAATAGGCCTAGACAAACGACCATACGAATTGGCCTAGACGCAAGAATCACATGTCACTTTCGAATAATTAAATATTGTTCTTTTAGGTTTTGGTTTTCATTTCTTGTCTTTCTTTTTCTTTACTGTGCGCAAAAAGCCCTTGAGGCTTAAGTGCATGGCAGTAGGCCGCTCCAAGGGAAAAAGAAAAAAAAAATACTCATACACAATATTGTACTTAAAATATAAAATTACGCAAACATAACACTGTAAGAATTTATTCATTACTACCGATTATAAAACCTAATTAAAAGATTTAATCTATATCTGATCTAACACGTGCCCTAATAGCCAGACTAAATATCAAAACTTTAGGTTACTAAATCTAAAAATATTCTAAAAACTGCTCTTACATATTACGAAAACTTGGTAGAAATGTTTCAAAGTTATATTTAAAAGGTAGTTAAACAATAATGATAACATATTTATTTACCATTGAGGAAGATAACGATAACGACAAGAGCAGACACCTATTGTAGATAACAAACTTTTACTCCTCATATTGGGTCATTAAATAACAACTCCTCAACTTTTAAAATTTTCAGTACAATACTGAAAGTCATAATTGTTAAGGAGCACCTATTATCCTCAGGTGCACAACCGGCTCGGCATGTCTGTAATTCGGAGTACGGGTAATCAACAAAAACATTTTTTTAATACCTATAATCGGATGAGAGGAATCCACTTGACTGGCCTGCTTGCCCACTAAGTCTATATATAACTGTCTCTATAAATCCACCTTTGACTCTCTAGAGTCGTAGTAGCAGTAACTAACAAACAGTTTTTCATGACCTATAGTCAAATGAGAGGAGTCCACTTGACTAGTCTCCTTGCCAACTCAGTCTATATACCTTTTTCTATACGTGAATCTCTGAATCTCGAGAATCGAAGTAACAGAACTAACACCAAAGTTTGTTATTAGCTAAAATCGGATGAAAGGTATCCACTTGATGGGTCACTTGCCAATTCAGTCTCTGAACTGTCTCTATAACTCCATCACTGCCTCTTTAGAGTTCGGAGTACGAGTAACTAACACCAAAGTTTTTCATTAGCTATAATCGGATGAGAGAAATCCACTTGAATGATGAATTGCTTGCCAACTCAATCTCTGTAACTGTTATTAAAAGTTAGAAAAGTAAATTATCAAGATAACTAATTTAGATCCTCCAGTTATTCGCTTTTAATGTTGGTTTTCCATTATAGTATTGTAATAAGAGCATTTTTTTTATAAAGGTCATTTTTAAAGTGATGAAATTTTTTTTGAAATTACGAAAACTAAATTATCAAGATAATTAATTTAGTTTCTCCCATTATTCGCTTTTAATGTTGATTTTCCATTATTGTATTGTAATTGTAATGTGGATTTATTTTTATACAGGTAAAATAATTTTTTGTTGAAAGTAATAGAATTTACTTGTATAATGAATATTGGACGTCTCTTATTTATATATATATATATACACATCATTTATTGGATATTCACGTTGTTAAATAATCTTAGAAACATATCCATTAGCATAGCAGATTTAAATCATTATCCATTAATTTTTTTGAAAGTAAAAGTAAAAAATGTAATTTTTTTGGAAAGACATTCCTTATGAATTTTTTTATAGAGTGTGTAGACAATCTGTAAATGAAAATATGTATTTCATCTTAAAAACATGCCTTCTCGCACTTCAAGAGAACAGATAGATTTTGTATGTAGATGAGACCTCAAAATATAAAATATAGTGTAGCGTACATTAATAGGTTTTCAGACTAGTTCATAACAACAGTGGTGGTTAAATTCAAATTCAATTCATTTACATTAAATTTTATTTTAATTAATCCTTTATAACATCGAATACGTAAATACTTTATTATAAAACGTCTCTTAATATTGCAACATTAGTATTCGAATCATAATAAAAACGTCAAATAGAAAGTTATATCCAATTTGTTTCCGTTCCTGATGTGAAAACAATATGCATATAAATGTTGTATAATGTGAAAGCTCATTATACAAAATTTCAGAAAAGAATTGAGAAAATTTAGTAGTAAAGACCGCCGGAGGTGTAAAACCTTTTATTTAATTGTATACAACTTCAAGGAATTATAATTCAATCTCCAACAAATTCTTCGTAAAAGTATTAAGTTATAAGAAATATTCTTTTTTCTTATTGCTGCTGCTGTTTTAAGTATGATACTTCCCTAAACCGTATTGGAATGTAAATTGTTGAGAATTAAATTAGTATTTTACACTTTAATCAGCATAAATTTTTCTACGATATTTAGCCTAATAGCTGGATTATAACAATTCCTTCTGAGAATTATGGTACATATTCATTACTATGTTGAAATCTTTTATATGGGATAATATGTTTAGATGTTAACGCTATTTTCTTGTATTGTTTTTGTATTTTTTTATCAAGTCAAACCATTTTATAATTAAAAGATAAATAAAAAAATTAAATACAATGTTGACAGCAAAACCTGTAGCGATGGTATAACGTTGTCAAAAAAGAAGCAAATAGGCAATGTCATCGCGCAGGACTGAGATAACTCGATTCGCGCCATGGTTGTTGGAGAAGAAATGTACACTGCATGTCTGTAGAATAAATTTCTCAGCGTCGGAGAATAAATCTATTTGTCTGCAGCAGAGAAGAAATCTATGTGTCTGCAGACCAAATTACTCAGTGTCAGAGAAGAAATCTATGTGTCTGCAGACCTAACTACTCAGTCTCTAGACCCTGGCTGTCGTAGAGTTTGTCTGGTAAGAAGTGGAATGACGCCTCCTTCCAAAGAGTTCTGTGAGTATTGACTCGCGCGATGGAGTCTTGAAGGGTGAGTTGAAGAGGTATCATGATATATTTACATAAATCTTTCTCTAAACTTATAGAGTTGTGATCAGTGCATTGCGGGATTTTTTTATCCCTATGGATCTTAATTGCTAATTGCTCGTAATGTAATGCAACTGGTAATGTATGTTGCATAGCTATGTTGAAAATATTTGGGTGTTTGGTTATTTGTTACCTCCTAAATAAAAGACCGAATATATATTGGAATTAAATTTGTTTTATATTAGGACTAATGAACATCACCCATTTGTTAACGGTGGATTGTTTCCACTACTAAAAGTATGACAAGAATTGAAGATCTCGTCCATCAGCGATGCGGATGACCAGAATTTTCAAAAGATTTCATGGAAAACATCCATTATTATAAAAAATTTCATTCACATTTTACTGCTTTTAGCAATCAAGATATCAGTGCCTTGCCTGAGCCACACTGTATATATGTCTATCCACACAATATTTACAAAAATAAACCCATACAATTAAAATGTTTGATGAACTTACATTTCTATACAGGCAACATAGACTTTGATGATGGTGCTTGTAACACTGTCAGGTTTGGCTGTATGTTAGCATAGATTTTTGGATTGGTCTTACCACTTAAAAAATCACAGGATAAGCAAATGTGTAGAAAGATATTTAGAGAAATATTTCATCTGTGGACTTCATATTTTACGTGATACTATATTACTACGTGGGCAGGAATAGGTTCTATGAAGGTACATGTCCGACCACGGAATTGGAGGCCTATCACTCGTTTAGATGGTAGAATTTATCTTTTTACACTTTACATATTATTACCTGAACCCTAATATATTTTATTCTTAATTGAGATTTTATTAATAAATTTCCTCTTTCATAATATTTATAACACATATAGGTCTCATTTAAATATTCTGTAATACATTTTTGTCAACACCTTAGTCCTTATGACTATGTCTAACAGTCAATAAAATGCAATGGAGTTAAAATATATGAAAAAGTAATATTACTTGTCTGCTTTAAAATATTAAAATATGCAAGAGACGACGCTCCAGCTGTTATTATTCATATCTCGTCAAAATTGTAGAGGCTTGAAGGCGTCGCGACGCCGTGTCGCGTCGTTAGTTAGTGCCCTCGGGCGTCGCCTGCTCGCAGCCGCCCCATTGAGCACGGCAGACACTTGACCTTGACCTTCGCTGTCCTCACTCGATCATTTCTATCTTTAAACTGTTACTCTTTGATAAGTGTGTAACAAAACTTACTACCACTAATACTTGTTTGTAACTTACACTAATGAAATCTACAATTCCTACGTTAGGATACTACGTACTGCAGTAATAATGGGTTGAGTACAGGAACAACAGATAGCTGTCACCCACATACTGTCTCTTGTCTAGGGATAAGGTATTGTAGTTTGGCCCGCCTTTCCAACTCTGACTGCATAAGACATCTGGGGGATATAAATACCTCACCGCCTTATAATCACGTATTTCACGCAAAATATGAACGAAGTCCTTCAGAGACAGTGTCAGCCTAAATTAATGGTTGTCCGATATTTCTATTATGAATGCAGGCAAGGTCAACGCATTAACCCCTGATACTATCAAATAATACACAGGTTATCACTTATTTCAAACTATATCAGACCTACCACATGTTGTTCTCACATGTAACTGTAGTTACACATGTAGTTCTCACATTGTTCAACATAATCTCAACGTATTTACAAGGATCATACGAAAAAGAATCCTTATGCCGTTGATCCACAAACAATCAATTGGTCTTCTCTTAATTCAACATCATCCTGTGAGCTAGGAGTGCTTGGGCCAACCGTTTCCTACCGACAAGCCTTCATTATTCGATAAAGAACACGTAAACATGCCCTTTCTATTATTAGTGAATTTTCAATGTTAGTATAGAATCGAAAATATTTGCGGGATAGTTTCTAGCTTCCTTTCAATAGTTTTCTAATAACATTACTGAATGAATATTTGGGTACAGAGTATTGAATTTTCGGGCTTCTGATCCCAGGAAGTCAAATTTCTTTGACTTTTTCAAAACATTTTTGGCCACCAGTTGAATGTCCATTCAACACACATACTGTGTCATGAAACTAGTTAAACCAACGACGAATTGCTTTATCATCTGGCGAATTTTGACTTCGATACGTAACTCTAAACCGGCGATGCACACTAAGATTTCAATACTGCGTACCTCAGAACACTTTGTGCCTTCTGTTGCGGCGTAAAAATAGTACCCGCGACTAGAGCCAGGCGTGTCAATCACAATTGTGGACTCCCACGGCGCAGACATTCTGCGCATGCCAAGGTCAACCTTTCCTCCCATGCTGCACGGAAAAAATCATATTATTTAACCTTCAATTTCACCTT
The DNA here is from genome assembly GCF_021130785.1 of Homalodisca vitripennis. Classification (NCBI taxonomy): domain Eukaryota; kingdom Metazoa; phylum Arthropoda; class Insecta; order Hemiptera; family Cicadellidae; genus Homalodisca; species Homalodisca vitripennis. Next base: position 221,852,144 of record NC_060208.1, on the reverse strand, counting down.
TAAGTTGAAGTAGTTATCTGGAATAGGTTTTTAGTAACGGATGTCAAAATCCTGTTTTCTTTTTCAAAGCACTGTATATAAAAATCTCGACAACGATTGTAAGAGACGTCTATTCAATTGTGAGAGGGGGTTTTTCGGTCATTTATTGTATTTAAAACGTGTCAAAACCTGGCTTCGTTGCAGTTTTAAGCTATAAGGCCTTAAGGTTCATCATAGCCACTCATCTACGTTCCTTAATGTTTGAGGTAAAATGTGTTTCCTACCTGCCCACTCCAGTCCTAACCCCGCACGCGATCCTAGTTACGATTTCTAATTTAACGGCCGGAAACCATGACTCACAACCATAAGGGTCCACATAACCATATCTCTGTGTCAAGTCACTTTTTCAAGTAATCTAATACGGCTATATCACTACTTCCTAAAAACACCTTGTTGTCAATTAGAACTTAGACACAAATAAGAACCATGCAAGGTAAGCGTCATAGCATGCAATTAGTAAAACATAACCCTAATTATTGGATCCGAATTAAAAATCTGCGTTTATATTAATCTTTATTGGCTTGGCCTTACATGTCGGGCTAATATAATGTATTTTTATTTTTATGAACTACATTTACTGTATATATATATATATATATATATATATATATATATATGTGTGTATATATATTACATATCCGACAATAATCTAGATTTCCACATTATTTGAATCTAGATAGCTAATTTATTCGAATCTTTACGAATGAAAACTTTGGAGAGTGAAATGAATCTTCCATGGGAATAATACCATTAGGAGACTTCGGAGAAAACGGTTCTGGAACAGAAAGGGCTGCAGACAACTAATTGCTGAATGAATCAACTCGTCTCCTTACAAACAGCCATTGAACTGGGTTGTTCCCGATGAGTCCTTAATTGGTTTTTAACATAAATGTATATCTAATTTACGATTTATAGATATAGCGGTTCAATCTAAGTTAATTAGTTATCAACATTTAATAGAAAATTAAAAGACCTTAAGAAATATTACAGGCAGTTCTGTGTTATATAATTATTTTATTAGCTAGCTATTTAATATATTCGGTATTAAAGAAAAACAACTTTCAGCAGTAACAGTATAATATGAACAGAAATGCAATCAGCAGAACTTCCGTGACGTTATCCGATAAAGTTCTGCTGAAAAGAGCAAAACTGAGTTCTTGGCTGCCTTCGTGACATGTTTTACTCTTCACAGTAACTATATGTAATTATGACTGTTTTCATACACGTTTTTTAATTGGTTTGCCTCTCTTAGAAAGGTTGAGAGTTCTTATTAACATTTTATTTTCAAAATAATATCAACAATAATCTTAAGTATAACATGATTTCGGACATTTTTCATCGGAGTATGTAAAAAGTCTAACACAACGTTTCGAGGATAGGAATCTAGGGTCTTTGTCAGGTAGGGGAAGGATTACAGCATACAAAAATAAAGAACAGAAAGGAGAAAGAAGGGCAAGACAAGGGTTCAAACGTAACCAAAAAGCTGCTTGGAATCCAGTCCAGGCGTTGTTGTCACTGCACAGAATGCAAGTCCCGAGCACAAGTCACGAGTACGAGAATCACAATCACACATTACACCAGCACAGGCGAAAGTGGGATACTAATTCACGAAAATCCATGTCGGCACTTTCTTCGTCACTGCTGGACTCCAAGCAGCTATTTTGGGTATGGTTGAACCCTTTTATTTCCCTTCTTACCTTATTTCTATTCTTTATTATTGTATGTACTAATACCTCTCTCCAACCTGACTTAGAAGATAGATAAAAAACAATGGAAACGTTGGGTTATACCCTTTGTACATTAACGATGGCAAAAGTTCGAAAACCTGGTATCCTTTCAAACCTCAATCGTCGACACCAATCTTTAAACAATGAATTATTTTAGTTTAAAATGAAAAAGTATAGTCCATCAACTGCAAAAGATAATAGTGCCAAAAAAGAAATACACGTTCATACTTTGTACACGAAAATGTAAATGGCGATATTCAATACTATGTGTATGTTATACTTCGTATAAAAATATTTTTGTTGGCTGAGCGTTAGTGAAGCCTATTACTCAATAGGGTGAACAATTTCATTTCAAGTTATTTAAAAACAAACTGACATATAGACTTAAAAGTATACATAAACTTTTCATTGCTATTTAGTTAACACATGGTTCAATGATGGTGCATTCCACTCCATGAGTTTTGCTGAACTTAAGTGAATATTTTTACATTAATCTTATGGGTAACCATGATGAGATTCATATGAGATTTACACATGTTAAAATTGATCTTAGAGTAAACAGAAAGTGATTCCAAGTTAAAAGTCAACATTAGAAGTTGATAACTTACTGATGGTTTAATTTCTGCGCAATATTGCACCGTAGTTGCTCTGACTAGCTCACAGAAATCTTTATATTTTACACACGGCAATGAAACCTAACTTAATGAACAAAATCATAAATGTATCATGTTGACATATATATTCAAAAAGATTTCATCTGTACATTTTCAATTTGCTTGAAACATTTCTCCAGAGCCAATATATGGATAGGATATGATTGGTTATATTATAGTGCATGTCCAACTATAAAATTTGGCTGAGCATCATTGAAGGCTATCACTCAGTAACATAACAACAAAACCAGGGTTTTGTTTGCCAGGGGGGCGTGTAAATCTCTTTTATATTTGTATGTTTGCACGTCTTCATGCCCGAGTCAAATGAGCTACTCATTTCAAATGTACACTTGGTGAGAAGCACCCCTGCTTTACAGTAAAGCTTATGGTAAAACTCAATAAGGTTTTAAGTTGTCTCCTGCTATATTTGGCATAATTAGATGAAGGCGTAAGCAACAACTGACAAGTAATATAATGAATATGTATCATTGTGAATCTACAATAATGGCAATGAATTATTGAGCTTGGTGGAGTGAAGATGAATTCCAAGCTGCCACTCCCTGCCGAGATGTATAGATTTCATTTAGAGCAGATATTGGAGCTCGACATAGACTTCCACTATATTGCCGTTATAAAATTTAATGTTTCCTTGTGTATGCGGCTTAACGAATAAAGGCGTAACCAACAGTGTGCCACTGAGTTACGATAATATAATCAATACGTATCATTGTGAATCTAGAATAATGTCAATGAATTATTGAGCTTGTAGATTGAAGATGAATTCCAAGCCGACACTCCCTGCCGTGATGTATAGATGTCATTTAGAGCAGATGAACCTAGACTTCCACTATATTGCCGTTATAAAATTTAATGTTTTCCTTGTGTATGCGGCTTAACGATTGAAGACGTAACCAACAGCTGTGCCTGTGTCACAGTAATATTATTAATATGTATCATTGGGAATCTGGAATAATGTCAATGAATTATTGAGCTTGTAGATTAAAGTTGAATTCCAAGCTGCCACTCCCTGCCGTGATGTATAGATGTCATTTAGAGCAGATATTGGAACCTAGACTTCCAATATATTGCCGTTATAAAATTTAATGTTTCCTTGTGTATGCGGCTTAACGATTGAAGACGTAACCAACAGCTGTGCCTGTCACAGTAATATTATTAATTATGTATCATTGGGAATCTGGAATAATGTCAATGAATTATTGAGCTTGTAGATTAAAGTTGAATTCCAAGCTGCCACTCCCTGCCGTGATGTATAGATGTCATTTAGAGCAGATATTGGAGCTCAACCTAGACTTCCAATATATTGCCGTTATAAAATTTAATGTTTCCTTGTGTATGCGGCTTAACGATTGAAGACGTAACCAACAGCTGTGCCTGTGTCACAGTAATATTATTAATATGTATCATTGGGAATCTGGAATAATGTCAATGAATTATTGAGCTTGTAGATTAAAGTTGAATTCCAAGCTGCCACTCCCTGCCGTGATGTATAGATGTCATTTAGAGCAGATATTGGAGCTCGACCTAGACTTCCAATATATTGCCGTTATAAAATTTAATGTTTCCTTGTGTATGCGGCTTAACGATTGAAGACGTAACCAACAGCTGTGCCTGTGTCACAGTAATATTATTAATATGTATCATTGGGAATCTGGAATAATGTCAATGAATTATTGAGCTTGTAGATTAAAGTTGAATTCCAAGCTGCCACTCCCTGCCGTGATGTATAGATGTCATTTAGAGCAGATATTGGAGCTCAACCTAGACTTCCAATATATTGCCTTTATAAAAATTACGTCTCACTTATGTATGCGGTTTAATAAAAGCACAAAATTGAGTTTTAAATACCGTAATGAAGACATCGTTGAGGTATGATGGGTATGCAACGTAAAATAAAAGACGTTAATAATTAAAGTCTCTTCTGTTACAGGTTTCTGTACTCATTTATTTTTGAAGTGAAAACTTCTTTAGGCGCGTTGAGCGTTTTGGTAGAGGGTAAAATCCTCGGTTCGCGTCACCGACATGCTAATGATACTAACCTGCATGAAAAAGTCAGTCTCGCTGTGTTTTTTAACCGTAGACTTGGCCGCGGACTACTAACCTGCATGAAAAAGTCAGTCTCGCTGTGTTAAAACTGTCCCGGCGGAGTATGAAAACAGACTGCGAAAATCAGTGACCTTTACGGCTTCCTCTCGTGATTTAAGAGTGAAGCCAATGTCGTACAATTCTGTAAGATGCGTCAAATTAAAGCTCTTAATATTGGCAATCTATTGGTTACATTTTTAAATATTAAAAAAATTTCGAAATAATTTTGATTATTGTTTACATTTTAAATAGCGTTTACAATGACAAGAAAAAAGTAGTAAGCGAGGATTTTTTTTATTTTTTGGTCAGACAAAATTTGTCAGCGAGAAAGTTGTGTGAAAATAGATGAATATTTTTTTTGTAATTTATCATTTTTTTTATTGGAAGTTTAGTTTAGCCTGTAGTAGCGTATGAAGTGATGAGTGAACGTTTCTGCCGGAACTGTAGTTGGCGCATTGGCTCACTGATACCGTATTAACTCAATAAATTAGTTTATTGTGCAATAAAAATACCTTTACGAAAAAAACCAAGTTAATTTAACTAATTTATTAGTTTTAAAAATATTGTGGGTTTAATTGTTATTGCAATTATATACTTTATCCGTAGCAATAACTGTATTATTTACAACGGTGTTCAACTCACTGTTGTTCACTCGGTGTTTACTCACTTGTATTCTATGTTTAACTAACTATTAATATTGAGCAATTACAACATATTTTTATACAGATAAATTATTAATGAAAACAACGAATATATTTTTTAACATTTTTAATATTTGTACGAATATTTGTATTTAAAATTTAGCATTATTCATTTTAATTATGTTTTTAATATTTAACCTCTTCATCATGGAATGAGTATTATTACGGTATAAGATTTATCTTACTAGCGTAGTAAAATAGATTTCTAGTTATTTGATAATATTTTTTCGTGGATTTTAAAATTGGAAAATTAAAAACGCGTCACATTTACAATTACAGATGTACTGCTACTATAACGTATTGTTAATTACTCTCAACTTAATAGTTCCGTTTTCACTTCTATCGGCAGTCCCACGACTGCTACTGTTTTTTTTTTATATAATAATTTCTACTCTCTCTTTCTTATGATAAAACATGAATCCGTAAAATAAGTTTCGTATCAGATTTAATTTTAAATTAAATTTAAATTTTAAAAGTAAATAATTTTTTTGCTATTATTCATGTGTTGTCCTGATTTGCTGGCATGACAATTAAAGAGATCTTATAAATAACCAAGACCACAGAAGGATTTAAAGAAAAACCAAGGTTTGTAGCTTTACCATGATAATTAGCATTCGGTTCATAACTTATAAAACCAAATCCAGAAGAAGCAAATGAATTAGATACTCTTACTAAAAATATAGATCTTAGATAACATAAAGCATCTTTTGTTGACCCCTGCAATTTATTATAAACTAACATTAAAAATTATCCTCCTACCTCAAAACTGAAGGATTCTCGTAACAAGTATGGCATATGTTCCTTTCTTGAAAAACTGAAAAAAAGGTTTTATTATGTCTAATATATGCCTATAATTGTTCAAATATAACGCGTCAGTAAGTATCTATACCCCTCGGACTCATTCGTTTCAGACCACAAAATACTGTATAACTTTCACCTGTAACAACTGCTACTGTCAATCAGTATCTATAGCTCCCGGACTCATTCGTTTACAGACCACAAAATACTGTATAACTTTCACGTGTAACAACGCGCTACTGTCAGTCAGTATCTATAGCTCCCGGACTCATTCGTTTACATGGCCACAAAATATTGTATAACTTTTACGTGTATACCCAACAGTCAGTTAAATTTATAGCTCCCAGCATAATCATTTACAGGCCATTTTGCCAGATTTTGAGTGTTCTTATCCCGATCAAAATTTGCATACACCATTTAAAAAAAAACAATAATGTCGTCGTATGTGGTCGTAAGTTTCTTTTCAAAATACAAGATTATTTTTCAAATAACTGACGTTATTTGTTTTTGTCATAAAATAAAATTTCCCATAGCTTTGTTCAAATATTTCAGAAAAAACTGTATTTTTTATTTTTGAGTGATATATTTATTCTTTATAAACATTCCATTGTACACATAACTTATAACAATGTAGTGCAATTTACTGTGTTTGAGTCCGGGATTTTGACGGCAGAACGTGGCTTACGAGTGACAGCCTCGCTACTACCTGCCCTGAAGATGATTAGTCAAGTTGACATGTAGACATTCATTACTACTAAAATAATAACGTAATAAGGCTTTAGGTTGCGAATACAATTTATATAACAATGAAGTAAACAATGATAAACAAAATACTTTAAATGTTGAAAAAAGTAGTAGGATTGTAAATTATCAATTGAGTTTCTACTAAGTGTATGTGGTAGCTTTTGGATTTTATATGACTATTTTTTTCAATGTACCACATCTACATTAGTTTTGATTTTATAATTTGTTTGTATTTGTCACACACTCCTTACTACCTAACTGTAGTTTAACAAGATTTTATTATATTATTACTGTAGAATATTGGACTCCCCTTCGACTTGCCTATTCAGGCAATTCGGAAAAGAAGAGGAATTAGGTATTCGAATTGGAAGATGACGTTTCAAATTTCAAGTTCCAAGCTGTATCCTTTTTTGAGTATCGGACAAGTCTTAATGCTTCGCTAACGCTCAGCCAAATGTGTATAATATATAACATGTATCAATGAATTTTTGAAAGATTAAGCTGTTCTCTAAACAGAATCTAATCGGAGGACATGTAGTAGTATATCAAAATAAAAGAAGCCAGCTCTTATCCAACCTCTCCTGTCAAAGCAGGCAGAAGGTGGCACACACACTCTTATGGCTAGGCTAACAAGAACCTTTGACTCTTAAGGAACGTAAGGGATTATCTGTTTATACAATGAAATTTCGGGAGGAGGGTTAGTGTTATCGGGGATTAAGACACACGTAGGTTTTTGGAGGGTGTTGCGCCTGTGAACATAAATAGAATTTACTCTATCCCTATCTACTATACGTCATATGAACGTTATTATCAGGGTAGTAATGTGATATGGAGCAAAACTTCAAAACCACAACTTATTCCGTTCTCGAGATACTCTACGGAAAACACAAAGACATATTTAATAGCAGATGGATTATAGTGACATAGCAAAACGTATACGTAGTAATACAAGCCAATTGCGATCGCATAAAATTTAAAAAACCCCTAAAATTGCCAATTCACCACCAAGATTTTTCCCCTCAGAGCATTTTTTTTGAACTTACTGAAGGATAGGCGACTAAAAACCACTTGACCTTTTTTGTAGTTTCCATTATTGTCAATTTAGTACGAATGTTATATTCAAGCTACTATAAACGGTTCAGCCGATATCGATCCCAGAAACAAAATTCCTACGCAAAGATTGCAAACAATTACATTTAAAGAAACTTTTCAGACTACCCAATGAAGGCCGAGCAGGTCTTTTGTATAACAGCGTTGTATTTGTTTTTTGAATGATAAGCTATTTAACAAAATATTAATATCCTTTACAGAATTACATATATCAGATTTACAGAATAAGTTAACGTAATAAACCAAAATGACTTCCTGAAGGTATAATAGTTGAGTGTATTGTGTTTAAAGAATTACAAATTTTTAATCAAGTTAGTGTTTAAGAAATTAATTATTTTAGAATAAACAACGTCAATTATTTTTCTGAATATATCTTTCTCATACATACAGTATAAGATTTTTATCCGTTTTACTTTGAGCCTAATTACAAGATGATCCTACATTCTTGCGACAAATGCACACTTTCAATGATTGATCAATTTCTATGGGTTTTTTTCTATTATCCCTGTATTTATATTTATAAATAAATAATTTATTAATTTGACGGTTAGACAATGTACGGTACTATTACCTGATACCGATTCCAATTCGTGTAGTATTATTAAAGAAGATACTATATTTGTGGGTGGACGATGGGATGTAATATTTTTATGGAAATGAGATTAGCTGTAGATAGTAAATATTACAATCCAAGCCAAGCTCCTGAAAGGTCAGTAATAACTACTGACAACTGCCCAAACAATGACCGAACTATTTCCCAATAATTGCGCTGCGGTCGGTATCTCACTACGGGCCACAACGATGATATGTGTTTGTTTGCGGTTTCAACGGCCGAGTTTCGTACACTTCACTAGGTCCTTTATTTTCTTGCTTTTCTTTTGAATGATTTGTGAAGTATGTTGTATGTAACCTTTGTGGTGTAACCGTTATAAATAGCAATATTGTTTAATTTGCTGTAGTTATCAATGGTGTAGTGTATTTAAAAGTCTGAAAGTCATCGAATTGAAACTAGCATTTTTGTTCAGATAGGTGGATAGATTAATAATTTATCAATTATTGACAATAAATGTATTGATATGCGTCAGTTTCCTGTAAATATCAAATTCTAAACTGTTTTGGCAAAGCAAGAAAACCTAGAACATCATTTCTGCCCCTTCAAGACAAGAAACCAGAATACATTTGTACAACATATAGCAACATTTCTGATTAATTTCAGAACACATTTAAAAAAGCATACAAACAATTTCATCACGTATAAAATAAATAAAAATTATAACAAGTATTAGAAAATCCCGAAAGGAAAAAACTCATTCGAAAAAACATCATGAATTTACGAAATTAAATGCAACGATTGTGATAAATTGTACATTGGCCAAACAAAAAGGAGCATCAAGATACGATTTAAAGAACACATTTCACATATAAAATATGAAAGAACTTAAAAATCTTTTACTGAGCAAACACTGTATTGAATCGGGACACATCATCTCTAGTACAAATTTACGATTATTAAAACAAGTTACAAGCACAACACACTTGAATACTTAGGAAACATTTTACATAACAAAAATCAAGAAAAACTTATTAATAATTAAGATGGGCCTATTGAAAATTTAATTCTATTCTCATTACAATAATCATAAAATACCTAAGTAATTAGGTTTCAATATTTTATACTGGCTAACCATTTTTCCAAATTCTTTACTGTATGTTATTTTTGTCCTTATTGTTTAGAAAATTAAAAATATCGATTGAATTGTGAAGTTTCCTGACGATGGCAATCCTTGATTCTGAAAGGACTCGTAAAACTAAATTTATATTGTAAAATGTGTTGTAATTCAATTGTATCAAATGAAAATATTTATGATGTTCCAAGAATCTTCATAATGCTTTTTATTTGCGAGTATCTGGAATACTAATGTATTGTTTGGTTAAAAAGTGGTTTAGATAACATTACTTCAAAAATATCAAAATATGTGTGCATTAATGTAAACGTAGAGGTGCCGCTTCTGTAAAATTCTAATGTATACAAAAGAAATAGAATACTCACGGTTGAAAGAATGTATATCGGAGTCTGAGCTTATTTCATGCCATCGTACTTTCTGACAAGATGTATGGGTTTCATTCAGACCGAGTATTGAGGCTTAACTTCCCATATTGAAAGGAGTCCAGAAGATTCAGTCAGTACCTTTGAGTGATGGGATGTCTTATGAGCGCCCTAGATACTCGAATGGAAGTCATCTCTTTTGTTACTGGCAGCAGATGGCAATTACTGTATGTAGTAGTATATGCTGCATCTGTAACTAATAATTCAATCCATACAGAGTTTTATTTCTTCGCAATCTCAATAATATGTAAAAGAATTTGTGAAAGGCTAATTTTAATAAATTTGTAATTGACAGTGGAAGGTTTGACAGGATAACAGGATTTCGGATCACCCCATTTTCATCTGTGCGGGTGCGATGTGTGATTGTGTTTCTCGTTCTCGTGACTTGTGCTCGGGACTTATATTCCAAGCAGTGACAAAGCCTGGACTGGACTCCAAGCAGCTTTTGGGTATGTTTGAACCCTTTACTTCCCCTGCATTTCTTCTTTCTCTTCTTTATTTTTGTATGTACTAATATCTCCCTCACCTGACGAAGAGGCTAGATTCCAATCCTCGAAACCTTGAGTTATACCTTTTGTAACGTATAACGATTTCACATTCTGTTATACTGTCAAATCATATTAAATAGTAAAATGTGGATAGGATTGATGTACAAATGTGTGGGTTATGATTACAAGTAGTAGAAAGTATTGGGATTGAGGGAAGGAAATAATACCCTGGGTTGTTAAAATAGTTTAAATATATATTATGCACAAATATTTGCAACTAAAATGTCACTATTGAAGTCCTTTTTTGAATTTTGAGGTTGGTAAATTTTGAACGTCTATTCTATTTAAAATCCAAATTTTACTCTATTGTAAGGATCTTCGCCACAAAAAATGAAAACGGTGAGCTTCAACACGGGAAACTTTCACGGTTAAGGTCAAAATAAAAATGCTTAAAGCAGTTACAAAATTTAAAGTCGTAGCCCACCCAGTTGAAATAAGAAGAAGGAGGATGGAGCAGAAAAGAATAATGGAAATATAGAACAATATATGTAGCTCACAGCATTCAGTCTTTAGACAATCCTCTTGTTGGAACGCGTATAACTACAATAATTAAGGAGAATCTTTTGTAAAAAACTGAAAAACAAATAATAGATTTCAAATAAATTATATTTTTTATAAATGAATGATTCATCATTACGAGTTGCCCAAAAGGACGGATGAGTTGAGAAATAGAAGGTTTTAACTCATTTTTAATCAAACCAATTTACTTGCTTCTACATAATATGCAGATTTATTAATTAAAAACATCTTATTATGGAAATAATTTAATAATGATTACCAAAAATGCTATAATTATTATTTATAAATATGATTAATTTAATATACAATTTATTATAAACTTGCTGAATAACTATGTACAAAAAGGGCTGTAACTTGGAACAACGATGTAAAACCGTGTTTGTCCGAACTTTTAACAAATATATTAAAACAGGTTTAGATTAAAAACACAAACATCCAATAGTTTGTAAGAGTAAAGTGTAAAAAACAAACACATTATTAATTACCACTAGTAACCACATTACTGTTACAGCGTCCACAGCTACAAGGTATTTCACCGTTTACACACAGAGACCACAGGAAAGTTTACGTTAGTTTGTTTGTTGGAAGAGTTAGTTACCATACAAAACGAAAAGCATACAATAAATATTGACGGTGGTTGGCTCTAAGTTATTTTCACTCACAGCAGTTTGTTACTTAATCAACGTTGCAACAGTGTGTTACAACATTAGCAAACAGAGACCGCAGAGAGGTTTACATAGTCCTTTTGTTGGACGAGTCTGTTACAAAAACAGTGCATGCAATAAATACTTAAGGTGGTCGCCTCTAAATTATGTTTACTCATACCAGTTTATTCTTATCATCTGTTGCAACAGTGTGTTATATAACGTTAACAAATAGAGACCACAGAGACGTTAACGTAGTCTGTTTGTTAAAAGAGTTAGTTAGTCTACAAAAGGAAAGGCATACTTTAAATATTACCGGAGGTTGGCTCTAAGTTATTTTCACTCGTAGAAGTTTATTGTTAATCATCTGTAGCAACAGTTTATTGCAACATTAACAAACAGTCACCACAGAGATGTCTAGGTAGTCTGTTTGTTGGAAGAGTGATTTTTACCAACAAAAGGATACTCATACAATAGCCAATTTAACTGACGGTGGTTGCCTCTAAATTATTTTCCCACAAGTTTCCTCTTAACTCTTCCCATCAAAATGTCGCATATAGCTGTTTGTCCTATATCGCTAACTTTAGTTACCTGGATGTCAGACAACAGCTGCGCTCTATTCATTGTTATCTCCAGATTGTTTATCTCCTGATTGTTATCTCCTGATTGTTATCTCCCGATTGTTATCTCCAGATTGTTATCTCCTCCCGACTGTTATCGCCAGGAAACTAGTTGTCATAGCAACGGAACGTAATTTTTGCACATTTCTCTGCGCCGGCGCGTTTGGTGGCCTTTTCCTTGTAGGTAGGTAACTGTGCAATTCTTGAGATCTGCGCGCAATTTCTGTTCCTGTGTCGAATTGCGTGTGATATGTTGCATATCTGAACATTGTCTTCGAGCTCAAAATTTTCAGTTTTTTATCTATAAAAGTAGTTGATATTTTTCTGTATTAAGTGAATTATTAAATGCTGCATAATAATTTTAAATGACCTAAGGAATTCAACACTATAGGTTATTGTTGATTTTAGTAACTTAAGTCTGCGGTGTGTGTAAAAAAAACCAGGTATACGTACAAATAACTTTTATCTCAATCGCCTGTTAGTGGATATATAAAATTCTTAAATAGATATTTAAAACTTTCCTGTATAATTCAATTATGAAAAAACCTTAAATAATATTGTTTTCTAAAACCAAACAAATATATTTTTATAGGTAAATGACATGTGTTTGTAACGAGTTTAATGCTCATCAATATTATGTGACAACTTTGTTTTAAACATATTTTGCACATTTAAGTTATATATTTTCAGATATAAGTCGAAATACATTTACGAGTGTGTATAAATTAATTTATCAGGTTAGATTTAGAAAGATTATATACTAGAAAATTATTTATACAATCTACGTCTTGATTTTAAAACTTTAGTAAAATTAAAAACAATTGCAAGTAGTGTTAAAGCTCAACTGCCAATTTTATTGTGTCAGCTGAAGATGCTTCTAATCAACATGTACGAGTTGCTGCCTATTCTATGAGGTTTCCTTTTTACTTCAATCTAGTGCAGCCTATATACTCCCCGACTTATTTATAACGATTTTGACATATAAAAGAATGACAAGAGTTCTCTTACTCCTCACATTGAAAACGGCTCTCTTGCACAATTTTCTCAAGCCAGTGTTAAATGTCAAAAAAGAAAACACAACAAAAGAACGTAGTGTATATTCTCGCTTTTATTACCTGTTATAACCAAATGCTTCTTTACTCCTGTATCAGGCTAATGTAGATATTTTAAAGTATGTTGTCAAAATTTACATAAATTATAAAACGATTTTCTGGTTCATCTAGGACTCTCAAGGTTGTACGGCACGTGTATTATTTTAATGACGAAAATATGTATTTTTTGTAGGAAAAAATTTTTATCGTATCATAAAATTTAAATTAGGTTAACCACCAATCCAACTAAACTGCGTCTAGCCTGTTTGTTTACGAAGTGGTTTTAGCCCTTGAAGCCTGCCTCCTCTTATCAAAATTGCGCTGAACCCAATTATGGTTTAACATTTATTACAAAATATGACTATTCCGATGTTGTTTTAAATACTCCAAGCTGCAAGACGCCTATAGCAGTTCTGTAGAAAATTGTTTGACCCCGGGCCTCCATCCTTTTCGGTGATTAGCCCCTACAACAAGTTGGACCCTGCCATTCATTATTCTCTTAAAAAAGTCCCTAGCATTATATTACAAATGCATTGTAAATTGATGCCGTAATCCTGATGATACATATATACTAACAACTTTTAGGTAGACTGGAAATCCAAAAACCTAAAATAATAAAATATGAATATTAAATTATTTAGCCATATTAACAAAACATAGGTAAAAAATATTTAACCATTACAAATACCATGATACTGAAATGTACAACACGATGGAAATAGTTACAATATAAAATAAAATAAAAAAGTATTTAACAATACAACGAAATAGGGCTTTAGCAAATATATAAAAGGGACTGACAAGAGTCGAGTACACGGATACGCAAACGTTGAGACAACGACATATAAATATTTATAGTATCATGAGATGTTATGCGAAATAGAGTATGAGCTTTCATAGCAAGTTATAGTACACCAACTGGCTTGTTTCTATTCCATTCTGTAAACATTTTATTAAAATTCAGCCTACTTATTATAAAAAAACATATTTCTATCCCTTTCTAACCTTACTAGAGTTATCAATCCTGAACCTCACACACGAAAAGCTGTACAATTTGATTTTATTTTCTCTTAAAATTCCATCTAGAATAAATACCCACGTATCCTTCAGTAGTACTCTCCTTCAGTGCCTTTTCTCCTGCAACGAACTAGCAATCCCACGGTTCTCTGGATTAGAGTTGGATCATCATTGTCATCGAAAATTAACATACACTTAGATCAATACCTTTATTTTACTACATACAAATCTGTATTATGTACGAAAAATATATTAAATTCTCAGTTTCCGTGTACATAAAAATGAAATTTTCTTAAAATAATTATTTTTTTAAAATAAAATTCAGAAATATTAAAATATAATACCTTTACTGAGCAACATTTATATAATTGTTTTGTCAAGACCAAGATGGTTCAAACCAATTTAAGACTGTGCTCCCGGTAATGAAAGTTCCAGCGCTTGAGGGCTTCCACTAAACTGGAAAATTGTTCGGAATTCTTTGGTAAATTAACGTCCATTCGTACTGTAAAGAGCGTTAGAGATTGAAATGCAAACTTATTTTACTGTTTTGAACCAAAATTACTTTGACGTCGTAAAGGTTCGGTGAAGAAAATGAAGTTGATTTTTATTAAAGGTTAGAGATATATTTGATGTTTCATTCCCAACAGTTATTTCTAGAAGATATTTGTGATGAACATAAAATAATTTATTTTTATTTTCTTAAAATCCTCCTATTATGGCAGATAATGACATTGATACACAATGCTTAATACACGATAAAAGTGCGCTAATCTATATTTCGCGTAGCCGGCTTCCCTGAAGTTGCAACTGCTTTAAGTTACAAAGTTTCTTCAAAATTGCTAAAGTGGTCTTGGTATGTGACTCCGTACTGTATTATAGGTACTCACCGTACAATGTAGGAGTTCGGTGATACAGTGTTACGTAACGATATTCGCTATGGACAGAATGATTGTGATGAGCATCACATTGAGGACCATGTACAATCATCAAATTTGATCTTGCCTGTGTAGTTACGATACTTTATGCTCAATTTCAACTCAATAGCTCATCTATTTTAAGTTTTCACTCTCGTAGTGGTGGATATCGCGGACGCTCAGCCAAATCCCATGAAATTACACGCAGGATTACGGATATCCATAGACATAACCTTAAGTGCTCCAATAAAGTAATAAAAATAATATAGTTTCTCTCTTGGATATCCAGCTCTTGCATGTCTAATCTCGTTGGAAAGTTTTAAAATATATAGAAGTGCTGTACTATTTACTTATAAAATATTTTATTGATGCCTCGCAAAAGCAAATATTTCACCATCAACCGTATTGACAAACATTCCGGATATCGGTAACAGATCAAGAAATATACGGTGTTTGGTTTCGCTTTACAAAATAAGAGCATTAAAGCTATATGAAAATATGTCAAGAAAGGATTTAAGGACGCTTAAAGTATAGTCCCTGTTTATTGTTGTTGGGTTAACCTAAACTTTGATAAACATCCCTCAGTGTAGGCAGGGCCGGCGTGAATATGGGTATTATCCGCATAAATAAACAGGAGTATTGCAGTTAAATTCATATATAATTTAATTAATATAATAGTGCTGAAAATTAGTTTAACATAAGAAAGTTATTGATCGTGGTAAGAAAAAAAAAATTGTTTATTACGATCGTAGTTTGTGACGATTTTAATTGACGCATTTTTTTACCTTTTGTATACAATATTGTACCTACTACTAATAATATTCTTGAAGTAATGTAATATTATCTAAATTAATTAATGTTTTTACTCTTTAATTCATTAGCGGTTTTAAACCAGACAATTCTTAATGTTTACTTCTGCATAGCATAAACACGGTCTTGAATTATTTTTTACATTATAATGCTGATTTACTTTTATATCCAATCAGTTCACTTATAAAATCAGCTGGAAGTACTTTTACAGTACAAGTATCATTGTAATTATGGTTCTCATTTCCTATATAAAATTATCATAGATACATAAATGGTTATAAATACGGTTTAATATTTTGTTACATTCGTCAATAGTTAGATCAATAAACTAGTGCAGATTTAAAAACCTCATTTTGCTATAATAATGTATCATTTTTTTACTATCGTAATTGTAAATTTCTTTTATCCTCACAAAGGCTTGCTTCGTTAGCAGAAAATCTAATAGTGTGATTACAGAACATCGTAACGGTAACCTCATGCCTAACTGGATTATCACAGTGTATATTTTAGAATATGTAGCCAGCACAAGGATCTTGTAAAATATCGGATTCTGCAGATCCAGTTGTCAATAGTTTGCTCATTAGCTGACCATTTTTCGTCTTTGTGTAATTATCTATTTGGTAAACCTTAGTTATAACTAAGATAATATAACTGTATAAAATATTGTGTAAAACACTAAAATACATAGGGTGATTTTTACACTCAAGATTCGTGTACTACAATACATACTGTTTCTAAACCACGTAATACTCATATATCTACATTTATAACCTATTGTTTTCCCAACTGTCGTGATTAGGAAACGAGCCTCGATAAGTCCTGTCTATCGGCAGTAGGCAATCCCATGGCGATATCAGATTCGAGGTCAAATTCTACAGTTAAGGAGAGTCCGGCTTGTCTCTTATCACCTGTAATATTGCAGCTGAACAAATATTGGGCAGATGAAATTAATTGTTACATTCCTGGACGATAAAAATAGCTCAATAAAACACACACAACAGTATTTTCTACAAAACAAACGTTAAAACAGAAGCTCGACAGATTCATTTACTCAGGCAATCACCTTTTAAAGAACTGCTTACTCGAAAGTACTCCTCCTAGTTTTATATTATGTACTTCTGCATTTATACAACCATAGCATATTTAAATGGATCTTTGTGAGAACTTACAAAATCTACAAGTATCACGGTTACGTTCAGTAATATGAAATAAAACTATGTAAGATTAAACAGTTATGACTGCTTGAACACTGACACGATAACGAGAGGTCAGTTCAAAATGTATTTTTTCACGTTATCATTAGTTAAAATAACAAAGTGATAAAAGTGTCATGATCTTCAAGAAAAGTTAAGACAGTTTGAAACATTCTCGTCCGGGGAAATCTTCTCAGCAACCAACTTGATTATTGAGGCCGCCAAGAGCAATTCTGGATTAACAGAGATTTATAGGACTAAATTTATCGAGCTGGTCTTAAGTTCCAGTCCGTGGTAATCCTTGTAAAATACATCTGTAATATTTTTGGCACATCGCGATCACATATAAGGTACTTAGCGTAAGATCATGGAGCGTTGTTTATTCTTTGTTGCGAAAGTATTGTTGATTAATTTTATTGTTATACTTCTGCATGGTACGATTTTGTTATTTCATTAAAATTTTAATTTATTTTTATTGCATGGATTTCAAACAATACATTTGTTACCAATTACCAATAGTTTATAAAAGTGTATATAATTTAATTTATAGTTTATCCCTTACAGTATAAATCCTCATATAATCCTAATAATATTTAAACACGAAAGTGCTTTTGTTTGTTTTACTTTCACGCGTAAATAATTCAAAAAATTTACTTAAACTTTACATGGGCATTTTTACGGTACCTGGTATAAATACGTACAGGCATTTTCTTATTTCAAATACCTCTTCGGGTTACGCCCCACTTATCTTTATAATTGCGAAAAATCCTATCTTGGTCTCTAAAGTTGTAAAATATGAATTAAAAGAAGGTGCAAAATGTAATAAACTGTTCGTTTTAAACATTGTTTATAGTTTGTACATAATGATATGACAGTGGTTTTGAAAACAAACTCCAGAAAAACCAAAACTATTGCATTTAAAATTTGATTCGTTTGCGAAAATATGACCTTATCTCCTCGTTACATATGAATTTTTAAACTCAAGTGCTTTGAGAAGCATTCGAATTGTGTATGTTTTATATCCCATACTTGGGTCTCTACAATAATTTGTCAACGATTTAAAATTTATTTATAACAACAATTGCAAGAAATGCCCAAACTGGATCGTATGTGCTGCGGATTACCCGGTATACAATAGAACATTTATATTTAAAAATCCTGCATTTTTACCTATACAGAGACGTTATTTTTGATATACCGTAATGAGGAACCGGAAAACCGGTTTGCCACTTAATTTAGCTTTAAATAGACTCAGTCCGCAGGCCGCGGCTGGCGAGACCAATGGCGTGGGTCCCGTAAGTGGGGAATTGAATGAATGAGATTATAAATATTTTGTTGTTTTATATTCGTTATTTTTCAAAGCAATACTTTACTTTTTATTTTAATTCTAAAATAATTTATACACTAGCATGTCTTTTTGTTTTGATCCCAAACTACTGTTTAAATTAAAATTAAATCAATATCAATTATCCAATAATCGATAATCAATTATTAATCAATATATTTATTATAAATTTTCAGGTAACTGTAAGAAAGAGCCATGTGGTTCTAACTTCCTATCTATATTAATGTATAAAAATTAATTAAGGCAATCAATAAATAACTTGGCATTACACGTTAACTAAAAGGGCTTTACACTAACTATCCCAACGTACACAGAACATTATATTATTTATTATATATATATATATATATATATATATATATATAAAATGAAAAAAGGATATATATATATATATATATATATATATATATATATATATATATATATTCCCTCCGAAGAACGCAAATCCTCTTCTTGTTACAGGACATTTCGATGGATCATTTTCCAATCAAAAGAGTATTAAATACAGATTTAAAAAAAATACGCGATCAGGCTTCGACAGATAATCAGATTATTTAATTCTTGCCAAACAATTCGGAGACGTGACAACAGAAAAATAAGTTTCGTGTCTCTTTTGAATATTTTGGGATTTGTGTTCGAATTATTTACAGGCGACGTTTTCTATTTCATTTTTGTTTTATATGTCATGAAATTGAAAGGATTTCCATTTTATAGTCATACCTAACTCAATACAAAAAAATATAAATACACAATCTTGCAAAATTATTAAAAACTATAGGAAATTCAAAAGCAGCGTAACTGGTTTAACATATCCCATAACTGGCAAAGTAAATTGTGGTTCTATGAATGTAATTTATTATATTAATTTTAAATTTTTTAACAAACAGTACATTGGGAAAACTTTATATCACCTTAAAATCAGAATAACAGGGCACAGATTTGATATTTTTCATAATGACAAGGAAAAGCCTTTGGCCAAACATGCTGCTGAGCAAAAAAAAATACAAAATTGAAGAATATTAAGATCTTGAAGGATTAATAAGGTCTTCCCTTGTCCAGAATAAAATTTTAATACGGTAAAATATAAAAATACTCGAAGAAAGTCATCAGTTAATTTTAAAATCTAAATACCCTTTTGGTTTCAATTTAAGATAAAGTAATTTTTCCCAATGTCCTTCTTTTCCACTAATAATAGTTATTTTCCAATTTGTGTGGTGTTTATTGTTCTGTTTATATTCTTATTTTATGCCTAATGAAGATGTGGGTATAAAAAATAGAAGCATTGTATTTGTTGTTTTTCATTGCAATAAGTGTAAATACTATATATATCTATCAGTTTACCATAGAGATTAAATGTATCTATTTCCTCCTGTATTCAAGAATACGTGTAAAATACTATGCTTAGTGTTATCTAACTGCATAATAGGTCTAATTGCCAATAATTTAACGTAAAGAGGAGTTCATATAAACAGAAACCTACGATTGATATTGCTAAAAGATAAGCCATTTTCTTTAACTTTATTATAACTGTGTATAGTTGATATATTATGAAGTAACATAGAATCTATCCCCTGAGTTATACAGGATAACAGGATTTCGGACGTTTGCCATCGTTATGGTTACAAAAGGTATAACACCTTTGTTGTTATAACAATGGAAAATGGCCGCAATCCTGTTATCCTGTCAAACCTTCCATCGCCAATAACAAACCCCATAGTTTGTCCAAGTTATTAGTTATTTATTAGTAATATAATCTAAAGTATCGATACGCAAATAAGGTATTTTCATTTACAATGCTACACAACAGCCTGAGCTACTTACATCACAGCAATCATAAGAAAATGTAATTATAAGTTTATTACATAAATACATCATATTGACTTGTATTGCAATCACAGCCATCAGCAAGTATGATGCTTAAACAATTCAATAACACACGACTTAAAACTTTCAATCAAATCACAAAGCACAATAAGTTACTCCAATGACAATAGATTACTAATAAATGGCAAACAACGTTATACAATATTCTGTATGAATTCCCGGCGGACTCACTATGTTTTACTAATTTACAAAACATGTTTTACTAGATTTAAAGGAAATGCAAAAATATGTGCTGTAGTGGAGTCGATTTATACAGACGGTTAATCCTGTTGAGAAACAAGGGACAAATAGGAACGAATTTTTTGAGTTCGGCTCGTCATTGAAAATCTGAACTGATATGAAAGTACTCTCATCGGTGGTAACACAGAATAGCTAATAACATCACCTCATCCTCGTAGCGTAAAGATGAACGCCAGTTCATACAATATTTTAATAAAAAATCGGTACAATAGACGTATATTTATTTCATTAAGATGTCTACAATGATTCAGCATTTTTTTATCGTAGGATAGATTGTTAGGAGTTTTGGTTACAACATCGTGTTTTGTAATCGGGGTAACTACGATTGTTTCCTTTAAACATTTCTCTAATAAACGGGAGAAAATAATATGACAAGACTGCAACAGCTAAGCAGAACATACTCTGTTTACTCTGTTTCTGATTACTTTGTTCCGGAGAATAGACCGCAGGATGAATTAGAAACTAATTACGATGAAACTGTTTGTACCGACAGTGACACTAACTCGCAGATTACAGATTAGAGTTAACACTCCAATAGAGGTAATCAGGATGTACCACATACAGCGTTCAGTCCAATGTTTGAGATATCCATTTGTTTATCTAAAGTGATGATTTCCATGTAAATATCAGTGGCTGTATTGGACGACATGATGACTGATTACATCTATTTGTAATTTTTCATCGCAGAAAATGCCAATTTTCTAAAGTTGAACAGTGACGATCATCGCTTTAGTAGAAAGCTTCTTGATAGGAGGAGAACCACGGCTGGTCCAAGATTCAAACAGCTTAAAACTCTATATTTTTTCATACAAAAGTGTACCTATGTCACACATTTTAAGTTGATTCAGCCAATTTTGTGTTGTGTTAGTAATACATATTTACTTTAAATAAAAATAATTAAATTCTATGTATATTATTGTTATCAATTTTCAATCGTCATAAACTAAATCATGAATAATAAAATCTCTATAGTTCTGGCGTACTTTCAAAATGCATAGAACACTCTTACAAATGCGTGGTGAAAATATTATAAATCCCAATTACCTAATGATGAATAGTGGAGAATTTAAACAACATTAATCATAGGAATTGGGAACGACAATGACCAAAGCAAAAATGTATTTCATGAAATGCTTGATAAGATTAAAGTTTGGAGTGACCATTCCTAACAGAGTTATAAAAATCATAAAACAATGAGGGTAAGATATTTTAGGCAGTACAATAATTTCAGTTATTCTATTTGTCTAAATTCTTTCAGGTCATTTTGAAGAAATTATTGCGCCTGATGTATAGTATATGTAATGTAATTTGCCAACATTGAAGAGACAGTAAAGAACAACATGTTTCCTCTTTAAAACTAAAGTATTAAAAGATATTTCACTATTTGAAGTTTATTGCCATTAGTCCTTGGCATAATTAGTTTCTAATCTCTTAGACATATTATTATACTCCTAGAGTCACTACATTTTAAATAAAGGATACTTTTTTATCACAATAAAAATAAAAATATCCAATCTTAATTGGTTTTATAAGTTCAATCTTTATGTTTATTATATTTTGTGTTGTATAAAACAATATTCTTACAAATTATTCGAGAAACTAATTCATAGGTTTTTGTAACCATGTTGCAAACATTGAGAGCGTTCCCTATGACTGTTCTACTATACCATCATTTATTATAATAGGTATTTTGTTCAGATATAAGTAAGCCTATAGCAGTCAAATGTCATGTCTGTAAGGCTGGTAATTTATATATGGAAACACTAAAGAGTAGAGTGTGTTACCTCTCTGAATGGCGCTGATAAGGCTTATCACTTTGTGCTCTAATCAGCACCTCTGAAGGGGTGTAATTTAGCAGATCAGCTCTTGATTAAACCCATGGATTAATCATGTATACAAGAGCTCACATTCAGAGCGCTGCCTGCGACAGGCGAAATGTAAATTTTAGCGAGCTTCCACAGGTTTATGTGCACTCCGTAAAACAAAAAAATCTGTAAAATGGCTACAAGTAGTACACTAATCAATTATGTAGTTATTTATTTTGAACTATACTTCGCTATAAATGGTAACATATATTAAGATTAACTCTTGAATGTACGTTTTGAAACAAATCATGAAATAAAACAATTATATGTCAAATTATTTTATATTTGGTCAACGTATTTTTATTCGAGTTTACTAATCCTAGGAGTATAATAATAATTATAAAAATTCAAGAAACTACTTACTCTAAGGACTAATATCAATTGACGTATAATAACAAAATATCTTTTTAAACTTCAGTTTTAAACAGAGAAAAAAATGTCCATTCAATGTTGACATCCAGAGTGTCGGCTGGACGGGTAGGATGTATTTATTTGGGATATTGATGTGTTTGACGCAATGTAAATATGAAGATAGCTACAAACCCGGTCGCTTACCCTAACTTCAAGCCTGACTATTCGCCAGATGGTTTGTCATGGTGAATTCAATTTATATAAATCATAAACTCATTAAATAAAAATGTGACTAAAACCATAAGAACTGCTGCGAGATTAAAACACTAAAGCTATGGGTAACAAATAATTGTATTCCTTCGATATAATGCAGAGGTAATGGCGGATTTTTCTGTTTTTGCTTAAACATCCATAAGCGTTGGGGTATATTCATACAATTGAGAACATATGCAAAGTGTTTTCTTATAAATATTGATGTGTGATATTTGACTGCTGCTGGAAACGGACTGAGCACGTCGAATGTTAAATTTCGAAATTGGAAAATATATTTACGAGTTTAGACCGTTGCGTTACGTAGGAAATTAGAAGTAAATTAATATACTTTATTTTGCATACAGCCAGTTGGTATTCTAACTCTGTATTATTGTCCGTGGACGAGTTTTCCAAACTCTATTTTAACCTCTCCTATTGTTCTACAAAAACGCTCTTTTTACGATTCTGCTATTCTCAAATTACCATCCGCTACAAACTGTACATCTCAACTCATTATACAATCTTATCTAAAAACCAATATCAGATTGTAAAAACATTACTCGAGGCACTAACAAGTAGACGCTAAGAAGGCATTATAGAAACTATCTTTGATTGTAATAACTACACTACTCATATTACACGTAATTAACGTGATTGTTCATCTAATGACCGGAAGTGAGTCAACTCATGGCCTCATATGAATTAATAAATTACGTAAATAAATAAATACTTTCACTAATCATAAGTGATGTGATAAAGGATGAATTGGAAAATTAATACTATACATTTCTTTTCTTACTTTAATTTCCCAAAGTGAATCGGAAGAGCGGCTGCTGTCTACCAGGTACTCATACACAGGCATCTTAAGATTAATTGTCGTCACTAAGCAAAATGTATAATCAATGACTGGATGCCTTATAATTTACAAAATAGTTTTAAGTATACTAATTTATAATGCGAGTTTTAAGTAAATACACAAATAATAGCTATAATTTTGAATAACCCTGGATAACACAGTTGATTTATATTAAACATTAACGCATTTTATAACTTCAGATCATATCAACATATAGGTGTGTTTCAATAAGTTATGAATACCAGTTCTGATTACGATAAAAAAATAGGAATATTTCAATAATTTCAACACATATCTCTATAAAAATTAATATGATTCAACAGACTTAATAAATGTTATGAAAATCTGATATTGCTGAAAAATATGAAAATTGAGGACGGCTTTAATAAAATAACGCTCTCAGGTACACTTGATGTTGTTCATGTTATACGCTTTCTGCTCCAGTAACGAGCATTAATTTCACACCAATGTACAACGCGCTGCAGGAAACGGATAATTGTTTTTTCAGATGATTGTTGCTTCATAACCAAACTCCGTGAATAATTCTCTTAGCTGGAGGGACTGATATTATTCGATGCAGGCAAGTTATAAATGATCATTAAAATGTAATTTCACTTACTTTAACACTCAATAAAAATATATATTCGACTAGTTATCATCAGGGTGTTTAATGATTGTTTTATTGCTAAGTGGTAGGGAACTAAGATAAAATTACAGTTGACCAAACTGTCGATGTCGACATTCAATCGAAATATTGTTAAAGTATCTGTTAACATCTTTGTTAAAATATCGTTATTACTGGACTATACAAAACGCACTAAAATAAAACTATATAATCTCTGCTTAGAATAAATTAGAACATACGTAATTTACCATCTCCAGTCTTAAAATAATTAATATGAAAAATTAAAATTACAATTTATACATGAGCTGCAAAACAACACGTACCTTACAATTTACTCTGGTGGAATAGTAAACCAGGTCTGTACAAATAGTAGGAAGTTCGGTTTATTAAAACAAAGATAGTTTGACTTCATTGTCCGTAACAATCATGGTGACTAGACATAAATTCTTAAAAGGACGAATTTTTGGGTTGAAAAGGAGGTATTAAATAGTTTTATACATTTTGCGAAAATCATTTATTTGTTAAAAACACACATTATACATTAGTACTGAATTACAGCATATTATAATAAAACTAAAACAACAAAATTGTATTGGTCTTGGACTTATAAATGAAAAAAAATGAAATACTATAAAAGAATAAATTAAGAGATGAATGTATTATTTGAGGATATAATTTTGTACGTTTGTAATTACTTTTAGAATTTTACTTTGAAAATTATAACTTTTTTGAACCTACATTTTTAGAATGGTATAGAATAAATAAATAAATGGAATTTGGAATAATGGAAACAGACATATATAAGAAATTATCACAATAACTGAAAGATATGTAACGAATTGTAACAGAATTAACTTATTATTCATAATACATACATAGAAAAACAAGGGGAAATAACGCTAGGGAAGTTGAGCGGATAGAAGCAACCATAACACTATAGACAACACTCAAAATGCAACTTAATCTTACAGCAGTTCAATTGCCATGGTATTACGTGTGCGCTGCAATGGTTTATCTTCGAAAATCGGAAGACTTGTTTTATGTGACGCTACTGTTTTAGAATATTTAAGCATTTGTCAAAAAGCCGGACATTTTACATACTTTTCGGACAGGAGTACGAACATTAAATAGTACACCTAAAGCCGGACGTCTGGTCACCCTGTTCACGTTGTCTCATGCACTTTTCGACCATCTTAAGATTTTAGTGTAACAAAAATTAAATATGGGAACTCATTTAGACACTCACATTAAGACTATACTCCTAAAACTTAGATATTTTAAAGCTTTCATTAACAATCTAAACGGCTGTTTATGTATTACAAAATTTAAAAAAAACCTAAATCATTCGAAAGGTGACTTTAAAGTGTAAACAAACATGAAAAAGCTTATAGAAATAATTATGTAGTTATATGAACTCCATATCAACAATATTGCCATGAAATAGTAGAAGCGTCCTATGCCATCAATCATATTGAGCTGCTTAGCTGTACCATGGCGTCTGTTATATTATAGTGCTGCTTAGACACTGTGTAGTGACTCATGTTGAGCTGCTTAGCTGTACCATGGCGTCTGTTATCGTGCTGCTTAGACACTGTGTAGTGACTCATATTGAGCTGCTTAGCTGTACCATGGCGTCTGTTATATTATAGTGCTGCTTAGACACTGTGTAGTGACTCATATTGAGCTGCTTAGCTGTACCATGGCGTCTGTTATATTATAGTGCTGCTTAGACACTGTGTAGTGACTCATATTGAGCTGCTTAGCTGTACCATGGCGTCTGTTATATTATAGTGCTGCTTAGACACTGTGTAGTGACTCATGTTGAGCTGCTTAGCTGTACCATGGCGTCTGTTATATTATAGTGCTGCTTAGACACTGTGTAGTGACTCATGTTGAGCTGCTTAGCTGTACCATGGCGTCTGTTATATTATCGTGCTGCTTAGACACTGTGTAGTGACTCATGTTGAGCTGCTTAGCTGTACCATGGCGTCTGTTATCGTGCTGCTTAGACACTGTGTAGTGACTCATGTTGAGCTGCTTAGCTGTACCATGGCGTCTGTTATATTATAGTGCTGCTTAGACACTGTGTAGTGACTCATATTGAGCTGCTTAGCTGTACCATGGCGTCTGTTATATTATAGTGCTGCTTAGACACTGTGTAGTGACTCATGTTGAGCTGCTTAGCTGTACCATGGCGTCTGTTATATTATAGTGCTGCTTAGACACTGTGTAGTGACTCATGTTGAGCTGCTTAGCTGTACCATGGCGTCTGTTATATTATAGTGCTGCTTAGACACTGTGTAGTGACTCATATTGAGCTGCTTAGCTGTACCATGGCGTCTGTTATATTATAGTGCTGCTTAGACACTGTGTAGTGACTCATATTGAGCTGCTTAGCTGTACCATGGCGTCTGTTATATTATAGTGCTGCTTAGACACTGTGTAGTGACTCATATTGAGCTGCTTAGCTGTACCATGGCGTCTGTTATATTATAGTGCTGCTTAGACACTGTGTAGTGACTCATGTTGAGCTGCTTAGCTGTACCATGGCGTCTGTTATATTATAGTGCTGCTTAGACACTGTGTAGTGACTCATATTGAGCTGCTTAGCTGTACCATGGCGTCTGTTATCGTGCTGCTTAGACACTGTGTAGTGACTCATGTTGAGCTGCTTAGCTGTACCATGGCGTCTGTTATATTATAGTGCTGCTTAGACACTGTGTAGTGACTCATGTTGAGCCGCTTAGCTGTCCCAGGAATTAGGAATGAGGGTCCTTGACCTTTAAAAATGTATTGTATTTCAAGTCCTTCTACCCAGAATATCATAGATAAATATAAAGCAGAGAATGTTTAATTAAGAGTACTATAAATTTCTTACGCTTCTCAGAATGTAAATACTAAATGTGGCCTAAAATATTCTACATAATATATCACAAGACGGAGAACTGATGAAGCACTTTACAAACTTGAACACTTGGCCCTTAAAGCCCACATTAGCGAAGTTGGGTAGGTAATTACACGTGTAATAGGTAGGTTAGATGCACAATTTGTTACTTGGAAAATTTTAATTGAGAGTGGTTTATTATTCCTGATTCTATTATTACTTTTGTTACACTGCTATTTTTGCATAACTAAAATTGAACAGGAAAATTATGATTGTCTGTAAGACAGTACACTTTATAAGAAATAAGAAATCAAATGTATACGAAATAATAAATTAAATGTATACGAAACAAACTACTGCACTGTACCAAACTTAACTGATTAAAGAGTATAATATTCGCCCATTTAAGTTCTAAAGATTGTAACATTTAATAAAAAAACAATTATCACCCCTTTCAAAGAAGAGCAATCATTCTTGGATTTCATAATACCGATGGCCAAAATTCAATCTTAAATAAATGAGCGAAGATTTTAACCAAACTGGTTATGAATATTATTTGGATAAGATTGTAACCCAGAGCGTAATTCAATGTCCTGTGAACCAAAGATTTTTCTCAAATGATAACAGTAGATTTATCCCGCAAAACGTCCTAGCACGTTTTATAATATAGAAAAAACTGGAACGAGCTTTATATTGACCATTCATATGTTCTATATGATGAAGGCTTTGTAATTTCTATTTTGAGTTATTGTTTGTGTAAATCCATGGTAACATTTTTTATTCTACTATCATAAATGAAATATACATTGTTAGAGTCATCCATACTTTGGTATTATCGTAGTGTGACACATATTTCACCCAAACGTGTTCTACGCTATTTTATTACAAGCAGGGTGTGAGCTACTTTTAAAGGTTAGAAAAATCTGGAAACAAATAACTTTCTGGAGATGAAAACTTAAAGGTACAAAAAGCTTACATCTTCCTTTATAGAAGGTGTTGCAGTACTTTCCACAAGCCAGCAGTTCTTTCGGATCACATTTACAACAATCCAAGATCTTCCAACTTTCCCATATTCCAGAAATTCCTCTGGAATATATACGTATGTATTTATGTATATGTATTTTTTTGTTCTCTTAGGATAAGTAGCTTATAAATTGCACTTAGTCCCGTAAGACCCTTTGCGCTGCTTACCTGAGTGAAAGGATATTCAGGATGGGTAGGGTTAAGGAGTAGGGCCGCCTCCTATCGAGATCCATGAGGAAGAATTAGGGCCCTACATCTCAAAGTCATGTCTCCCCGGAAGAAGGGGAGGCCAGCTCTGAACCAGCCTCTCCAGTCAAAGTATGCAGGGGTTGGCATACCCTTGTTGAGGTTAACAAGAACCTCTGAGGTTAGGAAACAAACCCCACCAATTCCAACAGGCATGTTCCACAGCAGACTAGACCTATCGAATTGCCCATGAACCCCAGAATCTCAATATTTGCGGTTAGTGTGGTGCCGCTACTTGTCATCCATAAGGTTGCCCAGATTGAAGTGGCACATCGGGTTTTCCTGTGCCCAGTGGTGGGTTCAACTGTAGGTATAAACCAGCCAGAAGTGATCCCTGCTGGGTTATGTTTATGTATACAAAACACAATGATTATTGAGTATGAAACCTTCTTTTATGCAAGGTCTTTCTGATGCCCTGAGTTCAAAGAATATGAAACTACTATATCTGACACACCAACAGCCTAAGAGGCCTCAGAGGCAGGGTTCTGACAGAGGTCGAGGGTTGCCATAAACTGTAAACTGGAGGTCAATGGTTTCAAGTGGAATAATGACATCAATTACTGACATTTCCGCCTGTTTACTATTTATAGCCCTTGATAATCAGTCCCAAAAGTCTAATATATTCCTGAATACGCTTTTGAATCCAGATTTTCTTGAATAGTTTTTTTAGAAGTTAAAGAAACTCTATGTTAAATCAAACTTAAACACTTAAAGACTTATAATCACGAGATGTCTATACAGAGTCTTTACAGAGTGACTACAAAAACCGGTAGAACTGAGGCTGTGTATCAGTAGTATACTCGTCGTGTTACAGGTCCCTGGTCTACAATGATGTACTAGAGGCATATAGTGGCCAGGTGTGGTGGCAACAGACAATTTAAGAAACCTACGTAATTTAAACTTTGAGGGTTATCTATTCAATCTTGTGACTGGTGAACCGGAAATCTTGCGCAATGATTTGTGTTCGATAGCGTATTATTCTGCCATACATGTTCAATCTTATGAATAGTATGCCTCAAAATTTGCCTAACGATTAGTGTTCAATAGCGTATTATATTATTCTGCTATACATGTTAAATCTTATGAATATTAAGCCTCAAATTTTGCCTAATGATTTGTGTTCTATAGCGTATTATTCTGCCATACATTTTCAATCTTCTAAATTGTGAGCTACAAATCTTGCTTTATGGTGATTGTTTAATAGCGTATTATCCTGATATACATGTTAAATTCTGTGCGTTCAATCCCCTACATGGTGCAATATTTAGGTAAAGATTTCTCTGAATATTTCACGAAACTATCATGATAAGACGTAACCAAAAATGCCAAAACCTTGCATTGATACGAATAGTAAAAACACTAATTATTTAACATAAAAGTTCTCCATGCGACCTGAGAACCAGTAGAAATGAGCCGAGGTAGAGCATTTGATGTTACAAAAACAACGTAGAATTGTTTACAGCGTCTAGCTTATCACTTTTTATATGCAGTGGGCACCAAGATATAGAAATAGCACCGAACTTGATTGTCATTGCTTTGCATTAGATGGAGTGCTGAAATTACAAGACCAACTTATCTTCCAGAGTTGGAAATGTTGTATGTGCAATGGGCACCATGGTATAGAAATAGCACCGAACTCTATTGTTCCTTGCTTCACATTAAATGGAGTACTAAAATTAAACCAAGACCAACTTCTCTTCCAGAGCAGTAAATTTGTAAGAGCCATTTGTTGCCAAAAGTCGGAAGTTCGTCGGAAGTTTACTCTGGTACTTGTCGGTGTCGGACGTCTAGAGAAGTGCAGTTCACATTCTTAGTATTAAGTTTCCATCTTTCCTCAAGTTAAGTGTTAGAGAGGGCTTCTTAGCCCTAAGTTAGCCTGGTGAAATAAGATATATGTTTAACATTCTGATTTTCATTTATAAATATAATTCCAGAGAAATATTAACTAAAATAAAGATTTGTATTTGAGATATTATCACGATTATGAACTCTAACGATTTAGCCTACGTGTTAAAAGATTTCATAACACGGAAGTTATACCTTATGTGTGCGTAGATATGTGTGGCTCTTCCAGCAGATTAAATACAACAAAAGTTAACAAATAATCTCACAAATTTATGCACACATGTAAATTAACCTGTTCTATTATATTTTCTTATAAATAATAAATATTTTATATTTATAACTAACTAATTTTAGTTATATTATATTATAAATTTTTTATAATTTTCACTTGTATACTATATTAAAAGTGTCTTTATATTTTATTTATAATTTTCATATTTTGTTTTCTTCTAATGTACTCCTGGTGGTGGTTTGATTAAAAAATGTTAAAAAAACATTAAATAAATGTCAAAAATAAAAAGATAATTAATGACCACTTTTAATTGTTATTTATTCATACTTTCTTGCAAACATTACCTACTTAACTGGAAATTGAAGATGTTCCATATCGAACATCACATGCATGACTTTTTTGTAAGACATAAATACAAAGTTTATGTATCTGTTAAGGTCAAGGTGTTTTTTGGAACGATAAAGTTTTGTGTATATAAAATAGGAAAATTCATTATATAAAGAGTTAGTTAAACAGAATAGTAGCCTAATTATTTAAGTGTAATGGTAATACGTAAAAAAAACTATGAAACAAGAATAAATACCTATAATATTACTAAATAAACTGGGTGCGGTATAGCAAATTATTTCATCTGATTAATATGAATTTTATACAATTAAGTGAACTAGTTAATAAGGATTGGATTAAAAAATAATCGGTTATTCATTCGACTAAATAACCGATTAAGGGCAGAAATAACTGACTGTTTAGTCGGTTATAAAAGCATTCAGTTATCCCATCAATAACACAGTGTGTTTTTGTTTTTTCCTTTCTTTTTTATCTCATTAAAACAACGAGAAAAAACGAGAAATTCTTTCAAATCAGCAATGCCGGCTTCGAAGTGCACTGGTTTTTAAAGTAAAAAGTACATGATTGGACCTCCCCGGGATTTGAACTCGTGATCTTTCGGTTAGAGAGCCAAGACTATAACCATTAGTCTACAGAGGAGGACTATACTGAGTGTTATGTTAATAATATTTTGCATATATCTACCAGATTAGCTTATAAGAGTATCGCAGTGAAGACTCGACACACATTCAGACACCGCCAGCCTGTCTACTGGTCTCATGACGTCATATCCCGGCAACTGAAATTAATCTTGCCTATATTAACTAAAAGATTATTTTACGGGGTAAGATGTTCATAACGAAATATTAGTTATTGGCACATTCAATTCAAATTACGTTTGGTTTTTAGCCATATTAAGGAGTAAATTTCGGAATTGCCTTTAGAAGAGATGTTTCTCAGAAGACGTGAGGTGAGAGCGTGGCAGTTGTAGTTGTTTGGTGTTTAACTCACGGTTGGCTGTGGAAGATACGTGTCTGAGACAAGATGAGATATCAGTAGGGCAGTAGTAGTTGTTAGATGTTGACATCACGGTTGGCTGTGCAAGATACGTGTCTGAGACAAGATGAGATATCAGTAGGGCAGTAGTAGTTGTTAGATGTTGACATCACGGTTGGCTGTGCAAGATACGTGTCTGAGGTAAGAAGAGATATCAGTAGGGCAGTAGTAGTTGTAGTAGTTGTTAGATGTTAACATCACGGTCGGCTGTGGAAGAGATGTGTCTGAGACGAGATGAGGTGAGAGCGGGGCGGTTTTGTTCGTTAGATGTTAACATCACGGTTGCCTGTGGAAGAGATGTGTCTGAGACGAGATGAGGGGAAAGCAGGACAGTTGAAGTTGTTAACTTGTTCTTAACATAACCGTTGTTGTGGAAGAGGTTTGTCTGAGACAATATGAGGTGACAGCAGGGTGGTTGTAACTGTTAGGTGTTAACATGACGGTTGGCTGGGGAACACTTTCATTAGAACTTTAGTTTTTAGATGACTTGCCTGTTCTCTTATTCACAACTCCTACAGCTGAATAACACTGTTCTTCATAAAATTTTCTACTGTGTTTAAATTGTTGTATAATGAGTCCAGAACTAAAAATATAAGCTGTAAATTAAAATATATCAATTATTACATACTTAAATTTATGAGTGGTGCCTGTTTTTGGTGGACAATTAGACTAGAACTAGCATCATCATAATAGATTTTCTTAAAGCACATTTCTTGTCTCATTTATGTATTAAGTTGGCGACAAACCCTAAAAGTGTTGGTTTTAATTCCAGTTCTTCTTTTTACTCTATTTTCAAGTTTGAAAACTAATAATATGTCTACAGAGTGTGTTTGCGTCTCATGTATATGTAGTTACGATGCATCTTACCTGTCCAACTTTACTACAACCATTATAAAGCATTAAAGGCTTTTTCCAGAACAGCATGAAAAAAGCAAACATAATTTTAAAATGATCAATTGCGGTGAATACTAAAAAACAATATTTAAATATGACTCTAAACTCAATTACTAGTCATACCTTGAGAACATTAACATGTTTGCTTGATAATTCACACCATCGTAAATGTATTGTGATTTAAAACTAAATTGATATATAGAAACATAAACACAATATTATTATTGGATAAGTAACTGGTCTTAGGTGAGCCATAAGAGTCAACAAACGTATGTAAACTTAGGTTACAGTTAAGGTAAATGACAAGACACGAGAGCACATGAAACAATGTTTGACAAAGGACAAGCTCCGAGTCGTAGGACAAACAACAAGTGAATATTTCTGTGCAGCTGTCAAAAGGACAATAAAACGAGGCCACAAATTGCTGAAATTACAGAGGTTTTGTCCAGACGAAACACAACAAACACACTTTCTGATGAGTTTCCTTTGTTTTTTAAAAAGTAATTCTTATAAAACTTCATAACTCCATTTGCAGGTGTACAATTGTTTATTACATTTATTATTACTATACAGGTATAGTGCTACTACTTCACTTAAACTTCGGTAAGTGTATTTATTCCAAAGAAATGCGGGTGAGCTTAATAGAGCGGTTAGATGTCAAGTTCTTATCACTTCATTAAACTTAACTACTTTTTAGAAGCTTCAATATTATTACTTTATGATAAAGAATGAGTTTATCGGCATCATTTTAACAGGATTTAATGTTATAATAAAATATTAAGGCGGTTATCTTTAGTTACAAAGATGTTAAATATTAAGAGAAAGCTTATTTTAAATGCCGTATAATATATATTTTTATACGTGTATTTAAGTTATTAAAAAATTGGTTGGATAGTTTTATTTATGGGGGGGGGGGGGGTGGGGGGGGGGGGGGGTGGGGGGGGGGGGGGGTGGGGGGGGGGGGGGGTGGGGGGGGGGGGGGGTGGGGGGGGGGGGGGGTGGGGAATTTTTTATTTATAAATAAAATACAGGGATAATAGAAAAAACCCAATAGAAATTGATCAATCAATGAAAGTATGCATTTGTCGCAAGAATGTAGGATCATCTTGTAATTAGGCTCAAAGTAAAACGGATACAAATCTTATACTGTATGTATGAGAAAGATATATTCAAAAAATAATTGACGTTGTGTATTCTCAAAATAATTAATTTCTTAACCCACTAACTTGATTAAAAAATTTGTAATTCTTTAAAACACAATACACTAACTATTATACCTTCAGGAAGTCATTTTTGGTTTATTACGTTAACTTATTCTGTAAATATTGTATATGCAATTCTGTAAAGGATATAAATATAATTTGTTTAAAATAGCTTATCATTCAAAAACAAATATAACGCTGTTATATAAAAGACCTGCTCGGCCTTCATTGGATAGTTGGTGAAAAGTTTCTTTAAATGTAATTGTTTGCAATCTTTGCGTAGGAATTTTGTTTCTGGGAAGATCGATATCGGCTGAATTTTATAGTAGCTTGAATATAACATTCGTACTAAATTGACAATAATGGGAACTACAAAAAAGGTCAAGTGGTTTTTAATCGCCTATCCTACAGTAAGTTCAAAAAAATTGCTCTCAAGGGAAAAATCTGTGTTTGTGAATTGGAAAATTTAGGGGTTTTTAAATTTTATGCGATCGCAATTGGCTTGTAGGCTATTACTAACGTATACGAGTGACTTGTATACGTTTTGCTATGTCATTATTATCCATCTGCTATTAAATATGTCTTTTTGCTTTCCGTAGAATGACAAAAACGGAATAAGTTGTGATTTTGAACTTTTGCTCCATATCACGTTACTACCCTGATAATAACGTTCAGATGACGTTATAGTAGATAGGGATAGAGTAAATTCTATTTACAGGCGCAACACCCTCTAAAACCCTACGTGTGTCTTAATCCCCGGTAACACTAACCCTCTCCCCGAAATTTCATTGTATAAACAGATAATCCCTTACGTTCCTTAAGAGTCAAAGGTTCTTGTCAGCCTAGCATAAGAGTGTGTGTGCCACCTTCCTGCCTGCTATGACAGGAGAGGTTGGATATAAGCTGGCTTCTTTTATTTTGATATACTACTACATGTCCTCGATTAGATTCTGTTTAGAGAACAGCTTAATCTTTCAAAAATTCATTGATACATACACATTTGGCTGAGCGTTAGCGAAGCATTAAGACCTGTCCGATACTCAAAAAAAAAAGGATACAGCTTGGAACTTGAAAATTTAAAAACGTCATCTTCCAAGTCGAATACCTAATTCCTCTTCTTTTCCAAATTGCCTGAATAGGCAAGTCGAAGGGGAGTCCAATATTTCTACAGTAATAATATAATAAAATCTTGTTAAACTACTGTTAGGTAAGTAAGGAGTGTGTGACAAATACAAACAAAATTATAAAATCAAAACTAATGTAGATGTGGTACATTGAAAAAAAAGTCATAATAAAATCTAAAAGCTACCACATACACGTAGTAGAAACTCAATTGATAATTTACAATCCTAATATTATTTTCAACATTTAAAGTATTTTGTTTATTATTGTTTACTTCATTGTTATATAAATTGTATTCGCAACCCAAAGTTTTTATTACGTTATTATTTTAGTAGTAATGAATTCTACATGTCAACTTGACTAATCGTCTTCACGGGGGCAGGTAGTAGCGAGGCTGTCACTCGTAAGCCACGTTCTGCCATTAAAATCCTCGGACTCACCACGCAGTAAATGTTCACTACATTTTTTATAAGTGATGTGTTACAATGGAATGTTTATAAAGAATAAATATATCACTTAAAAACACAAATACAGTTTTTTCTGAAATTTTTGAACAAAGCTATGAAAAAATTTCATTTTATGACAAAAAGAAAATAACATCAGTTTTTTTTTTTAAAAAAAATAATCTCGTATTTGGAAAAAGAAACTTACGACCACATATACGACATTATTGTTTTTTTTTAATGGTGTATGCAAATTTTGATCGCGATTAAGAACTCTCAAAATCTGGCAAAATGGCCTGTAAACGATTACGCTGGGAGCTATAAATTTAACTGACTTGAGTATACACGTAAAAGTTATACAATAGTTTGTGGTCTGTAAACGAATGAGTCCGGGTGCTATAGATACTGACTGACAGTAGCGCGTTCGTTATACGTGAAAGTTATTACAGTATTTTGTGGCCTGTAAACGGATTACGCTGGGAGCTATACATTTAACTGACTTGAGTATACACGTAAAAGTTATACAATAGTTTGTGGTCTGTAAACGAATTGAGTCCGGGAGCTATAGATACTGACTGACAGTAGCGCGTCGTCGTTATACGTGAAAGTTATACAGTATTTTGTGGCCTGTAAACGATTACGCTGGGAGCTATACATTTAAACTGACTTGAGTATACACGTAAAAGTTATACAATAGTTTGTGTGGTCCTGTAAACGAATGAGTCCGGGAGCTATACAGATACTGACTGACAGTAGCGCGTCGTCTTATACGTGAAAGTTTATACAGTATTTTGTGGCCTGTAAACGATTACGCTGGAGCTATAAATTTAACTGACTTGAGTATACACGTAAAAAGTTATAACAATAGTTTGTGGTCTGTAAAACGAATGAGTCCGGGAGCATATAGATACTGACTGACAGTAGCGCGTCGTTATACGTGAAAGTTTATACAGTATTTTGTGGCCTGTTAAACGATTACGCTGGGAGCTATAAATTTAACTGACTTGAGTATACACGTAAAAGTTATACAATAGTTTGTGGTCTGTAAACGAATGAGTCCGGGAGCTATAGATACTGACTGACAGTAGCGCGTCGTTATACGTGAAAGTTATACAGTATTTTGTGGCCTGTAAACGATTACGCTGGGAGCTATAAATTTAACTGACTTGAGTATACACGTAAAAGTTATACAATAGTTTGTGGTCTGTAAACGAATGAGTCCGGGAGCTATAGATACTGACTGACAGTAGCGCGTCGTTATACGTGAAAGTTATACAGTATTTTGTGGCCTGTAAACGATTACGCTGGGAGCTATAAATTTAACTGACTTGAGTATACACGTAAAAGTTATACAATAGTTTGTGGTCTGTAAACGAATGAGTCCGGGAGCTATAGATACTGACTGACAGTAGCGCGTCGTTATACGTGAAAGTTATACAGTATTTTGTGGTCTGTAAACGAATGAGTCCGAGGGCTATAGATACTTACTGACAGTAGCGCGTTGTTACACGTGAAAAGTTATACAGTATATTTTGTGGTCTGTAAACGAATGAGTCTGGGAGCTATAGATACTGACTGACAGTAGCGCGTTGTTACACGTGAAAGTTATATAGTATTTTGTGATCTGTAAACGAATGAGTCCGGGAGCTATATAGATACTGGACTGACAGTAGCGCGTTGTTACACGTGATAGTTATATAGTATTTTGTGATCTGTAAACGAATGAGTCCGAGGGCTTTCTATAGATACTCTTACTGACAGTTAGCGCGTTATTTATTTGAACATTTATAGGCATACTTGTACTTGTTACGGAGAATCCTTCCGTTTTGAGGTAGGAGGATAATTTTTTATGTTAGTTTATAATAAATTGCAGGAGTCAACAAAAGATGCTTTATGTTATCTAAGATCTATATTTTTAGTAAGAGTATCTAATTCATTTGCTTCATCTGATTTTTGGTTTTATAAGTTATGAACGAATGCTAATTATCATGGTAAAGCTACAAACCTTGGTTTTCCTTTAAATCCTTCTGTGGTCTTGGTTATTTAAAAGATCTCTTTAATTGTCATGCTAGCAAATCAGGACAACACATGAATAATAGCAAAATGTTATTTACTTTTAAAATTCAAATTTAATTTGAAATAAATCTGATACGAAACTTATTTTCACGGATTCATGTTTTATCATAAGAAAGAGATAGGAGAAATTATTATAAAAAAATAAATGTGTACAGAGACCTGTAACAGAAGAGAATAAATTTAATGTCTTTTTTGCATCTAAATTTAATGCATACCCCTCGTACCTCAACGATGTCTTCAATACGGTATTTAAAACGCGTTTTTGTGCTTTTATTAAACCGCATATATAAGTGAGACATTAAATTTTATAATGGCAATATAGTGTAAGTCTAGGTCGAGCTCCAATATCTGCTCTAAATGAAATCTATACATCACGGCAGGGAGTGGCGACTTGAAATTCAACTTCACTGTTCAAACTCAATAATTCATTGCCATTATTGTAGATTCACAATGATACATATTGATTATATTACTTAGACACAGGGACAGCTGTTGGTTACGCCTTCAATCGTTACGCTGCATACACAAGGAAAACATTAAATTTTATAACGGCAATATAGTGGAAGTCTAGGTCGAGCTCCAATATCTGCCCTAAATTAAATCTATACATCACGGCAAGGAGTGGCAGCTTGGAATTCTACTCCACTCCACCAGATCAATAATTCATTGACATTATTTCAGATTCACAATGATCCATAAAAAATTATATTACGGCAGGAGGCGACTTATAACCTTATTGATTTTTCCTACAATTTTTACTTTAAGGCAGGGGTGCGTCTCTCTAAGTGTACATTTGAAATGAGTAGCTCATTTGTCTCGGGCATAAAGACGTGCGGACGTGCAGACATGCAAATAGAGAAGAGACTTTCACACGCCCCCCTGGCACACAAAAACAGTAAATGATGTTATCTTACTGAGTGATAGCCTTCAATAATGCTCAGCCAAATTTTATATTCGGACATGACTATCATATAACCAACCATATCTTATCTATATCTTGTCTCTGGAGAAATGTTTCGAGCAAATTTAAAGTGTACAGATGAAATCTTTTTTGAACATATCTGTCAACACGGTACATTTATGATTTTGTTCATTAAGTTAGGTTTTATTGCAGTGTGTAAAATATAAAAATTTCTGTGAGCTAGTCAGAGCAACTACGGTGCAATATTGCGCAGAAATTAAAACCATCATTAAGTCGTCAACTTTTAATGTTGACTTTTCACTTGGAAACAGTTTCTGTTTACTCTAAGAATAAATGTGTAACATGTTTAAATCTCATATGAATCTCATCATGGTTACCCATAAGGTTAATATAAAAATATTCACTTAAGTTCAGCAAAATCCATGTAGTGGAACGCACCATCATTGAACCATGTGTTAAATATATAGCAATGAATGTCTATGTATAATTTTAAATCTATAGGTCAGTTTGTTTTTAAATATCGTGAAATAAATTTTTCCCCCTATTGAGTAACAGGCTTCACTAACGCTCAGCTAACAAAAATATTTTTATACGAAGTATAGCATATACATAGTTATTGAATATCGCACTTACATTTTCGTGTACACAGTATGAACGTGTATATCTTTTTTGGCAGTTGATGGACTGTACTTTTTCATTTTAAATTAAAATTAATCCTTGTTTTAGAGTTTTTTACTGACGATGGAGGTTTAAGAGGATACCAGGTTTTCGAACTTTTGCCATCGTTAATGTATAAAGGGTACAACCCAAAGTTTTGAGGATGTTTATCTATATTCTTCGTCAGTTGGGGAAGGTATTGGTACATAAAATAATTAATAACAGAAAGAAGATAATAAGGGGAAATAAAAGGGTTCAACCATACCCAAAATAGCTGCTTGGAGTCCAGCGGTGCCGAAGAAAGACCGACATCGATGTTCGTGAATTAGTATCCCACTTTTGCCTGTGCTAGTGTAATGTGTGATTGTGATTCTCGTACTCGTGACTTGTGCTCGGGACTTGCATTCTGTGCAGTGACGACGCCCTGGACTAGATTCCAATCAGCTTTTTGGTTATGCTTGAACCCTTTTTTGCCCTTCTTTCTCCTTTCTGTTCTTTATTTTTGTATGCTGTAATCCTTCCCCTACCTGACAAAGACCCTAGATTCCTATCCTCGAAACGTTGTGTTAGACTTTTTACATACTCCGATGAAAAATGTTCGAAATCATGTAATACTTAAGATTATTGTTAATATTATTTTGAAGATAAAATATTAATAAGTACTCTCAACCTTTCTAAGAGAGGCAAAACCAATTAAAAACGTGTAAGAAAACAATCATAATTACATATAGTTACTGTGAAGAGTAAAACAGAACATTTAGAACTGAACACACGTCACGAAGGCAGCCAAGAACTCAGTTTTTGCTCTTTTCAGCAGAACTTTATCGGATAACGTCACGGAAGTTCTGCTGATTGCATTTCTGTTCATATTATACTGTTACTGTTGAAAATTGTTTTTCTTTAATACAGAATATATTGAATAGCTACCTAATAAAATAATTATAAAACACATAATTGCCTGTAATACTTGTTATTGTCTTTTATATTTTTATCAAATGTTGATAACTAATTAACTTAGATTCAACCGCTATAGCTATAAATAATAAATTAGATATACATTTATGTTAAAAACCAATTAAGGACTCAATCAGGAACAACCCAGTACAATGGCTGTTTGTAGGGAGACAAGTTGATTCATTCAGCAATTAGTTGTTTGCAGCCCTTTCTGTTCCAGAACCGTTTTCTCCGAAGTCTCCTAATGGTATTAATCCCTAGTACGATTCATTTCACTCTCCAAATTTCTCTTTTGTAAAGATTCAAATAAATAAGCTATCTAGATTAAAATAACGTGGACATCTAGATTAATGTCTGATATGTATTATACATATATATATATATATATATATATATATATATATATGTATAATATATATATATATATATATATATATATATATATATATATATATATACAGTACACGTAGGTCATAAAAATACAAGTACATTATATTAGCCTGACACGTAAGGCCAAGCCAATAACGATTAACTAAACGCAAATCTTTAGTTCGGTTCAATAATTAGGGTTATGTTTTTACTAATTGCATGCTATGACGCTTCCCTTGCATGTATCTTATTTATGTTTAAGTTCCAATTAGCAACAAGGTGTTTTCAGGAAGTAGTGGTATGGCCGTAAGTATTAGATTACTTGAAGAAGTTACTTGACACAGAGCTGTGGTTAGCTGGACCCTTATGGTTGTGAGTTATGGTTTCCAGCCGTTAATTTAGAAACCGTGACTTGGATCGCGTGCGTGGTTAGGACTAGAGTGGACAGGTAGGAAACATATTCTACATCAACTACATTAAGGAACGTAAATGAGTGGCTACGATGAACCTTAAGGGCTTATAGCTTAAAACTCCAACGAAACCAGGTTTTGACACTTTTTAAATACAATACATGGCCAAAAACCCCCTCACACAATTGGCCGGACGTCTCTTAGTCGAAAAAGCAAGGTTAACACAGTCAAATTTCGAGATGTTTATATATATGGCCTCGTAAAAGAATGCCAGAATGTTTAACAGGCGTTACTAAAAACGTTTTTACTATAACTAAACGATTTTAAACGTCAAAATAAATGTAAAATAACTAAGTCTTTTTTTTTTCATTTTAGCGTGGGGAGGACAGGATGACCTTGGCATGCACAGAACAGCTACGCGATAAGAGTCCGCTATTGTGGACTGACTTGCCTGGCGCCATTCGCGAGCACAATATTTTACTCTGCAACAGAAGCCACAGAGTTCGTTCCGTTGTATGCAAGAATTCAAATCGTTAGTGTGCAATTTCGGTTTCGAGTTATGTATCGAAGTCAAAATTCACCAAATGTTAAAGCAATTCGTCACTGTTTTAAACTAGTTTCATGGCGCAGGAAGTGTGTTGAAAGGACATTCAACTGGCCGGCCAAAATATCGATGACAGAGTCGATGAAATCCAATAATCTTGGACCAGAAACCAGAAAAATCTATAACCAGTACCCGAATATTCAGTCTACGATGCTATTCGCAGAAACATTGAGAGCAGCTAGGAATTATTTTCCACATATCTTTTATTCTAGACTGACTTTGGTTTACGTGTTCTTTACCAAATAGCGAAGACTTGTCCGTAGGAATCGTTTGACTAGATCACTTCTGGTTCACAGGATGATTTTAAATTTTGAGTAGACCAATTAATTGATATTGGATCAACAGCACAGGACTATTTTTACGACCCTTGTAAAAATGTAGGGATTGTGTTGATTTCTTTTGGAAATTTGTATCAACTGCCCTACAGAACAAATACAAATTTCAAGGGACAAAATTCAAACGCGAATGTGGCCAACGTGTGAATTACAATATTATATCGGTGACTACTGTGTAGATAACGAATAACTTCCACCAAACACCTAGTATAGCGAGTAGTGGTTTCGTCTGTCTAATTCTCACGATATATGGTACCTGAGTAACATATGAGAACAACGTGTGGTAAAGTGTGATACAGTTTTGATTAAGATGTGGTAACCTGTGTATTATTCATAGTGAAAGGGGTCACTACGTTGAACTGTTTGCATTTATAATAAAAATATCGGACAACCATTCATTTAGGCCAAGTCTGTCTCTGAATCGTTTTATACAACATTTCACGTAGAATATGTTATTTTAAAGCCCATAGGTACTTATATTCCCCAGATTTTCTTTAGCAGAGTATGAAAAGGTGGACCAATAGCTACAAGAGCTTAGCCCTAGACAAGAGACAGTATGTGGGTGACAGCTCTCTGTTGTTCCTGTACTCAACCCATCATGATTGCAG
Source organism: Homalodisca vitripennis (assembly GCF_021130785.1). Classification (NCBI taxonomy): domain Eukaryota; kingdom Metazoa; phylum Arthropoda; class Insecta; order Hemiptera; family Cicadellidae; genus Homalodisca; species Homalodisca vitripennis. The sequence goes on along the minus strand of NC_060208.1, from coordinate 221,809,179 downwards.
TACGTAGTTTCGTAGCACAGGAATTATGGACTTTAATAGTGTTAGTTACAAACAAGTAGTAGTGCTTGTCGAGTTTTGTTTCACACTTATCAAAGAGTAACAGTTAAAAGATAGAAATGATCGAGTGAGCACAGCGAAGGTCAAGGTCAAGTGTCTGCCGTGCTCAATGGGGCGGCAGCGAGCACGCGACGCCCGAGGGCACTAACTAACGACGCGACACGGCGTCGCGACGCCTTCAAGCCTCTACAATTTTGACAAGATATGAATAATAACAGCTGGAGCGTCGTCTTTTGCATATTTTAATATTTTAAAGCAGACAAGTAATATTACTTTTTTATATATTTTGACTCTAATCCATTGTAATTTATAAATACTTCACGATAAGGCACTTTAAGATAAATTTTTTCTGTTGCTCATAAGGACTAAGGTGTCGACTAAAATGTGAGAGAAAATATTTGAATGATTTCTATCCCTATCATAAATGTTATCGTCATCGATTTATAAATAAAATCTCGTGTCAGTACTATTTAGAATAATATATATATATATATATATATATATATATATATATATATAATTAGGGTTAAGCCAATAGTTTGTCATATGCCCGCAATTCTTCAACATGCCAATTGAACGCTAAAAAAATTTCATTAAATAGCCAACATTAATAATAACTACTGAGAATCAGTTTTATGGCGTAATTACTGAAACGATCAAAATGCCTTTTAGCTAAGAAGATAACGATCTTGGAACTGGTCAGCCGAGCCCCAAGTTTCTTTCTATAGAACAACTGTTGCAAAGATATATTCTTTGCAAATGAAATTGTACTGTCATAGCTCTCCTAGAGATTTCTGGCCTGATAACAAAAAAGATTTCAAAAATATTTGTGGGTAAATTTATTATGAAACAATAACATCACTAAGACGACCAAATTAATTAAATAATACTGATTTGTTGTTTAAATGACTTAGGTTTGTTGGGACAGTGCGTGATAAGAAGACAAAAGGTTCGATAATCTGCATGTCTGAGGCAGATAAGAAAAACTGTCTAGTCCAATGGAAAATATCGTACTCATTATGTAAGCATTTGTTTGCACTTACATTAAATATATTTTATGTAGATTTTATATATACAAATCTGACTTTTGCAAACATCACCATACATTGATCATGACAGCCTAGGTCTGAACTCACCTTCCTCTAAATCGTGTGTTTTGTATATGTACACTGGATTGTAAACACGATATGAGCAATAGTTTATAATTCCGTTCAGTCCAAACCTAGTTGTTTCGTTTGGTAGTAGTACTTAGTATAGTATATGAGACACTATATTATAAGAATCATAGTTAACATTGTCCAAATAAATTTCAAGATAATAGTTGTTTATATGCATATTTTATTTAGTAATCGACCAACATAGATCCAAAGTAATTTTTCAAAAACCATAAGAAATTATATTTTTGACAAGATCTTTACTTTTTCTTAAGATTGTAAGATAACTACTACTTGTTTCAAGGAGAAATATACGACAATCATTATATTAAAGTAATCTTTATATTACCCTAGTAAAAAGATAAATTCTGCCATCCTAATGAATGATAGGCCTACATTGCGATCAACCCAACTCCATAGTTAGGTTACTTATTTACCTGAAGAGATCAGATTGAAGATCTAGAAACGTGTGTTATTGCATCACTAAACGATAGGAAATGTCCTGTTTCCTTCCAATTCCGTAGATGGACATGCAACATCAAAGAACCGATTCTTGTCCACATAAACATGGAATATCATGCCAGATATAAAGACCAAACAAATGAAATCGTTCTCTAAGTATCTTTCTAAAAATTTGCTTATCTTCTGATTTTTTCTATGGCAAGATCAATCTAAAAATGTATGCTAACACACAATCAAACCTGATATAGTGACAAGCACCATTATCTAACTTGATCTTGCCTGTATAAAAATGAATTTTTAATTTGTTTGGTATCGTTCATAAAATTTTGTATGGCTAGACATATAGGCCTATACAGGACGCACAGTGTGGTTTAGGCAAGACACTGGATGCAAAAAAAGCAGTGAAACGTGAATGAAAGCAATGCATTTTCCCAAGCCCAAGAATGGAGAAATATTACCAAAGCCTCGTCATCGACATCGCTGGTGGACGGGATATTTAATGGTTATCTTACATTTAGTAGTGGAACTACCGTTAACTGTTTGGTGATGTTCATTTATCATATTTTGTAATAAATTTAATCCCAAATATTCTGTTTTTTATTTAGGAGGTAACAAATAACAAAACACCCAAATATTTTAAACTGCCATGAAACAAATGAACTACTATTCTTGGTCATTGTAATCAACTAACCACCATTTAAATTAACTGGCCAACATACATTATGTATCAAAAAATCAGTTACATTACATTGAAATTAGCAATTATTATCCATAGAATGAAATCATTTCGTTATACACTGAATGGATCTGTATAAGGCTTAGAGAATAATTCTGTAAATATAACGTAATACTCTTCGACTCATGTCCTCTAGAACAGAGAGGCAATACTCACATAAACTCTTTGTAACGTCATTCAAAATCTTATTGGGCAAATTCTACGACGCCGCCAGTGTCCATCCACTGAGTAGTTTGGTATGCAGATGTATAGATTTCTTTTCCAACGCTGAGTAATTTAATTTAGTCTGCAGACATGCAGTGTACATTTCTTCTCCGACAGCGAGGACGCGATTCAAGGAGTTACCACAGTACTGCGTGATGACATTGCCTTTTCGCTTCTTTGGTGACTCTTTTTTGCCCAACAATACAGATTTTATTGTCAAAATGGTGATAAATTTGATCATTTATGTTTTAAATTGTAAAATGTTTGATAAGTTTAAATAAAAGTATTAAACAAGAGAATAAAATAGCGTTAATATATAAACATAGTAATGAAAAAGTACCATAAGTCATGGAAGGAATGGTTATAATCCAGCTAAATATCGTAAAATATGAATGGTAAATTAAGAAAAAGTTAAAGTGTGAAGTTCTCATTTAATTCTAATACAGTTTATGGAATCATCAAACTTAAAACATTAGCAACAAGAATAAACAAAAATACTTATAATTTAATAATTATACGAAGAATTTGTTAGATTTTGAATTATTACACCTTGGCATTGTATACAGTTCAATTAAAGTTTACACACTTCCGGCGAACTTCACTACTAACATTTCTCAATTCTTTATTGAAACTTCACAGTGACCTTTTACATTAGACAACATTTATATGCATATTGCATCCACATAAGGAATTAAATATAAATTGAATAAGGTTTTACATTTAATGTTTATAAATTATTAAAACACTAATTTTGCAATATTTTTGGGGATTCTTATAATAAAATATCCCAGTATTCTCTAATATTAACTATCAAATAAAATTACATTTAATGCAAATGTATTTTATTTTCTAATACCTTAACCACCGTCGTTATTATAAACTAGTTATAAAACCTATTAATGTACTCTACCCTATAAAATCTATCTTTTCTCTTGCAGTTGAAGAAGGCGTGTTTTGGAGATTAAATATATATGTCCATTTACTCTATAAACAAATTCATAATGAATCATCTCCACGATAGTTTTACCTCAAAATGAATCTAATAGACAATATTTTGAATTTGCCATGCTAATGGATTTCTTTTGTTTTTTCAATGTTTCATTTTGCGTCTCAAATAAATGTTAAATATAAGAGACGTTCAGTATTCATTACACAAATAACTTTTTATGACTTTGAAAATGCCGTTACAATACAATAATGTAAAATCAACATTTAAAAACGAATAATTGGAGAATCTAAATTAGTTATCTTGATAATTTAGTTTACTCAAGTTTAATAACAGTTACAGAGACTGAGTTGGCAAGCAATTCATCATTCAAGTGGATTTCTCTCATCCGATTATAGCTAATGAAAAACTTTGGTGTTAGTTACTCGTACTCCGAAATCTAAGGCGGCAGATTTGGAGTTATATAGACAGTTTCAGAGACTGACTTGGCAAGTGACCCATCATTCAAGTTGATTCCTTTCATCCGATTATAGCTAATGAAGAACTTTGGTGTTAGTTGCATGTATTCTGATCTATAGAGGGAGTCTGGGGTATATTTATAGAAACAGTTATATAAATTGAGTTGGTTGATCCATTAGTCAACTTTATTCCTCTCATCAGATTAAATCTAAACTAAAACTCTGGTGTTGGTTACCCTCACTCTGATCTATAGATATGCAGAGGTGGAGTTATAGAGACAGATACAGAGAGTGAGTTAGCCAGCGACCCACGAGTCCAGTAGATTTCTCTTATCCGATTATAGCTAATGACAAATTGTTTTTTAGTTACTGGTACTACGACTCTAGATAGTCAGAGGTGGATTTTTAGAGACAGTTGTGTAGACTGAGTTGGAAAGCAGGCCAGTCCAGTGGATTCCTTTCATCCGCTTATAGGTATTCAAAAACGTTGGTGTTGATTACTTGTACTCCGAACTATAGAGCTGCAGAGGCGGTTGTGAACTGCAGAATAATAGGTGCTCCACAACAATTATAACTTTCGGTATTGTATTGAAACTTTGAAAAATCGAGGAGTAGTTATTTAGTTAACAAACATTTTCTTTTTTGAATGGGGTGTAAAAGTTCGTCAACTACAATGTGTGCTATCTCTCGCCGTTTACGTTGTTTCCCTCCATTGAAAATTATGTTTTATATATTTTTTTTATATTAATTTACAGTATTTGTACCAAGGTTATGTAATTATATACGTGTATTAGGTATGTATACATTGTACAAACTTCGATCTGAGAAAATCCACTGCAGTTGAAAATTGTCTAATTCTGCCCTTGTATTTGTATTATGTTTTAAATATTATTTTAATATATTTTTAACAAGTTTTCGTAATATGTACGAGCAGTATTTTAGAATATTTTTGAGCTATAGTTACCTAAAGTTTTGATATTTAGTTTGGGCTATTAGGGCAATTATTAGGTCAGATTTGGATTAAATCTTGTTATTATGTTCTTAATCGGTATTAATGATTAAATACTTACAATACTGCGTTTTAATTCCAGTATGAAAAAAGATTAATTATTTTAATTTTTTTTTTAATTAACGTCATTACGACGAACGGTGATTGTATTCTGCCTCCAAAAAGGAAGCGATGTCGGCGAGAACTGAGTTGAATCGCCACCAGTCGCCGCTACTCCCGATCGCCACATGTATTCTGTCAATAAAAACACGTTCCCTTTCAGGTAAACGTAAATCCCAGAGGTAAATGTAATTATTCATGAAAAATTATAAATCAATCAAGAGCACGACAATCAATGAAAACCAAAAATAAAGGAACAATAATGAATTATTCGAAAAAGACATGTTTCATGCATCTAGGCCAACTTGAATGGTCGCTCGTCTAAGCCTAATTCAAGGGGATTTAGGGGATTTAGCGACATTGGGTATTTTTCGATTCATTAAGAAACAAGGAAAATACTAGTAAAATATAATGAAGTTTATTTTTGTCCCGAATAAGGAAAACTTGTCCAATATTAGAGACTTCAGGGTAAAACCAAAGCCCCAATTAATTAAAGATACGGTTGTCCTGTCATAAAATAACTTTTACATGGAGCAGTTGATTAAATTTAACATTTAGCTTCTATAAATTAATATTCAGCTAGTTTAGAAACCAAGATGGGATTTCTCACCACTTAAAAGTCCAGTGGGACGTAGAATGACGAGATTTTCGAAATCTATACTCAGACCAGAGACCCAAAGAATGTTCCATGTAAAATTCCAGTACAATTGCTGAGACAGTTTACGCAAGGTAGGAAAACAAAGAAACAAAGTGACTTTTGCATTTTTAATATTAGCACATACCCACAGCACCGCCCGCAATTAATGTTCAACATGCCTTGTTATTGAATATCTCTCACGAATTTGGTAACATGAACTATTTAAGACCAATTTGGAGGAACTCAAAAGTCAAAGTTCTTAGTGAAAGCACTTATGATCAAACACGATGGGAGTCTAAAAATTAGTCATTAGTCATGTATAATGCATCAGAAATCCATTTTCAACGTTTATGACTAAGAGGATCAGAGGTTACAAGTTATTCGTATTTCTTGCTTTACGCTTCTAGTTCAAATTAATTATATTTACAACGCAAAATTGGAGGTAGCTAGTTGGCCCAAGAAACAATTTATATAGGTAGACCTATACATAATTTTGTAGTAGGATGGATTCAAAACAGAAATGGTTTCTAAATGTATGGATATAGGTATTGTTATTTAAAATTACAAATGTAATAAAAAACCAACATTAGTAGAATTAACACATTTCAATATCTACAGTATGACTGTTTTCATCTATCCACCACTACGACGAATTGTTTCAATGTTCAAGGCTAAGAGGTTATGTGCACTAATAATATTAATAAACGAATGGATATCATAAACTATAAATTAGAGATCAGCTGTTATGTAGAATGTTTTCAAGTATCGATAAAGAAATAACATTAATAAAGTAGGAACACAGATTTAAGTTTAAGTCAGATCATGTAATTGCATATATTTTAAAAATCAGCCCATGTAAGATTACTACAATCTTTAAATTTATTACATTTATATGAAATTATAATTAAAAATGTTTTTTTTACATTTTAGAAATGATTTTAGTTGTGCTGGATAGCATGTGTAGATCAATAGTCTCCCAAACTTTGGGTGAACGGTCCCAAATGGTTTTGACTTCAATGATGATCAATGATTTTGGATGGGACTTTTTCAAGACAAATAATTGGGACAAAGGAGTCTTGTGCAACATTGAGTATAGTTAGTAATGACAGGTGCTAAACTATGTTAATACACATACATCGTCATTAAGAGATATATGTAACAGCGAAGTAGTGAAATTATATTTCAAAACCAACACCACTTATTTGTCGATCAAAATATGATAGGAGTCTTGTGCAACATTGAGTAATAGTTAGTAATGACAGGTGCTAAACTATTTTAATACACATACTACATCGTCATTAAGAGATACATGTAACAGCGAAGTAGTGAAATTATATTTCAAAACCAACCACTTATTTGTCGATCAAAATATGATAGGAGTCTTGTGCAACATTGAGTAATAGTTAGTAATTACAGGTGCTAAACTATGTTAATACATATACATCGTCATTAGAAGATATTGGTAACATCGTACTAGTTAAATTATGTTTCCAAAACTACCCCTTATTTGTTGTACTCTTCACTAATGCACTTTGTTTGGTACAGTTTCATTGACGCATATAATAATTTCAACACCATACTTTATCGGATACACAAAGCATCTTGCCTCCACTCACATCATTTAACGATTCTAATGGTTAATTTGTTAGTAATTAATTAACATCATTTCATCATGTTTAGGTAAATATCAAAATTATCCCCAGATGAGGATATTGGTCAACTCAAACGTAGTAAATGGGTTGGCTTGTTGTGATTCCCGAAATTATAAGCCTCAGTTTTTTTTATTGCGCTGTAGCGTGAACTGTACTATTTTTCAACGAACACCCAGTTTGCATACGATGCACACGACACAGACACGGCACGATGTAGATTATGTCTTATATAGAAAATGTTTCATAAGTTAAGTTAAAGTGTATTAACGCTAAGGCGCGTAATATACAGCTGGTTCCTTTGGAGCCCTAAACCATGAAGTAGCTAAGTGAACTTCCGATGAACTTCCGACTTCTAGCTCCGCAAATCGCTCTTACAAATGTATAGCTCTTGAAGACAAGTTGGACTTGCTAAGTTGCTAATGAAATAGGGACAAGAATAATACCAAGTAATGTTATAAAAAAAAAAAAAATATTTTATTATTATTAATTGTAAAAACTAACATTTATTATGATTCTTGTTGGAGTAATTATAAGTGATGTATTGTAGCAGAAATATTTATATAAGTTTTATTTTACCAGAAAATAGCAACTGATGATGCTAATTAGAAACTTTTATGATATTAGATTAGAAAACAAGCATAATACAGTATAACTGGTACAGCGGATTTTAATTCCAGTCCACAGTAAAATTATTAACGAAAAAGGATTTTTTCGAACATTTGCCATCGTTCAGTAATACCAAAAAAATCAGTTACACTACGTTTATAGATCTGCAATATAATCTCTTTTTCAGGTAAAAACTAACCTAACACACAATTTAAAACAAGGTTAAAATAAACAAATCATACCAGAGCTTTGTGACACGCGTAAGTCATTAATCACAGCTACAATGTTTTGTGTCAACTTCACTACCTCTAAAACATACACTTAATAAAATCTAAACACAATCTAATTACTATAACTGAACTAGAGAATACAGCTTAAAATAGGTCTGCATTCGCTCCCAACCACCTACGATTGATATTGTATAAAATACGACCTTCTTAATAATGTATAAATTTCAAAGTTTAACTGATGTTTCAGCCATTTTGTTGAACTTTGGTTGAAAGTGCCAACCACAAAACCTAAAACATTTTGGGATCAATATAAATTTGTTACGGTCTGTATTCTCCAGCCAACCACTTACGACTGAGTTTAAATCCTTCCACTTATAACGATTAAAACTATTGTAAGTGTAAATTTTGTAATAGCAATAATACAAAATTATGTACAATACATTAAATTGCAAAATTAAGATTAAAACTTTACATAGTTGTTCCTTATACATTTTATAACGCTGTTTCGAAAAAAAAAGTCGTTACGTTACTTTTTAACACAGGAAATTGTTGTACGTATTGTTTTTTCTTTTTCCCTTCTGATTTGCCTTTTGCCTGGACTTATATACTTTATAGTGCGGCCTTGATTTACACTTGTTTTGCTTTTATTTTGTGTAATGATTGTATTATATAATTTAATTTATTATCAGTCAATCTAATCAGTCAAATACAAAACGAGTCCTTCAGGCTTTTATCAGACACCTTATATTATTTCAATGATATCATGAGATAACAGTCTTATTCATGAAACTAGGTCACAGTAACTATTATCACAAACTAACACAAGAAGCGAATAAATTATTCCGGGTAGCGGTAATCTGCTAATCATCTCGAGTGCTCAACTTAACCAAGAAACACTCTAATGCGGGCTTAAAGTCAGACTGCTGGCATTACTTACTAAATTACATAAGTAATATCTAGACTTTATAGCCGCTCAGTTTAATGAAACACTGTATAACCCATTAGAACAATAGTTATAATGTTATTTGTACATCGTAAATTTTATAGTCAGCAATGTACCAAAATAGTTTTAGTTAGTTACAAAGCGCATGCTCTGAAATTAAATATGCCCGCTGGTTAAAAACTCACTCATCAATCGAAGTATTTCGAAATACGTAGTGCAATAGTCATTAATAATATTTAAATTCTATTGATGTATATTCATAATTCTTTAATTTTTGTATGAGTACAGAGGTGAAATTTGGACCACGTAGCCCTTTCTTACATATAATCTAAAAAAATCAACTATTAAACAATTACTTAACTCCAGTAAAACATTTAATCAAGTTAAATCTGGTCATAATATTTTTAAATAATTTAAAAATTAACATATAAAATCCTAATATTACTCTGCTTGATAACATACATTAAATTACAAACACAATAATATTATGTTTTATATATTTATTCCGCCGCTTACACCCACGTCAATACAATTGGTTTCGGCAGCCGCGGTATCCGATTTAAAAAGAATTTTTTCATAGCTGCATTGAACCGTAGTTTTCAGTTCTTTAATACTATCTGGAAAGGAATCCCAAGTTCTGCATGCTGTTCTATTACATGGAATCCACAGCACAAACGATCCACTGCGTCTATTTTTTGCTCTTCTATTCTTACAAATAAAGGAACAATCACAGCAATATAAATGTTACTCTGGATAGAAATACAGAACCCTAATAATGTTCTACATACATTGTGTGAAGAAGAGAATCGTGCTTGTGCTTCAAGCTTCAAGAGTGTAGCTGCGAGTTCAATCTATTTGTCCTAGGAGGGATCATTCAAGTGATTTTACAACAAAATCATTACTGTTCTTAAATCTCCGAACATTTCACAAAACGTTTCATTACGAGATTATTAAGAAATTATAATAATTTCCAATAATGAAAATGATACTGAAGATATTTTGGAAAATGATAATAACTTTTAATGAAACAAATAAATTGTTTCTCTACTACCGTATAGAAATGTTAAAGTGGGAAACATTATTTAATTGCTGTTAATATATTATTACTTTAAAACACTATTAACAACCACAATCTTCATATTTTCCTAGACATCGAAAATGTTTTAGGCGCAATGCTTCTTATAAAGACTTTGAATTTTCAAACACACTTAGTTTTACTATACGATTAATGATGGTCCTCTACACATGTACTCGATGTTCACAAAATGGTATCACAAACATCTGTGGCTGATATTATTTTTAATTCTAAGCGAATGAAGGTTCTATAAATACAGGGAGCGGCAAAATGATCTGACGGTTTTATAATGTAAACAACTCAAACGTTTAAAGTGGTACAAAGTGTTTTATTTCACATTTCAGATTGGTATTTATGAACATTTATAAAAATAACCAAAAAAGGGCGAGTTGATCCGTTTAAGATTTGAATATAACGTCTTTCAAATGATGTCCGTCTTTGGCGATGCATTCTTCCAATCTTGCACTGAAATTGTCAAACACTTTCCCTAACATTTCAGGAGAGAGGTTGGCTATTTCTTGGCGTATAGTTACCTTCAGTTCATCCAATGTGCGGGGTTTGTTTGTGTATACTCTAGATTTCAGCAGTCCCCACAAGAAGAAGTCACAGATGCTGAGATCCGGGGAGCGAGGTGGCCACGCAATGTCCCCGAAACGCGAGATGACTCGGCCACGAAACTTGCTTCTTAAGAAGTTTATTACCACATTGGCTGTGTGGGCAGTTGCCCCATCCTGCTGGAACCAAATTCTGTGGCGGTTGAAGCGATTTATGTCGATATATTTCGGGGATCAGGAAGTTTTTTCAACATAGTCAGGTATCGTTGTGAATTGACGGTTACAGTTAGACCGTTCTCTTCAAAAAAGTATGGGCCTATAACACAATTTCTTGTTACGCCACACCACACAGTGACCTTGGGACTGTGAAGAGGTCGTTCATGCAGTTCTTCTGGATTGTTTTCTGACCAATATCGGAAATTCTGTTTATTAACATAACCATTCAAATGAAAATGAATGGTTCGTCGCTCATAATGAGAATTTTTTCATCTGTAAGCAAATCAATCAATTGCTCTGAAAATTCAATGCGTTTTGCATAATCACTGGGCTTCAACTGTTGCACGATGGCCATTTTGTACGGGTGAAAGTGCAGGTCGTACCTTAATATTCTTCTTACCGAGCGGTCAGACATCTGCAGAGCTGCAGCTTGTTTACGTGCAGGCCGCCGAGGACTGGCTTCCACAGCTCCTCTCACTCTCTCGACGTTCTCTGGCGTCCGGGCTGACCTTGGACGGCCTGTTGATTTTCGTTTTAAAGCTGAACCGGTAGCTCTAAAGTTACCCACCCACAGCAAAATGGTGTTTCGAGTTGGCACTTTCCCTCTTGGAGCCACATTAAAACGTCTGCGGAACTGCCGCTGAACAGCAACAACACTATCGCCACTTTTAAAAAATGCTTCCACAACGAACGCACGGTGCTCAACCGTCCACCGCTCCATGGCTACTAAAAATGTCCGCACGTAGGCTCTGCCACGCAACTATCCCCACCGCCCCCCACCACTCACTCGCTTGACAGCGCGGCATCGAAAAACCGTCAGATCATTTTGCCGCTCCCTGTATATGTGGAGAAATGTATTGTTTAGCCGCTACCCACCATGTTGTGCTTGTAATAAAAAAACTATTATATTAAAACTACAAAAACCAAACTCCGCACACAGGTTATGTAAAATAAGAGTAAAAGCTATAACAGTATTAAATTTGTGTTTTTTAGTATTAAGAAAATGGCGTCTGTTGAAAATGCATAAAGTCAAATAGTAAAAAAACCAGTATAGTTAAACAAATTTAACAAGATACCAACTATTTTAAAATGCTAATAAAAATTTTAACTTTACTTTTATCAACGAAATGCGCCAAAGCACAAGCGAGAAAGACCACTAACTTTAAAGGTACGCTTCCACAACATGAGATCAACGACAGTAACCTAGGGATATCAGCACTGGATACTCAAAAACATTTTTCAAATTCCAAATCAAAATTTAACAACAAAATTCAAAATTCTTTACAAACACTTTCAGTGGTGCATCAAAATGCACAGATTGCATCCAACAAAATTGAGGAGCTATCGCTCATGGCAGACGAACTGCAACCTGACATTTTCATTATCTCTGAGCATGGTTTCACACCTGAAAATGCTGCTCTGTTCAGAATTGACAATTATCAATTGGCAACTATATTTAATCGAACGCAATACAAAGGGGGAGGTGTGGCAATTTTTGTCAAATCGAAACTGGTATTCCAACCCTTCAGAGTTGACCGCACTAGTGAGTTGGACTTTGAAGCGGAAGGTATACAAATCAGTCTAAATTTTTCTGGGAAAACTTGTAATAATTGGCGTATATAGATCCCCGAACGGATGCTTCACAACATTTTTTGAACAATTCGAGTCCCTTCTAAATTTGTTTACGTTCCAAGGCAATAAAATTCATAAATTACTGGTGATTTCAACATTGATGTATTAGACCACACCAACCCTCAAACCCAGCGGTTTCGCGATGTTCTCACTTCTTTTGACTTAGTCTGGTCCGTGAACACACCAACTCGAGTGACTGCCAGGTCGAGTACGGCCCATCGACAACGTCATCACAAACTTTCCGGGCGTCTCTGTTACTGTTCTCGACGCGGCCATCTCTGACCAATTTCGCACAGGAGACTGTAATCAAACAATTCAATCCTAAATACGAACCCTCTTCAGCAAAATTTAAAAGAGATTTAAAAAATTGAAAACATTAAAATTCTCAACAGATTCCTCCAAAGAGAATCTTCGGTCATTTGTGGATGCTTTTGAACACGTAGAGGAAGCATTCACTGCGTTCAATTGACTGCCTTAATTATTACTTAAATATTACTTGCCCATATAGAATGATAAAGGGAGCGATCTCATAGGAAGAGTAATGCCTGGATTACTCAGGATATTCTCTACTTGAGGAGAAAGGCTCAAATTTTACCATTCAATTTATTTAAAATCAAATAACGAAAACTTCAAAAATTTTTATAGAACATTTAAACAAAATTATCGCAAGGAAATAAAAAGCCGCTAAAGCACGACATATTGAACAAAAAATTGGAGAACGCAGAAAATTTTTCAAAAAGTGCGTGGGAAGTAATAAAAAGCGTTACATCACAAACAAATAACTCAAAACAATCAAATCCGAAACTAAAAATTGACGGTAAATTAACAGACGACCCACTTCTAGTGGCTAGCGAATTTAATAATTTTTTTTCGACTGTGGCTGTACCAAGCACATCTTTCAATTGTGACAATCTTGTAGAAAAATGTAGTTAGTGAGACCGGTCTCTTCCATGGTTCTGTTTCCTGTGGGGGAGGTGGAGATGGCAGTCGTCTTGAGAGACCTCAAGCCGAAGAAGTCCAGCGACATCAACGGAATGTCCGTTGTGGCTGATCAAGCGTTGCTTCAAGCACATTTTGACACCACTTACTAAATTGATAAATCTGTCCTTCGCCCAAGGCGTTTTCCCTTCAGCTTTGAAGACAGCAAGAGTGGTTCCGATCTTTAAAAAGGATGATCCTTGCATCGCAAGTAATTACCGTCCTGTATCCATTCTTCCTGTCATGAGCAAAATTTTCGAAAAGGTTTTCATTAGAAGGCTTGAAGGTTTTCTTGAACAGTTTGAAATTCTTAACCCTGAGCAGTACGGATTTCAGGAAAAATAAATCGACGATTGATGCTGTAACAAAACTCATTGACTGTGTTGTTGATGGCTTGGAGAGGCGAGAAACACAGTGCTCAGCATATTTCTCGACCTTTCAAAGGCCTTTGACTGTGTGCATCATGGGACAATTGTTGCATCAGTTATGGACATGTGGTGTTCGAGGTCAGCCGCATAAATGGCTTTTCGTCATACCTCAGTGGCAGAGAGCAGTGTGTGCAGATCGCGAACACCCTGTCAGGCAAAGTAAAAATGCAGTACGGTGTTCCCCAGGGTTCAATTTTGGGGCCCATACTTTTTCTCATTTACGTCAACAGATTGAATTCATCAATTCAAAGTGGAGAGGTGATTCAATATGCGGACGATACGACTCTCTGCATCAGATTCAAGTACGAAACAAGATCTTGAGATCAAAGCCTTTATTGAACTAATCGCATGCATCGAGCACTTTTCAAAGATAAATCTAAAAACTAACTACTATGCCAAAACTAACGTAATAAAATTTTGTCTCCGTCAACAAGAAGACGAATACAGACCAATTGTGATGGCGGATGAAGCTATCTTAGATGAAGCCGAATCCACCAAGTTTCTGGGGATGTACCTGGACAGGGGACTGACCTGGAGCGATCACATTGACAGAGTTTGCTCAAAGGTTGCCTCAGGCACTTATGTCTTACGCAATCTAGCAAAATTCTGCTCGTTTGATGTACTGAAAACTGCCTACTTTGGCATAGTACATCCACATTTGACCTACGGTTTGAGACTATGGGGCAGCTGTTCTAAATACAAATTTGACAGAGTATTTAGAACACAAAAGAAAGCTGTTCGAATAATTTCGAAATTAAAACCCAGAGAGTCGTGTAAAATTGCCTTCAGGGAGCTTGGATTTCTAACCTTACCCAGCCTCTATATTCTCGACGTTACCCTGTACTGCCGATTCAAATGTGAACTGGTTCAGGGCAGGGACGTCCATCAGTACGAGACCAGAGGCAGGAACAATTTCAGGACAGAACAGCATAGAACGGCTATGTTCGAACACTTACCATCTCAAATGGGGTGTCAGGTTAATCAATAAGCTCCCTGGAGATCTCAAACGAATTAATGAACCCAAACAATTTCAAATCTCGATTAAGACACTTTTTGTTGTCAAAGGCATTTTACTCCGTTGATGAGTTTACGATGGGCCGCTGGGATGAAAATTAATATTTTATTATTATTATTCTATTTATCCTTTTCTGATATCCAAAACATGCAAAACGTGCAAAATACAATACATTGTTAGGTTCACACATTAGTATGTGGAATTAACTGTGCCTATGTTTAAGATAGGTTTTTAGTTTTTAGATTTTTAAATCCAAATGTTGAAATGACGCTTGCAATGCAATTTTGTAAATTGTTTTACTGCAATAAAGAATTATTATTATTATTATTATTATTATTATTATAACGATCAGCTGTTGCCAACTTTGACATATCTGTTGCTCTCGGTTTAATTTTTTGTAACTATACTATTATTTATGTTATTTAACTTCAAAAACTGTAAACAGGTGCCATTTTGTTTATTAGAGAAAATCGTAAATTATTTGAGATTTTTCTTAATGTTATAACATAATATGTGCAAATGTTTGTATTTGTAGCTTTACTAGTTAGGGAGATAATAATTCTTTGTTAATAGAAAATGATGGCTATCCATTTTTTAGATTTCTACTACTACAGATCCAACTATAGATTTCTCTGACTTAATTTTTCGAAAATTTTCTTCTTGTTTGCAATCTTGAGTCCTATTATCCAAAAAAGCTTGTAATACACTTTTATGAACACTCTGTATGATTTTAAAATGTTTGTAAAACAACTTCTAAACTATGTTTATGTTGTTTAGTAAAACATAAAAGAAATATTATTTTAAGGAAAATTTCTATTACTTTGTTTTACTCAAAACAAGTAAAAAAGTAAAACTGAAATCTTTTTGGATTCTAAGAAACATAACAAACTTTAAAGAACTTTTTGTTTTTTATACGGCATAAGTAACATTTTACATAATTGTTTCTTGTAATTTATATTGAAACTATGCGTATGGAAAATGTCTATTATAAAAAGCTTAAAATTTAAACATACAAATAATTTTCAAAATTTATGTAAATATTATAACTTCCTTTAAGGCAAGTAATACTTTCGCACTACGGCTAAATTTAGTTTGAGGCAGATAAAATTATCTTGACAATTATCAAGGCATCCTAGTTCAATCCGTGTCGAAAAATACTATTCCACTTTAAGTTTTGACGTTAATTGAACTGAAAAACATTGACACCAGGTACGTAAACTTACAAAGCAAGGCATAAAATTGAAGTTGTTTTTTATTTACAATATCGTTTTTATATTACATAATTATATTTATATGTATATAAGCTATGCATTTGCGATTATATTTAAAACTTAAACAGTGTAAAAATGCACAACCTATCAACCTAATTAAGATATAAACAACTCTAAACAGAGTAGTACTCGTATAGACATTTATTTTATTGTAAAAACTCGTTCTGTTATGTTTTTTTCTTTTCAAAAATCATGTTTTAACCAAATAATATATACTAATAAACTTTCCTGGTGGCGGATTATAATACTCGGGTGAGCTTGACGAATTATTCACGGTATCTGATCCATAACAAGGTTCCTGAGCAAGCAGTGATCCTCTCTCCGCGTGTATTTCAGTGGGATTAGTGGTGGTTATTCGTGCACAGAGATTTAATAACGAACAGAAGGGGCTCAAGATCGTTTTTTCCAAAAATTTTAAAGAGAAAGTTTTAATCTTGCCACACTACACTTTTGAAAATAAATTATGTTCCTAGTCATACAACTACATTAATAACTAAACAGGAATAGATCTTCAAAATCAAATTATAATTCTTGAACATCCAATAATATGCTTACACTAACCAGAATTTAGAAAAGAAATTAAGTGGATTGAAACGTAATTTAAAAATCTGTTAACATGACTAATGCTATTTGTGTAATTAAATGAAGGTATTGTTACGTTCTTCTACTCTACAAAGGTATAAGATTTCATTGGAAAGTTTGAAAAACAAAACTCTGTTTAAGCTAAAATGCAACAAAAGTTGAATATTAAGCATTAGTTTCTTGTGTGCTTGCATGTGTGTGAGAGTGTATGTTATGTTATGTGGATCATAATAGCTCAAATTGTATATTTGTACTTCCTTTAATTCCTTTCAGAAGTCAATGTTCCAAAACCTATTCCAGACAGTATATTCAGGCTTCACAGCACTGAGGTTATTGGCCCAGAAGAAATCTCTTTCAAATTAATTGGCACCTTTTGCTATTTTATCTTTGCCTAAACGCTAATTAGTTACTCATGTAAGGCCTACCTACTTAGTTTTCATTAACTTAGGATGGCTCTAACATTACATTTTCAACATTATACTAGCTATTGAATAATCTTTTACTTACTGCACTGATTAAGAAGGTGCACTCAATATTCTCAAATAAATTTTAAATACCTTAGTCCACCATACGGATGCCTTTTTGTTATATTATCAAGAGCTCATGTGTAACTTTAAGAGTATGATAAAAAATCGATATTTTATGTAAGATTGTTCATGTCGTTAATATAAAATACGTTAATTTTACTCAAAATTGAAAGTTTGTTGCAAATAACTAGAAACTAATAAACGAAAAATTCTAATGTATGTTTAAATTTCACCAGTGAAGCTACACCATTTATATGATTAACAGACATTTTTCTTCGTTATACCTGTAGATAACATAAACAGAAACACGAAATTTCGAGGACCATGATCTGCCTTCTTCTTCAGGTGCCACATCCCGTGTAAGGTTACTCATGGAAAATATAAACAATTTATTTGAACTACATACAGTTTGTTCGTAAAAAGATTGAATGTTACCTGATGTCTAGCACTAACTAAGCAAAATGAAAAACAATCAAAAAAAGTATACCGCTGCAGGTACTATCTAACTATAGTACACTATTACATACTGTGTATTTATATTACTGCTTCATGTCTAAAAATGCGGAGCTCTTACATTAAGATTCTGAAATCATGAAGAGTTCATCATGCCCTATTAATAAAAAGGTAATTTTATTTAAATTTTGAGTCTTAATTTGTTTATAACGACAATACTATTACTCTAAACAAATACGATTTACATCCACAGCCACGTGTTCATAACAATGCTTTCTTTTATTTTTATTGCATTTTTTTATAGCATAGCCTTATTTCTTAAGTATTGACTCCTGAAGAAGATAAGTAATGCTAGTTTTGAAACGTTATGTTTTTACAGTGATAAGTGTCTCAGTTTATATTATCCTTTCAAAAAGGTTGCAGAAAAAATACTAAACTTTACCGAATAAATGTAAATTTAGATCAAACTTTCTTTAAATATAAGTAGAAGCCTTTTATTATTTTGTTGGCTTTTGTAGCCACCTCCCTCTCAATAAAAATAAAGCAATATGTAGACTTTAACCAGCCCTCAGTTCAGCTATCCGTGATGTCCCCTCAAGCTTGTCCTTGGTGTTTCAAGAGACACGCCCAACATCTCTCTAGGCAGGACAAGCGGTTAATGGCTGGGATGACTCAAGAGATGGCGGCGCAGAAGCGTATCCGGGGGAAAGATCATGCAGCGTCTGCTTCCACCGCCAGCACGCCATCCTCCCAGGGAAGTCGGCGACCACTCCTCAACGGCCAGCTAGCATACAGAATGTCTCCTATGAGGACACCGTGAGATGCTCCCACAGTTCAGACATTCTACAGGACAAAGTATTATCTCCAAAATTTTTGTTTTCATAGGCAGCCAATTTTACAGCAATGGACTAAATTGACTAACCTAAATCGACAAACTCAAAAAAATAAAAAAAACTACATGTTCAAGGTTTTTTCTAAGACTACTCCACCAAAACGCTCAGTACGCGACAAAAAAATCAGCTTATGTGAGAGGAGCTGAAATCAGTCATTCTCGTTGTAACCAAGAACAGTGTGTCAACGAAAACCTGGAACTTTGCAAAATTACAAATTACAAATTGGTAGGTACGTAGTTCTACTGTCGCCAGGCCTCTAAAGGTGGTGGTGTAGCATTTTTACGAGAAACCGTTTAGTGTTCTCAATATATTCAATCAAAGAAACAATTGCGATTATTTCTAAGCAGATCACATATTGGAGGATGTCTACTCCTCAAAACTCCTTGGAATAGCCTACTCTTCGATCGAGGGTTGACATGAATAATCGCATTGACTATGTGTGCTCCAAACTGTCCTTGGGAATATATGTTATGAGGTCCTTGGCCCGATACTGCCCTAGTCAGGTATTGATTGCGGCTTATTATGGACTAATTCAGCCTCACCTTTCCAATGGAGTGGTGTTGTGGGGAGCCTGTGCCAGCAACCATTTCCTGAGGGTTGAAATTGCGAAGAATTAATGATACTTGAACAATGTTGAAGTGTGGATGATGTGGTAATGTGGTGTGAGTGTTTAAAATTTAGAATAAATTATGAAGTTTACTGTACAATGTGCACTTATTATGATCAATAAAAGATTTGACTTAACGCCATACCAGGAGTTGCGCGTAACAGGTTTCAGTGTCGCTGAATGACCATTGGCAAAATTCGCTCTGGAGTTTGGAACAGCTATAAACTCCACTTAAAATTGCGCTTCTAAAGATTCATAAACATTGTACTTTATAATTACGGGATCGATGAGTAATTATAATTATATTTATATTGTATATAATTATATATTATATATTAAAATTATATATTATAAAGTACAATATAATTATATTGTACTTTATAATATATAATTTTTGTAAGTAAAAGACATAAATAGTATACGATATCCTTATGTGGTACAAAAACGAATTAGTTACGTAACCAAGAATAAGGCATACTGAATTATTTCCCAGCCTGCGAGATGTGATTGTTTTAGGTTCAAGTTCTTCTAACTTTCTCACTATTTCTAGCATAATTGAGTTTCTAAGTAGAATTTTGTCAAGAAACAGGTCAGCTGGAAGTGGATAACATTGAGGCTTTAATGTAGGTTATAGCAGTTTGAGTACAGTGAGTATTTTTCCTAGTTCTGTACTGCGGCCATTAGTAATAACTTAACTCGTGGCCTACTCCATACTAGCCAGTTAAGCAGGTTTTATTACCAAGTTCAGTCCATAACGGAGTAATAGTGATAAGAAACAGTGTTAATAACACTATAATCAAAATGGAGTGTCAATTTTATAAAATAAAGGGTATACTGAATTAACAATACTCACTGATAACGAAAATTTATCTGGCACACCATCTCATAACTTTAAAAAGAAGATTACAGTAGGAACATGAAATTTGTTATCTTGATAATCCGCACCAGTGGGTCGTTTTATTAAGTAATTTATTTATATAACTAAGATATATTGTGAGTGTACGGTCAGAAAATAGACCTCGCGAAGGCGATATTGAAAATTGAATTGAAAAACTAGTTAAAATCCCAAAATAATGGAATACAATACGTTTTCTCTACAATTGAAAACGGTTGTCAGTGTAATGACATTCTTAACACATACTGTTATTTATAGATCGAGGAAGTATTTGTCAAATAGTAAACGTAAAACAAGTCGAAAGGTTAAAAACCATACAATATGAAATATGTTAAGGTTATGGCTTGCATTGGCTAATATTTACGGAATTATTAATGTTTAAATCTTTTTTTGTAAAGCCTTTCGAAAAAGGCTAACTTCGTCCGACTAAAGTAAAGAAAAGGAATATGCTGTTGACAACTATTTATATAATGGTGAGACCATATAACATATGTATTCAAAATTATTTGTCCCTTGTTATAAATTAACCGAATGAAATAATTTTTTAGTAAATAACTTTTGCTACAGATAGTTCTCATCACATTTATTTTTAATTCATCACTTTTTTGCTTAGTGGTATACGTATTTTACTAAGCAACGTTATGAAGTTTCTCACGTTAAAACATAACGTTAAAATCTATTGAATATTTAAACTAAGTTTCAAGCAGACGTTTAACTGAACTATAATATACGGGAGAATATAAAATTCACATTTTACGATTATGTAATTATCGTTGATGTAGTTTATGTTACATTGTTAAATAATGGATACATAGAAAAGCTAGATGTAACATAGAGTGTAAACATTTTAACTTGTATTTTATTATAACTAACAACTCTGCATAATCTTTACATCAAGATGGAATGCAAAAACTCAAACGCCTGAAAGCAATACTCTCTGTGCCTCATTAAAATTCAAAGCGTCTTCCATTACACCTGTAGAATTTAATCCTGCTCTTCATTACCATAAGTTTCGCTCTTTTAATAACCTCCTGTGAGGGCAGCGCTTGTGTCGTTGGGCTCGTTAATGATTCCTCAGCCAAACTAGACCGTCTTAAGTTACAACTTCTAGACTCTTTGTACAGAGAACACACAGTGACCGCGTCCTAGTTCTTTTTAATGATACTTCAGCCTATCTGTTTTTCGGTATATATGATAATTTTAGTCGTCTAATAATTATAATGATTTCATTTAGGTTTAAAATTTATGGTATTACCGAGTAGCAGTAATTAGAAATAAATAGCTTTGGTAAAATGATGATTAATTATTTGTTTTACCTTGAACCTATATAATATTTACTGGGCAAATGGTTCTAAATATTTTGTACTTATGTATATTTAAGTTAGCTTTTAGTTACTTCATATAATGTGTTGTAATTTTAAATGATTTCTTAACAATTTTACGTGGTATATATTAATCCGCCTCCCACACAGTGTGTATTTTTCGGCCAATGACAGGTAATATTTTACAGTAAAACATGATAATCTAGAAGGATTATATTTATATTTAGCGTCTCGTACAATATTTCAGTTTTTTAATCACATAGACATGAATAAACTGGAAAATCAGTACGGAAGGGTCATTATTGAACTAATAATAATGACAATAATACCGATACAGCACTACTGTATGTTTTACTGGTTCACTATAGAACGTGTGCAGCCAATTAATTATACGTCTGCGTTTGAGACCAAATTTCAGCAACGTTTCATAAAACAAAGTCGTCTCAGTTTCATGAAGTCTTACAAAGCTTAAAGTTTGATAAACTTAGGAGACGAACTTGTTATGAACTTTGATCCTCAGGAGAACGGTTCTTGAGTACCCCTTCATGGAACGTTGGTAGCGGAAACTCTTGATGTGTTTGTTCAGCGGTTGTAAGTCGAAGTCTTTCTTGTTGAATAAACCAATTAGTTTTACAATTCAGTCGATAATATACCATCCTTCTTTATGCATTTAGGTCAGTTATAACATTGTCTTCCTATGGCATGTTAATTTAATCAGTCGTCACCACATTAATATAAATGTTTCATTAGCCTGAGTCTTCGATTGTTTTACTCTAACTGATTTTATTCGTATCAATTAAAATGCGTACAACTACAAAATGGTTTTACAAATTAAAGAAATACAGAAATCACAACAAAGGTTTTATACAAAATGCCAATATACATCTACGTAAATTATTTTCACGACAAAATTCCAATACCAATTTCAGAATTTTATTCTTAGTTTTGTAATTATACAATTAATTATCAAAATCGCTTTCAAGAAAAAAGTGTTTCTAATATTTTCTTAGGAAATATTTAATATGGTATTACTATTTCGTTGCAGTTTAAACCATAGATGTTCCATACCTAAGATAATTCACTTTTTTGTGTTATTTTATGTAATGGTACTTGGATTTGACTCTAATTATATTTTTTTTAATAATTAATAACGTTTCTCAGTTTTATATTTCTGTCCATATATAAAATGTTTTACAGAAGTTTCTATTTTTAATCTATGTAGATTAATCTGAATAACTGCATGAGATTCGTGACTGAGTTTTCTACAGTTATTTCTACGTTTGGAAGGAAACTCGGTTGCTCTACCGTGCTTTTGTATCATGCTATGAACATCGCAGTGCACTCAATTGTGTACCTGATGAAACAATAAGAATGTATCTTCACCTAGATTACACTGTAATCTGTAGTCTAGGTGTCTTTGATATCGAAACAATATAAAGAGTTTACATATAGAGTATTCTTCACCGAGTGTCTTGTAGATCTCTAGAGACGAACATGATTCCAGATTCCAGAAATGAAGTCTGTAACAGATTCTAGCCGCTTAATCACGAGGAAGGTAAACTGCAGCTAAATCCAACATTCACATTGTATCAACCCTTTCCACCATAGCTGTATTATGTTTAAGAAGCACGTTTCTTACATAGTTTTGTATACTTTGATTACCATACATTTAACTATAACAAACAGGTCAACGTTTAATTAAACTTGTTTTGGTTGAATACTTTTTTTAGATAAATCGCGGATAGAAAATAAAATAATAAACAAGAAAGTTCAGGTATTCCTCTTACTTAATACTAATAATAAAATAGTTATTGAAATAAGCAAGTAATAAACTAAACCATAAACTCGTTTTATGCCAGAATCAAGAAAAGAACATTTATTTTAGATCTCGTAAGCATTGTGATATAACGTCGCCACTTAACTAAGAGTCGGAAGAAATCCTTTATCAATCAATCTCTGTGACTCGTTCCCCAGCGCCTTTTCCTGATTGGAGGCATAGCGAAGGAGGTTAGAAAAAAACTAATTTTTATCTGTATGTCTGTCCGCACGATATCTGGAAAACAAATTGAGGTGAAAATCTTGTTGAAACTTTTCTATATAACAATGTCGAGTTCAAAGATGATGAATGTCTTTTCATGCGGTTTGGCTGAGAGTCATTGAAACTTATCACTCAGTACGCTAACATGAGCTAATTTATATTTTGTTTGCTGCGAAGATGCATAATTGGTCCTATAAGCAGGACTTAAGTGTGTTTCGTGATACCTATTGTGTTCTGCTCATATCTTGTATATAGCTAAAATAATTCAGCAGTCAGAAGCTTTGACAGTGAACTGTAAGAAACAAAAGACTGTCAAGCTTAATACAAAAATGTGATGGCTTTAGCGAATAAATTCTTATAATATCGTTGTATAATTCTATTTCTATCTTTCCCGATATAAATATTCCTGTGATCCTTTCTATACATGTTCATGTAGAGATGGGTATTGTTCTCTCTTATAACGGGAATATAACTGTCTCTTTTGGAAGCAATGGGTTAACACTACTAAACCTTTTAAGTGTGGAAGCTTTGCATTGGCGTAAATGGTTGGACATTAACTTTAACACCAGCATGTGTTCTACCTAAGCTTTTTATTCTAATACTTAAACGAATACAAGTTTCTATTTAGCTGACTGTTTCGTATATAAAGTAAAAGTAGTTAAAAATAACTATGGAAACGGTCATCTTAACATTAGGTACAGTTAATTCAATCTATATAAAATCAGATCCACTCCTTGTTATACTGTAAACAAATTGACGTTTTTTAGTGTTTTTAAAACTTTTTATTGACTCTATTCCACTCTATTGAACTATTCCACGAGTTTTCATCCCATCGTATAAATTTGCTACAAATATTTACAAACCGAAAATATATTTGGTTTGATAGAACAGAACTGTCAGTTCGTTCCAAAAAATGTGGACTGTCACATTACTCAGGAACGCTTGAGGCCACGGCTAATGGTCTACAATAAACCAAGGCTCTGCTCTTCGCTTTCTTTTATTTTCACCTAACAGTATTTTCTTCTTCGTCTTCAGACCTTTCAGTATAGCTTTTAATGTCTTAATAATACTAACACAATCCCTTGCTAACATTATTAATATATTGTAGATATAGGTTACCCCATGTAATAAAAAAAAAATTATGGTTGCCTGTAAAGTCGGTTTTACGGGCGAAGATTTTACGTGAAAACGTCTTTTTCTCGGAATATTTATTGATATGAATATTATTAAATTGCACAATAGGAACAAGGAATTGAATGAAAATAAGAATTGCACAAATTTTAACTATAGAAATATATTTTGTTTACTAAAACATTGTATATAATTTCAAATTAATTAAAATTTGTTATTGTAAATGGTAAAGTTGAATAAAACATTTACTAAAATTGGAATTTGAAATTCTTGCTAAACACAGTTAAATTCTAACTCCGCGCGTGGTGATTGGTCGGTTTAGTTCGTTTGTTTGGTCGCACTGTTATGACAGGTTAGAGGTTATAATTTGTTATTTTAAATGTTTGACTAGCAATACGCGCTGTTTCTTCTCAATCGAGTGAATTACGATTGATTGCAGAGTGATTTAAACTAATAATTTACTTAACACTATCAACATTTGTCAATAGTATGACATAACCTATAAACTCAGTTTCTCAACTTTTGTGTCAATCTAACAATTAATCAATCAATCATAGTTTACGATAATGAAATATCAGTGTACAATTATTTACCTTTATTGTTGTATTTGTTGTAAATGACGAATCTAAGCACTCCACATTTTCACGAATAAACATAGTTATCTGCTTTATCCCGTGCGGATCCCGTGCGGCGGACCCACTGGACGGGCATCGTAACGTTACCGGGCGTTACACTTTTTCATGAGTGACTCCTAGCCGCCACCTAATTTAAGACGTTGTCACGTCAATAATATTAATAAAATTTTTTTATTTCATTAAACTTTTTCACAAATGAATATTTAAAAATGAATTATAACGTTTTTCAATGTATTAAAACAGAATAAATATTTCTCGTACTTCTATCTCTTTTAATGCAGGTTAGTCTTATGTCATTAATTTGCATCATATACTGCAATGTTTTGAGTTGATATTAATTCTTCATAATAAAGTACTTTTACACATTCTTCAATTAGCTCCAAGAAGCTACTACCAAATTATCACTTGGAAGAAATAAAAGTTTTTCTTAAATAACCGTTTATATAAAAAATAATAAATTACTTTTATTTTGAATTTATTTCGTAAATAGCCAAAATAACGTTTTTATCTGGGCATATAAAGACAAAATCATAAAATTTTGAAATAAAGTGTGTAAAGATACAAGGACCTCTAAGATAAAATCTTGTAGCCTTACTGTCGCCTCTTGAAAATAATGGAAGTTTGAGAAAGAGAAAGGGACTCGATGAATATTCATTCAGAGCGAGCAGCTACTAGAGTTTTTAATACTCATTTTAATTATGAGTTTCCTTGTTAATGCCATATAATTTAATGTGGTTTTACTACCATTCGGAAAGGTTTTTAATGGCTATCCTATTAAAATTGCTATGTTTATGTTTCCCGTTCAAGTGGGTTTTGTCTCTGATGACTAGTGTCTTTACAAAGTAACAAAAAAATATATTTCATGATGAAATATACCGTAATCCATATTTTAGTGCAATAGGAGTCAATTAATATTAAGCTTTAGGATACAATGTTGTTTGAACATGAGATAGTCGCTGTTGGTGGCTTTGAAGTAGTTTGAGTTTGAGTAACGAACAACAGCCTGTGGGAGCTCCTGCTTTTTAGCGAGTACCACCAACCTCGGGGAGTATCTGGACCATGAGATTTCCTGGCAAAGGAGAGCTTGTTATAGCTCTGCACTTCTGGGAGTTCATGGTCACTTACAGCACCTTGACTTCGGTATGATCTGGTATGAGATATATAACTTAAAACATGGGGGCTCTTAACTTATAACTCATTGTTTCTTATAACATTGTATTAGTACTTACATGATAAGATAAATGTATGTGACTGTGACTAGTGTAAGCCTACACTATGATTACCGCCTACTATAGTAACCGCGAAGTAATGTAGTGCTGCTCAAGTTAACCCGAGATTAACTTGTTTGCTTGGTTGGGTCGCGTAAAACTGCCACCGAGGGAGAAGAGTAAGAGGGGCCCCTGATTGCCTTGCCTTGACTTTGACTAATGGCTCACAGTTTAATGTGAAAACCTATTTGGCTACAGTGCAACAAGCGTGTAATCTGTCACAATAAGTAATGTAGTGCTGCTAAAGTTATCCCGGGATTAACTTGTTTGTTTGGTTGGGTCGCGTACAACTGTCACCGAGTAAGGGGAGTAAGAGTAACCTCTGATTGCCTTGACTTTGACTAATGGCTCACAGTTTAATGTGAAAACCTATTTGGCTGCAGTGCAGCAATCATGTAATCTGGCACAATAAGTAATGTGTGACGTGAAATACTCCCAGCGTCGTGAGTAGAATTAATGCTTAGGGTGTTGTATTCGTTTACCTATCAAGGCAATTTTGTAGTAGACATAGTTAATGTAGCAGAGAAAATTGTTTTTTTATTTTACGGCAAGTATAGGCAACATGCAATCTTTTATCTTTAATCACAAAACGTGCAATTAAGAAAAGATGTTAATTCCCTATCACCAATTCCTGATACGCCTGGTTATACTCCATATGAATTGATTTGATATATCGATGTGAAACCTTCATCAATTTTGTTGGATTATTTTAGAGGATAAAAAAATGTCATTGTCTTTTCAAAGGGGAGTTTAAGTGGTTAATTTTAAATTTTGAAACTGCAACATTTTTGTTAAAGGCATTACACTACAGAATTATAAGTTTTGCGTTATTTGCCCATGCATTTTGATAGGAACGTTTGATATGTTTTATTAAAGTCATTGTGTTTTACTTAATAGGTTAAAATGAAATGTCACGAGACAGGGGTTATATTTTTATAATACAAAGTTTCCCCCTTTTATCCCCCTCCTGATTGAAAAGGGGATGAAAATTGTTTATCCTAAAACATCCAAAAATTTACTTAAATAAATATAGTGAAGGTTTTACATTGATATTTCAATTCGTTTGGAATATAAACAGGCGTATTAGGAATACATTTACACCCTGTATATACATGCTTCGTATTAGATTGTACTAGTCAGGCTTTTATTTTAATTACTTATTATCATAGTTAAGATATAAAAGTTTTAAATTAATATCTTGATAAATTAGCATGAAAGGTGATTTCCGGTCCCATAATTGGAAGGAACTCTAAACGCTTGTGTTTACAATGGAGATTGTATTGACACGGTTTACGGTTAAAGCTCGATAATCGTTGTGGTATTTCCAATACAACAGATAAACCTGACAGAACAGCCAAAACATTGATAATACCCATGACGTGTGAATGATATTCACGTTTTATCGATTTACAGCGTAATGAATTGTGGTGTGAAAAGTATCGGTGTCGGTTAACAGTGGAATTACCCTTTTCAAATCAAATTATCATGCGATGCAGTATTACATCTCTTATTTATCCACATTTTTATTTTTCTCACTATGGGAGATATTATATGAAAATTATAAAACTGATACCATACTTTACAATTTACTCTGCAATACCAAAGTATAAGTTACCAACATATATTAATGTTGTCCTTAACATAATAATGTACAACTACGCCGACCACGTGTCGTGTAAAAGTCTTTGCTCTTTAAATGTAACAGTAACTCTGCAATAGCGATAAGGCACCTAAAACGTAATAATGATGTCCTTGAATTAAGACTGTAGTACAAAAAGTACGCCGACCACGTGTCGTGTAACAGTCTCTGCTCTTTAAATGTAGCAGTAACTCTGCAATAGCGATAAGTCAACTAAAACGTAATAATTTTGTCATTGAATTAAGTCTGTAGCACAAAAAGTATGCTAACCACGTGTCGTGTAACAGTCTTTGCTCTTTAAATGTAGCAGTAACTCTGCAATAGCGATAAGTCAACTAAAACATAATAATTTTGTCATTGAATTAAGTCTGTAGCACAAAAAGTATGCTAACCACGTGTCGTGTAACAGTCTTTGCTCTTTAAATGTAGCAGTAACTCTGCAATAGCGATAAGTCAACTAAAACATAATAATTTTGTCATTGAATTAAGTCTGTAGCACAAAAAGTATGCTAACCACGTGTCGTGTAACAGTCTTTGCTCTTTATATACAACAGTAACTCTGCAATAGCGATAAGTCAACTAAAACATAATAATTTTGTCCTTGAATTAAGACTGTAGCACAAAAAGTATGCTAACCACGTGTCGTGTAACAGTCTTTGCTCTTTATATACAACAGTAACTCTGCAATAGCGATAAGTCAACTAAAACATAATAATTTTGTCATTGAATTAAGTCTGTAGCACAAAAAGTATGCTAACCACGTGTCGTGTAACAGTCTTTGCTCTTTATATACAAAACAGTAACTCTGCAATAGCGATAAGTCAACTAAAACATAATAATTTGGTCCTTGAATTAAGACTGTAGTACTAAAAGTACGCTGACCACGTGTGATGTAACAGTCTTCGATATTTAAATGTAACGTTTACTCTGTTATACCAAAGTATAAATTACACAACACATATAAATGTTGTTGTTGACTTAGGACTACATCTGACCTAGTGTGATGTAACAGTCTTCGATATTTAATGTAACGTTTACTCTGTTATACCAAAGTATAAATTACACAACACATATAAATGTTGTTGTTGACTTAGGACTACATCTGACCTAGTGTGATGTAACAGTCTTCGATATTTAATGTAACGTTTACTCTGTTATACCAAAGTATAAATTACACAACACATATAAATGTTGTTGTTGACTTAGGACTACATCTGACCTAGTGTGATGTAACAGTCTTCGATATTTAATGTAACGTTTACTCTGTTATACCAAAGTATAAATTACACAACACATATAAATGTTGTTGTTGACTTAGGACTACATCTTACCTAGTGTGATGTAACAGTCTTCGATATTTAATGTAACGTTTACTCTGTTATACCAAAGTATAAATTACACAACACATATAAATGTTGTTGTTGACTTAGGACTACATCTGACCTAGTATGATGTAACAGTCTTCGATATTTAATGTAACGTTTACTCTGTTATACCAAAGTATAAATTACACAACACATATAAATGTTGTTTTTGACTTAGGACTACATCTTACCTAGTTTGATGTAACAGGCCTCGCATTTCATGTAAATGATTGATGCATGCAAAGCTATACATAAGGATTAATGTTTATGGTAGGTGAGGTGAAGGATGAAGTGTAAGGATAAGATGAATAATAGTTGGAACTCCTAACAGCTGTGGCCCTGCCACCTTCTTGAATATACTGGCCACCTTAGCATGTGGTTTACTGGTAACATAACAAAGTCAATAGTTGATAGAAATATGTAGAATTACTGAACATACTGGTGTACTGCTGGTAAATTTACTGTATGTTATTTTATTTCTAATAACCTACATGATCTGATTTTTAAGTTATGCTAATATTTAAAGAATAATAATATTTATCTGTAATTGTCGTAACAGTTATGCAATGTACAATTTTTAATTCACGCCTAACTTTGAGTCACCGTTAGAGGTTTTGCGTTCGCCCCAAAACAGATAAAATTCTGGCCCGGAATGTATCTCTCATATGGATCACTATGTATTATTTTCAATTACAACGTAGAGGTAGAGTTTTACCATAGAATTCAGATCTCTAGGTACACTCGTTCAAGGTTATCATGTCTACAAGCAGACATATATCAGATCTCGCCCATAGCAACTGTCTGGAGAGACTTTGCTATGCGCTTACCCAATAAGCAATTTCCATTGAAAATTTGATAATTCGGAATCCTTATGTAGCCTCATTATATGCTTCTATAACTGCTTTATGAAACGGTATTTTAAAGTAAACATGGTTCATAAAGCCTACATACCGTGAAGAGATCCGCTCAGGGAAAAGTGTGTACGCTAAATATAGTATACCATTATAGTATATAGAAATATTAGCAGTATATAAATACTAGTAGGCCTAGTACCCAGACTAACATGCTAGTAGTGTCTGTCGATCGGCTCGGTGTTTTGTAAAATAATTTTTAAAACTAATACCTTATTCTTGTTTAAATAGTGATTGATACAAGTTGGAAAAGCATCAATGGCTAAACATTTTTGTTTGCTATAAATCTAATATTCAGGCCTAGAATTGAGATAATAAATGTGTAAAAATAGATATTTTTAATGCAATAAATTGATTATTCACGTTTCGTTTATATTTTAAATTTCCAAACACTTTTTATTTTTAATACAATAAAGTCTCTATTGATTGATGGAAACCTGAATAAACAATGTTAGCAAATAATCCAAATCGATTCTGAGCTAAAAGGTTTGACGTTGTAAATAAATAGTGCCCTACGATAAAGTCCATCCTAAAACAACGCTCTATTTATTCCCAGATTACTATTGTTCATCTCCCGCGTGGATTTGCACGCTTGTTACGGTATTTTAAAATAACAAGAAGAGCATCTTTTCATTGAAATACTTCCGTCCCATCAAATTCCGCTAAAGAATATTCTAGTTTACTAAAAAAATTTAAACGCTTTAGAAAACAGCTAATTTCCTAATATTATAGTTGCCTCCTGTACTGTAAGAACTAAATAACTGTCTCCAACCACGTAGCGTGAATTATATATTTTATCATAAAAGTTCATACAGTTACGTCTCTATAACTAAACTAAATACAAATTAGATTTGTTCAGTAAATGTATTGTCTCCATACATATAACTTCCGTAACAGTTTTAATCGAAAACAGTATCAGTATCAGTCATCTTTGACTAACTTTACTTCTTACAAACAATTGTACTAGTTAACTTTGTATCTAGTAACTTTACCTTCCATCAAATTTAATACTTAATCTATATGTTTTGAGACGAGTTATAGTTGAAATACAATTAGCAATTTCCTTAACGCGTCAAAAGATTGTATACAGTTGTCATTATGTATACATTAAATTTGGTATTGTAGAATCTAGCTCTAAAGGATAATATATTCGGTTGTCACGAAAAATTATTGCGTACCAAAAATCAAATTCGAGAATGAAACGTTACGAATAATTTTAAGTTGGCTCTTGCATGGTACTTTTCTTCGTCGTATTACCTGCAAAGCACCGTTAATTAAAATACTAAAACTATTCAAAACTCGTGTTTCACACGCATAACACAGCTATGGTGAGAAGTTTTGATGCAATCGGAATGTTGAGTTTACCTTCAGCTCACCTTCATCTTAGTGCAACATCTGGAATCTGGCACTGTTTCAGATTGGAGTCCTGGAGTCTGCATTGCACATCTGTCTTAAGAGTCCGGCAATACAGAAGTAAGCGAGTATCTAGGCAACACTACTTAGTATTTAATTTTGGTATCTTTGACGATCCGTCTACACCGAGGAACTAAGATGTGAATGGATGACAACCTACCTAACGAGCTCACGATAAAACGTTCAAGACCCGAAGAATTCTTTGACGTTTTCGTATTGTTTCTATCGATATTATATGCGTCTTTACTACAGAAGACCTTTTTCTGGTTAACCCAACAGATATGTAGATTGATATAGATACATAAGAGTTCTCATTGCCTTTCAGGTTCACTATTTTATTTTTATCACGAGCTCAACAACAATACAGAAGTATCTTAGCAAGACTACTTAGTATTTGTTTTGGATTTTTTATAATCCAGATTCACCAAGGAACTTAGATATGAAGCCTAATAGTGGGTAACCACTTTCTAGCGAGTTCGTGATAAAAAGTTCAAAACCCGGAGAGTTCTTAGGCGTTTTCGTATTACGTCTTAATGAGCTTTATCTAACAGATATCTAGTTTAAAATAGATGTATACGTGTTCTTATTGTCTGATCAGGTTCACTATGATATTTTAAACACAATCCGAAAAGCAAGGTTGAACATTCTATAGTTTGCAAGTATATAGAGCTTTCTCTACACACTACAGCTAATGAAGTATTGATTTAAGGTGAATGTTAGGTTTAGCTCTGTTTTAAACTCATCTTGAAACAATGACATGGGTATTAACAAGAAGATGGAGGTGAAAAAAACAATTAGGTTACAATAAATTTGGGTAATGTGGCTTGGTTATGTAAAATTGGTTTGTTGTTGAAGTCAAACATGAGCAACGCATCTGCTGAAGTCAAGGCAGAATATCAAACGTAGTTTTACAGTTCATACTCCAAAATAAACATAAGTTGAATCTTGTAAATTGACAAGGAGATCAGTAAAATAGAGTATACCACTAAGCTCTCTTGGCGTTGACTAATGGTCATTCGTATACTGTAAAATGTTTTTTTCGTTAAAGTCAGACACAAGTAATTTATCTCTCGAAATCAAGTCAAAATGTTAAGTATAGTTATACAGCAAATACACCAAGACAAACATAACTTAAACTGGGTGACATGACAGGGAGATTGAGGTATGAAGTAAAGTAAACCACTAAGCTGATTTGACTTTGATTAATGATCCTTCGTTTACTGTTAAATGTTTTTTTCGTTGAAGTCAGACACAAGTTATTTATCACTGGAAGGCATGTCAGAATATCATATGTAGTTGTGCATTAAAGACATCAAGCGAAACATATGTTGAACAGGGTAACTTAACAAGGAGATTGAGGTGTGTATTGAAGTAAACCACTACGCTGCTTTGACGTTGACTAATGGTCCTTCGCCTACTGTAAAATGTTTTTGTCGTTGAAGTCAGACACAAGTAATTTATCTTTCTATGTCATTTCAGAATGTAATACAGAGTCGTACTGCCTTAACGCTGACTAATAGCCGATATTTTGTATTTAAATTATTTTGTAAAAACCTTACACATTTTTCCTAAAAGTCATCACTAAAATTTCATAGTACGAAATAGTGATGAAATAATTATTTGAAATTATTTTTGTGTTTAACGTAAGATTACTTCCATAAATGTTAAATAGAGGTCATTTTTTTCTTAAACAGATTTGTAGAACATTTAATTTTGAAAAGATTCATGTGAACTACTTAGGAAAAAAATTAATAATAGGTATTGAAATTTAGCTTTATTTAAAAATAAAACAGACGCACAAAAATGCATATTCTTATCTGCATAAAATATTAACTAATGTTTAGGTTGTGAGTATCAGCTGATCATTTATTCTAGACTGAACATTAACATAAAATGTATTTACCTTTATAAAACTGTAATAATCACCTATAATAGTTGCTCAAAGTGTCCTCCGTTGTTAGCAATGCACGTTTTCGCACGACGAATCCACTCTTTTCTAGCGCGTTTCATAACGTTTGGAGCATTCTTGATAGTTTCTGCCGCCTCTTTAATGCGATTACGTAACTCCTCTATGGTGTTAATCCGTTTTGAATAAACAATTGACTTCATCCAACCCCATAAGAAAAAGTCTGCTGGCGTGAGGTCAGGAGAACGTGGTGGCCATTTTACTGGTCCATTTCGACCAATCCATTGTCTACCGTATGTATCATTTAAATAGTTTTTCACATCATTAGAAAAATGTGGAGGTGCTCCGTCGTGCATAAACCATGCATTTATTCTGTTTTGAACAGGAATATCTTCCAAGAGGGTAGGCAGGTTTGTTCTTAAAAAATTTAAGTACGCTACTCCATTAAGTCGATTAGGGAGGAAAAATGGACTAATCAAATTATCACCAGAACACCAAGCCATACATTGACTGCAAATGTATGTTGAAAATGCCTCGTCGCAGTTTCATGTGGGTTGTCGTACGCCCAAGTATGGGTATTACGAAAATTTACAATTCCATTTCTAGTAAAACAGGATTCATCAGTAACGAGAATACGCCGAAGAAAATACTGATGTCGTAAACAATTTCTTCTTAACCAGCGGCAGAACATCTTCCGTTTATTAAGATCTTGCGGTAATAAGTCTTGAACACGTGTTATATGGAATGGGTACAACTGTGCTTCATGAAGTGTCCGCCATACGCTTGACTGGCAAATATTTAACTGACGTGATAATCGTCTGGTGCTTGTGGTTGGTGATAATTCTACAGCATTTATTATTGCTTGTTCATTATTATAGTTCCTTGCGCTACGTTGACGACCAGTATCTATTCGCTTCGGTTTAAAGCTACCAGTTTCTCTAGGTCGTCTCTCCACAGCTTCAAATGTTTTGCGATCAGGTGTTCTTCGATGTGGAAAAGTATCACGATATTCCTGAACTGCAGCTAAACCATTCTTGTTAACTTTGCCGTAAATCAGTATCATGTCCGTATACTCTTCAAACGAATACTACCATTTAAATTATCTGCCATTATTTACTAAGATAATTACATACACTTTTATAAAAATATTTAATAAAATATTTTAAAAATAAATATTTAATAAAATATTTTATACACTTGTATAAAATATTTCCAAATAATCACAGGATCTCACAAAATACAATCTTCACACGCCACAATACAAAAACCTCCATAAAGGTTATTCAAATATTACTTCATGAACTTAATTGTTGATCAGCTGATATTGCCAACCTTTGCAAAGAAAATATGACGATAAAAAGTGTTGAATAAATGATCAGCTGTTACTCACAACCTAAACATTAGTTAATATTTTATGCAGATAAGAACATGCATTTTTGTGCGTCTGTTTTATTTTTAAATAAAGCTAAATTTAAATACCTATTATTAATTTTTTTCGTAAGTAATTCACTTGAATCTTTTCAAAATTAAATGTTCTACAAATCTGTTTAAGAAAAGAATGACCTTTATTTAACATTTATGGAAGTAATCTTACGTTAAACACAAAAATGTGTTATTTCTTTGCACCAATTCTTGTGTTTTACGTAAGATATCTCTGAAAGTATTGCATTTACAGCTCTGGGACGAATTTTAATAAATTTTTCAGATATAAAAACATAAAAAACAATCGTATTTGTATCTTTGTAACTACCTTTACCATTTTTATACGGCCTGACTTCACCAAGGGTTCTGAAATCCGGGCGAAATCTTTCGCTAGGCGTAACTCGCTAACGAAGCGTTTCCGGGCATATGGTTAATGTGAACTTTTTTACTTGTTTTTAGCTATAGAATAAGCTCCCGAGAGATTGCCGTTTAGTTTTGAACCACCCTGTATATATATATATATATATATATATATATATATATATATTTATATTTATATATATATGTATACATATATATATATATATATATATATATATATATATATGTATATATACATGTAGTTTTATTATATATATATAGTTCTATATCAAACGTTCTAGATCAAAGACAATTTTATTGAAGCTAGAATTCAAAAGCTAAATGAAACACCTTAATTTAATGAACGAGCCTTAATTGTAATTAATAATTAAAAATAGAAGTGGACTTGCAGAAAATAAAATATATGAGTAAAACAAATTACATGAGTAGCAAGAATTTCATTTATACTTAGATACGGCATATTAAAAGACCGGAATAGGTAGTTTAAATGATATTCGTATATTGTTTTATACACAACAAGAAACATGTAACATTTCTAAACATATGTAAATACGTCACATAACCTTATTAATTTGCCCAGTGTAAAGACAAGGCTGGTTTAATCAAGCAAGACACAAGAGTTAGTGGGTGCTGCTCGGTTTAATATACACATAAATGACACGGTTGGTTGCTGTATTAAGACTCGCTATGCGTTTAATATTGGTTCATTAGATGCATATCATAATTACACAACAGAAAAAAACTAGTCAACATATTCACAAAGTAAAAGCAATTTAAGGTGTTTACAGCCGTTAAACTAAACAATGTACGTGGAAAATATGTAAATTATTTTCATAACTAATTAAAATATATTTAGGTCCAAAACATACATGTTTATTACAACTTTATCTCGTAAGTAACTTTTAAGAATTGCAAAATTTGAAAGAGACTTATAATTTGAAATCTCGAGAGAACCTGATCAGAGTAGCTGCACGGTGATAAAGATTTTCATTCCTTAACCCAATATTTGTTACTTTATCGAAGTATAGGACTCTACAAACACCTTAACAGATGAAATCTCGAGAGAAGCTTCGCAAAGTAATGAAACTTTGAAAAAGATTTTCATTCTTTTCCCTAATATTTCTTGCTTTATTGAAGTCTTAGACTTGAAAGAGACCTTAACAGATGAAATCTCGAGAGAATCTGAGAAAAGTAATGGCACGGTGATAAAGAGTTACATTCTTTTCCTTAATACTTGATAATTTATCGGAGTCTAAGATTAGACAGAATCCATAAAAGGTGAAATCTGGAGTGAAGCTGATCAGAGTAATCGCACGTTGATAAAGAGTTTCATTCTTTTCCAAGAATTTTTCTTACTTGATCAAAGCCTAAGATTTGACAGAAGCCATAACAGATGAGATTTTGATGGCAGCTGTGCAATTTAATGGCATGGTGACTGAGAGTTTCTTTCCTTTTCTCTATTGTTTTATCTTGAAATAATAAATTTACAGTCTTTGGTAATAACCCTCCCTTGTCACCCTCGCTTCCGTAGAAGAATTAAATTAAATAGTAAATACTTTCTGAATCATATTTCAGGTTAGTTATTATTATTGTTGCTGTAACAGAGGTATTTTTAAAACCTGATATATTTTAATTAAATTTAGTTCCACAACTATTCATTAGACATGATAGTGATGGTAAAGAGGAGTGTGAAGTAGCAATATATCTTAAGTCAGAGATTGTGTATATGACTACACAAGATTCATATGCTACTTCTTCAGAAATATATAGTGATAAAATAAAAGTGTAATTGTTGAATTATGTTTTGGGTTAAAATTGTTATTGTGTAAAGCGGTAAATATGTATGGAGTATATATCACCAAAAGCAGGATATATTACATTGACTTTAAAATTCTACATGATTTACTACCAATGTATGACAATCTTATTACCATATTAATATTGATTCAAGTTCGAATCGAATGTTTTATGGAGTATAAAAATTTAAACTTAATTTAAATTTAAATTTGACTCTCTTACCAATGGAACCCTTTTATAATTTTCCAAATTCTAACACATTATTGAGTTTGATTTGGAAAAGTATGAAAAACGTTTATAAGTAAGTAAGTGTTTATCTAAGCAATGCAAAATAGCTCTAATTTTATTATTAACCAAAGTTTTGAATCGAAATGTAAAAAGTTAATTATAATAATAATATTTTATATAAATATCAAGCAGGCTAGAGATATTTTTTTAAACAGACTTCTTTAGTTTGTATAATGGATGATGTAAGACAAGCTGTAAACAATCGACTATTTAACTGCCATAATATTATTCAATTTCAAGCATGCATTTGATTGTGCACAATTTATTACTGTCGATATTTTAATCGTATAGTTTTAATGAGACTGTATTTAAATGGTTTCATTTGTATTTATCAGACAACATATAGAGGGTTCAAAACTGGTAGCGGATTGTTAACAGACTGGTAACCCAATCTGTTAGGAGTACCTCAAGGGTAAACTCTATCTGCAATGTTATTTTCCTTACACCTACACAGAATCTGTGATTCACTAGTTTTTCCTAAATCTTTATTTCATGCAGATGGTTTACAATTATATATTTATAAAAAAATAAAAGATATAAATGTAGACTTGAATACTCCTTTTCGTTTAGGAACAACCTAATTTTTTCCTCATAATGTAGGTATGGTGGGGAGAGTTAATTCAAATCAAACGATCAGTTCAGCTCCTTTACATCCTCCACTTAGTTGCCAATAGTTTTAGATCTCTTCAGACGAACGCGATCTTCAGATCTCAGCACTAAAGTCTGTGACAGCGTCACTGAACCCTTATTGAATCAACCATTCAAACAAACCCCCCCCCCCCGCAATAACTACGTTATTTATATACAAATAGTGTGTGAACATATAATTGGGTTTAACGTTTATCTTGTTACAACAAATGCTAATTAATAATTGTGTTCACAGTAAAATACTCTATTGTAATTTACATGGGATATAACCGGTTTACATCTGATTTAGTTTGTCGTATTAATATTAGTCGAATGAACAATATGCGTCTTTTCAGTGGCAGCAGCTTTTCGTTATTGCATGCAGCGTCAAACAATATAAGCTTAAAGCTATAAAGTTAGGCTTGAAAGAAAACAAAAAAATACTCTCTACATAAAGTTGATATTACTGCACTGTACTTACAGCACTGTAATTGTTTAGGTAATGTAAAACTTATGTCCTGAGGTTGACAGTTATCAGTGCAAAGTCTTTAGTAGATAATTAAAACGTTTTATAAAAAAGAGTATAGGACATATAGTGGTTTTGGAAACTTAATTCTTACTTCTCCTTATGAAAATCATTATAAATATAAAAATGAATAGATTACCTTAAAAGTTAGGTCAATGTTTTGTATTATTCTTTTGTACTTCTCATTTATATACTGGAATAATATATACGATCACATACATTTACTGGGATAACCCTCTATATTACACGTAACAAACTGTTCTACTGTTTTGCTATGGTCGTCTTGCGCTGTTTCGCCTCCCATCCCCAATGGTTCCTAACACCTGAAAATAACTTAATTAACGATATCAATTAAATTTATTTTAATTCAATGATTTATCGATAGCAAATAACACAGCGTATTTGTTTTTTTATATGATTTCTATACTAAAATAATTAGATTCTAAGGTATTTTTGCATAATTTAGAAGGTATGTGGCCAACAAATAACAATTGCTTATTTATATTTTAGTTTTGATATTTGGTAATTGATTTTAAAACATAAAAATTGCTTATTATGATTAATAATGTTAATAATTATAATACCGCTGTGCGCATCGACAAGAAATCGTCTCGTCACCACGCAAAGACTCGCAAAGTGCTCTATGTATTTTGTAAGTTCTGAAAAAAATTTAATACAAACATCCTATTTCTATTTGAGACATCGAAGTGTATTTTGACAATATATAAATGCACTTTAAAGGTAAATAAACGGAAAGGCGTTAATGAAAGACCATTTTTCCCATGCAATGACAAGTCTAGTGTCCTTGAGTTTGGTGGTTTCCTTTGAGATCGGCATCTCTCAAGGCTTTATTTAGGATATACTAAACTGTTCAACTATTTAGGATATATTTAAAATT
Organism: Homalodisca vitripennis; assembly: GCF_021130785.1. Taxonomy (NCBI): domain Eukaryota; kingdom Metazoa; phylum Arthropoda; class Insecta; order Hemiptera; family Cicadellidae; genus Homalodisca; species Homalodisca vitripennis. The sequence goes on along the minus strand of NC_060208.1, from coordinate 221,769,294 downwards.
TAAAGCTCATTTCGCGATATATATTAGATTGTACAACATAAGAAACGAAGATAAAATAATGTATAAAATATAATGTCTTTAAGTATGAACTTTCCGAAAGGCACAAGAACAGTTTAGCTTTGTATACATTGATACGAATCATATAATAGTTGGAAAAACAAGAAGTCAACGGAAACATGATTTTAGTGTATTTTAATAACAGACATATTTTTATTCTTTTTAAATGATTTTTCCTACAATTTTTATCTCGTAGATGGTGCTAAAAGTTTCATTTTTATCGAATATAGAAAATATAGTTTAAAATGATATTCAGCCTGAAAGATCGTTTCGGCTGAGTGTATTCGAAAAAGTCAATGTTTTATTATTAATTAGAACATGATAATAGTATTATAAAATGTAAAAAGTAATTTTTTTTATTATCTCGTCAAACTTGCCCTCAGATAATTTTAATTACTAAGTAAATTATTCAAGACCTTTATACTACTAAACTTCAGTAAATTATAAATATAACAAAAAACCTCTGTGCAAAATAAATTAATTTTAATTTTATTTAGTTTATCTTCTATTTATAGTTAAAATGATGTAATTTTGGTTATAGGTAAAGATTTACAGGAGAGTATTTTATCAAATTATTTATTAAATCACAGTTTATGAGATATTCTAATATTAATAATCTCTTGATCTATTATTAATAATCTTTAGATTTAACCACCTTTTGTTGCACGTTCATTTGTCTTTTTAAATCTTTCCCAAGAAAGTTATTTAAATTAACTAAAATAAAATTCAATATTTCTTAACTCCAAAATTAAAAACCTAACTTAGATTAAACATTCTTGTAAAACTCAAATTAAATAAAACCAAAACTTCGTTTAAAACTTCTTTGTGCTTTTTCTTCCAGTTTCAGTTAGCTCAAATTCAAATTTAAACCTGTAATTATACTTTATTCCTTCAAATTTATTTACTTCAAACCTTGAAGTGCTGATACAATAATTTATTATTATAGTTGAATATTAAATGTCAATTGGAAACAAACATTAAATAATATTTCAATTTAACACTTTACTGAAATAAAATCTTGCTTGAACGGGTAATATACAAATGTATTAAAATACTATAATATCCCTGTAAAATTAAAACTAACCTGTTTTAATTAATTTCTCCTACGAAAATCGTAATAGGAATATAAAATTTATAACTATGCAAAATCCCACGCCGAGCAGTTTTGGAGACTAAAAATTGAAACTCGACCAAATACAAGTATTCAAAAGACTTTAAATGCCACAAATTTTACTAGTTAGAGCCTTAAATAACCCATATTACCTAATAATCGAAGCATCTGAGTGGTCTCCGACCACCCAATCATAAGGCTAAATAAATTAATTGTCAACTGTTCTACCCTATTGTAATCTGTTATCGTAGTCGACTTCCAAAAGAACTCCTTCTGTACCATTACCTACCTTTGTGGATCCATTCTTGAAGAGTTACCTGTTTAATTATATTTATATTATAAGTTATACTTATAAAAACATATTTAGCAGACGCTAAAGTATTTAATAAAATCATGTCAGATCTGCGATTACCTGTTGTACTGTATTGAGATATTTGTTAATTACTTCGAATAATCAACAAAGTGCCACCTTTATTATCTGTACCTGTCAGAAAGAAAGTGTTATACAAGTACATTTTCCTCATTACCAGAAATATATCCTGTCTCCACCAACATTGCTGTGTTTTGTGAAGAATATCGCCATGACAATACAACATTTGTGTAGAAGTTTAGCATGAACGAACCTCCGCTTGCAGGAGGCATATCCGTCCTTGGGGAATATAGTCAGGTTACAGTCCTTTCCCACCACCATAGCTGTGTTTTGTGAGGAATATCACCATGACAATACAACATTTGTGTAGAAGTTTCGCATGAAGGATCCACCGCTTGCAGTAGGCAGGATCCGTCCATCAGGAAATAGTCAGATTACAATCCTGTCCCGTCCACCATAGCTGTGTTTTGTGAGGAATATCGCCATGACAATACAACATTTGTGTAGAAGTTAAGCAGAAACGAAACACAGCTTACAGTAGGCAGGATCCGTCCTCAGGGAATAGAGTGAGATTTTCATCCTGTCCCGACTACCATACCTGTGTTTTGTGAGGAATATCGCCATGACAATACAACATTTGTGTAGAAGTTTAGCATGAACGAACCTCCGCTTGCAGTAGGCAGGATACGGCCTTAGGGAATAGAGTCAGATTTCAATCCTGTTTCCAATCAAGCTTTGTTTTTTACGTCAAAGGTGAACTCAAAAAACGGCATTGTGACAATTCATTCAATTTGAGTAATTTTGTTTGTGTTTGTTCGGCCGTTTCTTTCCCATCACTCGTGAGCCTTGTGGCTGTTAACGTTTTCTTGCCTGATAAAATAATGTTTTCAAAAAGTAATAGTGTTTTTGATAATATTTTGATTGCTTATGTAATAGTGTGACACATATAAATAATGATCTTATTTTTTAATAGACGGAATTGTTTCATCCTCATTTTAACAAAAAAAGTAAATGTAAATTTCAACACCTGCTAAATATAAATAGTACAAATATTTGAATTTATATATCGATAAGTATCTATTCTTTATAAATTTATACACATCGCACATATTTATATGGTTTATTTAAATTTTTTTATATTCTACATTAGTTTTGTGGTTTTTTAGACCAGATAGATAATTGAAAGCAACGTGCCATGCGGTTTTCCAAAGTTTTGTGTTTGGGCGAATAAATATAAGCTAGCAATAACGTGTTAAAATGTGATATTAATAAGCATTGCTATAAATATTTTTATTATATATGTCAGCAATGTTGTTTAAAACTAATTAGTTGACTCTGGAACATTCTGGAATTCAATTAAATAAACAATATTGTGAATTTTTAAAATGTAACATACACAAAATTGATTTCAATTGAAATTGTGAGACAAACATTTACAAGAGCTGAAACAAGGAGAGAACAGGTACTAATGTGGTTTAATTATAGATCACTTATCGTTAGTTCTCAGATACCCTTTTATTCTAGTTATCACACAGTCCCACAAGCTAAAATTAGACTGGACTCCTTTTTCCGGTGTCGGTTACTTATCCTAACTGCTGTAACATTTTGAGTTTTCTTGTAAGATTTTACATGTACACATGTTTTTTTTAATTTACAGTTCATCCGATAGTTAGGGAAACAAATCTGGTTTTATACCATGAGTTAAACGTGTCGACCTATAAAAGTACTGGATAGGTAACTGAGCGGCACTGATTCGAACTTGCCGGTTGTGCGTTTCCCTGCACCAGACTTCAAGACAGATGGCTGCTGGGTAGGCTGCTTTATTTCATGTACTTACCCAAAGTTACGAAGCATTATATTCAAGGGAATAAAAAAAAGGAGTAGGTTGGATTTATGTTACATACTAAGACTAGAAAGTATTAATGCAGCTTAGTAATATAATCAAAACTAGAAAAGAATCACTAGGTTGGTGTATTAAAAATTATTTGGATTTACCGATTCTTTTTGTTGAGATGTATCAGATTCGTTTTAAAAACCCCTCAAAATATAAGAAAAACAATTACACTTACCAGGACTTTACACTTTACGCCATTTTCAACACCATTTGACTGAGTTGATATTTAATTAGGACATTAATTATTATTCAAATATGTGTATATAAAAGTTAACAGTACATAAATTTTATCGGCGATATTAATGAGAGGGAAACCCTATTCCTTAAAATGTATGCAAAACAGACACTGTACAGTGCAAATAGATTCGGTGTTTATGCAGAATATAAATTACGCGTTATCGTGCTATTGTAGAAGCTTGCATGCGTTTATTGCTTTGTTTTTGGTAATGAGTTGCAAGTTTTCTATTACATGTAGGATGTATTTACAAATGTGAAAGGGAAATTGCAAAATATATTCATGTAATGTTTTTTTTAAAATTTATGTTATACTAGTACCAATTTAGTTGTTATTTATTTATTTTATTTACATTCAAAGGGTTGACAATTATTATATTTGTCTCATTTGACAATAAATGCATGCATATAGCTAAGTGAAATATCTTATAATAGATAACATAACGTATGGCTTTATATGAAATAGAAAAAATAAATAGCAATAGATAAAATAGCAATTTCAATATATCTCTATATACAAAAATGAAAACCCTCACTCACTCATCATCAGTATTTTTAAACTTTCCAATATCGGAGAAAATGTAAATTTCACACAAGTATGCCTCATAAAATAGATAGAAAAACTAAAGTATTATCCCCCAGAAGAACTATATTTTGTTTTCCAACTTCCCAATATCCTATAAACATGAAATGAAGACACACACGTGTCATCTGCTCTCAATCGACAAATAAAATTTGGCTCAATATCAATCACCCATTGTGGTTAAAATAAGGTTTTATCACATAGATGAACTAAGAGAATATTTATGTTTTTCTGGTTCCCATGGTCCTAGAAAGATGACATTTCATACACATGCGCCTTATTATGTGAGCACAGAAATAAAATTATTATCATGACCAAACCAAACCAACTACTCATAGGTGTTGGAAGAGAGTTGCAACTCCAAAAGAACTAAATTTTCTATTTTCAACTACCAGACACTCTACTACGACGACATGTAACACACATTTACCTAATGCTCTCAACAGACAATGCTAAGATTCAAAATGAATTTCACCTAGTCAGCTGAAATAGGTTTACCCCTAGACAAATATATATATATATATATATATATATATATATATATATATATATATATATATATATATATTTTTTTAATTTTAGCTGTAGTATTATAATAATGAGTAATATTTTCCAGCGTCATTACTGTATGAGGCCATTTTAAAAGCATATGCCTACCTGTTATTCACTGGGAAATCGCGTGCAAATCCGTGGGTATCTTCTAGTTATGATTTTACAACACGAGTGGGACAACACATAAAATATTGAGCATGGATATCAAGCCAACACTACATCTTAAAAGTAATATTATAGTGTTAATAATAGCCCCGTACAAATCTACGATCAAAATAATTAATCAATAATTAAATCATAATAACAATAATAATGTTAATATAAGCTAAATAACGATTTAAAACATACAAGCCCAAAGCATCACACTATCGTAGACTTTCAATTTAAAAGTAAATTATTTTTAGATATATTTATTTCTTATCATATTTATCATCTACATCGCGTGTATAGGATGCAGCTTCATTATGCCTCCCATAGTGCTTCAAGTCATATTTGAAATCGTCACTATAGTGTTCAGGTTACTAATTCTTTTGGCACGGCAAAGTCAGATTTCTTTGAAGTCTCCATGGGGGTTCCCAGACCCGTACCCATAAAGTTCTTACGGACAAGTTTACCGTGCCTCGAACCCTCAGGGGCCTCAGACCGAGCTGGGTGACGGGGGCGCGTTGGTGGCGGGACGTGACGAGGCCCATCAAAACTGAGTACAGCCCTGGATTTTCCTCAAGGTACTGTTTTGGATTACATTCTCTTTGCATTATATGTCAAAAATTCAGTTTTTGTGTTGCTGAAGCTCGTGCTACTAAATACACTAATTACGAGTATACTACAAGCATTGTTCAGGAAGACTCTTGAATAGCATTAAACTTTATATTACACTATACAATAAACAAAATCCATTATTGGTTTATTAGTAACAATTTGTTACTCAATGTTGACAAAGCCTCCAATCCTCACTTTGAATCTAGAAGATAGTTTCTAAGGGCGTTGTTGCTCTGGAAGAAATCGACACCACTAAGGTTGATTCAGTCTGTTTCTTGGGTGTTCATTTGGATGCTGGGTTTTCTTGGCGTCAGCTTGCTGAAGCCCGTTGCTTTAAGCACAACTTCGTACTGTTTTCCTTGAAGTGTCTTTCCAATCGCCTAATTTGTAGTGAACTAAAAATGGTGTACCGTTGCTTCCTCCATGATATCATACGATGTAATGTCATGGGGAACAGCTTCATCTTCTATCTGTTAGTCTATTATCAATCTCTATTTCTGTTTTTATGGAAATCTCAAGAAGAAATTTACCTATCGACTTTGGAAGTACCTTCATTTCTACATACGCAATTTCGTGTTTGATGATGAGCTTGTTCCACTGTAAAGTTTTACTGAACTGTTACGTAGTCTAAATATCTGCATTATATTGCAAACAATCTGTAGACCTTAAATGTTGCATGAAACTTAATTTCTATATAGGCAAGAATAAGGCAGATTATTGAGCATTTCTTTCAAAATGATTTGGCTGAGCGTTATTGAAGCCAGTATCCTGAAATATTATGTCTTCTGCCCCCATTGGGGCTATAAACTATCTTTTCTGTACAGTAAATCTAGACAATAAAATGAGGTATAAATTAAAATTTCCATGCAGCTTTAGCAAAGTCTGTTACGTGACAAGTGGTCTGGAGTATTTTTTTACGTTTGGTGAAGGGACGTAATACCTGTGTGCTATTATGTAAATATTAAATTTTGAAAATTCCCAAAAAAATTTAAGAATAAATAAATGTTCAGCTTAGATTTCAATAAATTGCTTGTTTTCTTTACATCCCTATCAAGCTCATTCCAGATCCAAATGATCAAGGCTCTGACGTTCAATACCAAGATATTTTAAAAAAGAACTGGAGACTGAATATATTGTTATCGGTAAAGGAAATACATACTAATACATTTTAGACAGTGAGATGAGAGGAGTAAAACACACACACACACACACACACACACACACACACACACACACATATATATATATATATATATATATATATATATATATATATATATATATATATTATACTTTTGCATACTTTTATATACTCTATTATATATACTTACAGTATATCCAGATTTATTGACAGGACATTTCATTCATGTAAAAAATTGAGATGGCCATGATTACTTTGATTCGAATGAATGTCTGTGGAAAGGTGAAACTTATTTTGATTTTCGTCACACAAAATAATAATAAACAAAGTACGAATCATACAGACAAGTTTAATAATAACTATCGATTACTAGATAATGCTTGATAATATTATGAATGGATAGTAATACATCTGGCGACCACTGTTACTTAGTAACACTGGATATAACATTAGTTAAAGCAATACACGAGTTTAAAAACTATGATACTAAGAATAATTCTGAAACTTCATTTTCAAATTTATTTCTAGAAAGTTATTGAGCTTGTGTCTGAATAAAAGGATATGGGTTTATTTCTAGTCTTCTAGTAAAAAAAAATATTTCTTCTTATAACATTTTTGGTACATTACAACTACTTAAATTCATACAAGACATCATATTTTCGCTTTTTAAACTGAAATAAACACATTTATTTATTTTTAATTTCGAAAATTTGGTATTATTTTACATAATATTTTAATCATTGTAAAATGTATTACTATAGTAGGAATTAGGAATTCATACTATTCAGTTCTAGTGGATGGCTGGCGTTTTGGCAACGTCCCAGACACCAGCCCCTTATTGCATAGCTAGCATATTCTCCCCATTCAGGAAACTGGTAGAAAGCAATATATCAGCGGTCTTACACAACACAACTGTACGTTTGGTATCGTCCCAGACACCAGCTCCTAATCAAATAACTTTCTTCTCAATATTTGTGACGAAAATTGTCAAGAATAATCCTACCGTAACCCATCACGCCGAGCCAGAGACTAATCTGACACTAAGGCGTCAGCAGACATGTGGACTGACGCCGAACGTCCCGTTCTTTATAGTTATGGCAAGAAGTATCAAAAATGTTACTACTATAACCTTCACGCCGTGCCAGAGGCTCATCTGACAATACGTTGTCAGCTGACTGGTGGACTGACGCCGAACGTCGTCTTCTTTATATTTATGGCAAGAAGTATCAAGAAGGTTACTACTATAACCTTCACGCCGTGCCAGAGGCTAATCTGACACTAAGCTGTCAGCAGAAAGGTGGAATGACGCCGAACGTCGTGTTCTTTATATTTATGGCAATAATATATATATTTATGGCAAGTTTGGAAATTTTCAGTCTCTGTCTACTTGTTAGGACAATATTATAATTTATTCTATATTACTTTATTTACTGTATGAATAAATAATTATTATTTAAAATCTTTACAACATACGAAAAAATTACAATTAAATACGTTCATTAGAAAATAATATTTCATGTTTATTTTGAATATGTAATATATTGTACCTGTATGTGAATTATTTATAATAAATAGATATTTATAACAAAGTTGTTAGAACTAATATTAAAATTTAATGTCAATTAAAAAGGACAAAAAAACACTATGTAAGACATGTTTAATTTATTGAATACGGTATTCGGAATTACATTGATATGTAGGATGTCTTCTCTTTTCAATAACTCGTACATGCTTAAGTTGATAAAAATATTGCGGTCTTAGACCACTTTCGGAGCTAACATAAAATAAATGTAAAATATTTGTCTAAAGCATCATAAATCATCCACCATTTACCCCTACAACTCAAACTCCTTAAAAGAATAATATTTTATTAAAATTGTAATAGTAGATGAAGAAACAAGTTAGATGGAAATTTAAAATATAAATAAAAACAAATGTTTCTGATACTTTGATAATCTTTAGTTGAATGTGTCAAAAACTGTTTAAGGTCAGTTAACTTTGGATTACGTGTCATAAATATAATAGTTATTTTCTAGTAATATTAAACATACTGAGAAAAACATTTCGAATGTTTCTCACCTTTTAAATTTTCTTTCTTACTTTATAAAGTAAATTTCTTCCTTCTTCAACTCACAAATAATTTGAAATCATCTAAATAATGATATTTCTTGTTAAATTTCGGTAAATAGAGGAGATCTACCTTGTATATGCTACATGAAAGAGCTAACGCCCAGCAACAAGGAAAAGTCTAGATGAAGATGAGATGCAGTGTTACCAAAATTGTATAATGAAATTTCTCAGCCCCACAAGTATTATAAATGAGAATTTAAATAATGTGTTATGCTGTGTTAGATAAGTGAACATCGATGTTTGTCTCCAATATTATAGCTCAAACTCTACTTAACGATTTTAATTAAATTTGGTATATTTGTAGCAAGTTCTTAACTCTTTCAACTTTACTTATCCATGAGCTTAAAATTATACCTTATTTCTTAATATACATAGAAATATAATACATTTCTTGGGACGAATCTGAAACCTCAAAAACAAGCGAGTTCTACTTAACATTTCATGAAAATAAGTGTCCTTAACCTTGACGTATGTACAAAATATAAAAAATATTCAACGAAAAAGTCATATAATATTTTTTTAATTTCTCTTTTGAATGCTTTTGGTACTCCATAATTTTTTTTTTTTTTTTATTAAAAAGTGTTGTAAATAAACCTTTAAAGAATGTGTCAAGTTTTATAACAAACAATCATACAATGGCGTTTTAAAATTTCAAATGTCTTTCATGAAATATTTATGTTCTTATAAGAAATTAAACAGGTTTTAATAAAGAATTTAAAATAAACGACCTATCTCACCTTATTCAGGACTTATTTTTTAATTTTGCAGTTACATATTTCAATACAATTTGCATAGGCTAATCTCCACGATCAATCATAACACACTATTCCAATAAACTGAATCTTCAAATTACATTTTCAATTGAAAGATTATATGTCTTTTATTTATATTTATCAACCCTTACGTCCAGAATTTTATATTACAACCAAGGTGCTGTTAGTAGTATTGTATATTATTGTATTTGTATATTGCAGCTACGGTAGTGTTGAAATATAACATTTTATAATACAGCTAGGGTGGTGTTGACACATAAAATTATAGCAAAAGTATTGTTGAGATACAATATTTTATATTTCAGTTAGCATGGTATTGACATATAACATTTATATTACAGCAAGAGTAGTGTTGATATAATACAGTATACATAACGGCTAGGGTGGTGTTTTAATATAACATGTATATTACAGCTATTATTGTGATGGTATATAACATTATATATTACAGCCAGCGTGATGTTGATATATAACATTGTATATTACGGCAAGGGTGCGTTGATATATAACAAGGAATGGCGGCCTTCGGTGAAAGTGTTATATGTTATTGCCCTCATAATCCAATTTGATAATATATATATATATATGTGTGTGTGTGTGTGTGTGTGTGTGTGTGTGTGTGTGTGTGTGTGTGTGTGTGTGTGTGTGTGTGTGTGTGTGTGTGTGTGTGTGTGTGTGTGTGTGTGTGTGTGTGTGTGTGTGTGTGTGTGTGTGTGTGTGTGTGTGTGTGTGTGTGTGTGTGTGTGTGTGTGTGTGTGTGTGTGTGTGTGTGTGTGTGTGTGTGTGTGTGAGTGATGTTACACCATATGTTTATGTGGTTGGTTTTGTAATTAAATAAAATCCCCGTTTAATGAAATACACTTGGAACAATAAACTCGCCATCTCATCCCCTAGTGACGTCTGACTGCGGTAGCGCTGGCTCTCTTATTGAAGCGGTTTTCAATATCCAAGACGACATGAGCCCTTGCTTACACCCGACTGCTTCCTTGTGCTCACTACTCACTCGCTATATGCGTAGCATTATTACACGGGGCATTTATTGAATATCTAACAGTTACATTATGGTCGGTAAATCCAATTGTTTTAGATGCTGACTGTATTTTACAAATCCTTTACTACATAGTTGTTTATTATACAGTACTACTCAATCACAACACCTATTCAATAGAACAAAACTACTACCTTTATGAAAGGATAGTGTATAGGATAAATGTTTGTTTTTAGTCGTCAACGTGTTCCGTGAAACATAAAGAAAAACAATATTAAGCTAATTAAACCATGTTAAATAGTTTATAAATAAATATATCTACCCCTACCTATCTAGCTTCCCTCCACACCCACCCTTAAAGTAGACTTTGATAGCTTTTGGTGTACAGCCCATATCTTGGTAAATATACATTTTAGCAGAAGTTTGAATTTTATTATTTACTCTTCTAGTTAAATTCTTTACAAATAAGTCCATACCACTTATTTTGCAAAGGCTGTTAGTTCAATAGATATTTAACAGAACGTATTTAGGGTTCCTATATCCATTTTTCGTGTACTTTGTTCTGTAAAATTTTACTATGTACAAAATAAGAAATCTGTACAGATAGTAGCGCTCTATGTATATGTCAACACTACTGTCGCTGTAATATTCAATTTTACATGTCAACACTACACTCATTGTAGAATATAGTTTGATATGTCAACACCAATTTCAATATGCGATGTTATATGTCAACACTACTCTAGCAGTAGTATACAATGTTGTATGTTCACACTAACCTGACGATAATATACCTATGATGTCATACGGTGTATTATGTGTTAGTCACCAGCACACTAGAAGGAGCTTCACAGGAAATTAAAGGTCCAATTAAATCTAAAAAAAATAATCTAGGCATAATTTTCCAATATATGGACAAAAATAAGAAATGTTGCTGATAAGCGTAGCATTTCTTAGGAAAATGTTAGGAGTCCAAAAAGAAAAACATAAATGAGCATCCTTTTGAGAGAAAGTGCAGTAATTTCAACCAAACAGAGCAGCAGAGAAAGTCAGTTAGGGTCGAGGTCAAGACGGAGTGAAAAGATTTTGGAGACCTCATGTTTACTTGAAGGTCCTTGACGTTCGACTGAATGAAAAATACAATGAAGAATCACAGAAGTTAGTTGTAGCTGTCAATGCACTCTTCTATTTGGTTATGGAAAATTGAAAGTCTTCCTTGAACATTATGATGAGATACTGAAAGTAGATACCACATTACTAGAAGAAGAAATGACCGTAACTAATAACTTACATTAATCTAAATCATTGGAACACCAAAATTTGAACAGAAAATAGAATCGTCATTAGTTCAATAGTAAAGTTCAAACAATTCAGGGAAATAGTGAAGCAAGAAAACGTTCCTAACTTAATACCAATCAAGCTATCTGTTTCTACGCCCATAGGCTCAGTTTCGTGCAACAAAAGTTTCTCTGCTATGAGGAGGATCAAAAAGTGGGTGAAAACGTCAATGCTGCAAGAAATGTTCTCCGATTTATCTTTGTTGTACTGTACCGTTGGACGATAACACATGGGGGTGGTGACTTCTGAGGTACTACGACCTAATTGCAATAAATACTCGAATTGCAAAGTTTACTCATAAGTTCAATTTAATTTTTTTTAACTTACAAGCACCACTTTTAGATTGTAAATGAAATGTATGTACTGCCACGTTGCTGCCATTTAGAATACAAAAACTTAAAAAGTATATTTTCTAGGTGGGCCTAAAATATCCAATGTTCTATGGAATTATGCCTACGATGTTCTATTTTGTAAAACATAAGATTTTACTTCCCTTCGCAATGTTTAGACTCACAACCCGGGTGTCGGCGTCTTGGCACGAGACAATGGCGCTGTAGTCTAAGAAGGGTTATGTCTAGTCGGTGGTTACTAGACGATGAGTAGAAGTTAATAATATGTGCCCTGTGAGCCGTGAGACACGTGGGACACGTAAACTCGCGGACAACGCGCGCGAGGTCTGCGAGGTCACATAGTTGGGCTGCTACAAAGGGTTAAAAGAAGATATTCATACGCGTGCCAATTAGGTAGTTACTCCGCCCAATAATTTAGTTCCGGAAAATTGGATAAAAATAATATTAAATTATACTTGCTGACTAGTTTGCGAAATTTACATTATATAAATTTAATTAACTAATTTACGGTACAGTACATGGAGAAAGAAATACTGACAGAACAGATTCTAATTTAAGATATTTTAGATAGGTTCGCTATGAAAATGAGAAAATTACTTTTGAAATAGACACTTTGTTTTGCTTTTTGATTATTACTATTTAACGTATTATTCATAATATTAGCTACTATTTTAAATTAAAATGTAAAAGTTTGGTTAGATAAATATTTTGTATTTTGTTAAATAAACATTGGTTCTCGGGTACTCATTTTTCTGTACCCTTCCCCACCTTTAAATTTAATTTTTAATCCTACCTGAATGGTAAACCGTTCTAAATTTTAAAAAAGATGTATAAGTTAGTTGGAAAATCTAAAAAATTCCTTCAGTTAAGCAAATTAAAGATTTCATTTAAGAAAAACCTAGATTAGTCAAACTTTGGAATAATATAATGATCGGAAAATGAATTACTATAATGACTTTGCAAGTGCCTGGTTATACACTGTGATTATATACTCCCATACTCCCAGGCCCAGTGGTGTAACTATACTAAATTACCCCCGCCCCCACATAAATGTTTCTCTAGAGTCGCCTATACTTAGCCTAATGAGTGATTGGCTTCAACGTCACTCAGGCGAATGGTATAGAGTGACGTGCGCTATAATTTAACTGAGTTTTCCTCACGTAGCAATAAAACTTCGTGCACAATTTCAAGTATATGGGTCAATTCGTTTCTGAGATGTCGTTCGAACAGACCAACAGACATGAATAATAAATACCTTTAAACATCGATAAAAGTTTTTACAAGTTCTTGGAATTTCTTCTGCTATAGCTATGAGGGGAGAGAAACTAAGTGTATGTCTTTATTCGAATTTATTTCCAATAATATAACATCTTTTAGTGATAAATCCTGATACACCCAATTTAAGAAGAGTCTCTGATTCTTTATACATTTATATAGAGAACAAGCAATGACTTGAGGCTTTGCAAACAATTTTCAAAGTAAAAGTCTGTAACCATCTCAATAAATGCTCATATGATCTAACAATAATGAAGATTTTTTAAGTAAGGCAGACGTCACAGAAAGAAATGCAATTTTTTCAGTCTCACGACTGGTATATTAATTTATCATGTTAATTAACACGCTACGGCAATTAATGCTTTTTTAAGTAAATGTGGTACAGCAGTATAAATATTTCCCCGGACCTTAAAAATAAGTAGGGGAGGCACCTATGCATTAATATTCCACTTAACTGCGAAGGAAGATGAGTATTTGATGACACGTACTATAGTTGTGGTAATACATCCTACTGCCGTCACTTACACAACACATAAGTATGGAGCCTATTCGTTAATCTTCCACTTACCTGTGAAGGTAAATAAGTATTTGGTGCCACGTACTATAAGTGTGATCATACATCCGCTAAATAGACCAGCTGCCGTCACTTACACAACACATAAGTATGGCACCTCTGCGTTAATCTTCCACTTATCAGCGAAGGAAGTTAAGTATTTGATGACACGTACTATAAGTTTGATCATAAATCCGCTAAATAGACCTGCTGCCATCACTTACACAACACATAAGTATGGCACCTCTGCGTTAATCTTCCACTTATCAGCGAAGGAAGTTAAGTATTTGATGACACGTACTATAAGTGTGATCATACATCCGCTAAATAGACCAGCTGCCGTCAATATACAACACATAAGTATGGCACCTCTGCGTTAAGCTGCCACATTAGCTGAGAAGGAAGATAAGTATTTGGTGCCACGTACTATAAGTGTGATCATACATCCGCTAAATAGACCAGCTGCCGTCACTTACACAACACATAAGTATGGCACCTCTGCGTTAATCTTCCACTTATCAGCGAAGGAAGTTAAGTATTTGATGATACGTACTATAAGTTTGATCATAAATCCGCTAAATAGACCTGCTGCCATCACTTACACTACACATAACTACGGCACCTATGCGTTAAGCTGCCACATTAGCTGCGTAGGAAGATAAGTAGATGATGACACGTAGCATCAGTGTGATCATAAATAGATAGATCCATTAATGGACTTTTTAGCGTCGCTGAAGATTACTTCGACACGTGCAACAGTTTAGTTTACGGTTGTATTACTAAGTGTAGTAGAAAATAATAATTTTATTTTAAAAACGTAGAATTACAAACTTAAATGTAATTACAATTACAGTGAACCGAGAGATGAAATGGAGTTTCTAGCCACAATGCAAATTTATCCATTGTCACTTGACAAGGTAAGTGCGACATTGACCACAAGTGTGGTTTATTTCTGGATAGCTCATTCGTTCCTGTATGTTTGACATGCATCTCATATGAGAAATAATTCTCATGTATGAAATAAATATATGGCTCCATAATTAATTTATGTAGAAAAAATTACAATAAATTATAGTAAGGCAAAGTAATAACTGCTTAAATAAAGTAATAAATTAAGTTTTAGCGCATTGAAGTAAGTTAGAAGTGAGTTATAAGATGACTGACTTGTAAAAGTATGATAAATGAGCAATTCGCAGAAAGAGGGGTTGGTTACCAAGTAATCTAGTTCTCCCCGCGGCCCGCCATGGAAGAAGCGGCTTATACATTAAAGCTTTGCAAATATAAACACTAACGGCGCTACTGAGTATTTACCTCTACCGGTCTGTACCGGACAGCTTGAATTCATTCTTCCGATAAAGTAAATAAACTTACTTTACAACCAGTGTTATATCTCAAAAACCAATATTTATAGTAGAGACGGAATTTCGAACGAACAATATAAAGTTTTGTATATACTTAAGAGTGTATTCCTTCAACTGTACACGTCTCTCGTAAATGTTTTAGGGAGTTATATTACATGGTAAACTATCTATCTATCTGTCTATATGTATTTTGCAGCGCCACCTAGTGGTGCGTTACATCAACGGGCATAGCATATAAACCTTCAACGTGGAAAAATAAATTTACATACACATTTTCATAATAAATAGTCTCACACACACACACACACACACATATATAATTTCAATAAATAATTAATCACAAAAAGTACTTGCTCCGCCGGGACTCGAAACCGGATCTCTCACTTGCCGGGTGGTGAATGTGCTACCATTGCTCCCGTTAGTTCTGGTCTTTATTTAGGCAAATTACTGTTCTAATATTTTGCTGACGATACAACAAGTGCGGTTTACAGTCAAATTTACTCTACTTGCCGTGAAACAGATTCTAATAGTTCCAATTATAGAAAATTACTGCTAAAAATGTAAGAGCTATTGTCCAATTCAAAATTATTCAAGCCCTGATTAAATAATTAATTGTGATTAATTGGGGCTAATTAATTAGCAAAGTTGTTTACTCTCATAATTAGTCTCCTAAACTTGTAACAGAATGTATGGGAAATGAAATAGTTTTTGTTAGGTCTCAACAGTACATTCATTGCATTTTGCTTCAGAATCCAAAGTATACACATAGGCTTGAGTATAAAATTATATTCGTGGATCTTATTACTTGCTAATAAAATAAAACAAAACTTAACTTAATTTAAAATTAAAGAAAAAACTAAAAATGTTAATACTTCTCAATAAGAACTTTTAATAAAATAAGTAAATTAGAATTTAAAAGTCACTTGTAACAAATGTATTCAAAACAAATCATTAAAAACCCAGTTTCTATAATGAGTCTTTTACTTAAACTAATGCTCCCTTCAACTTACTGGTTCTCTACTTTAATATATTTCTTGCAATAATATATTGATAAATTAACACTTTATGGAGTGAGTATTTATATTTATATAATATATATTTCAAAAAAGTTCCTTGAGAGCATCTATGGAAAAAACTGCAAATTACAAAAGGCTTCGACTATCCCACGCAATTTAGAGCAGATTTAAACACAGGCAAACCATAAGTTTGGTTTAGCTAATTCACATTAAATAATTGGGGTGCCTATAATAATCAAAAGGTGAGAGTCAAATACAAATTCCCAATTTTATTTAGTAGTTCACTTATTCAGTACAACAGTTACAAACCATCGGCTCCTAAATGGTAAAATAGTTTGATTTTAAAATAATTACTAAATAGCCACAAAAACAAATAATATTTATCTAGTGTGATTTTCCATGCAAAAACTTTCATAGAATTAAAAACTTTAGAATTTTATATCCCACATAATGCATGACTGTATGTTTACGAGGAAAAAACAGTTTCTTATGTTCGGAGCCAAAACTAAACGCGTCGACATATCCGATATCAAAGAAGGCTCCGGAAGACGCAACGTCAACACTTGAAGGATCGGTTTCTTTCATGGAAGCGTTTTATTCAGCTCACGCTAAACAATTTACCACATTGATACTCCCCCCCCCCACAGCTCAGCCACCCACCCTCACAATTCCTTCTAAACTCAATTCGTTGGCAAAAGCAATTTACACTTTTCGATTTGCTAGTCACGAGTACTGTGTGCCAGTTGCATTATTACCACTGGTTTTAATGAGGTCAATTAAATTTAGATTTCCATCTCGATAAGGAATTATGAAAACATCTTCAAGTGGCTTACTTTACTATGCATAAGATTTTGTAACTGATAAACAAGCGGTTTTATTTATTTATTTATTTATTAACGGACAAACCATTTTACAATAAATTACACAATAGCTGATACAAGCGATAAGGCAATAAAAATACAAAAAAAGAATAAGTGTATAAATCGAGAGAATGCGATACAATAACATTATGAAGCTTATAAACAACAAGATGTAAACAAAAATATAAACTATTGAAACATAAACAATGAAACTGCAAGATGTGTTCTGCAAATACAGCAATTAATTAACAAAAATCAGATACTAACAACAATACAATATATATAATAATAAATACCAACAATAATAAACTATATAAAAGTGCAATAACAGGAATAAATAAAATATAATAAATATATAAAAGCAATGAGAACTAATATTAACAGCTAATAAACTATGTAATTTAGCAATAACAAGAATACCATATATAAGTATTAAAAATGAGTAAATTAATAAGTAGCTAGGAAATAAATTATTATATAAAATTGCAGTACACGACACTCCGTAGAGACGCTTCTAATCACTCTTGAGCTGCGATAAGTGAGGTGTCCTTCCTCCTGAACAGCTGGCCACTGCTGTATAATCAGTAGCTTAATTGGTGAGAACTTCCACTCCCCGCGCGATGGTCCGCGCCTGTAAAACCCCAACAGAAAGAAGAGAGAAGGCCTGCCGGCGAACCTGGTGAAGTCCAAATGATATGATTGGGAAGTGGGTTTTAACCCACTTCCCAATGATAATATGTACATCTCAATATTTCATATGAGTTGAATTTTTATATGTCAAAAAGAGTATGTAATGTACTGTTCTTTGTAATAAGATTTACTCACTGCTTGCACAAATTCGTCCCTCTAAGTATAATAGAATGTAATATTTTTTATTTATGTATAATATAAATAACACAAGTAACATGAAATTTATAAAAAGTTGGGTTATTTAACATTGGAATAAGTAACAAACTCTATTTAAATGGGTAAGTACATCCCTCCAGAAACCCATCTACAGAATAATACAAATTTTCAACGAAAAAACTCATTTATTTTTTTGAAAACAATTATTGTTTTCAGCTGTTATCATGTTCTTAGGGAACACACTCTACAACCGTACATTGATCACCCTTCTCACATTGTCAGTTTATAAATAGGTAAAACCACGCTCTTCACTAAAGAGTATTGTAATTGAGAGAAATTCAATCCTAAGGGTTAGGGAAGTTGAAATGAAGCTAGCACAACTCGACGTTAGCGCAATTTTATCTCTTTTAGAAATAATAATCGTTTACACTCCTTTTAAACTATTACGTGTACTACTGGTGTAATTCCGTTGGAAGAATAAATAAATAAATCAAGAAGGTAAATGACCTCAACAGAGAAGACACCTATTTACTTGTGAAACTACGCCAAACTGATACGTGATTGGCCAAATTGATCAGTCAATGGTTATGCATCAGCCAATCATAGTAAAGCTCCGCCCCTTAATGCAGTTGCGACGCACATTACCGCTCCTTAAAGTTTTGGTTGTATTCGTTGACTGACGAATCTTTACAATGGGAAGTAAATACTAAAAAGCTATACAATACACATAAGGTAGCTTACAGATGGGAAAGGTTACAGCATGAACTAGCTATATGGTTTAATTTGTCTTACGATAAAATCCCATATGATTTTACTCAGTTTGTTTACAGACTTGTTTATTCTAATATTATCTCATGGAAATCACGGTTACCAATAACACCAAAATAAAAATTGTAGGTAACACTAAAAACCCAAGAAGTAACAAAAATAATCATCAGACGCAATGTTTGTTATAACCTGGGAATTAAGATTCATGAAAAATTCAAAGTCTACAGGTATTTATTTTTTTAATACGGTCCAGAGAGACAGACATAAATAAAAATCATCCAGCTTTACGAAAGATAGGCTTCACTAACGCTCAGATAATTGTTTTACTTATTCTTTAATTTATGGTTTAATTAATTTTTGCTTTGTTAAGTGCATGTATTAGAGACAATTTGTATACTTTTAACATACATTTTTTCTCACATGCCGGACTTAAAATATTACAAATTACCTTTTGATATGATTTGTTTGCCTTAACATATATTATAGTTATGGGTTAGATTAGTAATCCACTTGAAAGAAAATGATTATAATCAGATTTTGAAACTTGTGTTACTGATTTTATGTTGCCTATCATTATAAAAAGGAATATGTGAAAAATATTTTGTCGTTATCTTCAAAATAGTTGCATTAACAAAAACGAACTTCAAAGAGTATAACATGAGAATAGTAAGGATTTAGGACATTAGCCATCGTTATATGTTAAAAAATTTATAAAAATACGTTTCGAGGATTGAAATCTATCCTCTTCCTTAGGTGTATAACGATTTAATATATAAACATTTACTTAAAACCCACAACATACGGAAACTGGCTGCAACAAAAAGAGAAGGATAATGGTGTCAAACCCAACAACAGCATGAATTCTAGACATGAGAATATGAACCCAGGCTTTGGTACTGCACATAATTCAATTTAAAGCACAAAAACAAATTATACTAGCACAAGAAGAAGTATGACATTAACAAGAAAATGCCAGAAGTACCTGTTGTATCGTGGCGTGTCATCTGAAAAAAGAAGACGGGGAGGCGAAGGTCGTGAGGAGGAAGGGTAGAGGCAGCAACCTCCGGGCCATGTTATGACGTGTGTTCGAATTTTTTTAGTTGAGGTTTGTTGGATTGTAAGAAAATAGGTTTCCTCCTTTTGGTTTAATAGTTAATTATTTTAAAATATTGCTACCCGATGTGATCTAACCTCAATCAAATGTCTGCTTATTTTTTTACATAAAGGCTCAATAAATTGGGGTTAGATACAATTATCCTTATTGACCCTTTTCCATTTGACGTTATGATTTTAAGCCGGCAATTTTAGACTTTTTCAGTAGCTGTTTTTTTATATTACCTTCATGTTGTTTAATTCTCAAATTTAGTAGTCTTGTCATCTCAGCTTTGTTAAATTTTGGTTTTAACATATAACAAAAATGTCCAAACCCTTATTATCCTTTCAAATCTTCCGTCGTCAATAATAATTATTAAAAAATAATAAGAGTGTATCCACTAATTTACTGCAGATCTCACACAACCAACCTCTACTAGCCCCTTGCTTAAATATTACCTGTTCAATATATTTTGATTCTCGTTCGTACATTAAATGCTGTAGAAATATTTATGATTTTCCAGTTCACTGAGCCAAGAATATTCGCTGGAATTATACGGTGTAGTGTGAACGGTCCATTAAGCCTAACAATACCGTAATTACACCTCGTTTTATTTCAGTTTGGTGAAAAGGATTTATTAATAACTAAAGAAAACATGTTTTACCACTCTTGTTTTAACCTTTATTATTACAGTTTGTGAATGTCGTGCTTAGCTCTAGTTCGCCTTCATATTAAGTGGAGCATCTGAAATCTGATCACATCAGGTGTAAAATTTGATGGGACAATGAGAATACATCTTCACCTGTATTGCACTACTTTTTGTAGTCTGAGTGACTCTGATGTCAAAAGATGCGGAGGGATGGGTTCGTTTCTTTAAGCTTTTTTGTACATCGTCACGATTATACTTAGATCTCTTGAGACGAAAATTACTTCAGATTTCAGGAGTCAAGTCGGCAACAGCAGATTTCAGATGCTCCTCTTAAGAGGAAGGTGAACTGGAGCTAAACACGGTATTTCATTGAATCAGCTCTTCCAAAAATAGCTCCATTATATTACAGTTTAATTCCTTTCTTAATATTATTTTATTGTACCGTTTCTATGTTCATATTTAATATAAAACTGATCCGGTACAGCTACTACTGATACACTGTCTTGAAATAATTATGAGTAAAACAGTACGCACTATTTTTGACTAATCTCACACAAAGTGCGCACGCGCACGCACGTGTGTCTTATACTCGATCACGTAAAAACCACTAGACCGTTTGTACTGAAATTTTACATGGACATTCTTAGCGTCCCTGGTTAACTCATAAGCCTGATTATTCCGAAAAGCAATGCGGGTTACGCCCACTGGTCTGTAAATGTGTAACAATGTCGTCTTAATCTTTACAGTTGCATTAAGTTACAGTACACAAATGTTTTTAATTGAAAAAGTCTTTTTAATATAATCAACTGTTTTGTGTGAAAACTGTTGTTTATCAGCACAACTATACGTTTTATCTAATTAACTATTATTATAATTTTTTTTAAATTAGTAGTTTTGAAACCATATAGTAAGCTTGATTGTAACACAACCTCTTATTTCAATCTTTTCTGCAACCGCTGTTGAGCGCAGAGTATGAAAATATCTAGATAATAAAATTAAAGGTATTATTATAAATATATTTTGAACTTCGTGTTTTAAAAACATTAAGTGTGCAGTGATTGGTCAGTACTACAATGTAGATATAAAAGGAAAAATTACTACGTAACTGTTACTATACATTTAAAGACAATTCTGAAACCCATCTTAGTTGTATTTTGAGACAATTGGGTCTCTCAGACCTGTATATGAACCTGAGTTTTATATATATATATATATATATATATATATATATATATATATATATATATATATATATATATATATATAGTTTTTCAACTACTTTCATCATCGTGGCAACAAGGCAAACTCAATATTGACGTTGGAAAGAAAATTCACTCGAATTAGAAGTGCTTGTACACGTGAAAATCTTCCAAATAATTGCAATGACATGGATGACTGCTAGCAACTAAAATGTGTTACATTCAAATTGTTTGCACGGATTGTTTTGTATATAATTATCAACTATTACTAGAAGAAGTAATGTGCTTGGTGAATATTATATTAAGCGTATAGGTTATTTATAACTTGAATGCACTTATACGCCAAATTTCTCAGTGAACGTATACAGATAATATTCAGCACCTTGTTCTTAAATCCAATCGCAGGAACGGGATGAAGACATTTCTAACTGACAGCGCCACACAAAAGGATAACCGGATCCGAGCCAAGGAGTCCGCAGCGGAATTGCTCTTTTCATCAGAACTTTATCCGATAATGTCCAACCATTTCCCGCTGATTCTATATCTGTAGATAGCGCCTCTTCGTGGTATTACGTTTAAAAATAAATCACAACAGAGCAGTGGTTCATCTCGCTTGTTATGTCAAAGTTTGTATTACCGTTACTCGGTTAGTATTACTCTATATTGCCGCCATTATGTGATTTTATTAACTTCTTAGTACCTTAATCGATTACAAAAGTTTCATTATATATTTATTATTTAATGAGTTAAAATATAATAGTAGGTTTCCACAGGTGTTGTGGATCAGGCTTCACCAAGGTTCAATAGAAAATGTCAAGTTATGACATATCATAAGACCAAGGAATTTTTACATTCTCTGACAAAGAAAAAAAACATATCGTCAGCTTAGTGACGGATAGACTGCTACGACGCTCTGCCAAATTGGAAAAGCAATTGCAATAATTGCAAAAAATTGGTTGGAAAAGCAAAATCATTGAACTCTTTCTTGTCTGTTTAGAAATGGTAACACATTCTTGCCTAATTCCAACAAAGGGGCCTAGTCATGGGCTAATTATCGACAAAGTTTTATATTCTACGGGACAGTAGAATATAATATTACTTTTTTAGGTAGTATTCTAGATTTAATTTAAATGAAATATTGCAGTTGTAAAGTAACCCTTTGAGAAATACTTCAAATTTTATTGAATCTTTTAAAAAAACCACCACGAAAGTAAAAACTAGAGAAATACTTGAATACACTCTCTATTGAAGAAATGAGGCGTTTATTAACTTTTATTAAAGGGAAGATAGACATTTTATATGTTGCCTTTTTGACCTGTCTATAATTTTTTTATATACAGGAGAATAATGTAAATAGTTTTTAATAAACAATAAAATTTAGTAGTAAACGCATAGATATATTAATGTTTCTACTTAGATTAGTTTGTATTAAATAATTTCTGGTTGGTTTATATTGCTCTCTAATTGTTTTTAAAGAGGAAACACTTGTATGTAACTTAATATCGTGTGTTTAAGATTTTCATAACAGAACAAGCAACTGATTCTAACTGCCAGGCTGTTTTCTTGCAATTCACAATGTGTTTTGTAAAATACACAACAAATCTTTGTTTACTAAAAATTTACTTCAGACTGGTATTATTTTAGTTTATCATAACCAAAAAATTGTATGTTAAATATAAAAGTTTTTATGAATGATAAAAAAACTATTTAGCTGTGAATAGATTCAAACATCCGAGATAGAAAATGTTTATTCTAGCTTTCGAAAAGAAATGAAAATGAAATATGCGTTTATTTAAGAGGCGGAGTTTAGGGCTATTTAGCCCTCTCTACCACTCAACCTTACATAGTATACAGATATACTGTATATCTACATTAAATGTTGACCTTAACTAATAACAAATTGAATTTAAAATTTTTAAATATGCTAAAAAATAAATAAATATTTACATACTAACTATGTAATAATTAAATATCAAATTTATCAGCTTAATATGAAAAAACATAACTTTGTTTGTAAAAGTTAAATTAAAACTTAAATTAACAGTTTGATTTTTAAAGAATTTCTTGTTATTGCCTAATTTATTCTCTCAAACACACAGCCTGACCACAAGCACGCCACGATCAACGCTACCTGTCACCCCTACAGACCGCCCAGCTACAAGTCCTTGACCTTTGCCCCAAAATGAGCTCGACCTTCTATAATACGGATATTTTCAGGAAGAGAGTTCCAGGGGCGACATGCCTGAACAGTGAACGACTTACTGAAGAAGTTCGATCGATGAACAGGAATTGACAGTGACCTGGATCTCTTTGTCGTAGGTCGTTCACTTATACCGGAAACAAATTTGAAATTTTCGAACAGGTAAACAGGTGACTTGTTATTGATAATTGAATATAGAGTTGAAAGAATGTGAAGTTAGCGAAGTGAAACGATATAGTGTTATGTGTCGCTTTCAATAAATAAATTACTTATAGTACATCAGCTGGAAATAGTACCTTAAACACAACCTTTGTAACACGGAAACAAGATCCGTTCTAAAATTTACAAAAGGCATTATACAAACACGAGAGAGTTTGTTCACCAGTGAAATTATACACCAGTGCTTCACATTTACAGTGGTATATAACTCGTATCGCTGGTGAACCGAATGTGTGCATAATGAATGATAATATCGAACGGTGCACACCGACAGACGATCCATTGAATATGTGTAGCAAACCACCGTATTCAGTGGTATATAACGCTTATCGCTGGTGAAACGATTGTGTGCATAATGAATGATAATATCGAACGGTGCACACCGACAGACGATCCATTGATTGCTGTAGCAAACCTCCGTATTCAGTGGTATATAACGCTTATCGCTGGTGAAACGATTGTGTGCATAATGAATGATAATATCGAACGGTGCACACCGACAGACGATCCATTGATTGCTGTAGCAAACCTCCGTATTCAGTGGTATATAACGCTTATCGCTGGTGAACCGAATCTGTGCATAATGAATGATAATATCGAACGGTGCACACAGGCGGACGTTCCATTGAATGTGTGTAGCAAACCTCCGTATTCAGTGGTATATAACTCGTATCGCTGGTGAACCGAATCTGTGCATAATGAATGATAATATCGAACGGTGCACACAGACAGACGATCCATTGATTGCTGTAGCAAACCTCCGTATTCAGTGGTATATAACTCGTATCGCTGGTGAACCGAATGTGTGCATAATGAATGATAATATCGAACGGTGCACACCGACAGACGATCCATTGATTGCTGTAGCAAACCTCCGTATTCAGTGGTATATAACGCGTATCGCTGGTGAACCGAATGTGTGCATAATGAATGATAATATCGAACGGTGCACACCGACAGACGATCCATCGAATGCTGTAGCAAACCTCCGTATTCAGTGGTATATAACGCGTATCGCTGGTGAACCGAATGTGTGCATAATGAATGATAATATCGAACGGTGCACACCGACAGACGATCCATTGATTGCTGTAGCAAACCTCCGTATTCAGTGGTATATAACTCGTATCGCTGGTGAACCGAATGTGTGCATAATGAATGATAATATCGAACGGTGCACACAGACAGACGATCCATTGATTGCTGTAGCAAACCTCCGTATTCAGTGGTATATAACTCGTATCGCTGGTGAACCGAATGTGTGCATAATGAATGATAATATCGAACGGTGCACACAGACAGACGATCCATTGATTGCTGTAGCAAACCTCCGTATTCAGTGGTATATAACTCGTATCGCTGGTGAACCGAATGTGTGCATAATGAATGATAATATCGAACGGTGCACACAGACAGACGATCCATTGATTGCTGTAGCAAACCTCCGTATTCAGTGGTATATAACTCGTATCGCTGGTGAACCGAATGTGTGCATAATGAATGATAATATCGAACGGTGCACACAGGCGGACGATCCATTGATTGTGTGTAGCAAACCTCCGTATTCAGTGGTATATAACTCGTATCGCTGGTGAACCGAATTTGTGCATAATGAATGATAATATCGAACGGTGCACACAGGCGGACGATCCATTGATTGTGTGTAGCAAACCTCCGTATTCAGTGGTATTGATCACCAGTCTGGGGACTTTAAATTCTTCTGAGATATTTAAGAAAGATTTAATTAAATAATTCCTTTGTGGGTAAGCGGCTATGAAAGAAGTTTATTGTGTGTTGAAGAACAAAGAACTGCATTCAATCGCTGAACCATTTAATTATAGCGAACAAAGCTCCACGTGGCAAGTAAACTATCATCATCTTGCTCTTAAGTGGAGTTGTGTAATAATGTTTTGGTTAAGTTTCTCTACAAGTTACTAGTAACTGTAATAGTTTCTCTATTTGAATCAATTTTATTGTTCACATTTGGTTCTGTTGAACTTTGTTACAATACTGTCATATTTTACGACAGTTTCCAGCATTATAGCAATAAAATATAAACTTATATTTACAGTTTGAAGGGATAAATATGTGTTTTCAACTAAATTTTGGACTTAACCTTTAGATACACTAGAGGAAAAAAAATATGAAATTTCTTTCACACAATTCGTAAAATTAAACACATATACATTTACTCGTATTGCAACACACATATATACAAATTTTGCTTTTTGATCGAAAATTAGTGGAAAGCCACATAAAATAGATTATAATGCAATTTGAAGAAACGTTAAAAAATTCTAAATAATTTTTAACTGACAAAAACTATGCAGGAAATTTGTTAAAAACATGAAGGTAAAACACTGTTTATTTGAGGTAATTAAAACAATGTCTTACATAATTTGTCTATATATATATTCATTAAATTTGTATAAATGGCAATAGCCGAATTTAATTTATTTTAATAAACATTGAGCCAAGTACTTTTTGCGATTCAATGTTTATTAAAATATATATATATATATATATATATATATATATATATATATATATATATTAGATTTTCAAATTTTATTTTGTTTAGTTAGTCAATCAGTTTAGTCCTTTGTCCATAAATATTTGTCTGTCACATATGCCATTTATTTATTTATTTATTTATTTCATTTACGGCAATATACCATTTTACAAAATATCAATAATTAGCTCATTCACCAACGAAGAAGCTTTTTTATCTTCATGGTGTTAAAAGAATGTTTATACAAATAAAAAGCTGTTGATAATATGTACGCGCTATGTTACCCGGGCCGTGAACATTATTCGCAAAGGATTTTACAAATACTTACTACTCGTATCCGTCCACAGGACATGTGCAACCGGATCACTTCAATGAGAAACTTCCCTCTAGGCTTGTAAGGGATGATAAGGTACCAGACGTTTTGGGTGTGGTGTAGCACAATCAACGTAACTCATCTACAAGATTGGCTACAAAGGCAGGAATTAGCTAACGATAAGTACTAATGATCCTTAAGTATAAAAACGTAAACCCATACCGCATTTCATTACATCAAGAACTGAATGGAAAGGACTACTTCTAAGAATGAACTTGTGTTAGTGGGCCAACGATAAAATGCAGGAAGATGAATATATATTTTTCAAGGTTTTATGCTGCGACAAAGCAACCTTACGGAGTAATGGAAGGTTAAGTGAACCGTCACAACACGAAGTTCTGGGGTTATGAGAATCCCCACTGCATGTGGGAGTTAGAAAACCAAATGTACTGGTCTCTCAATTCTAGGTATGCGATTATTAGTTTTCAAACAGTTGTCTCGTTTTATTCGAAGGAAACATGAACGGATAATGTGTCACAACTCTTAATTCCTCATCGATTACTCGCCTAATTAATTGTTGAATGTTCTTTAATAAACTATCCAATAAATGTGATTTATGCTTGATGGGGTGCTAGCCCAATACGCTGAAGCGGTAGGACAAACTGTATCAGACATATCCTCATACATACAATGGATTAGGAGAGGTAGATCCACCCAGATTCCCGGATTTAACGTGCATGGACCAAATCCTTCCACTTGTGTGGAAGATTAAAATACTCGGTTTCTGCATCAAGGCACATGACTCAGATCTGTTGTCCACTCAATAAACGGATAAGAGATCGTGTGCGTTTTATAGAGAAAACTTTCGTTCCAGGGCCGAGCTCTGTGGAAACAATGGATTACCTTGTTCGAACTTGTGTAAATAAGGTCAGTAGGATAACATAACTTTTGTGCCGAAATAGTTAGATTCTTGAAAATTTAGAAATAATTATTAGTACAATTTTAGCATTTAACCGAGAAAATGTTTAAAGAAAGGTAAACAATAAGTCACTATCCACCTACAGCTAATACAGGAGTGCAAAACTCTGTTTGCAACAAAAAGTAATGAAAATTAGTATTTTGTGGGGCCCCAAACTATGGCCCTACCTTAATATTCAAGTTTTGTAGGTTTTACGCGTTTGAAATATCCTACATTGGTACTATTACCAAAAAATTTTGGAAATTCGCTGAAAAGTTACAATTTGAGATATTTTATGCAATTTAGAGTAGCTAACTTTTTGTAGTAACAGTAAAAAGCTTTGAAAGCTACATCTTTAACATTTGGACCACCAAGGTAGCAAAATAAGTAAATACTTTTTTTCAAAATAACAATTGAATAAAGACCTTTAATAATATAAGGTGCGGCTATAACTACTTTCACATTTGAAAATATGTCTAAAACTACCCCGTATCCCCAACCCGACAATGCCATTTTGGGGTATTTTTGGTTGTTAGAAATTATTTTCCCGAATTCTTTGGATTCGAAATATGGGACTTTTGTTACAACGGAGAAGGTAAGTTTCTTCGAAATATAGCAGACGGGTTGTCGCCTCACCCTGTTTATATTAGTGCTATAATTTATAAAAATACTATAGGAAACTTGTATTTGTACACCTATGATAAGTTTGCGGAGAATACTGTGTTTTACCTCTTAATTTACAATCATAAGCATGATGCAATTTAATGATATGAGTTTTAATTAAGTAAAAAGTAGCTGTCTTCAATATATTTTTCTTAAATCCAATCGCAGGAACGGGATGAAGACATTTCTAACTGACAGCGCCACACAAAAGGATAACAGGATCCGAGCCAAGGAGTCCGCAGCAGAATTGCTCTTTTCATCAGAACTTTATCCGATAATGTCCAACAATTTCCCGCTGATTTTATATCTGTGCTAGCGCCTGTCCGTGGTAGTAACAATGAGGCTCAGAGAAATTCTCGGCTTCGGTGATTTACGTTATGTGTAATATTAGATTTAGTAGTAATGGTTCTCAGTTATATGTACTACCCATTGTTACCTTTTACTACAATGTGTTTTTTTTTTCACAATATAATATCAAATAGTAGATAACACATCCCTTTACATCTTTTTATACAAATTTAAGCGGTTTTCTTGTAATTTTGAGGGACAACTCAAGGTCACTGGCACTAAACCAAATCTTCAGAAGTTTTTCATAGAGTATAATATGATATTATAAGTAATGCATTTTTACATATTTTGGGGGAACAAAATAGTGTAAAAAATAAAGCGATGATCTTGTTACGCTTGCAATAATTCAAAGCTTTTTCTAAAGTATCGTTAGGTATCGCATATGTTTTCTCACCATATAACTTGATTTATCCACATAAATATTATTGTACCCAGTCAAGGGACCTTTTTTGTGTTTTTTACATTTAATTGTCTTTTCTAAACAACCAGTGAAGGCAGAAAATTAAAATTTATAACGTATTATAATCTAGTAAAGATGAGCAATTAAAAAATAATTTAAAATGTTTTAGTGAATAAAATTCAAAACGACTGTTTGTGAAAATCTTCGATGATGAATTTCTTAAAAACTAGTTCCTGTTAAAAAATTTACCTGAATCACATTTTATACACTTTATTCTGAAATACGGTCCCTCATTTATTGAAATCGCTCAAGTAATAATAAGTTCTAGCATTTTTCTTAACCTGGTAATACATTATATTTTCAAATTTTTCCAAGTTTAATAAAATTAAAGTATTTTTCTTGTTTCAAAAGTTGATGTAAGTATTTAGCAGTATAAAAATAAAAATTTATTTTTGGTAACAAACATGAAATACTGTAGTTATTACTAAATTTGAAAAACTATATTGCAGCAAACAATCTCCATGACGCAAACTTCATGGTTTAAACAGCTGAATCTGCTTTCATGTTAAGACACAGCTGATTAGATCAGAAAAGAAGTCAGATAAGTAAGTAATTTCCTTGTTTATTTTTGACAAGATATCATCAGTTAATTTCACTTGTAGGAACATTATTAGTCAATAGTATTCTTATTCTATTTCAAATGACAGGTTACCCATTTAACTGTCAAACTGACATGATATTTATATAGAGAAAAGATAACGGTAATATTAGTCTAGTGTAATTAATTTTTACAGTTATGGTGGCTCATTCGTTTCGACCAGTCATATAAGAACTGTTAGTATTATACAGCGATTAGAAATAGTACTAAATATTTATGGATTATTGGATATAATAAAATTAACGTTAGTACGATTCCTTGCTAGTATACTTTCGCGGCACATGATTATTTCATTACAAATATGAGTATATAAGTCCCTTGATATTGTAATACGAACGTAATGTATTTATCGTTATAAGTAGATGTAGGTGACATGAGCACGTATGAATAACCAAACCATGTTTCAAGTCACATACAAAGCAACACATGTTTAAGAAACAAATCCTCGGTGCCTGAATGTCAGAGGTGTAGAGGCGAGAGAAGAAATAGAAGCCATTCATCAAAAGTGCCATTATAATATAGCCTCGAGCTGAACATGAATAAAACCTGGACTTTGTTACTTCTCCTTTGTGTGTTATAATGTACAAAGTCGTATATGGATGTTTTAACGTAATTATGCAGAAATTTAATGAAACAATACTTTTTTTAATACTTCGAACGATTGTAGTACTATATGTTGAGTTAATTTATGTTGACATATAGAGAACATGTGTAACGAGTATTACTAAATTACTGATGCTCTGTTCAGACATGCTTTCGTGCAGGACTGTTCTCTGTATAAGTGAATTTTGAATCTTAATATTTATACAATTACTATACTTGCTAAAAAAAGCAATCTCACATAAAAACTGAACACAAATATAGACTACAGTACTTGCACAAAAAACGTCCTTGAAAACTGAATTCCTGGATTCCCAAAAGGTAACGTTTCGCTTCAAAGGTTTCCATACTAAATTAATAATTTACAATTTTATGTATACAGGGTGATTCATAAAAGGTGTGCAATATTTCAGGACTCGATACAGGTCATCAAAACAAGGAAAAAACTCCATTGCACATGGGTCCGGAAACGTACCGTTTACTGTCTGTCTGTCTGTGTTTTTTGGGAAAAAATTACTACTCAAAAACCACTTAAGATACAGAATTCAAACTTAACAGTTATGTTAACCTAGTGTTGGTCCTTTTCAGTGAAAAAAATAAAACAAATATCTCATTGCATTTCAAAATGGCGGCCGTTCAAAATTTTCAAATTGTATTAGCTTTGAAACGGCTACTTTGACAACAAATTCACCAGGATAAATTTTTTTAGCATATTTTATTACCAATTCAACAATTTTTGTTTCAAAAATATTGAATAACAAATAACTGAGTTACAGCAACAAACGTAAAACAGGTTAAATCCATGCATTGCAAGTACATACAACAATGTAGTGGATTTTTACGAATACACTTTTTAAGGTTCTTTATTAAAATACTGAACAATTATTATAACCTAAAAAAATATTACTATCATTTTTGTTCCATTTACAGTAATCAATGTGTTACACACACACAAATAAAAAAGAAACAAACTATTCACAATGCTCTTAAAAAAACAATAACATAATATTTCATGAAAACAGCTGACCAACAATCAGCAACCAAATCAGGTGTTTTAAATGAAGAAAAACTAATAAACAAACTATCAAGACATTGTTGAGCAAGTCTATATTTTGAACGTGATTGTGACTGTTTGAATGTTCTGTTCTTCTTTGTAATTCCTGTTAGTTTTTCCTGTTAATTTAACTTTCTTTCATTACTTTGTTTCTTGTACGATATGAACCGTTTTACTTTTGAAGAGTATGCTGATATTCACGTTGTGTACGGACTTGCTGGAGGCGATGCCAGATTAGCTAGCAGATTGTACAGAGAGCGCTTTCCAGATAGGCTGCACCAGGTAAGCCTTTCGGATTGGGTAAGCGAAATCTCTCTAGACAGTTGCTGATGACGAAATATATATGTTTTGCGCTCATGGTAATTTTGAACGAGTTTACCAAGTAGATTACCTGGGCTGAAATATATGGTAAAACTCTAACTCCACATCGTCATTGAAAAGAATACATATCAATTCATATGGGAGTTACTGTCCGTGCCAGAATGTTATCTGTTTTGGGGCGTGAGTTAAAACTTCTATATTCTCCTTCTATATTGGTGTGTTTTATTTGGTGGTTGGACCTGTTAGGAGAATTACCGATAAATATTATTACATTTTAAATATTACTGTAACTTTAAAACAGATCACGTAGGCTAATTGAAATTAAAATCCCAAATAGTACATTACCAGCGTTGCATTCGTAAATTGTACATGTTTCTATCAACTATTGCCTTTGCTATGTTACTAGTACAAACACATGTTAAGATGGCCAGAATATTCAAGAAGGTGACAGGGGCGCAGCTGTTAGGAGTATTTAACTATTAATCATCTTATCCTTACACTTCATCTTACGCCTCACTTACTACAAACCTTAATCCTTATATATAGCTTTGCATGCATCCATCACTTACATGGCATGCGATGCTAAGCGTCTAGTAACAACTAGATGCTTGGTATGATGTAGTCCTAAGCCAAGAACAAATTCATATGTGTTGGGTAACTTATACTTTGGTATTGCATATTAAACGCTACATTTAAAAAGCGAAGACTATTACTCGACACGTGGTTGGCGTACTTCTTGTACTACATTGTTAATTTAAGTAAAACATTAATATATTTGTTGGGTAACTTATCCTTTGGTATTGCATATTAAACGCTACATTTAAAAAAGCGAAGACTATTACTCAACACGTGGTTGGCGTACTTCTTGTACTACATTTTTAATTTAAGTACAACATTAATATATTTGTTAGGTAACTTATCCTTTGGTATTGCATATTAAACGCTACATTTAAAAAGCGAAGACTATTACTCGACACGTGGTTGGCGTACTTCTTGTACTACATTGTTAATTTAAGTACAACATTAATATATTTGTTTGGTAAATTATCCTTTGGTATTGCATATTAAACGCTACATTTAAAAAAACGAAGACTATTACTTGACACGTGGTTGGCGTACTTCTTGTACTACATTGTTAATTTAAGTTCAACATTAATATATTTGTTTGGTAACTTATCCTTTGGTATTGCATATTAAACGCTACATTTAAAAAGCGAAGACTATTACTCGACACGTGGTTGGCGTACTTCTTGTACTACATTGTTAATTTAAGTACAACATTAATATATTTGTTTGGTAACTTATCCTTTGGTATTGCATATTAAACGCTACATTTAAAAAAGCGAAGACTATTACTCGACACGTGGTTGGCGTACTTCTTGTACTACATTTTTAATTTAAGTACAAAATTAATATATTTGTTGGGTAACTTATCCTTTGGTATTGCATATTAAACGCTACATTTAAAAAGCGAAGACTATTACTCGACACGTGGTTGGCGTACTTCTTGTACTACATTGTTAATTTAAGTACAACATTAATATATTTGTTTGCTAACTTATCCTTTGGTATTGCATAGTAAACGTTACATTTAAAGATCAAAGACTGTTACACGAAATGTGGGCGTACTTCTACCTTGTTAGTTCAAAGACAACATTAACATATTTGTTGGGTAACTTATCCTTTGGTATTGCATATTAAACGCTACATTTAAAAAGCGAAGACTATTACTCGACACGTGGTTGGCGTACTTCTTGTACTACATTGTTAATTTAGGTACAACATTAATATATTTGTTTGGTAACTTATCCTTTGGTATTGCATAGTAAACGTTACATTAAAAAAAGGAAGACTATTACTCGACACGTGGTTGGCGTACTTCTTGTACTACATTGTTAATTTAAGTACAGCATTAATATATTTGTTGGGTAACTTATCCTTTGGTATTACATAGTAAACGTTACATTTAAAGATCAAAGACTGTTACACGAAATGTGGGCGTACTTCTACCTTGTTAATTCAAAGACAACATTAACGTTTGTTGGGTAACTTTTCCTTTGGTATTGTAGAGTAAACATTATAAAGTATTTGATCAATATTCATATAATATCTGGTGAGAAAGAGTGAGTGAGAATAGAACTGTGGAAAAATAAAAGATGTAATCCTGCTTTGAACGATAATTTGATTTGAAAGGAGCAATTCCACTGTTAACCGACAACAACACTTTTCACACCACAATTCATTACGCTGTAAATCGATGAAACGTGAATATCATTCACACGTCACGGGTATTATCAATGTATTGGCTGTTCTGTCAGGTTTATCGGTTGTATTGGAAATGCCACGACTATTATCGAGTTTTACCGTAAACCGTGTCAATACAATGCTCACTATAAATACAAGCGTGTCGAGTTCCTTCCAATCATGAGACCCAAAAATAGCTTTCATTCTCATTTATCAATAGCAATCTTTTAGGCTAATTTATCATGATATTACTTTAGAGATTTCAGATCTTAATTATGATAAGGAGTAATTTAAAATAAAAGCTTGTCTAATACAATATAATACTCCGCATGTATATACAGGGTGTAAATAATTTCCCTGATACGCCTGGTTCTATTCCAAACGGATTCAAATATGAATTTAACACCTTCATTATACTTATTAAAATACATTTGTGGATTCTTTTAGGATCAAAAATTTTTATCTCCTTTTCAATGGGAGGAAAAATGAGGGTAACTTTAATTTTCAAAATTTAATCCCTCACTTGTGACATTTCGTTTTAAAGTGACATTCAGTAGAAGTAAAATCACTTGAAAAGTTCGTATCAAAAGTTATGGGCAAATAACAAGGAATAGGCATTTAAAACAAATGACATAAGATAGGAGTTGCAATTTAAAAATTTAAAGTTACCCACTTCTGCCCCGTTGAAATGAGGATGAAAACGATTTATCCTCTAAAGAAATCGGATGAATATGGTGAAGAATTTACATTGGTGTTTTAATCCGTTTGGAATACAACCAGGTGTATCATGAACTAGGAATAGGGAATCTACATGTTTACTTAAATGTACATTTTGTGATTAAATATCTAGATTGCATATTGCCTGTTCTCGCCGTACAATAAAAACAATTTTCTCTGCATACATAAACTATGTCTACGTTAAAATTCACTTGATAGGTAAACGAACACAACACTTAAGCTTTAGTTCTAGACACAACGCTAAGAGTATTTCAAGTCACAAATTACTTATTGTGGCAGATTACATGCTTGCAGCACTGAAGCCAAATAGGTTTTCGCATTAAACTGTGAACCATTACTCAAGGCAATCAGAGGTTCCTCTTACTCCTCTCACTCGGTGACAGTTGTGCGCGACCCAACCAAGCAAACAAGTTAATCTCGGGATAACTTGAGCAGCACCACATTACTTGTTTGTGACAGATTACATTCTTACAGCAATATTAGGTTGAACTGATTTTTTGCATCGAACTGTGAGGCATTAGTCTAAGTCAAGGCAATCACAGGTCATTCTTACTCTTCTCCCTCAATGAAAGTGGTACGCAGCCCAACAAAGCAAACAAGTTAACCTCGTGATAACTTGAGCAGTATTACATTACTTATTGTGAAGATATTATGCTTACATCAATCATACCAGTAATAAGTCAAACCGATAACTTGAACCGGTTTTTTATATTTTTTTATTTTATTTTAATGGCTTCTGTTACCTTGCTTATCATCATAGTTTAGCTCTATGATATCTCACAATCAAACCAATTTATCCTTGCTTTATCTTATAAGTACTAATATAATGTTATAAGAATCAATGTGTTATGAGTTGAGAGCTCCCAAGGCCCAGGTGAAATGTTTCAGAGACCAGAACATACAGCAGGCCGGGTGCTGAGAGTGACCATGAACTCCCAGTAGTTCAGAGCTGTAACAAGCTCTCCTATGCCAGGAACTCTCATGGTCCAGATACTCCCCGAGGCTGGTACCTGCCTACAGTCAGGAGCACCCACAGGCTGACGTTTGTTACTCAAATCCAATTTATTCAAAGGCAACCAATATGAACAGGAAAGCGTTACATTCCTACTTCATGAACGCAACCAACAGGGATGTGTTCAAACAACATTGTACCTGAAGCTGATTGAACCTGATTAATTAACTCCTGTTGCAGTGTATGAAATAATTAATGTTCTTTAAGGAATATTGATTATGGTTTATTTTATCATCAGTTCTATATCTTATGTCACTAAGCCATCACGCAGACAACCTTATAATAGGATAACCATTAAAATCTTTCAGAATGGTAGTAAAACCAAATTATATAGAATTATTAACAAGGAAACTCATAATTATAATGAGTATTACAAACTCTAGTGGCTGCTTCCTCTGAATGAATATTCATCGAGTCCCTTCCCTTTCCTCAAACTTCCATTATTTTCAAGAGGCGACAATGAGGCTACAAGGTAATATCTTAGAGGTCCTTAATTTCAAAATGTTATGATTTTGTCTTTAAATGTTCTCTTATAAAACGTTATTTTGGTTATTTACGAAATAAAATAAAATAAAGACTTAAATATTCTTTCTTATATGAAATAAAAAAATATTTTTTTTCTTCAAATTAAATGTTTCCTAGTAGATAAATTGAGCTACATGAATAATGTGTAAAATTACTTTTTCTATGAAGAATGAATGTTAACTCAAAACATAACTTGCAGTACATGTTGCAAGTTAATGACATAAGACGAACCAGAATTGATCGGGGAGCAAATTAACTTACAGAAATATTGATTCTGTTTTAATACTTTGAAAAACGTCATAACTAATTTTTAAATTTTAAATTTAAAGGAAAGTTATCAAATACAAATATTAGAGCAGTATTATTTATACTAAACAGAAGGAACTATATATACAATATAGTAACGGTGTTAGCAAGTGATTAGGTTGTTAGTATTATTACAACATTGAAAGGGTTTTAAGACAAAGAAGAAACACTATTAGATGAAAATGAAAGAAAGCGAAGAGCAGAGCCGTGGTTTATAGTAGACCATTAGCCGTGGCCTCAAGCGTTCCTGAGTAATGTGACAGTCCACATTTTTTGGAACGAACTGATAGTTCTGTTCTATCAAACCAAATATATTTTCTGTTTGTGGTTTTCCGTAGCAAATATACAGTATACGGTGGGATGTAAACTCGTTGCATGATTTAATTATTTTAAACACTACAGGTATAGCAATACAACTTTGTATGTTCAATAATATCCATGAGCCCCTGCTCTATTAACTTCTGAAAGATTTTATCCCGTGGGATGCTCTAGGAGGCGAAAACAAAACCATTACATGAAATTACGGGTCGAGTTGCATATCACATTGAAGGTCTTTATTAGCAGAATATTATTTTATGGTTTTATTTCTGCCATAACAAGATTAGCAGTTTTATTTCCTTTGCGAATACAAAAATATATTTTTAAATACTGCCAATTAACTTAGTATTAATTTTTTAGCGTTTTCTAATTAAGATCTTTAATATGATGAAACTCAGCCTATGCTTTCACATAAGATTTTCATTTCATACTCATAGCTCTTAGATGTGAATAAACCTAATATTGTTATTTTGAAAAGCATTGTAGCATAGTATGAATAAAAAGAGTATTGATACACAAAACCTAATTTCTTAGTTTGTAATTGTAAAAAAGCCGTTTCAAGACTTTTCTACTGTATCTTAATTTAGAATTCATTAAGGAATATAAATATACATTGTAAAAATATGCTACATTGTATTAAAAATCGTTATTATTTAGTTCAACTTTACGAATGCTAGTGTTAAAGCTAATTTCAAACTCTCTACGCCAATGAAAAGCTTCCTAACTGAAATTGTTTAGTTGTGTTAATCCCTTGATTCCTGGAGAGTGATTCCTGGAGAGACAATGAGTGATATTCCTGCTAAACGAATTTACAATAATGAATCTTAGATGAAAATGTTTAACTGAGGTTCTGCGTATAGGAAAACTGACATACAATCATGCATCTCCGCGGCAGACAAAATATAAATCAGCCTATGCCAGCCTACTGAGTGATGACGCTCAGCCAAATCCCGTGGATATACGTACATCAATACTGAACTCAACATTTGTATATACAAAGGTTTAAGCAAAATTTCCACCTCATAGGTCAATTCCTTTTAGATATAACGTGCGGACAGACACACAGATAAAAATAGTTTTTTTTCCAGCCTCCTTCACTAATGCTCCCAATCAAGGAAAGGCGCTGGACAACGAGTCACAGAGATTGATTAATAAAGGATTTCTTCCGCCTCTTAGTTAAGTGGCGACGTTAAATCACAATGCTTACGAGGTCTAAAAGAAATGTTCTTTTCTTGATACTGGCCTAGAACGAGTTTATGGTTTAGATTATTTCAATATTTATTTTATTATTTGTACTAACCAAGAGAACTTTCCGCAAGTTCATGTTTATTATTTTATTTAAATTTTTGAGTTATCTAAGGTAAGTAACCAACCAGGGCTAAATGTTGATCAGTTTATTATAGTTAAATGTCCGACAGTCAAAGAAAACTTTTATGTGAATGTTGAGCTTAGCTCCAGTTCACCTTCCTCTTAATGCAGCTCTTAATATACAACTGAAAAATGTTCAAGTATTACAAGGAAGTCATATGACCAAGTTGCCATAAAAGAAGTTTAAAAATTATAAAAAAGAAGTTTAATGTCTTGGGTAAAACATATATGGTTTGAACTGTTCTAAAAATGTTAGCAATGTATTGAATATTGTAAAAAAACTATGAGATATTAAAAAAAACTAGATTTTTTCTTGAACAATGATTGTAACGTTTATTACAAACGTTTATTGTAAAATAACAAAGCAAGGAATAAAATTCTGAAAAATAAATCATATTGGACTTTTTGTTGTAAAAATGATTTACGTAGATGTGTGTTGGCATTTTGTATAATGTACTTATTGCGATTTCTGTATATTTTTAGTTTATAAAACCCATTTTTAGTTGTACGCATTTGAGCGAATAAAATCAGTTAGACTAAAACAATCAGAGAATCAGACTAATGAAATATTTATATTATTGTGGTGACGACTGATTAAATTAACCCATAGGAAGGCAATGTCATAAAGAAGGATGCTATATTATCGACTGCATTGTAAAGCTAATTGGTTTATTCAACAAGAAAGACTTCGACTTAGAACCGCTGAACAAACACATCAAGAGTTTCCGCTACCAACGTTCCATGAAGGGGTACTCAAGAACCGCTCTCCTGAGGACCAAAGTTCATAACAAGTTCGTCTCTTAAGTATATCAAACTTAAGTTTGTAAGACTTCATGAAACTGAGACGACTTCTTTGTTTTATGAAACGTTGCTAAAATTTGGTCTCGAACGCAGAAGTATAATTAATTGGCTGCACACATTTTACAGTGTACAAGTAAAATATGCAGTAAAAGTATTATTATTAGCTCACTAACAACCCTTCCGTAATTGTTTTCCAGTTTATTCATATATATGTGATTCAAAAAGAGACGCTAAATATAAATAGAATCCATCTAGATTATCATTATTTACTGTACAGTATTATCTTTCATTGGCCGAAACCTACCTACTCTGTGACAGGTGGATTAATATATCTCACACAAAATTGTTAAGAGATAATTTATATATACAACACATATACTAAGTAACTAAAAGCTAACTGAAATATACACAAGTACAAAATATCCATAATCCAGTAAATATTATACAGGTTCAAGGTAAAACAAATAATAAATCATTATTTTACTTAAGCTATTTATTTCTAATTATCTCCTATTCGGTTATACCATAACTATTAAATCTAAATGAAATAACTATGATTATTCGACAACTAAAATTGCCATATATACTGAAAAAGCAAAATTTTATTTTTAACATTGCAAAATTTTGATGAGTGTAATATTTCTTCTTTGTAAACCGATTTTAAACTTCAAAGTTGGATTCAAGAATACTGGTGAGTCTGAAGAATAGGATAACTGTATATTCTCTGTACAAGAAGTGTATAAGTTGTAACATAAGGTGGTCTAGTTTGGCTGAGGAATCATTAACGAGCCCAACGACACAAGCGCTGCCCTCACAGGAGGTTATTAAAAGAGCGAAACTTATAGTAATGAAGAGCAGGATTAAATTCTCCAGGTGTAATGGAAGACGCTTTGAATTTTAATGAGGCACAGAGAGTATTGCTTTCAGACGTTAGCACTTCATAAGAGTTTTTTTTTCTTTTCATGATGTAAATAAAGATGATGCAGAGTCGTTAGTTATAATAAAATACAAGTTAAATGTTTTCACTGTATTTTGCATCTTGCTCTTCTATGTATCCACTATTTTACAATTTAACATCAACTATTATTACTTAATCGTAAAATTTTAATTTTATAATGTCCAGTATATTAAAATTCAATTAACGTTTGCATGAAACTAAGTTGAAATATTCAACCGATTGTATTGTGATGTTTTAACGTGAGCACCTAAAAAACGTTACTTCGTAAAATTCGCACAACCCTAAGCACAAATATAGGACGAAATTAAAAATAAATTTGACGAAAACTATCTCAAGTTCGAGTTATTTATTAAAACAAGAAATAACTCGAATCTATGTTAATTCATAATAAGGAACAAAGGATTATTAATACATATTCGGTATGGTCTCGCCATTATATAAAAAGCCGTCAACAGCATATTTCATATTGCATGGTTTTGTAACCATAAGACTTGTTTTACGTTTACTATTTGATAAATACTTGCACGGTCTGTCAGTAACAGAGCGTGTGTTAAGAATGCCGTTGCACTGACATCTGTTTTAATTTGTAGAGAAAATTTATTATTTTCCATTTTTTGGGGGGATTTTAACTAGTTTTTTAATTAAATCTTCAATATCACCTTCACGAGTCCTATTTTCTGACCGTACACTCTATATTCTTAGTTACATAAATCAATAACTTAACAAAACAACCCACTGTTGCACATTCTCAGGATTACAAATTTCACGTTTCCTCCTGTAGTCTTCCTCTATAAGTTATTAGATGGTGTGCCAGATTAATTTCTTTAACTATCATTACTGCGTTATGGACTGAACTTGGTCATAAAATCTGCTTAACTGGCTAGTATGGAGTAGGCCACGAGTTAAGTTATTACTAATGGCCGCAGTACAGAACTAGGACAAATACTCACTGTACTCAAACTGCTATAAGCTACAATAAAGCCTCAATGTTATCCACTACCAGCTACTTTGAAAACTTTAAGCATTACGTTTCAAAACTACATTCACTCATCTCCTTATGGAGTCAATCCATAAGTAATAAGGCTATGTACGGACAAAAATAAAAAATAATAGAAGCATGGCTATGAACACGTCAAAGGTGTAAACCGTATTTGTTAGGCGTGGTAGTTTTTTCGTTCTAAACATGAAATTAAGGCTAAGAATTTAAATAAAGTCACCTTTTTTATTTCAAGAGGCATGGTGAGTTCTTAGTGATTTCATATTCTTAATATGAAAGCTCCGCATTTTTAGATATTAAGCAGTACTATAAAACTATAAATACACAGTATATAATATGGTACCATGGCTAGAGAATATATGTAGCAGTATACTTGTTTTAATTGTTTTCCACATTGCTTATGTCTTTGTCTTGACCATAGTAGTGGACTTCAGCTAACTTTCACCCCTTTAAAGTACAAACTGTACGTAGTTGAAATACATTGTTTATTTTATGCATGAGTAACCTTAAATAGGATATGACACCTGAAGAAGATAGCAGATCTTGGTCCTCAAAAGGTCGAGTTTCTGTTTTTGTGATATATATCTAAAATAATGTCTGTTAATCATATAAATTATTTATCTTCACCGGTGAACTTTCAACATACATCAGAATGTTTCTGATTTATTTACAGTTTCTAGTAGTTTGTAAGAAACTTGCAATTTTTGAGTAAGTCTTATTTACTTTGTTTCAAGAACATGAAAAAACTTACATAAGAGATAATTTTGTTATTGCACTCATACAAATAAACATGAGTTCTTGATAAGAGGACAAAAGTTATGGTTAATTAGAATATTTAATTTTTACTTTTAAGAATGCTAATAAGATTGAGTAGAATAACTATGTAATCAGTACTTTTAAGGTAAAAGATTATTCAATAGCATTAAGGTATTATTGTTATTATGTTAAGCATTTAATGTTACAGCCGTCCTAAGTCGATGAAAACTAAGTAAGTAGGTCCTACATGAGTAACTAATTAGCGTTTAGGCAAATATCAAATAGCAAAAGGTTCTTAAGTCTTTATCCAGGCCAATTACTTAGAAAGGGATTCCCTCTGGGTCAGTAACCTCAATCCTTTGAAGTCGGAATAAACTGTCTGGAATAAGTTTTGGAACATTGGCTTTTGAAAAGAATTAAAGGGAGTATAAATATACAGTTTGAGCTATTGTGATTCACATAATAGCACATACACTCTCACACACACGCACACGCAAGCACACAAAACACTAATGCTTAATAGCCTGCTTTTCTTGCATTGTAACTGAAATACATTTTTTTCTTCAAACTTTCTATAACAACTTGGATTGTAGATATTAATATTCCAGAATATTCTGAATAAAATTTTTGATCAAACATCCAAGACGATATGAAATATTTTTGAATAGTAAGCTCCGAATAAATATTCATTAAAATGTATTACTAAATTTTTTTTAACTATTAATTATTATCTGGTTTGTCTAAAATAAAATCACAGTTCTAAATAAAAATAATTGATTTATTTTAAACTGGCAAATTTCAAAAGTTCAATGTTTCAGAATTGACAAACCGTTTAGTAATATTAAAAGGTCCTTTGGCAAGAAATAAAAATATCAGTCAAATATATCAAACTAAAAATCAGAGCTCTCTTCTGAAATAAAATAATAAGTTTTCAAATAAAAATCAAATACCATTTGGAAATAACTAAAATAAAAATTTTCACTTCTAACTAAGTTACCCAAAATTCAAAAATTTAAAATCCAAAAACTTCTCTTTCCACTAGTTGTACCTTAACTTTCGTCTTTGCAATTCAGATACAACTCTCACAAACAAATTATTAAAGTTCAATTTATTTCTAATAACAAATTCACAATAAAACTGTTCAAACTAAATATTAATAAACTACTAAATTTCCAAAATTCAATCAAAGTTATTAAAAAAAGTTCAATTTTAATTCACTTTTCTTGCAAGTTTGAACCTAATGTAACCTGTTTGATTCTATTGTACTTTATTGTTTATCATCAAGAATCAGTTATGCAGATTGCTCTGTAGTTTCTATAAATTAAATTTTTCCTATATAAAAACAACAAAGTTAATTTAATATTAGATCTGGAAGAGTATTTCAATATAACGTACAATAAATTTGGTGCTTATCTCAAAATTCCTCGCGGAAAAAATTTAGCACTGTAATTAACTAACTTACGATAAATTACCAAAAAGGGGCGAAGATTATGAGCTGGCAGTTTTTATAGTTCCCCTTCCACCCCTTCTGATGGACATCCGCGGTGTTCTCTCATTGGCCCAACCGTGAGCAACTCGAGAAACAATAGCCCTCTCGGATCTGACGTAACTGCAGTACACAAGACAAGTTCTGATCAATTC
This sequence comes from Homalodisca vitripennis, assembly GCF_021130785.1. Classification (NCBI taxonomy): domain Eukaryota; kingdom Metazoa; phylum Arthropoda; class Insecta; order Hemiptera; family Cicadellidae; genus Homalodisca; species Homalodisca vitripennis. Next base: position 221,725,484 of record NC_060208.1, on the reverse strand, counting down.
AAGGCAGTGACCCGCCTTCCTAACAATGTAAAGTTACCAGCACTAACTTGCCAAAGGATTACATATTCGTTTTTATCATAATTCCTCACAATCTAATTAAAATTAAATCCTAGTATTTCTTTCCCAATGTTTTCATTTAATTTAAGTTTTAATTAAAAAATGCAACCAATGTAGCTTTAAAAACGCTACACGTTCCTATGAAGTTTTATATTTTTGAAGACTAATAAAAATGTGACATTACCTTAATTTAATTACTGCAATAACATTAGCCCCATTAGTAGCTTTAAAAATTAACTTTTTTCTACTTAATTGCTTTCGTAAAACTGCTTAAGGAAATATTTTATTTTTAAAAGTGTAGTGTTACATGATTAAATCTTTCTCTTTTTAATCAATTTTTTTACAAACGATCTTGAGCCACTTGTGTTCGTTATTTAATCTCTGTGCACGAATAACAACCACTAATCCCACACAAATACACGCGCAGAGAGGATCACTGGTTGCTCAGGAACCTTGTTATGGATCAGACACCGTGAATAATTCCTCAAGCTCACCCGAGTATTATAATCCGCCACCAGGAAAGTTTATTAGTATATATTATTTGATTAAAACATGATTATTGAAAAGGAAAAACATAACACAGTGTGTGTTTACAATTACAATAAATATTTATACGAGTAATACGTTGTTTCAAGTTGTTTATATCCCAATTTGTATTAATAACTTGTGCATTTTTATACTTGTTTGGTAATATTGTTTAAGTTTTTAAAATTTTTTAATATAATCTAAAATGCTTACATACAATTTAGTTAGAATTAATTATGTAATATAAAACGTTATTGTAAATACGAAAACAACATCAATTTTATTTTTTCCTTCGTAAGTTTGAGTGAATGGTGTCAATGTTTTTCAGTTTGACACGTCGAAAAATTGATTATAATAGTATATTTCGACGCGGATTGAACTAGGAAAACTTGATGATTGTTAAGTTAATTTTATGTGGCTCAAACTAAACTTACTCGTGCTACAAAAGTAGTATTTGGCCATAAAATAAGTTGTAATATTTGCAAAATTGTTTGGAACTTATTTTAATGGTTTAATTTCAAACTTGTTATAACAGTCATTCAATCATCGTTTTTATTTGCGGAATTCAATATAAATTCCATGAAACAATTTTTTTAATAATTGTACTAATGCCGTATAAAAAACTAAAAAGTTATTTAAAGTTTAATAGATTTCTAAGAACACTAAAAGAGTTCAGTTTTACATTATTACTTGCTTTGAGTCAAAAACAATAATATAAATCTTTCCTAAGGTAACCTCTCTATTATGTTCTATTGCACAAAAATAAAAATACTTTATAAGTTATACAAACATTTTTAAATTATACAGAGTGTTCAAAAAAGTATGTCACAAACATCTTTGGATAGTAGTATTCATGATTCTAAATGATAAATTTTTCTGTAAAATTAGATCGAGAAATCTTTCGCATAGCTACAAAGTGGGTAGCCGCCATTTTCTATTAAAATAAAAAAATTATCTCCCTACGTAGTAAAGCTACAAATACCAACGTTTACAAATATGTTATGAAAAATAAGAGGGAAAATAAAAAATGTATTGTACGATTTTCTTTAATATTAACAAAATGGCACCTGTTAAGTTTTTTGAAGTTAAATACAAAAAATACCAATACGGTTGTAAAAACTTTATAAGAAAACTTTATCTACTATTTTGAAATTTGTATAACAAATACAGTACATAGTTTCTTCTATCAATGAAATCCCTCAATGAACAAGCAAGCAAGACCACTTTTAAGGTGTGCTTGCATAAACCAAGACCAACAAACTGTTCAGTTGGCAGCATGTGGTCGTTGATCCCAGCTCGTGGAAGAGTATCTTTAAAGTGGTCTTGTTCGCTTTTGGTTTGGCGGATATCGTTGATAAATGTAACGTTGGAATTTTTATAAACATTTCAAAATAGTTGGTATCTTGTTTACTTTTAATAATTATACTGGTTTTTTTTATTATTTGCCTTTTAAATTCTTCAACAGGCGCCATTTTGTTAATATTAAAAAAAACAATTATTCTTATAGATTTTAGTCTTATTTTGTATAACCAATGTGCGGAGTTTGGTTTTTGTAGTTTTACTAGTTCCAGATGTAATAATTTTTTATTACAAGCACAAAATAGCGGCTAGCGACTAAACGACACATTTCTTCACGCATATCTATAGAACCTTTATTCGTTTAGAATTATGAATAATATCAGTCACAGAAGTTTGTGACACCCTTTCGTGAACATCGTGTACATGTTTAGTGAATCAACATAATTGTAGAACAGAACAAAGTGTTTTTTGAAATTCAAAATCTTCATAAATAGCATTGTGCTTAAAACATATTCGGTGTGTAGTAAAATATTAATATTGTCGAAGTAAGTAATATTTGAAAATAATAATATTTTACTGCAATAAAACAACCTTTCCTATAAAAACAACAAAGAAACAAAACAAACTATATTAATACTCCGTTTAATATTTATAGATAGTAGTAGAGAACAATTGCATTTTTCGTTCCACTAAAAAGTATTACGATTTCGGAAAATATTTGTCTTTATGGACCTCGTAAAGAAAGGTTTTTTTGAAATTTATGGTGAGGGAAAAACGTTAATAGAATATTCCATTAAAAAAGCTTTTAAAATCTGTTTATAAATGAGCTCACAGTACGTAGTACGTAGTGTGCCCACACGTGTCATATGCACCTCTCAATATTTGGGTTGTAAAACCACTTGTCTGACCCCTCCTGCGACAAATGGATTGAACTCGCAGCTCAACACTTGAAGCTTGAAGCACAAGCACGATTCTCTTTTCTGACACAATGTATATACAACATTATTATGTTTCTGCACACCGTGATTGTTCCTTTATTTTTAACAATGAAAGAGCAAAATATACCCGCACTGGGTCGTCTATGCTGTGAATTCAATGTCATCAGCAATATATATATATATATATATATATATATATAAAAGAAAGTCGTGTTAGTTACACTACTTATAACTCAAGAACGGCTGAACCGATTTAGCTGAAAATTGGTAGGGAGGTAGCTAAGGACTGGGAGAAGGACATAGGGTTTTTTTATCCCGTTCCCGATTCATGATTCCGCCCCACTGGTCTCTAAAAGTTACGGAAATACCCGTAAGAAATGCATTGCAGCAAACATATGTTATTAAGTGAAAGAGCCTGTTCAAATTTAATCACCTGTTCTTTGTAAACATATATAATGCGACAAACACATATTTTTATATAATTTAATTACGATTTTAAATTTCTTTACATTTATAATTTGAAAGCATAAAGTAAGCTTAAGAGAATCAGAAAATTTTGTTTCAACTGTTTCTGCAATCACTGTAAGGCATAGACTTTACTATCCAGATAATACAATTCAAATCTTACGTGAAAATTCACCTTTAACTGCAATATTTTTCTAATATAAACCATGCTCATGCTTGATTAGAAGAGCAATGCAGATATAAAAATTACTATCTTACGTTGGCTACAAATATAAAGAATGTTATAAAACCTACCTTCGTTTTTTTTACAGAAGTATGGTTCTCACCCGCGGCTAATCGCGTATAATTGCTTTTACTAAGTAATATAAGGACTTTTCTAGATTGTGTGCGAAGCCGCGGGTAACAGCTAGTATTTATTAAATTCTTTATTGCTACCGTATACAGAGCTTGTAATTCCCTTCCAGACAGCATTAAAAAAACTGGAAAACCGGGCACGGTTCAATTCCGATTTGGAAAAAACTCTTCTTAAATCGGATGACCGCGGCTGCCGGAACCAATGGTGTGGACACGGGCGTTAACGGGAGGAATGAATGACTTAGTAAACGGGTTTTAAAATATTTTGTGTTTGTAATGTAATATAATAATATTAGGCAAAGTAATCCTACTTTTTTTATTTTTTAAATTGTGTTTTTTATTTTAAATTATTATAAACAGATTTAACTTGATAGTAGTAGCGTTATGTATTTGTTTATTACTTGTTTTTTTTTAGATTAAATGTAAGAAAGGGCCATGTAGCTCTAATTTCACCTCTATACTCATTCACAAACAAAAATTTTGAATATACAGTAATAGAATCTACATATAATTAACCACTATTGCACTACGTATTTCGATATTCTTCGAATAATGAGTGAGTTTAGTTATCAGTGAGCAGATTTTAATTTCACTGTCTTACGGTTGATAACCAACTAAAACTATTTTGGTATGTTTTTGCCTATAAAACTTATAAGTAATATATAAATAGAATTATAACTACCGTTCTTTTGTGTTATGAGATATTTCATTAAACTGAGCCTCTCTAAAATCTAGATATTACTTATGTAATTTAGTAAGTAATGCCAGCAGTCTGACCTTAAGCCCGCATTATACTGTTTCTTGGTTAAGTTGAGCACTCGAGATGATTACTAAATTACTGCTACCCAGAATAATTGATTCGCTTCTTGTGTTAGTTTGTGATAATAGTTACTGTGACCTAGTTTCACGAATAAGACTGTTATCTCATGATATAATTGAGATAAGATAACGTGTCTAATAGAAGCCTGAAGGGCTCGTTTTTTGTTAGACTGATTGGATAGTTATCGCATATTACTTGCTTGAAAAACATAGGTAGATCAGATTTGAATTGATCTATATTTAGTACCACGTTCAGTTTTATAATGATACAACGAATCAATGTGTGCTATTATCGTTTACATTTTCAACATTAAACGAACTTCACACACTGGCAACAATATTATTATCGAACGCTAAAGATTCTCATTAATCGTTCTAGACTCTAATAAGGTGAAATAAAGATATAAAGTACATTAAAAAAATTATATTCCGCTATAACTCCTGCTATTCTTTGCTTAGCTAATTGTGATACTCGTTAACATACGTTGTATCCTTCTTAAAATCTATAAGTACAACTTACGATATACTATACATACGTGTATAATTTAAATGTATCTTAAACATTTAAAAAATATAAAACAGTAACAGAGTACTTTAAAGGCATGGGACAGTATATATATATATATATATATATATATATATATATATATATATATATATATATATATCAATTAAATATTTTTAGTGTATATATAAATGCATTAATCCACAAAATCATCCCAGATTAGGCAGGAATTTAATGTAGTATTATTTTAAGTAGTTTGTATCAAAATGTATGGGTTCAGGTTAAACCAGCTAATATATCAGTTGTTTAACCAGTAAGGACTTTGTGTAGCCATATGGACACTGGGATAAGTTGGCTTCTTGCACAGAATGTTCATATCTCACTTTATTGACTGGACTGATACAGGTTAACGTGGGACTTCTGCTCCGTATCCTCTGCGCCACCATAGTAATCAAGTCTAAACTGGATTTGAGCAGACAAATTGATTTTCCAGGTCTGCTCTTTCGCCAGACACATTAAAATGTTGTGATTTTCAATGGCACTGCATCATAATTTGTTTTTCTGCATTATCAGGTACATTCTGCATTAATGAAAAAGTACCTCAAGATTGTTGACTTTGCAGGTAGAGTACATGTGGTAGAACAGTACTCAGAAAACGTGGTTTCGTATTAGCGTTTCTGTAGCATGGGTACATTGTGCATTAGTAGAGCAGCTATCACCTTGTTGCGTTTCCATACTTTGCAAAACGATAGGAATGAAACACATTTGTATGTGCGCACGTTTCCAAATATTTAACATTATTTTCACACGCATAATCGCATTGGCTAACGGTCATAAATATTATATAGACTTTAGTACTTCTTTCCCCTTATAATAGATACATTGAATGGTTTGTTAAAATAAAACGTTTATATGAGTCACCTTTTTTACCATATGTTGTATACTTTAAAAAAAAAACATCAAAATATGTACATGCTTGAACCAATTCATATAGCACAATGGGCAAGATAGAAACAGTGAAGCAGTTTTACTAGTATGCCCAAGTTATTGTTATGAGACAACTTAGCTTCAAGAAGGTCGATCTACCAGCAAATTCAATTAATTTACCAACTTTGAAAACTATGCTTGTTGACTTGCAGAGTAAAACAGATACTGCAATTTATTAAGAGATAAATACATTTTTAATCAGAAGAAAACAATATAAATTAATATGGGGTATAACTAGATTATATTTTCCAGTTTAATATCATAATTTTTTAAATGATCATTATTATTTGGTATTTCTTTGTAAAATAAAACTCATACAAATATTTCTACTACAATATATAACTATTAATCGGTCTAATAAGATTCACAATAAATGTTTTTTTTTACAATTAGCAATAATAATACAAAACTTTTTTTTTTTTTGGAAAAATAACAATATATGGTACTACTATTCTTCTCCTTATTGCATTAGCGAAGGAGCTGAGATTACAACAACAAGTCCAACTTGTCTTCAAGAGCCATAAATTTGTAAGAGCGATTTGTGTAGCTAGAAGTCGGAAGTTCATCGGAAGTTCACTTAGCTACTTCGTGGTTTAGGGCTCCAAAGGAACCAGTTATATATTAAGCGTCTTAGCGTTAATACACTCTAACTTAATACCTTATGAAGCATTTTCTATATAAAACATAATCTACATCGTGCCGTGTCTATGTCGTGTACAATCTGGGTGTCTGCAAAAAAACAGTTCTGTTCACTCTACAGACTAATAACAATTATGTCCCAAACTGAGACTTTAAACAACGAGAATCACAATAAGCTAATCGATTTAGTATGTTTGAGTTGACCACAAACCTGGTTTAAGCATAAGTTTGAGATCCGTCAATACATGCTCAGATGATGTTATTAAAATACCAATGAGATTTGAACGATTAGAACCGATAAAATGATAAGGTGAATAGCGGAAAAGTGCTTTGTGTATCCGATAAACAAGAACAAATCTGTCCAGTAAAACTAACATAAGTATGCTGTTGATATTAATATATGCGGCAATGAAGCTATATCACACAAACTGCATTAATGAAGAGAATCCTTGTCACTGTACGACAAATAATTGGTTGATTTGGAAACGTATTTACACTATTTCAATGTTACTTATATCTTCTATGACGATGTATACGTGTTAATAAAGTTTAGTACCTACAATTACTAACTATAACTATATGTTTTACATAAATCATATGATTCTTTGATCGAAAAATAAGTATTATGTTAGGAAACGTAATTACACTACTTAGATGTTACCAATAACTTTTAATGACGATGTATCTGTGTTAATATAGTTTAGCACCTGTGATTACTAATTATAACTCAATGTTGCACGACAATCATATCATCCTTTGATCGACAAAGTTTAATAGAGATGAAGAGCTACTGTGGTTAAGATATTCTCGTGTTCAATAATATCAGTCATAAATAAACATGAGGAAGCACTCAATTTGAGTGAAGCTTCAGTAGATAAAAAGAGAATACGTACTTAAATTAAATTTAGAATGTAGATTGTATTAACATTATATAAAGGTATATTATGTAGGTATTATGTGAGCTTATAATATTACTTCTTATGGAGAAACACTGAAATACATCAATAAATGGACCGTAAAAATCTCGTATTTTATATGAGAAAATAACTTTTTAATTTTTTTGCTTTCGCGCATGAACCTTACACTGATTGTACTGAAGTTTTACATTCCTAGGATATTCCTAGGGTCCCTGGTATGAATATAGTCCTATTCTTCATTCGAAAATCCGTCCATACTACGCCCCACTGCTTGAAAGTTACGAAATATCAATCGCAAGAACTTGTTAAATGTAACTAATTGTTCTGTGTAAAGATTCTTTTATGGCAGCACAAATTAATGCTTAATAAGTTAACTACTATTTTCAACTTCTTGACATTTGACATTTATAGTGTGAAAGCATGGAGTTAGTAGCAAAATTTCTTATTTCAACATTGAGGCAACAAGGTAAACCAATTAAATTATTCTCGATTTTACTTAGTAAACAAAATTTAGAATGAGTCCTTGTAATGAATCTGGTTTCTTTACCTATTGTGAGATGGGATATTTATAGTAGGTGATGGAGCAATAAGTGAGGGGCAGATCAGTGGCATGATTCAACAAACCATTTGCTCAATGACCACAATTTGAGGAAACAAGCGAGCGCATTGAGTCCGTTATTATAGGAAATGGAATAATAAAGCAATACACAAGGCACTAAATGCAATTTTTATGGCCAAAAGTCGTCGAGGAAACATCGCATTTATTCCCCACTGATTATGTATACTTTACTGATCTGGTAGATAAATACCGATTTCTACATCGGATCAAACAAATAGCATAATACAGCAACCACGGTTTAGGTAGCAATAACATTACTGTATCAGTTTATTCATCCATTTGAATATTGAGAGTACAAACACTGGCAGTGAGCCGGGTGGTTTGCAAAATATGTCTGTGTGTGTATATATCTAGGTTGGCTAGTTTATATACTCTCACGAAACCGTTTGACTTACAGATAGGAGATTTATCATCAAAGTATGACTGGAGTAAAGCACAGCAGGAAGTTGGTGGATCTTTCATTCTAGCTCTTTATCCGAAATGGAATACAAGGGCAGAAGTAGACAATTTACAACTGTAGTGGGTTTCTCAGATCGAAGTTTGTACAATGTATGTCTAGGGTATAGCACAGCAGGAAGTTGGGAATCTTTCACTCTAGCTCTTTATCCGAAATGGAATACAAGGGCAGAAGTAGACAATTTAACAACTGTAGTGGGTTTCTCAGATCGAAGTTTGTACAATGTATGTCTAGGGTATAGCACAGCAGGAAGTTGGGATCTTTCACTCTAGCTCTTTATCCGAAATGGAATACAAGGGCAGAAGTAGACAATTTACAACTGTAGTGGGTTTCTCAGATCGAAGTTTGTACAATGTATGTCTAGGGTATAGCACAGCAGGAAGTTGGGGATCTTTCACTCTAGCTCTTTATCCGAAATGGAATACAAGGGCAGAAGTAGACAATTTACAACTGTAGTGGGTTTCTCAGATCGAAGTTTGTACAATGTATGTCTAGGGTATAGCACAGCAGGAAGTTGGGATCTTTCACTCTAGCTCTTTATCCGAAATGGAATACAAGGGCAGAAGTAGACAAATTTACAACTGTAGTGGGTTTCTCAGATCGAAGTTTGTACAATGTATGTCTAGGGTATAGCACAGCAGGAAGTTGGGATCTTTCACTCTAGCTCTTTATCCGAAATGGAATACAAGGGCAGAAGTAGACAATTTACAACTGTAGTGGGTTTTCTCAGATCGAAGTTTTTTGTACAATGTATGTCTAGAGTATAGCACAGCAGGAAGTTGGGATCTTTCACTCTAGCTCTTTATCCGAAATGGAATACAAGGGCAGAAGTAGACAATTTACAACTGTAGTGGGTTTCTCAGATCGAAGTTTGTACAATGTATGTCAAAGGGTAAAGCACAGCAGGAAGTTGGGATCTTTCACTCTAGCTCTTTATCCGAAATGAATACAAGGGCAGAAGTAGACAATTTACAACTGTAGTGGGTTTCTCAGATCGAAGTTTGTACAATGTATGTCTAGGGTAAAGCACAGCAGGAAGTTGGGATCTTTCACTCTAGCTCTTTATCCGAAATGGAATACAAGGGGCAGAAGTAGACAATTTACAACTGTAGTGGGTTTCTCAGATCGAAGTTTTGTACAATGTATGTCTAGGGTATAGCACAGCAGGAAGTTGGGATCTTTCACTCTAGCTCTTTATCCGAAATGGAATACAAGGGCAGAAGTAGACAATTTACAACTGTAGTGGGTTTCTCAGATCGAAGTTTGTACAATGTATGTCTAGAGTATAGCACAGCAGGAAGTTGGGATCTTTTCACTCTAGCTCTTTATCCGAAATGGAATACAAGGGCAGAAGTAGACAATTTACAACTGTAGTGGGTTTCTCAGATCGAAGTTTGTACAATGTATGTCTAGGGTAAAGCACAGCAGGAAGTTGGGATCTTTCACTCTAGCTCTTTATCCGAAATGGAATACAAGGGCAGAAGTAGACAATTTACAACTGTAGTGGGTTTCTCAGATCGAAGTTTTGTACAATGTATGTCTAGAGTATAGCACAGCAGGAAGTTGGGATCTTTCACTCTAGCTCTTTATCCGAAATGGAATACAAGGGCAGAAGTAGACAATTTACAACTGTAGTGGGTTTCTCAGATCGAAGTTTGTACAATGTATGTCTAGGGTATAGCACAGCAGGAAGTTGGGATCTTTCACTCTAGCTCTTTATCCGAAATGGAATACAAGGGCAGAAGTAGACAATTTACAACTGTAGTGGGTTTCTCAGATCGAAGTTTGTACAATGTATGTCTAGGGTATAGCACAGCAGGAAGTTGGGATCTTTCACTCTAGCTCTTTATCCGAAATGGAATACAAGGGCGGAAGTAGACAATTTACAACTGTAGTGGGTTTCTCAGATCGAAGTTTGTACAATGTTATGTCTAGGGTATAGCACAGCAGGAATTTGGGATCTTTCACTCTAGCTCTTTATCCGAAATGGAATACAAGGGCAGAAGTAGACAATTTACAACTGTAGTGGGTTTCTCAGATCGAAGTTTGTACAATGTATGTCTAGAGTATAGCACAGCAGGAAGTTGGGATCTTTCACTCTACCTCTTTATCCGAAATGGAATACAAGGGCAGAAGTAGACAATTTACAACTGTAGTGGGTTTTTCTCAGATCGAAGTTTGTACAATGTATGTCTAGGGTATAGCACAGCAGGAATTTGGGATCTTTCACTCTAGCTCTTTATCCGAAATGGAATACAAGGGCAGAAGTAGACAATTTACAACTGTAGTGGGTTTCTCAGATCGAAGTTTGTACAATGTATACATACCTAATACTGGTACATAAATTATATACACTTGGTAAAAATATTATAAATTAATATTTAATAGAAAATATAAAACATAATTTCCAACTGAGGGAAATAACGATAACTACAAGAGATAGCACACATTGTAGATGACGGTCACTGTAAAAAATGTTAGGTAATTAAATAACTACTCCTCGATTTTTCAAAGTTTCAATACAATACCGAAAGTTATAATTGTTGTGGAGCACCTATTATCTTCCGGTTCACAACCGCCTCTGCAGCTCTAGAGTGCGGAGTACGAGTAAACAGCACCAATGTTTTTCATTAGCTATAATCGGTTGAGAGGAATCCACTTGACTAGTCTGCTTGCCAACTCAGTTTATAAAACTGTCGCTATAAATCCACCTCTGACTCTCTAGAGTCGTAGTACCAGTAACTAAAAACAGTTGTCCATTACCTATAATCAAATGAGAGGATTACACTTGACTAGTATCCTTGCAAACTCAGTCTTTATACATCAATCTCTGAATATCTAGAGACGAAGTACCAGTAACAAACACCAAAGTTTTTCATTAGCTATAAACGGATGAGAAGAATCAACTTGAATTTTTAGTTGCTTGCCATCTCAGTCCCTGTAACTGTTATTAAACTTGAGAAAACTAAATTATCAAGATAATTAATTTAGATTCTCCAGTTATTCGCTTTTAATGTTGGTTTTCCATTATAGTATTGAAATTAGAGCATTTTTTATAAAGGTAATTTTGAAAGTGATGAAATTTACTTGCATAATGAATATTGGACGTTTGCTTGTATATAAAACATTTACTTGAGATGCATTTTGTTAAATCAACTTTGAACAATCCCATTAGAATAGCAAAAGTAAAACTATCATTGAGACAAATTCGTTATGAATTTGTTTAAAGAGTGTGTAGACAATATGTGAATGGAGATATATAATTAATCTTAAAAACATGCCTTCTCGTACTGCAAGAGAACAGATGTTATATGTAGCTGAAACCTCAAAACATAAAATATAGGGTAGGGTACATTAATGCGTTTTCTGATTAATTTATAACAACATTGGTGGTTAAAGTCAAATAAAATACATTTAAATTAATAAATAGTTTATAGCATGAAATACTTGAATATTTCATTGTAACATCCCCATAATATTGCAACATTAGTATTTGAATAGTTATAAAACCGTGAAATAGAAAGTTTTCTCCAATTTATTACCGTTCATTATGTGGATACAATATGCATATAAATGTTGTCTGATGCGAAAGACCATTGTACATTTTCAGCAGAGAAGTGAGAAAATGTATTATTAAATTCACCGCAAGTGTAAAATCTTTAATTGATCTCTATATAATGTCAAGGAATAATAATTCAATATCCAACAAATTCTTCGTATAGGAATTAAATTATATGTATTTTTGTTCATTCTTCTTGCTGCTGTTTTAAGTACGATACTCCCTTAAAACGTAGGCCTATTGGAATGAAAACTGTTGACAATTTCATGAGAATTTTACAATAATAGTGTAAGATGCTTATAAGTTACTGGACAGTTTATCTTATCTGCCTCAGAAGTGCAAATTTAGATTTCGTCTTGTTATCACCTACTGTCCCAACTAACCTGTCATCAAACAACAAATCAGTTACTTGGTCGTCATAGTGTTGTTATTGTTTCACAATACATTTTCCTTTAAATATTTTTGAAATCTGTTTTGCTATCGGTCAGGCTTGGAATTCTGCCTGGGCCGAACTTCAAAATATTTTATAAATCTCACAGGCCTTTATGAACGAACCTCTATAATTTTATTTCTATACCGAGGGATCTGTTTGTTCTTCACCATCAATCTGTCCTGTAACTATGGTGACGAATGACAAAATTCCCTCGAGATAGTACATATCACATAACGGAATAATAATCTAGAGTCTGAGTAGGAATGTCTGAATGAGCTAAAATTTCATTTACAAAGATGTCTTCTATAGAAAAAACAGAGCTCGACGCCCAGCTGACCACTTTGAAGATCCGTTATCTTTTTAGCGAAAAGGCATTTGATAGTTTCACTAATGAGGCTGTAAAACTGATTCTAGTAGTCATTACAAATGTTAAGTAATGTATGGAATTGTTTTAGCGTTCAATAGGCATTGAAAAACTTTTAATAGTTGCGGGTGCGTTAGAGATTATTACCTGAACCCTAATAACATATTTTATTCTTCATAGCATGGTCACGAGATTTTACTTATAAATTGCCCTTTTTAATATTTATAATACATATAGGTCTCATTTAAATATTATCTCTCACGATTAAGTCAAAACCTTAGTCCTTATGAGCAACAACAAAAGTTATCTTAAAGTGCCTTATCGTACAGTAATTATAAATTACAATGGAGTAGAGTCAAAATATATGAAAAAGTAATATTACTTGTCTGCTTTAAAATATTAAAATATGCAAGAGACGACGCTCCAGCTGTTATTATTCATATCTCGTCAAAATTGTAGAGGCTTGAAGGCGTCGCGACGCCGTGTCGCGTCGTTAGTTAGTGCCCTCGGGCGTCGCCTGCTCGCAGCCGCCCCATTGAGCACGGCAGACACTTGACCTTGACCTTCGCTGTTCTCACTCGATCATTTCTATCTTTAAACTGTTTCTGTTTGAAAGGGGTGTAACAAAACTCGACAAGTACTAATACTTGTCTGTAACTAACACTAAATAAAATCCACAATTCCTGCTTTAGGAAACTACGTACTGCAATCATGACGGGTTGAGTACAGCAACAATGAGAAGAGCACTGTCACCCACATACTGACTCTTGTCTAGGGCTAAGCTCTTGTAGTTATTTTGGTCCTCCTTTTCATACTTTGGCTACATCAGAAATCTGGGGGGTATAAGTATATCTGCGCTTTAAAATCGCACATTCTAGGCGAAGGGATATATAAACGATGTACTTCAGAGACAGAGCCTGCCTAAATGAATGGTGTTCGATATTTTATTATGAACGCAAGTAACTCAAAGCAGTAACCCCTGTCACTAACAATAATGCACAGTTTATCTCTTATTATTCAAACTATATCAGACCTACCACAAGCTGTTCTCATACGTAACTGTAGAACAGCCGTTGAGGTACCACAATATCGCGAGAATTAGGCAGCCGCCACCACTACTCGCTACACTATGTGCTTTGTGGCAGCTATTCGTTACCTTGCGCAACAGTCACCGATATAATTTTGAAATTCGCACTTAGGCCACATTTGCGTGTGCATTTTGCCCCTTAATATTTTTATTTGTTTTGTAGGGCGGTTGATCCAAATTCCAAAAAGGAATCAACACGATCCCAATATATTTACAAGGGTCATATGAAAAAGATAGTCCTGTGCTGTTGATTCAATAACAGTTAATTGGTATTCTCTAAATTCAAAATCATCATGTGAGCTAGAAGTGCTCTGGCCAACCGTATCTTATAGATAAGTCTTCGCTGTTTTATAAAGAACACGTAAACATTCCTTTTCCATTATAAGCGAAGTTCCAATGTCAGTGTAGAATCGAAGATATTTGGGGGATAACTCCTAGCTTTGTGTAAATTTTTTACGAATAACATCGTAAACTGACTATTCGGGGTGTTAGGTATCGATTTTTCGGGCTGCTGATCCAAGACAGTTGGATTCTTTGTCCTTGTCATCAATGATTTGCCGGCCATTTGAAAGTCTTTTAAACAAACTTCCTGTGTCATGAAACTAGTTAAACCAGCGTTGGATTGTTTTATCATCTGGCGAATTTTGGCTTCGTTACGTAACTCGAACCCGACGCTGCACATTAACGATTTCAATTACAACAGTGGACTGTCAGTGGGTAGCTGTTCTACCGCAATCCAAGGTCAACCTTTCCTCCCATGCTACATGGAAAAAACTTAGCGATTTCATCTTCAGTTTGACGTTTAAATCGTTTATTTATATTGAATAGGTTTTAAGTAACGGCTGTTCAAAATCCTGGCATTCTTCATAGAGAACCTGTACATAAAAACCTCGCCAACGATTTAAGAATAACACTTTATTGTTACATTTCAATGTGTATCCATCTGCTTCCGAGTAATATATGTCTCGTCAATTGTGTTAGGGGAGTTTTATGACAGTATTTACAATGTTAAAAATTACTGTGTCGGAGAAGAAATCTAAATGTCCACAGACCATTTTACTCAGCGTCTGAGAAGAAATCTATTTGTCTGTAGACCTACTCATTCTCTGGATCCTAGCCGTCGTAGAGGTTGCCTGAATAATTGTAAGAAGTGGAATGACGCCTCCTTACAAAGAGTTTCTGTGAGTGTTGCCTCTCGATGTTCTGAAGGAGATGAGTTGAAGAATTATTACGTTATATTACAGAATCATTATCTAAGCCTTATAGCCATTCAGTGTATAACTGAATTCTTTTATTCCATGAATATTAATTGCTAATTTAAATGTAATGTAAGTGATTTTTAAAACATAATGGATGTTTGGTAGTTGGTTTGAATGTTGGTTAGTTGATTATAGCCATCAAGAATAGTAGTTTCTTTGTTTGGTGGCAGTTGAAAAAATTGAGTGTTTGGTTATCTGTTACCTCATAAATAAAAGACCGAATATTTTGGGTTGAATTTATTTTAAAATGGGACAAAAAACGGTCGATTTTTTCCACTACCAAAAGTAAAACAAGAATTGAAGACCTGTAAAAGGTAATATATATTTGTCCAATTGTGTTAGGGGGGTTTTCTGACATTTATTGTATTTACAATGTTTTAAAACCTGGTTGCGCGAAAGCTTAAAGCTATAAGCCCTTCATGTCCATCGTAGCCACTCATCTACGTTTCTTAATGTTTGAGGTCAAAAGTGTTCCCTACCTGCCCACTCCAGTCCTAACCGTGCACGCGATCCAAGTCACGAGTTCTAAATCAACGGCCGGAAACGATAACTCACAACCATAAGGGTCCAGCTAGCCAAAACTCTATATAAAGTCCTAATACTTGCGGCCATACCTCCTGGAAACACCTTGTCAAATTGGAACTTAAACACAAATAAGAACCGTGCAAGGCATTCATATGGCGAGTATGTGATAAAAACTCTGTAGATTACACTTAAAAACTATCTGAGTATTTCTATGTTTAAAAAACCTCGTAGGATTAAACCGACCTTAATACTCAGATTATCGGAGTATTTCTTTGTCTAACAAATCTCGCTGGAATAAACCGTACCTAGAAATAAAGCTATCGTGTTACTTCTCTGTGTTATGATTCTTGGTGTATTCCATCCAATTATTTAACGCTCTCCGTGAGTTGAAAATCACTGATATATCCAAAAATGAAGTAAATTAAAAGTAATCAAACAGGGGCTGGAGGTACAGTTTATCATGTATATAGTATTTCATTTACAACTCACATTCTCGGCCATGAATAACGATATTAGGAGTAAGAACACTTGACAGAGACACTGCGCGTTCCAGATTACTTTATTTGAATGGAAGGAGAAACACAGATCGGTTAACCGGGACTATAATTCTGAGTAACAACCGGACGTAATAAATAGGTCACCTTACGAGAGCCTATATGACGCCAATACAGCTGTTTTAATGCAGGTATTTGCGTAGCTCCGGAGTCAGTTTGCGAAAAACAAGCGACATGTGTTGACTTGATGCCTTGCTGTTGATTTTGATAACGCTAAAGACTTGCAATGATGAAAGGTCATTTTTTACAAGGCTATTGTTTTTTGTTAAGGCATTGTGTATTTTCTTATTTAATCATAAAATTACCAGAAAAAGTCATTTGGAACGGTATAAAATTACATGATGATGATTGATAAGCTATCCTTTAAGAGTGAGCTACTTTAAATTTTCGTTTTAGATTGAATTAAATAAGGTATTCAGATATATTGTTATTTTGACGTGGGTCAATAAGACAAGCAAGGGCGTAGCCAGTGAGGGGGTTCATGAGTTCCGGACCTTCCCACCCACATTTCAATTACTTTTTAGTTAACGATTATTATTATTTAAATAATTCAGGATTACTGACATGTACTGCTGAAAGATCATTATCGACAAAGAAACGGTTCAAGAACTCTTTAAGGAATAAAATGGGGCCTTATTCTCTGTCCTCTATGGGAAAATATCAGTTGTCAGCACCCCTCTTCCCCAAAAAAGTTTTTCGTGGCTACGTTCTTGTAGACTAATGACATTTGAAGGAAGCCGGATTTTGCCTGACATTCCATATTATTCAGTGATAGAAGAAATCAGTACTACCACATTTCGAGATATGTAATCTGAACTCTTCATCAAGTGGATAAATAACCTAAATATAACTATAATCTAAGATACAATAAACAAATCAAACCAAAACGTGGTGAAAAACACAATATTTAGTTAAGAAACATGATGTGGCACCATGCAAACAAAGTCTAAATCATGTCGTTAGAAAGAACATAATCCTAATTATTGAAAACGTACTGATGATTTGCGTTTATGTTAATCGCTTTTGTGCCGGGCTAGTATAATATATTGGTATATTTTATGTACTACGTGTAACACATTTCCCAATTGTTATAACTAAATTATTTGAATCTTTACGAGAGATAAATTTGGACAATGAAATTAATCTTACATGGCAATGATGCCATTAGGAGAATTCGGGGAAAACGATTCTGGAACGGAAAGAGCTGCAAACAACAAATTGCTGAATGAATCAACTCGTTTCCCTACAAACAGCCATTGTACTGGGTTGTTCCCGATTGAGTCCTTAATTGGTTTTATACATAAACTTATCTCAAATTTACGATGGATAACTATAGCAGATCAATTTAAGTTAATTAGTTAGCAATATTTCTTAAAACTGTAAAAGATCATAAGAATTATTACAGGCAATACTGTATTATATGAGTATTGTATTACATAGCTATTTAGTACATTCTGGTAAAGTAAAACAACTTTCAGCAGTAACAGTATAATATGAACAGAAATATAATCAGCAGAAGTTCCGTGACGTTATCGGATAAAGTTCTGATGAAAAGAGCAAAAACTGAGTTCTTGGCTGCCTTCGTGACATGTGTTCAGTTCTAAATTTTCTGTTCTACTCTTCATTACTGTTCGTAACTATATGTAATTATGACTGTCTTCTTACACTTTTTTATTTGTCTTACCACTCTTAAAGAGGTGGTCAGTATTATTTTATTACTAATGTATCTTCGAAATAAAATAGTACATCAATAATCTTTAGGATAACAGGATTTCGGTCATTTGCCATCGTTATATGTTACACAAGGTATAACACAACGTTTCGAGGATAGGTATCTATCCTCTTCGTCAGGTGGGAAAGGATTAGTGCATACAAAACCAAAGAACAGAAAGAAGGGAACAAAGAGGGTTAAAAGCTCGGTACACAGTACCGAGCACAAGACTTAAGAACTGACTATTTGCGCTTCCCCCCCCCCTTTAACAACAACACCAAACTGCAGGTAAGATGTGGGGGAATCAAACCGTAATATTCCGTCCTCAGAACTTGAATAGGTTCAAATTGAATTTGGACAATGACCTCAAGAATAAATTCCCGAGGACAGTCTGGTGCGAACATGTTTAATATGAGCATTCCAAGTCAATCCCTGATTAAAGAATATTCAAATACATTTGGAAGAATCCACCTTTTTTATCATCGTATCATCCAATACAACGTCTGGGTCGTCATCGGAACATCCTGATTGCAATGCGAAAATCAAGAAATTTTATTTTTAAGAGTTTACTGTGAGATTTAGGCTATTAGAATGTTGGACACAATATTGTTAATGTCCACATAATAATTGTTGTTCCTGGACTTGTTTTGATTTATTGCTGAGAGTGGCGTGTCATCAGCGTACTGTACAAGTATTCTCTGCAGTAATGATGACCCATCATTGACATAGATTAAAAAAGGAATAGGACTGAGTACTGATCCCTGAGGGACTCCAAATCTTAGGTGAATCGGTTCAGAGAGTGTATTTGAGATCTGGACAATTTGTTTTCTATAGCTTAGGAATGAACTAAACCACTGCAGAATCAATCGCCAAAAAAGCAATACACGTTCATACTGTGTACACGAAAATGTAAGTAACGGTATCCAATAACTATGGTATATTCTATGTTTCCTATAGAAATATTTTATTAGCTGTGCGTTAGTGAAGCCTATCACTTAATAGTGTGAAAAATATCATTTAACGATATCTCAAAAACGAGCCTGCCTATTCACTTTGAAGTTGACATAAAGCTTCATGTCTATATGGGTAACACAGATTGATGGTGCACTTCATGGGTTTTGCTGAACTTAAGTGAATATGTTTTACATTGATCTTATGGGTAACCATAGTGGTATTCATATGAGAATTTTAAAATGTGGCATATCTATTTGTAGTGTGAAAATATAAATTTCAAAGTGACAAGCCAATATTGAAATTTGTTGACAGACTTTATTTCAATCCACTATGTGTTGTAGTACCCTGACTATCTCACAAAAACCTTTATATTTTACACACTGCTATAAAACCTAACTTAATAAACGAAACTTATACTTGTATCATGTTGACGGATATTTTCAGAAAGATTTCATTAGTATACCTTAAATATGCAAGAAATTTTTCTCCAGAGGCAAGATACAGATAGGACATGGTTGGTTCTATGATAGTGCTTGTCAAACTAAAACATTTTCTGAGCATTTTTGATAGCTATCACTAAGTAGGATAACACCATTTCTGTTTTACCTGCCAGAGGGATGTGTAAATTTATTATATATATATATATATATATATATATATATATATATATATATATATATTATATATATATATACTAGCTGTTTCCCGCGGCTTCGCACACTTGGTGTAAGTTTTGCCCCTGAGCATTACGGTTGAAAAATTATATTTCCAACCCCGATGTAGATTTTAGCCTTATGTCACGATCAAGAAAACGTTGAATCGTCAAAAAGTATTGTACATCCGCATCGAATGTATCTCTCATTACAAAGTGGTCTACCACTCAACCTTTAAGTTCAACCAAAAATTTAGTTTAGACAATTATACATCATAACTTAGCGCCTTCAAATAGTGTTTCACTGTTTAATATACGTATCTATCTCGTAATTGCAGGTTATAATGTGCAGGCGCTTTGAAAACTTTTGGTCTTCATTTTATTCGTTTATATTCACGCATATGTGACAGAATACAGGCCATAATACAAAACTATCCTATCTGAATCGGTAAGTTAGCGCTAAATTACGGTGTACATGTGAACATTTGATTGAAATTGGTTCAGTCGTTTTGGAGTTTATTGGCAACATTACATTTTTGCGACTCAACGATTTATTATATATATAAGATATTTACACAATTTATATGTATATATATATAGTCTGTCTGTCTGTACGTCCTAGTTCAAATGAGATATACTTTTCAAATGTACACTTGGTGTAACGTACCCCTGACTTACGGTAAAACTTATAGTAAACAAATATCTAAGGTAATACGTTATTCCTGCTTTGTGCGGCCCAATTAGGCGTAAGCAACAGCTGCGCCTGTGTCAAAGATATATAATTCCATTATATTGCCTTTATTAAATCTAACAATTTTTTCTTTCTTTATGCGGTCTAATTAGGGAAGCGTACTCAACAGCTGTGAATGTGTCACAGTAATATAATTACTATGTGTCATTTTAAATATAGAATAATGTCATTGAATTATTCACCTAGTGGAGTGAATTTGAATTCCTATCCGCCACCCCCTGCAAAAAGAATGGATCTCATTTAGAGCAGATATTGAATCTCGACCTAGGCTTCCATTATATTGCCTTTATTAAATCTAACAATTTTTTCTTTCTTTATGCGGTCTAATTAGGGAAGCGTACTCAACAGCTGTGAATGTGTCACAGTAATATAATTACTATGTATCATTCTAAATATAGAAAAATCAATGAATTATTGACCTGGCGGAGTCAATTTGAATTACAAACCGTCACTCCCTGCCGGGGTGTATGGATTTCGTTTAGAGCAGATATTGGAGCTAGACCTAGGCTTCCATTATATTGCCTTATTAAATCTAATGGTTTCCTTGTTTATGCGGTCTGATTAGGGAAGCGTACTCAACAGATGTGAATGTGTCACAGTAATATAATTACTATGTATCATTCTGAATCTAGAAAAATCAATGAATTATTGACCTGGCGGAGTCAATTTGAATTACAAACCGTCACTCCCTGCTAAGATGTATGGATTTCGTTTAGAGCAGATATTGGAGCTCAACCTAGAGTTCCACTATATTTCCTTTATAAAATTTATTGTTTCACTTATGTATGAGGTTTAATAAACACATCAAATAAAAGCGTTTTAAAGCAGGGACTTGTATTGAAGAGAACGTGGAGGTACGATATGTGTACAATGAAAGATAAAAGATATTAATTTAGTTTCTTCTGTTACAGGTATTCTTTACTCCTTTTTTTAATATCTACTCTCTCTTTCTTATGAATTAAACTGAATCCATGGAATTGTTGCATTCCAGGAATTTAATAATAATTACATTTATAAATTTTTGAAATAAAAAATATTTGCCATGATTTGCTGGTTTTAAAATTAAATAAGGCTAAGCAATATTATTCACATAACATATTTCATATGTTTTACATTTTGCCTATGTTACTAGATATTTATATATGTTTTATTTGAAATTGTGATTACAGATTCAGTCAGTTTGTTTACTAAAAATGTGTGTCACAGAAAAAGTGTCCCTTATAATAAAATAAGTACGAGCTTGTGTTATAAGGATTGGTATGCTTAGAAGTAAGTGATAAGTTCAACTTGTGAAAGAATACTATCAATATCCGCTCTAGTTTAGGCGGACTCGACCATGGGGTACCCCTCCCATGGGACGGTATCAAAAGGTTTAAAAAGCGAAGCAATGTTTTTCCTCAAATGATATTTTTCTTAATGCTTAAACCAACCTTCAGCCACAAAAATAAATGTTAAATCAGTCTCAGCAAACCATACAAAGAACGTCTAGCTGGCACAAAGTGGCGCCTACATGTCGCCTAATCTAGTGTCCTGACAATGATATATGTGATATTGATGTGTCAGGCTGTCAGTTTTACATCTTTTTAGGTTCATATTTTTTAATCCATTTGATAACTTTCCCTTTGGAATTCCACTAATATTACCGAGGATAATGAATGATTCCAAGAAAAATTAGGTTTTTATCTTTCCCATAAATGTTGGGTTTCGATTCATACGTTATTAAACCACAATCTGATCAAGCAAACTATTTAGAAATTCTTTACAAGAATATAGATCTTAGATAACATAAATAAATCATACTTTTGTTGTTTCCCTGCACCATGAAATATGAAATCGTCCTTCATCAAAATTGAAGGATTTTCTCAAAAATTATAGCATCTATTCATTTCTTGAAAAAACTTTTATAAACAAATAAAGTTTTTTGCGTATCATATAAATCTATAGTTTTTCAAAAGTAACGCGATACTGTAAGTCACTATCAATAGCTCCCTATTTAATCGTTGACTGACCATTTGGCCAGGTTTTGAGTGTTCTTTTCCCGATCGCAATTTGCATACATCGTTCACATAAACAATAATGCTGCATATGTGGTCAACTTTCTTTTCCGAGCACGATTTTTGTTCTTCAAAAAACTAATGTCATTTGTTTTCGTCCTCAAATGAAATTTGTTATTAAAGTATTTCGGAGAAACTGTTATTTTTAAATTACATTTTTATTCTTTATAAACATTCCATTCCACACATAATTTATAATAATGTGGTGTTATTTACTGTCCGGGATTTAGATGGCAGAACGTAGCTTAAGGGTGACAGCCTCGCTACTACCTGCCCTGAAGACGATTAGTCAAGTTGACATGTTACATTCATTACTACTAAAATAATATCATAATAAGACTTGAGGTTGCGAATAAAATGTATGTAACAATAAATTGAAACCATAAAGTAAACAATAATAAACCAAATATTTTAAAAAATTTTATAATAATAGTAGCATTGAAAATTATCAGTTGAGATTTTACTAAGTGTATTTAGTACGGTATGTTTTTAAGTTACCATATCTACATTAGCATTTATTTTATAATTTGTTTTTATTTGTCACATATTTTTCACTATCTAACTGCAATTTAGACAAGATTGTACTTTATTATGATTTTAGAATAATGGACTTTCCATCGAATGGCTTATTCGGGCAATTTAAAAAATTCAGGCAGGGTTAAGTAGAATTAGGTATTCGAATTTGAAGATGAGGTTTCCAAATTTCATGTTCCCAGCTGTGCCCTTTCTCGAATAACGTGCGGGTGGTAATGCTTCGCTAATGATCAGCCAAATGATGTGTGATATATAAGATATAATAATCAATGAATTTCGTAGAAAAAAGAATTCGTTCTCGAAACCGAATCTAATTGGACGAAATGTAGTAGTATAACAAAATATAAGAATAATTTAGTTATGAAATTTACTGCAATTTACAAAAGTTTTGAATTTGAGGAGTATTTTCAGGACGACAATTTGAGATACGAGAAAATACCAAATTACCATTTTTAAAGCTCAATCAATTAAAAATAAATATATTGAATTCGATTTGTGATCTGACCTCTATATCGGAGATGAGCCAAAAACTGACTCGTCGGAAATTTAAAACTGAAAAGCGATTGCCCTCAGATTTGAGCTACGACCTTTAGTTTAGCCGGTGCAGAGCGGAGGAAGATTTTACTGGTCTGCTTTTATGAATTATTTGGAGTAAATAAAAAAGAAAACTGCCAACTTTCAGACATTTTCTGGCAATTTCATGGTCTAAGCTATAACTGTACCAAATTTTGAATTTATAGCATCCCAAAAAGTGGATTACACTCTCTAAGTATGCAACATGCGGGTTTTTATTTTTTGTTTTTTAGGACATTCCACCGCCCACTTCGTAAGCTAACCCTGACTTTTCTTTTTGATTTCTTAGCACAAGAAACTTAGTAAATTCCACCTAGTCCTATAAATACCTTTCCGTTGCTTCTGGAGCATTTTGGACAGGGCATTTTGAATGAATACGGTTGGAAGTATAGTCTGCCTCCTATCGAGATTCGTGAGGAAATGTTTAGGGCACTAATCTCAAACCATGTCCTCTCGGAAGAAGGAGAAGCCAGCTCTGAACCAGGCTCTCCAGTCAAAACAGGCAGGGGGAGGCACACCCTTGTGTCTATGCTGGCAAGAACCTTTAACTCTCAGGTAACAAACCCCACCATTTTAGGCCATTTAATAATCGGGATTAATGGACAAAGCTAATGATAAGAATTTGAAATTTTTACAGTAAATATATGAAATGTGACCGGAGCGATTGCCATATTCCTTATTTTGAAAAAACCAGTAAATTTTTATCTTGTCTAAAATGTTACGTAAAGAATATTACTTTTATATATTTCGGTATCAAAAATATGTTATCCCCACTGGTAAAATTTAATATAAAATTGTGCATTCTTACCATTACAAAAAAACTATTTATATAGAAACTGTGTAGATTTTTAAAAAGACAAAAATTGCCTTAAAAATTTATTATGTAAAAATTTTGATTTGAATTGGGTGGAAATTGTGATATTTCACCACTATTTCCACAATTTTACTGTGTAGTATTCAACACTGAATCTTTTTAATTCAATGATTTAGCAATACAGACACAATATTACAGTTTTTTTAATATTGCGTAATGATTGATGCTTTTTACAAGATTATACAAAATGTTTAAAAGGAGCATTTCTGTTTTTATTCTTATTTTGTACAGTTTATAAAAACCAATTTTAGCAACATTTTGTTACTTCACATTTTTTTGCAAAACCTGAAGTTTTTGTTAAGATGTACGTACAACCTCATTAAATAAATGTTAAACAAGAAGTGTGCTATTTTTTGGTTCATAAATACACTTGAGACGTTATCAAGTCAATACATAATAGTAATACAAGTAGTAATATAAAATACTTGATCGATAACTTATAAGAAAACTTGTTATGAATTTCTAAAATAACGCTTCCAAAATATAAAGCAGAGTCCTGCTACTATAGAAAGTGCCAGATCTACGATTCATGAAGACTGAGAGAAAAAGAGATGCAAGCTGGTGGAACACAGATAACTATTTCCCGATACTCGGTTTGTAGAGGATATGGGCCAGCGGGCTGCGTTATCGTACGAACGGTAGGAAACAGGAAACGATGATACTCATGTGATCTAACGGTCAGTGTGGGATATTGACACATGGTCAACATTAAGGGAACTTTTCTATACCTCGGCCATGTAAGAGTTGCATTATTGCTTCTGCCGGGTTACAATAATGTCATAATCTATATTGTGTTTTCATTACGTTTTAATTTACATTTACAAGTACATTGTTTCAGATCGGCCACGACAAAACGGGAATGCATCAGTTTATTCGTTTTGCTTTCAAGCGTAAAAAATCCAAACGATTGTACTGAACTTTTAAGAGGAATTCTTACGGTCCTTGGTATGAATAGAGGCCTATTCTTATTTAGAAATTTCCTCTGGCTTACGCCCCAATGGTCATTAAAAGTAGCGAAAAATCCAATCTTGGTCTCTGAAGCGAAATACTAATTCAAAGGGCCTGTCAAATATACTAAACTCTTCTGTGTAAACATTGTTTTGTGTCAACACAATCATACGTTTAATTAATTTAACCACTATTTACATTTTTTTACATTATAGTGAGTAAATTCTCTAAAACATAACCTTTAGTTTTCACGCTGTTTTTAGATTTCAGCGATTAGGTACCTTAGAAAATGACCTAAATTATAAGATAGTCAGAATTTAATTCCTAAGACTCCCTTTGAATAAGTCGGGATGAACTATGCTAGGTGAAAATTTGCTAGACTGTCCTTTTGAACTATTATAACAATTCCAGCTCTAAGTATTGTAAAGTGTTTAAAATATTTTTCAGTTTCTGTAGAAACAAAACAGGAAAAAAGTGTCATTGTATTTTTAAAAGTAAATTTCTAGCAAATATTTAGTATTAGACATGAAAGTCAAAGTTACTAATTAAATTTTGCTATAGATTAAGACTGTTATAAAACCTATCTTAGTAATCTTTTTACAGAAATAGGCTTCTCTGATGTGTGAGATATATGTTCTTGATTGAGAAGCAACGCAAAACCAAGTATGGAACAAAAACACTAAGAACGAAGTAAATTACAATACATAAAAATACATGTTTGACGTATTTTTTTGATCATGGTTACAAGGCTCAAGAACACAACATTGGCACCTGAATCAACAGTGCTCATGTATGCACAAAGCTTACGAAGCTGCGTGCGAAGGCGTGGGTAACTGCTAGTTATAACTATACATATGTTATTGTATATAATGTTTCATAGGGGCTAAAGAATTGTAAAGTAAATATTTATTTATAAGTGTATAAATGGAATAATTTTCAAATTTAACTTAGAAGTTATTGTCTTTATTTTTCCTTTGAGAAGTTATTTGTGGGGCGACGATGAGATAGAAATGGGATTAGCTGTAGATGGTAAATATTACAATGAAGCCAATCTTATTCTGAAAGGCCAGTAATAACTACTACTGACAACTGCCCAAACAATGACCGAACTATTTCCCAATAATTGCACTGCGGTCGGTATCTCGCTACGGGCCAGAACGATGATGTGTTTTTGTTTGCGGATTGAACGGCCTAGTTTCGTACATTTCACTAAGTCCTTTATCACACATGAATAAAGTAAAAAAAGCTCTTTAAAGTAAAAGAAATATACATGAGAAATTGCTGAGAATAAAATAATAGTACGAGAAAACAAATCTAGTTTGCACAGACTTCTTTTTCAAACATAATTTGTTGATACCCCTAATGAATTACAACACATTTTCCAATATTAATTTAGTTTTGCGGGGTCTTTCAGAATTCAGGATTCCATCGTCAGGCAACTTCACAAATTAATAAATATTTACATTTTCTAAACAATAAGGACAAAAATATCATACCCCGTAAATGATTAGGAAAAATATTTAGCCAGTACAAAATGTTTAAATCTAATTATATTTTAATTCTCTTATGAATTGTGATGAGAGTCTTCATTATTAATATTTTTTTCTTGATTTCTGTTTATTAAAAATGTTTCCCAAACATTGAAGTATGTTTTGTTTGTAACTTCTTTAATAACGTAAATTTTACTACTAGAGATGGTGTGTCCCGATTCAATACAGTGTTTCGCAAAAGCAAATGTTTCAGTTCTTCCATATTTTACAAGTAATAAATGTTCTTTGAATTGTATCTTGGTTTTCCTTTTTGTTTGGCCAGTTTAAAATTTGTCACAGTCGTTGTATTTAATTTAAGGGGACTTGAACGCTCCATATAAACCCATGTTAAATTAGGTACTTTTGTGTCCCATTATCTTAGAAAGCAATAAAGATACCAACCTGATATTTTTATCACTTACTATGTGGTCCTATACAAAGCTACTGATCTATTTTTATGAACTTATACCTCTGTTTGGCCAAGTTATGATTTTTTTTATCTAGCGAGTTCAAAATAACCCTGAAATATAGACTATTTTTCAGTAAAATGAGGCCTAATAAGTCAATAGTTGTTTTAATTGTTTCTTTGTAGATCAGTAGCATTATAGATAAGTACTAAACATCCTGTAAAAATTTCAGCTTGTTATCTTTAGTACTTTCAGAGAAAACGGGTCATTTGTGTGAAAAATCAAAATTTTCGGGAAAACGCAAAAAACCAAAAAAAATTAGATAAAAAGTATATTTTTCACAATACTTGAGCTCTAAAAACCTCCAGGAACATAATGTTCATCATTCTCCTCTTCCTCTCCAAGAGCTCTCCTTCTTTTCTTCACTCGACTTTCCTTGGTCATCACTACTACCTAATTTCTTCTCAGAAGAACTGGGTGGCACTACAACTTTTGGAGTAGTAGGCCGAGGCCTAACTGTTGAGTCTTCATCTGGTGAAACTGAAGGTAACCTTTTATAAAACCGGTACTTTGGGATTATACCGACCACACCAGTATGAAGAACACAAAAATATAAATTTATAGAAATAAACATGATAGAACGAAAACACAACTGTTTAATTACATAATTACAAGCATTTCCCGGTATTGTGATCGGTATTGTTGTCGCTGTTATCTTATCTTTCTCGATAATCCCGATTAGGGCAGGGCGCGGCATCACATGATTTGCACGGTACATAATAGCCTTTCCATTACAATTCAATTTATATTTCTGATCATCCCCTCTAGAATTCGCTATTTTACTGATAGGTACTATCTCAAGGGATGTTTTTCTTTTGTCGACATCAGCGCGGGGCAGCACCCAAGGTACTGCCGAAGCCCGCGCTGGTGGCCGGAGGCACTCGCATTTTGGGTGGCGGAGTGTGATCAAGAATAAAAACAAGTTTTGAGTGTTTTTCAATAAAGAGTTTAGTTTTAGTTTGGTAATGTTTGTTTTTGTTGAATTTTTGTGTTTGGAGAAATGTAGAGGTAAAACACGGAAGTACAACAAAGCAACGCACCAGCTGAACGGGTGGCGAGACTCTGCAATCACGTTATCTACTAGACCGCTCGACTTTGACCTCTGTCTGAGGGTGGGGAGGGGTTTGCGATAAGACAATTCCTGTTTTATATTGACGAAATATTGTTCTACGCTAATCTAGTAATCAGTAGAAGCAAAATGTCAAATAACGATTTATGTCTGGGTGTGGTCGGTATAATCCCAAAGTACCATAAAACTTATTACCTTTATTGGTACGTTTTTTAAAGATTCCTTTAGGTCTAGTAATTATATTATCAAAGATCACTTTGAAATAAAAGTCTATAAACACTGAGTCAACTTCCAATAATAACAAAATATTGTCAGAACAACAAAGTTGCTAGGTTACAAACAATTGACAATAACAAAACAAGCAGACATCTGTCAAAACTGCTAAGGTCATAGAAAAACAAAACCTAAGAGTAAGTAAATAATAAATCAGTAAAATAAGCACTATAAGAAAGCTCAACACTGGATACAGCCGTCAATGGCGTTGCAGAGGCAACTTCAAAAATTTATTTGAAGCATTTAGAAATTTTTGTGAGTGATAGTATTAATATCATTGTATTCCGAAAATGTCAAAGTACAATAAAAAAAAAATTAAAAAATATATGTTGAAAATAATTTTACTTAAAAATATGTATTGTTTTAAACGTAGAGCCACCACTTTTGCAACATTCTATTGTATACATAAGAAACAGAATATTCACGGGTGAAAGAATGGATATCGGAGTCTGAGCTTATTTCACGCCATCGTACTTTCTGACAAGATGTATGGGTTTCATTCAGACCGAGTATTGAGGCTTAGTTCCTCATATTGAAAGGAGTCCAGGAGATTCAGTCAGTACCTTTGTGTGATTGGATGTCTTCTGAGGGCCCTTGATACTCGAATGGAAGTCCTCTTTTTTTACTTGGAAGAGATAACAGTTATTGTATAGTCGTATATACTACACCTATAACTAATAAATTATACATTTACTACATTTCCTAAACTCGCATTAAAACTTTTAACAGTTTTTTGAAAGGTTAATTGTAACAAATGATATTAAAGTTTGTTATTGACGATGGGAAGGTTTGACAGGATAACAGGATTTCGGACATTTCCCATCGATATATCATCCCACTTTCATTCGTGCCGGTGTGATGTGTGATTGTATTTCTCGTACTCATGACTTGTAGTCGGGACTTGCATTCTCTGCAGTGACAACGCCTGGACTAGACTTCAAGCAGCTTTTGGGTATGTTTGAACCTTTTTCCTTCTTTCTGTTTTTCATTTTTCTATTTATACTAATACCTCCTTCACCTGACGAAGAGGATAGATGCCAATCCTCGAAATGTTGTTTTATACCTTCTGTAACATACAACGATGGCAAATGGCTGAATTCCTGTTATCGTGTCAAATGATATTAAATAGTAAAACATGGATAGAATTGAAGTACAAATTAGTGAGTTCTGATTACAAGTAGTAGAAAGTATTGGGATTCACGGGAAGGGATACTCTGGGTTGTTAAAATACTTTTAATATATATTCTACAGTAAAGTTTGGAATTAAAACGTAACCATTTAAGCCCTTTTTGAAATTTGGAGGTTGGTAAATTTTAACCGTCTATTCTGTTTTGAAAGTCCGAATTTTACTCTATTGTAACTTTGAAGAACGAGAAAATTACACGGTTAAGGGAAATAAAGAAGCTTGGGAAAGTGACCAAATTTCACGTCGTAACCCACCCAGTTGAAATAAGAAAGAGGAGGATGGAGCAGAAAACAGTAGTGGAAATACAGAACTATATATGTAGCTCACAGCATTCTGTCTTGAGATATACTCGTTATTGGAACGCATATCACTACAATAATTGAGGAGAAGGTTTTGTAAAATACTAAAAAGGAAAATAACAGATTTCAATTATATTATTATTTTTTTAATGAAAGATTAATCATTATGAGATGTCAAATATGAAGAATGAGTTGTGAAATAGGAGGTTAACACATTTGTAATCAAACAGAATAACTAGCTTCCCACAATACCTGCACCATGTACAGATTTATTAATTATCATAATATAATTTTTTTTATAATATATTTATTTTTATCATTAAGTCATTTTAAAAAATCGTACAACTATTATTAATAAATCTGTTTGATTAAAAATTTGTTTTAGTACAGCATCACAAAATACTTTGGCTCAAGAACTATGTGTAAAAAGTGCTGTAATTTTAAACTATGATGTATAGCCGTGTTTTCCGAACTTTTAACAAATATTAAAACAAAACATATAAAAGAAGAATTACATATTTATCTAAATTATAATAAAGGCCCTCATAACATTTTAAATAGTAATCTGAAAAATAAGACAAATCCAATTTTAAAAAAAATTAAAATATTAAATACAGATTACTAATTAGAAAATTACAACTGTGTCATTTAAATTTAACATATGTTTAAAAGGTCCACATGTGTATATCTAATTGTTTATTATTTATTTATTTATTTATTTAGAGATTAATGTACACTGAAGATGGTTAAAAACCGAAACACGTGTATGTAATAAAAAGTTTTAATTTAAAGGGTTTTAGTTATTTTCATTACATTAATAAAACAAAACAATTTGTAAGAGTAAAGTGTTAAATACAAACACTTTACACATTAACACCATAAACACATTACTGTCACAGCGTCCACAGCTTCAAGGTATTTCACCGTTTACACACAGAGACCACAGGAAAGTTTACGTTAGTTTGTTTGTTGGAAGAGTTAGTTACCATACAAAACGAAAAGCATACAATAAATATTGACGGTGGTTGGCTCTAAGTTATTTTCACTCACAGCAGTTTGTTACTTAATCAACGTAGTAACAGTGTGTTACAACATTTACAAACAGAGACCACAGAGAGGTTTACGTAGTCCGTTAGTTGGAAGAGTTTGTTAACGTCCAACACAAAAAGCTTGCAATAAATATTGAAGGTGGTTTGCTCTAAGTTATTTTCACTCACAGCAGTTTGTTACTTAACAGTGTGTTATAACATTTACAAACAGAGACCACAGAGAGGTTTATGTAGTCCGTTAGTTGGAAGAGTTTGTTAACGTCCAACGCAAAAAGCTTGCAATAAATATTGACGGTGGTTGGCTAAGTTATTTTCACTCAGAGCAGTTTGTTACTTAATCAACGTAGCAACAGTGTGTTATAACATTTACAAACAGAGACCACAGAGAGGTTTATGTAGTCCGTTAGTTGGAAGAGTTTGTTAACGTCCAACACAAAAAGCTTGCAATAAATATTGAAGGTGGTTGCCTCTTAATTATTTTTAATTATAGCAGTTTATTCTTATTCGTCTACACAGTGTGTTACAACATGAACGAACAGAGACCACAGAAGTGTTTACGTAGTCTGTTTGATGGAAGAGTTAGTTAGCATACAAAAGGAAAGGCATACAATAAATATTGACGGAGGGTGGCTCTAAGTTATTTTCACTCATAGCAGTTTATTCCTATATTTCTGTAACAACAACGTATTACAACATTAACAAACAGACACCAAAGAGAGATTTACGTAGTCTGTTTGTTGGAAGAGTGGTTTTTACCAACAAAAGGAGGCTCGTACGATAGCCTAAATATTGACGGTAGTTATCTCTTAATTATTTTCACAGAATAGTTTCTTCCTAACCCTTTCCATGAAACTGTCGCAATCAGCTTTTTGTTCTACATCGCAAACTGTAGTTACCTGGACATCTGACAAAAGTTGCGCACTATTCATTGTTATCGCCCGACTGTTATCGCCCGACTGTTATCGCCCGACTGTTATCGCCCGACTGTTATCGCCTGACTGTTATCTCCCGACTGTTATCGCTCGACTGTTATCGATCCGAAATTGGTTGCTATAGCAACCGAACGTAATTTTTACATTGTTCTCTGCAGCGGCGCATTTGGTGGCTTTTTCCCTGTAGGTAGTGATTTGACTGGGCAATTCTTGAGATCTGCGCGCAAGCTCTCTTCCTGTGTCGAATTGCGTGTTATATGTTGCATCTGAACATTGACTACTAATGCAGGATAATGTTTTGAATTATCAATTTTGTTTCTACACTAGGTGATATTTCTCTGTATTCAGTGAATCGGTTAATGTTTAAAAATAACTTTAAATGATCCAAGGAGTTCAACACTTTAATTTAATGTTAATTTTACAAACTTTGGTCTGCCTTGTGTATAAAAGCAGGCATAAGTAAAAATGTATTTTATTTCAATCGCCTGTTAGTAGAGATATAAAATACATAAAACACTTTTAAATCATCCTCGTATACTAATTTAGTTTTGAAAACCCTTTAATAATCATGTCTTCTAAAACTAAACAAGTATACTTGTTATAGGCGGATGAACTGTGTTTGTAAATGATTTTAAATTGATCAATATTACGCTACAACTTTATTTCAAACATATTTTACACACCTAAGATCTATTTTTTTCAAATATAAGTGAAGTACGTTTACGAGAATAGTATAAATTTATTCATCAGGTTATATTTAGAGAGAATATACACTCTAAAGCTCAGTTATAAAATTTAAGTCTTGATTTGTTTAAAATTTAGTAAAATTGAATACATTTGCAAGTATTGTTTAGTCAATTTATTGTAAGTGTCAACAGAAGATACTTCCAATCAACATGTATGAGTTAGTGGATATTCTTTGAGATTTCCTTTCACTTCCATCTGGTGTAGCCTATTTACTCTCCGGCTTATTTATAATGATATTAACATAACTTGTCCTCACAGTGAAAACGGCTCTCTTGCACAATTTTCTCGAACCATTGTGAAATGTCACAAAGGATAATACAACAAAAGAACACAGTCTATCTTTTCACTTTTATCACCTGTTATCACTAATGCTTCTTTACTCCCGTATCAGGATAATGAGGATATTTTAAATGTATGTTGTCAAAATTTACATAAATTATAAAAAGATTATCTGATCCATCTAGCGCTCTCAAGGTTTTACGGCACGTGTCTTATTTTAATGATGGAAATACGATTTAGTTTCTGAAAGAATTTTGTCCAATCATAAAATTCACATTGAGTTAACACCTATCCAGCTAAACGGCGTCGAGCCTCCTTGTGTCAAAAGTGAGCTGAAACCCGATTATGGTTTAAAATATATCACGTAATATGTCTATTCCGATGTTGTTTCAAATGCGCTCAGCTACCAGACGTCTATAGCAGTTCTGTACAAAACTGTTTGACTCTGGGCCACCATCCTCTTCGGTGCAATTGGTCCCAACAACGAGTAGGCTTTGCCAGTCAATGTTCACTTTTAGAAAGTCCCTAGGATTATATTAAAAATGCATTGACAATTGGTCCCCTAATCGTGATGATACATAGTTACTAAAAATGTTTTAGGTTGACTGGAAATCCAAAAACCTAAATTAATAAAATATGGGTATTAAGTAATTTCCGTATTAACAAAACATAGGTAAAACATATTTAACCATTAGAAATAGCATGGTACAGATATGCAGAATACGGTCAATATTAAATAAGATGGAACAATATTTAAGAATATAACGAAACAGGGCTTTAGCAAATATATAAAAAGGACTGACAAGAGTCGAGTACACGGACATGCAGAAGTTGAGACAACGACGTATAACTATTTATAGTATCATGAGATGTAATGAGAAATAGATTGTGAGCCTTCACAGCAAGTTATAGTACACCATCTGGCTTGTTTAAATTTCTTTCTGTAATTATTTCTTATAACTTAGCCAAATTTTTATAAAAAAAAACATATTTTTAACCCTTTCTTACCTTACTAGAATATTCTATCCTGTGGACAACACACATGAAAAACTGTACGAATTTATTTTCGTTTCTATTACAATACTCTCCCGAATAAATATCCAGCTGTCCATCAGCGTCGTTTTCCCTGCAACCAACTGTGGGCAATTCCACTGTTTTCTGAAGAAGAGGTGGATCATTTTTGTCACCGAAAATCCAGATACAAGCAGATCAATAACATTATACAACTACATACATAGCTTTAGTATAAACGAAAGATATACTAAATTCTCAGTTTCCGTGCACGTAAAAATTAAGTTTCTTAAAATTAATTCTTTTTTTATAATTCAGAAATATTAAAACATAATACCTTTACTGAGCAACATTTATATAATTGTTTTGTCAAGACCAAGATGGTTCAAACCATCTTAAGACTGTGCTCCCGGTAATGAAAGTTCCAGCGCTTGAGGGCTTCCACTAAACTGGAAAATTGTTCGGAATTCTTGGGTAAATTAACGTCCATTCTTACTTTAAAAAGCGTTAGAGATTGAAATGCAAACTCATTCTGCTGTTTTGTACCAAAGTTACTTTGACGACGTAAACGTTCGGTGAATAAAATGAAGTTGATTTTTCTTCAAGGTTAGAGATATATTTGATGTTTCATTCCCAACCGTTAAAAATATTTCAATCTGCTGTTTTGTACCAAAGTTACTTTGACGACGTAAACGTTCGGTGAATAAAATGAAGTTGATTTTTCTTCAAGGTTAGAGATATATTTGATGTTTCATTCCCAACAGTTAAAAAATATTTCAATTCTTCAAAATATTTTTGAAGAATTTAAAATAGTTTATTTTTACTTTCTTAAGAACTTCCTATTATGGCAGATAATAACATTAATATATATAATGCATAATACAAGATAAAAGTACGCTATACTACATGTTGCGTAGCCGACTTCCCTGAAGTTTCATACAAAATTTCAAATCTGTAGCTCATTTCATTCACAAAATGTTCTACGGACACACAGTAATTTTACACCCTCCAAGTACACAGTAGAGAATGATACTGTGTAATAAGCCTACTGCCTACTGAATATTAAGCTTCAACGACGCTTAGCCAAATTCCATGGAAGGACATGCCCATCATCAAACTCCACCTATTTATATTGAAATAAACCGCTACTACAAGTTTGGACCCAACAAAATGCAATATAATTTTACAATACAATCTAAAATACTAATGTAATGCTTGTTTCGTGATATAACCTTAGCTCAGCTAGTGGAGTTTCAAAATATTCGCTAGTTTACATTCACTGGCTCACACAAGTCGTTAATGAGAGAAAGTATATCTTATTTTCTTCTACTCACTATTTATTATCTGTTATATTATAATTAATGTGTATTTTGATAGTTAAATTTTCCGTATTGCTGATTCTACAAAATATAACGTGATTTTATGCAAGGATAGAGTAAATTTGTTCATTAACTCTTATACTTTAGATTTGTGACTTCTACGTCTCTAAATTATCGATGTTCAGCAAAGTCTAAATTATGATGAAGATTGTTATTCAAGAAAAGTATCCGATCATTTAACTCGATTAACTCAACTAACTTATTGAATGTTACGGGGAATTCTTTCTTTGACCATCATTAAAACATTAAGGACACTTACTGCCATCGCACTTTACATACGGCTGTTGAATGCTCACATGTATCGAGTGATAAATTCTAATTCAAATTAAATTTTATTTACTGCCGTAAACATTACTAAATTTTTGGCATCGTCTCAAATAGTTTTTGCACGATACAAACATACATTATATGCACTCACACCCCACTCATTCCTGCTAATATTCCTACTTACAGCGCCAGTTGTCAGTCTATTGATTGAGCGGGATCCCCCGACCTGTGTTTACCAGTTCGATATGAGTCCCTGCGTCTTGTCTCATATCCATGTATGTCTCGGCTCCTTGTCAGGGCACATTATACATAAAAAAATACATAAAACATAAAAAATAACATTGTCTTCAAAATGTACAAATGGGTCAACAGTTGTAACTTTTTGAAGGCTTCCATTCAATATTCTTTAAACTTCAGTTGTGAAATTATTCGAATTGCTTGTTTTTGCATTTTTTAAACTGTTAAGAACTGACGATTGGCGCTGCCCCCTCCTCAAAATCAAACCGTAGGTAAGGTAGGTAACCGTGGGTAAATCAAGCCGTAATATTTCCGTCCTCAGACCCTGAATAGGGCAATATTTGGCCAATGACTTCAAGACATAAATGTCCACGGACAGTCTGGAGCAAACATATTTAATATGAGCATTCCAAGTTAATCCTCGATCTAAAAATGTTCCATGGAATTTGGAACAATCCACTTCATTTATTATGGTATCATCCGATACAACGGCTGGGTCGTCATCTGAACCTGCTGATCGCAATGCAATAATCAGAAATTTGATTTTGAAAAGTGTATTGTCAGATTGAGGCTATTAAAATGTTGGACACAATTGTTAATGCCCACAATATATTATTGTTCTAGGATTGTTTTTGACAAGTATTCTCTGTAGTAATGATGATCCCATATCATTGACATAGATTATACAAAGAAAAGGACTGAGTATTGATCCCTGAAGGACTCCAAATCTTAGTTCAATCAGTTCAGAGAATGTATTTGAGATCTGGACATTTTTTTTCCATGGCTATAGGATTGAACGAAGCCACTTCAGTGGCACACGCATGATATTCAAGTTAGTCCGGCAGTTTGGCAAGAAGTATAAATTTAGTGCATTAGGTGAACCCCAAATACTTGGTCACTGACGACTTGTTTTCGACCTTTGGTCGCTGAAACGTGATAGGGTAAGGAGATGGGTATTTCTTTAGCATACGGTGGTTTACTGAGAGGACTGGAAATAACTAGGGGATAAGGGTGATTAAATTAAGGATTATTAATCCAAATAGATTTATATTAATATAAAAATTTAATGGTATATATAACTCTGGTAGCTGGAATTGATTGAAAAATTTACCTTCCCCTCTTGTCAAATTTACCAGATGACAAAATATTACTCTTCAGTAAAGGAAGTGAATAAATATTCCCTTATCTTACACGAGTTTACTTTACAAGCATTGATTGTTTGATCACAATGTTACTGGTTTATCGTGTCAGTAAACGAAAATCTACGGTTTATTATTTTACCAAGTAAGAAATTGCAGGCTTTTTATTCAGAAGCACAAACTTAAAGTGTTTTATAAAATGTTATGACATGCAAAAACTAAAGTGAAAAAACGTAACTATTTTTAAGGTGTGTTTTTTATTTTTGCTAAGACTATTACTTTTTTTGTTGCGATAGCCTGAGAAATTGGTTAGCAAAATGCTACAGTATACAGTACATCCACTGTATATAATCCACTGATGATAGTGCGAAAAGAATTTATTTAAGATAACAAAGTAATTAATCTTGGTAAGAATTTTAATTGACGTATTTGTTTCCCTTTTGCATACAATATCGTACTTTCAGCTATTAATATTCTTGAAGTAATTATTATCTAGTATAACAAGTGTTCTCCTCTTTGAATCATTAACTATTTTAAACGATACAATTGTTCATTTTTATCCCTGCATAGAATAAACACTGTCTTTAATTACTTTTTGCATTATAGTACTGATTTACTTTTATATCCAATCAATGCACTTACAAAATCAGCTTCAAGTGCTTTTACAGTACAAGTAATCATGAGACCCATTGCAATTATGGGTCTCATTTCCTAAAACAAATTATCATAAATCATTTTTTTGGGGTTGTTAGAGATTTGATTTCTTTAGAGGAAACTTTATTGATACCTTTCCTCAAAATATCGTACATTTTTTTAAGGAAAAAATAGAGTTATCGTCTATGTTCTTTGAGCCCGTTACAATGTATGAGCTGGAAAATATTGTAAGTTCGTTAAAATAATAAATTCGCCTGGAATTGATGGTTTAAGTACTAACCTAATTAAAAACCTATTTTCAAAAATTTCAGACGTTCTTTTATTTTTTTATAAATTTAAGTTTAACAAGTGGCATTTTCCCAAATCAATTGAAGGAAGCAGTTGTGGTGCCTTTACATAAAAAAAGGCCCTAGTACTAAGTGTAGCAAACAATAGGCCTGTGTCCCTTCTCTCTACCTTCTCCAAAATATTTGAAAAGGTAGTTAAGCAGAGACTGGTTAAATATCTTTCAAAAACTGAGTTTTTAAGTAAAAATCAATTTGGGTTCAGGAATGGGTGTAGTACGGAATCTGCTTTGTTACATTTTATGAGCAAGGTTATAGAGCATGGGTGAATGATAATAAAAAAGTAAGTGGGATATTTTTGGATATAAAGAAAGCATCCGATACGGTAAATCATGAAGTATTATTAAATAAAATGTATAATTGTGGAATTAGAGGTGTCGTGTATGACTGGTTTTGCAGCTATTTAAAATCGAGAAAACAGAGGGTTAGAATAAATGGACTTTTGAGTGATTTTGGGGAAATTGAGCACGGAGTCCCACAGGGATCGGTTCTTTGGGCCCGATTTTGTTTTTGATTTACATAAATGATCTTTGCAATGCTAAGTTCAAAGGATATGTTACATCATTTGCTGACGACACTGCCTTGTGTTATATTGAAAATAGTCGTGACGATGTAGAGCAGCAATATCAATTTCGATCTGATATTGTTTAGGTGGTGGTTCCAAGTAAATAAGATTGTGCTCAGTCCAGAGGAAAACAAATTATATACATTTTAGCATAAGGGGAGAAAAAACAACTCAAAATCCGTTAGTGTACAGATGTTTAAACTGCTTAGAGGTTCCAACGTTTTGTAATGATTTTTGTTTCAAAAATTAGGGGGGTTGATACTATTAAGTATCTGGGAATCGTATTAGATAAGGAACTAAATTGGAAACCACATATAGCAATTATGAAGGGAAAATTGATGAATCAAACTTAGTATTTATAATTTTCTTAGACAATTATGCCCATCAGACGTTCTTTCGCACGGTTTACTTTTCTTTAATTCATAGTAAGTAGGCTTGATTTCGCTCTCTCCTGCTGGGGCGGAAACGTATATCACAAATTTAGGAACTTTAATAACAATACAAAAGATTTTTATAAGACTAATGACCAAAGCTAATTTTAGGGAACATTCTTATCCCTTATTTGTAAGCATGAAACATATTACCCCTTCGTTATATGTACATTTATAAAGTATTAAAATTGTTTTATATGAGAGAAGTGGTAATGCTCTGAAAAATGTAAATAAAGCAGAAATGAGATTAAGAAATGCAAATCATTTGTATGTACCAAAGCCTCAAAAAACACATTTTACAAAAAAAGTTTCTTTTATAGCTCCGAGGACATATAATTTACTGCCAGAATTAGTCAAAAATAGTAGGAACATAAATATATTTTCTAAAAAAATTAGAGTATGGTTTATAGGTCAAAATGATATTGAGTATATGTTTAAGATAATAAATTAGTGTTATGGTTTGTCTTATCTGCTAAGTCATAAATCTATTTAAATTAGACACGGTAGAGCATTATAAAAAAAACTATTTATAATATAATATTTAATGTTACATGTATAAAGCCTAACATTTTTAATATTGTAAGTCATGCATAAATTCTTTTTATTTAATACAGCACAATAGTTATAATAAAATTTAAAACTTTGAAAACATACCTAATCGTACATTATTTACTACATAAGCTACAATAACTCATTTTTATAATTTTCATTCATGCTCGTTTCCGCAATTTTAATTTTTTTACCCTTTTTGTATATAGTATCCCCAACACAGGCACAGCCTTATGGGGTACCTAAATTTCCCTTATTGTATAAAATTTATTGGCCTAATTATTGGTTTTAAAAAAAGAAAGAAAAACCTAAAAGGATGTAATCTGCTTTTTTATATTTTATTACTCTAAGTACATAAATTAGAAATAAAATAAGCGGAAAACATTTTTTTGTATTTGTTATTTACTGCTATTGTAAATACGTTATGTAATAGTATTATTTATTATCAAGCACTGACAATAATATTTGTTTGTAATATCCAGTTTGTTATTTTGGAGAAAAAAAATGATTTATTATTATTATTATTATTTTATTTTAAATACATAAACGGTTATAAATTCGGCTTAATAATCTGTAACTTTCATCAAAGGTTAGTCCACTAAACTGGGGAAAATTGATATAACTCGTTTTGATATGATAAATAATATTTTTACTATCGCTATTGTAAATGTCTTTTATCCTCACAAAGGCCTGCTTCGTTAGCAGTAAAACATAATAGTGTGATTACAGAACCTCGTGAAACTAACCTCATGCCTAAGTGGCTTATCACAGTGTATATTTTAGAATATTTAGTCGGCTACGATGATCTTGTAAAATATTGGATTCTACAGACCCATATGTCTATGGTACGAGAAAATTTTCAATTAGTTGAACATTTTTCGTCTTTGTGTAATTACCTATTTAGTAAAACATTATAAATAAATATAATTTAAACCTATAAATTATTGTTTAAAACGCCAGACTATATACTGTATAATTTTGACACACACTCCATACTGTTTATGAACCACGAGGTACACTTATATCTACACTAGATGTTTCCCGCATCTTCGCACGCTTTCGTAAGCTTTTATCGTGTATAATATTTTGAATTATATTTATAACGCTGATGTAGAGTGGCTATACATCATAACATAACGCCTTCAAATAGAGTTTGGCTATTTAATATACTTACTTGTCTTGTAATTGTAGTTTATTTTGTGCAGGCGCTTTGAAAATTATTATATTTTTATAATGATCGGTCACATAGTTTACGATTCTATAAAGGTCATACAGACAAACACTCATTTATATAACTAATACAGCTTACTTCTAGTGTTAAACACACCCGCTAAAGAAAATAATACCTGATTTGTGGTCCAAGTCCACAGATAAGGAGCGTCGGGCTTGTCTTTTATCACCTGTAATATTACATCTGAACAAATATTGGACAGCGATTTAAGCCAGTCCAATCACGATGTACGGATTACATTCCTGGACGAAAAGAACTGGTTCTATAAATACACACACCAGCATGGCCTACAAAATAAGCGTAAAATCAGAAGCTCGGCGGATCCATGCAGTAAGATAAACACCTTTTAAAGAACTATTATATTAGTACTTAAGAATGTAAACAACCTTAGTGAATTTAAAGGAACCTTTGTGAAAACCTATAAGTATGATGATAACGTTCAGTTAGTAATTTGAAATAAAACATGAAATGAAGATGAAACAGGTACGACTGCTTAAACACTGCTACAACACCGAGTGGTCGGTTTGAAGTGTATTTTTTCACGTTATCATTAGTTAAAATAACGAAGTGATAAAAGTGTCATGATCGTCTAGAAAAGTTAAGACAGTTTGAAACATTCTCGTCCGGGGAAATCTCCTCAGACAACCAACTTGATTGTTGAGGCCGCCCTGAGCAATTCTGGATTAACAGAGATTTATAGGACTAAATTTATCGAGCTGGTCTTAAGTACAATCTGTGGTAATCCTTGTAAACTAGATCTGTAATATTTTTGCCACATCGCGATCACATATAAGATACTTAGCGTTAGCTCATGAAGCGTTGTTTATTCTTTGTTGCGAAAGTATTGTTGATTAATTTGATTATGAAACTTCTGCTTATGGTATGATATATTTATGTCATAAAAATATATCTTATTTGTTTGTATTGTATGGATTTCAAACAATACATTTATTACCAGTAATTTATAAAAATTTATATAAGTTCATTTATTATTTAGCCCTTAAAGTATCAATCCTCTTAGAACCCCAATGATATTATAAATGAAAAAGTAATTTTGTTTATTTATTTCTTTTCAAGCGAAAACTATTAAACCGATTTACCGAAACTGTTCATGGAAATTCTTACGGTACCTGGTATGAACATAGAGATATTTGTATTTCGAACATATATAATGGCTACGCCCCACTGATGTTTAAAATAGCGAAAAATCCCATCTTGGTCTCTAAAATGTAATTAAAATTTACCTGTAAACGTTGTTTATTGTTTTTAATTTGTATATAATCATATGGCAGTGGTTTTGAGAACAAACGCCAGAAAAACCAAAACTGTTAAATTATAAATTTGTGTGGTTGCGAAAATATGACCTTATTTCCTAGCACTATATTCACATATAAACTTCAAAATTAACTATTTTAAGAAGAATTCGAATTGTGTATATTTTATATCCTATACTTGGGTTTCTAAAACGAAAAAATCCTTGCACTGGATCGTTTGTGCTACAGATTCCACGGTATACAATAGAACAGCTATATTTAAAAAAATCCTTCATTGTTACCCATAAAGAATACGTCATTTTCTTGTATGCTTTATTAAGGAACTGGAAAACCGGTTTACGGTTTAATTATGTTTGAATAAACTCAGTCCGTTAGCCGTGGCTTCCGAGACTAATGGCGTGGGTCCCATAAGCAGGGTATTGAATGAATAGGATTTATACATTTTTTAAACATTAGTTATTTTGCATAGCAATATTTAACTTTATTTAAACCTTAAATAGTTTAAACAGTAGGAAAGTCATTTTGTTATGATCTCAAACTACTATTATTGAATCATTACATGTTTAATAGTTATAGTTTTTCGAGGTTAACTGTAGGAAAGCGCCATTTGGTCCTATCTGCCCTTCCATACTCATGGTAAAAAAGAATTTAATGCATTTAACCAATATTTTGGCATTACACGTTACCTAAAAGGGCTTTAGCAACAGGTTCAAACTTGAATTAACAAACTGTGAACTAACATGTAATAAGAATAAATAATAAAAACAGAAATTTATATATCATGGAAAACGATGAGCTACGACAATTCATGACATTACACAAACTAACACAACAGCATATACATAAACACAAATACACATATGATATATATATATATATACATATATATATATATATATATATGTGTGTGTGTGTGTGTGTGTGTGTGTGTGTGTGTGTGTGTGTGTGTGTGTGTGTGTGTGTGTGTGTGTGTGTGTGTGTGTGTGTGTGTGTGTGTGTGTGTGTGTGTGTGTGTGTGTGTAATGGTAGCACATTCACCCGGCAAGTGAGAGATCCGGGTTCGAGTCCCGGCGGAACAAGTACTTTTTGCGATTCAATGTTTATTGAAATAAATTAAATTCGGCTATTGCCATTTATACAGATTTTATGAATGTATATATATATATATATATATATATCTGAAAAGAAAGGTGTCTACATTCAGTCTAAAGAGTGCATATCCTCCTCTTGTTGGGGGACATATCAATGGATCATGTTCCAATCAAAAGAGTATTAAATAAAAATTTTTAAAGAATACGCAATCGGGCCCTGACAGGTTATCAGATTATTTCAATCTTTCCAAACAATTCGGCAGCTTTATAACAGAAAAATATGTTTTTTGTCTCTTTTAAACATTTTTGTTTTTTCGAGTGATCGAGTTAATCACAGGTGTCGGTTTCAATTTCATTTTTGTTTGATATGTCAGTAAATAAAAATAATTTCCATTTCTATGCTATACCTAACATAAGACGAAGAATATATATTTATACAACCTTGCTAAATTATGAAAAACTCTAAAGAATTTATAAGCAACGTAACTGATTTAACATATCTAAGTGATTGGAAAAGTAGACTGTGACTCTAAGAATTTAATTGATCAAATTAAC
Organism: Homalodisca vitripennis; assembly: GCF_021130785.1. Lineage (NCBI taxonomy): Eukaryota > Metazoa > Arthropoda > Insecta > Hemiptera > Cicadellidae > Homalodisca > Homalodisca vitripennis. The sequence goes on along the minus strand of NC_060208.1, from coordinate 221,681,514 downwards.
TGTAACTTTTGTATCATACAATACATTGGGCAAACATCTAACTACCTTAGTCAGAATAGGAGGGCAGAGATTTGATATTTTTCATGAAGACAAGGGTCAGCCGCGGGCCAAACATGTCGCTGAGCACAAAAAATACAACATTTTGTAACGTAAAGATTTTGAACTTAATTTCCATACTCTGTGGACGCTGAAATGGCTGTTGGAAATTTGTTTTATATAGCATTCATAACATTATAACTCAAATTAAGGTCTCTGTGGGATTTTCGTTGTGATTGTTTGGTAATTCCACCAACTGTTGATAGCTAATATCCATAACAGTTAATATCCGTACGTATCAGTTAACATGTATCAAGTCTCAACATAATATATATAATTTCAATAAACATTGAATCGCAAAAAGTGAGGGCTCTGTGGTGTAATGGTAGCACGTTCACCCGGCAAGTGAGAGATCCGGGTTCGAATCCCGGCGGAGCAAGTAATTTTTCAATCGATTCAATGTTTATTGAAATTAAATAAGGCTATTGCCATTTATACAAATTTAATGTAAATAAAAGTCATTTCACAGGTATTTGGTCTTCCGATCATATGTCAGTTTGGTCATTTAAACGCATATGTGACAGATACGGCCAAATACAAAATAATTGAATCGTAAAAAGTGAGGGCTCTGTGGTGTAATGGTAGCACGTTCACCCGGCAAGTGAGAGATCCGGGTTCGAATCCCGGCGGAGCAAGTACTTTTTGCGATTCAATGTTTATTGAAATTAAACAAGGCTATTCCCATTTATGCAAATTTATTATATATAAATATATATATATATATATATATATATATATATATATATATATATATATTGTGATTACTTTAATAATAAAATAAAAGAAGTGAGTACAATTTTAGGTTTATTAAAGAAAAGAAAAACCAAATTTATTCGCATGTAAAAAACTTCTAGACCTAAAAATGTTTAAAAGAAAACAAATTTAACTTAAAACATTAATATAAAACTTTGCAAATCATTGCTAATTGGCAGAAATGGATATATTAAAAAAGGTTACTAACTCGGATGAAATTATGATATACGTTTATTTTACTTCATTAATCGGTTTGACAAGCCAAATGGCAGTGACATTAATGGAAGGAACCGTGAGCCGTTTATATCGTAAATTTCACAGCAATTCGTTCAACGGTTTTCCTAGGTTTTTACTTGCATTAAATATTTATTCTGTGAAATATTGGGTATAAATAAAGTCTGAATTTATTAGAACACGTCATGCTTTGGAATCCAGCTTTCCCTTTGTCGAATCGTTTAGGTATGTATTGTTCCTGGAAATCTGAAACTTTCTTTTTCAATAATACCAGTTGTGAAGTAATCGTACGAGTATTATTAACTTTATTTTTACAAACAATTTGTTATATGTGTTGCATTCAGTACAAAAGTCTATAAAGCGTATACACATTATACTGTCTAAAAATTGAGTTAATTACTACCTTTAAAATTACAAATCTTCTGATTGTTATGATTCTAGTAAGCACAGCTACTTAAAATAAAAGTTACACTTCCACTTTAAAACTAAATAAATATAAATTTCCTTTCAGTTAACGAAGACATGACAATAAAACTATTCATGTTGATAGGTTTTTACAATTACAAACTACTTAGTATTGAAGGAGCCTTTTTCTTTTACAAAACAATTATGGTTCGTTTATTTTCATACTTTGGATTACAGCATACTCAGGAATCTGTAAAAACTGTCACTTATTTTATGGTACTTTAGATCCTCTTGTTGTAGACTTCCAAACTAGATTCAACTTCATTAAAGACTAGAAAGAACACCATTTCTGTCTACTCTGGATGAGTACACGCTAACTACAAATCAAAATGTTCCTCAAAGAAGCTATAAACTCATATATTAATATGAACACATATCGACAACCAGTTTCTGTCATATTGCCCGCATATCGTAAAGAAATGTATGAAAAATCCATACTATAATATCTTGAATCACCTTCCTTGTCTGGGTACATGAAGGGCGTTAGAGATTTGTAATCACAGCTTGATTGGACGGGACTGAGGCCGGCTGTCGTCAGTAGCTAAGGGCGGATCTGTTAGTGTCCCCCTCCCACAACACCCCTCACCATCACCTACGTGTGTCGACCAGACTGAAGCTCTTATAACTATATCATTATGTCCTGTATGTTTCACTTAGGTTCTTGACTTCTCTCGATACATTACAATGTATTCCTATAATAATACTAATTATTACGAATATTATGTCACCAATTTTAGTACTAATAAAACGTACGTCACTTACAAAATTATTGATATTACTTATCCTAATTAGAAACACAAACACAGAACAGTATGATGATTACATATTTAAATACAGTTGTGATTATAATATAGGGAATATACGGAATGTAATTATACTGTCATGTGTACGATTCAAACTATTCAACATGTACACCAACAGTTATTGTAAATTAAATGTTGATAGCTAATTGTTGCTAGGCAATTATTTGTGCAAATCTAAAAATGTTGTATATACATTTAGATTTGAAATTACTCTTTCTCAATAAAAATATTTTCAGTACACAGGTCCTGCCATGACCCACAGTAGTCAGGTACACTGGTCCTGCAATGACCCACTGTGGCCATCGTAGTACACCGCTCCTACCATGACCCACAGTGGCCATCCTGGTAAAAAAGTCCTGAAATGACCCACAGAAGTCAGGTATATAGATTCTGCCATGACCCATAGTTGCCATCGTAGCACACCTCTCCTACCATGACTCACAGTGGCCATCCTGGTACACAGACCCTGCCATTACCCACAGTGGCCATCGTGGTACACAGGTCCTGCAATGACCCACTGTGGCCATCGTGGTACACCACTCCTACCATGACTCACAGTGGCCATCCCGGTACACGGATCCTACTATAACCCACAGTGGCCATCGTGGTATACAGATCCTGCCATGACCCACTGTGGCCATCGTAGTACTCCGCTCCTACCATGACTCACAGTGGCCATCCTGGTACAAAAGTCCTGAAATGACAAACAGAAGTCAGGTACACAGATTCTGTCATGACCCACTGTGGCCATCGTAGTACACCGCTCCTACCAATGACTCACAGTGGACATCCCGGTACCAGGTCCTGCCATGACCCAGAGAAGTCAGGTACACAAGTTCTGCCATGACCCACTGTGGCCATCGTAGTACACCGCTCTTACCATGACCCACAGTGGCCATCCTGGTACAAAAGTCCTGAAATGACCCACAGAGGTCAGGTACACAGATTCTGCCATGATCCACTGTGGCCATCGTAGTAGACCGCTCCTACCATGACTTACAGTGGACATCCCGGTACCAGGTCCTGCCATGACCCAGAGAAGTCAGGTACACAAGTTCTGCCATGACCCACTGTGGCCATCGTAGTACACAGCTCCTACCATGACCCACAGTGGCCATCCTGGTAAAAAAGTCCTGAAATGACCCACAGAAGTCAGGTATATAGATTCTGCCATGACCCATAGTTGCCATCGTAGCACAACTCTCCTACCATGACACACAGTGGCCATCCTGGTACACAGACCCTGCCATTACCCACAGTGGCCATCGTGGTAAACAGGTCCTGCAATGACCCACTGTGGCCATCGTGGTACACCACTCCTACCATGACTCACAGTGGCCATCCCGGTACACGGATCCTACTATAACCCACAGTGGCCATCGTGGTATACAGGTCCTGCCATGACCCATTGTGGCCATCGTAGTACTCCCCTCCTACCATGACTCACAGTGGCCATCCCGGTACACGGATCCTACCATAACCCACAGTGGCCATCGTGGTATACAGGTCCTGCCATGACCCACTGTGGCCATCGTAGTACACCGCTCCTACCATGACCTACAGTGGCCATCCTGGTACAAAAGTCCTGAAATGACCCACAGAAGTCAGGTACACAGATTCTGTCATGACCCACTGTGGCCATCGTAGTGCACCGCTCCTACCATAACTCACAGCGGACATCCCGGTACACAGGTCCTGCCATGACCCACAGAAGTCAGGTATATAGATTCTGCCATGACCCATAGTTGCCATCGTAGCACACCTCTCCTACCATGACTCACAGTGGCCATCCTGGTACACAGATCCTGCCATTACCCATATTGGCCATCGTGGTACACAGGTCCTGCAATGACCCACTGTGGCCATCGTGGTACACCACTCCTACCATGACTCACAGTGGCCATCCCGGTACACGGATCCTACCATAATCCACAGTGGCCATCGTGGTATACAGGTCCTGCCATGACCCACTGTGGCCATCGTAGTACTCCGCTCCTACTATGACTCGCAGTGGCCATCCTGGTACAAAAGTCCTGAAATGACCCACAGAAGTCAGGTACACAGATTCTGTCGTGACCCACTGTGGCCATCGTAGTACACCGCTCCTACCATAACTCACAGAGGACATCCCGGTACACAGGTCCTGAAATGACCTACAGAAGTCAGGTACACAGATTCTGCCATGACCCACTGTGGCCATCGTAGTACACCGCTCCTACCATGACTCACAGTGGACATCTCGGTACACAGGTCCTGCCATGACCCACATAAGTCAGGTACACAGGTTCTGCCATGAACCACTGTGGCCATCGTAGTGCACCGCTCCTACCATAACTCACAGCGGACATCCCGGTACACAGGTCGTGCCATGACCCACAGAAATCAGGTACACAGATTCTGCCATGACCCACTGTGGCCATCGTAGTACACCGCTCCTACCATGACTCACAGTGGACATCTCGGTACACAGGTCCTGCCATGACCCACAGAAGTCAGGTACACAGGTTCTGCCATGACCCACTGTGGCCATCGTAGTACACCGCTCCTACCATGACCCACAGTGGCCATCCTGGTAAAAAAGTCCTGAAATGACCCACAGAAGTCAGGTATATAGATTCTGCCATGACCCATAGTTGCCATCGTAGCACACCTCTCCTACCATGACTCACAGTGGCCATCCTGGTACACAGACCCTGCCATTACCCACAGTGGCCATCGTGGTACACAGGTCCTGCAATGACCCACTGTGGCCATCGTGGTACACCACTCCTACCATGACTCACAGTGGCCATCCCGGTACACGGATCCTGCCATAACCCACAGTGGCCATCGTGGTATACAGATCCTGCCATGACCCACTGTGGCCATCGTAGTACTCCGCTCCTACCATGACTCACAGTGGCCATCCTGGTACAAAAGTCCTGAAATGACAAACAGAAGTCAGGTACACAGATTCTGTCATGACCCACTGTGGCCATCGTAGTACACACCGCTCCTACCATGACTCACAGTGGACATCCCGGTACCAGGTCCTGCCATGACCCAGAGAAGTCAGGTACACAAGTTCTGCCATGACCCACTGTGGCCATCGTAGTACACCGCTCTTGCCATTACTCACAGTGGCCATCCTGGTACAAAAGTCCTGAAATGACCCACAGAAGTCAGGTACACAGATTCTGTCATGACCCACTGTGGCCATCGTAGTACACCGCTCCTACCATAACTCACAGCGGACATCCCGGTACACAGGTCCTGCCATGACCCACAGAAGTCAGGTACACAGATTCTGCCATGATCCACTGTGGCCATCGTAGTAGACCGCTCCTACCATGACTCACAGTGGACATCCCGGTACACAGGTCCTGCCATGACCCACAGAAGTCAGGTACACAGATTCTGCCATGATCCACTGTGGCCATCGTAGTAGACCGCTCCTACCATGACTCACAGTGGATATACCGGTACACAGGTCCTGCCATGACCCACAGAAGTCAGGTACACAGGTTCTGCAATGATCCACTGTGGCCATCGTAGTACACCGCTCCTACCATAACTCACAGCGGACATCCCGGTACACAGGTCCTGCCATGACCCACAGAAGTCAGGTACACAGATTCTGCCATGACCCACTGTGGCCATCGTAGTAGACCGCTCCTACCATGACTCACAGTGGACATCCCGGTACCAGGTCCTGCCATGACCCAGAGAAGTCAGGTACACAAGTTCTGCCATGACCCACTGTGGCCATCGTAGTACACCGCTCCTACGATGACCCACAGTGGCCATCCTGGTACAAAAGTCCTGAAATGACCCACAGAAGTCAGGTACATAGATTCTGCCACGACCCATAGTTGCCATCGTAGCACACCTCTCCTACCATGACTCACAGTGGCCATCCTGGTACACAGACCCTGCCATTACCCACAGTGGCCATCGTGGTACACAGGTCCTGCAATGACCCACTGTGGCCATCGTGGTACACCACTCCTACCATGACTCACAGTGGCCATCCCGGTACACGGACCCTACTATAACCCACAGTGGCCATCGTGGTATACAGATCCTGCCATGACCCACTGTGGCCATCGTAGTACTCCGCTCCTACCATGACTCACAGTGGCCATCCTGGTACAAAAGTCCTGAAATGACAAACAGAAGTCAGGTACACAGATTCTGTCATGACCCACTGTGGCCATCGTAGTACACCGCTCCTACCATGACTCACAGTGGACATCCCGGTACCAGGTCCTGCCATGACCCAGAGAAGTCAGGTACACAAGTTCTGCCATGACCCACTGTGGCCATCGTAGTACACCGCTCTTACCATGACCCACAGTGGCCATCCTTGTACAAAAGTCCTGAAATGACCCACAGAAGTCAGGTACACAGATTCTGTCATGACCCACTGTGGCCATCGTAGTACACCGCTCCTACCATAACTCACAGCGGACATCCCGGTACACAGGTCCTGCCATGACCCACAGAAGTCAGGTACACAGATTCTGCCATGATCCACTGTGGCCATCGTAGTAGACCGCTCCTACCATGACTCACAGTGGACATCCCGGTACACAGGTCCTGCCATGACCCACAGAAGTCAGGTACACAGGTTCTGCCATGATCCACTGTGGCCATCGTGGTACACCACTCCTACCATGACACACAGTGGCCATCCCGGTACACGGATCCTACCATAACCCACAGTGGCCATCGTGGTACACAGGTCCTGCCATGACCCACTGTGGCCATCGTGGTACACCACTCCTACCATGACTCACAGTGGCCATCCCGGTACACAGACCCTGCCATTACCCACAGTGGCCATCCCGGTACACAGGTCCTGAAATGACCCACAGAAGTCAGGTACACAGATTCTGCCATGACACACTGTGGCCATCGTGGTACACCCCTCCTATCATGACTCACAGTGGCCATCCCGGCACACAGATCCTGCCATAACCCACAGTGGCCATCGTAGTACACCGATCTTGTCATGACTCACTGTAGCCATCATAGTATACCGCTCCTACCATGACTCACATTGGCCATCCCTGTACACAGGTCCTGCTATGACCCACAGTAGTCAGGTACACTGGTCCTGCCATGACCCAAAGTTGCATTTGTGGTACACTGGTCCTTCCATAGCCCACAGTACAATCGTGGTACACTGGTCCAGCCGTGACCCAAAGTAGCCATCGTGGTACGCTGGTCCTGCAGCGACCCACAGTGACCATCCAGTTGCACCTAGTAAAGTAAAATAATTATTGTTATTATATAAATAGTTTAATTTTGCTTATGTAACCTCTTCCTAAGTAAATTTACAATATAAAATAACTGATTTATAGTATAATTCTTATGCCAAAGTTACTGATAAAATCTGTTGCCACTTTTATACTTTCTGAAACAATAAAATGCAAAACGCAGGTGCATATTACGCAAACGAATTCCGTAATGGAGTATGAATGAAAACCAATAACGTATATGACAGGATTTTATATGCAAAGAAATAACATTGAAAGTACTCTCGTCTGTGGTAATACAGAATAGCCAATAACATCACTTCAGCTTTATATCGTGCAGATGAGTGCTAGCTTTAAATTGCAAAATGTTCAATAAACAAAATCGGTACGTACACCAAAATGAGAATTTCTACATTGTGTCAGCATTTTCTTATTGCATGTGAGGTACGTTGTTAAGAGTTTTGGTTACAAAGTCGTGTTTTGTAATCTGTGTTACTAGTATTGCTTCCTTTGAACATTGTTCTAAACACGTGAGAAAATAACGAGACAAAACTGCAACAGCTCTCTTAGATTAAACTCTGTTTCTCACCCCTCTTTGTTCCGGACAATATAACACAGGATGAATTAGAAACTAATTACGATGAAACTGCTTGTACCGACAGTGACCTACTAAATCGCAGATTACAGATTAGAGTTAACACTGCAATAGAGGTAATCCGGATGTACCACATACAACGTGCATTTCAATGCTTGAGATGTCTATAGGTTTATCTAAAGTGATTATTTTCATGTAAATAGCTGTTATTGTGTTAGACGAAGTAACGAATTTCATTACATTTATTTGTATATTAATCCACCTCGGAAAATGCAAATTTTCTAAAGCTGAAGAGTGAAGATAGATAGAAGTGTAATAGATTCTCTGAAACCGTAGTAGGAGGAGAACCACCGCTGGTTCAAGGTTCAAACAGCTTAAAACTCTATATTTTGTTCATGCAAAAGTTTCAAATTCAAACTTTGTAACTATGTAATACATTTTAAGTTAATTCAGACAATTCTTTTTTGTATTAGCTATAAATATTTACTTTAAATAAACTCATTCATTAAACTCTATGTATATTACTGTAATCAATTTCCAATCGTTCAAACTTAATAATAAATAATATAATCATTATAGTTCTGGCGGACTTTCAAAATTAATAGCGTTCCCTTTACTTAAAGTATTATAAATGCCAATCATCTTATAGTGAATGGTTGGAAAATTAGACCAACATAGGTCAGGTAGGATCAAAAATTACTATCACATGCCCCAAACAACTATGTATTTCGTTAAATGCTTGATAAGATTATAGTTAGGAATGATCATTCCTAACAGAGATATAAAAAAGCATTAATCAACAAAAGGATTATTCTGTGGTCCATGAAGGCGGACAGAATAAGGCTTAAAAGGGGATCGGCATCTCATTAAAAAAAAATAAATAAAATAAAAAATAATATTTTTAGTCGTTACGATAATTGAGATATTCTACTTTTTTAAAGTTTTGTCTTTTGAGGCTAGTTTGAAGAATTATTGAACCTAATAGTATTGGTCCTTTAATTTGCAGGACACCAACAACGAAAAGACAATAACGACATAGTGTTTTTTTTCTAACAAAGATATTTCACTATTTGAAGTTAATTTCCATTAGTCCTTAGCATAATTCGTTTTCTAGTTTCTTTTTAATTGTTTTATGCTTTTAGAGTTATTAAATTTCAAATAAAGGATACTCTTCTTGATCGTAATAAAAAAAATATCTAATCAGCTTATTTAATAAGTTTAATCTTTATATTTATTATGTATTGTAATTATTGTATAAAAATCGTTTAACAACGATTAATGGGGAAACTAATTTATAGGTTATTGTAAACAGTATAATCAAGTTGTAAACATTGACAGCGTTCATTATGACTGGTTCTATCTTACCATAATTTATTATATTGTTCGGGTATAAGGTAAGCATGTACCAGTAATAGTCATGTGTATAAGTCTGGTAATTTATCTTCAGCAACACTAAAGAGTAGAGTGTGTTGCCTCTCCAAATGGCGCTGATAAGGCTTATATCGCTTTGTGCTCTAATCAGCACCTCTGAAGGGGTGTAAATTTAGCAGATCAGCTCTTGATTAAACCTATGGATTAATCATGTATACAAGAGCTCACATTCAGAGCGCTGCCTGCGACAGGCGAAATATAAAGTTTAGCGAGCTTCCACAGCTTTATGTGCACTCCGTAAAACAAAAAATTGGCTTCGGAAAACGGCTACTGGTAATACACACTAAAGAATTAATCTAGTTATTTATCTTTCACTGTACTTATCTACAAATGGCAATTATTTATATATAACTCTTAGTTTAAAAAATATTAATATTAACTCCTGAGTCTACGTTTTGAAACCAATCACGAAATAGAACAATTATGCCATGTTATTTTAAACTTTGGTCAAGTTATTTTGTTACAATTAGTAATCCCTATAAGTATAATAATAATTCTTAAAACATGACTGAGAAGCTACGTACACTAAGGGCTAAGAGCAATGAACTTTAAATTGTAAAATATCTAATACACTGCAGTTTTAAACAGAGGAAACATGTTGGTCCCTTGTTGTCTCTGCAATGTTGGTCCATGGTGACGACTGGGCGAGTATGCTGTGTGTATTCAGGATATGGATGTGTTTGACGCAATGTAAATATAAATATATATTATATACACACACTCACACACACACATATATATACCTATATATATTTTACTCTTGTTATTTATTTACAGTATTTTCCCATTGTTGTTTACTTTATATAGTTTATTTGCACTGTTATTATTTATCTCTTTTTTTTCATATGTCACGTCTTAGACAGTAATGTGCATGCATTTAAGTTAAATATTTTTTTATTTTTTAAGTTTTTATTTACCACTATCAGTCATTAATGTTAATATTTCTTTTTACTCTTCTTATTCATTTAAAGTTTATCTTTCATTGTTTTTGATAATTGTTATAGTTTTATTTGCACTGTTATTATTTGTCTGTTTGTTTTCTCCATATGGTATCACACTTTACATTAGTGTATTAAGTTAATATTATTACTAATTTATTATATACTTTCACTAATTTTTAATATAATTTTATACTTTCTTATTACATTATTTATACGTTAATTATGCCTAAATCTGATTTAGAGTCCAGTTGCATGTTTGGTTTGGCCCTTTTGTTTAAGTATGATTTAATCTTCTATTATAAGTTAATAAATGTAAATTGGTTTTTGACCGTTGGAAGGAACTAAATAAATAAATAAATATGAAGATAGCCACAAGACCGATCGCTTACTCTACCTACAAGTCTAACTATTCTACAGATGGTTTCTCATGGTATATTTAATTTTATATAGATAATATTAAATGAAAATGGGACTAAACCCATAAAAAAATACTGTGAGATTTAAAAGCACTAAGGCTATGGTTAACAAATAATTTTTCTTCCATCCATAAACTGCAGATATAATGGCTGATTTTAAATAAAATACGTAAATAAACTAAATTATTCGGTTTTTGGGTTTAACAATAAGGATTATTCAGACTCGACTAACTATGTCAAGACAAGTAAAACTTAAAATAAGATGGTGTCATTTTGTTAGTCCATTTATATTGATGTCTGATTGGGTGAGTTTCTAGCCAATCAAGATATGACTCCGCCTCCTATCATAAATTTATAAATAATAATAATAGAAAAATTAATATATTCGGGTAAATCTATGTAATTCTTAGATCCGCCACTTGAATAATTGTCTCCAGAGTGAAAGCAAAATATTTAATAATTTTTAATTACGCTAATTAGGCGTTTTGAATAGTAATAATGGTTCAAGTTAGAGAAGTATCTCAGCTCCATAAAAAAATCTCCAAATATTTTATTCCCTCATCATAAATAATAGAGACTAACTGTAAAAGAAAAGCACATGGAAAGAGTGCGCTGTGTCTGACTACCCTCCTCAACAAACTTTCAAAGCTGAGCAAAATTACTCTACAATAATAAAACATAGTTTACTTACCATTGGCCACAAACTGTACATCTTAACTCATTATACAATGATATCTAAAAACCAAAATCAATGACCAATAACTCGATGTTTTATAGTTCACTAAAATTTTTTAAGTATACTAATTTATAATGTGAGTTAAAGTAAATACACAAATAATAGCTATAGTTTTGAAGAACCTTCCTTAAAACAGCTTATTTATATTAAAAATTAACGTACTTTATAACTTCAAATTATATCAAAATTTAGGCATGTTTAAATAATTTATGAATAACAGTTTTAATTACAATAATATAATAGGAATATTTCATTAATTTAAACACATATCTTTACACACAAAAATATAATGCAATGCAGTTAATAAATATTATGAAAATCTAATATTATTGCTGTAAAATATAAACATTGAGGACGGCTTTAATAAAATAACGCTCTCAGGTACACTTGATGTTGTTCATGTTATACGCTTTCTGCTCCAGTAACGAGCATTAATTTCACACCAATGTACAACGCGCTGCAGGAAACGGATAATTGTTTTTTCAGATGATTGTTGCTTCATAACCAAACTCCGTGAATAATTCCGTTAGCTGGAGGGACTGATATTTGACGCAGGCAAGTTATAAATGATCATTATAATTTAATTTCATTTATTTTATAATTCAATTTAATCAATAAAAATTTATATTCGACTGGTTATTGTCAGAGTGTTTAATGATTGATTTACTGATAAGTGGTAGTAAACTGAGATAAAACTACAGTGGCTACGATCGATGTCGATATTCTATAGAAACATTTTTAATTGTATGTTAACAGCTCTAATTGTATCAACAAGGTTGTGAACCGGAAGACGAGAGAGTCAGAAAGAACAAACAAAGTTAAACATTGATAATTTTAGTAAAATCGATAGTCTCATTCGTTAGTAAGATACCGGTATCGCCTGACTCTACAGAACGCACTACAATAAAACAAAATCTCTGCTTAGAATACATTATAACAGAATTTAACATCTCCAATTTTTTTTAAATAATGAATATGAAACATTTAAATTTGCGATTTATGCATGAGCTGCAAAACAACAAGTAACTTACAATTTACTCCAGTTGAATAGTAAACCAGTTCTGAACGAATGGTTGGATGTTCGGTTTATTGAAAGAATGATAGATTTGTTTCACTGTCAGTCATAATCAGGGTGACCAAACGCAAATTCCTAAAAGGAGGAATTCTGGGGTGAAACACGAGGACATGAAATCAAAAAGGAGGAGAGTATTAAAAGTATTTTTACATTTTTCGAAAATCATTTATTTTTTACATTATTAAAAACCCAAAATCATGGTTTAGTACTGAATATGAGATTATTATAATGGAAATAAAAAAAAACTGAAATTAGTTATGTATTTGGACATACATACATCATAAAACCAAATAATATAAAATATTATATTAATGGATACATGTATTATTTGAGGATATAATTTTTGACACCACGGAGCAGCCAAGCAGCACGACACACGACACCACGGATAACCTAAACAGCGTGACACAAGACACCACGGAACAGCCAAGCAGCACGACACACACGACACCATGGTTCACCTAAAAAGCGCGACACAAGACAACCACGGAGCACCCAATCAGCACGACACACGACACCATGGTTCACCTAAACAGCGCGACACAGGACACCACGGAACAGCCAAGCAGCACGACACACACGACACCATGGTTCACCTAAACAGCGCGACACAAGATACCACAGAGCAGCCAAGCACACAGCACACAACACCATGGTTCACCTAAACAGCGGGAAACAAGACGCCACGGAGCAGCTAAGCACACAGCACACGACACCATGGTTCACCTAAACAGCGTGACATAAGACACCACGTAGCAGCCAAGCACACGCCACACGACACCACGGTTCACCTAAACAGCGTGACACAAGGCACCACGGAGCAGCCAAGCACACGCCACACGACACAACAGTTCACCTAAACAACGTGACACAAGACACCACGGAGCAGCCAAGCACACGACACAAGAAGCTACGGTGCATTCGTCTTATATTTTACGTGTAATTTTATTTCAACCTTCAATCAAGAAACACTAATCTACTAAAAATGATCAAATTAATTGTAAACTCGCCGGAATTAGTAACGAGATTCCTGGATCTCTATTAAATGTATTATATTTCGACCCCTCCAACCCTGAATGTATCATCTACATTTAGATAAATGTCATATAGTGAATGTTCATTTAAGAGCACTATAAATAATTTACACTTCTTTGAACGTAAATGTGGTCTAAAATCTTCTACACAATTTATCGCAAGACGGGGAACTGATGAAGCACTTTACAAACTTAAACACTTGGCCCTTAAAGCCCACATTAGCGAAGTTGGGTAGGTAATTACACGTGTAATAGGTAGGTTAGATGCACAATTTGTTACTTGGAAAACTTTAATTGAGAGTGGTTCATTATTCCTTATTGTTTTATTGCTTTAGTTTTACTGCAATTGGTGCTTATTAAATAGGCATAGTACGGAAATTACAATAAAGTATTTAAAATAGTACACTTTATAAGAAATAAGAAATTATGTCTATAAGTAAAAATACTACTGATTTAAAATTATAAGATTCGCCCATTTAAATAAAAATAAAACAAATATTACCCCTTTTTAAGAAGTGCAATGATTCTTGAATTTAACAATAACGATGGACATAGTTCTACCTTAAAACATACGCGTGGATTTAAACCAAAATTTGATATTCTTGATTAGTTACTCCTGATAGTATCATAGGCGGGGTACTAACAGTTGCTGAAATTACAAGACAAAATTCTCTTCCATGGCTGTAAATTTTGTATATGCAGTGGGCACTATGATGTAGAAATAGCACCGAACTTGATTGACAATGCTTCACATTAAATGGAGTGCTGAAATTGCAACAAGACCAACTACTCTTCCAGAGCTGTAAATTTGTAAGAGCGATTTGTAGCCTAAAGTCGGAAGTTTACTCTGGTACTTGTCGGTGTCGGACGTCTGGAGAAGTGGAGTTCACATTCTTAGTCACAAGATCCCATTTAATGTTTAACATTCCGTTTTTAAGTCAGGAAAATAAGTCCTGAAAATATAATCTCAAATTAAAATTTGTATTTCAATTTAAACTTGAGATATTAAATTAACACGATAATGGACTCTAACAATTAAGCCTACGTATTAAAATATTTCAGAACACTGAAATTGTGCTAGAACTGGTAGAGAAAATATACTAAAAATGCATACATGTGTAAGTAGTTACCTTTGGTTCTTACACCAGATTAAATACAACAAAAGTTGACAAATCGCCTCACAAATTTATGCACACATGTAAATATTAAGCCCTTCCATTATTATTTAAGATAAATAATTACTGTTTTATATTTATAACTAACTTAATTGAGTTATATTATATTATAACTTTTATATAATATTCACCTGTATATAATATTGAGATTTACTTTATACTGTTTAACCTTAAACTTACATATTTTGTCTTCTCCTAATGTACTTCTAGTTGTGATTTGATTATAAAATGTTAAAATAACATGAAATACATATCAAAACGACAACTGATGACCAGTTTAAATTTTTATTTATTGATGCTTTATTGCAAAAATTACCTATTTAACTGGAAATTGAAGATGTTCCATATCAAAAACAAACGTATAACTTTCTTATAAGACATAAATAAAAGGATTATGTAGCTGTTATGATCAATGAGTTTCGTGAATACAAGATTTTGTTTATATATATATAATAGGAATCTCATTATATTAAAACTAAGTTAAGCAGAACAGAAGCCTAATTATTTAAGTGTAATGGTAATATGTAAATAAACTCAACAAGAATAAAAACCTATAATATTTCTAATTGATTTGGGTTCGGTAGTTCAATTAATTCATCTGATTAATGTACAGCTTATACAATGAATTAAATTACAGTCTGCATGGATTAAATTAAAAAAGTGGTCGTTTATTCAATCAACTATTCAATAACAGATTAACGGCAGAAATAACTGACTAATTGGTCGGTTATAAAACGATTCAGTTACCCAAACACTAAAACTGAGCGTTATGTTAATAATATTTTGCGGATATCTACCAGATCAGCTGATAAGAGTATCGCAGTGCAGACTCGACACACATGTAGACACCGCCTGTCTGTCTACTGGCCTAGGCTATAGTAGCATGAAGTCATATCTGAAACGAATCTTTTTCTACACTTTTAATCTTGAATTCCGCCAGAACAATCAAAATTAAATGTTTCTGGCTGATAACGGGGGTAAATTTATAGTTCGTCTAAGTGTTTTCTTAATATTAGAATATTTATAAAAAATGTTTTTAAGTTTCAAGTTTATTAATAACAGGATTAATGGCATCCATATATTTAAATACTATAGTTCCAGTTAATTATTTATTTGCCATCATTTGTGACACTATCGTCTGCCTATTCACACTTAGAAATCTGACAATCTGTTTAAGGGAAGTAACAAGTATAGTTTAACACCTTAATTCTGTTTAGGAAATATTTTAACCCCCTTAGTCCAAACATACTTCCAACGACAATTTTTAAACTTTCTTTCTTTTAACCAAAAAACTGTTTTAACGAGTTTAGATGTTCATAACTAAATATTAGTTATTGGCACAATTACATCACGATTAGTATAATTCACTTTTGTTTTTTAGCATTTTTTGGGAATAAATCTCGGAGTTGCCTGTGGAAAAGATGTTTCTAAGACAAGATGGGGTGTGAGCAGGGTAGTTGTAATTGTTAGGTGTTAACATCACGGTTTCCTGTGGAAGAGATGTGTCTGAAACGAGATGAGGTGAGAGCAGGGTAGTTGTAATTGTTAGGTGTTAACATCACGGTTGCCTGTGTAAGAGATGTGTCTGAGACGAGATGAGGTGAGAGCAAGGTAGTTGCAGTTGTTAGGTGTTAACATCACGGTTGGCTTGGAAACACTTTCATTAGAACTTTAGTTTGTAGATGACTTGCATGTTCACTTATTCAAAAACTCCTACAGCTGAACAGCACTGTTCTTCATAACATTATCTTATGTGTTAGAATTATTTTTATAATGTGTGCATAACAAAACAAACAAGTTTATATATAAAATATTTAAATATTTATGATTGGTATCGAGATATTCTGCAGACAGTTAGACTAAAATTAGCATTATCATAAACGTTTTTTATATAGAAACGCTTATTTGAAAGTACACTTTTTGTCTCATTTACGTATTAATTTGACGACAAACCCTAAGATGGTTGGTTGTAATTCCAATTCTTCTTTTTCACTTTATTTTAAAGTTTAAAAACTAATATTATGTCTACAAGGTGTTTTTGCGTCTCTCTGTGTTACGATGCATATTTTCTGTTCAACTTTACTGTGACCAATATAAAAACATTAAAGGTCTATCCCAGAACAGCACAGAAACCTTGCTAAGGCGAATATTCAAAAACAATTTCTAAATATGACTCTTTATACTTAAAAACTAATCCCGTCTTGAGAACATTAACGTGTTTGCTTATTAATTTACATCATCTTACAATTTATTGTGAATTAAAACTAAATTTATATATACAAAAATAAACATTATAAGTGGATGAGTAACTAACTGGTCTTAGGTGAGCCATAAGAGTAAACTAACGTATGTAAACATATGTTACAGTTTAAGTAAATGACAAGACACGAGAGCACATGAAACAATGTTTGACAAAGGACAAGCTCCGAGTCGTAGGACAAACAACAACGAATATTTCTGTGTAGCTGTCAAAAGGACAATAAAACGAGGCCACAAATTGCTGAAATTACAGAGGTTTTGTCCAGACGAAACACAGCAAATACACTTTCTGATGAGTTTCCTTTGTTTTTAGAAAAGTAATTCTTGTAAAACTTCATATCTCCATTTGCAGCTGTACAATTGTATATTACATTTATTATCACGGACAATTATAGTGCTAGTACTATCACTTAAACTTTGGTAAGTACATTTATTACAAAGAAATGTGGGTGAGCTGAATAGCGCGATTTGATGTCAAGTTGTGACCATCATTAAACTGAACTACCGAACTTTTAATTGTTTTAGAATCTTTTATTAGTATTAATTTATGATTAGAAATCATAACGTAATCATCTAATTACGTTTATTAGATGATTACGTTATGAGCTCCGTTTTAACAGGTTTTAATGTTATAATAAAATGTTAAGGCGGTTAATTTTAGTTAAAAAGTGTTCTAAATTTAGAAAAAAGTATTTTAATTACCGTATGTAATAAATATTATACGTTTGTTTTATTAATTTTAAAAAATAGCTGGATAGTTTTATATATAGTTTTTTCATAATTACAGTGATTCCTGTACCCAGAGACAACCAAAATTATAAAAGGGGTTCCTTAAACTAGCATTTGGTAATAAATTTAATTTTGGAATGGACTGCAAGGAGAATTCTTTGGGAATTGCAAACCAAAACTATACCGTTGATTGTAAATGTAATTAATTATTGAGTAATTATTCTCAACTTCACAACTGCACTCACAAAATAGTGTAATACGTAAAATATTACATTTTACAATTTTTCGGATGGCATTTTGTAATGATAAGAAAGAGATTCTTCATTTTCACAAAAATTTTTTACTTAAAGTACTCATATCGTTACCTATGTCATTTACGTGTGCAAGTTCTGAGTAGAATTATAAAATTTATTTTATATTGATTAAATTACAGAAATATTTTTCTACTTTCTGTTATTTGAAACATTCATACCAAAACGCCTACAATTCCTTTGTTACAAATGTCTTTGGACCATACAAATTTGTATCATATAAGATACTACATGTACGATAGCGTATACATGGGAAGTGAGTTTAATAATGAATGCATTCATTGTAGATTACTTTATTCACCAATTTTATAAAATAATCCATCTACAACTTTGGTTGAGATCCACTTCAATCTGTTAAATTGAAAAATGTATGTTAACTGTAAGGTTTTGTAAGTTTGGTTTAGTTTAAGTTTAAGGTTGTGACATATTATGAGCAAGGGTTGCTGTGAGAGGATTTAATTAATAGGTTAGATTGGCAGTACAATACCCTCAAATGAACCAACACATATTTTATTTTTGACAACATCTCATTAAATTGATTAAAAATTTTAATTAACAATTGATTGCGACAAACGACATATTAAGCACAAATTTTAATACCTAAATACTTTGAAGACATATTTCATATTAAATTATTCATTACAATTTATTTTTAATTTAATTCATTATAACATTTACTAGTAATTTTGTAGTGTTGCAATAATTATGAGTTCATGGATTAACGTGAGAAACTTTCTTTTAAAATAGCTAAACACTTACATTTTCGAAATTGTGAACATTTAAATAGATATAGAATTGTAAATTATTAATGAACTCTGATATATACTAAGTTCCTAAAATTACTTACATTTTATTCCACTTCACACTTATTACGCCTAGAGATATTTTTCCGCACACGAACACAAGCACTAGCACTCCCGAACGTCGCTTTTCGAATTCTCGTCCTCGACTTCCTCCTCTCCTCCTTGTTCTTCAGTTTTGATGTTGTTCTCCCCGCCAGCTCATTGATCACGCCTCTGCCAAATCTCTCCATCATAATTGGTGAGTAACAATTTTTCATATCAGCATGGCTGTCCCTTACATCGTCACACGGTTTTTAGAAATAAGCATTTCCGCTGCTTAAACAAGCATTTCCTGTTTGTTCGTCATCGGTGTCTGGGCGGATGTGCGTATCCACTTACATCCGGAGGATGTTTGTCTCGAATTGTAATACAAGACTTCCTTTCCAGCAACTATCTGTACATCAATTCTATGAATTTTATTTTACTAATAATTACATATGTCTTACATAACCTATAGTAAAAAATTCATTCCGACAGTAAATAACAAGCTCTTTACATATTACGACCTGAACTTTACCAGTAGTAGAGCTATTGATAGATATAATTACATTCTGACAGTAAATAAGAACTCATTTACATATTCGGAACTGTCCTTTACCAACACCGTAGCTACTGATATAAATAACTACCTTTAAATTAAAACATTCCTTATTGCAGTCTGCAAATTTTCACAATTTTATTTCATGCGTTAATAACCTGATAAAGATAAATATAAGTAATAATAAAATAAAATATCTACCACATTACCATTAAACTCCCAATTAATTCCACACGTTTAGACAAACAACTACCATGCACTCAACTCAATATCACAATCTGTCAGCAACAGACTTAGAGTTCAATTTACTGATCCTAGGGTTTGCCATGAAGTCATCAACAGAACAAAAGGCTCTGAACACTAGAAGATCCCTTAATCAAGGCTTTAAATTATTCTTAGGCTACATACCAGTTCTTGCACTTCGGGAGTTTTCTACTTGATATATTTTATACTTGAAAACCTGTGACAAGAGGCTAGTTTACATAGTATTTTGAACTATTTATGTAAAATATGATATTGAATATTTATTGTATTAAACAATTTATTGGATAATTAAATCCGACAAATGGTAAATTTTGTACATGCGTCATCACTCGTGTACTACGCAGCGTACATACTTCACTTGTTACCGGTTAAGCGGTCACCTGAATCGCTGTCACGCTTAGTGTGATTTATTTAACCATTGAAAGAATTTAAAATTATTATAATAACAAATAATTTATCAGTTTTTCCTTTAATGCAGTTTGTGTCTTGTGGTAAATGTCATCGTTTGTATTATTAATACTTACTTTTAGCGGGAAATTCCACATTTAATTATTAACTGTAATTTATACATTCGGATATTTGCCATTGTTCAGTCATACAGTAAAAAGAGTAAAACTACGTTTCTAGATCGGAAATTTAATCTCTTCTTCAGGTAAAGGACTAAACTAAAAATGACTACATTCTAAGTTAAAGTTAACAAAACATACCAGAGCGTTGCGACATGTAAAAGTCATGACCCACAACAGCCATTTTGTTTGTCTATTCCATTCACATTAGCTGTGAAACATACACTTAATAAAAACGTGTTATTCTCGCCATTATAATTATTATCTACAATAATGGGCTTCAAACTTATTATAAACAACTGGAATAGACACACAAGATGGCTGTTGTTGCTCCTGACTTATGCGTGTCACAACGCTGTGGTATATTTTGTTTACTTTAACTTAGATTGTAGTTATGCATTTAATTAGTCCTTTACCTGAAGAAGAGATCAAATTGCGGATCTCGAAACGTAGAATCACTGATTTTATTGTATCAGTGAATAATGGCAATTGTATGGAAAAACATTTATCATTATGTACATAATCATAAATTAACAATAACATAAATATATAACGGTAATAACTATTTCCTGATATAGCTATTCAATACTAGATTTCAGCTGAATATAGGGTTAAAAGTCAAACATTTTCTTTTATCGTAAGCCATTTACTTTCTTTTACATATTTTGTTTTTATTTTTTTTTGTGTATTCATGAAATGTTGTAAATTTTTGTAGTATTTAATGGCAAGACACGAGGAAATGTCTAAATATTGTATTATTTAGTGAAAAGGCTGTATTGGAATTGGCGGTGATCGTAAGATTGGGCTGAACTCTTATCAGGTGACCTCATCTCTGTAGCTATCTGGAGTTGGCTCTGCTGTTATCGATCCATCGTTTAACTTAATTTTATTAACAGTATGGCAGAAAATTCAACAGTGAAACCGTTTATTACTTTCATTGCTGTTACTAATTTTTCGCATAAATAGCGAATTTTTAGCAACGTCCATTTCTATGAGGATCTTTTTACAAAGCATTTTAAAATATTTATGAAATTTATATTATGTAGCGTACGTTTAATAATTTTGCACGGTTTTGTTCTTGTTTAAGTACATTTTATGGCTTAATTACCTAGATATCATGTTTTACTTTTTTACCTTAAAGCTGCTATTTAAATCTAAGCTGCTACTATTAGTATAAACATATTTGTAAGGTAATCTTGAAATTTCTTATAGGTCCCACTGACACCATAAATTCTAAAATTTTCTATATCCTGAATTTTATACCTAACAAAATCGTAATCAATATAACATTCTTTTGGAGGATTCACTACCCATATCTAAGGAGGAAGAAAAAAAATCTAAGTCACATAAGATTTTATAAACAGATTTCCCTTATTTGAGACTAATAAATTCCTTACAAAACAAACCACTTATTATTGATACAGTACTGTTCCAGCCGTTATTCCTGTATAGCCATTAATAACTACATTAAATGTCATGCATGTGACAACATTAAATGGAGGCTGCAGCAGGAACGATATTGTGTTGGAAGTTAATTATGTAAGAGAATACATGAATAATTTGACTGACGTGCTGCATAAATTTAAATAATCTATAATGTTATTTCATATTTTCGTTGAATCTATACTAATAGCAATTTCTACATTCACCCCAGAGCGGCTAAGTATTCAAACATAATCATTTATTGAACTATAATTTTACATATTTTTAAATGAAGAATAACTTATCAACGGTATAGCTTCTTGGCCTTTTGATTAAAATAAAACTGCTTTTTGGCATAGGCAAACCAAATTCATCAAAATTTAGCGTAGGTTTCACCATGCACGAGGGCACTTCCAGGTGGATTCGATTTGATTCATGGTGATTCCGGAGGGTTGTGGAACACACACCTGGCAGCTTCACTCGTCCTAAAGGATAGCTAGACGGCGCGTCGCGCCGATCCTCCCTAATAATTCGCCGAGCCGAGGAGTCGTCCGGGGGTGTTCAATGTGGGGGTTTCGCTGCCCCCCCGTCAGCGACATCCGAGACCCCTGCTGCCGCTGTATTTTTGTACAACTCCTCAGAAACGACTTCCCTCTCGCCACCGCTGGTTCTGCTCCCTCCGCTGGAGATAATTATTTATCTCCAACCGCTTCGTGGGCCACTGCATCTCACCCTCCTTCTCCTCTGCGTCAGCGGAGACCTCTGCGTCATGAGTAATAGTACCTGCGTCACCTGCTGTACCTGATGTTTTCCCCGCGTGCATCCAGCTAAGACGCCTCTTCCTGCTCAGGCGTCTCCATCTTTGTATGCTGCTCCGGCGGCTAAAGTATCGGCATCTCCGGTCTTGGCGTGTCCTGCCCTAGCTCATCCTTTACCGGAGCCCTCTCTGAGCCCTTCTTCATCGTTTGGCTCCTCACCCATTTTTATGAGACCGTTGTTTTGTATTTTATATTATACTTCGGACTAGTCTTTTAACACTTTCACTATGTAAAAAGCAAATATTATAGTTGCAGAGTCTTTTAAAATCTTAACCCAGCGTAGAGTTTTGTTTTAAAATATTTTATTATTTTGAATAAATGTTTATTGAATTTACCTTGAACTTTTAATAAATATTTCAATAAACTTTTATGTCAGAACCACTGATTTTTGTTACAAAACTATACGCTGGGTAGCGGTCCGTTGATTGAATTTAACCCACTGTTGTCCATGATAAGTTGATTGAATATGACAGCAATAATACTGTTGACATACTGTACATGGATAACATTTTAACACACTTTTTGTAGACGTTGTTATATAGTTTGCTATAAACAATATTCATACTTAATGCAATAAAGAGAAACAGTTTCTAGTGTACAGTTTCGGTCAATTTAATTAACATTGCTTCATGTGGTGTTTACTCCATAAGCGTGATTGGCCTGTAATTGATAATTAACTACGTACGTGTATTTGTTCTATAATCTATCAAATTTTAATAGAAATAATGGCAATAAATACGCAGTAATAAGTATTAATAGATCAACACCTGTATTAATAGCACACCAGTGTCAGATTACAATATGAATATTGTTGTTAGCCTACAACAAATACAGCTGCTGAAATCATTGTGTATTTCTACAGCTGTTTCTGATTGTTTTAATGGCTGGATTAATATTTTGTACATCATCCGATACAATCAGTAGTTTTTACGTGATTGAGCAACACAGAAATACGAACACTCAGGCAGAAACCATGAAATTTTCATATAATGTATGTATGCATATGTATATATATATATATATATATATATATATATATATATACTAGCAGACCCGATAGACGTTGTCCTGTACACACGTCTTTAATTCGAAAATTTTAAACTTTGATTAATCTGTAACAATCTGGGCTTTTTTGATAAAAATGTCTATTCAAAAGTTATTACAATATATAACTTTATCACATGTACATTTTATCACACTTCGACCAACCGATAGTGTGTGAGTATAACATGAGTGATGTGAAATGTAGAGGATGTTTTAAATGAAAACTTACTTAATCTGAAGATAAAAAAGTTGAAATAAACTATTTTATAGCAGGTATATTTTTTCAATTTACAACTTATCTTTTGTAATGCCATTGAATGTACAATATTTTTTGTTAATCCTTCAGGAGTATACACAAACAAATTAGATGATTTTCCGATAGGGCTGAAGTATAATAAGTGACCTCAATCACAATCGAATTATTGATATTTCTGAATAGCCTATATAACTACTATCCGAATTAGGTTATAGTTATGTAAAGGCTGAAGTATAATAAGCGGCCACCATCAAAATCGAATTATTGATATTTCTGAATAGTCTATCTAAACTACCGAATTTCATTAGTTATTTAAAATTACAATATAGTATCGGAACTGGCCAACAGAATTTAATTTATCTAAAATACTAAATAAGTATTCTGTATAGGGCTGAAGTATAATAAGTAGCCACAATCACAATCGAATTATAGATATTTCTGAATAGCCTATCTAAACTACTAAAATGACGAACTGAATTAGATTTTAGTTATGTAAAGGCTGAATTATAATAAGCGGCCAACATCGCAATCAAATTATTGATATTTCTAATTAGCCTATCTAAACTACCGAATTTCATTATCTTTATATTTATATTTCTTGTGTGCGTGTGTATGCAGCTGAACTCCTCCTAAATGGGTGGACCATCTTGGAATGTTTTACATTGTATCCAGCAGAATGCGCTACGATCACAGTTTCAAATGTTTTCTATTTTAATTCCAGGTTTTCCTGACAGTTTGTGCTGCTATCAACTATGTGTGTTGTTTTGTAACATTGTGTAATTATTGTGTGAGTGCTAATTGTAATATTAAATTAATAGAGAATAACATGTGTCAATAACTATTGTTAATAATGTAGGAATTGGTTTCTTCACACTTCACACACGTGCAACAATATCATTATTGAACGCTAAAGATTCTCTTTAATCGTTCTAGACTCTAATAAGGTGAAATAAAGATATAAAGTACATAAAAATTATATTACGCTATAACTCCTGCTATTCCTTGCTTAGCTAATTGTGATACTCGTTAACATAAGTTGTATCCTTCTTAAAATCTATAAGTACACTTACGATATACTATACATACGTGTATAATTTAAATGTATCTCAAACATTTTTAAAATGAAAGACAGTAAACAATTTGTTACTAAGAAAAGCCAATTCTGAACATAATAATAGTTCAGAGTATGTTAAAGGCATGGGACAGTATATATATATATATATATATATATATATATATATATATATATATTTGAAATAAATACTTTTCGTAAATATATAAATGTATTATTCCACAAAATCATCCCAGATTAGGTTGGAATTTAATGTAGTATTATTTTAAGTAGTTTGTATAACAATGTATGAGTTCAGGCTAAACCAGCTAGTATATCAGTTGTTTAACCAGTAAGAGCTATGTGTAGCCATATAGACACAGATAAGTTGGCTCCTTGGACAGAATGTTCATTTCTCACTTTATTGACTGGACTGATACAGGTTAACGTGGGACTTCTGCTCCGTATCATCTGAGCTACCATATTTATCAAGTCTAAACTTGATTTGAGCAGACAAATTGATTTTACAGATCTGCTCTTTCGCCAGACACATTAACATGTTGTGATTTTCAATGACTGCATCATAAGTTGTTTTTCTGTATGATCAGGTTCATTCTGCATTAATGAAAAAGTACCTCAATATTGGTGTGTTTGCAGTTAGGGTACATGTGGTAGAACAGTAGTCAGCAAACGAGGTTTCGTGTTGGCGTTTCTGTAGGCACGGGTACATTGTGCATTAGTAGGGCAGCTATCTCATTGCGGCGTTTTCATACTTTGCAAAACGATAGGAATGAAACACATTTGTGTGTGCGCACGTTTCCAAATATTTAACATTATTTTCACACGCATACTCACATTGGCTAACGGTCATAAATATTATATAGACTTTAGTACTTCTTTCCCCTTATAATAGATACATTTAATGGTTTGTTAAAATAAAACGTTTATATGAGTCACCTTTTTTACCATATGTTGTATACTTAAAAAAACATCAAAATATGTACATGCTTGATCCAATTCATATAGCACAATGGCCAAGATAGAAACAGTGAAGCAGTTTTACTAGAATGCCCCAAATTATTGTTATGAGACAACTTAGCTTCAAGAAGGTCGATCTACCAGCAAATTCTATTAATTTACCAACTTTGAAAACTACTTGTTGACTTGCAGAGAAAACAGATACTGAAATTTATTAAGAAATAAATACATTTTTAATCAGAGGAACAAAATATATAAATTCATGTGTGGTACAACTAGGTTACATTTTCCAGTGGTATATTTTGGTAAAATAAAACTCACACAAATATTTCTACTACAATATATAAATATTAAACGGTCTAATAAGATTCACAATAAACGTTATTTCTTACAATTATTAATAATAATACAAAACTTTATTTTTTGAAAAATAGCAATATATGGTACTATTATTCTCCTTATTGCATTAGCGAAGGAGCTGAGATTACAATAACAAGTCCAACTTGTCTTCAATAGCCATAAATTTCTAAGAGCGATTTGTGTAGCTAGAAGTCGGAAGTTCATCGGAAGTTCACTTAGCTACTTCGTGGTTTAGGGCTCCAAAGGAACCAGCTATATATTAAGCGTCTTATCGTTAGTACACTTTAAACTTATATAATCTATATAAAACATAATCTACATCGTGCCGTGTCTATGTCGTCTTTTTTGCAGTCTGGGTGTCGGTCAAAAAAGTTCAGTTCACTTTATAGCGTAATAACAATGACGCCCCAACCTGAGACTTTTAACTAGGTTAAATATATAGTTTTTCAAAAGTAACGCGCTACTGCAAGTTAGTATTTATACCGATTTTAATCGTTGACAGACCATTTGGCCAGGTTTTGAGTGTTCTTGTCCCGTTCTGAATTTGCATACACCATTTAAATAAACAATAATGGCAACTTCACTTTAAACTATTTTTAAAATATTTTTTTGTTTATTTTTTTTACTTTATGGTTTATATTTATTGTTACATACATTGTATTCGCAACCTCAAGTCTTTTTATGATATTATTGTAGTAGTCATAAATATAACATGTCAACTAATCGTCTTCAGGCAACTTCACAAATTAATAAATATTTACATTTTCTAAACAATATGGACAAAAATATCATACCCAATAAAGGATTTGAAAAAATGTTTAGCCAGTACAAAATATTTATATCTAATTATATCTCAATAATTCTCTTATGAATTGTGATAAGAGTCTTCATTATTGATAAGTTTTTCTTTATTTTTGTTTATTTAACATGTTTTCCAACCATTGAAGTGTGTTTTGTTTGTAACTTATTTAATAACGTAAATTTTACTAGAGTTGATGTGTCCCGCTACAATACAGTGTTGTTTCGCAGTAGCAAATGTTTCAATTCTTCTATATTTTATATGTAATAAATGTTATTTGAATCGTGTCTTGATGTACCTTTTTTTGGCCAATGTACAATTTGTCACAGTCATTGTATTTAATTTAATAAATTCCTTTTTAGTTTCAGATATTTTTTTTACTTTGATATTTCCTAATATTTATGATAATCTATTATTTGTTTTGTAAGTGATAGATTTGTTTGCATGTTTCAAAAAAGTATTCTGTACTTTATTTGAAATGCTCCTGTTTGTTGTAGCAATGCATTCTGATTTGTTGTATTCTGAAAGGCCCCCAAAATTAAATTAATATTGAAAATGTGTTGAATCTGCAAGAGTTTTCATAATGTTTTTTATTTGCAAGTGCCATGAATGTAAATGCATTCTTCATTAAAATAAGTTTTTTAGATAGCATTACTTAAAATATGTATTGTTTTAAACGTAGATCCCACCACTTTTGCAACATTCTATTGTATACATAAGAAACAGTACATCGGAATCTGAGCTTATTTCATGCCATCGTACTTTCTGACAAGATGTATGGGTATCATTCAGACCGAGTATTGAGGCTTAACCTCCTATATTGAAGGGACTCCAGGAGATTCAGTCAGTACCTTTGTGTGATGGGATGTCTTCTGAGGGCCCTTGATACTCGAATGGAAGTCCTCTCTTTTTACTTGGAAGAGATGACAGTTACTGTATAGTCATATATACTACACCTATACCTAATAAATATACATTTACTAAATTTACATTTAGTTTGTTTTCCTCTAACTCGCAATAAAACTTTTAACAGTTTTTTGAAAGGTTAATTATAACAAATGATATTAAAGTTTGTTATTGGCGATTGGAAGGCTGGGCAGGATAACAGGATTTCGGACATTTCCCATCGATATATCATCCCACTTTCATTCGTGCCGGTGTGTGATGTGTGTGATTGTGTTTCTCGTACTCATGACTTGTGCTCGGGACTTGCATTCTCTGCAGTGACAACGCCTGGACTAGACTTCAAGCAGCTTTTGGGTATGTTTCAACCTTTTTCCTTCTTTCTGTTCTTCATTTTTATATTTATAATAACACCCTCTTCACCTGACGAAGAGGATACATGCCAATCCCTGAAACGTTGTTTTCTACCTTTTGTAACATACAACGATGGCAAATGGCCGAAATCCTGTTACCCTGTCAAATGATATTAAATAGTAAAACATGGATAGAATTGAAGTACAAATTAGTGAGTTCTGATTACAAGTAGTAGAAAGTATTCGGATTCACGGGAAGGGATACTCTGGGTTGTTAAAATAATTTTAATATATATTCTACAGTAAAGTTTGGATTTAAAACGTAACCATTGGAAGTTCTAAAACTAAACAAGTATACTTGTTATAGGCGGATGAACTGTGTTTTTAAGTGATTTTAAATTGATCAATATTACGCTACAACTTTATTTCAAACATATTTTACACACCTAAGTTCTATTTATTCAAATATAAGGTGAAGTACGTTTACGAGAATAGTATAAATTTATTTATCAGGTTATATTTATAGAGAATATACACTCTAAAGCTCAGTTATACAATTTAAGTCTTGATTTGTTTAAAATTTAGTAAAACTGAATAAATTTACAAGTATTGTTTAGTCAATTTATTGTACATGTCAACAGAAGATACTTCCAATCAACATGTATGAGTTACTACATATTCTTTGAGATTTCCTTTCACTTCCATCTGGTGTAGCCTATTTACTCTCCAGCTTATTTATAATGATATTAACATAGTCCTCACATTGAAAACGGCTCTCTTGCACAATTTTCTCGAACCATTGTGAAATGTCACAAAGGAAAATACAACAAAAGAACACAGTCTATCTTCTCGCTTTTATCACCTGTTATCACTAATGCTTCTTTACTCCCGTATCAGGATAATGAGGATATTTTAAATGATGTTGTCAAAATTTACATAAATTATAAAAAGATTATCTGATCCATCTAGCGCTCTCAAGGTTTTACAGCACGTGTCTTATTTTAATTATGGAAATACGATTTTGTTTCTGAAAGAATTTTGTCCAATAAAAAATTTTTAATTGGGTTAACACCAATCCAACTAAACGGCGTCGAGCCTCCTTATGTCAAAAGTGCGCTGAAACCCGATCATGGTTTAAAACATATCACGTAATATGTCTATTCCGATGTTGTTTCAAATGCGCTCAGCTACCAGACGTCTATAGCAGTTCTGTACAAAACTGTTTGACTCTGGGCCTCCATCCTCTTCGGTGCAATTAATTCCAAAAACGAGTTAAAGTATTCACTTTTAGAATGTCCCTAGCATTATATTAAAGATGCAATGACAATTGTCGCTCTGGTCGTGATGATACATAGATACTAAAAATGTTTTAGGTTGACTGGAAATCCAAAAACCTAAATTAATAAAATATGAGTATTAAGTTATTTCCGTATTAACAAAACATAGGTAAAACATATTTAACCATTAGAAATAGCATGATACAGATATGCAGAATACGGTCAACATTAAATAAGATGGAACAATATTTAAGAATATAACGAAAACAGGGCTTTAGCAAATATATAAAAGGGAATGACAAGAGTCGTGTACACGGATATTTGAAGTTGAGACAATGACGTATAACTATTTATAGTATCATGAGATGTAATAAGAAATAGACTGTGAGCCTTCACAGCAAGTTATAGTACACCAACTGGCTTGTTTTTAATTTCTTTCTGTAAGTAGTTTCTTAAAACTTAGCCTACTTTTTATAAAAAAACATATTTTTAACACCTTCTCACGTTACTAGAATATTCCATCCTGTGGAACAACACACATGAAAAACTGTACGAATTTCTTTTCGTTTCTATTACAATACTCTCCCGAATAAATATCCAGCTGTCCTTCAGCGCCCTTTTCCCTGCAACCAACTGTGGGCAATTCCACTGATCTCTGAAGAATAGTTGGATCATTTTTGTCACCGAAAATCCACATAAAAGCAGATCAATAACATTTTACAACTACATACATAGCTGTGGTATAAACGAAAGATATACTAAATTCTCAGTTTCCGTGCACGTAAAAATGAAGTTTCTCAAAATTAATTCTTTTTTTATAATTCATAAATATTAAAACATAATACCTTTACTGAGCAACATTTATATAATTGTTTTGTCAAGATGGTTCAAACCAATTTAAGACTATGCTCCCGGTAATGAAAGTTCCAGCGCTTGAGGGCTTCCACTAAACTGGAAAATTGTTCGGAATTCTTGGGTAAATTCTTACTTTAAAAAGCATTAGAGATTGAAATGCAAACTCATTTTGCTGTTTGAACCTAAGTTACTTTTACGATGTAAGCTTTCGGTGAATAAAATGAAGTTGATTTTTCTTCAAGGTTAGAAATATATTTGATGTTTCAGTCCCAACAGTTATTTCTTCAAAATATTTGTGATAAATTTAAAATAATTTATATTTATTTTTTCAAAAACCTCCCATTATGCTAGATAGTAACATTGATAGAGAATGTTTATTTGGATTATTCACCCTTATCCTCTAGTTATATCTAGTGTATCTCAGTAATCCACCGTATGCTAGAGACAATCTATCTCGTTACCCTATTATCACGTTTTAGTGACCAAAGGTCGAAAATGCAAGGTAATAGTTCGCTAGACTACATGTAGCGTAGCCAAAGATTCATACAAAATTTCAAATTTGTAGTTCATTTCATTCTCGAGATTTTCTGCAGATAGACAATGAAACAGTAATTTTACAACCTCAAAGCAGAGAGTAGAGATTGATACTGTGTTAAAAGCCTACTGCCTACTGAATAATAGGCTACGCCCAATTCCAAGAAATAACATTTCCATCATCAAATTCTATCTTATTTATATTGAAATAAACCAAAAGAACACTTATTGAAAGGACCTGTAAAAATGCAATACAGTTTTACAGTACAATCTATAAAACTAACCTCTTTACATATGTTCTGTGATAAAAATGTCGATATAAACAATTGTATTCATTTGTTTACTTAGAGGTATGTTTATTCTACGATTTTTTTTCGTTTTCATCATGGTTACCCGTAAGACTGATGCAAAATTGTTCGCTAACGCCCAGCCAATTGTGACTATTAATGACCTCTGTTCAGCTAGTGGTGTTTCGCATCCATTCCAAAATGTACCAGCTATCATGCATTCACTGAGTTGCACAAGTCGTTGTTAATGTAATAAAGTACAACTTATTTTCTTCAATTTTGTATTTATAATCTGAAAATTTAAAATGCATGTGTGTGTTAATAGTTACATTTTCCTTATTGCTGATTTTACAAAATAAAACGTGTTTTTCGCAAGGATACAATACTTTCTTCATTGAATCTCAGACTTTAGATTAGTGGCTTATTGGTCTCTAAATTTTCGTTGTTTATCAATTTTTATATCATTATAAATATGCCATTGTAGGAGAAGTTCTTCTTATTTGAAAAACTATTTCTGTAAAAGAAAAGGCACAATAATTTTATTCACGAGGCCTTTAAACGCCAGACGATGACATCTTAGAAGTAGAAAGTCCTCGTTTAAGAAAATTACAATTATTAGGCAATTATAAGTTTTCTTTTATAAAAAACAATAGACTATGATGAATATTGTTGTTCAAAAAAAGGATTCGTAAGAGTGCTACTGTGATTTTTTTCTTTCACCATCATTAAATATTTGGGACGCTTATTGCCATCGTACTTTACACCTGGCTGCTGAGAGCTCACATATACAAGTGAGTACTCCATACAACTACAATTAGTGTGGTAGGTGTGCTCTCAATGACTTGCTCACTGACAACCTGCATTCGACCTTTGGTCACTAAAACGTGATAATAGGGTAACGAGATAGATTGTCTCTAGCATACGGTGGATTACTGAGATTAATTAAAATAACTAGGGGATAAGGGTGATTAATCCAAATAAATAATCGTATATTAAGTAATATATAAATGTAAAGGGAATTCATAACTCACAAGATTGTAATTGATAAAAAAAGTATCTTCCCCTCTTGTCAAATCTACCAGGTGACAAAATATTACTCTGCAGTAAAGGGAGTGAATAAATATTCCCTTATCTTACACGAGTTTACTTTACAAGCATTGATTGTTTGATCACAATGTTCCTGGTTTATCGTGTCAGTAAACGCAAATCTACGGTTTGTTATTTTACCAAGGAAGAAATTGAAGGTTTTTTATTCAGAAGCACAAACTTAAAGTGTTAAATAAAATTTGATGAACAACAAAAACTAAAGTAAGTACGGCGTAACTCTATTCCAGAGTTTTGTTTACTTTTACACGTTGTTCTTTAC
Organism: Homalodisca vitripennis; assembly: GCF_021130785.1. Classification (NCBI taxonomy): domain Eukaryota; kingdom Metazoa; phylum Arthropoda; class Insecta; order Hemiptera; family Cicadellidae; genus Homalodisca; species Homalodisca vitripennis. The sequence goes on along the minus strand of NC_060208.1, from coordinate 221,648,708 downwards.
ACCAGTGTTCATTACACGTTGTTCATTACACCAGTGTTCATTACACGTTGTTCATTACACCAGTGTTCATTACACGTTGAACCGGTGTTAATATTTGTAATAATGTAGAATCGAATCCTCAAATCTAAAAATTCTATTGAAAAACAGTTAAACTGTTTCTCGGGTTACAAGCATTAATATGAAGGAAGGAAATTCATATTGTATACTGTAACATGCGTCTTAGCAAAGACGTCATAGGTAATAAGTATATAAGTGCAAAGTGGGAAAAAATGTAATAAAAATATATAAATTCAGCTGTTGAGTGAACACATATCGTTCGCAGTGAGTGTTTATCTGAGGTACAATTCCCGTATCATTGACATCGTTGACAGACACTTTCAGATCCGAGAGTCGCTTGTATAAGATTATTACATATTAATTGTACTATCCGTAGTCAGTAGCAGTAAATATTACAAACATCCAGCACTAATATCAGATCGGGGCAACTGCTTTTAATTTACAAGTTCCATAAAAATATCTAAAATGTTTTTCGTATTTAACTTCGTACTGTGTTACAGATACACACCCAACCAAGTAGGAGTTCGGTAATACAGTATTACGCTATGGATGTAATCATGAGCATTACATGGAGAAACATGTTCTCGACTTGCCTGTGTAGATAAGAAATTTTAAGCTCAATGTCAACTCAATAGCTCCTCTTTTTCAAGTTTTCACTCGAAGTGGTTTGTATCGCAAACGCTCAGCCAAATATCATGCGGTTATGTACAGCATAGGACATAAGCTCAAGTCCTCCAATAAAGTAACCACAAATAATATAATGTTTCTCTCTTGGATTTCCAGCTCTTGCATGTCTAGACTAGTCGGAAACCTTTAAAAGATTCGGACTGCTGTACTATTATCTCTAAAATCTTTGTTTGAGGTCTGGTAACAGATAACCTTTCACCATCAAGCGTAATGACAAACATTCCGGTTATCGGTAACACATCAAGAAATATACGGTTTTGGTTTAGCTTTACAAAAAATAGCTTTAAAGTTGTATGAAAATATATCAAGAAAGGATTAAAGAACGCTTAAAGTATAGTCCCTGCTTATTTTTGTTGGATTAACCTAAACTTTGATAAACATCCCTCTGTGTAGGCAAGGCCGGCGTGGACGTGGGTATGTCCCGTATAATTGCACAGGAGTATTACAGTTAAATTCATGTATAATTTAACTTATTATAATATATTATTAAGATCGTCGTTAAGATTTTAATTGATGCATTTATTTGCCTTGTCTACAATATCGTACCATCTACTAATAATATTCTTGAAGTAATTTTATATTATCTAAATTAACAAGGTTTTTACTCTTTTAATCATTAACCGTTTTAAATGTTAAAATCATCCATTTTTACTCCTGCATAGAATAAACACTGTCATTAATTATGTTTACACTGTAATCCTGATTTACTTTTATATCAAATCAGTTCACTTACAAAATCAGCTTCAAATACTTTTACAATATCATTGTAATTATGGTTCTAATTTCATATCAACAATTATCATAGATACATAAATGGTTATATTCGGTTTCATATTTTGTTACTTTCATAAGAAGTTAGTTCAATAAACTGATGCAAATTAATAAAACTCATTTTGCCTTAATAATGATTTCTTTTACTATTGTCACTGAAAATTTCTTGTATCCTCACAAAGGCCTGCTTCGTTAGCAGTAAAACCTAATAGTGTGATTACAGAACCTCGTAACGCTAACCTCATGCCTAACTGGCTTATCACAGTATATATTTTAGAATATGTAGCCAGCACAAGGATCTTGTAAAATATCGGATTCTACAGATCCATCTGTTTATGGTACGAGGTCATTGTCAATAGTTTGCTCATTAGTTGACCATTTTTGTCCTTGTAATTATCTATTTGGTAAAACGTAGTTATAACTAAATATAATTCAAATCTATAAAATATTGTGTAAACACTAGAATACATACAGGCTGATTTTGACACTCAAGATTCGTGTACTACAATACATACTGTTTATGAACCACGTAATACTCTTATATCTACATTCATAAAACTATTGTTTTCTCAATAATCAAATGTTTTAGAATAGAAGCCTCTATTAGTCCTGTCTATCAACAGTAGGCAATCCCATGGCAATATCACATTTGAGGTCAAAGTCCACAGATAAGAGTCGGACCTTTCTCTTATCACCTGTAATATTGCAGCTGTACAAATATTGGGCAGATACTTAGGCATTCTAACCTAACTAAACAGTTCAATCACGATGCAGGGATTACATTCCTGGACGAAAAGAACTAGCTCAATAAATACACGCACCAGTATGTCCTACGAAATAAGCGTAAAACAGAAGCTCGACGGATCCATACAGTCAGATAACCACCTTTATCTTAGAGCTTATGAATGTATACAACCATAGTGAGTTTAAACGAATCTTTGTGAAACCCTACAAGTATGATGATAACGTTCAGTTAGTAATTTGAAATAAAACATGAAATGAAGATGAAACGGGTATGACTGATTGAACACTGGTCAGTTCAAAATGTATTTATTCACATTATCAAAGTGATAAAAGTGTCATGATCGTCAAGAAAAGTTAAGACAGTTTGAAACATTCTCGTCCGGGGAAATCTCCTCAGACAACAAACTTGAGTGTTGAGGCCGCCCAGAGCAATTCTGGATTAACAGAGATTTATAGGACTAAATTTATCGAGCTGGTCGTAAGTACAATCCGGAGTAAATCCTAGTAAAGTAGATCTGTAATATGTTTGCCACATCGCTATCACATATAAGATACTTAGCGTTAGCTCATGGAGCGTTGTTTATTCTTTGTTGCGAAAGTATTGTTGATTAATTTGATTATGATACTTCTGCTTATGGTATGATATGTTTATTTCATAAAAATGTGTCTTGTTTATTTGTATTGTATGGATTTTAGACAGTACATTTATTAACAATAATTTATAAAATTTTATATAAGTAAATTTTTTATTTAGCCCTTAAAGTATCAATACTCTTAGAATCCTAATAATATTTTAATGGCGACAGTGCTTTTGTTTGTTTTTCTTTCACGCGTAAAATATTAAACCGATTTACTGAAACTTTACATTAATATTCTTACGGTACCTGGTATGAATATAGGTATATTCTTATTTCAAAAATCTTTCCGGAATAGGCCACGCTGGTCTTATACATACACATAAGCGGGGGATTGAATGAAATGGATTATAAATTTATTTTTATTTGTTATTTAATATTCGTTATTATTCAAAACAATACTTTACTTTTTATTTAAATTCTTTAATATTTTATACTGTAGTGATGTCCTTTTCTTATGATCTCAAACTACTATAATTGAATAATTATATGTTTATTAGTTAAATTTTTTTTATGTTAACTGTACAAAATAGCTATGTAGTTTTAACCTGCCTTCTATAAAAAAAATAATGAATGCGTACAATCAATATTTTGGCATTCGACGTTATCTAAAACGGCTTTAAAAAAAGTATAAACATTTTAATTAACAAACAATAGTGTAAGCCAACTGCATATACATAAACACACACACGTACATATATTATATATATATATATATATATATATATGTCGTATATATATATATATATATATATGTTGTGTGTGTATATATATATATATATATATATATATATATACAAATTCATGCCAAAGAACACAAATCCTCTTCTTGTTGGAGGACATCTAAATGGATCATGTTCCAATCAAAAGAGTATTAAATACAAATTTTAAAAAATACGCGATAAGGCTCTGACAGGTGATCAGATTATTTGAATCTTGCCAAACAATTCGGAGGCTTGACAACAGAAAATACGTTTCGTGCCTCTTTTGAAACTTTTTAGGATATGGTTTGAGTATTTGCAGACGAGTTTTCAATTTCATTTTTGTTTTATATATCACGAAATTGAAAATATTTCCATTTATGTGCTATAAACTAGTATAAGATAAAAGAATGAATATATATATATATATATATATATATATATATATATATATATATATATATATATACAAGCTTGCAAAATTATGAAAAAATGTAGGAAATTCAAAAGCAGCGTAATTGGTTTCACATAACTTGTAATTGGCAAAGTAAACTGTGCCTCTAAGTATTTTATTCATCAAATTCATTGTAAATGTTGTAACAAACAATAAATAAGGCAAACATCTAATTACCTTAGAGTCAGAATAACAAGGGCAGAGATTTGATATTTTTCATGAAGACAGAGAGCAGCCACTGGCCAAACATGCCGCTGAGCACAAAAAATACACCATTGAAGGATGCTATAATCTTAAAGGATTAATAAGGTCTTCCCTCGTCCTAAATAAATTTTTAAAAATGTTAAAATTAAAAATTTTCGAAAAAGCTCATCACTAAATTCTAAAATATAAATACTATATTGGCTTAAATTTAAGATAAAAACAACTTTTTCCCAATTTCCTTCTGTCAACTAATAATATAAAAGCTGGATCATTACAAGTTTTGTGTATTTACATTTTGCAGTTATTTTCCTATTTTTGTGGTATTTATTTTTCTGTTTATATTATTCTTTTATGCTTCCTGAATATTTGGGTATATAGAAGCATTGTATCTGCTGTTTTTCAGTCTAATAAGTGAAATACTATATATACCTATTTAGAGGGTGCATCTAACTATCTCCTCCTTATTCAAGAATAACAAAAATACAAGAATACGTGTAAAATACCTTGCTTAGCATTATCTAAGTGTATAATAGTTCTACTTGCCATTAATATCACGTAAAGAGGAGTACATATAAATATAAACCTTCGATTGATATTGTTATAAGGTAGGCAATAACCATTTTCGTAACTTTACTATAACTATGTACAGTTAATATACATTTGTAAGAGTATGGATGAAGCCCAATTACATAGATTCTAATCCCCTGAGTTTGACAGGATAACAGAATTCCGGACGTTTGCCGGCGTTATGGTTACTAAAGGTATAACACCTTTGTTGGTTGTAACGATGGCAAATGTCCGAAATCCTGTTATCCTGTCAAACCTTCAATCACCAATAACAAACCCCATAGTTTGTCAAAGTTGTAAGTAATTTATTGTTAATATGAAATAAAGTAAACAAATAAGGTATTTTACTAACATATTTTATTTTACTTGCTACACAATAGTCTAAGCCAGTAAAATTACAGCAATCAAAGGAAAATTAAATTATATATTATAGCAGTACCTCATATTGACTTGTATTACAATCACAGTCACCTGCAAGTATGATTAGGAAAACATATGCATAAAAATGTAATAATAGGCAACTTAAAACTTTCCATCAATTAACAAAGCAAAATAAGCCAATCACAACAAATTAATATATTATACGCCAAATAACTGGCAACCAACATTATACAATATTCTGGATGAATTCCTGAGGACTCACTATGTTTTGCTAATTTAAAAACCAAAGATGTCTTCTGCAATGACGTAAATTTTATACAGATTGTAATTCCTGTTGAGAGGGTTATGAAGAAAAGAAATCGAAATAATTGTTTGCCTGTTTGAAGGGCGTTCCATATTATTCTAAGCAAATAGCTTTGAATTAGTCTTTGTATTACTATAAAACCCGAAGTATTGTAATCAGAAAATGAAAAAGGTTTCCATTGATTACATTAGATGTCATCCGAAAAATACATTTGGTGAGAATACTATACAACGTTAGCATAATGTGTACGAAAATAATTGTAAGGGTTTAGAAATTTGTAAAAAATTATCAAATCACAAAAAATGATTAACCTCAATAACCTTTTTTATCAATCTAGTAACATATCGTCTGAATACGTTTATGTATAGTCATAACATAATATGTAGGATATCATATACTCCTTAAGGTGATCAAAATCATTAATACTATTGATTATTTTTAACAGATTTACATCATCAGCATATACAGTATTAATACTTGACAATGTGTTATTAATTTCAACACACCAATACCCAAAATTTAAAAAAGTGTAGGTTTGGTTAGGTTATGTTAGGTTTAGGCTAGGTTAGGTTTAGGTGTGGGTTAGGTTAGGATAGGTTAGGTTTAGTTAGAGTAGGTTAGGTTAGGTTAACTTAGGTTATGTTATGTTTGGTCAGGTTATGTTAGGATGAGGTCTGATCGGTAGGTTAGGTTAAGTTGGGTTGGTTGGTTAGCATTATTTTTGGTTGGGATAGTTTAAGCTGTGTTGCGTTGGATTTATTTAATTTTTTGTGTTTGGTTATGGTTTTAGGTCAGTACAGGTCACTTCAGTACAGGTCACTTCAGCTCAGGTCAATTCAGGTTAGGTCCGGCAATTTAAAGTCAGGTCATGTTACGTTATGTTCTAGATAACAGTTGAGTTCATTTTTATTCCATTTTGGCAGTAAGGTGAATAAGTTATATTTTTATCAAATATGATAATATATGCGTTTTTAGTCCTACCCCAATTAAACAAGCATGTAACTTTGCAATTTCGAGTGTTTATTACTATGAATTTAGACTTCTTCAACTTGTTTTTTCGGTCATTCATTACAAAACATAAGCTAAGATGAAATTTTCTAAATTAACATGAGTCTGTGAATCCTATTTTATTGAATATGTACGCCTATAAAATGCATTTTTAGTTATATATTTTGGCTCATATCTCAATTTCTATGCTCCGTTAACGTTGAAATAGCTGTTGGAAATTTGTTTCATAGAACGTTCTAACATTATTTTATGGTAATGTTATTATTCCAATATTAATGTCTCTGAAGGATTGTTATTGTGATTGTGTGGAAATTTAGTAATTTCATACCTATTTGTGCTAATATCCACTTAATGTCCATAACAGTAATATCTATACCTATCAGTTATCATCTATCATGTCACAATGTAATAGATACGTACAAAATATATTTCGTGATTATTTTTACTTAAAAATAAAATAAGTGTATAAAATTCTATGCTCATTAAACACACACAAAAATTTATTCCCATGTAGAGGCATTCTATTACAATGTCTAAAAGAAAATAAATGTAACTTAAAACGTTAACAAAAAACTTGGTAAATTTAGAGAAATGGAAATATTAAAAAAGTTTACTAACTCGGATTAACCTTATGATAAACGTTTATTTTACTTAATTAATCAGTTTGACAAGCCAAATGGCAGTGACATTACTGGAACGATTTTAGTGAGGCGTTTATATCATGAATTTCACGGCTATTCGTTCAACGGTTTTCCTATATTTTAGATTTTTATTTGCATTAAATATTTATTATGTGAAATATTCAGAGTATAAATAAAGTCTGAATTGATCAGAACACGCCTTGCTTTGGAATCCAGCTTTCCCTTTGTCGAATCGTTCAGGAGAGTATTGTTCCTGGAAATCTGAAACTTCATTTGTCAATATTACCAGTTGTGAGGAAATTGTATTATTAACGTCAATTGTCATAAGATAATACTTTCACAAACACTTCGTTATGTGTCTTATATTTTGTTTAAAAGTCTGTATACACTACACTGTCTAAAAATTGAGATGATTACCAGCTATACAAAAGTTTACCTAAAGTATCTTCTGATTTTAATGAATCTTTTAAAACCAAAGCTACTTAAAATAAAAGTTACACTTCCATTGTAAAACTAAAAAATATAAATGTGGTTTCAGTTAAATATGACATAACAATAAAACAAAGATGGCATTATTTATATTAATAGGTTTTTACAATTCCAACCCACTTAGTATTTAAAGATCCTTTTTCTAACACAAAACAATTATGAAACGTTTATTTTCAAAGGTTTGATTACAGCATACTCAGGAATCTGTAAAAACGGCAACATTGAAATCTAAAATATACGGCATTTCAGATCCTCTTGTGGTTGAAATTTAAACTAATTTACAATTTCTTGAAGTATACACTAAAACACTATTACAATCAAATTATTAATAAAAACCCCAAGTTTTTAGGTAGCAACCTTTATAAACGTATAGCTGAAAGTATGTAAACCAAACAATATTACACTTTTCTTTATAACGAGTGCTAAAATGAAAAATATCCTTATTATAGAGATAAAGTTAGTCATATCTTCCACTTAATCTTTACAAGCACTACCTCTAGAATATTTATAGATTATACAATTATTTTAGCGAAATAGTTATTTGTAGTAACTGAAACTCCTCCAGCCCAACAACTTTCATTCATATTGAAATAAAGATTTAAATTTGTAATTTGGAAAAGATCCGTTCAAATTCCTCTACCCTGTAGATTTCCATGAAAATAATTACTTTATCCAAGGAGCTATATACTGATTGCTCAACTAAAAATGTATCTAAATAAGGTATCATTCCCCTTAATAGATCAAAACAAATAAGTTTCTTTACTATTAAAATCGATGTCTATTTGAATCTCAAAGTTATTTTGCATAAATATAAATAATATTAAAAATTTTATGTACATAAAAAAACTCTTCTAGTAACCTTAAACTACCGCTACAATATCCTTAACTTAAACTAAACAAGTTACTGATATAGTCGGCCCGCTCTGGAAAAGAACACGTTTACAGTCTGGTTAATACTTTACTCAATATCAGTACGACGTTATATTAAATCAGTCCGGTTACCAATAATTTAATGAACTCGTCCCGTTACTGATCTAGTGAGCTCGCTCTGAAGAAGAACACGTTTACAGTCTGGTTAATACTTTACTCAATATCAGTACGACGTTATATTAAATCAGTCCGGTTACCAATAATTTAATGAACTCGTCCCGTTACTGATCTAGTGAGCTCGCTCTGAAGAAGAACACGTTTACAGTCTGGTTTCAAACGTTACTCAACGTTATATTATATAAGTTCGGTTATCGATGCCTATCTTGGAGTCCTGCGAATCGATGTAGATAAATACCCTGGAATCATAAGATTCGATCCCCCGCCGTTGCAGGGTAAACGGAAGTGGAGACGATATGGTGACGTCTCTTTTTCGAATTCGCATTGCTCTCTAGACCTATATTATTATTAGTTTACACGAGATGGTATGGCATCTGCAGTAAATTAGTCAATAATTTTTGATGTTCAATTTTCAAGTACTACAAGAAACATTCTCGCAGACGTATCCTACAACTACTATTTTTTTACAAATATAGCGGAGGATTATTACACATATTCCAATTTTGTTAAACTTCTAACATCTTATTTCTTTGCACTTATTTTAAATGTGCATTATAAATTGCTTTAATTTTAATTATTAATTAACCGCGTTGAATGATACATGTTTGTTGATTAGCCCCATAGAGCTATAATACCTGGTTTTATTCCCGCATTTCGTGGAGGTTTGTATAAGTAGATTATTGCGTAGAGTGGGTGACTTTTCAACCATATGAGAGTTACAGAATTGGCAGGAAACATTTTGTCTTCAAACTCTAACAACTCCAAATTTTCAGATAATGAACAGCATTGGTGTTTCTACAATTTTTTAAATTCCTTCACGTTTGTATACCTACCATAGTGTATACGGTACTAAATAATATATACTATTCAGAAAATTACAAAAGTGTTTATATTTGTGGTTTTATTGTTAAAAAATATTGAACATAAAATCTGTTATAATAAATACAGCACAATACCATTTTATAAAGAGAATAGTTTAACATCATTATCACTTCCAGCATTTCTTTCCAAGTGGGAAACTTATCTAAAGCATCTGAGGATGTGATGAAAACTGTTATATTTATTTACATGTTAGCATAAATATTATAACATAAATATTATTATGAAAATCCCAAAAATATTTACAATCTATTTCATTATTTTTGGTCTTTGTCTATTTTGGAAATCAGTTGAGTCAAAATATTTACTCGAATGTAAATGACCGCTGTCCTTAAAATTTCCATTGGTCAAGAGGGGTTAGGGAGCTCATCCAAGCTATGTACAAATACTGTCTATGTGCCAGGACTGGTTTGAACCTATTAAGAACTGCGGTAGTTATAGTGTTCACGATTCCGTCACGAGGAAAATTTCAATAGGCAGATTTCTATCTTAAACATATTTTTTGCTGTTCGAAAATCCTCCAGCATTTGAAAACTTGAAATCATCACCTACTACTCTTGCCGCATAAATCTATATAGCCTATTCCAGAGACATCCTTGTGATAAAAATTGTAAAAATGTGTTTAATGGCTTGTTTTCCTTTCGCCTAAAGGATCTATATTACATTTCATAAAATAATGCTAATATTGATTTCTGTGTTACTCTGTGCATCCAGGCTTGCAAAGTAGAAAACAATTTGCTGATCTCAATCCATGGATTTTTAAAGAGCAGAGTACTTTTCTCAGTCATTAACCTTACGCGGTCGTTTCCGTAGATAGCATTTACATTTTTCGGTTCACTCCTTCGAATCACTCCTGTTTCAGTCATTAAACAAATAGTATGTGTGATGTTTTGATTTCAAATCTCTTGACATTATTTTACTTTATAGCGAGGCTTATATATTTCAAGAATTTCAAATTAAAACACACACACATTTGCAAAATTTTAAAGTAAAGTTTCGAGGCTGTGTGAATTGGAAAAATAGTCGCGATTTTGTATTTTTTATAAAAAAATTAATATTTATAGAATTTTTTAAGGTAAACTGGGCGCATAGGTTTCAATAGATTTGGAAAAAAAAATAATTGTATTACTGTCAGTAATATTTACAAAATGGCGTATGTTTAAATGTTTTCAATTGAAATAACAACAACAAAAACAGTACAGTTATAAAAAGCCTACAAAACACAAATTTGGTTTTTAGTTTACTAGTTCTATACGTATAATTTTTTTATACAAAATACAAAATGGTGGCTAAAGGCAAAACGTCACATTTCTCTAACTATATGTATAGCACATCTCTTGCTTGAAATGATGAATTCCATCACCCACAGAAGTTTGTGACACCTTTTGTGAACACATATCGACAACCAGTTTCTGTCATCTTGCCCGCATATTGTAAATAAATGTATAAAAAATCCATACTATAATATCTTGAGTCACCTTCCTTGTCTGGGTACATAAAGGGCGTTAGAGATTTGTTATCACAGCTTGATTGGACGGGACTGAGGCCGGCTGTCATCAGTAGCTAAGGGCGGATCTATTAGTGTCCCCCTCCCACAACACCCCTCACCATCACCTACGTGTGTCGACCAGACGGAAGCTCTTATAACTATATTCATTATGTCCTGTATGTTTCACTTAGGTTCTTGACTTCTCTCGATACATTACAATGTATTCCTATAATAATACTAATTATTACGAATATTATGCCACCAATTTTAGTACTAATAAAACTACGTCACTTACAAAATTATTGGTATTACTTATACTAATTAGAAACACATACACAGAACAGTATGATGATTACATATTTAAATACACTTGTGATTATAATATAGGGAATATACGGAATGTAATTATACCGTCATGTGTACGATTTAAACTATTTAACATTTACCCCAACAGTAATTGTAAATTAATTGTTGTTAGCTAATTATTGCTAGGCAATTATTTGCGCATATCTAAAAATATTGTGTAGACATTTAGATTTGAAATAACTCTTTCTCACAAAACATAACATTCTAAGTACGTTACACGGTATTCGCAGCACATCCTCCCGAAGAATTTCATGAACACTCTCACTATACCGAACATTCGACGTACATCCTAAATCTTTCGTAATTAGCGTAACTGCGTATGTACACAGGTCCTGCCATGTCCCACAGTAGTCAGGTACACTGGTCCTGCCATGACCCACTGGGGCCATCGTAGTACACCGCTCCTACCATAACTCACAGTGGCCATCCTGGTACAAAAAGTCCTGAAATGACCCACAGAAGTCAGGTACACAGATTCTGTCATGACCCACTGTGGCCATCGTAGTACACCGCTCCTACCATGACTCAAAGTGGACATCCCGTTACACAGGTCCTACCATGACCCAGAGAAGTCAGGTACACAAGTTCTGCCATGACCCACTGTGGCCATCGTAGTACACCGCTCCTACCATGACCCACAGTGGCCATCCTGGTACAAAAGTCCTGAAATGACCCACAGAAGACAGGTGCACAGATTCTGTCATGACCCACTGTGGCCATCGTAGTACACCGCTCCTACCATGACTCAAAGTGGACATCCCGTTACACAGGTCCTGCCATGACCCACAGAAGTCAGGTACACAGATTCTGTCATGACCCACTGTGGCCATCGTAGTACACCGCTCCTACCATGACTCAAAGTGGACATCCCGTTACACAGGTCCTACCATGACCCAGAGAAGTCAGGTACACAAGTTCTGCCATGACCCACTGTGGCCATCGTAGTACACCGCTCCTACCATGACCCACAGTGGCCATCCTGGTACAAAAGTCCTGAAATGACCCACAGAAGTCAGGTATATAGATTTTGCCATGACCCATAGTTGCCATCGTAGAACACCTCTCCTACCATGACTCAGGTGGCCATCCTGGTACACAGTCCCTGCCATTACCCACAGTGGCCATCCCGGTACACAGGTCCTGAAATGACCCACAGAAGTCAGGTACACAGATTCTGCCATGACACACTGTGGCCATCGTGGTACAACCACTCCTATCATGACTCACAGTGGCCATCCCGGTACACAGATCCTGCCATAACCCATAGTGGCCATCGTGGTACACCGATCCTGTCATGACTCACTGTAGCCATCATAGTATACCGCTCCTACCATGACTCACATTGGCCATCCCTGGACACAGGTCCTGCTATGACCCACAGTAGTCAGGTACACTGGTCCTGCCATGACCCAAAGTTGCATTTGTGGTACACTGGTCCTTCCATAGCCCACAGTACAATCGTGGTACACTCGTCCAGCCGTGACCCAAAGTAGCCATCGTGGTACGCCGGTCTTGCAGCGACCCACAGTGATCATCCAGTTGCACCTAGTAAAGTAAAATAATTATTGTTATATAAATAGTTTAATTTTGCTTATGTAACCTCTTCCTAAGTAACTTTACAATTAAAATAATTGATTTATAGTATAATTCTTATGCCAAAGTTACTGGTAAAATCTGTTACCACTTTTATACTTTTGAAACAATAAAATGCAAAACGCAGGTGCATATTACGCAAACGAATTCCGTAATGGAGTATGAATGAAAACCAATAACGTATATGACAGGATTTTATATGCATAGAAATAACATTGAAAGTACTTCCGTCTGTGGTAACACAGAATAGCCAATAACATCACTTCAGCTTTATATCGTGCAGATGAGTGCTGGCTTTAAATTGCAAAATGTTCAATAAACAAAATCGGTACTTACACCAAAATGAGAATTTCTACATTGTGTCAGCATTTTCTTATCGCATGTGAGGTACGTTGTTAGGAGTTTTGGTTACAAAGTCGTGTTTTGTAATCTATGTTACTAGTATTGCTTCCTTTGAACATTGTTTTAAACTCGTGAGAAAATAACGAGACAAAACTACAACAGCTCTCTTAGGTTAAACTCTGTTGCTCGCCCCTCTTTGTTCCGGAGAATATAAACACAGGATGAATTAGAAACTAATTACGACGAAACTGCTTTGTACCGACAGTGACCTACTAAATTGCAGATTTCAGATTAGAGTTAACACTGCAATTGAGGTAATCAGGATATACCACATACAACGTGCATTTCAATGCTTGAGATGTCTATTGGTTTATCTAAAGTGATTATTTTCATTTAAATAGCTGTGATTGTGTTAGTCGAAGTAATGACTTTGATTACATCTATTTGTATATTATTTCACCGCGGAAAATTCAAATTTTCTAAATTTAAATAGTTAAGGTAGATAGAAATGTAGTAGATTCTTTGAAACCGTAGTAGGAGAAGAAACACGGCGGGTTCAAGGTTTAAACAGCTTAAAACTCAATAATTTGGTCATACAAAAGTTTCAAATTCAAAATTTGTAACTATGTAATACATTTTAAGTTAATTCAGACAATTCTTTTTTGTATTAGCAGTAAATATTTACTTTAAATAAACTCATTCATTAAACTCTATGTATATTACTGTAATCAATTTCCAATCGTCCAAAACTTAATAATAAATAATACAATCATTATAGTTCTGGCGTACTTTCAAAATTAATAGCGTTCCCTTTACATAAAGTATTATAAATGCCAATCATCTAATAGTGAATGGTTGGAAAATTAGACCAACATCGGTCAGGTAGGATCAACAATTAGTATCACAATGCCCCAAACAACTATGTATTTCGTTAAATGCTTGATAAGTTTATAGTTAGGAATGATCATTCCTAACAGAGATATAAAAAAGCATTAATCAACAAAAGGATTATTCTGTGGCCCATGAGGGCGGACAGAATAAGGCTTAAAAGGGGATCGGCCTCTCCTTAAAAAAAAAATAAATAAAATAAAAAATAATATTTTTAGTCGTTACGATAATTGAGATATTCTACTTGTTTAAAGTTTTGTCTTTTGAGGCTAGTTTGAAGAATTATTGAACCTAATAGTATTGGTCCTTTAATTTGCAGGACACCAACAATGAAAAGACAATAACGACATAATGTTTTTTTTCTAACAAAGATATTTTACTATTTGAAGTTAATTTCCATTAGTCCTTAGCATAATTAGTTTCTAGTTCTTTTTAATTATTTTATGCTTTTAGAGTTATTAAATTTCAAATAAAGGATACTCTTCTTGATCGTAATAAAAAATATCTAATCAGCTTATTTAATAATTGCAATCTTTATATTTATTATGTATTGTAATTATTGTATAAAAATCGTTTTACAACCATTAATGGGGAAAGTAATTTATAGGTTATTGTAACATAGTATAATCAAGTTGTAAACATTGACAGCGTTCATTATGACTATTCTATCTTATCATAATTTTATTATATTGTTCCGGTGTAAGGTAAGCATGTACCAGTAATAGTCATGTGTATAAGGCTGGTAATTTTGTCTTCAGCAACACTAAAGAGTAGAGTGTGTTGCCTCTCCAAATGGCGCTGATAAGGCTTATCGCTTTGTGCTCTAATCAGCACCTCTGAAGGGGTGTAATTTAGCAGATCAGCTCTTGATTAAACCTATGGATTAATCATGGTATACAAGAGCTCACATTCAGAGCGCTGCCTGCGACAGGCGAAATATAAAGTTTTAGCGAGCTTCCACAGCTTTATGGGCACTCCGTAAAACAAAAATTGGCTTCGGAAAACGGCTACTGGTAATACACTAATGAATTAATCTAGTTATTTATCTTTCACTGTACTTAACTATAAATGGCAATTTAGTAATATATAACTCTTAATTTAATATTAACTCTTGAATCTACGTTTTGAAACCAATCACTAAATAGAACAATTACGCCAAATTATTTTAACTTTGGTCAACTTATTTTGTTACAATTAGTAATCCTATCAGTATAATAATAATTCTAAAAACATAAGTGAGAAGCTACGTACACTAAGGACTAATAGCAATGAACTTTTAAATTGTAAAATATCTGATACACTGCAGTTTTAAACAGAGAAAACATGTTTAGTCCTTATTGTAATCTTCAATGTTGGTCCATGGTGTCGACTGGGCGAGTAGGCTAGGTGTATTCAGGATATGGATGTGTTTGACGCAATGTAGATATGAAGATAGCCACAAGACCGATCGCTTACTCTAGCTACAAGTCTGACTATTGTACAGATGGTTTCTCATGGTATATTTAATTTATATAGATAATATTAAATGAAAATGGGACTAAACCCATAAAAAATACTGTGAGATTTAAAAACACTAAAGCTATGGTTAACAAATAATTTTTTCCATCCATAAACTGCAGATATAATGGTTGATTTTAAAGAAAATACATAAAGAAACTAAATTATTCGGTTTTTGGGTTTAACAATAATGATTAATCAGACTCAACTAACTTTGTCAAGACAAGTAAAAACGTAAATAAGATGGTGTAATTTTTAGTCATTTATTGATTGGGTGAGTTCTAGCCAATCAAGATATGACTCCGCCTCCTATCATAAATTTATAAATAATAATAATAGAAAACTGAATATATTCGGGTAAACTAATGTAATTTCTTAGATCCGCCACTTGAATAATTGTCTCGAGAGTGAAAGCAAAATATTTTAATAATTTTTTAATTACGCTATTAGCGTTTTGAATAGTAATAGTGGTTCAAGATAGAGAAGTATCTCAGTTCCATAAAAATATCTCCAAATTTTTTATTCCCTCATCATAAATAATATGTCTAACTGTAAAAGAGAGCACATGGAAAGAGTGAGCTGTCTGACTACCTCCTCACCTAACTTGCAAAGCTGAGCAAAATTACTATACAATAATAAAACATAGTTACTTATACCATTGGCCACAAACTGTACATCTTAACTCATTATACAATGATATCTAAAAACCAAAATCAATTTGTAAAAACATTACGCGAGGTTATTCTTACATTCATCTCTGATTGTACTAATTACACTACTCATATTACTTGTAATTAACGTGATTGTTGATCTAATGATCGCCAATGATTCGCATGGCCTAATGTGAATTAATAAATTTAAGTACATACATAAATAAATAAATACTTTCAATGATCATAAGTAAAGTGGTAAAGGATTAACAAACGGTAATATTATGCATTTGTTTTCTTATTTTAATTTCCCAAAGGGAATCAGGAAAGCAGCTGAGTATCATCTATTAGATCATCATAAGATTAATTGTCGTCACTAAGCAAAATTTATAACCAATAACTCGATGTTTTATAATTCACTAAAATTTTTTACTAATTTATAATGTGAGTTAAAGTAAATACACAAATAATAGCTATAGTTTTGAAGAACCTTCCTTAAAACAGCTTATTTATATTAAAAATTAACGTACTTTATAACTTCAAATTATATAAAAATGTAGAAATGTTTAAATAATTTATGAATAACAGTTTTAATTACAATAATATAATAGGAATATTTCATTAATTTCAACACATATCTTCACAAAAATAAATATAATGCAAATTAGTTAATAAATATTATGAAAATCTAACATTATTGCTGTAAAATATGAAAATTGAGGACGGCTTTAATAAAATAACGCTCTCAGGTACACTTGATGTTGTTCATGTTATACGCTTTCTGCTCCAATAACGAGCATTAATTTCACACCAATGTACAACGCGCTGCAGGAAACGGATAATTGTTTTTTCAGATGATTGTTGCTTCATAACCAAACTCCGTGAATAATTCCGTTAGCTGGAGGGACTGATATTTGACGCAGGGAAGTTATAAATGATCATTATAATTTAATTTCATTTATTTTATAATTCAATTTAATCAATAAAAATGTATATTCGACTGGTTATTGTCAGAGTGTTTAATGATTGATTTACTGATAAGTGGTAGTAAACTGAGATAAAACTACAGTGGCTACGATCGATGTCGATATTCTATCGAAATATTTTTAATTGCATGTTAACAGCTCTAATTGTATCAACAAGGTTGTGAACCGGAAGACGAGAGAGTCAGAAAGAACAAACAAAGTTAAACATCGATAGTTTTAGTAAGATGGATAGTCTCATTCGTCAGTAAGATACCGGTATCGCCTGACTCTACAGAACGCACTACAATAAAACAAAATCTCTGCTTAGAATACATTATCACAGAATTTAACATCTCCAATTGTAAAAAAAAATAATGAATATGAAACATTTAAATTTGCGATTTATGCATGAGCTGCAAAACAACAAGTAACTTACAATTTACTCCAGTTGAATAGTAAACCGGTTGCGATTTATGCATGAGCTGCAAAACAACAAGTAACTTACAATTTACTCCAGTTGAATAGTAAACCAGTTGCGATTTATGCATGAGCTGCAAAACAACAAGTAACTTACAATTTACTCCAGTTGAATAGTAAACCAGTTGCGATTTATGCATGAGCGGCAAAACAACAAGTAACTTACAATTTACTCCAGTTGAATAGTAAACCAGTTGCGATTTATGCATGAGCTGCAAAACAACAAGTAACTTACAATATACTCCAGTTGAATAGTAAACCAGTTCTGAACGAATGGTTGGATGTTCGGTTTATTGAAAGAATGATAGATTTGTTTCACTGTCAGTCATAATCAGGGTGACCAGACGCAAATTCCTAAAAGGAGGAATTCTGGGGTGAAATACGAGGACATGAAATCAAAAAAGGAGGAGAGTATTAAAAGTCTTTTTACATTTTTCGAAAATCATTTATTTGTACATTATTAAAAACCCAAAATCATAGTTTAGTACTGAATATGAGATTATTATAATTGAAATAAAAAAACTGAAATTAGTTTTGTATTTGGACATATATACATCATAAAACCAAATAACATAAAATATTATATTAATGGATACATGTATTATTTGAGGATATAATTTTTGACACCACGGAGCAGCCAAGCAGCACGACACACGACACCACGGATAACCTAAACAGCGTGACACAAGACAACCACGGAGCAGCCAAGCAGCACGACAAACGACACCATGGTTCACCTAAACAGCGCGACACAAGACACCACGGAACATCCAAGCAGCACGACACACGACACCATGGTTCACCTAAACAGCGCGACACAAGATACCACAGAGCAGCCAAGCACACAGCACACGACACCATGGTTCACCTAAACAGCGGGAAACAAGACGCCACGGAGCAGCCAAGCACACAGCACACGACACCATGGTTCACCTAAACAGCGTGACATAAGACACCACGTGCAGCCAAGCAGCACGACACAAGAAGCTACGGTGCATTCGTCTTATATTTTACGTGTAATTTTCTTTCAACGTTCAATCAAGAAACACTAATCTACTAAAAATAATCAAATTAATTGTAACCTCGCCGGAATTAGTAACGAGATTCCTGGACCTCTATTAAATGTATTATATTTCGACCCCTCCAACCCTGAATGTATCATCTAAATTTAGATAAATGTCATATAGTGAATGTTCATTTAAGAGCACTATAAATAATTTACACTTCTTTGAACGTAAATGTGGTCTAAAATCTTCTACACAATTTCTCGCAAGACGGGGAACTGATGAAGCACTTTAAAAACTTGAACACTTGGCCCTTAAAACCCACATTAGCGAAGTTGGGTAGGTAATTACACGTGTAATAGGTAGGTTAGATGCACAATTTGTTACTTGGAAAACTTTAATTGAGAGTGGTTCATTATTCCTTATTGTTTTATTGCTTTAGTTTTACTGCAATTGGTGCTTATTAAATAGGCATAGTAAAGAAATTACAATAAGGTATTTACGATAGTACACTTTATAAGAAATAAGAAATTATGTCTATAAGTAAAAATACTACTGATTTAAAATTATAAGATTCGTCCATTTACATAAAAATAAAACAATTATTACCCCTTTTTAAGAATAATCTATAACGTGCAATGATTCTTGAATTTAACAATAATGATGGACATAGTTCTACCTTAAAACATACGCGTGGATTTAAACCAAAATTTGATATTCTTCATTAGTTACTCCTCATAGTATCATAGGCGGGGTACTAACAGTTGCTGAAATTACAAGACCAAATTCTCTTCCATGGCTGTAAATTTGGTATATGCAGTGGGCACTATGATGTAGAAATAGCACCGAAACTTGATTGACAATGCTTCACATTAAATGGCGTGCTGAAATTACAACAAGACCAACTACTCTTCCAGAGCTGTAAATTTGTAAGACAGATTTGTAGCCTAAAGTCGGAAGTTTACTCTGGTACTTGTCGGTGTCGGACGTCTGGAGAAGTGGAGTTCACATTCTTAGTCACAAGTTCCCATTTAATGTTTAACACTCAGTTTTTAAGTTAGGAAAATAAGTCCTGAAAATATAATCTTAAATTAAAATTTGTATTTCAATTTAAACTTGAGATATTAAATTAACACGATAATGGACTCTAACAATTAAGCCTACGTATTAAAATATTTCAGAACACTGAAATTGTGCCAGAACTGGTAGAGAAAAATATACTAAAAATGCATACATGTGTAAGTAGTTACCTTTAGTTCTTACACCAGATTAAATACAACAAAATTTGACAAATCGCCTCACAAATTAATGCACACATGTAAATATTAAGCCCTTCTATTATTCTGCCCTTATTTAATATAAATAATTACTGTTTTATATTTATGACTAACTTAATTGAGTTATATTATATTATAACTTTTATATAAAATTCACCTGTATATAATATTGAGATTTACTTTATACTGTTTAACCTTAAACTTACATATTTTGTCTTCTCCTAATGTACTTCTAGTTGTGATTTGATTATAAAATATTAAACTAACATGAAATAAATATCAAAACGACAACTTATGACCACTTTTAATTTTTATTTATTGATGCTTTATTGCAAACATTACCTATTTAACTGGAAATTGAAGATGTTCCATATCAAACAACAAACGTATAACTTTCTTATAAGACATAAATAAAAGGATTATGTAGCTGTTATAATCAATGAGTTTCGTGAATACAAGATTTTGTTTATATATATATAATAGGAAACGCATTATATTAAAACTAAGTTAAGCAGAACAGAAGCCTAATTATTTAAGTGTAATGGTAATATGTAAATAAACTCAACAAGAATAAAAATCTATAATATTTCTAATTGATTAGGGTTCGGTAGTTCAATTAATTCATCTGATTAATGTACAGCTTATACAATGAATTAAATTACAGTCTACATGGATTGAATTAAAAAAGTGGTCGTTTATTCAATCAACTATTCAATAGCAGATTAACGGCAGAAATAACTGACTAATTGGTCGGTTATAAAACGATTCAGTTACCCAAACTTTAACACTGAGCGTTATGTTAATAATATTTTGCGGATATCTACCAGATCAGCTGATAAGAGTATCGTAGTGCAGACTCGACACACATGTAGACACCGCCTGTCTGTCTACTGGCCTAGGCTATAGTAGCATGAAGTCATAATATCTGAAACGTATCTTCTTCTACACTTTTAATCTTGAATTCCGCCAGAACAATCAAATTAAATGTTTCTGGCTGATAACGGGGGTAAATTTATATTTCGTCTAAGTGTTTTCTTAATCTTAGAATATTTATAAAAAATGTTTTTAAGTTTCAAGTTTATTAATAACAGGATTAATGGCATCCATATATTTAAATACTATAGTTTCCAGTTAATTATTTATTTGCCATCATTTGTGACACTACCGTCTGCCTATTCACACTCAGAAATCTGACAATCTGTTTAAGGGAAGTAACACGTATAGTTTAACACCTTAATTCTGTTTAGGAAATATTTTAACCCCCTTAGTCCAAACATACTTCCAACGACAATGTTTAAACTTTCTTTCTTTTAACCAAAAAACTGTTTAACGAGTTTAGATGTTCATAACTAAATATTAGTTATTGGCACAATTACATCACGATTAGTATAATTCACTTTTGTTTTTTAGCATTTTTGGGAATAAATCTCGGAGTTGCCTGTGGAAAAGATGTTTCTAAGACAAGATGGGGTGTGAGCAGGGTAGTTGTAATTGTTAGGTGTTAACATCACGGTTTCCTGTGGAAGAGATGTGTCTGAGACGAGATGAGGTGAGAGCAGGGTAGTTGTAATTGTTAGGTGTTAACATCACGGTTTTCCTGTGGAAGAGATGTGTCTGAGACGAGATGAGATGAGAGCAGGGTAGTTGTAATTGTTAAGTGTTAACATCACGGTTTCCTGTGGAAGAGATGTGTCTGAAGCGAGATGAGGTGAGAGCTAGGTAGTTGCAGTTGTTAGGTATTAACATCACGGTTGTCTGTGTAAGAGATGCGTCTGAGACGAGATGAGGTGAGAGCTAGGTAGTTGTATTTGTTAGGTGTTAACATCACGGTTGTCTGTGTAAGAGATGTGTCTGAGACGAGATGAGGTGAGAGCTAGGTAGTTGTATTTGTTAGGTGTTAACATCAGGGTTGTCTGTGTAAGAGATGTGTCTGAGACGAGATGAGGTGAGAGCTAGGTAGTTGTATTTGTTAGGTGTTAACATCACGGTTGTGTGTGTAAGAGATGTGTCTGAGACGAGATGAGGTGAGAGCAGGGCAGTTGTAATTGTTACGTGTTAACATCACGGTTGTCTGTGTAAGAGATGTGTCTGAGACGAGATGAGGTGAGAGCAAGGTAGTTGCAGTTGTTACTTGTTAACATCACGGTTGGCTGGGAAAACACTTTCATTAGAACTTTAGTTTGTAGATGACTTGCATGTTCACTTATTCACAAACTCCTACAGCTGAACAACACTGTTCTTCTTAACATTATCTTATGTGTTAGAATTGTTTTATAATGTGTGCAGAACAAAACAAACAAGCTTATATATGAAATATTTAAATATTTATGATTGGTATCGAGATATTCTGCAGACAGTTAGACTAAAATTAGCATGATCATAAACGTTTTTTATATAGAAACGCTTATATGAAAGTACACTTTTTGTCTCATTTACGTATTAATTTGACGACAAACCCTAAGATGGTTGGTTGTAATCTTAGGGAAATTTACTTTTTCACTTTATTTTAAAGTTTAAAAACTAATATTATATCTACAAGGTGTGTTTGCGTCTCTTTGTGTTACGATGAATATTTCCTGTTCAACTTTACTGTGACCAATATAAAACATTAAAGGTCTATCCTAAAACAGCACAGAAACCTTGCTAAGGTGAATATTAAAAAACAGTTTCTAAATATGACTCTTTATACTTAAACACTAATCCCGTCTTGAGAACATTAACGTGTTTGCTTATTAATTTACATCATCTTACAATTTGTTGAGAATTAAAACTAAATTTATATATACAAATATAAACATTATAAGTGGATGAGTAACTGGTCTTAGGTGAGCCATAAGAGTCAACTAACGTATGTAGACTTAGATTATAGTTAAGGTTAATGACAAGACACGAGAGCACATGAAACAATGTTTGACAAAGGACAAGCTCCGAGTCGTAGGACAAACCATAACGAATATTTCTGTGCAGCTGTCAAAAGGACAATAAAACGAGGCCACAAATTGCTGAAATTACTGAGGTTTTGTCCAGACGAAACACAACAAATACACTTTCTGATGAGTTTCCTTTGTTTTTAGAAAAGTAATTCTTGTAAAACTTCATATCTCCATTTGCAGCTGTACAATTGTTTATTAAATTTATTATCACGTAAAGTTATAGTGCTACTACTATCACTTAAACTTTGGTAAGTTCATTTATTACAAAGAAATGTGGGTGAGCTGAATAGCGCGATTTGATGTCAAGTTGTGACCATCATTAAACTGAACTACCGAACTTTTAATTGTTTTAGAATCTTTTATTAGTATTACGTTATGATTGGAAATCATAACGTAATCATCTAATTACGTTTATTAGATGATTAAGTTATGAGCATAGTTTTAAACAGGTTTTAATGTTATAATAAAATGTTAAGGCGGTTAATTTTAGTTAAAAAGGGCTCAAAATTTAGAAAAAAGTATTTTAATTACCGTATGTAATAAATATTATGCGTTTGTTTAATTAATTTAAAAAATGGCTGCATAGTTTTATCTGTAGTTGTTTCATAATTACAGTGATTCCTGTACGCAGAGACAACCAAAATTATAAAAGGGGTTCCTTAAACTAGCATTTGGTAATAAATTTAATTTTGGAATGGACTGCAAGGAGAATTCTTTGGGAGTTGCAAACCAAAACTATACCATTGATTGTAAATGTAATTATGGAGTAATTATTTTCAACTTCACAACTGCACTCACAAAATAGTGTAATACGTAAAATATTACATTTTACAATTTTTCGGATGGCATTTTGTAATAATAAGAAAGAGATTCTTCATTTTCAGGAAAATTTGTTACTTAAAGTATTCATATCGTTACGTATGTCATTTACGTGTGCAAGTTCTGAGTAGAGTTATAAAATTTATTTTATATTGATTAAATTACAGACATATTTTTCTACTTTCTGTTATTTGAAACATTCATAACAAAACGCCTACAATTCCTTTGTTACCAATGTCTTTGGACCATACAAATTTGTATCATATAAGATACTACATGTACGATAGCGTATACATGGGAAGTGAGTTTAATAATGAATGCATTCATTGTAGATTATTTTATTCACCAATTTTATAAAATTATCCATCTACAACTTTGGTTGAGATCCACTTCAATCTGTTAAATTGAAAAATGTATGTTAACTGTAAGGTTTTGTAAGTTTGGTTTAGTTTAAGTTTAAGTTTGTGACATATTATGAGCAAGGGTTGCTGTGAGAGGATTTATTAATAGGTTAGATTGGCAGTACAATACCCTCAAATGAACCAACACATATTTTATTTTTGACAACATCTCATTAAATTGATTAAAAATTTTAATTAACAATTGATTGCGACAAACGACATATTAAGCACAAATTTTAATACCTTAATACTTTGAAGACATATTTCATATTAAATTATTCATTACAATTTATTTTTAATTTAATTCATTATATAACATTTACTAGTAATTTTGTAGTGTTGCAATAATTATGAGTTCATGGATTAACGTGAGAAACTTTCTTTTAAAATAGGTAAACACTTACATTTTCGAAATTGTGAACATTTAAATATTCCACACGAACACAAGCACTAGCACTCCCGAACGTCGCTTTTCGAATTCTCGTCCTCGACTTCCTCCTCTCCTCCTTGTTCTTCAGTTTTGATGTTGTTCTCCCGCCAGCTCATCGACCACGCCTCTGCCAAATCTCTCCATCATAATTGGTGAGTAACAATTTTTCATATCAGCATGGCTGTCCCTTACATCGTCACACGGTTTTTAGAAATAAGCATTTCCGCTGCTTAAACAAGCATTTCCTGTTTGTTCGTCATCGGTGTCTGGGCGGATGTGCGTATCCACTTACATCCGGAGGATGTTTGTCTCGAATTGTAATACAAGACTTCCTTTCCAGCAACTATCTGTACATCGATTCTATGAATTTTATTTTACTAATAATTACATATGTCTTACATAACCTATAGTAAAAAAATTCATTCCGACAGTAAATAACAAGCTCTTTACATATTACGACCTGAACTTTACCAGTAGTAGAGCTATTGGTATATATAATTACATTCTGACAGTAAATAAGAACTCATTTACATATTAGGAACTGTCCTTTACCAACACCGTAGCTACTGATATAAATAATTACCGTTAAATTAAAACATTCTTTTTTGCAGTTTGCAAATTTTCACAATTTTATTTCATGCGTTAATAACCTGATAAAGATAAATATAAGTAATAATAAAATAAAATATCTACCATATTACCATTAAACTCCCATTTAATTCCACACGTTTAAACAAACAACTACCATGCACTCAACTCAATATCACAATCTGTCAGCAACACACTTAGAGTTAAATTTACTAATCCTAGGGTTTGCCATGAAGTCATCAACAGAACAAATGGCTGTGAACACTAGAAGATCCCTTAAACAAGGCTTTAAATTATTCTTACATACCAGTTCTTGCACTTCGGGAGTTTTCTACTTGATAATATCATGCATGAAAACCTGTGACAAGAGGCTAGTTTACATAGTATTTTGAACTATTTATGTAAAATATGATATTGAATATTTATTGTACTAAAAAATTTATTGGATAATTAAATCCGACAAATGGTAAATTTTGTACATGCGTTATCACTCGTGTACTACGCAGCGTACATACTTCACTTGTTAATGGTTAAGCGGTCACCTGAATCGTTGTCACGCTTTAGTGTGTTTTATTTAACCATTGAAAGAATTTAAAATTATTATAGTAACAAATAATATATCAGTTTTTCCTTTAATGCAGTTTGTGTCTTTTGGTAGATGTGATCGTTTGTATTATTAATACTTACTTTTAGCGGTAAATTCCACATTTATTTATTGACTGTAATTTATACATTCGGATATTTGCCATTGTTGCCATACAGTAAAATGAGTAACAGTACTTTTCGAAATTGGCAAATTAATCTCTTCTTCAGGTAAAGGACTAAACTAAAAATGACTACATTCTAAGTTAAAGTAAACAAAACATACCAGAGCGTTGTGACAAGTAAAAATCATGACCCACAACAGCCATTTTGTTTGTGTATTCCATTCACATTAGCTGTGAAACATACACTTAATAAAAACGTGTTATTCTCGCCATTATACGTAATTTTTATCTACAGTAATGGGCTTCAAACTTATTAAAAACAACTGGAATAGACACACAAGATGGCTGTTGTTGCTCCTGACTTATGAGTGTCACAACACTGGGGTATATTTTGTTTACTTTAACTTAGATTTTAGTTATGCATTTGCTTAGTCCTTTACCTGAAGAAGAGATCAAATTGCGGATCTCGAAACGTAGAATCACTGATTTTATTGTATCAGTGAATAATGGCAAATGTATGGAAAAACATTTATCATTATGTACATAATAATACATTAACAATAACATAAATATATAACGGTAATAACTATTTCCTGATATAGCTATTCAATACAAGATTTCAGCTGAATATAGGGTTAAAAGTCAAACATTTTCTTTCATCGTAAGCCATTTACTTTTTTTACATGTTTTGTTTTTATTTTCTTTTTGTATTCATGAAATGTTGTAAATGTTTGTAGTATTTAATGTCAAGACACGAGGAAATGTATAAATATTGTATTATTTAGTGAAAAGGCTTTATTGGAATTTGCGGTGATTGTAAGATTGGGCTGAACTCTTATCAGGTGACCTCATCTCTGTAGCTATCTGGAGTTGGCTCTGCTGTTATCGATTCATCGTTTAACTTAATTTTATTAACGGTATGGCTGAAAATTCAAAAGTGAAACTTTTATTACTTTCCATTGTTGTTACAAATTTTTCGCATAAATAGCGAATTTTTAGCAACGTCCATTTCTATGAGGATCTTTTTACAAAACATTTAAAAATATTTATGAAATTTATATTATGTAGCGTACGTTTAATAATTTTGCACGGTTTTTTTCTTGTTTACGTACATTTTATGGTTTAATAACCTAGATATCATGTATTACTTTTTTACCTTAAAGCTGCTATTTAAATCTAATCTGCTAAAATTAGTATAAACATATTTGTAAGGTAATCTTGAAATTTCTTATAGGTCCCACTGACACCATAAATTCTAAAATTTTCTATATCCTGAAGTTTATATCTAACAAAATCGTAATCAATAAAACATTCTTTTGGAGGACTCACTACCCATATCTAAGGAGGAAGACAAAAATCTAAGTCACATAAGATGTTATAAACAGATTTCCCTTACTTGAGACTAATAAATTTCTTGCAAAACAAACCACTTATTATTGATACAGTACTGTTCCAGCCATTATTCCTGTATAGGCATTAATAACTACATTAAATGTCATGCATGTGACAACATTAAATGGAGGCTGCAGCAGGAACAATATTGTGTTGGAAGTTAATTATGTAAGAGAATACTTAAATAATTTGACTGACGTGCTGCATAAATTTAAATAATCTATAATGTTATTTCATATTTTCGTTTAATCAATACTAATAGCAATTTATACATCCACCCCAGAGCGGCTAAGTATTCAAACATAATCATTTATTGAACTATAATTTTACTTATTTTTAAATTAAGAATATTTGAGTACTTATCAACGGTATGGCTTCTTGGCCTTTTGATGAAGATCAAACTGGTTTTTGGCATAGGCAAACCAAAATCATCAAAATTTAGCGTAGGTTTCCCCATGCACGAGGGCACTTCCAGGTGGACTCGTTTGGATTCATTGTGATTCCGGAGGGTTGTGGAACACACCCCTGGCAGCTTCACCCGTCCTAAAGGATAGCTAGACGGCGCGTCGCGCCGATCCTCCCTAATAATTCGCCGAGCCGAGGAGTCGTCCGGGGGTGTTCAATGTGGGGGTTTCGCTGCCCCCCGTCAACGACATCCGAGACCCCTGCTGCCGCTGTATTTTTGTACAACTCCTCAGAAACGACTTCCCTCTCTCCACCGCTGGTTCTGCTTCCTCCGCTGGAGATAATTATTTATCTCTAACCGCTTCGTGGGCCACTGCGTCTCACCCTCCTTCTCCTCTGCGTCAGCGGAGACCTCTGTGTCATGAGTAACAGTACCTGCGTCACCTGCTGTACCTGATGTTTTCCCCGCGTGCCTCCACCTAAGACGCCTCTTCCTGCTCAGGCGTCTCCATCTTTGTATGCTGCTCCGGCGGCTACAGATTCGGCATCTCCGGTCTTGGCGTGTCCTGCCCTAGCTCATCCCTTACCGGAGCCCTCTCTGAGCCCTTCTTCATCGTTTGGCTCCTCACCCATTTTTATGAGACCGTTGTAACACAGATATGTGTATTTTATATTTTTATTTTGTATTTTATATTAAATATAATTTCAGGTAAACTGTTGTGTAATATTTATTTCACACACTATAACGTGGTGTCCGATATGGGTACGAGTAGGGTAAGGTGTGTTTCATACAGACATGGTATACTCTCACTTCAAACCACTCTATACTCAAGTGTTGTTTAATCCAAGACAAAGGGTTTTCATTTTCAAGAATTAACATGAATACTTAGGTTCGTAGATTAGGCTTTACTATGAAGTGGTTGAATAAAACAAATATTCTTAGCAATGTTGCAGGAAACTATTCATACATCCTTCACTAATCAACCTATAATGGCAGAAAGTAAATGTAAAAATGTGTGGGACTGATTCTGAGAATGAGTTGAGCAAAGATAACGACTGTAGCAACATCAGATAAAAGCATTCATTAAAATTCAGTGGTAAATAGATAAGCATGGCAGACAATACCGTCGCTTTAATACAAAAGCGTCGACTTCGGACTAGCATTTTAATATTTTCATTATATAAAAAATAAATATTATAGTTGCAGAGTCTTTTAAAATCTTAACCCAGCGTAGAGTTTTGTTTTAAAATATTTTATTATTTTGAATAAATGTTTATTGAATTTACCATGAGTTTTAATAAATATTTCAATAAACTTTTATGTCAGAACCACTGAGTTTTGTTACAAAACTCTACGCTGGGTAGCGGTCCGTTGATTGAATTTAACCCACTGTCGTCCATGATAAGTTGATTGAATATGACAGCAATAATACTGTTGACATACTGTACACGGATAACATTTTAACACACTTTTTGTAGACGTTGTTATAAAGTTTGCCATAAACAATATTCATACTTAATGCAATAAATATAAACTTTCTAATGTACAGTTTTGATCAATTTAATTAACATTGCTTCATTAGGTGTTTCCTCCATAAACGTGATTGGCCTGTAATTGATAATTAGTTACGTACGTGTATTTGTTCTATAATCTATCAAATGTTAATAGAAATAATGGCAATAAATACGCAGTAATAAGTATTAATAGATCAACACCTGTATTAGTAGCACACCTGTGTCAGATTACAATATGAATATTGTTGTGAGCCTACAACAAATACAGCTGCTGCAATCATTGTGTATTTCTACAGCTGTTTCTGATTGTTTTAATGGCTGGATTAATATTTTGTACATCATCAGATACAATCAGTAGTTTTTACGTGATTGAGCAACACAGAAATACGAACACTGAGGCAGAAACCATGAAATTTTCATATAATGTATGTATATATACATGTATGTATGCATATGTAATACATGTATGTATGTGTATACAGGGTGTTTCCTAAAGGTCTTCCAATATTTTTGTATTTTGTTCTAGACGTAAAAATGAACAAAAAACTTCATATGGAGGTATGTCCTAAAACGTTTAGTTTTCCGTCTATCTGTCTGTATGTGGTTTTTACAAAAAAAGTTATATCTTTTATACCATTAAAGATAAAGTTATGAAACTTTGCAGTTGTGTTGACCTTTTTATGCCCATTTGAGAAAAGAATTAACAAATTATCTTTACCCGTTTCAAAATGGCAGCCAATCATAAATTTGATGTTAAATTCCACAAAATCGATACGCTGTATGAAAATTTTACAAGAATATTAAAATGTTGTATCCTTTATTCTAAATCTAACAGTCGTTGTTTCAATAAAATCGGATAACATACAACTGATTAGTACTATTAAACATAATACCATGTTTTACAACACTACACAACAGGAAGTATAGTTTTCTAAACTGTTTTACTTTGAACAGCTGATTTAAAGTCAATGAGCTGATTAATGTGAACAGTTGTTTATTTCTTCTGTAATGTAAAAGTTGTTTTGTCTCCATTACAATTACTTCAGTATAATGTATTTTTTGTTTTAATTAGTTTCTTTTCATTAGCAACAGGAATGGCAAATAATGATATTACCAATTTTACCAACTCAGAATTAAATAACTTTTAATAACTCAAAGTATACAGTGAGCCTAAATATAACCACATTTCTTTCAGCCTTTGATGAAACACTGTTGAGCACAGAGGTTATCCAGGTAATAAAACTTAAATTTAAGTGAAAAATGGGTCTTTAAATGTAAATTTTAGGAATTACAATTCTCAAAACTGCGTAAGTATATATGTTGTAATTATGTTGTAAAGTAAAAAAACACAACAATTGAACCAAAAATACGTTAGACTAGAAAACATTACGATTTCCGAAAATAGACTTTTTATGGCCGAAGTGGGTTTTGCAGATCTGTGTATGTATGTATGTTCTTTCATGATCTGTCCAACAAGGAAAGCTCAACCACTCCATAGGAAATATAGTTAATATAGTTCATTTGAACCAGAAGTGTTCATGTACGCGCAAAACTTAAAATAATACCATTCGTAATTTCACTTAACAACTGAGGCTCTCAACTATGAACACAGTAATAGCATGAACCCAAAACATGCCCACTTCGTTAACTGAAAAGCTAAGGTCTTCAAATTTAGCTTTTCTTCACACTTATTCTTATAGCTAAAATTGTTGGAGCTATTCCAATAAAAGTCATATAATATTGAAGAATGACAATTAAAGTCATCCAACACTTGTTTTTAAATACTGTCTCGTTCTCCGCCTTCGGAGTCCCAAAGGCTACTCTCTACTTTTTTTAAAATTTATATCTAAAACGGACCAGAAGATTAGAATATATTTGATTATTTATTACTTACCATAGGATCGTCTGGAGTCCCATTTAAAAATAATATGCCCATGGTGTTACTGTGTTATTGTTAATGAAATTTTGTGAGAAGTTACAGGTCATCTATATAAAATGCTAGTCAGGTAGGTTAAAAATATTATAACATGATTTAGTCAGACAAATAACGTAATCAATAATGCCAAGGAGTAAAATTACTGTAATCTAATATTGGCATCAACACGCGTGAATACATTCTTTGACGTATAGAAGTTCAAATGTACTGGAAACCCATAATTTTATAACTTTATATTTTTATCGGGTTAATTACTGTAAGCAAAGACACTGGGAGACCAAATGCTGGAACCAGCATACCCTTATTTCAAACTCTGTAATTAATTACTCATATGCGTGGCGTTAAATACCTTACACAGGTAAGTTTAAAACTAAACCATATTTAACGTTTGTATGTTACATCATACTATCCGTTGAGCTCAATGTGAAAATTAAGTAACAAGTTTGGATGAATGCTGATTATTACGTAATATCCTTTTCCCTCAAAGTTATTACACCTAAAGTATTGTATTTGCGTTGAAGAAAACATACTATAAAAAATTAAAATTATATTTAAAATTTAAAAGAGCAACATTTGTGTTTAAATAAATCACAATGACTACAGAGTTATTAATATTTTTCTATGAACCAGTATAGGCTCCGTCGACGGTATAACGTTTATAATATGAATTTATATAACATTATTATCTTAAAGATGCTTCCAGTAAATGGAGAATAGAAAGGTTGATATCCATTTTAGCTTTGAATGTAGACAAATATTTTGTTACAATACAATGAGAAAATTATATTATGAGGAGAAGAAGATTTGTAACGGCTCAGAGGTTCGGAGTAATGGACACGAGCGAAAACAACATGGCTATCAGTGACACTGGGCTGAGTTATCACACCCTCCTCCTAATGTGCTACACTTTCACGATTCCAATATTGAGTGATCAACAAACGTTAGTATTACAAAATGGACTTGGGCGAAAACAACATGGCTGGCAGTGACACTGGGCAGAGTTATCACACCCTCCTCCTAATGTGCTACACCTTCACGATTCCAATATTGAGTGATCAACAAACGTTAGTATTACAAAATGGATTTGGGCGAAAACAACATGGCTGGCAGTGACACTGGGCTGAGTTATCACACCATCCTCCTAATGTGCTACACCTTCAAGATTCCAATATTGAGTGATCAACAACATTAGTAATACAAGTGGACATGAGCAAACAGAACATGGCTGTCAGTGACACCGGGTTGAGTTATCACACCCTTCTCCTAATATGCTACACCTTCACGAGTCCAGTATTGAGTGATCAACAAACATTAGTAATATAATTGGACATGAGCAAAAACAATATGGCTGTGAGTGACACTGGGCTGAGTTATTACACCTTCTCATAATTTGCTACACCTTCACGATTCCAATATTGAGTGATCAACAAACGTTAGTATTACAAAATGGACTTGGGCGAAAACAACATGGCTGGCAGTGACACTGGGCTGAGTTATCACACCCTCCTCCTAATGTGCTACACCTTCACGATTCCAATATTGAGTGATCAACAAACGTTAGTATTACAAAATGGACTTGGGCGAAAACAACATGGCTGGCAGTGACACTGGGCTGAGTTATCACACCCTCCTCCTAATGTGCTACACCTTCACGATTCCAATATTGAGTGATCAACAACATTAGTAATGCAAGTGGACATGAGCAAAAACAACATGGCTGTCAGTGACACCGGGTTGAGTTATCACACCCTTCTCCTAGTATGCTACACCTTCACGATTCCAGTATTGAGTGATCAACAAACATTAGTATTACAAAATGGACTTGAGCGAAAAAAACATGGCTATCAGTGACACTGGGCTGAGTTATCACACCCTCCT
Source organism: Homalodisca vitripennis (assembly GCF_021130785.1). Taxonomy (NCBI): domain Eukaryota; kingdom Metazoa; phylum Arthropoda; class Insecta; order Hemiptera; family Cicadellidae; genus Homalodisca; species Homalodisca vitripennis. Next base: position 221,615,587 of record NC_060208.1, on the reverse strand, counting down.
CCTAATGTGCTACACTTTCACGATTCCAATATTGAGTGATCAACAAACGTTAGTATTACAAAATGGATTTGGGCGAAAACAACATGGCTGGCAGTGACACTGGGCTGAGTTATCACACCCTCCTCCTAATGTGCTACACCTTCACGATTCCAATATTGAGTGATCAACAACATTAGTAATACAAGTGGACATGAGCAAAAAGAACATGGCTGTCAGTGACACCGGGTTGAGTTATCACACCCTTCTCCTAATATGCTACACCTTCACGAGTCCAGTATTGAGTGATCAACAACATTAGTAATACAATTGGACATGAGCAAAAACAATATGGCTGTGAGTGACACTGGGCTGAGTTATTACACCTTCTCATAATTTGCTACACCTTCACGATTCCAATATTGAGTGATCAACAAACGTTAGTATTACAAAATGGACTTGGGCGAAAACAACATGGCTGGCAGTGACACTGGGCTGAGTTATCACACCCTCCTCCTAATGTGCTACACCTTCACGATTCCAATATTGAGTGATCAACAAACGTTAGTATTACAAAATGGACTTGGGCGAAAACAACATGGCTGGCAGTGACACTGGGCTGAGTTATCACACCCTCCTCCTAATGTGCTACACCTTCACGATTCCAATATTGAGTGATCAACAACATTAGTAATGCAAGTGGACATGAGCAAAAACAACATGGCTGTCAGTGACACCGGGTTGAGTTATCACACCCTTCTCCTAGTATGCTACACCTTCACGATTCCAGTATTGAGTGATCAACAAACATTAGTATTACAAAATGGACTTGAGCGAAAAAAACATGGCTATCAGTGACACTGGGCTGAGTTATCACACCCTCCTCCTAATGTGCTACACTTTCACGATTCCAATATTGAGTGATCAACAAACGTTAGTATTACAAAATGGATTTGGGCGAAAACAACATGGCTGGCAGTGACACTGGGCTGAGTTATCACACCCTCCTCCTAATGTGCTACACCTTCACGATTCCAATATTGAGTGATCAACAACATTAGTAATACAAGTGGACATGAGCAAAAAGAACATGGCTGTCAGTGACACCGGGTTGAGTTATCACACCCTTCTCCTAATATGCTACACCTTCACGAGTCCAGTATTGAGTGATCAACAACATTAGTAATACAATTGGACATGAGCAAAAACAATATGGCTGTGAGTGACACTGGGCTGAGTTATTACACCTTCTCCTAATTTGCTACACCTTCACGATTCCAATATTGAGTGATCAATAAACGTTAGTATTACAAAATGGAATTGAGCGAAAACAACATGGCTGGCAGTGACACTGGGCTGAGTTACCACACCCTCCTCCTAATGTGCTACACTTTCACGATTCCAATATTGAGTGATCAACAAACATTAGTATTACAAGTGGACTTGAGCGAAAACAACATGGCTGTCAGTGACACTGGGTTGAGTTATCACATCCTTCTCCTAATTTGCTACACCTTCACGATTCCAATATTGAGTGATCAACAAACATTAGTATTACAAGTGGACATGAGCAAAAACAACATGGCTGTCAGTGACACTGGGCTGAGTTATCACACCCTTCTCTTAATGTGCTAAACCTGTACAGTTCCAATATTTAGTGATAAAAAACATTAGTATTACAAGACTATAACTGTTGCTTTGTCATTCGTAGGAATATATTGTACCTCTTTAGTAGTTAGACATGTTAGAAAATCACTGGTATGTCCACTTCTAATCGAGTACAACACGTAAAGGCGGTAAACCTGTAAACCTGTTTTCCTGTGTCCTAATTCGATGCCGCCACGTAAACAATTTACTCTCAGCAAAACAATCTGGGTCTTACATAATATCGTATAAAAACAAAATAAACTATGATAAGGGTGAATAAATTTATAGACAATAATTTAAATCCTGCAGGACCTGTGACAAATGAACTGCATTACTCTCGTATGTTTTGTAAAATCCATAAAACCCAAACAATTATTTAAAAAAAGTTTATTAACTGTTTTTAATGGTCTCTAAAGAATCTATGAAGAGATACTAAACCTCTGTAGGTATTTTAATATCAGTATTTCAGTATTCTTGCTTAATAGTAGTACCGAAATTATTGTCAATTCAATGAGAACAACAACATGAAGAGATTTATATGTACCGTACTTGAATTGCATTAGCTTAATTAATATTGTTCTTGTGTAATAGTAGTACAGAAATTGTCAATTCAATGAGAAAACAAGATGAAGTGATGTATATGTATCGTAATTCCATTTTCCAACAATTCAGTTCTCAGATATTCTTATTTACATGGTTATATTTTAAGAATATTTTTTTAATATATGTATGTGAACAAAAATACGATGTGATTTATATGTACCGTATTGGGATAACATTACGCTTATGGATTACTAATGTGTACATTCTTGTATAATATAAGTACAGCAGATATCAATTCAATGAGAACAACACGATGTGATTTATATGGACCGCATCGGAGTGTTATTATCATAATCGATTACTACTGAATATCTTGTATAATATAGGTACAGCAGATGTTAATTCAATGTGAACAACACAACACGATGTGATTTATATGGTCCGCATCGGAGTGTTATTATCATAATCGATTACTACTGAATATTCTTGTATGATATAAGTACAACAGATATCAATTCAATGCGAACAACATGATGTGAGATGTATGGACGGCATCGGAGTGTTATTATCATAATCGATTACTACTGAATATCTTGTATAATATAGGTACAGCAGATGTTAATTCAATGTGAACAACACAACACGATGTGATTTATATGGACCGCATCGGAGTGTTATTATGATAATCGATTACTACTGAATATTCTAGTATAATTTAAGTACAGCAGATATCATTTCAATGTAAACAACACGATGTGATGTATGTGGACCGCATCGGAGTGTTATTATCATAATCGATTACTACTGAATATTCTTGTATGATATAAGTACAACAGATATCAATTCAATGCGAACAACACGATGTGATTTATATGGACCGCATCGGAATGTTATTATCATAATCGATTACTACTGAATATTCTTGTATAATGTAAGTACAGCAGATATCAATTCAATGCGAACAACACGATGTGATTTATATGGACCGCATCGGAATGTTATTATCATAATCGATTACTACTGAATATCTTGTATAATATAAGTACAGCAGATATCAATTCAATGCGAACAACACGATGTGATTTATATGGACGGCATCGGAGTGTTATTATCATAATCGATTACTACTGATATCTCGTATAATATAAGTACAACAGATATCAATTCAATGCGAACAACACGATGTGATTTATATGGACGGCATCGGAGTGTTATTATCATAATCGATTACTACTGATATCTCGTATAATATAAGTACAACAGATATCAATTCAATGCGAACAACACGATGTGATTTATATGGACGGCATCGGAGTGTTATTATCATAATCGATTACTACTGATATCTTGTATAATATAAGCAAAGCAGATATCAATTCAATGCGAACAACACGATGAGATTTATATGGACCGCATCGGAGTGTTATTATCATAATCGATTACTACTGATATCTTGTATAATATAAGCACAGCAGATATCAATTCAATGCGAACAACACGATGTGATTTATATGGACGGCATCGGAGTGTTATTATCATAATCGATTACTACTGAATATATTGTATAATATAGGTACAGCAGATGTTAATTCAATGTGAACAACACAACACGATGTGATTTATATGGACCGCATCGGAGTGTTATTATCATAATCGATTACTACTGATATCTTGTATAATATAAGTACAACAGATATCAATTCAATGCGAACAACACGATGTGATTTATATGGACGGCATCGGAGTGTTATTATCATAATCGATTACTACTGAATATCTTGTATAATATAGGTACAGCAGATGTTAATTCAATGTGAACAACACAACACGATGTGATTTATATGGACCGCATCGGAGTGTTATTATGATAATCGATTAATACTGATATCTCGTATAATATAAGTAAAGCAGATATCAATTCAATGCGAACAACACGATGTGATTTATATGGACGGCATCGGAGTGTTATTATCATAATCGATTACTACTGAATATATTATATAATATAAGTACAGCAGATGTTAATTCAATGTAAACAACTCAACACGATGTGATTTATATGGACCGCATCGGAGTGTTATTATGATAATCGATTACTACTGATATCTTGTATAATATAAGTACAGCAGATATCAATTCAACGCGAACAACACGATGTATACTAAAAATTGCGTGTATGAGTCTAATTTATCTTTTTTATCACCCACAAAAAGCTCTACACTAGGCTATGTCCACCTTGTGTATATATGTATAATGTATATTTATAAATCATGCGATATTAAGCTCTACAACACAATTATATTATGTATCCGGTTTACTTAAGAATACTACACATCTTTAAGTATTATTGAATATTGTGAACAATATTTACTGGATAAATATCTATAACACAATACAATATAAAGATACCAATAATTAGTTAGCGCTAAGTCATAGGATAAAATATTTTATGAGTGAGATTCGGTGTAAATACTGATATTTTACGTATATATGTGGACAAATATGCCAAAAGAAATTGGAAAAGAGTATAATGACATGAATGAATATCACACATGGGGAAGTAAGCCACCGCAGCCGTGGTCATTACTATTGACGTGACATGATGTATGATACTGGTGACCGACCTCCGATGGAGAAATGTTTAGCGAATGTACGCAGTGTAAAAAACTGCATAAGCTTATGATAACGTGTTTATTATTAGTATTGTCCATGAGTTGACACAAAAAATAATAACAATACACAATATGTACAGTAGTAGTATCCGTACGTTAAGATAAAGTAAAGGTCATGTATTATATTCTCAGTTGCCATTTACTAATGAAAAGACATGAACAACAATGTAGAAATATGTTAGGTAAGAACTTGGCTGATCATAATCGGATCAAAATATATTATTAAGCGCATGGTACACTGTACTGATCTGAAGAATTCTCATGACTACGAATGTTACATTGTGCTGTTCTGATGTAGTCTCATGACTACGAATGTTACATTGTGCTGTTCTGATATATTCTGAGGCCGATGAGTTTTACATTGTGCTGTTCTGATGGATTTTCATGACTACGAATGTTTAGTTGTGCTGTTCTGATATAGTCTGAGGCCGACGAGTGTTACATTGTGCTGTTCTGATGTATTCTCATGACTACGAATGTTTAGTTGTGCTGTTCTGATATAGGCTGAGGCCGACGAGTGTTACATTGTGCTGATCGGAAGAATTTTCATGACCACGAATGTTACATTGTGCTGTTCTGATATAGTCTGAGGACGACGAGTGTTACATTGTGCTGTTCTGATGTATTCTCATGACTAAGAATGTTTAGTTGTGCTGTTCTGATATAGTCTGAGGACGATGAGTGTTACATGGTACTGATCTGAAGAATTCTCATGACTACGAATGTTACATTGTGCTGTTCTGATATAGTCTGATGCCGACGAGTGTTACATTGTGCTGTTCTGATGTATTCTCATGACTACGAATTTTTAGTTGTGCTGTTCTGATATAGTCTGAGGACGACGACTGTTACATTGTGCTGTTCTGAAGAATTCTCATGACTACGAATGTTTAGTTGTGCTGTTCTGATATAGTCTGAGGCCGACGAGTGTTACATTGTGCTGTTCTGATATAATCTGAGGACGATAGTGTTACATTGTGCTGTTCTGATATAGTCTGAGGACGAGAGTGTTACATTGTGCTGTTCTGATATAGTCTGAGGCCGACGAGTGTTACATTGTGCTGTTCTGATGTATCCTCATGACTACGAATGTTACATTGGCTGTTCTGATATAGTCTGAGGACGAGAGTGTTACATTGTGCTGTTCTAATGTATTCTCATATCAACGATAGTGTTACATTGTGCTGTTCTGTTATAGTCTGAGGACGACGAGTGTTACATTGTGCTGGTCTGATGTATTCTCATGACTACGAATGTTACATTGTGCTGTTCTGATATAGTCTGAGGACGAGAGTGTTACATTGTGCTGTTCTAATGTATTCTCATGACTACGAGTGTTTAGGTGTGCTGTTCTGATATAGTCTGAGGACGACGAGTGTTACAATGTGCTGTTCTGATGTATCCTCATGACTACGAGTGTTACATTGTGCTGTTCTGATATAGTCTGAGGACGACGAGTGTTACATTGAGCTGTTCTAAAGTATTCTCATGACTACGAATGTTTAGTTGTGCTGTTCTGATATAGTCTGAGGACGAGAGTGTTACATTGTGCTGTTCTGATATAATCTGAGGACGATATTGTTACATTGTGCTGTTCTGATATAGTCTGAGGACGAGAGTGTTACATTGTGCTGTTCTGGTATAGTCTGAGGACGACGAGTGTTACATTGTGCTGTTCTAATGTATTCTCATGTCAACGAGTGTTACATTGTGCTGTTCTGATATAGTCTGAGGACGACGAGTGTTACATTGTGCTGTTCTGATATAGTCTGAGGACGAGAGTGTTACATTGTGCTGTTCTAATGTATTCTCATGTCAACGAGTGTTACATTGTGTTGTTCTGATATAGTCTGAGGACGAGAGTGTTACATTGTGCTGTTCTGATATAGTCTGAGGACGAGAGTGTTACATTGTGCTGTTCTAATGTATTATAATGTCAACGAGTGTTACATTGTGCTGTTCTGATATAGTCTGAGGACGACGAGTGTTACATTGTGCTGGTCTGATGTATTCTGATGATGGTTCGGGTTACGGCTGGGTTTACTCACTTAACAGCCAGCAAGTTCTTCAGAGCAAAAGCAAATAATTCCCATAATCCTAAAACTAACGCTGGGATAATCTTACAGGTAAACGTTGAGTGAGCTGCAGCTGTATGCTCTATAACAGTGGAGACACCTTTGTTTCATTTGTATAATATACCTTAGATTTGTCTATCTGATTAATCGAGACACATAACTCTATGAAAAAAAAACAAAGTTAAAGAAAAAGAAATTTAACATCCCAAATCCCAAAATGTTTAAACTGTTTAAAATGTAAAACGCGTTTTTGGAGCGTTGACAAGATTATAGCACATGATCGGGTGACGGAACAACAAGTATTACGTAAATTGGCGATAACAAAATGTACTTTGAATGAGAATTATGTACACTTAAAATAATCCTAAAATGGATTACTGTGTTACCGTGAAGGATTTATCCGTTGGTTAATGGATAATACGATTAGTAATTGTGGAACTAAGAGGCAAATCAGAGAATGCCAGTGATTCAGCGCTGTATAGAACAGTACGTGTTAATACATGTACACCTACATTCATAGTCTACATTTACATTTGAAAAGTTCTATTTAATGTGTTAATTTATTGTAATATTTAGTATTACATTATGTTTCAGTGTTAAAGCGAATATAGATTTTGTTAAATTATTTTCACTACCACTTAAGTGTTTCTTTGTTACAAGAATGAATAAATAGGGATTTTATTACTTATCTATATTTATTAAATGTGGTATTTTTCGAAGATAATAATGCAGTACTAAAAATATATAATCATTACATTAACACAACCATTTATACATGTTTTTTAACGGACAAGTACTAATTTTAAATCTATAAGAAATTACTACACAATTTTAGTACAATTAAAATGGAAATATGAACATAATTGGATATAAAACAATTACTACACTCTTTTTGCCTGTTTTAAAAACGCATGTAAAATGTGTTTTTGTGATTTTTAAAATTTCTAAGTTAGTGTACAAGGCTATTTTAATTGAACCACTCACTTGAACATATAAATATGAAGCCTAAAGAAGGCTATGAAATGGTTTCCAATTTTAGAATATCGACCTCTACTTTTAACTTGATACTCCGTTTTCTACTGATTACCGTTTGTAATTTTAATGCATGTATTATTACAGAGTACCCAATTTAATTATGTTAAGTAATAAACTAAATAAACAACAAACTTTTTGTGTTAAATATTCTATTAGAGTGACATGCTTAGTATGCAGTTTTGTCTACTAGCAGAATAAATAATTTTGTAAAAAACTCGGAAAACTCATAATAGTATATAACATTTGACATTTTAACACATGTAACCTAGCTATCCCAATACACTCAACTTCATTTTATGGTGTCCTGGTGTGTAAACTTTTATTATTTAAATACTGATATGAAAATTAATTAATGGACAAAAATTGTATTGCATCATGTAGCAAGATAACTCGAGAAAGATTTTATCTGTAAACTTTAATTTCTGCATGAAACTGCATATCTACATAGAGGATAATAAATAATATGATGGTGATGTCCAACCATGGAATAGAACCCAGAAGCTGTGGCATACACCTACATAGTTTCAATATTCTTGTGACTACGTGGTTTTAGTAACTCACGTTAAAATAATAGTGATCTTTACCTAGATCCGGAATATGCTCTTTCTTTTAGGAAAAAAAATTTGGAAAAGAATCAATTTGCGCCAGGAGACATATTTATTATTTTTGGTTGTCAGTTCGCAGAATCACTTCTACTAGATATAATTATACTTGAGATGCCATAGTTAAGTTTTAACTATCATCCGTTCATGAATACATGCTTATGAAGACCTTAAAACCGTATTATGGTCAAATATTCCACTGCCGCTCCTTGTAATCCACTTCCGGTCTAAGGAATAAACTGGAAACCACAATAATCGGTTGCGAAGGAAACAGTATTTTTCCGGACATTTGCCATCGTTCAGTGATAAAAAAAATAAGTAACACAGTTATGTGATATTTTTATGTCAAATTATTCACCTGAGGAAGAGGTAAGATTGCAGATCTTGAAACGTAGTGTTACTGATTTTTTTCAATGAACTATGGAAAATTCCCGGAAAATCCTGTTTCCTTCACAATTCTTTCTCCATCAAAACCAAACTTCAAACAAAGAATTAACTTATGGCTGAATCTTTCTGATCAATAAACCAACATTGGTGCCACATGTGTCCACTGCATTACTTCATACAGTTTCTAGATATGTGGATAAACAAAATACACTGATTGAATTTGTCAAAGCATAAGATCTTTTATTTAAGGAATCATATTTCAATATTCTTGATTGTGGCCCGAACAATATGAAACCCGGTTTAGTATTCTTGTCACGTGCTGTTGTTAGATTGTGTTGTATGATCCCTCCCGCTGTATTACGTGATCTAACAAAGTCCAGCGGTAACTTATAATTAGGTAATCACAAATATAACTATATTAATTAAGTAATACGCCATAATAACATAAGGATTAATTCATATTAAACTTAGAGATCAATATGACTGTCTGGAGGCTACCTGCTACTCCAATCATATTACATTGGATCCACTAGCATTTGTGAGAGTAAAACCTATTCACTAGAAACCGAAATGAACTAATAGTCATATAAGTGTATTAGACAAACTTCAGCATCAAAGGCGAATATTTTATCTTTAATAGACTTGGGTAGAGAGACCACTAAGACTTGGTGCTCCAAGGTTTGTTTGACCACGGATGAAGAGCTAGTGGTGGAATTACTGGCGCAGCACTTAGTAAATTGACTTTTAATCTAATAACAATACCCGGAAAGTACAGGTTGGCATCTATCATCCGTCCTTTTGTGTTACAATAAATAATGGATGAATACATTATTTAAAATAGTTACCGAAATATTTAAACTAAATAATAATTTCAATCCACTTGATTGAAACAAATATATACTAGTGCAGCCCGCACGAAAACTCTGATCGTGGCTGTTCCGTTTTCATCCCTCCCCCTCTACACACCACACCCTACAGTGTTGCGAGTTTTACGCGTAAGAGACTCTGAACTGTCACAATTTTAGTGAACAGGTGATGGTCAGTAGCGATATGACAACACCGCCTACAACGTCATCAGACTATTTTGGTGCTGTCTTCTATAGGAAGTCCACTGCCATTGTGAATAGTAGCGATAAAGCACTATTGTATATCAAACGAAACCTAACAGAAACGGTTTAGTCCATCTGGTTGATTATTATTGACAGGAACAGGGCTACTGTCTGTGTCGTCTGATCGTGGAAATATAATTTATACTATCCGACTACTAAGTAATATCACTTCCGACCAAATCACATAATTTCACGCGAGGCTATCATCTAGAAATTTCAAACTGAAGATACATTATAAATTTGTATGCATATTACAATTTAACTGTATAAATGCGTTATAATATTATATTATATATTATATAATATTATATATAATACATATAATATAATATTATAACGCATTTATACAGTTAAATTTATATATATATATATATATATATATATATATATATATATATATATATATATATATATATATATAATTCACAGAACACAGATTTTGGCATGTTAATATAATTATAACACTTTTAAGAATTTATAAGTTATATTATAATATTTAATATTAACATTTACAATGTTTCATGATAAAATTTAAAAATTCAAAATTTACAAATATTATAGAATCAAATACTTTTATCGTCTTCAACTAGTGAATTGTTGAAAAAGCTAATATTTTTACTTTAGATGAACTCCGAGTAGTACGTACTCGATTATAAATATATAAGGTAAAACTAGTTAATAACTCCACATAGACTATCGTAAACTACACAACAAATAAGAAATATCCTAATTCTATATATATATATATATATATATATATATATATATATATATATATATATATATATAAGTAGATATGAATGTAAGGGTTCTAGCTCACTTTTGGGACAGACAGAAAATCAACGTAAAATACTGTTTAAAGGACAATAAACTAATCTGTAACTCACGAATGAAAAATTAACCGAATCTTTAGCTGTTTTACTGTTCAATGTTTGCTTCTACATTTATAAGCTGTTTTAATGAAAAAATCCAGAAATCTTCGAAATCTTTATTCCACGAAGTTAATTGTAACACAGTCTTTATCTTTAATAGTCTTCTTTCCAGTAACAACCAAGTGTAATTTTTCATTTTTGTTTCAATTCTTTAATCTTTTTTTCTTCCAAAACAGTCAAAAATCTGTTTGGCAAGTGTACTTTACAATCTTCCAACTCGGCAATTATTGTAAACCCGAATTTATCTTTTATTTTCTCCAGATTCACAATTTTGTATTTCTTATTTTCTTCTAATTCTATTAATCTCTTGTATTCTTTGAACTTTAAATCACCAACCTTATTCAACTCTTGTAACAGCGCCATTTACATAGAAAAAAATTAATACTTCTACACTTTTAAGGTGAAAAATCAAAACTATACTTCCAAAATACACAAAAAACCGGGGTTTTGACCCTAAAAACGTGTTTTTAGGGTCAAAACCACAGCTCTTAAGGTGCATATATACTAGAGTTTTTTTGAAAAATCCTGAAAATCTACTGAATTTCTCTAATTATTGCGAATTTTTAGCTTTAAAGTTGATAATGTGAACGATATTTCTCGAAAATTCTGTTGTAAATATATTAAAATCTTAATGAAAAATCTTGGAAAAGTTAAAGAAAAAAATATTGAAAAAATAGTATTATAGAATTTAAATTACCCCCTACAAACCAATATAGTAATAAAAGTACTTTTATTACTATAACTATACTATTTTTTCAATAATTTTAAGTCTTAGTTTACAGATTTTTCTATAATAAATAGAAGAATCTATCACTGTTTCACCAGAAATTGTGCTGATTTCTGTCAAATTCAAGTAAAAATCATTACTTTTTCAAATTCTAAAAATATTGAAAAAATAGTATTATAGAATTTAAATTACCTCCTGCAAACCAATATAGTAAAAATCGCTAGTTAAAATTTTTGCTCTTTAAATATGGAGCGGAAAAAAGATAGAGTGCCCATACTGCAAAAAAGACATTTTCGAACATCACTTTACTCGACATTACAATTCGAAAAATCATCTAAAAAAACAAAGAACTTTATGAGAAAGAACTAAATTATTTGAGGAATTGGGCTAAAGAAAATCAAATTGTCGATCATGAAAAGATGTACAATATAGAAAAATTGCGTGAACTAAAGAAAAATTTTAAGGAAATTAAAAAAGATCTCAATCTATTTAAAGATGAAAAAATTCAATCAATCGCTGAGAAATTGTCCATTGAAACAAACGATAAAACTAAGTCTGAAATGATCGAAGAAATTGACAAAACTCTTAATGAGAAACCCGAAAATATCATTGATGTAGAAGTTTTATCCTCTATCCATGGTCTTTTCAAGCAATACATTTTAACGAATTTAAATGAAAATTTCATGTCAATTTACAAATATCTTTCTATTTTGCGTCCAGAAATTAAAAGTTTAATCGAAAAATTTCAAGAAGAAACCGTTAAAAATATGAAGGGCTATCTCTCTTTAGAATGCGAATACGAACGTACTTTTAGTGAACGGTGAAACACAAACTTGTCCAATGTACTTTACTATAAAAGCAGACGAAATCTTTGACATAAACGACTTTATTACTAAGCAATTTAATAAATTAACACATCGAGAACAGACAAATCATCCAAATCGAGGTTCTGGATGGACATTAAAACGCTGTAAACAACTGATTTTGAGCCTTAATAAACACGAATTTATGAACGCAGGATCATATATCGATTTACCAAAGAAAATCAAAGATAAGAAAGCTTGTATAAATATCAAAAATAAAGATGATTATTGCTTTATTTATTCTATCCGATGTGCTATTGAAAAACCTGAAAAGAATGCTGATAGAGCAAAACAATACGAACAATTTGTAAATGACGAGATATTTTCAGGTTTCGAGTATCCAATGTCTTTAAAAGATATACAATTATTTGAAAAACGAAGCAGTAAAGCAAAGTATAATTATCCGAAAATGTCTGTAAATGTCTATAGTTTTGATGAAAAACTCAATATTGTTCCGTTGCAAATTTCAGAAGTTTATGACGCCAAATTAGAAATCAATTTATTGTATGTAAAACAAGATGAAAAATCTCATTATGTTTTTGATAACAGATTTAAACAAACTTGTATTTTCTCAGTTATCTAAGTGTAAAAATAAAAAATTTCTATGCAGAAGATGTTTAAGCCATTTCTACAAATCTGGAGATTTAACAGACCATTTAGAAATTTGTAAAAATCACGAAGTTTGTAAGCCAATTATGCCGTTTCCAGGTCAAACAACAACATTTACTAATTATCAAAAGAAGTTTAGCCATCCGTACGTTATTTATATGGATTTTGAAAGCATATTAGAGAAGATTCCCACATGCAAAAACAATCCGCAAAAATCGACTACAACCAAGATTCAGAAGCACATTCCATATGGTTTTACTCTATACTTAGTGTCTAATGTGACCAATCGTATGTACAAGCCGATATGTTATCGAGCAAAAAATGAAGAAGATTTGCCAAATGTTCCTGCAAAATTGTTTGAAGAACTTAATAAATTATCGAAATACATAGCTAAAAAGTATAATTCTAAGAATAAAATACCTATGAAATTGACCGAAGAAGAAGAAATTTCGTTATCAAAATTCCAGTCTTTGTCATATTTGTGAATTTGAGGGTTTTGATAATCAAACAAGAAAAAAAGTACGAGATCATTGTCATTTTAACAGGTAAATTTAGAGGTTCAGCTCATTTATCTTGTAACTTGAATCTCAAATTTCCTCAAAATATTCCCGTTTTCTGCCACAATATGTCATGTTACGATACTCATTTGTACATAAAAGAGTTGGCAAAACAGTATGGTAATGTTGATTTGATCGCAAACACAGATGAGAAATATATAAATTATTCTGTAAATTCTGGATATGGATATGAGTTTGAAGATGATAAACCAAGAAAGTTCATCAAGTTTTCTTTCGTAGATACGTTCAGATTTATGGCATCGTCTATAGAAAAGTTAGCTAAAAACCTCAAAAAAGATGATTTCAAACATACAAATCATTTTATACAAGATGGTCTGAACGCAATTCTAGATAGACAACCAAATGACGAAGAAGAAATCTTTAAAATTCTATCTGGAAAAGGAATATTTCCCTATGAATTTATCGACAGTATTGAAAAACTTGATTACACAGAAGAATTGAGAATTCAAGATTTCTATTCACTTTTGACAGATGAGAGCATATCTGAGAAAGATTTTCAACACTACTTAAATGTATGGAACAAATTAAAAGTAAAAAATCTAGGAAATTACTCCGATCTCTATAACATTCAAGATGTTCTATTGCTCGCTGATATCTTTGAAAATTTTAGGAATATTTGTTTGAATTGCTATAAACTTGATCCAGCACACTATCTAACAGCTCCCAGTCTTGCATGGGATGCTATGTTAAAATTAACGAAAATTGAGCTTCAACTGATACACGATTACGATATGTATTTAATGATTGAAAAAGGTATTCGTGGAGGCATTTCTCAGTGTATTAAACGATATGTGAAAGCAAATAACAAATATTTAAAAGATTTTGATAAGACAAAGCCCGAAAACTATTTGTTATACGTTGATGCTAATAACCTTTATGGGTATGGCCTAATGCAAAATTTACCATATAACGAAATCAAGTGGATGGATCCAAAAACTTACACAACTGCAGAATGGAAAGAAACAATTTTGGAACTCACTGGCGACGAAGATTATAGCTATATTCTCGAAGTCGATCTAGAATATCCGAAGAATTTACATGAAAATCATAAAGATTTGCCTCTTGCTCCAGAACATTATAACAACAAACTTTGCACAACTCTACTGGATAAAACTGAATATGTTGTTCATTCGAGAAATTTGAAATTCTATCTGGAACAAGGAATGGTGTTAAAACATGTGAATAGAGTTATTGCATTCGATCAGAAGCCTTTTATGAAAGATTACATTGATTTTAATACTAGTATGAGAACCAAAGCTACAAGCGACTTTGAGAAAGATTTTTACAAGCTGATGAACAACTCTGTTTTTGGAAAATCTATGGAAAATGTGAGAAACAGATGTGATATTAGACTAGGAAATGAAGAATTTTCAATGAAACAAGCTAAGAAAACAAATTTCAAATGCTTTAACATCTTTGACGACAACTGTATAGCGAGTCACATGTACAAGCAGAAAGTTAAATTTAACAAGCCAATCTACATAGGATTTTCAGTTCTCGACCTCTCAAAATTGCTAATGTACGAGTTTTATTACAACAAATTAAAGAAGTTTGATCCAGATTTGAATCTGTGTTACATGGATACAGACAGTTATTTCCTAGAATTGAAACGAGATCCTTTTAAAATTATTAAAGAAAATATAGAGGACTTTGATACGAGCGATTATCCAAAAGATCATGAATGTTTTCACTACTAAAAATAAGAAGGTAATAGGGAAATTCAAAGACGAACTAAATAGCGAGATATTAGAAGAATTTTGTGGTTTAAGATCAAAGATGTACTCGTACAAATATCTAGACAAAAATCCAGTTAGGTGTAAAGGAATTAAGAGAAGCGTTGTAAATAAAACAATAAATATCGAAAAACTTGAAGAGATGTTTGTTCGAAGATAAAGAAGAATTTAGGGAGATGACTGTAATAAAAAGCTATAAACATGAATTGTACACAGTTACCATAAACAAGCTGGCACTGAACGCTAAAGATGATAAGAGAATCGTTCTAGAAAATAAGATCGATACAGTACCTTATGGCTATAAAAATGAAGCAAAATCTGATATATTAGATGAGTTAAATAAACTTGGAAACTTTGACATGTAAATGGAAGATGATTTGATTCACTGCCACAAATGCAAGAAAAAAACGAAAAATATAGATTCTAAAATCGTTCAAACTCAAAACGGGTTGTATAGAATTGCAGCAAAATGTTCAAAATGTAAGACAAATAAGAGTAAATTTATAAAGAATCCAAATGAAAAACAAGTAAAGAAAGAATCTAAGAATAAGGAAGAAATCGAGATTGAAGCTAGAGAAATTCATGCACCAGTACGAAAGAAGTTTAAAAAGAGAAAAATTATAACATTAGGAATTGACGATTTATGGGCAGCAGATTTAGTTATAATGTCTAACTATTCAGATCAAAATGATGGATTTAAGTATATGTTAAATGTTATTGATACTTTCTCAAAATATGCTTGGTCAAGAGCTATCAAAAGAAAAAACGGCAAGGATATTTCAAAAGCTTTCGAAGATATAGTAAAAGATGCCATAAGGATCAATCACAAACCTCCAAACCTACTTCATACAGATAAGGGTTTAGAGTTTAAAAATAAAGAATTTAACGAAGTTTTGAGAAAATACAACATTAAGATTTATCATACTGAAAAACGAAGAGAAATCAAGTATTGTAGAGAGATATAAACAGAACTCAAAATGAGAGAATGAAGGTTCTTTTTGAGATTAATAAAAACTTTAAATGGATCGATATTCTTCAAAAAATCGTAAAGAAATATAACGATACTGTTCATAGCACAATCAAAATGAAGCCCAAAGACGTAGATAAGGATGCAGAAAAGGAGTTATTAGAGACCGTTTTCAAGTATGTTCCACCAGAAATTCACACGAAAACTAAATTTAAAGTCAATGATCATGTAAGAATTGTTAGTAAAAAAACAAACATTTTCGAACAAATATAAGAACAATTGGTCAAGAGAAATCTTTGTGATTTATCAAATTAATAACACAGATCCTGTAACTTATAGTATAAAAGATTTAAATAATGAAGAAATAACCGGAAAGTTTTTATGAATATGAATTGAGAAAGTCAAAGATTTTTTCTATATAAATGGAGTCTCAAAAGAAATGTATAAAGTGTCAGGAATTTAAAGATTTTGAAGAATTTCATAAAGATAAGCTTAGAAAAGATGGATTATACTATTATTGTAAGGATTGTCGTAAAAAATATGCAAGAGAATTATACGATAAATTGGAAAAATTAACTTTGGAAGAGAAAGAGTGTCACATTTGTAAAGAAATTAAGAATATTTCTGAATTTTACAATCGAC
This sequence comes from Homalodisca vitripennis, assembly GCF_021130785.1. Taxonomy (NCBI): domain Eukaryota; kingdom Metazoa; phylum Arthropoda; class Insecta; order Hemiptera; family Cicadellidae; genus Homalodisca; species Homalodisca vitripennis. The sequence continues at coordinate 221,598,490 of NC_060208.1, read as the reverse complement.
ATTATAGTAAAGATAGAAAGAAAGCTTATTGTAAGGCTTGTGAAAAAATATATAGAAAAGAATTATATGATAAAATGGAAAAATTAACTTTAGAAGAAAAAGAATGCACACGCTGTAAAATAGTTAAGAATATTTCTGAATTTAACAATTGGCATTATAGTAAAGATAAAAAACAAGCATATTGTAAAGAATGTATTAGAGAAATCTTTGCTGGACCAGTTCATTGCGTATGCGGAAGGGAAAATTCAACAATTCTATAGTCTTAAAAGACATTTACAAACAAAATATCATAATTCGAGAGTTTTAACATTTTCATCGTGTAATTTAGATATTCTATAAATCAGTCGAGATTCTGCCATATTTGTAGTAAATGATTTCCGTTGTATAAAATATTCAAAGATTCTTTCATTTGGTTATACAGATTGATAGAATTTGGTTCGTCATCAATGAACAAAATCTCTAATTCAGGATAATTTATTTTTAGATGTTTTAATCGGTTTGGTATTTCTCGTTTCTGAGCTCTGATAACGTAATAAGGATATTCCCACATGTGATTCTTCTTAATTAACACAAAAACATGGTGTTTTTTCTTATCAAAATCTTTACATACCATATCTCTCTTCATTAATTCCATTCGCAATTCTTGATTCTCTATTTTCAAGGATTTCATTTGACCTGAAATTTGTAACTGTTTTATTTCATCTTTTAACTGCTTATTTTCGTTTTTGAGTTTGTACTCACCATATTTTCTAATGGAAGGTAATACTTCTTTCGTAACCCAATTTTTAAACAATTTCGCTTCTGGTTTATGCGATCTCAAAATTAAAGAATAAAGTCCAGATTCATTAACGAAAACAGTGTTATTTTGGAAGTTTGAAGGTAAGCTATTTATAGCCCCCCTTATATTTAGATTAAAATAGAAGTTTTTATCATCTTCGTCAACGTTTTATTCTGATCGTTTGCATAGTATTTTCATATTCTAGAATTTTTGCTACGTCTTTAGCCTTAAACCAGATCACATTGTTTTTCGTCAACAATCGTAAAGATATGTTTGTTATTGAATTTTAGTTGATTATTGAGTAGGTCTACAACTGACTCCATTTAGATAGAAATAAAATTTAAACTAGTAATTTTTATTTTGAGTGTAAAGTCCAGATTCATTGATAAAAACAGTGTTTTTTGTGTAAGAGTCGCGAATCGATACCCTTGTCAGAATCTATGTTTTCAAAGCTTTTTTGTATTTTTCTTTAACATTGTCTTTATTCGTATTTTTGTGAATATTTGTGAGGTGGGCCCTCGAGGGCTACCTTATCTTTTAGATAAAAGTATTGGTATTTATCATCATTATCAACTCGTTTTGAAAGTTTGAAGGTAAGAACGATTCGTTCCCCCCTTGATTCATCATTCTTTCGACAATCTTAAATATATTGTTGTTTTACTCTCATTATTTAATAGATTTCCTTCAGAGTCTTGAATAGTCAGAACGATTTTTTGAATTCTTTTAATATTTTTTCTAATTGGAATATAATCGATTTCATTTGGTTTTTCACTGATTTTTGATCCATAAGCAACATTTGGGAAGAAAGTGTACAAAATTTCAGATTCTTTGTGTAAATGTTCGGTATGATTTTCAAAACTAGGTTCAACGAGATTGCAGTGCACTTCAATTACATCGAAAGGTCTAAATTTTGGCGTTTTATTTCCTAAATATACCTGATTTGGCTCAATAGTTTCTTGAACAAACCCTAACAAATCTACAATAATTGCTGAAAACATTATTCTTACTGGTGATTTTTATTTGAATTTTATTAGAGAGATAATTTTTTTTGCATTTCAAACTTGTTTTCGTTCAAAGTTTAAAGATTTATCTGATTGTTTGAATGTTTTCAGATAATTTTTTAAGGGAATTTTTAATTTGATCGAAAGTATAATATCCTTTGTTTAAACCATAATATTTTGTTATGTTCTTCTCACTAAATCCTATACAATAAGGAGAACTTTCACTAATATTTATTACAAAATTGTCAGAATAAAAACCGCTTAAAAAACCGATTAAAATAATTTGATTCTTCCTCTAAGTGTATAGGATGTTCCAAGTTTAAAACTAATTTAGAGCTTTCTGAAGTCAACTTGAACAGCTTCATTTTAGCTATTTAAATGGAGAAATTTTTAAAAGCAAAAAGATCAGATAAAACTTCAAACGTTTGAAGAAAATAAGAAAGATCAACCAATCAGATTGTTAATTGTTGGTTCAAGTGGATGTGGAAAAACAACTTTATTATTGAATTTTATCTACAATAGGTTGATTCCTTATTCCAATTTGTATGTTTTTAGTAAATCTTTAGAACAAGGACGCTTATAAAAAATTGCAAGAGAGATTTGAAAATATTGAGAAAAACTTAAGCAAAAAGGTATCACATTTTTTATAATGCCTCTGAGGACATAGTTCCATTAAGCGAGTGTAAACCCAATTCGTTAATCATTTTTGATGATTGTATTTTGGAAAATCAGGACGTTATTAAGGAATATTTCGTAATGTCTCGTCACCAAAAACATATCTTGTATCTATCTTTCCCAATGCTTTTCAAAGGTTGATAAACAAGTTATAAGAAATAACCTGAATATGTTGTGTATTTTTAAGCAAGATGATCACTATTCGAGAAAGATTTATAACAATTATGTGGGATCTGATATGAGTTTTAACCAATTTAATGAGCTGTGTGATAAAATTTGGAAGGAAAGACTACGGATTTTTAACTATTAATCTAACTTTGAAGCCTAAAAATGGTAAATATTTGAATAAATTTTCTAATATAAATGCTGCTCAGTGGTCTGGCAAATCTACTTGATAAAATATTTGTTACAATTATTTTTACATTATCTTTACTTTTTATTTACATTATGAAAACAAACTGAAAAACGGTAAATCTGTTCACGTTTTTACGTTCCACGTTCACGTTTTTTACGTTCCACGTTCACGTTTTTTACGTTCCACGTTCACGTTTTACGTTCCACGTTTCGTGTTCCACGTTTCAAAATTTTCCTAAATAAATGGTGAACGTAACTTCTGAAGAAGCGAAAAAACTTGATCAAATCGAAAAGAAATTAATCAAAGAATTTAAAGAACAGATTCGAATTGATGAAGAAGAACAAGAACTTATTCAAAAAATTAATCAACCTGTAACTTCTGCAATAAAAAATGTTGAGGGCAAAATTGAAAATGTTTTAAGCGATAATCAAAATTTAATGAATTTGGTTCCAGTTGTACGACAATTTGCCGATATTTCGATTCCAGAATCTGAGTTTGAATTGCCAAAATTACCATCTTCAACACCATTTAGACCTCGAATCATTGAAGACTCTACCATAGTTGAACCAATAAGTCCTGGAACAACGGATATAATAATTGGTGAAATTGGTAAAAAATTTCTTCCTAGAGCGAAGGATGATAAATTTGGTTTGTATTGGGATAGAAAAAAGAAAAGTTTTATGATTGGAAATTTACCCGTTAATTTTGAACAAAATGATATAATTATTAATGAAAAAATGTACGAAGGTACTCAAGGTTTATGGAGATTATTAACAGACAATGACGTTCCAAAAGATAATTTATATTCTGAAGAAGATTTGAAAAAGTATACAGAAATTTTATGGGAATCTGACTCAATTTACAAAAATAATGATCCATCTACTAAGAAGCCTAAGTCAAGTAGAGGTAAAAAATATATCAATTTGATTAAACCCAATTTGGGAAAAACGAATCGAAGGATCAGGTGTAAGAAAATACAATGATAATAAGATTGAGTACAGATATATCGACGATTTGACAAAACTCGATGGAATTATTAATTATATTTATGCTCAAGAGAAGGCTGGAAACAACAATTTTTTGAACGAAAAGAAAGCGATTAAAGATTTTATTTCGAACAAACTTGATGAATTGATTGAAAAACCTGATGGAATTAAATATTTAAAGCGAGTTTTGCCAGCAATAAGTTCATCTATGATTGAAGGTAGCGGACTTTTGAATGATTTTATCAACAATTTACCTTTTGAATTACACGTACCAACTTATCAGTATCTGGGGCCTGGCACAAAACTCGAAAAAAGACTACAAAGAGGAGATCCTGGTATAAATAAATTAGATCAAGCTGCTATGGAACACGATATTTTTTATGCAAAACATAGTGACACAAATTCCAGACATATAGCAGATAAAGTTTTTGCAAGATAAGGCAATGGATAGATTTTTATCAAAAGATGCTAGTTTAGGTGAAAGATTTGTTGCACTTCCAACAGTTGGAGCAATGTTTTTGAAGAGAAAACTAGGAATGGGAATTGAAGAGAACTTGAAATTTTAACTATATAAATGGAGGTGAACGTAAATTTCAGCAAAAATCAGAAAGAAAAAATAAAATCCGCTTTTAAGAAAAAAATACCCGTTAGTATTCAATTTAAAATAGATCAACTAAAAAATGGCGAAGATAAGATATTTTTAACAAATAGACAATACAATAAACTCGAAAAACATAAGAAAAACAATAAAGGAACCAGAATAGAATTTTCTTATAATCAGTTGAAAGAACTTAAAAATGGTGGACTTTTGAAAGATTTATTAGATTTTGGAGAAAATATTCCAGTTGTTAAAAATGTTGTTCCTTATGTTCGTAAAGCTGCTCCAATCGTTAAAAAAGATGTGATTCCTATTGTTCGAAACATTTTAAATTGGTTAGATAAAGAGTTGGAAGATGTTACAGGATCTGGATTAGATGAAAAAAACTTTGAATTACGTGAAATCAAACATTAAAAAAAATTTGAACCCTTAACATTCGGAGAATTGGAAGAAATCTGCAAAAATATTAAACATTTTAGAGGAATTTTCATGAGAGATACATTACCCGAAAAAGTTAAGAAATTTGAATGTGGAATTGTGAATTTAGACTCGATTTTGGGGAGTGGAACGCATTGGGTTTTGTTATTATAAAAATGATAAGAATGCATGTTATTTTGATTCGTATGGAAGAATTGAGGACAAACCACCTGTAGAATTGATCAAATATTTGAAAAAATCAAGCGTCTACTACAATGACTCTCAGATTCAAGACTATAAAGATCCCCCAATTTGTGGACATTTGTGTGTTTTTGTTTTGAATGAACTGAGTAATGGTAAAGATTTTAAAGAAGTTGTTAACAAATTATTGCTTAATAAATATGGATTCACAAAATATTTTTTGACGTATTTGGTACACAAATTATTCAAAATGTAGATAATAGTTTTGAATTTTGATAGTTTGAGAAATGAGTTTGATAACAAGTTAGAAAATTTATTACAAAACCTTCCAGATTCAGATATGTTTGCTGTCGAGATTGAAGATTTTAAAGCAGAATATGATAACAAACTTGCAAATTTCATGAGTTCAAATGAAGTTGCTGATAAAATAAAAACATTGGAAAAAGAAGTTGATGATGGTGTAAAAAAATTATTTACCAATTTAATGTCTCATATCGAAAAAGCTGATAAAATTACTGAAGCGATCAAAGTTGAAAAGAATTATGTTAGTTTGGCTAATAAAAAAAGAATTGTCGGTGTTCGACCTGGTATTGACAAACATGATGTTGTTGTTAAAGAACAAATTTTAAAACCTCTAAAATTATCAGAAAACATCGATATTGTTGATTTACATGATCCGAATGTTAAAAATGCCTTAGATTTTAAAGGAAAAAGAATTAGCGGTGTTAGTAAAGGAATTAATTAATCCATTTGATGTTGTTGTAATGATTCAATTAGAAGATCCTATTAAAATGTTTAATGAACTAAAACAAAATTATGAGAATCATAAACAGCATGTTAAAGATTTTACGACAGAAGTCTATGATAAGTTAGAAGCCAGAAATAGAAGATCAGTAGACGATGTTGGTGAAATTAATGAAAAACTTACTAAATTTAAAGAGTCTTTTGATAAGTTTAGTTTAGATGCTACGAAAACTTTTGAGAATATTGGTCATAAATTTGTTGAATACAATGATTCTTATGCTGTCAAATTTCAAAAATTAGAAAAAAAACTTAATAATATGGAGGAAGATCTTACTGAAATAGGTATTCGCGTAGGGTTTTATGCATGATAAAATTTCCTTATATAAATGGCGCTCATATATTGTGTGAGATGTAAAGAAAAAACTGCAACAAATGATATAAAATACTATGCAAACATCAATGGAGTTAAAAGAATTTCGGGAAAATGTGCTGAATGTAACTCAAAAAAGAGCCAATTTATAAAAACTTGAAATTTTTTTCTTAATAAATAGAGATGGCGGGACATTACAGTGCTTTCGATCTTTTTATCATGCAACACGAAAGAGATTTGAAAAAAGAACATTGGGATGACATTTCTCAAAAAATATGAATTATCCGAAGATATGATGAGATTATACGTAAACAAATTGAATTGGTATAACATTGCTAAATATCAAACTTTATCAACAGAGTTCATTCAAGAAAAATATACATTATCAATTAAAAGATCATATGTCTGTTCTTTGTCTCTATCAACACTTGAGTATAAAGTTTTTGGATGAAAATAAAGATACAGTTGATTGGAACAATATTATAGATAGCGGTTTACTATCCTGTGCAGATTTTATTGAAATATGTGGGCCGAAATTGCAAAATTTAAGGAAGAGAATCCTGAATATGACGAAGTAGATCATTAAAAAATGACTCTAATTTATATCTTTTCTTATAAAAAACGTACATTAGATCGATGAAAAAATGATACATGATGTTTAAAATTTCTCTTATTAAATGGTGGACTACAGAAAGTATGCTAGTGATATTGAAAGGGCGGAGTTTAAAAATTTCTATCCAATTAGTAAACAACATTTGAATGAACCGAATAAAAGAACTGAGTTTAATATTGATTTTGGAGATAACTTTTGCTCGTCTAACTTCCAGTTTTATATTTCTGGAACTTTAACAAAACAAGATGGTCAAGCATATCTTGGAACTGATAATGTTAGATTAATCGATAATTTTATACCGTTTTTATTTTCTAAGATTGAAGTAAGAAAACACAATAAATTGATAGAAGAAGTCGAAAACTGTGGTCAATTAAGCACTATTAAAGGAACCATTTGTTATTCCAAAAGTGATGTATTTTCAAACAGTTTTGAATCAACTTTTAAATTTGGGACAATTTGAAGCGGTCGGTGATTTAGCACATTTCGGCTTAGGATTTTTTGAAAATGTTACTATTCCGATCTATAAAGGAGAATTTTATCTAAGTTTTATAAGAGCAGAAGACGATGATGTGATTCTGAAGACTGCAACTGGAAATGTTATGCCTGTTGATGGCAAAATTACAATTAACGAGTTTTTTCATTAGAGTTCCGATGATTGATTACAAAACCACGAGTAAAATTAGGTTGATTGATGAAATTATAAAATCTCAAAACATCACGTTTAATTTTCTAGATTGGCAATGTATTGAACAAAAAGGTATTTCCGGAACAACTTATTCGTTCGATATCACAAATATTTATAGAAATATCTTCAATCCCAAGTTCGTTATCATCGGTTTTCAAACAGATAGACAGAATAATCAAGAAAAAAAATCCTTCAAAGTTCGATAGTTTGGATGTAAAAAATATCAGAGTAAAATTGAATGGTTCTTATTATCCAGATGAATTACAAAATTTAAACATTTCCGGTGGTCTTTTCAGAATCATGTATCAGATGTATCAAGATTTTAAGATAGTTTACTACAAAAATATGGAAATGTATTACAACCCCAAAGAATTTATAGCAAATAGACCTATTTATGTCATTGATACAACAAAGAGTTTGACAAATATTTCTAGTTCAAAGAACGATATAATTATCAATATGGATTTTCAAAATGCTGTTACAAACGCGATTTGTTATGTGGTTGTGGTTTCTGAGAAATTTTTAGCCTATGACGTGATTAAGAACGATATTAGAGAAATTCAGTAGTTAATGATGTTCATATTGTTCTCTTTTCATTCCTTCTAAAACTTCAAAAATATACTCTTTCGCTGATGAAAAATCTCGATTTCTTTCCGGAATAATCTTTGTAATCATAAACAAAATATCCTAAATAGTTGTACAATAGAATGAAATTATTTCTTTTTATCTCGGTAGTTGAAATATAAACATAAACATTTGCGCTGAAAAATTTATATCTCGGCAGACTTAGTTCCATAGCTTCCATTTATTCTTTTTGTAAATGGAAGAGTATAATGCCAACTGTTACAAGTGTTATAATAGAGGAGAAATTATTGATAAAAGATTAGTTTTGTAGAGATTGTAATTTAATTTTGTACGAAAGACCTAAGCCTAGGAAATTTCGAAATAAATTAACATATTTGAATAACCTGCTTATGAAATTACAATATGGAGACAAGAAGCAAACACATTTTGTTACAGAATTTAGAAAACAGAATAAAAATTTTTACTTATCTCTTGGAACCGTTGACAAAATTATTTTCCTTTTCAAAGAATACATTAGGTTTTGTAGGTTTAAATACACACGTTTATTATGAGAAGATTTTACCTATAATCTTTCACTATTTGGACATTGAATTTGACTACGATTTTAAACCTGAAATCTTTGATGATTTTATAGTACATTTGGAGAAAGTAAATGAAGAACCTCGTGAAAAGAATGCGGTTTTACTCACATTCTCCCCGACTTCTCGAGTGATTGTTAGCAAATTTCATTATTTCCGTTTATAGATTTTTATTAAGATTTCTGGATTTTTTCATTAAAACAGCTTAGAAATTAGAAGCCTACAATGAACAGTAAAACAGCTAAAGATTCGGTTAATTTTTCATTCGTGAGTTACAGATTAGTTTATTGTCCTTTAAACAGTATTTTACGTTGATTTTCTGTCTTGTCCCAAAAGTGAGGCTAGAACCCTTACATTAATAATCTACTTATATATATATATATATATATATATATATATATATATATATATATATATATATATGCACAGTCTATTCCGGTTTGGAGACTTTTATTTAAGATATTTTGGTTAGCATAACTCTTTTTAAACCACTCTTTGCGTAGTATATAATAATAAACTTTTAGATTTAATAAAATGGATTTCAATTACTGTTGTGGGTAAAAACAATTAAAGGTCAAAGGTTTGATAAGTTTAAGTGGCCATTTTATCAATAAACCTTTTACAATCTACAGCGATATAAAGACCCACTGATATTTATTAATATTATATAATAATAACTTAATATTGGTGTAACATTCCACAGACTAGATTTTTAATAACCTACTTTTTTACAACATTCATATAATTTATAGAAACATGCCTGATAATATACGAGAATTTCAAGATCACATGTATGACTCCTACAAAAAACTATGTAATAAATGCCAATACTGAATGGAAAAATAATTTGTTTGAACATATATTAACTATAATAGTATAACTGTAATCTATTAAATATATAAAATCCTGTCAGTATTAGACATATTTTATATTCATCTTATATCAATGTCAAATTCAAACTTGTAACACTAAAAATATTCACACCCCCCATTCATTCCATGCGAAATTACACGCAATTCCAGCGCTGTAGCAGTTTCCTCATCGCATGGTCTCCGAGTTAAATTCCAGAAACTCATCAACATTGTAAAATGCGTTTGATGCTATAGGCAGAGTTTTGATACGAGATATTAACACCTTGAGCGATAAGACAATTTACTGAGTTTGGCATTCTCTTTATAAAATAAGTACGTGCCGGTGAAAGAAAATGTTCATAATCTACCGTTCTATCCATTTCCCGAACAGTAGTTATCTCTGCAGCTTGTCTCATATTCATGTATGTGTGTCGACTCCTTCTTGAAGGAAATTTATTAAAAAAAATAAGGTTGTAATATGATTTTTTAAGGTTTTTTCAATTTTGAACACTTTCCTACACGGCTCTGAAGTTCAAATTAGTGACCTTGTAATTACTTTTTTTGTAATTTATAAAACCTCATAAGATATTTGTTTACACAGATTACCCACTATACGATTCCATAAAAAAGGTGGCGATAAATTAAGCCATAGTACGCCTTAATCAGTATATTACCCAGCAATATTTTGCCAAAGAGAGAACCTCTTTTTTTAACACATCAATTCTTGAGGATAATTTGCAACAAACATGATCAATGTGATTTTTCCAAGGAACTTTAAAAAATAAACTTCCTCTTATAATGTATTTGCGCCTAACATCAAGACCCACTCTCAATGTTTACAAAGCACATTGAAACGCTCAGGACATTTGAAGATCCCGGCTATAGAAATGTTGGACACAATTGTTAAGGTAAACAAAAACTTGTAAATACCAAATATAATTTTTTTAGCGTCCTCTAAAACAGACAGTCGTTTCATCTGCATACTGCTCAAGCTTTCCACGCAATAGTGGTGATTTCAATGTAATTGATATAATTCCAGAAATATCACACAACTAACAGATAAATTAAAATATGCGTTATAAGAGATGTTAAATGCCTCAAATTATTCTCTATTCTATATATACATAAACCATCAAGGCTACAAATTTTTTTGTCTGTCATACCCGTTATAATTTTAACCATGTCAAGAACAGATAATTGATCCTTAACAAATTTCTAGTTACCATGCACTTTGTACACCATATTTTCAACCGTAATGTGAGTGAGAATTTTGTGCTCTCCGCGGATGATGGATCGAACCATTCTTCAAAATTCTCTACTATTGTCTTTAGCAGCTTCTATTTTTTGTTAGAAAAATAACTAAATAGGCTTGTATTTATACCAACCTATAGGTTTGTTTTTACCAAAAAGCTCAATGTCATTTTTGTGTTTTTAGAGATTTGGTTCAACAGATTCTGAAAATTCACTTTTCTTATTAACTAATCTGTAATCTAAGAATAACGATGTCTATTCAAACTTTTATTTGTTTTTTGAAAAGTGGCCTGCCTTTAAACACAAAAAATACAGACAACAAAATGTATTTAAAGAATTATCAACATTAAGATATCCTCAACAGCACTAAAGTTTTGTTGGAATATATTCTAGGCTTAAGCAAAATGTTATTGATAAAAATTTTTAAAATGTAAATATTTTGTGACTCAGGCAGAGGACTGGACTTCAGAAAAACAAGATTTACATAATGTTCCGTCAAACCCAGTTGCTCAACTGAAGCCTGTATTTCAACCGAAGTGGTGTTGTTTACAATTACATGGTATATACCAATTTCACGAGTCGATACATTTACATGGTTTTGACATCCATAACCTATCAGAAGTGATTTATACTCAAAATCTCCCTAGTTTCTACAGAGCATGTCAATGTTCAAATTATGTATTATTCTGCATAAATCACCACAATTGTTTTAAATAACATTTTTTAAATCAGGCCTTAATTCCTTGAAACTTATTTACTTGACTCATTCTAGATACAATATAATCCTAAATTCAAATTAAACAGACTTACAAATTAACTTTATTTCTAGTTTAATGTATATTTAAACCTTTTAAGTCTAAGTGTAAACAAAATTCCATATTATGTGCTTCTGAAGAAAATACGAAATTGTTGTTACTTCTTTAATCTTATATACTACTTCTACTATCATATTAATAAATAATTGCTCCAGGTAGAACTTAACTAATATTCGACTAGAAGTCGTTATTTATACAGTTGAAAACATTAAAAACAGTAACAGTTAAAGCGGAAGCACTGTATAACAACATCTATAATCACTTATATCTCGGTTGGAAGGACTTCCCAGAAGACCCGAGCATTATGTGTGGGGACACTGGTCAGAGAATAAGCAACCACAACTCCTCGGGGAAATCTGAGCAGCAATAGTCCTTTACATTAGTGGGCAGAGATTTGGTATAGACATGCACATCTTGTGTCTGTTTAGTACGTGTTAGTTACACACGGTTAAAATATGAATATTACAAATTTTATTCCTCTTAACGGATCATTTGAAGTAAAATCAACTCTAATTCTCTCTTGCTTCACCCATCGTGCTCTAGTGTCACTACGTCACACCACGTCAGACACCCGCCTGAGGCCGTACCCGCTCATTGACCGCCATACAGATGACAGTACTCCGCTTGGGGCCTTTGTTCTACAGCTACACCACTAGGAGCACCAAGCCAAGCCAGCTGCCTAAAGCTAATCTGTCACTTGGGCATAGGATGATACTCCATAAAATAACCACGACGAAAATTATGGATCAGTTTAAAAAACATAGAACGTTTAAAATAGTGTAATTTAATTATTAAAATGGTAGCGAAAGGTTCTAAATACATTTATAGCATTTTAATCGATACCGTATGTGGGAATAATTTTGAAATACACGCTAGTATTCATAGATCAAGATATATGTAATTAGCAATCAACGTTAATTGTGTAACAACACATATTAATTACCAATCTAAAGGGAAAGATTGTATGATAAAATATTATACAACACTAATTCTACATTTAAATACAACAAGATGGAAAAAAGAATGATAAATATGTACCATTTTGACGAGGATAGGTTTAAAGATAACGTCAAAAACTAAGCAAATAGTCATTAATAATATACAAGGATTACAAGCATAATAAGATAAATATCTAATTATTTCCACAATTCTTCAGCTCCACCGTCACTTTGCCATAAGTATTCATACTGTGGTATCAATAACGAAACCGTCCTTGTATACTCTTTGTTTATATTGAACTCTTCATCGCCACTGTCACCTTGCCATAAGTGATCATACTGTGGTGTCAATAATTAAAACGTGCTTGTATACTGTATGTTTATATTGAACTCTTCATCGCCACTGTCACCTTGACATAAGTGATCATACTGTGGTGTTAATAACGAAAACGTGCTTGTATACTCTTTGTTTATATTGAACTCTTCATCGCAACTGTCACCTTGCCATAAGTGATCATACTGTGGTGTCAATAACGGAAACGTGCTTGTATACTGTATATTTATATTGAACTCTTCATCGCCACTGTCACCTTGCCATAAGTGATCATACTGTGGTGTCAATAACGAAAACGTGCTTGTATACTGTATGTTTATATTGAACTGTTCATCGCCACTGTCACCTTGCCATAAGTGATCATACTGTGGTGTCAATAACAAAAAACGTGCTTGTATACTGTATGTTTATATTGAACTCTTCATCGCCACTGTCACCTAGCCATAAGTGATCATACTGTGGTGTCAATAACGAAACCGTGCTTGTATACTGTATGTTTATATTGGCCTCTTCATCGCCACTGTCACCTTGCCATAAGTGATCATACTGTGGTATCAATAACGAAACCGTCCTTGTATACTCTTTGTTTATATTGAACTCTTCATCGCCACTGTCACCTGCCATAAGTGATCATACTGTGGTGTCAATAATTAAAACGTGCTTGTATACTGTATGTTTATATTGAACTCTTCATCGCCACTGTCACCTTGACATAAGTGATCATACTGTGGTGTTAATAACGAAAACGTGCTTGTATACTCTTTGTTTATATTGAACTCTTCATCGCAACTGTCACCTTGCCATAAGTGATCATACTGTGGTATCAATAACGAAAAACCGTGCTTGTATAATGTATATTTATATTGAACTATTCATCGCCACCGTCACCTTGCCATAAGTGATCATATTGTGGTGTCAATAACGAAAACGTGCTTGTATACTGTATGTTTATATTGAACTCTTCATCGCCACTGTCACCTTGCCATAAGTATCCATACTGTGGTATCAATAACGAAAACGTGCTTGTATACTGTATGTTTATATTGAACTCTTCATCGCCACTGTCACCTTGCCATAAGTAATCATACTGTGGTATCAATAACGAAACCGTGCTTCTCGTATGTTTATATTGAACTCTTCATCGCCACCGTCACCTTGCCATAAGTAATCATACTGTGGTATCAATAACGAAAACCGTGCTTGTATACTGTATGTTTATATTGAACTCTTCATCGCCACCGTCACCTTGCCATAAGGTGATCATACTGTGGTACCAATAACGAAACCGTGCTTGTATACTGTATGTTTATATTGAACTCTTCATCGCCACCGCCACCTTCCCATTAGTGGTCATACTGTGGTATCAATAACGAAACCGTGCTTTGTATACTGTATGTTTATATTGAACTCTTTCATCGCCACCGTCACCTTGCCATAAGTGATCATACTGTGGTATTAATAACGAAACCGTGCTTGTAACACTGTATGTTTTATATTGAACTCTTCATGGCCACTGTCACCTTGCCATAAGTAATCATACTGTGGTATCAATAACGAAACCGTGCTTGTATACTGTATGTTTAATATTGAACTCTTCATGGCCACTGTCACCTTGCCATAAGTAATCATACTGTGGTATCAATAACGAAACCGTGCTTGTATACTGTATGTTTCTATTGAACTCTTCATCATCAGCGCCACCTTCCTACAAGTAATCATCATACAGGGATACATTTACGACACCTTGCTAGTATAATATATATTGAACTCTTGAACGCCAGCACCACCTTACCTCAAGTGATCATACTACAGTATACTTGACGAAAACGTGCTAGATGTATGTCTATATAGAGCTACTTATCTCTAGCACCACCCCCCACCAGTGATCATGCTATTTTTATCATGCTGTTTTTGGGGGGGGGGGGTGGGGGGGGGGGGGGGTGGGGGGGGGGGGGGGTGGGGGGGGGGGGGGGTGGGGGGGGGGGGGGGTGGGGGGGGGGGGGGGTGGGGGGGTACCAAGCTCACTAATCAAATTGATAAAATAACAACTTTAACCTGTCATCATATCTACATAAGAGGTTGTGCTGAATTAATATTAGACGTAGGGAAATATGTTAGGTCTGGTTAGCTTAGGTTAGATTATGTTACCTCAGGAAAGGATAGGTTTAGGTTGTATGTTAGATCTGGTTGGCTTAGGTGGTTAGCTTTGTTAGGTTACGTTAGGTTGTGATTATTAGGTTAGAATAATATATAACTAAGTAATAAGGCATTTTACTTCGCTTAAACTTAAAGTTAGGTAATATGTATAATGGGTCAATAAAGTGATTAACATAGCATTATTAAAATCACCAGTTATTATATGGATATGACTGGATATTATTGTTTGTATATAATATAAATAAAATATATATTATATATATATATTCTATATTTTTATTTTTTTAAATAAAAATATATTTATATTGATTGATTGATTACAGTTACTTTATGAAAATATACCTCATTGTTGAAAACGTTTAAAAGTTTACAAGGGTAAATAAATAACTTTTAATATATGTCACCGTTCTTTGAAACATAAAATCTTACCGTTTAAAGACTTGCAGTTTGATGTCTTCGTGAGGTAACCCTGTTGCTTGATCCGTCGTAATACGATTCCATGCCTGTAAATTGTTATCAATATGTATATGAAAAATATATATTATTATAAACCTTTTTATTTATTAAAGACATAATATAAAACTATATTAGCCTATTTTTAGCCATCGACCAGTATGAAGATTTCTAAACGTGTTCGTATAGCTAGACCTTTCTAATATCGTGTTTTAGTCTGTGAAGATGACAGGTGTTCTTGATGAAGCCTGACTTGGAGCATCATTTCGGATGAAATGCAACACTATGCTTCTTCCACTTCTCTTAACACTTCCAACAATCCTAAATCAGGGGTAGTTCTCTATAGGGAAGTCCGAAATAATACAGCTGGTGGTTTGAAAATAAAGCCTCCGAATATATTTCACCTGTCTTCTGTTCTTGTGTTGATGTAATCACTAACTGGTAGTACACATAACCTATTTATTCTGAACATGGCTATCTTAAACTGGCCACACTACTTGTAAAAGTATCCAAGCAATTTCAAAAAATGATAATGTTTACAATTATTGTATTTACATTAATTTGAAAATGTATTTATTCATTACTCATAATTAATCCTACTCATGCCGAGACAGATCGGTTGTGCTTAACTTTTAGTGCTTAATTGATTCCATGGATTATATCATCACTTCTTCCACAAGACCTCGGGTCCGTTTGCCAAGACCTTTATTAGCCAGTACCGTTTAAAAAACAAAAAAAATTTTAATAGAATTCGTTAATTGTGCTCGTATTTTGGGTTTGTATCAAAAATTACTTAATTATAGTAAATATTTATCGTCTTTAAACAAGTCTAAATTTCCAAAAAATTGCTTCGTGATAAAAATTCCTAAACTAAATCATTATTAACTTCAATAGCAATCCAGTTTAGTTTTAAACATAACATAAATGGAATAATCATCGATTGTTATACTGTTATGTTTGTCAAAGGCAGTAGATTCTGTGTGCATGAAATCAGGTCACAATATCATCAGTCATGATTAGTAGAGCTATCTATTTGCGAGGTAATCATTCTATTTCACATTGGGTGTATGTGATATTGACCTGCAATATGTCAGTTTTATGTGACCTAAAAGTCTCTTTTTCATAGGTTCATTTAATTCTAATTTAATTGGAATTTGTTAATAATAAATGAAATGCTATGTTTTTTTTGTACCATTAACATTATAACCAGTTTGTATATTAAATTAATTATTTGTATTAATTGTTTACTATGTAAGAAAATTTATTTTTTTAGAAATTGCAGGTTGAAATTATTATTGTTACGCATTAAGAATCTTGAATATTATTAAAAAATATATTATATAAGTATTACAATTTAACAAATAATTTAAATTGAATAATTAAATGTGTACTCAAGAACCTAAGACGTTATTTGTGGAGTAAATAAATATATTTAATGATAACTAAAAAGAATAATTTTTGTTTGTATTATTCATATGTATTGATATTATTAACATCGGCCTTATAATTAAAAATAAAAGTTGTTCAACGAATGAATGTTTCAAATTTAACAATAGTGAAATATACAAATTAAAATGCAACGATGGTCAAAACCACTATATTAAAAGAACCGACCGATCCTTCAAAATTTGCTTTAATGCCAATATAAAAGCTTTGAAGATTTCATTAAATTCTAAATCTGATTACAATTCAAATAACAACGGCCCTACCAACACATATATCGAAAACTATCTTGAAATTTTACTCACATACTAAAAAATCACCCAGGTCAAACTTTAGAACATTTTGAAATTTACAAAATTGCCAAAATTAATCCTAATGTATTATTAAATGACAAGGATTTCTTAAACAATATATTACTTGATAGACTTTTAAACGATATAAATTGATCACGTATAAAAAATGAAATACCAAATTTAGCTACCAAGGTAGTCGAATTCGATCTAATTATTTATTTATCTTAACCTAAAAGTACCCGAAGATGGATTACATCGAAACATGTTAATTGTACAAATACAAAATTCAAAAGTGCTCAAATGTGTATTCTTGTTAGTTAAATTAAGCACTTTTCGAGGCAATATTTTAATATTTAATAATATTGATTAATAATTACAAAGAATATTAGAATAGGTATTTAAAACAGATATATTAGTAACCGACCACAATATTTAAGTTAAGTTTTCTATTACACAGTAGACTAAGATTATACTTTGCATCGCAACCCCGTATATATTAGTGCTATCAGCTATAACAACAGAATAGAATAGAATAGAAATGGAATAGAAATAGAAATAGAAAAAAAAATTCCATAACATAATCGTATTTGTACATATATGGTTAGTTTATGGAGAATACTGTGTTTTTACCTCTTAATTTACAATCATAAGCATAATTCAATTTAATGTGATGAGTTTTAATCAAATAAAAATACAGCTTTCTTCAATATCTTGTGCTTCAATCCAATCGCAGGAACGGGATGAAGACATTTCTAACTGACAGCGCCACACAAAAGGATAACAGGATCCGAGCCAAGGAGTCCGCAGCAGAATTGCTCTTTTCATCGGAACTTTATCCGATAATGTCCAACAATTTCCCGCTGATATGATATCTGTGGATAGCGCCTTTCCATGGTAGTAACAACGAATCACAGATAAATTCTCTGCTTCGGTGATTTATCTTGTGTGTAATATTAGATTCAGTAGTAATGGTCTCAGTTGTAAGTACTCGCTATATTTTTATTTTTTTAGTGTTAGAGAGGGCTTCTTAGCCCAGAATTCTTCTGGTACAACTGAAATCACTTAATTTAATACAATTTGCAGTTTTCCATAGAAATCTCAGTGTATAGAAGTGTATAAAGCAAACCATTGTATTCATTTTCCGAATAGTCCTCGATTATTGATAAATTGTTTGCTGCCAAGATTTGTGTTTCTTCACAGTGTGATATCAAATTATAGATAACCCATTCCTATACATCTTTGTGTACACAGTTAAGCAATTTTTTTGTTTTGCTGAGGGATATTTCAAGGTTACTGATAAAACTGCGTTACGCCAGAAATTCACATGGGTTTCTGGGAGTATAATATGACATTATAAGTAATCTATTCCTACAATTTTTGGGGAACCAATCGGTGTAAAAAGTTAGTAGTAAAGTTTTGATATGCAAAAGTTTCGCATATATTTTGTCACCGTATAGTGTGGCTCAACCATGTAAATCTTATTGTAAACCGTATTTTTATCTTATGTTATCTTATTATCTTTGTGTATAAGGTTACGTAAATTTCTTATCATGCCGAGAGATGTCAAGATTAGTGGTAAATCTGCGTTACGCTAGAATTTCACATCTTTATTCTCAGAGTATAATGTGACATTATAATTAATCCATTCCTATACAACTTCAAGTATAGATTAGTTATTTTTGGGACATCGTTCAAAGGGACAGAATAATAGAAGCAAAGACAGATATGAAACTTTTTCACGCTTCCCCCCCCCCCACTGAGAAGTATTTCAACAAATATTGTGACTTGTTATTTCGTTTATAGTTATCAGTCTTTGTTATATTATGTAGCACGTCTTAGGGTCAATATGTACAGAGTTAAAATACGTGTTTGTCATCATTCCTGACGGACGCATGTCGTATGTTACTACCATTTGGTATGTTTAGTTTACTTTACCTAGACTATAGTTATGTCTTATATATCAGTTATCCACATGGGGAAAGGGATTAGATTGCAGATGTTGAAATTTTGTGATATTGATTTTATTTTACCTATCAAAAAAATCACAAAATTACTGTTGTTGCCTTTACAATTTTTCCATGTTCAAAAAGTAACTTCTAACAATTTAACACGAGTGTACTCACTTATTTACTGCAATTATCACACAACCGACCTCCACTAGTCTCTTGCTTTAATATAACTGTTCGGTATTATCTTGATTCTCATTTTTACGTAGTACTTCTGTAGAAATATTTATGATTTTCCAGTTTACTGAGGCAAAAGTATTCGCTGGAATTATATTATATAATGGGAACAGTTTATTAAACCTAAAAATGCCGTCACACTTTGTTTTTAATCTAGTATGATGAAAGGGATTTATTTCTGGACACAGAACACACGTTTTTCCTTCGCTGTTAACACCTCGCTTATTTCCTTTTATTTCCTTTCCTGCTATTCAATAACGTTTAATGTACAACTTCTATGTTTACAGTACGACCATTACTGATGTCTTAGAACCAATTTTGATAGAAAACATTAAAAAACTATTTCTCACTATACCTATCATCCATTACCGATTTTATCAGTATTAATTAATGAATACCAAACAAATACTAACATACCAATTGTATTCACGAATTTATTTTGCTTATATGACCTGCTAAAAGAAGATGAAATGTGTTTGTTGAATATTATTTTTAAATCAAAAATTTCGAGTGTGAACGACAGGGTATCCACTATACAGGTTTTATGCAATACCTTGTTCTTAAATCCAATGGCAGGAACGGGATGAAGACATTTCTAACTGACAGCGCCACACAAAAGGATAACAGGATCCGAGCCAAGGAGTCCGCAGCAGAATTGCTCTTTTCATCAGAACTTTATCCGATAATTTCCAAACATATCTCGCTGATTTGGAAAGCATGGAAATCCACGCTGGAGATGCACGATAATAATCTGGGAATAATAGAGCGTTGTTTTAGAATGGACTTTATCGTACGGTCATTATTTATTTGCAACGTCAAACCTTTTAGCACAGAATCGATTTGGATTATTCGCTAACATTGTTTAGTCGGGTTTCCATTAATAGAGACTTTACATTTTAAATATGAATGAAACCTGAATAAATAATGTAGCGTATTAAAAAAATATATTTAAACAGATTAATTGTCTCAGCTCTAGGCCTGTGTTTTAGATTTATAGCAAGTAACAATATTCAACCATTGACGCTTTACAAACTTGTATAAATCACTATTTAAAAAATAATAAAGTATTAGTTTTAAATACTAATATAGAAAACACTTAGCATATCCACAGACACATTAGAATTTATATTATTTACTATGAAAAAAATACTAGTATTTCCATATATAGTCTATTGGTATACTATATTTAGCGTACACTCATTTCTCTGAGCTGATCTCTTGACGGTATATGGGCTATATGAACCATTTAGAGTTTAAAATACAGTTTCAGAAAGCAGTTACAGAAGGATATAATGGAGCTACATAAGAATTCTGAATTATGGAATTCTCGATGGAAATAGGTTATCGGGTAAGCGAAATCTCTCCAGACAGTTCCTGATGACGAAATCTGATAAATTTCTGCTTGTATACACTGTAATCTTGAACAAGTTTACCAAATAGATTACCTGGGCTAAAGTTTCATGGTAAAACTCTAACTCTACATCGTCATTGAAAATAATACATATCGATTCATATGGGAGTTACTTTCTGGGCCGTTATAATATGAATGTTATCTATTTTGGGGCCTGCGTTATAACTTCTATACTGTATACCTGTTAGGCTAATTACGGATAAAGATTATTATATTTGAAATATTACTAAAACTTTAAAAACAGATCACGTATATAATTTGAAATTAAAATCACACTTAGTACATTACCTGCATCATTTTCGTAAATTTTACATATTTCTATCAAATATTGACTTTGTTATGTTACTAGTAAACTACATGTTAAGGTGGCCAGAATATTCGAGAAGGCGGCAGGGGCGCAGCTGTAAGGAGTCCTTAACTATTAATCATCTCAACTTTACACTTCATCCTGCGCCTCACTTACTACAAAACTTAATCCTTGTATATAGCTTTGCATGCATCCGTCATGTACATGACATGCGAGGAATGTATGATGTATTCCTAAGCCAAGAACAAATTTACATGTGTTGAGTAACTTATCCTTTGATATTACAGAGTAAACTTTATAAAGTATTTTATCGATATTCATATAATATCTGGCAGATTGAGAAAAATAGAACTGTGGAAAAATAAAAAATGTAATCCTGCTTTGAACGATAATTTGATTTGAAAAGGGCAATTCCACAGTTAACCGACACCGACACTTTTCACACCACAATTCATTACGCTGTAAATCTATGAAACGTGAATATCATTCACACGTCACGGGCATTATCAATGTTTTGGCTGTTCTGTCAGGTTTATCGGTTGTATTGGAAATGCCACGACTATTATCGAGCTTTACTGTAACCGTGTCAATACAATCTTCACTGTACAAGCGTGTCGATTTCCTTCCAATCATGAGACCCAATAAATACTTTTCATTTTAATTTATCGAATAATAATCTTTTAGGCTAATTTATCATGATATTACTTTAGAGATTTCAGATCTTAATTATGATAAGGAGTAATTTAAAATAAAAGCTTGTCTAATACAATATAATGCTCCGCATGTATATACAGAGTGTAAATAATTTCCTGATACACCTGGTTCTATTCCAAACGGATTGAAAAATCAATTTAACATCTTTCGTTATAATTATTACAATAAATTTGTGGATTCTTTTAGGATCAAAAGTTTTTTATGTCCTTTTCAATTGTAGGAAAAATGAGGGTAACTTTAAATTTTCAAATTTTAATCTCTCTCTTGCGACATTTCGTTTTAAAGTGATATTCATTACAAGTACAATGACCTGAAAAGTTCCTATCAAACGTTATGGGCTAATAACGCAAAAGTTATAATTTGAAGGAATAGGCCTTTAAAACAAATGACTCCTATCTTAATAGGAGTTGCAATTTAAAATTTGAACGTTACCCACTTCTGCCACCGTGAAAAGAGGATGAAAGCGATTTTCCCCCTAAAGAAATCGGATAAATATGGGGAAGTATTTACATTGTTGTTTTAATCCGTTTGGAATACAACCAGGCGTATGATGAATAAGGAATAGGAAATCTATATGTTTACTTAAATGTACATTTTGTGATTAAATATCAAGATTGCATATTGCCTGTTCTTGCCGTACAATAACAAAAATCTTCCTCTGAATACATAAACTATGTCTACGTTAAAATTCACTTGATAGATAAACGAACAAATTATCTTTAGTTCTAGACACAACGCTGAGAGTATTTCCACCTCACACATTACTTATTGTGGCAGATTACATGCTTGCAGCACTGAAGCCAAATAGGTTTTCACATTAAACTTTGAGCCATTACTCAAAGTCAAGGCAAGAGGTTCCTCTTACTCCTCTCACTCGGGGACAGTTGTACGCGACCCAACCAAGCAAACAAGTTAATCTCGGGATAACTTGAGCAGCACCACATTACTTATTGTAACAGATTACATTCATACAGCAATATTTGGTTGAACAGATTTTCGCATGGAACTGTGAGACATTAGTCTAACTCAAGGTAATCAGAGGTCATTCTTACTCTTTTCCCTCAGTGACTGTTGTACGTGGCCCAACAAAGCAAACAAGTTCAATCTCGGGATAACTTGAGCAGGACCACATTACTTATTGTGACAGATTACATGCTTACAGCAATCATACCAGTAATAAGTCAAACCGATAACTCCAACCTGTTTTTTCTATTTTATTTTAATGGCTTCTGTTACCTTGCTTATCATCATAGTGTAGGCCTATGATATCCCACAGTCAAACAAATTTATCCTTGCTTTATCTTATAAGTACTAATATAATGTTATAAGCAACAATGAGTTATAAGTTGAGAGCTGCCACGGCCCAGGCGAAATATCTCAGAGACCGGAACATACCGCAGGCCGGGTGCTGGTAGTGACCTTGAACCCCAAGTAGTTCAGAGCTGTACCAAGCTCTCCTGTGCTAGGAACTCTCATGGTCCAGATACTCCCCGAGGTTGGTACCTGCCTACAGTCAGGAGCTCCCACAGGCTGACGTTTGTTACTCAAACTCCAACTTCTTCACCAATACGAACCAATACGAACAGGCAAGCGTTAATTCCTACTTCATGAACGCAACCAAGGAACCAGAAGGCGATGTGTTCAAACAACATTGTACCTGAAGCTTATGATTAATTGACTCCTGTTGCAATGTATGAAATAATTAATTGTTGTTTAAGGAATATTGATTATGGTCTATTTTATCATCAGTTCTATATCTTATGTCATTAGCCATCACGCAGACAACCTTATAATAGGATAACCATTAAAATCTTTCAGAATGGTAGTAAAACCAAATTATATAGAATTAACAAGGAAACTCATAATTATAATGAGTATTACAAACTCTAGTGGCTGCTTCCTCTGAATGAATATTCATCGAGTCCCTTCCCTTTCCTCAAACTTCCATTATTTTCAAGAGGCGACAATGAGGCTACAAGGTAATATCTTAGAGGTCCTTAATTTCAAAATGTTATGATTTTGTCTTTAAATGTTCTCTTGTAAAACGTTATTTTGGCTATTTACGAAATAAAATAAAATAAAGACTTATATATTCTTTCTTATATGAACGTAAAAAAATCTGTGTTTTTCTTCTGAGTAAATGTTTCCTAGTAGCTTTATTGAGCTACATGAATAATGTGTAAAATTACTTTTTCTATGAAGAATGAATGTCAACTCAAAACATAATTTGCAGTACATGTTGCTAGTTAATGACTTAACACGAACCTGAATTAAACGGAGAGAAAACTAACTTACAGAAATATTGATTCTGTTTTAATACTTTGAAAAACGTCGTAACTAATTTTTAAATTTTTAATTTAAAGGAAAGTTATCAAATACAAATAATAGAGCAGTATTATTTATATTAAACAGAAGGAAATATATATACAATATAGTAATGATGTAAGCAAGTGATTAGGTTGTTAGTATTATTAAAACATTGAAAGGTTTTAAGACCAAGAATAAAACACTATTAGGTGAAAATAAAAGAAAGCGAAGAGCAGAGCCGAGGTTTATAGTAGACCATTAGCCGTGGCCTCAAGCGTTCCTGAGTAATGTGACAGTCCACAATTTTTTGAACGAACTGACAGTTCTGTTCTATCAAACCAAATATACTTTCGGTTTATGGTTTTCCGTAGCAAATATACAGTATACGGTGGGATAAAACCTCGTCGCATGATTTAATTATTTTAAAACACTACAGGTATAGCAATACAACTTTGTATGTTCAATAATATTCATAAACCCCTGCTCTATTAACTACTGAAAGATTTTATCCCGTGGGATGCTCTATGAGGCGTAAGACAAAATTACGAAATTACGGGTCGAGTTGCACATCACATTGAAGGTCTTAATTAGCAGAACATACTTTTAGAAAATATTGTTTTATGGTTTTATTTCTGACATAACAAGATTAGCTGTTTTATTTTCGTTTGAGAATCCAAAAATATACCTTCAAATACTGCCAATTAACTTAGTATTAATTTTTTAGTGTTTTCTATTAATTAAGATCTTTAATATGATGCAACTCAGCCTATGCTTTCACACAAGATTTTCATTTAATACTCATAGTTCGTAGATGTGAATAAATCTAATTATTATTATTTTAAAAAGCACTGTAGCATAGTATGAATAAAAAGAGTATTGACACACAAAACCTAATTTCTTAGTCTGTAATTGTAAAAATACTAAGCCGTTTCAAAATTTTTCCATCTCAATTTATAATTCAGCAAGAAATAAATATAGTTGTAGTGTATAGTTGTATATATACATTGTACAAATATGCTACATTATATTAAAACCGTTATTATTTAGTTCAACGTTAATTTATTATTGAACTACAACTCAAAGGAATCATTAATGCTATTCAACCTACTACAATCTCTGGAATGAGTTGATGCAAAAAAAAAAACAAAAAACTGTAAATTGTTAATAAATTATTTTACAGTGTAAACAAAGAATATTATGTATATCAAATCAACTGTACCAAATATTAAGATAATCTTGTACATTATTTTTACGAAAGGTTAAAGATTCTTCTACTTCATATACGAAACAGACAGCTAAATATAAACTTGCATGGGTTCATGTTTATTATTTTAGTATCAGAATAAAAAGCTTAAGTAGAACATACGAGTGCTAGTGTTAATGTTAATGTCCAACTCTTTACGGCGATGAAAAGCTTCCTTACTTAAATTGTTTAGCTGTGTTAATCCCTTGATTCTTGGAGAGACAGGGAGTGATATTCCCGCTAAACGAGTGTACAATAGTGCATCTTTAAATAAAAATGTATGAAAATTATGTTACAGGAAGATATATATTGAGAAAGATTAAAATCGAATTATATAAAGATATACAAATGTTTTAATCGCTAAAGCCATCAATTTTAGGTATTTAGCTTATCAGAGTTTTGTTTCTTATAGTTCACCGCTTACAACTTCTGACTGCTGAATTTGTTTAGCCATATCTATACAAGATAGGAGTAGGCTAAGCTACAATAGGTATCACGTAAAATGTTTAACTTAGGTTCTACGAATAGGAAAACTGACATACAATCATGCATCTCCGCGGCAGACAAAATATAAATTAGCCTATACCAGCCTACTGAGTGTTAACGCTCAGCCAAATCCCGTGGATATACGTACATCAATACTGAACTCAACATTTGTATATACAAAGGTTTAAGCAAAATTTTAACATCATAGGTCAATTCCTTTTCGAGATATCGTGCGGCCAGACATACAGATAAAAATTAGTTTTTTTCTAGCCTCCTTCGCTAATGCTCCCAATCAGGGAAAGGCGCTGGGCAACGAGTCACAGAGATTGATTGATAAAGGATTTCTTCCGCCTCTTAGTTAAGTGGCGACGTTCTATCACAATGCTTACGAGATCTAAAAGAAATGTTCTTTACTTGATACTAGCCTAGGACGAGTTTATGGTTTAGATTATTTCAATATTTATTTTATTATTTGTACTAACCAAGAGAACTTTCCGCATGTTCATGTTTATTATTTTATTTCAATTTTTGAGTTATCTAAGGTAATTAACCAACCAGGGCTAAACGTTGGTCTGTTTATTATAGTTAAATGTCCGACAGTCAAAGAAAACTTTTATGTGAATGTTGAGTTTAGCTCCAGTTCACCTTCCTCTTAATGCAGCTCTTAATATACAACTGAAAATTGTTCAAATATTATAAGGAAGTCATATCCAAGTTACCATAAAGAAAGTTTAAAAATTATAAAAAAGAAGTTTAATGTCTTAGGTAAAACATATATGGTTTTAACTGTTCTAAACATATTAACAATGTATTGAATATTGTAAAAAACTATGAGATATTTAAAAAAAACTAGATTTTTTGTTGAAAACGATGATTGTAACGTTTGTTACAAACGTTTATTGTAAAATAACAAAGTAAGGAATAAAATTCTGAAAAATGAATCCTATTGGACTTTTTGTTGTAAAAATAATTTACGTAGATGTGTATTGGCATTTTGTATAATGTACTTATTGCGATTTCTGTATATTTTTAGTTTAGAAAACTCATTTTTAGTTGTACGCATTTGAACGAATAAAATCAGTTAGACTAAAACAATCAGAGAATCAGACCAATGAAATATTTACATTATTGTAGTGACGACTGATTAAATTAACCCAAAGGAAGGCAATGTCGTTTATAACTGACCTCAATGCATCAAGAAGGATGGTATATTATCTACTGAATTGTAAAGCTAATTGATTTATTCAACAAGAAGACTTCGACTTACAACCGCTGAACAAACACATCAAGAGTTTCCGCTACCAACGTTCCATGAAGGGGTACTCAAGAACCGTTCTCCTGAGTATCAAAGTTCATAACAAGTTCGTCTCCTAAGTTTATCAAGCTTTAAACTTTGTAAGACTTCATGAAACTGAGACGACGTTGTTTTATGAAACGTTGCTGAAATGTGTTCTCGAACGCAGGAGTATATAATTGTCTGCACACGTTTTACAGTGTACTAGTAAAATATGCAGTAATACAGTATTATTATTATTAGCTCACTAACAACCCTTCCGTAATTGTTTTCTAGTTTATTCATATCTATGTGATTCAAAAAGAGACGCTAAATATAAATAGAATCAATTTTTATCCATTAGAATCTATAAATAGATTATCATTTTTTTACTGTACAGTATTATCTTTCATTCTGTACTCTCTACTATCTACATACTCTGTGACAGGTGGATTAATATATCCCACACACAATTGTTAAGAGATAATTTAAATATACAACACATATCCTAAGTAACTAAAAGCAAACTTAAATATACACAAGCACAAAATATCTAGAACCCAGTTAATATTATACAGGTTCAAGGTAAAACAAATAATAAATCATCACTTTACCTAAGTTATTTATTTCTAATTATCTCCTATTCGGTTATACCATAACTTTGAAATCTAAATGAAATCACTAAAATTGTCATATATACTGAAAAGTCAAAATTTTATATTTATCATTGCAGAATTTTGATGAATGTAATGTTTCTTCGTTGTAAACCGATTTTAAAATTCAAAATTAGATTCAAGAATGCTGGTTAGTCTGAAGAATAGGGCACCTGTATATTATCTGTACAAAGAGTGTAGAAGTTGTAACATAAGGTGCTCTAGATTGATTGGGGAATAATTAACTAGCACAAGCACACGGTCACTGTATGTTCTTTGTACAAAGAGTGTAGAAGTTGTAACATAAGGTGGTCTAGATTGATTGGAAATCATTAACTAGCTCAAGCACACGGTCACTGTATGTTCTTTGTACAAAGAGTGTAGAAGTTGTAACATAAGGTTGTCTAGATTGATTGGGGAATAATTAACTAGCACAAGCACACGGTCACTGTATGTTCTTTGTACAAAGAGTGTAGAAGTTGTAACATAAGGTGCTCTAGATTGATTGGGGAATAATTAACTAGCACAAGCACACGGTCACTGTATGTTCTTTGTACAAAGAGTGTAGAAGTTGTAACATAAGGTGCTCTAGATTGATTGGGGAATAATTAACTAGCACAAGCACACGGTCACTGTATGTTCTTTGTACAAAGAGTGTAGAAGTTGTAACATAAGGTGCTCTAGATTGATTGGGGAATAATTAACTAGCACAAGCACACGGTCACTGTATGTTCTTTGTACAAGGAGATTAGAAGTTGTAACATAAGGTGGTCTAGATTGATTGGAAATCATTAACTAGCACAAGGACACGGTCACTGTACGTTCTCTGTACAAAGAGAGTAGAAGTTGTAACATAAGGTTGTCTAGTTTGACAGAGGAATCATTAACTAGCACAAGGACACGGTCACTGTACGTTCTCTGTACAAAGAGTGTAGAAGTTGTAACATAAGGTTGTCTAGTTTGACAGAGGAATCATTAACTAGCACAAGGACACGGTCACTGTACGTTCTCTGTACAAAGAGAGTAGAAGTTGTAACATAAGGTTGTCTAGTTTGACTGAGGAATCATTAACTAGCACAAGGACACAGTCACTGTACGCTCTCTGCACAAAGAGTGTAGAAGTTGTAACATAAGGTTGTCTAGTTTGACTGAGGAATCATTAATGAGTCCAACGACACAAGCGCTGCCCTCACAGGAGGTTATTAAACGAGCGAAACTTATGGTAATGAAGAGCAGGATTAAATTCTCCAGGTGTAATGGAAGAAGCTTTGAATTTTAATGAGGTACAGAGAGTATTGCTTTCAGATGTTTGCACTTCATAAGAGTTTTTTTTTCTTTTCCTCTTGATTTAAAAGATGATGCAGAGTTGTTAGTTATAATAAAATAAAAGTTTAAAAATAAATGTTAACACTCTACGTTACGTCTAGCTTTTCTATGTATCCACTATTTTACAATTTAACATAAACTACATCAAAGATATTGATATAATCGTAAAATGTGAATTTTATAATGTGCAGTATTACTATAACTCAATTAAATGTCTGCATGTAATTAAATTAAAGCATGTTAACAGATGTTAATGTTACGTTATAATGTGATCATCTACATGACGTTGTTTCATAAAATCATATACTCTTAAGATAAAATAAAGTATGAAAGTAAAAAAGATTTGACGTGAATCTTCTCAAGCAAGAGTTATTTACTAAAAAATATTTAATCCGGTTAATTTATAATACGGGAGAAAAAATGTTAAATAAATACTTGTGTCTTATATTATGGCCTCGCCGTTATTTAAATTGTCGCCAACAGCATATTTCATATTACGTGGTTGTGTAACCTTAAGACCTTTACGTTTTACGTATACTATTTGACAAATACTTAAATTTGCACGATCCATAAATAACAGGACGTGTTTTAAGACTGCCGTTAAACTGATACCTGTTTTCATTTGTAGATAAAATGTATTATTTTCTTTATTTTGAGATTAAACTAGTCTATCGATGTGATCTTCAATATCACACCCACGAGTTCTATTTTCCGACCGTTCACTCTATATTCTTAGTTATATTGATCAATAACTTAGTAAAACGACCCACTGGTACAAATTCTCATCATTACAAATTTCAAATTCCTACTGTATTCTTCTTATAAGTCATTAGATGATGTGCCAGATTACTTTCCGTTATTAGTGTGTGTTTTTCATTCAGTAAACCATTTATTTTATAAAATTGACACTCCATTTTGAATATAGTGTTGTTAACACTGGTTCTTATCATCAATACTCCATTACATACTGAACTTAGTCATAAAATCTGCTTAACTGGCTAGTATGAAGTAGGTCACGAGTTAAGTTATTACTAATGGCCGCAGTACAGAACTAGGACAAATACTCACTGTACTCAAACTGCTATAAGCTACAATAAAGCCTCAATGTTATCCACTACCAGCTACTTTGAAACTTTAAGCATTACGTTTCAAAACTACATTCACTCATCTCCTTATGGAGTCAATCCATAAGTAATAAGGCTATGTACGGACAAAAATAAAAAAATAATAGAAGCATGGCTATGAACACGTCAAAGGTGTAAACCGTATTTGTTAAGCGTGGTATTTTTTCGTTCTAAACATAAATTAAGGCTAAGAATTTAAATAAAATACCTTTTTTATTTAGAGGCATGTGAACTCTTACTGATTTTATTTTCTCAATATGAAAGCTCCGGATTTTTATATAGTAAACAGTACTATAAAACTATAAATACACAGTATATAATAAGGTACAATAGCTAGATAGTTCTGTAGCGGTATAATTGTTTTGATTGTTTCTTACTTTACTTACGTCTTTGTCTTGACTATAGTGCCGGATATCAGTTAACGTGCAACCTTTTGAAGTACAAACTGTATCTAGTTCAAATAAATTGTTTTATTTTATGCATGAGTAACCTTACATGGTATTTGGCACCTGAAGAAGAAGGCAGATCATGATCCTCAAAACGTCGTGTTTCTGTTTTTGTGATATATAACGAAAAAATGTCTGTTGATCATATCAATTGTTTATCTTCACCTATGAACTTTCAACATACATCAGAATGTTTTTGATTTATTTACAGTTTCTAGTTGTTTGTAAGAAACTTGCAATTTTGAGTAAGTCTTACTTACTTTGTTTCAAGTACATGAACAAACTTACATAAGAGATCATTTTTTATTGCACTCATACAAATAAACATGAGTTCTTGATAACAGGACAAAACTTATGGTTGATTAGAATATTTAATTTTTACTTTTAAGAATGCTAATAAGATTGAGTAGAATAACTATGTAATCAGTACTTTTAAGGTAAAAGATTATTCAATAGCTAGTATTATTTTGAGCATTTAATGTTACAGCCGTCCTAAGTTGATGAAAACTAAATAGGTAGGCCTTACATGAGTAACTAATTAGCGTTTAGACAAAGATCAAATAGCAAAAGGTTCTTAAGTCTTTATCCATGCCAATTACTTAGAAAGAGATTCCCTCTGGGTCAGTAACCTCAGTGCTTTAAAGTAGGAATAATAGGAAACTGTCTGGAATAAGTTTTGGAACATTGGCTTTTGAAAAGAATTAAATGGAGTATAAATATACAATTTGAGCTATTGTGATTCACATAATAGCACATACACTCTCACACGCACGCAAGCACACAAAACACTAATGCTTAATAGCCTGCTTTTCTTGCATTGTAACTGAAATAAATGTTTGTTCTTCAAACTTTCTATAACGACTTGGATTGTAGATATTAATATTCCAGAATATTCTGAATAAAATTTTCGATCAAACATCCAAGACGATATAAAATATTTTTTGAATAGTAAGCTCCGAATAAATATTCATTAAAATGTATTACTAAATTTGTTTTAACTATTAATTATTATCGGTTTGTCTAAAATAAAATCACAGTTCTAAATAAAAATAATTGATTTATTTTAAACTGGCAAATTCAAAAGTTCAATGTTTCAGAATTTCATCACTCTATTTTCCACAAAGAATTGACAAACCGTTTAGTAATATTAAAAGGTCCTTTGGCAAGAAATAAAAATATCAGTCAAATATATCAAACTAAAAATCAGAGCTCTCTTCTGAAATAAAATAATAAAGTTTTCAAATAAAAATCAAATACCATTTGGAAATAACTAAAATAAAAATGTTCACTTCTAACTAAGTTACCCAAAATTCAAAAATTTAAAATCCAAAAACTTCTCTTTCCACTAGTTGTACCTTAACTTTCGTCTTTGCAATTCAGATACAACTCTCACAAACAATTATTAAAGTTCAATTTATTTCTAATAACAAATTCACAATAAAACTGTTCAAACTAAATATTAATAAACTACTAAATTTCCAAAATTCAATCAAAGTTATTAAAAAAAGTTCAATTTTAATTCACTTTTCTTGCAAGTTTGAACCTAATGTAACCTGTTTGATTCTATTGTGCTTTATTGTTCATCAAGAATCAGTTATGCAGATTGCTCTGTAGTTTCTATAAATTTAATTTTTCCTATATAAAAACAACAAAATTAATTTAATATTAGATCTGGAAGAGTATTTCAATATAATGTACAATAAATTTGGTGCTTATCTCAAAATTCCTCGCGGAAAAAATTTAGCACTGTAATTAATTAACTTACGATAAATTACCAAAAAGGGGCGAAAATTATGAGCTGGCAGTTTTTATAGTTCCCCTTCCAACCCCTTCTGATGGACATCCGCGGTGTTCTCTCATTGGCCCAACCGTATGCAACTCGAGAAACAATAGCCCTCTCGGATCTGACGTAACTGCAGTACACAAGACAAGTTCTGATCAATTCAAGGCAGTGACCCGCCTTCCTAATAATGTAAAGTTACCAGCACTAACTTGCCAAAGAATTACATATTCGTTTTATCTTAATTCCTCACAATCTAATTAAAATTAAATCCCAGTATTTCTTTCCCAAAGTTTTCATTTAATTTAAGTTTTAATTAAAAAATGCAACCAATGTAGCTTTAAAAAACGCTACACGTTCGTATGAAGTTTTATAGTTTTGAAGACTAATAAAAATGTGACATTACCTTAATTTAATTACTGCAATAACATTAGCCCCATTAGTAGCTTTGAAAATTAACTTTTTTCTACTTAATTGCTTTCGTAAAACTGCTTAGGGAAATATTTTATTTTTACAAGTGTAGTTTTACAAGATTAAATCTTTCTCTTTTTAATCAATTTTTGGATAAACGATCTTGAGCCAGTTGTGTTCGTTATTTAATCTCTGTGCATGAATAACTACCACTAATCCCACACAAACACACGCGCAGAGAGGATCACTGGTTGCTCAGGAACCTTGTTATGGATTAGACTCCGTGAATAATTCCTCAAGCTCACCCGACTATTATAAACCGCCACCAGGAAAGATTATTATTATATATTATTTGCTTCAAACATGATTTTGAGAAGTAAAAACATAACACAGTGTGTTTTTACAATTACAATAAATATTTATACGAGTAATACGTTGTTTCAAGTAGTTTATATCTCAATCTTTTTTAATAACTTGTGAATTTTTATACTTGTAAGGTAAGTTTTTTAAAATTTGTATTATAATCGTAAATGCTTACATACATTTAGTTAGCATAATGTAATATAAAACGATATTGTAAGTACTAAAACAACATCAATTTTATTTTTTCCTTCGTAAGTTTGAGTGACTGGTGTCAATGTTTTTCAGTTTGAATAACGTCGAAAAATTGATTTTAATAGTATATTTCGACGCAGATTGAACTAGGAAAACTTGATGATTGTTAAGTTAATTTTAAGTGGCTCAAACTAAACTTACTCGTGCTACAAAAGTAGTATTTGGCCATAAAATAAGTTGTAATATTTGCAAAATTGTTTGGAACTTATTTGTATGGTTTGATTTCAAATGTTATAACAGTCATTCAATCATCGTTTTTATTTGCGGAATTCAATATAAATTTTACTAATGCCGTATAAAAAACGAAAAAGTTATTTAAAGTTTAATAGATTTCTAAGAACACTAAAAGAGTTCAGTTTTACATTATTATATTTGCTTTGAGTCGAAAACAATAATATAAATCTTTCTTAAGCTAACCTCTCTATTAAGTTCTATTGCACAAAATAAAAATAGTATATAGGAATGAATTATAGTGGTTTTTTTATTATTTTAATTTAAATTCTTCAACAGGCACCATTTTGTTAATACTAAAAAGCACAATTATTCTTATACATTTTAGTCTTATTTTGTATAACCAATGTGCGGAGTTTGGTTTTTGTAGTTTTACTAGTTCCAGATGCAATAATTTTTATTACAAGCACAAAATAGCGGCTAGCGACTAAACGACACATTTCTTCACGCATATCTATAGAATCCTTTATTCGTTTAGAATTATGAATAATATCAGTCACAGAAGTTTGTGACACCCTTTTGTGAACATCGTGTACATGTTTAGTGAATGAACATAATTGTAGAACAGAAACAAAGTGTTTTTGAAATTCAAAATCTTCATAAATAGCATTGTGCTTAAAACATATTCGGTGTGTAGTAAAATATTAATATTGTCGAAGTAACTAATATTTGAAAATAATAATATTTTACTTCAAAAAAAAACCATTCCTATAAACAAATAAAGAATCAAAACAATTAATTAATACTCAGTTTAATATTTATAGATAGTTGTAGAGAACATTTGTATTTTTCGTTCCATTAAAAAGTATTAACATTTTGGAAAATATTTGTCTTTATGGGCCTCGTGAAGAAAGGTTTTTTTGAAATTTATGGTGAGTTAAAAACGTTAATAGAATATTCCATTTAAAAAGATTTTAAAATCTGTTTATAAATGAGCTCACAGTACGTAGTGTGCTCACATGTTTCATATGCACCTCTCAATATTTGGGTTGTAAAAACACTTGTCTGACCCCTCCTACGACAAATGGATTGAACTCGCAGCTCAACACTTGAAGCTTGAAGCACAAGCACGATTCTCTTTGCTGACACAATGTATATACAACATTATTATGTTTCTGCACACCGTGATTGTTCCTTTATTTTTAACAATGAAAGAGCAAAAAAGACCCGCACTGGATCGTCTATGCTGTGGATTCAATGTCATAGATCAGCAATATTAAATAAATACTTCATTGCTACCGTATGCAGAACTTGTAATTCCCTTCCAGACAGCTTTAAAAAAACTGGAAAACCGGGCACGGTTCAATTCAGCTTTGGAAAAACTCTTCTTAAATCGCATGACCGCGGCTGCCGGAACCAATGGTGTGGACACGGGCGTTAATGGGAGGAATGAATGACTTAGTAAACGGGTTTTAAAATATTTTGTGTTTGTAATGTAATATATGTTATTAGGGAAAGTAATATTACTTTTTTTATTTTTTAAATTGTTTTTTTTATTTAAAAACATTATAAACAGATTTAACTTGATAGTAGTAGCGTTATGTATTTGTTTATTACTTGCTTTTTTTAGATTAAATGTAAGAAAGGGCCATGTAGCTCTATTTTCACCTCTGTACTCATTCACAAACAAAAATTTTGAATATACAGTAATAGAATCTACATATAATTAACCACTATTGCACTACGTATTTCGATATTCTTCGAATAATGAATGAGTTTTGTTACCAGTAAGCAGATTTTAATTTCACTGCCTTACGGTTGGTAACCAACTAAAACTATTTTGGTACGTTTTTGCCTATAAAACTTAAAAGTAATATATAAATAGAATTATAACTACCGTTCTTTTGTGTTATGAATCATTTCATTAAACTGATCCGCTTTAAAATCTAGATATTACTTATGTAATTAAGTAAGTAACGCCAGCAGTCCGACCTTAAGCCCGCATTAGAGTGTTTCTTGGTTAAGTTGAGCACTCGAGATGATTAGCAGATTACCGCTACCCAGAATAATTGATTCGCTTCTTGTGTTAGTTTGTGATAATAGTAACTGTGACCTAGTTTCACGAATAAGACTGTTATCTCATGATATCATTGAGATAAGATAACGTGTCTAATAGAAGCCTGAATGACTCGTTTTTATTCGACTGATTGGATAGTTATCGCATATTACTTGCTTGAAAAACATAGGTAGATCAGATTTGAATTGATCTATATTTAGTACCACGTTCAGTTTTATAATGATACAACGAATCAATGTGTGCTATTATCGTTTACATTTTCAACATTAAACGAACTTCACACACTGGCAACAATATTATTATCGAACGCTAAAGATTCTCATTAATCGTTCTAGACTCTAATAAGGTGAAATAAAGATATAAAGTACATTAAAAAATTATATTCCGCTAACTCAGTTGCGGTCCGAGCGCCGATGAGAAGGTACGTCTTATCTCGTTCCGGCCTTATCTGAGCGCCTGCCTTGACCTGCCTAGTGCCTACATTACTGTACATGTCTGGTCTGTTTTAAGTTTGTATATTTCGTTCTTAATTATTTTTGTTCTATTTTCTAAATTTCACTATGAGTGTTAAGTGTGGGAAGTGTGACGCCTTGACCACCGCCGGTGACGCGGCCGTGAAATGTACCGTGTGCAAGTCGTCGTTTCACAAC
The DNA here is from genome assembly GCF_021130785.1 of Homalodisca vitripennis. Taxonomy (NCBI): domain Eukaryota; kingdom Metazoa; phylum Arthropoda; class Insecta; order Hemiptera; family Cicadellidae; genus Homalodisca; species Homalodisca vitripennis. Next base: position 221,562,192 of record NC_060208.1, on the reverse strand, counting down.
ACGTACGTGCGGAACATCGCGAAGACTAAAACTCGTTCGTGGAAGTGTGAAGGGTGCAGTGATGAGACTTCGTCAGTTTCGTCTGTTGAAAAAGACTCTAATGAAGACAGAACATGGTTTCTAAGTGCCCTGGAAGACTTGAAAATTAAAATTAACTCTAACACCGATGAAAAAATACTTGGTTTACAAAATGAGCTGTCGCAATTTAAAGCACAACTTGAAGACATATCGACACGAACTAACGTTATGGAATCGTCTCAGCAGCACCAATAATCAAAATCAATTTAAAAACGCGTCTCAAACTCTTTTTGGAGTCCAAGGCTTTCTACTCTGTTGATGAATTCATGTCAAGCCGCTGGGATATTTAAGATTGCTGGATCTGAGGTCAATGCGATTGTGACCTGAATGATTGCAAGAATTGTGAGTGTGAGGTTGTGTGAATGTGTAGATGATCTCGTGTAAATGGACTTATAAAAACTGTTGACGATTGCGATACGATGTAAAAAATTGTTAAAAGAATGCAATAAAGAGATTATTATTATTATTATTATTAGCACCTAGTACAACGCTGTGACATGCTGGAGCAAGAAAACTTGCGACTCCTAGGCGAGGTTCTCACAGCCCACTCGAAACTCGCAGACATTGAGCAATACACTCGCGCCAACAACCTGGAGATAATCGGCATACCTGTCACCGCAGAGGAGGACGTCTACACCTGTCTGGAGATGCTATCGGGAGTCATTGGCGTAACCTACAGACGAGATGACGTCTCGATCGCCCATCGGCTTCGCCTTTATTCCAAAAAGCTCTCGTATCCGCCGATCATCGTGCAATTTACTAAAAGAACAGCAAAAGACACCTGGCTGTCAGCGGTGAAGCGGAAGAAGACCATCGAGACGTCGGAGATAGCAGCGGCCCTACGACCGGGGAAAGTTTTCGTGAACGAACACCTAACGGCCTACAACAAAACCTTTCTTGGACGTGCCAGACACCTTCAGCGGAACGTGAAGCTGCATTTCGCTCGATACGTCAACGGGAAAATCCTCATTAAGCAGTCCGAGGATGCAGCTCTCATCCGATTCCAGAGAATGGCGGATATGGACCAATTTGACAAGTGATGACAATACATTTTCAGTACCGTATATCTTAAATGTATGTATAATCTTTTTCTTTTTTTTTGTTTAGAGACGTTTTTTTGAGGTGTGTGTTTCTTATTTTTAAGGATGTATTTTGAAATTATATATATATATATATATATATATATATATATTCTCAAGTAACTTTATAGAGAATTTCATTCGTATAATTTGGGGAAACTATTTAATCACAGAAAATCACATAAAATTTACCTTTAGTAAGTTGAACATTTATAAATCTGTCCTTATATTATTACAAAATTCAACTAATATTAATTACATTTATTAATTACTATGAGTAATAATGTTTTATATATGTCACCTAAGATGTATATCAGAATAGTTCTCACTCACATTTAAATGTTTTACATTATCGTTTTCATAATTTGTTACCTTACGTGATTTTTTAGGAATTAATTTCATTACAGTCTAGTTTCATTACATTTTAAACAGATGTCTATGTACAAGATGTGTAATTTACTATTTTTAATTACTTATTATGTGTGTAAAATAATTAATATAGCAAGGCCTTTTGCTTTTCTTTTAGAGTATAATTTTAAGTTCATTGTTACATAAGGATTGTTAGAATGGCGCGGGCAGGTGGGCTGTTGCTGGATGATGTTCGGTGACAGAGATGAAAACACAAACTTTGTATTTAATAGCTGTTTTGAACTGGATAGTGATTTTGATTGCAATCGTTTTTTCAATGATGTGCCGGTAGACGGTAGTTGTAAAATTTTGCACACAAACATTAGAAGTTTTTCAAAAAATTTTGACAATTTTTTAGTATATTTAGAGTCTCTTTCAACTAAGTTAGATATCACAGTTTTAACGGAGTGTTGGTTGAGTGGGGGGGAGATAGCTCACATTGACGGGTTCGACTGTACAATGACAGACACACAAAATAACAGGAATGACGGCGTCATTGTGTTTATCAATAAACGTTTATCTGCTACTGTTACACAAATAAACATTAACCAAGTTTTCGGCTTATCTTTGGAAATCAAACTTTTTAATAAAACGTTGAACATTTTAGCTGTATACAGAACTTTCGACAGTGATATTGTTTCTTTTGTAAATGGGTTAGAAAACTTTTACAATAGCGTAAGCAAAAACAAGACGTGTGTATTTTTTGGGTGACATTAACATCGACCTACTTAAAACTGATACAATTACCGACTCTTACCTGAATTGTTTACTGGGCGCTGGACTTACTCAGTGCATTGACAAACCTACCAGAGTGACACATAATACATCTACTTGTATTGACCACATTTTTGTTCGTTTTCACTATATGAGAGGTGTTAAAGCCGCTGTTGTTCATTCATATGTCACGGACCACTACAGTACTGCACTGACTATCTCTACTACTGATAACATAAATACTGACACTATTACAGAGAACCGTAGTCGCACCTACATTGACCACGCACTTTTAACTAGACATATCTCACAAACCGACTGGAGCCCGATTCTTGATAATTATGATGTTAATCAGTCTTCAGCTTATTTTACTACTACATTGAGCAGCTGTATTGAAGCCTCTAGAAAAACAAGCAATCATTGTTCGTCAAGATTAAAAAAAATAAAGCCTTGGATAAATTCGGAATTAATTAAACTCATTCGTAAGAGAGACAAATTAAGTAAAAAACTAAAAAAACAACCATTCAATTTATTACTGATAAATACATTTCGATCCTTGCGACATACATTGAACCAAGACATCAAAAAAGAAAAAAAAGATTATTATTGGGGGAAAATAAATGAGTCGAGCAGAAATCCAAAATAGTTTTGGGAAATTATTAACGAGCTGTCTGGTAGACATAACCACAAAGAATCGTTCCCTTTCGAGAAATACCTACCTGGCTCTTCAAATGACTTGAATTTAAAATTGCAAATTTCTAATGATTTTAATTCCTGTTTCACGTCTGTGGGCTCTAGGTTAGCCGGCTCACTCAACTCTGGAGGGGCTCCGGTCATCAATGACGCAGACTATTCACTTGACCCTAACTCTACTTTCAATACTGTCATTCAACTCGACATAGTACGTTACGCCATGGGTCTTCGCGGAGGGTCGGCACCTAGTCATGATGGTATCTCGGCCTTCGTTCTTAAGGATAACAGACATTTAATCTGCGCACCTCTCTTGCACATTGTAAACCTGAGCTTGACTTCGGGTGTTTTTCCGGATAATTTAAAATTAGCAAAAATTATTCCACTGCATAAATCCAATGACTTCACAGACATGAATAATTATCGTCCAATTTCTTTGTTAAGTGTTGTAGCTAAGATCATAGAAAAAATTGTCAAAGACCAACTTGTTTTCTATCTCCAACAGTTTCAAATTATTTGCAATTCTCAATATGGGTTTAGAAATGACAAAGACATATCTGATGCTTTATTTCACATTAACAAAGGTATAAATGAGGCATTATCGAATAATAAACGTAGTATGCTATTTTTTTTAGATTTAAAAAAAGCTTTTGATTCAGTTGACAGAAACTGTTTGTTACGAAAACTTGAGTTCATCGGGGTGCGGGGTAGCGCCCTCGCGTGGTTCCGTAGCTATTTCACAGATAGGCTACAGATTGTCTCGCTAGGCGAGGTGTCAAGCGATGTTCTGCCAGTGGACTACGGCGTAGTGCAGGGTTCGAATCTTGGCCCTGTTCTTTTCTTAATTTATATTAATAATATTTCAAAGCTTCAAACAAATGGTAAATTAACTTTATTTGCAGACGACACTCTTATTTTCATTATTGGTTCAACGTGGAAGGAGGTAAAAAACAAGGTAGAATCAGACCTTTTCTTACTAAAAAATTGGCTTGAACAAAATATTTTATCCTCAAATATATCAAAAACCAAATTCATGCCTATTTCGTTACGTAAAACAACTGATTACCAACTCGATAATTTAAAAATTCATGTCTGTGGAAGTCCCTTTAATAACGCGTGCTTTTGCAGTAAAATAAACAAAGTGTATTCGTATAAATACCTAGGAATTTTATTTGATTCAAATATAAAGTGGACTGAACATGTACAATTCTTAAAAAATAAATTACGGATATATATCTTTGCTTTTAATCAGCTTAGTGAAATATTAGAAGGAAAAGAAATTAAAATGGCCTATCATGCTTATATTCAGTCTTTGTTATCGTTTGGTATTATTGCATTTGGAGGAGCTTATAAAACAATTTTACAACCGCTTTGTGTAATTCAAAAATCTATTCTTAAAGTAGCCTTTAAAAAACATCGGAGATATCCAACTGATAATCTTTTCTCAGAAATTTGTGTCCTAACAATTCGTCAGTTGTTTGTAAAATTTATTTTAGTTCATATGTATAAACACTCAGAAAACATTTTCGAAAGAGTATCACATCCTCATAACACCCGCTTCTCTGAGAATGTTGGTATAGTTGTTCCGCAATATGTTAAAACCTTTTCCAAAACAAATTGCTTTTACTTATCTCAAATTATTTATCGTAATATGTGTCAAAAATACCAGAACGTTGATTTGCTCAATTTACCCTCTCTCTTTATTTTCAAAAAGCAAGTGACAGAGTGGCTTATTGCGCTGAGTTCGGAGATATATATATATGAAATAAATACTTTTCGTGAATATATAAATGCATTAATCCACAAAATCATCCCAGATTAGGTAGGAATTTAATGTTTATTATTTTAAGTAGTTTGTATAAAAATGTATGAGTTCAGGCTAAACCAGCTAGTATATAAGTTGTTTAACCAATAACAGCTTCGCGTCAAGATACGGACACAGGGATAAGTTGGCTCCTTGCACAGAATGTTCATTTCTCACTTTATTGACTGGACTGATACAGGTTAACGTGGGACTTCTGCTCCGTATCCTCTGAGCTACCATAATAATCAAGTCTAAACTTGATTTGAGCAGACAAATTGATTTTCCAGATCTGCTCTTTCGCCAGACACATTAACATGTTGTGATTTTCAATGGCGACTGCATCATAATTTGTTTTTCTGCATGATCAGGTACATTCTGCATTAATGAAAAAGTACCTCAATATTGGTGTTTTTGCAGTTAGAGTACATGTGGTAGAACAGTACTCAGCAAACGTGGTTTCGTATTGGCGTTTCTGTAGCATGGGTACATTGTGCATTAGTAGAGCAGCTATCACCTTGCGGCGTTTTCATACTTTGCAAAACGATAGGAATGAAACACATTTGTATGTGCGAACGTTTCCAAATATTTAACATTATTTTCACACGCATAATCGCATTGGCTAACGGTCATAAATATTATATAGACTTTAGTACTTCTTTCCCCCTTATAATAGATACATTTAATGGTTTGTTAAAATAAAACGTTTATATGAGTCACCTTTTTTACCATATGTTGTATACTTTAAAAAAAACATCAAAATATGTACATGCTTGAACCAATTCATATAGCACAATGGCCAAGATAGAAACAGGGAAGCAGTTTTACTTGAATGCCACAAGTTATTGTTATGAGAGAACTTAGCTTCAAGAAGGTCGATCTACCGGCAAATTCATTTAATTTACCATCTTTGAAAACTATGCTCGTTGACTTGCAGAGAAAAACAGATACTGCAATTTATTAAGAGATAAATACATTTTTAATCAGAGAAAAAACAATATACTCATAAATTCATATGGGGTATAACTAGATTATATTTTCCAGTTTAATATTATAATTTTTTTAAATGATCATTATTATTTGGTGATTTTTTTTGTAAAATAAAACTCATACAAATATTTCTACTACAATACACAATTATTATTCGGTCTAATAAGATTCACAATAAATGTTTTTTTTACAATTAGCAATAATAATACAAAACTTATATTTTTGGAAAAATAACAATATATGGTACTACTATTCTTCTCCTTATTGCATTAGCGAAGGAGCTGAGATTACAACAACAAGTCCAACTTGTCTTCAAGAGCCATAAATTTCTAAGAGCGATTTGTGTAGCTAGAAGTCGGAAGTTCATCGGAAGTTCACTTAGCTACTTCGTGGTTTAGGGCTCCAAAGGAACCAGCTATATAATATATTAAGCGTCTTAGCGTTAATACACTTTAACTTAATACCCTATGAAGCATTTTTTATATAAAACATAATCTACATCGTGCCGTGTCTATGTCGTGTACAATCTGGGTGTCTGCAAAAAAACAGTTCTGTTCACTCTACAGACTAATAACAATTATGTCCCAAACTGAAACTTGAAACAACGAGAATCACAATAAGCTAATCGATTTAGTATGTTTGAGTTGACCACAAACCTGGTTTAAGCATAAGTTTGAGATCCGTCAATACATGCTCAGATGGTGTTATTAAAATACCAATGAGATTTGAACGATTAAAACCGATAAAATGATAATGTGAATAGCGGAAAAGTGCTTTGTGTATCAGGTAAACAAGATCAAATCTGTCCAGTAAAACTAACATAAGTATGCTGTTAAAATTAACATATGCGGCAATGAAGCTATATCACACAAACTGCATTAATGAAGAGAATCCTTGTCACTTTACGACAAATAAGTGGTTCATTTGGAAACGTATTTACACTATTTCAATGTTACTTATATCTTCTATGACGATGTGTACGTGTTAATAAAGTTTAGTAGGCTACCTAATTACTAACTATAACTATATGTTTTACATAAATCATATGATTCTTTGATCGAAAAATAAGTATTATGTTAGGAAACGTAATTACACTACTTAGATGTTACCAATAACTTTTAATGACGATGTATCTGTGTTAATATAGTTTAGCACCTGTGATTACTAACTGTAACTCAATGTTGCACGACAATCATATCATCCTTTGATCGACAAAGTTTAATAGAGATGAAGAGCTACTGTGGTTAAGATATTCTCGTGTTCAATAAAATCAATCATAAATAAACATGAGGAAGCACTCAATTTGAGTGAAGCTTCAGTAGATAAAAAGAGAATACGTACTTAAATTAAATTTAGAATGTAGATTGTATTAACATTATATAAAGGTATATTATGTAGGTATTATGCAAGCTTATAATTACTTCTTATGGAGAAACACTGAAATAAATTTATAAACGGACCATAACAATAATAATATATTTTATATGAAAAAATGACTTTTTTGCTTTCACGCATGAACCATCCACTGATTGTACTGAAGTTTTACATGGATATTCCTAGGGTCCTTAGTATGAATATAATCCTATTCTTATTTCGAAAATCCGTCCATGCTACGCCCCACTGCTCTAAAGTTACGAAATATCAATCGCAAGAACCTGTTAAATGTAATTAACTGTTCTGTGTAAAGATTCTTTTGTGACAAAACAAATTAATGCTTAATTAACTAAACTACTATTTTCGACTTCTTGACATTTATAGTGTGAAAGCATGGAGTAATTTATTCTCGATTTTACTTAATAAACAAAATTTAGAATGAGTACTTGTAATGAATCTGGTTTCCTTACCTATTGTGAGATGGGATATTTACAGTAGGTGATGGAGCAATAAGTGAGTGGCAGATCAGTGCCATGATTCAACAAACCATTTGTTCAATGACTACAGTTTGAGGAAACAAGCGAGCGCATTAAGGCCGTCATGATAACAAATGGAATCACAAAGCAATACACAAGGCACTAAAATGCAATTTTTATGGCCAAAAGTCGTCGAGGAAACATCGCATTTATTCCCCACTGATTATGTATACTTTACTGATCTGGTAGATAAATACTGATTCCTAGATCGGTTCCAACAAATAGTATAATACAGCAACCAATATTTGGGTAGCAATAACATTTACTGTATCAGGTTATTCATCCATTTGAATATTGAGAGTAGAAACACTGGCAGTGAGCCGGGTGGTTTGCAAAATATGTCAATAGACAATAGACAATAGACAGTTTCTTTATTCATGTACATAGAGTTACAGAATTGGCGTCAAGTAGGTAAAGGTAATAATTTAGGATATTAGTCAGCAATGTAGAAAACAGTGGGTACACCATTTTAAGCACTATGATTAATGGTTCCTCCAGTTTATATAAATTCTTCAAGGGAGTAAAATGTCCTCTGTAGAAACCATTCTTGGAGTTTCTTCTTGAAGCATTTCTGTCCACTGTTTATTTTCCCAGATGGTCTCGAAGAATATTGAAGAGTTTAGGTCCTGCATAGCTTGGCTTCCTCTCGTACAGAGCAAGACGATGAATTGGCAGAGCATAGTTCATGGCGTTCCGGGTGTTGTAATGGTGCATTTTCTCCCAGCCTTGTAATGTTCTGTGAGACAGCATAGCAGATCACTTCAGTCACAAACAGAGATATCACAGTCAAGATTTTAAGATTTTGAAAAGCTTGCCGGCAAGTAGCCTTTGGGTCTAGTCCTGCCAATGTTCTCACAGCTTTCTTTTGAAGTATTAGTACCCGTTGGAGATTCCTCGATGGAAGAGTTTCCCCATACCACTAATCCATATCTTAGATGTGCTTCAAAGAGTGAGAAATACGCAGTTTTTGCTGTGTCCAGATTGCTCATTTTTGTTATTCTTTTTAATACATATAGGCTACTGCTGAGCTTTCTGCAGAGTTGGTCTACATGTGGATCCAGGTTAGATTGTTGTCAATGATGATTCCTAGGTAGTTAGCTTCATTTTTTAATTCAATATCTGGCAAGCCATGTATTACTGCACTTGCTCTTCCTAAGTTCAGTTGTTGGGTTTTGCGGTCATTTAATATAAGATTGTTTTGGTGACAGTATTGCTTTGCCATGTCCAGGGCTACAAAGGAAGATATTTCAAGTTCTGGTATTTGTTTCTCGGCCACCAGCAAGGCTGTGTCATCAGCATACATCATGACTTGGCAGAACTCTTGTAGATATTTTGGGAGGGTCATTAGTTAACAGAATAAAAAGCATTGGTCCAAGAACTGAGCCTTGGGGGAACACCTCTGTCAATTTAAAAGTGGTGGTGATCTAGTTTTATAAATTGTATTGTTTAATGTATATGCTATCTCTACTGTTTGTGATCTGCCTTTAAGATAACTTGACATCCACTTTCCAGAAATCCCTCTTATCCCCATGTTCTTCATCTTTTCTAATATAAGATCATGCTCCAAAGCAATCGAACGCCCTACTGAAATCCAGGAAAAATGCACTGATGGCAGTTCCTTCCTCCATTTCATTCAGCACAAGCTCAGTGAAATTTATTATGGCAGAAGTTGTTGATCTGCCTTTGAGGAATCCATGTTGCTGGCTTGTGATGATGTTGTTTACTGTCAGATGGTTCAGAGTCTGACAAGGACAATTTTCTCAATTACTTTGGATATTGTTGATAGGAGGGATATGGGGCGGTAGTTATCGATTGAAGTGCTCGGATTCTTTTTGAGTTTAGGAAAGACTTTTGCTAGTTTTAATGCTTTGGGAAAAATTCCTTGGGTGAAAGATAGGTTTATGATGAATGTAAGTGGAGGTGCAATTTCTTCCTTACAGTGTTTTAGTAGTATGGAGGACACTTCATCAATTCCAGAGGACGGTTTGGATTTAAAAGAAAGATATGGTGTTTGTTACTTCGATGACTGATACTGGTAGAAAAGTCAAGTCAGGAATATAGTCAGTTTCTAGCTCATTTAGTTGTGGACTTTGTTGTATCTGGCCAGCAGCAGTAGAGTTTTCTCCGCCACTGGAGACAAAATGTTGATTGAAGTGTTGAGCAATTTTCAAGCGGCTCCTCAATCAGTTCATTTTTGACTAGTAGTTGAAGGTTTGATGGAATCTTTTGTATTTTTACACCTTTCGTAGTTGATCACCTCCCAAAGGGCTCTTTGTTTGTTTTCACAGTTTTGAATGTAGTTCGATGTGATTTCTTTTTGCTTTTCCTTCAGTTTTAAGTCATATTCCCTTTTTCTAGCAGCTGTTTCTGTTTTTATTTTCTTCTGAACTATGAAGTAGCATTCTGTCCAGTGCTTGCAAGTAGTTGTGTTTTTAGTGTTTGTGTATCCTCATCAATCACTACACCAAATTTTCTTTTTTTTCTTTGACCTTAATTTTTTGGTAGGACATGCTGTATTCAAGGCTAAAATCAAAGTATTATTAAAGCTGTCATAGGCCTGATCAACTTCTATTTTGTTGTAAACGTCACACCAGGTTACGTTTGACAGTATAATTTTAGTTGATTGAGATTTTCCTGATTATACTGTCGACGTGTTGAGGATGGGAGTCTCAAGTTCTGGGGTTGGACGTTGATTGTGCTGATTTGCGCTTTGTGATCCGACAGTCCTGTAGTGATGACATCTACGTTGATGTCTTTAGAGTTTAAGTTAGAGCATACCATGTCAATAGATGTGGCTGATGTTGAGGTGACTCTAGTTGGCGGTAGCTCTAGTCTTTCGATGTTATGACTGCTCAACATATTTTCTAGTTTGTTTCTGTTTTGGTTTTGTGTCAGCATGTCTATATTTATGTCTCCCATGATGATGGTAGGGCATTTCCATGTAGGTATTTTGTCTAAGGTACTTGAGATTATATTCAGGGCATCTTCAAGGTTCGAACTTGGAGGTCTGTAGACGCCAAGAAGGTATACAGTTTTTCTGCTTCACTTTAATATTGACTGCATATTGTTCACAAATCAGTTCTTCAGAGGTTGTGTCTTTACTTTCTACTACATTTCCAAGTGATTCATGAGCGTATACGGCCACTCCTCCTTTTCTCTCGAAAACTTTCTGGAAAACCCCCCAATTAATATGTAATCTCTTAGGTTTGGTATGTAGAAGTTGGTAATCTTTTAGACTATGCTCTGTCAAGACTACAATATGAGTTTTTGTGGTGTGAAGTAAGTGGTCAAGCTGGTTTGTCTTGTTCATTAATGAGTCAATATTTTGATGGAGTATTTTTAGCTTTTTTAGACGGTTTATACTTTTAGTTTCAGTTGGGAGTTTATGAAGATTCTTGTAAAGGTTTTTGGTTTCTGCGGATGTTTCAGTTTTGCTTTTTTCCTGTGTGTTGTCTCAAAAAAAATTTTGTTTTTTGTTATGATCTGCCATGATGTTATAGTTTACAGCCATATGTTCTTTATAAAATGCTATATAACTGCTAAAGAAGTCATCTAGAGTTTGGTCCTCTGCTAATGTTTTTGAGTTTAGGGGTGGTTTGCAGTTTAGAGGCAGATGAAGTCTTCAGACAGTCAGTTAGTCTGCTAGTTTTAAAAGTGGAGTTGGGGTTTAGGTGGTTTAGGTGGTGAACATCTGCCTCCACTACAATGATGTTGAAGTCCTCGTCATCACCTTGGAGTGAAATCCAAACCGTTAACCTGGGATCCCTGTTGCCTGTAGGGTTGTCATTTGGCTGGATACCTCTGTCAATGTTGGTGTAGACAGTTTTTTAGTTGGGGTTTGACTGGTTCCCCCCGTTAATCCTGTTTCCAGTAGAGTTGTCAATTGGCTGGATACCTCTGTCAATGTTGGTGTGGGACAGTTTTTTTAGTTGGGGTTTGACTGGTTCCCTCCGTTAATCCTGTTGCCTGTAGAGTTGTCAAGAGGCTAGGTTCAGTTGCCTGTAGGGTTGTCAATTGGCTGGATACCTCTGTCAATGTTGTTCTAGACAGTTTTTTAGTTGGGGTTTGACTGGTTCCCCCCCGTTAATCCTGTTTCCAGGAGAGTTGTCAATTGGCCGGATACCTCTGTCAATGTTGTTGTAGACAGTTTTTTTAGTTGGGGTTTGACTGGTTCCCCCCGTTAATCTGTTTCCAGGAGAGTTGTCAATTGGCTGGATACCTCTGTCAATGTTGGTGTAGACAGTTTTTTAGTTGGGGTTTGACTGGTTCCCTCCGTTAATCCTGTTGCCTGTAGAGTTGTCGAGAAGCTAGGTTCAGATGCCTGTAGGGTTGTCAGTTGGCTGGATACCTCTGTCAGTGTTGTTGGCAGTTTTTTAGTCGGAGGTGGATTTGTTCCCCCAATTAACCCTGTTTCCTGTAAAGTAGTAGTTGATGGTCTACTTTTTGCCACCTGCAGGGAGATGCTGAAAACATTGCCTTTTCCATTAAAAGCTCTTGATTTTCTGAGACTTGTGTTTGTCTGGCCCTGTGACTTTCGGTTTTTCTTTATTTTGTTTACAGTAGTCAAGACTAGAGGCTGTTTTTTTTCTTTGTCACGTTGTTTGGAGTTATTGTCAAGTTGAGCAGCAATATCCCTAATCTTAAGATCTGCTTCATCTTGCCTCTGTCTTAGCTTAGCTAGTTCCAGGAGAAATGATGAGTTTGAGATAGTAGTCAAGGTTTCACTGTATGTTTGGGTCTCTGTTGAGCTATACGATTTTGGGTTTTGCAGTTTGGTGGCACTTTCATGTGAACAATTTTCTTCATTATTCATCTTCAAAATTGATTTTTCAAGATTGGTTATCTTTTGTGAATATTGTGTGAGCAGTTGGTTTTGAGTGTAATCATGGTCTTCAAATAAATTTTGTAGTTCTGATTGGTTTTGTTTACTTTTTTCCAATTCTAATAGTGTGTCATGCAGTTTTTCTTGGAGAGTTTTCAATTTGTTCTACATATTTTCCTCAGCTGCTAGAAGATCCTCCATTTTGGCTTCCATTGCTAGCCAAGGTAATCTCTAGTTTGGAGTTTACACTCATGTTTTGCTTTGGATATATCTTGCCGAAGTTTGTTATTTTCATGTAATAGTGCATTCCCAGCCTCTGCAGCCAAAGTAAGTGAAGTCTCTAGGTCAGCTTCATCTAGGCGTATTTTGTTCCTGTAATTTTGACTTCACCTCCTCAAGCTCTGAGGTCAAATGGTTGTTATTCATCAATAAATAAGAGTTGTCTTTAGCCAAGGAGTTTTCAGAAACTTTAACCGTTTTACAGTCAATACAAATCCAGGATTCAACATCTGACTTGCACATCTTTATAAGTTTTTTATCAGATACACCTATACATCCTGCATGGTACCACAATTTTGCAGTGACCTGTGCATTGTATTCCTGAAAATTTGACCCCAATACTACATACACCACAAGGATACTTAGTTGGGGGCATTTTATACAGTATAAAAATATATTTATATTGGATTTTCAAACATTGTCCAGATTGGCATTAATTTATTCCAAATGAATGATGAAGCAATTGAATTGAGTGAGGCAAATTTTTTGTTGTTTATTGCATGGTAAGAACAGTTGGTATTGCATGTCTTTGTGTATGTCTACGTAGGTTTGTTTATACACTATCTCGAAACCGTTTGACATACCGAGAGTAAATGTAGCATCAATGTATGTCTAGAGTATAGCACAGCAGGAAGTTGGGATCTTTCACTCTACCTCTTTATCCGAAATGGAATACAAGGGCAGAAGTAGACAATTTACAACTGTAGTGGGTTTCTCAGATCGAAGTTTGTACAATGTATGTATGTCTAGGGTATAGCACAGCAGGAAGTTGGGATCTTTCACTCTACCTCTTTATCCGAAATGGAATACAAGGGCAGAAGTAGACAATTTACAACTGTAGTGGGTTTCTCAGATCGAAGTTTGTACAATGTATGTCTAGGGTATAGCACAGCAGGAAGTTGGGATCTTTCACTCTAGCTCTTTATCCGAAATGGAATACAAGGGCAGAAGTAGACAATTTACAACTGTAGTGGGTTTCTCAGATCGAAGTTTGTACAATGTATGTCTAGAGTATAGCACAGCAGGAAGTTGGGATCTTTCACTCTAGCTCTTTATCCGAAATGGAATACAAGGGCAGAAGTAGACAATTTACAACTGTAGTGGGTTTCTCAGATCGAAGTTTGTACAATGTATACATACCTAATACTGGTACATAAATTATATACACTTGGTAAAAATATTGTAAATTAATATTTAATAGAAAATATAAAACATAATTTCCAACTGAGGGAAATAACGATAACTACAAGAGATAGCACACATTGTAGATGACGAACTGTCACTGTAAAAAATGTTAGGTAATTAAATAACTACTCCTCGATTTTTCAAAGTTTCAATACAATACCGAAAGTTATAATTGTTGTGGAACACCTAATATTCTCCAGTTCACAACCGCCTCTGCAGCTCTAGAGTTCGGAGTACGAGTAAACCGCACCAACAATTTTTATTAGCTATAATCGGTTGAGAGGAATCCACTTGACTAGTCTGCTTACCATCTCAGTCTATAAAACTGTCGCTATAAATCCGCCTCTGACTCTCTAGAGTCGTAGTACCAAGTAACTAAAAACAGTTTTCCATTACCTATAATCAAATGAGAGGATTCCACTTGACTAGTCTGCTTGCCAACTCAGTCTCTATGCATCAATCTCTGAATATCTAGAGACGAAGTACCATTAACTAACACCAAAGTTTTTCATTAGCTATAATCGGATGAGAGGAATCCACTTGAATGATGAGTTGCTTGCCAACTCAGTCTCTGTAACTGTTATTAAACTTGGGAAAACTAAATTATCAAGATAACTAATTTAGATTCTTCAATTATTCGCTTTTAATGTTGATTTTTCATTGTTGTATTGTAATTAGAGCATTTTCTATAAAACACATTTTGAAAGGGATAAAGCTTACTTATCTAATGCATATTAAACGTCTATTTTATATATCACATTTATTTGAGATTCAAATTGTGAATTCAACTTTGAAAAGAAATATTTATTAGCATAGCAAATTTATAACATTATCCACTACCTTCATTTTAGGGTAAAACTATCATGGAGACAGATTTGTTAATTATTAAAGACAATGTATGTATTTAGTAAAGACAAAATATGTATTTAATCTTTAAAACTTGCTTTCTCGTACTGCAAGAGAACAGATATATTTCATATATATGGCTGTCACTTCAAAATATAAAATAAAGGATCGGGTACATTAATAGGTTTTATAACTAGTTTATAATAACGATATTGGTTTAAGGCATTAACAAATAATATACATTTATATTAAATGTCATTTAACTAATAGTTTATCATATCGAATACTTTAATATTGTATTATAAAATTCCCAACAATATTGCAACTTTGGTATTTTAATAACTATAAATACATTAAATGAAAACTTTTATCCAATTTATTTGCATCCCTTATGTGGACAAAATATGCATACAAATGTTGTCTTATGTGAAAGTTTACTGAGGATTTTTAGTAAATGAGTGAGTAAATTTAATATTATAATTCGCTGAAAGAGTAAACCTTCAATTTAATTGTATACAGTTCAAGAAATAATAATTCAATATCCAGCAATATTGCAATCTCCAGTATTATTGCTTATTAAGCTACTGTTTTAAGTGTGATGATCCCCTTAGCTGTATTGGGAGGAAAATTGTTGAGAATTAAATGAGAATTTTAAACTTTAATTAATTTTTTTAGGAATTTATAATGTGTTTTCTACGATATTTAATAGCTGGATTATAACCATTCCTTCCAAGAATTATGGAACACATTCATTACTATGTTGAAACCTCGTATATGGGAGAATATGTTTAAATGTTAACGCCATTGTCTTTTTCTTGTTTTTTATGTTTTTTATTTCAAACATTTTACGATTCAAAACAAAAATAAACAAATTAAATACACTTTGGACAATAAAAACTGTTGTAACGGTAAATTATGTCACCAAAGAAGCAAAAAGTCAATGTCAACACGCAGGACTGTTGTAACTCCTCGAATCGCGTCCTGGCTGTCGGAGAAGAAATGTACATTGCATGTCTGCAGACCAGATTACTCAGCGTCGGAAAATGAATCTATATGTCTGCAGACCAAATTACTCAGCGTCGGAAAAGAAATCTATATGTCTGCATACCTACCTACTCAGTCTCTGGGCCCTGGCTGTCGTAGAGATTGACGGGTAGTCTTTCATCCCATAGTTCTTAATTGTTAATATAAATATAATATAACTGATTTTTCGAACATAATGTATGTTAGCCAGTTGGTTTAATGTTGGTTAATTGATTATAACGATAAAAAATTAGTATAGTCCATTCGTTTGATGGCAGTTGGAAATATTTGCGTGTTTGGTTATTTTTTACCTCCTAAATAAAAGATCGTATATTTTGGATTAAATTCATTTTAAAATAAGATTAATGAACATTACCTAATAGCTAACGGCAGATTTTCGCCACTACTAAAAGTAAGAAAAGATTGAAGATCTCGCCCGCCAGCGATGCGGATGACGAGACATTGGAAACATTTCTCGGAAAAATCCATTGCTTTCATTCACAGTTCAGTGCTTTTTCGCAATCGGGACACCAGTGTCTTGCCTAAGCCACACTGTGCATATTGTTTAGGCCTATATATGTATATGGCCTATATGTCTATCCACACAATATCTTGAAAACGAAACCAAAAATTTAAAATTTTTGTGAAGTTTCATTTCTATAAGGCAACATCGAGTTTGATGATGATGATTGTCACTCCATCACGTTGGGATGTGTGTTAGCATACATTTTTAGATTGGTCTTAATACCGAGAAAATCACAGGGTAAGCAAATTTGTGGAAACATGTTTAGAGAAAGATTTCATCCGTTGTCTTTATATCTATGCATACTACGTATTTTCCTACATGGACAAGAATGGGTTCTGTGATGGTGCATGTTCCAACCATAGAATTGGGCTGATCGTCATGTAGGCCTACCTATCACTCATTACGGTAGTAAGATTTATCTTTATAGGGGTAATATAAAGATTTCTTTAATATAATGATTGTCTGTCTATTTCTCCTTGATACAAACGGTGGTTATCTTACAGTCTTAAGGAATAGTAAAAATCTTGTCAAAAATATAATTTCTTACAGTTTTTTTTTTATTTACTTTGGATCTAAGTCGTTGATTAATAAACAGAGTATGCATATAAACCACAATTTTCTTAAAATTTTCTTTGAACAATTTTAACTATGATTCTTATATAGCCTAAGCACTACTTAGTATACTAAGTACTACTAACAAACAAAACTACTATGTTTGGTCCGAACCGAATTATAAATTATGACAGATATCGTGTTTACAATCCATCGTACACACAAACATACGCTTTTAGAAATTTACTAAAGAGGAAGGTGAGTTCGGACCTAGTCTGTCATGATCAATGTAAGTTCAAAAAGGTTGTTCAAACTTTTTGTATGATTATGTTCGCAAAAGTTCGATTTTTTACATATAAAATTCACATAAAAATGTATTCAACCAACTTTTATAAAAATGTAAGTCAAAAATAAAATTTACCTAATGAAGTACAATGTTTTTCAGTTTACTTAAACAGTTTATCTTATTTGCCATAGACTTTCAGATTAGAACTTTCTTCTTTTCATCACCGACTGCTCCAACTAAACTATGTCATCAAACATAACAAACAAGTCTTATTTAATTGCTTGGTCTTCATAGTGCGGTTATTGTTTCACAATATATTTACCTTTAAATAGTTTTGAAATCTTTTTTGTTAACAGCAGGATTTGGAATTCCGTGTGGGCTGAACTTATTCTCGTACTTCATCACCAATCTATCCTGTAACTATGGTGAGAAAGAAATTCCTCGAGATAGTACCTATCACGTAAGGGAACACACTTCTAGAGGGTCTGATCAGAAAATGTCTGGATGAGCTAAAAAAAGTTTCATTTGCAAAGATGTATTCTATAGAAAGAAACTTGGAGCTCGAAGCCAACTGACCAATTCCAAGATTTTTGTCTTTTTAATATTAATGTTGCATAATGTACGAAATTGTTTGAGCGTTCAATAGGCATGTTGAAAAAAAACGTTGCGGCACATTTATGATTAATAACTGAACACTAAATATATATATATATATATACTATATATATTCACACACACACACACACACACACACACACACACACACACACACCACACACACACACACACACACACACACACACACACACACACACACACACACACACACACACACACACACACACACACATATATATATATATATATATATATATATATGACTCCCGGCGGAGCAAGTACTTTTTGTGATTCAATGTTTATTGAAATTAAATAAGGCTATTGCCATTTATACAATTTAATGTAAATACAAGTCGTTTGACATGTATTTGGTCTTCCGATCATATGTTAGTTTGCTTATTGAAACGCATATGTGACAGATACGGCCAAATACAAAATAATTGAATCGTAAAAAATATATATATATTCTTAAGAGTACTGTCACCAGATTTAATTTATTGCCTTTTATAATATTTATTATACAGATAGGCCTCATTACAATATTCTCTCTCACGTTTTAGTCGACACCTTATTCCTTATGAGCAACAACAACAAAATTATCTTAAAGTGCCTTATCGTATAGTAATTATAAATTACAATGGAATAGGGTCAACATATTTGAAAAAATAATATTACTTGTCTGCTTTAAAATATTAAAATATGCAAGAGACGACGCTCCAGCTGTTATTATTCATATCTCGTCAAAATTGTAGAGGCTTGAAGGCGTCGCGACGCCGTGTCGCGTCGTTAGTTAGTGCCCTCGGGCGTCGCGTGCTCGCTGCCGCCCCATTGAGCACGGCAGACACTTGACCTTGACCTTCGCTGTTCTCACTCGATCATTTCTAAACTTAAACTGTTTCTCTTTGTTGAGTGTGTAACAAAACTCGACAAGTACTAATACTTGTCTGTAACTAACACTAATAAAGTCCACAATTCCTGCCTTATGAAACTACGTACTCTAATCATGATGGGTTGAGTACAGGAACAACGGAGAGCTGTGAACCACATACTGTCTCTTGTCTAGGGCTAAGCTCTTGTAGTTATTTTCGTCCGCCTTTTCATACTTTGACTACATAAGACATCTGGGGGATATAAGTATCTATGCGCATTAAAATCGCACATTCTAGGCGAAGGGATATATAAACGATTTACTTTAGAGACAGAGCCTGCCTAAATGAATGGTGTTCGATATTGTATTATGAACACAAGTAACTCAAAGCAGTAACCCCTGTCACTAACAATAATGCACAGGTTATCACTTATTTTTCAAACTATATCAGACCTACCACACGCTGTTCTCATACGTACCTGTAGAACAGCCGTTGAGGTACCACAATATCGCGAGAATTAAGCAGCCGCCACCACTACTCCCTACACTATGTGTTTTGTGGCAACTATTCGTTACCTTGCGCAATAGTCACAGATATAATTTTGAACTTCGCATGTAGGCCACATTTGCTTGTGAATTTTGCCCCTTAATATTTTTATTTGTTTTGTAGGGCGGTTGATCCAAATTTCAAAAAGGAATCAACACAATCCCAATATATTTACAAGGGTCGTATGAAAAAGATAGTCCTGTACTGTTGATTCAATAACAGTTAATTGGTCTTCTCTAAATTCAAAGTCATCTTGTGAGCTAGAAGTGCTCTGGCCAACCGTATCTTATAGATAAGTCTTCGTTGTTTTATAAAGAACACGTAAACATTCCTTTTCCATTATAAGCGAAGTTCTAATGTCAGTCTAGAATCGGATATATTTGGGGGATAACTCCTAGCTTTGTGTACATTTTTTACGAATAACATCGTAAACTGACTATTCAGGGTATTAGGTATCGATTTTTCGGGCTGCTGATCCAAGACAGTTGGATTCTTTGTCCTTGTCATCAATGTTTTGCTGGCCATTTGAAAGTCTTTTCAACACACTTCCTGTGTCATGAAACTATTAAAACCAGCGTCGGATTTTTTTATCATCTGGCGAATTTGGGCTTTGATACGTAACTCGAAACCGACGCTGCACATTAACGATTTCAATTGCAACAGTGGACTGTCACTGCGCAGCTGTTCTACCGCAATCCAAGGTCAACCTTTCCTCCCATGCTACATGGAAAAAACTTAGCTATTTCATCTTCAGTTTGACGTTTAAATCGTTTATTTATATTGAATAGGTTTTAAGTAACGGCTGTTAAAAATCCTGGCATTCTTCATAGAGAACCTGTACATAAAAACCTCGCCAATGATTTAAGAATAACACTTTATTGTTACATTTCAATGTGTATCCATCTGCTTCCGAGTAATATATGTCTTGTCAATTGTGTTAGGGGAGTTTTATGACAGTATTTACAATGTTAAAACTTACTCAGTGTCGGAGAAGAAATCTAAATGTCCACAGACCATTTTACTCAGCGTCTGAGAAGAAATCTATTTGTCTGTAGACCTACTCATTCTCTGGATCCTAGCCGTCGTAGAGGTTGCCTGAATAATTGTAAGAAGTGGAATGACGCCTCCTTACAAAGAGTTTCTGTGAGTGTTGCCTCTCGATGTTCTGAAGGAGATGAGTTGAAGAATTATTACGCTATATTACAGAATCATTATCTAAACCTTATAGACATTCAGTGTATAACTGAATTCTTTTATTCCATGGATATTAATTCCTAATTTAAATGTAATGTAAGTGATTTTTAAAACATAATGGATGTTGGGTACTTGGTTTGAATGTTGCTTAGTTGATTATAGCCATCAAGAATAGTAGTTTCTTTGTTTGGTGGCAGTTGAAATGATTGAGTGTTTGGTTATCTGTTACCTCATAAATAAAAGACCGAATATTTTGGGTTGAATTTATTTTTAAATGGGACAAAAAACGGTAGATTTTTTCCACTACTAAAAGTAAAACAAGAATTGAAGACCTGTGAAGAGTAATATATATTTCTGGCCAATTGTGTTAGGGGGGTTTTCTGACATTTATTGTATTTACAATGTTTTAAAACCTGGTTGCGCGAAAGCTTAAAGCTATAAGCCCTTCATGTCCATCGTAGCCACTCATCTACGTTTCTTAATGTTTGAGGTCAAATGTGTTCCCTACCTGCCCACTCCAGTCCTAACCGTGCACGCGATCCAAGTCACGAGTTCTAAATCAACGGCCGGAAACGATAACTCACAACCATAAGGGTCCAGCTAGCCAAAACTCTGTATAAAGTCCTAATACTTGCGGCCATACCTCCTGGAAACACCTTGTCAAATTGGAACTTAAACACAAATAAGAACCGTGCAAGGCGTTCATATGGCGAGTATGTGATTAAAACTCTGTAGATTACACTTAAAAACTATTTGAGTATTTCTATGTTTAAAAAACCTCGTAGGATTACACCGACCTTAATACTCAGAGTATCGGAGTATTTCTTTGTTTAACAAATCTCGCTGGAATAAACCGTACCTAGAAATAAAGCTATCGTGTTACTTCTCTGTGTTATGATTCTCGGTGTATTCCATCCAATTATTTAACTCTCTCCGTGAGTTGAAAATCACTGATATATCTAAAAATGAAGTAAATTAAAAGTAATCAAACAGGGGCTGGAGCTACAGTTTATCATGTATATAGTATTTCATTTAAAACTCACATTCTCGGCCATGAATAACGATATTAGGAGTAAGAACACTTGACAGAGACACTGCGCGTTCCAGATTACTTTATTTGAATGGAAGGAGAAACACAGATCGGTTAACCGGGACTATAATTCTGAGTAACAACCGGATGTAATAAATAGGTCACCTTACGAGAGCCTATATGACGCTAGTACAGCTGTTTTAATGCAGGTATTTGCGTAGCTCCGGAGTCAGTTTGCGAAAAACAAGCGACATGTGTTGACTTGATGCCTTGCTGTTGATTTTGATAACGCTAAAGGCTTGCAATGATGAAAGGTTGTCGATTTGGTATGCTTATTTTGTATATGTTCATTTTTACAAGGCTATTGTTTTTTGTTAAGGCATTGTGTATTTTCTTATTTAATCATAAAATTACCAGAAAAAGTCATTTGGAACGGTCTAAAATTACATGATGATGATTGATAAGCTATCTCTTCATCCTTTAAGAGTGAGCTACTTTAAATTTTCGTTTTAGATTGAATTAAATAAGGTATTCAGATATATTGTTATTGTGACGTGGGTCAATAAGACAAGCAAGGGTGTAGCCAGTGAGGGGGTTCAAGAGTTCCGGACCTTCCCACCCACATCTCAATTACTTTTTAGTTAACGATTATTATTATTGAAATAATTCAGGATTGCTGACATGTACTGCTGAAAGATCATTATCGACAACGAAACGGGTCAAGAACTCTTTAAGGAATAAAATGGGGCCTTATTCTCTGTCCTCTATGGTAAAATATCAGTTGTCAGCACCCCTCTTCCCCAAAAAAGTTTTTCGTGGCTACGTTCTTGTAGACTAATGACATTTGAAGGAAGCCGGATTTTGCCTGACATTCCATATTATTCAGTGATAGAAGAAATCAGTACTACCACATTTCGAGATATGTAATCTGAACTCTTCATCAAGTGGATAAACAACCTAAATATAACTATAATCTAAGATACAATAAACAAATCAAACCAAAACGTGGTGAAAGTCACAATATTTAGTTAAGAAACATGATGTAGCACCATGCAAACAAAGTCTAAATCATGTCGTTAGAAAGAACATAATCCTAATTATTGAAAACGTACTGATGATTTGCGTTTATGTTAATCGCTTTTGTGCCGGGCTAGTATAATATATTGGTATATTTTATGTACTACGTGTAACACATTTCCCAATTGTTATAACTAAATTATTTGAATCTTTACGAGAGATAAATTTGGACAATGAAATTAATCTTACATGGCAATGATGCCATTAGGAGAATTCGGGGAAAACGATTCTGGAACGGAAAGAGCTGCAAACAACAAATTGCTGAATGAATCAACTCGTTTCCCTACAAACAGCCATTGTACTGGGTTGTTCCCGATTGAGTCCTTAATTGGTTTTATACATAAACTTATCTCAAATTTACGATGGATAACTATAGCAGATCAATTTAAGTTAATTAGTTAGCAATATTTCTTAAAACTGTAAAAGATCATAAGAATTATTACAGGCAATACTGTATTATATGAGTATTGTATTACATAGCTATTTAGTACATTCTGGTAAAGTGAAACAACTTTCAGCAGTAACAGTATAATATGAACAGAAATGCAATCAGCAGAAGTTCCGTGACGTTATCGGATAAAGTTCTGATGAAAGGAGCAAAAACTGAGTTCTTGGCTGCCTTCGTGACATGTGTTCAGTTCTAAATGTTCTGTTCTACTCTTCACTATAAGTATATGTAATTATGACTGTCTTCTTACACTTTTTTATTTGTCTTACCACTCTTAAAGAGGTGGTCAGTATTATTTTATTACTAATGTATCTTCGAAATAAAATAGTACATCAATAATCTTTAGGATAACAGGATTTCGGTCATTTGCCATCGTTATATGTTACACAAGGTATAACACAACATTTCGAGGATAGGTATCTATCCTCTTCGTCAGGTGGGAAAGGATTAGTGCATACAAAACCAAAGAACAGAAAGAAGGGAACAAAGAGGGTTCAAACATACCCAAAAAGCTCGGTACAAAGTACCGAGCACAAGACTTAAGAACTGACTATTTGCGCTGCCCCCCCCCCCCAACAACAACACCAAACTGCAGGTAAGATGTGGGGGAATCAAACCGTAATATGCCGTCCTCAGAACTTGAATAGGTTCAAATTGAATTTGGACAATAACCTCAAGACATAAATTCCCGAGGACAGTCTGGAGCAAACATGGTCAATATGAGCATTCCAAGTCAATCCCCGATTAAAGAATATTCAAATACATTTGGAAGAATCCACCTTTTTTATCATCGTATCATCCAATACAACGTCTGGGTCGTCATCGGAACATCCTGATTGCAATACGAAAATCAAGAAATTTTATTTTTAAGAGTTTACTGTGAGATTGAGGCTATTAGAATGTTGGACACAATATTGTTAATGTCCACATAATAATTGTTGTTCCTGGACTTGTTTTTGATTTATTGCTGAGAGTGGCGTGTCATCAGCGTACTGTACAAGTATTCTCTGCAGTAATGATTACCCTTTATCATTGACATAGATTAAAAAAGGAATAGGACTGAGTATTGATCTCTGAGGGACTCCAAATCTTAGGTAAATCGGTTCAGAGAGTGTATTTGAGATCTGGAAAATTTGTTTTCTATAGCTTAGGAATGAACTAAACTACTGCAGAATCAATCGCCAAAAAAGCAATACACGTTCATACTGTGTACACGAAAATATAAGTAACGGTATCCAATAACTATGGTATATGCTATGTTTCCTATAGAAATATTTTATTAGCTGTGCGTTAGTGAAGCCTATCACTTAATAGTGTGAAAAATATCATTTAACGATATCTCAAAAACGAGCCTGCCTATTCACTTTGAAGTTGACATAAAGCTTCATGTCTATATGGGTAACACAGATTGATGGTGCACTCCATGGGTTTTGCTGAACTTAAGTGAATATTTTTACATTGATCTTATGGGTAACCATAGTGGTATTCATATGAGAATTTTAAAATGTGGCATATCTATTTTTAGTGTGAAAATATAAATTTCAAAGTGACAAGCCAATATTGAAATTTGTTGACATACTTTATTTCAATCCACTATGTGTTGTATTACCCTGACTATCTCACAAAAACCTTTATATTTTACACACTGCTATAAAACCTAACTTAATAAACGAAACTTATACTTGTATCATGTTGACGGATATTTTCAGAAAGATTTCATTTAGTATACCTTAAATATGCAAGAAATTTTTCTCCAGAGGCAAGCAAGATACAGATAGGACATGGTTGGTTCTATGATAGTGCTTGTCAAACTAAAACATTTTTCTAAGCATTTTTGATAGCTATCACTAAGTAGGATAACACCATTTCTGTTTTACCTGCCAGAGGGATGTGTAAATTTATTATATATATATATCTTTATATATATATTTCTTGGTGTGCGTGTGTATGGTCCTAAACTCCTCCTAAACGGGTGGACCGATTTTAATGAAACTTTTTGTGTGTCTTTCAGTTGGATCCGAGAATGGTTTTAGATTCATAATTCGGTAAAGTTTTAATAGTTTATTTAATTAATTTTTTTAATAATAAATTGTTGTTGATGGTGGAGTTGTTTGACATTGGATCCGCCAGACTGCGCCACGAACGACACGTAATACAAAGTGAACTTATACTTAACAGCTGTGAATATTTTCAGCTGAAGTTCATCAAAGAGGCAGAAACATTTGTTCACATTTAAAATTTAGAAAGTTAATATTTTAAATTTGTAAAGTGCTTGATCAGTTAGTGTAATGCAGATTGCAAAGATGAAGTTTCACCAATTGTTCTACGTAAACATTATAGGCCTAAGCTTAATATTACAACACAGCCATAATGTTTTTCTATTTTAATTCCAGGTTTTCCCGACATTTTGTGCTGCTATCAAATTTGTGTGTTGTTTTTGTAACATTCTGTAATTATTGTGTGTGAGTGCTAATTGTTTATAATACATTAATAGAGATTGAAGATGTTTAAAGTGCATAAAAACTATATTTATTTATTAAAGTTATTGAACTCATTTTGCACATTGAAGTGAGTATATTGGTCGCATACCTCAAATAACCTAAGTAGCATACAAATCAAAAGGTTGTGTTTCTATGTGTGAATATTGTTAACAGTTTAGATAATCAAGTTTTAAACTAATTGGATTTAAAATAATTTGTTGTAATTTACATTTTTTAATCTGCAGTCAGAATTGGTCACATAAGTTCAAATTAAGTAGCATACAAATCACATGTGTGAATAAACTACTTATTGTTAATAGTGTAGGAATTGGTTTTAAATTAAATTCTGTTGGCCAGTTCCGACATTATACTGTAATTTTAAATTACTAATTTTTATAACAAGTATATTTTTTTAAATTTACAACTTAATTTATCGTAATGCTATTGAATGTACAATATTTTTTGTTAATCCTTCAGGAGTGTACATAAACAAATAAGATGGTTTTCCAATAGGGCTGAAGTATAATAAGTGGCCTCCATCACAATCGAATTATTGATATTTCTGAATAGCCTATCCAAACTACTATCCGAATTGGATTATAGTTATTTAAAGGCTGAAGTATAATAAGCAGCCACCATCACAATAGAAATTATTGATATTTCTGAATAGCCTATCCAAACTACTGAATTTCATTATAGTTATTTATTCGGTCAAATTTAATCAAATTTTTAATTATAAATTGTTGATGTTGGAGTGTTTTATATTGGATCCGACAGACTGTGCTACGACCACGTAATACAAAGTGAACTGATACTTAACAGCTGTGAATATTTTCAGCTGAAGTTCACCAAAGAGGCAGAAACATTTGTTTACATTTAGATTACGTTATTATGAAGTGCTTGATCAGAAGTCTAATGCAGATTGCAAAGTTAAATTTTCACCAGTTGTTCTATGTAAAAATTATAATATTACAAACACAGCCATACGTTTAATCAATTATAGTCTTGAAAGCATAGAGTAAGCATAAACATATAAAAATAACACCACTTCTTATTTCAATATATTCTGTACTCACTTTGGAGGATAGAGATTATCCAGATATAAAATTGGAAGTTTTAGCTTTTAAGTGAAATTCTTAGTAAATTATTAAGTGTTGATCTTGGTGAGAATGCGCTACGATCGGGAGTTTCAAATGTTTTTTCTATTTTAATTCCAGGTTTGCCCGACAGTTTGTGCTGCTATCAATGTGTGTGTGTGTTGTTTTGTAAGGTTCATGTTTCAAAAGTAAATACGGCAAATAACATTAAAATATAATAGAATAAAGTTATAAAAGAGTGTACTACGTGGCCGCGTTATAAGTTTATAAAGGCCAGCCAACAGGCAAAAGGAAGAAAATAAAAAATAAAACATTGTGTAATTATTGTGTGAGTGCTAAAAATTGTAATAGTATATTAATAGAGATTATTGGTCGCATTACCTCAAATAACCTAAGTAGCATACAAATCAAAAGGTTGTGTTTCTATGTGTGAATAACTATTGTTGACATTTTAGATAATCAAGTTTTAAACTAATGGATTTCAAATAATTTGTTGTAATTTACATTTTTAATCTGCAGTCAAAATTGGTCAGATAAGTTCAAATTTAAGTAGCATACAAAATCACATGTGTGAATAACTATTGTTAATAATGTAGAATTGGTTTTAAATTAAATTCTGTTGGCCAGTTCTGATAACTATACTGTAATTTTAAATATCTATAATGAAATTCAGTAGTTTAGATAGGCTAATCAGAAATATCAATAATTCGATTGAGATGGTGGCTGCTTATTATACTTCAGCCTTTAAATAACTATAATATGGGATCGTCATTTTAGTAGTTTAGATAGGCTATTCAGATATATCAATAATTTGAATGTGATGGTGGCCACTTATTGTACTGCAGACCTATAGGGAATACTTATTTAGTATATTAGATATATATATATATTTATATATATATATATATACTTCAGCCTTTAAATAACTATAATCTAATTCGGATCATCATTTTAGTAGTTTAGATAGGCTATTCAGAAATATCAATTTCGATTGAGATGGTGGCCGCTTATATACTTCTCCCTTTAAATAACTATAATCTAATTTGGATCGTCATTTTAGTTACTTTAGATAGGCTATTCAGATATATCAATAATTCGATTGTGATGGTGGCCACTTATTGTACTTCAGACCTATAGGGATTACTTATTTAGTTTATTAGATAAATTAAATTCTGTTGGCCAGTTCGATACTATACTGTAATTTTAAAAAATAATTATAATGTAATTCGGTAGTTTAGATAGATTAATCAGAAATATCAATCATTTGATTGTGATGGTGGCCACTTATTGTACTTCAGGACCTATAGGGAAATACTCCTTTAGTATTTTAGATACTGTAGTCTATGTTGTTATACATTTTTATCTAGAAGTTACTTAATTAAAATTAAATATTGAATAAGTTACTCATATTCAATTGTGTACTATTATTCAGAATTTTATTTTTACAGAAAAAATGCCACGTCTTCGTGGAAGAGGACGAATAGTTATTCAATCATGTGATTTATATGCTACTTAATTTGAACTTATGTGACCAAACTGTTAATAATAGTTATTCACACATAGAAAAACAACCTTTTGATTTGTATGCTACTTAGGTTATGCGACCAATATACTCACTTCGTTCAATAAATTTTCAAAATTAGTTCAATAACTTCAATGAATGACTATAGTTTTTTATGTACTTCAAACATCTTCAATCTCTATTAATGTATTATTACAATTAGCACTCACACAATAATTACACAATGTTTACAAAGCAACACACATATTTGATAGCAGCACAAACTGTCAGGAAAAACCTGGAATTAAAATAGAAAACATTTGAAACTGTGATCGTAGCGCATTCTGCTGGATACAATGTAAAACATTCCAAGATGGTCCACCCAATTAGGAGGAGTTCAGCTCCATACACACGCACACAAGAAATATAAAGATAATAAAATTCGGTAGTTTAGATAGGCTAATTAGTGTAATATCAATTAATTTGATTGCGATGTTGGCCGCTTATTATAATTCAGCCTTTAAATAACTATAATCTAATTCAGTTTGTCATTTTAGTAGTTTAGATAGGCTATTCAGAAATATCTATAATTCGATTGTGATGGTGGCCACTTATTATACTTCAGCCCTATACGGAATACTTATTTAGTATTTTAGATAAATTAAATTCTGTTGGCCAGTTCCGATACTATACTGTAATTTTAATTAACTATAATTAAATTCTTATAACGTGTACAGGACAACGTCTGTCGGGTCTGCTTAGTATATATATATAATATATATATATATATATATATATATATATATATATATATATATATATATATATTTATGTCTGTCTGTACGTCCTAGTCAAATGAGATATACTTTTCAAATGTACACTTGGTTTAACGTACCCCTGACTTACGGTAAAACTTATAGTAAACAAATATCTAAGGTAATACGTTATTCCTGCTTTGTGCGGCCCAATTATGCGTAAACAACAGCTGCACCTGTGTCACAGATATATATATATATATATATATATATATATATATGCTATTGTGAATCTAGAATAATGTCATTGAATTATTCACCTAGTGGAGTGAATTTGAATTCCTATCCGCCACCCCCTGCAAAAAGAATGGATCTCATTTAGAGCAGATATTGAATCTCGACCTAGGCTTCCATTATGTTGCCTTTATTAAATCTAATATTTTTTTCTTTCTTTATGCGGTCTAATTAGGGAAGCGTACTCAACAGCTGTGAATGTGTCACAGTAATATAATTACTATGTATCATTCTGAATATAGAAAAATCAATGAATTATTGACCTGGCGCAGTCAATTTGAATTACAAACCGTCACTCCTTGCCGGGGTGTATGGATTTCGTTTAGAGCAGATATTGGAGCTAGACCTAGGCTTCCATTATATTGCCTTATTAAATCTAATGTTTACCTTGTTTATGCGGTCTAATTAGGGAAGCGTACGCAACAGCTGTGAATGTGTCACAGTAATATAATTACTATGTATCATTCTAAATATAGAAAAATCAATGAATTATTGACCTGGCGGAGTCAATTTGAATTACAAACCGTCACTCCTTGCCGGGGTGTATGGATTTCGTTTAGAGCAGATATTGGAGCTAGACCTAGGCTTCCATTATATTGCCTTATTAAATCTAATGTTTTCCTTGTTTATGCGGTCTAATTAGGGAAGCGTACGCAACAGCTGTGTGAATGTGTCACAGTAATATAATTACTATGTATCATTCTAAATATAGAAAAATCAATGAATTATTGACCTGGCGGAGTCAATTTGAATTACAAACCGTCACTCCTTGCCGGGGTGTATGGATTTCGTTTAGAGCAGATATTGGAGCTAGACCTAGGCTTCCATTATATTGCCTTATTAAATCTAATGTTTTCCTTGTTTATGCGGTCTAATTAGGGAAGCGTACGCAACAGCTGTGAATGTGTCACAGTAATATAATTACTATGTATCATTCTAAATATAGAAAAATCAATGAATTATTGACCTGGCGCAGTCAATTTGAATTACAAACCGTCACTCCCTGCCGGGGTGTATGGATTTCGTTTACAGCAGATATTGGAGCTAGACCTAGGCTTCCATTACATTGCCTTATTAAATCTAATGTTTTCCTTGTTTATGCGGTCTAATTAGGGAAGCGTACGCAACAGCTGTGAATGTGTCACAGTAATATAATTACTATGTATCATTCTAAATATAGAAAAATCAATGAATTATTGACCTGGCGCAGTCAATTTGAATTACAAACCGTCACTCCTTGCCGGGGTGTATGGATTTCGTTTATAGCAGATATTGGAGCTAGACCTAGGCTTCCATTACATTGCCTTATTAAATCTAATGTTTTCCTTGTTTATGCGGTCTAATTAGGGAAGCGTACTCAACAGATGTGAATGTGTCACAGTAATATAATTACTATGTATCATTCTAAATATAGAAAAATCAATGAATTATTGACCTGGCGCAGTCAATTTGAATTACAAACCGTCACTCCCTGCCGGGGTGTATGGATTTCGTTTACAGCAGATATTGGAGCTAGACCTAGGCTCCCATTACATTGCCTTATTAAATCTAATGTTTTCCTTGTTTATGCGGTCTAATTAGGGAAGCGTACGCAACAGCTGTGAATGTGTCACAGTAATATAATTACTATGTATCATTCTAAATATAGAAAAATCAATGAATTATTGACCTGGCGCAGTCAATTTGAATTACAAACCGTCACTCCTTGCCGGGGTGTATGGATTTCGTTTAGAGCAGATATTGGAGCTAGACCTAGGCTTCCATTATATTGCCTTATTAAATCTAATGTTTTCCTTGTTTATGCGGTCTAATTAGGGAAGCGTACGCAACAGCTGTGAATGTGTCACAGTAATATAATTACTATGTATCATTCTAAATATAGAAAAGTCAATGAATTATTGACCTGGCGCAGTCAATTTGAATTACAAACCGTCACTCCCTGCCGGGGTGTATGGATTTCGTTTACAGCAGATATTGGAGCTAGACCTAGGCTTCCATTACATTGCCTTATTAAATCTAA
This sequence comes from Homalodisca vitripennis, assembly GCF_021130785.1. Taxonomy (NCBI): domain Eukaryota; kingdom Metazoa; phylum Arthropoda; class Insecta; order Hemiptera; family Cicadellidae; genus Homalodisca; species Homalodisca vitripennis. The sequence continues at coordinate 221,531,074 of NC_060208.1, read as the reverse complement.
TGTTTTCCTTGTTTATGCGGTCTAATTAGGGAAGCGTACTCAACAGATGTGAATGTGTCACAGTAATATAATTACTATGTATCATTCTAAATATAGAAAAATCAATGAATTATTGACCTGGCGGAGTTAATTTGAATTACAAACCGTCACTCCCTGCCGGGGTGTATGGATTTCGTTTAGAGCAGATATTGGAGCTCAACCTAGAGTTCCACTATATTTCCTTTATAAAATTTATTGTTTCACTTATGTATGAGGTTTAATAAACACATCAGCGTTTTAAAGCAGGGACTTGTATTGAAGAGAACGTGGAGGTACGATATGTGTACAATGAAAGATAAAAGATATTAATTTAGTTTCTTCTGTTACAGGTATTCTTTACTCCTTTTTTTTAAATATCTACTCTCTCTTTCTTATGATAAAAACTGAATCCATGGAATTGTTGCATTCCAGGAATTTAATAATAATTACATTTATTAATTTTTGAAATAAATAATATTTGCCATGATTTGCTGGTTTTAAAATTAAATAAGGCTAAGCAATATTATTCACATAACATATTTCATATGTTTTACATTTTGCCTATGTTACTTGATATTTATATATGTTTTATTTGAAATTGTAATTACAGATTCAGTCAGTTTGTTTACTAAAAATGTGTGTCACAGAAAAAGTGCCCCTTATAATAAAATAAGGACGAGCTTGTGTTATAAGGATTGGTATGCTTAGAAGTAAGTGATAAGTTCAACTTGTGAAAGAATACTATCAATATCCGCTCTAGTTTAGGCGGACTCGACCATGGGGTACCCCTCCCATGGGACGGTATCAAAAGGTTTAAAAAGCGAAGCAATGTTTTTCCTCAAATGATATTTTTCTTAATGCTTAAACCAACCTTCAGCCACAAAAATAAATGTTAAATCAGTCTCATGAATGTTAAATGTTAAACCATACAAAGAACGTCTAGCTGGCAAAAAGTGGCGCCTACATGTTGCCTTATCTAGTGTCCTGACAATGATATATGTGATATTTATGTGTCAGGCTGTCAGTTTTACATCTTTTTAGGTTCATATTTTTTAATCCATTTGATAACTTTCCCTTTGGAATTCCACTAATATTACCGAGGATAATGAATGATTCCAAGAAAAATTAGGTTTGTATCTTTCCCATAAATGTTGGGTTTCGATGCATACGTTATGAGACCACAATCTGATAAACATATCAACATATCTACATATTTCTTGAAAACAATTTTATAAAAAAATAAGGTATTTTGCGTCTCTTATAAATCTATAGATTTTTAAAAGTAACGCGCTACTGCAAGTCAGTATCTATCTCGATTTAATCGTAGACAGACCATTTGGCAAGGTTTTGAGTTTTCTTGTCCCGATTGAAATTTGCATACACCATTTACATAAACAATAATGCTGCATATGTGGTCAACTTTCTTTCCCGAACACGATTTTTGTTCTTCAAAAATCTAAAGTTATTTTTTTTTGTCCTCAAATGAAATTTGCCATTAAAGTATTTCGGAGAAACTGTTATTTTTAAATTACATTTTTATTCTTTATAAACATTCCATTCCACACATAATTATAATAATGTGGTGTTATTTACTGTCCGGGATTTAGATGGCAGAACGTAGCTTAAGGGTGACAGCCTCGCTACTACCTGCCCTGAAGACGATTAGTCAAGTTGACATGTTACATTCATTACTACTAAAATAATATCATAATAAGACTTGAGGTTGCGAATAAAATGTATGTAACAATAAATTGAAACTATAAAGTAAACAATAATAAACCTAATATTTTCAAAAATTATAATAATAGTAGGATTGAATATTATCAGTTGAGATTTTACTAAGTGTACGGTATGTTTTTAAGTTACCATATCTACATTATCTTTTATTTTATAATTTGTTTCTATTTGTCACACATTTTTTACTACGTAACTACAATTTAGACAAGATTGTATTGTATTATAATTCTAGAATATTGGACTTTCCTTCGAATGGCTTATTCCGGCAATTTACATGATTCAGGCAGGGTTAAGTAGAATTAGGTGTTCGATTTCAAAGATGAGATTTTCAAATTTCATGTTCCCAGCTGTACCCTTACTTCAATGACGTGCGTGTGGTAATGCTTCGCTAATGCTCAGCCAAATGATGTGTGATATATAAGATATAATAACCAATGGGTATTGTAAAGAAAAGAATTTGTTCCCCAAACCGAATCTAATCGGACGAAATGTTGTAGTATAACAAAATAAAAGAATAATTTAAGCTATGAAATTGACTACAATTTACAAAATTTTTTATATTCGAGAAGTTTTTTCGAGACGACAATTGGAGATACGAGGAAATACCAAATTACTTTTTTTAAAGCTCAATTAATTTCAAATAAATATATTGAATTCGATTTAGGATTTGACCTCTAGATCGGAGATGAGCCAAAAACTGACTGGAACTTTCTCGTCAGAAATTAAAAAATGAAAAGCGATTGCCCTCAGATTTGAGCTACGCCCTTTGGTTTAGCCGGTACAAAGCGGGGGAAGATTTTACTTCCCTGTCTTTATGAATTATTTGGTGTAAATAAAAATGAAAACTGCCAACTATCAGACATTTTTTGGCAATTTCATGGTATAAGCTATAACTGTACCAAATTTTGGATTTACAGCATCCCAAAAAGTGGCTTACACTCTCTAAGTATGCAACATGGGGGTTTTTATTTTTTGTTTTTTAGGGCATTCCACCGCCCACTTCGTAAGCCAACCCTGACTTTTCTTTGTGTTTTCTTAGCACAAGAAACTTCAAATTCCACCTAGTCCTATAAATACTTTTTCGTTGCTTCTGTAGTATTTTGAATAACGTATTTTGAATGGATAAGGTTGGAAGTAGAGGCCGCCTCCTGTCGAGATTCGTGAGGAAATGTTTAGGGCGCTAATCTCAAACCACGTCCTCTCGGAAGAAGGAGAAGCCAGCTCTGAACCAGGCTCTCCAGTCAAAACAGGCAGGGGGAGGCACACCCTTGTGTCTATGCTGGCAAGAACCTTCAACTCAAAGGTAACAAACCCCACCATTTTAGGCCATTTAATAATCGGGATTAATGGACACAGCTAATGATAAGAATTTGAAATTTTTACAGTAAATATATGAAATGTGACCGGAGCGATTGCCATATTCCTTATTTTCAAAAAAACGAGTAAATTTTTATCTTGTTTCAAAATGTTACGTAAAAAATATTACTTTTATATATTTCGGTATCAAAAATATGTTATTCCCACTGGTAGAATTTAATATGAAATTGTGCATTCTTACCATTACAAAAAACTATTTATATAGAAACTGTGTAGATTTTTAAAAAGATAAAAATTGCCTTAAAAATTATTATGTAAAAATTTTGATTTGAATTGGGTGGAAATTGTGATATTTCACCACTATTTCCACAATTTTACTGTGTAGTATTCAACACTGAATCTTTTTAATTCAAGCATTTAGCAATACAGACACAATATTACAGTTTTTTTTATATTACGTAATGATTGACGCTTTTTACAAGATTATACAAAATGTTTAAAAGGAGCATTTCTGTTTTTATTGGTGTTTTATACATTTATAAAAACCAATTTTAGCAACATTTTGTTACTTCAAATTTTTTTTGCAAAACCTGAAGTTTTTGTTAAGATGTTCGTACAACCTCATTAAATAAATGTTAAACAAGAAGTGTGCTATTCTATGGTTCATAAATACACTTGAGACGTTATCAAGTCAATACATAATAGTAATACAAGTAGTAATATAAAATACTTGATCGATAACTTATAAAAAAACTTGTTATGAATTTCTAAAATAACGCTTCCAAAATATAAAGCAGAGCCCTGCTACTATAGAAAGTGCCAGATCTATGATTCATGAAGACTGAGAGAAAGAGAGATGCAAGCTGGCGGAACACAGATAACTATTTCACGATACTCGGTTTGTAGAGGATATAGGCCAGCGGGCTGCGTTATCGTAGGAACAGTAGGAAACAGGAAACGATGATACTCATGTGATCTAACGGTCAGTGTGGGATATTGACACATGGTCAACATTAAGGGAACTTTTCTATACCTCGGCCATGTAAGAGTTGCATTATTGCTTCTGCCGGGTTACAATAATGTCATAATCTATATTGTGTTTTCATTACGTTTTAATTTACATTTACAAGTACATTGTTTCAGATCGGCCACAACAAAACGGGAATGCATCAGTTTATTCGTTTTGCTTTCAAGCGTAAAAAATCCAAACGATTGTACTGAACTTTTAAGAGGAATTCTTACGGTCCTTGGTATGAATAGAGGCCTATTCATATTTAGAAATTTCCTCTGGCCTACGCCCCAATGGTCATTAAAAGTAGCAGAAAATCCAATCTTTGTCTCTGAAGCGAAATATTAATTGAAAGAGCCTGTCAAATATACTAAACTCTTCTGTGTAAACATTGTTTTGTGTCAACACAATCATACGTTTAAATAATTAAAACACTATTTAGGTTTTTTTACATTTATAGTAAGTAAATTCTCTAAAACATAACCTTTAGTTTTCACGATGTTTTTAGATTTCAGCGATTAGGTACCTTAGAAAATGACCTAAATTATAAGATAGTCAGAATTTAATTCCTAAGACTCCCTTTGAATAAGTCGGGATGAACTATGCTAGGTGAAAATTTGCTAGACTGTCCTTTTGAACTATTATAACAATTCCAGCTCTAAGAATTGTAAAGTGTTTAAAATATTTTTCAGTTTCTGTAGAAACAAACAGAAAAAAAGTGTCATTGTATTTTTAAAAGTAAATTTCTAGCAAATATTTAGTATTAGACATGAAATTCAAAGTTACTAATTAAATTTTGCTATAGATTTAGACTGTTATAAAAACTATCTTAGTAATCTTTTGACAGAAATAGGCTTCTCTGATGTGTGAGATATATGTTCTTGATTGAGAAGCAACGCAAAACCAAGTATGGAACAAAAATGCTAAGAACGAAGTAAATTACAATACATAAAAATACATGTTTGACGTATTTTTTTGATCATGGTTACATGGCTCAAGAACACAACATTGGCACCTGAATCAACAGTGCTCATGTATGCACAAAGCTTACGAAGCTGCGTGCGAAGGCGTGGGTAACTGCTAGTTATAACTATACATATGTTTTTGTATATAACGTTTCATAGGGGCTAAAGAATTGTAAAGTAAATATTTATTTATAAGTGTATAAATGGAATAATTTTCAAATTTAACTTAGAAGTTATTGTCTTTATTTTTCCTTTGAGAAGTTATTTGTGGGGCGACGATTAGATAGAAATGGGATTAGCTGTAGATAGTAAATATTACAATCCAAGCCAAGCTCATTCTGAAAGGTCAGTAATAACTACTACTGACAACTGCCCAAACAATGACCGAACTATTTCCCAATAATTGCACTGCGGTCGGTATCTCGCTACGGGCCAGAACGATGATATGTTTTTGTTTTCGGATTGAACGGCCTAGTTTCGTACATTTCACTAAGTCCTTTATCACACATGAATAAAGTAAAAAAAGCTCTTTAAAGTAAAAGAAATATACATGAGAAATTGCTGAGAATAAAATAATAGTACGAGAAAACAAATCTAGTTTGCACAGACTTCTTTTTCAAACATAATTTTTTGATACCCCTAATGAATTACAACACATTTTCCAATATTAATTTAGTTTTGCGGGGTCTTTCAGAATTCAGGATTCCATCGTCAGGCAACTTCACGAATTTATAAATATTTACATTTTCTAAACAATAAGGACAAAAATATCATACCCCGCAAATGATTAGGAAACATATTTAGCCAGTACAAAATGTTTAAATCTAATTATATTTTAATTCTCTTATGAATTGTGATGAGAGTCTTCATTATTAATATTTTTTTCTTGATTTCTGTTTATTAAAAATGTTTCCCAAACATTGAAGTATGTTTTGTTTGTAACTTCTTTAATAACGTAAATTTTACTAGAGATGGTGTGTCCCGATTCAATACAGTGTATCGCAAAAGCAAATGTTTCAGTTCTTCCATATTTTACAAGTAATAAATATTCTTTGAGTTGTATCTTGGTTTTCCTTTTTGTTTGACCAATTTAAAATTTGTCACAGTCGTTGTATTTAATTTAATAAGTTCCTGTTTTGCTTTCAAATATGTTTTTTACTATAGGATTTCCTAATATTTATGATAATCTATTATTTGTTTTGTAAGTGATAGGTTTGTTTGCGTGTTTCAAGAAAGTGTTCTGTACTTTATTTGAGATGCTCCTGTTTGTTGAAGCAAAGCATTCTGATTTGTTGTTCTCTGAAAGGCCCCCCAAAATTAAATTAATATTGAAAATGTGTTGAATTTGCAAGAATTTTCATAATTTTTTTATTTGCAAGTGCCATTAATGTAAATACATTCATTATTCATTAAAAAAGTTGTTTAGATAGCATTACTTAAAAATATGTATTGTTTTAAACGTAGAGCCACCACTTTTGCAACATTCTATTGTATACATAAGAAACAGAATATTCACGGGTGAAAGAATGTATATCGGAGTCTGAGCTTATTTCACGCCATCGTACTTTCTGACAAGATGTATGGGTTTCATTCAGACCGAGTATTGAGGCTTAGTTCCTCATATTGAAAGGAGTCCAGGAGATTCAGTCAGTACCTTTGTGTGATTGGATGTCTTCTGAGGGCCCTTGATACTCGAATGGAAGTCCTCTTTTTTTACTTGGAAGAGAGACCTTATAGTCGTATATACTACACCTATAACTAATAAATTATACATTTAATAAATTTACTAAACTAGCATTAAAACTTTTAACAGTTTTTTGAAAGGTTAATTGTAACAAATGATATTAAAGTATGTTATTGACGATGGGAAGGTTTGACAGGATAACAGGATTTCGGACATTTCCCATCGATATATCAGCCCACTTTCATTCGTGCCGGTGTGATGTGTGATTGTATTTCTCGTACTCATGACTTGTAGTCAGGACTTGCATTCTCTGCAGTGACAACGCCTGGACTAGACTTAAAGCAGCTTTTGAGTATGTTTGAACCTTTTTCCTTCTTTCTGTTCTTCATTTTTCTATTTATACTGATACCTCCTTCACCTGACGAAGAGGATAGATTCCAATCCTCGAAACGTTGTTTTTTACCTTTTGTAACATACAACGATGGCAAATGGCTGAATTCCTGTTATCGTGTCAAATGATATTAAATAGTAAAACATGGATAGAATTGAAGTACAAATTAGTGAGTTCTGATTACAAGTAGTAGAAAGTATTGGGATTCACGGGAAGGGATACTCTGGGTTGTTAAAATACTTTTAATATGTATTCTACAGTAAAGTTTGGATTTAAAACGTAACCATTTAAACCCTTTTTGAAATTTGGAGGTTGGTAAATTTTAAACATCTATTCTGTTTTGAAAGTCCGAATTTTACTCTATTGTAACTTTGAAGAAAGAGAACATTACACGGTTAAGTAAAATAAAGAAGCTTGGAAAAGTGACCAAATTTCACGTCGTAACCCACCCAGTTGAAATAAGAAAGAGGAGGATGGAGCAGACAACAGTATTGGAAATACAGAACTATATACGTAGCTCACAGCATTCTGTCTTGAGATATTCGTGTTATTGGAACGCATATCACTACAATAATTGAGGAGAAGGTTTTGTAAAGTACTAAAAAGGAAAATAACAGATTTCAATTATATTATTATTATTTTTTAATGAAATATTAATCATTATGAGATGTCAAATATGAAGAATGAGTTGTGAAATAGGAGGTTAACACATTTGTAATCAAACAGAATAACTAGCTTCCCACAATACCTGCACCATATACAGATTTATTAATTATCATAATATAATTTTTTTAATAATATACTAATTTTTATCAGTAAATCGTTTTAAACAATCGTACAACTATCATTAATAAATCTGTTTGATTAAAAATTTGTTTTAGTACAGCATCGCAAAATACTTTAGCTCAAGAATTATGTGTAAAAAGTGCTGTAATTTTAAACTATGGTGTATAGCTGTGTATTTAGAACTTTTAACAAATATTAAAACAAAACAATTTGTAAGAGTAAAGTGTTAAATACAAACACTTTACACATTAACACCATAAACACATTACTGTCACAGCGTCCATAGCTACAAGGTATTTCACCGTTTACACACAGACCCCACAGGAAAGTTTACGTTAGTTTGTTTGTTTGAAGAGTTAGTTACCATACAAAACGAAAAGCATACAATAAATATTGACGGTGGTTGGCTAAGTTATTTTCACTCACAGCAGTTTGTTACTTAATCAACGTAGCAACAGTGTGTTATAACATTTACAAACAGAGACCACAGAGAGGTTTACGTAGTCCGTTAGTTGGAAGAGGTTGTTAACGTCCAACACAAAAAGCTTACAATAAATATTGAAGGTGGTTGCCTCTTACTTATTTCTACTTGCAGCTTATTCTTATTCGTATATACATACAATGTGTTACAACATGAACGAACAGAGACCATAGAAGTGTTTGCGTAGTCTGTTTGATGGAAGAGTTAGTTAGCATACAAAAGGAAAGGCATACAATAAATATCGACGGAGGTTGGCTCTAAGTTATTTTCACTCATAGCAATTTATTCCTATATGTGTGTAGCAACAATGTATTACAACATTAACATACAGATACCAAAGAGAGATTTACGTAGTCTGTTTGTTGAAAGAGTGGTTATTACCAACAAAAGGAGGCTTATGCGATAGCCTAAATATTGACGGTGGTTGTCTCCTAATTATTTTCACACAATAGTTTCCTCCTAACCCTTTCCATGAAACTGTCGCAATCAGCTTTTTGTCCTACATCGCAAACTTTAGTTATCTGGACATCTGACAAAATTTCGGCACTATTCATTGTTATCTCCTGACTGTTATCGCCCGACTGTTATCGCCCGACTGTTATCGCCCGACTGTTATCGCCCGACTGTTATCGCCCGACTGTTATCGCCCGACTGTTATCGCCCGATTGTTATCGCCCGACTGTTATCGCCCGACTGTTATCGCCCGACTGTTATCGCCCGACTGGTATCGCCCGACTGTTATCGCCCGACTGTTATCGTCCGACTGGTATCGCCCGACTGTTATCGCCCGACTGTTATCGATCCGAACGTAATTTTTGTATTGTTCTCTGCATCGGCGCGTTTGGTGGCTTTTTCCCTGTAGGTAGAATTTGACTGGACAATTCTTGAGATATGCGCGCAAGCTTTCTTCCTGTGTCGAATTGCGCGTTATATGTTGCATCTGAACATTGGCTACTAATGCTGAATGAGCTTTTGAATTATCAATTTTGTTTCTACACTAGGTGATATTTCTCTATATTCAGTGAATTGGTAAATGTTTAAAAATAACTTTAAATGATCCAAGGAGTTCAACACTTTAAGTTATTGTTAATTTTACAAACTTTAGTCTGCCATGTGTATAAAAGCAGGCATATGTAAAAATGCATTTTATTTCAATCGCCTGTTAGTAGAGATATAAAATACTTAAAACACTTTTAAATCATCCTCGTATACTAATTTAGTTATGAAAAACCTTTAATAATAATGTCTTCTAAAACTAAACAAGTATACTTTTTATAGGCGGTTGAACTTGTTTGTAAATTATTTTAAATTAATAAATAGTACGCTTCAACTTTATTTCAAACATATTTTACACAAAAATTTCTACTTTTTCAAATATAAGACGAAGTACGTTTATCAGTATAGTATAAATTTATTCATCAGGTTATATTTAGAGAGAATATACATTCTAAAGCTCAGTTATACAATTTAAGTCTTGATTTGTTTAAAATTTAGTAAAATTGAATACATGTGCAAGTATTGTTTAGTCAATTTATTGTAAGTGTCGACAGAAGATACTTCCAATCAACATGTATGAGTTACTGCATATTCTTTGAGATTTCCTTTCACTTCCATCTGGTGTAGTCTATTTACTCTCCGGCTTATTTATAATGATATTAACATAACTTGTCCTCACAGTGAAAACGGCTCTCTTGCACAATTTTCTCGAACCATTGATAAATGCCACAAAAGAAAATACAACAAAAGAACAAGTTCTCGCCTTTATTACCTGTTATCACTAATGCTTATTTACTCCCGTATCAGGATAATGTGGATATTTTAAAAAATATCCTTTCAAAATTTACATAAATTATAAAAAGATTATCTGATCCATCTAGCACTCTCAAGGTTTTACGGCACGTGTCATATTTTAATGATGTAAATATGATTTTGTTTCTGAAAGAATTTTGTGCAATCATACAATTCAAATTGGGTTAACACCAATCCAACTAAACGGCGTCGAGCCTTCTTGTGTCAAAAGTGCGCTGAAACACGATTATGGTTTAAAATGTTGTAACGTGTAACGTTAACACATAGGGGTGGTGACTTCTGAGGTCGGAGTAATAAATACTCGAATTACAAAGTTTACTCATAAGTTCAATTTAATTTATTAAAACTTACAAGCACCGCTTTTAGATGGTAAATGAAATTTATATATTGCCACGTTGCTGCCAATTAGAATTTAAGAACTAAAAACGTGTATCTTATAGGTGGGCCTAAAATATCCAATGTTCTCTGGAATTATCCCTACGATGTTCTACTTTATAAGACATTAAGATTTTACTTCCCTTCGCAATGTGTAGACTCACAACCCGGGTGTCGGCGTCTTGGCACGAGACAATGGCGCTGTAGCCTAAGGAGGGTTATGTCTAGTCGGTGGTTACTAGACGATGAGTAGAAGTTAAGAAACTGGTAGCCATCTACTCAAATATTATGTGCCCTGTGAGCCGTGAGACACGTGGGACACGTAAACTTGCCTAAAACCAATTCGCGACGTTATTAACCATTTAATGATACAAATTACTATTTATAAAATCGTGTTCGCCATAAGGATGACGCCACAACTTTTATCTATTTCAATCAAGCAAATAAAAGATCTTCAAGAGTACGTTACTTTACAATTTACAACTTTACTTTACGTTACAATCATTTTTATACGTTTGGCTTCAAAGGGCTAAATTGGCATAATACGAAAAGATCAATTTTACTTACGGACAAAGCGCGCGTGGTCTGCTCGGTCACATAGTTGGGCTGCTACAAAGGGTTAGAAGAAAATATTCATACGCGTGTCAATTAGGTAGTTACTCCGCCCAATAATGTAGTTCCGGAACATTGGATAAAAATAATATTAAATTATACTGGCTGACTAGGTTGCGAAATTTACATTATATGAAATTTAATTAACCAATTAACGGTACAGAATATCCCCCCTGTTTTGAGTTTGCAACCTAGTTAGTCACTTTACTTTAAACATATTCTAAATAAGAAACTTAACTCAACCTTTTATTCATTACATGAGTTCAAATTTTCTATCATAACAATACGGCAGCGCGGGGTTTCGAGAGTTTCCTATGAAATCCGCTAGATCGCATACCAATGCAGTTTTGTTGGCATCTCACTCTTTATCTGCTCGCTTAAGGACCAAAAATAGAAAATCGATTTAAGCAAACTATTTTCATTCAGTGCACGTTGCAGTGTTTTAGAATTTGCGGGTCGTTGCGAGAATAAGGGCATTTAAGGCGATTACGTAGGGAACAAGTGTAGTGTTGTGTTTTGTTACTTAGGCGCCACATTCATACTTCTTTTTTGCATTCATACCAGTGTTTTGTGTATAGTGTTTTGCCATTAAATACCCTGAGACTTGCGGACAAGTTACAAATATGGATCGAATACTTTGGAATGAAAAGTCCCTCACGAGAAGCTAAGTCTAACATTTCTTATTAATACTGCATTACTCTTAATATATATTTACATACAACATCCTATACATCTTACATCTACATGAATTTTAACACTTCAAATATGTCTACAAAATTCAACATTTCGACATACATACAAAAGACAGACAATTTTTCATATTTGCTTCCCTCATTACAAAGAGTCAGGATCAACTTTGTCTCATTTCTTTATACTAATTCTACCTACAAATTTGTTTTCTATATTTTATTTCCACTCGAACATTCGATTAGGATTCACCAAACAATTAACTTCCTGGGTTTTATGTTATATTTTAAATTTGGCAGCAAGTGGTTTCTAAAGCTAGGGATGCTACAATTTTTTTATATATAGAACATGTCTTATTTTAACTTTAAATCCAATACATTATGAACCTTTTTTACATTCAAAATACTTTCAGTGAATTTTACAATAATAGTTATTTCCTCATTACAATTTAATTTAAAATAACATGAATCTCCATCAAGATCTAAAATTAATTTGCTATTAGTTTTAAATGGGTTTCCTAATACTGTACAATGTCCCACTTTAAATTATCCACTACAATAAGTTTTACTTTCAAACAAAATTTAGAAATTTTTATCTTAGCATAACAGTAACCAAAACATTTTATTTCAGTGTTATTTGCAGCAAACATTTTATCAACTGATTTCATTAATTTAGAAACATTTTTATTCAACAATAGGCTATCATAAAATTCTTTACTAATTATATCTCTTGTAGCTCCAGTATCTAATAAGCAGTTTGTTTATACATTTTTACCCACTATAGCTTCAATTAAAGGCATATTGTTACACCGTTTAACATTTAGTCTTAAATTAGGTTTTATATAGTTTAATTTACTCCAATTTTTAATTACCTTACCATAGACTCTCATAAAATAGTGTTTTTCTTTTCTTACTGCCTTACTATTTATAGAATTATTATTCTTAGACTTCTGAAACCGGGGAGGGATATTTTTTGGTGTTGTGTGTAATACCACTCCCCTACCAACTAGTTTTTTGGCTTCCTAAAACAATTTTTTGCTAAATGACCAGGCCTATTACAATTGAAACACAACTTTGGGTTTTTGACAGTAGGCCTACTTTTTCTAAGTTCAACATGTGGTGGATACATGTTGTTAACATATGTCTTACTTAAATTGTCCCTTAAGTTATCATTAAAGGTTATGTTATTACTAGCGATACACAATTTTTCCAAATCTGTAAAACAAATGGGATTGTTTTCAAAAATTAACTTATTTCTATCTGTAGGCTTAATACCTCTTTTTATACAAGTTACCAAGTCCTGTTCACTTATGTTACACAATAAAACTTGACTGAGCTCTTTGATATCATAGATGTATTCATACAGTGGTTCATCAAACCCTTGTGGCCTATAAACTAAATCTAGTCTAAGTCTTTCAATTAGGCCTAGAGGGATAAAAGCACTAATTAATTTCCCTATGTAGATAGTTGACATTTGGCATGACAGACTTACACTTTATTATTTTGGCTAAAAGTGGACCTTTTGCATAACATGGTAACAATGATAAAATTTCATTTTCTGATAGGCTAGTTTCACATTTTAGTTTTAACAAAGCTTTAAAAAAGTCTATAAGCTCAGGTACTATTAAACCATTTGTTACGGTAAAATTTTGTAAATAATGTTCTACAGGGTGGTTTAACTTATTAAACATATTTAAACTAGACATAGGTTGACTAATACAATCATTGTTTGCATTATAAATAGGCATTAAAGGGAAAGGGGGGTTACTGGCAGTAGGCTGTGATATAGTTGGTGGTTGTACAGAAATAGAGCCTATTTGTTCTTTCACTGCCTGTTCCATAGCCTCATCTTGTTCCAATGATCTATTTAAATTGGCCTCTAACACTTTAACCTGTTCTTGGTTCACTTTAGGTAGCAAGTTTTTAGCTAACTGTTGTTCAACATTTACTAGCCTACACTTTAAAGCTGACAAAGTTTCACTATGTACAGTACTTAGTTCTAGCTGGTTGTCTGAAAATAAACGGTTCATTAAATGTTTAAATTTTTCATGAAATTTGGTAATTTCTAAAGGTGAACTATCACTGTTCAATTCACTGCACCCATGTTCTAATAAAATCACTTTTTCACTGAGAAGTTGTACTTCCTGATTGTGATCTATTTTTAATAGGCTACTAGCAGTAGGTAAAACATTGTTTCTCAAACACTGTCTTCAGGACTTTCTAAGTTCATTTACTGTACTGTCACTATTTAATTTAACACCTTTAGATATCAGTTCAAATACTAACTCATCTTTAGACAAATATTCTATTTTAATGGCAGGCATTGTGGCGTTTTCACTCAGTTTCACCCAGTTGATGGCAGAGTAGGCACATCAACAGCAGAGTTGCGCAATAAATATGTGTACCGTGTAACGATAACACATGGGGGTGGTGACTTCTGAGGTCGTAGTAATAAATACTCGAATTACAAAGTTTACTCATAAGTTCAATTTAATTTATTAAAACTTACAAGCACCACTTTTAGATGGTAAATGAAATTTATATATTGCCACGTTGCTGCCAATTAGAATTTAAGAACTAAAAACGTGTATCTTATAGGTGGGCCTAAAATATCCAATGTTCTCTGGAATTATGCCTACGATGTTCTACTTTATAAGACATTAAGATTTTACTTCCCTTCGCAATGTGTAGACTCACAACCCGGGTGTCGGCGTCTTGGCACGAGACAATGGCGCTGTAGTCTAAGAAGGGTTATTTCTAGTCGGTGGTTACTAGACGATGAGTAGAAGTTAAGAAACTGGTAGCCATCTACTCAAATATTATGTGCCCTGTGAGCCGTGAGACACGTGGGACACGTAAACTTGCCTAAAACCAATTCGCGACGGTATTAGCCATTTAATGATACAAATTACTATTTATAAAAACGTGTTCGCCATAAGGATGACGCCACAACTTTTATCTATCTCAATCAAGCAAATAAAATATCTTCAAGAGTACGTTACTTTACAATTTACAACTTTACTTTACGTTACAATCATTTTTATACGTTTCGCATCAAAGGGCTAATTTAATAATACGAAAAGATCAATTTTACTTACGGACAAAGCGCGCGTGGTCTGCTCGGTCACATAGTTGGGCTGCTACAAAGGGTTAGAAGAAAATATTCATACGCGTGTCAATTAGGTAGTTATTCCGCCCAATAATTTAGTTCCGGAACATTGGATAAAAATAATATTAAATTATACTGGCTGACTAGGTTGCGAAATTTACATTATATGAAATTTAATTAACCAATTAACGGTAAAATGTATCACGTAACATGACTATTCCGATGTCGTTTCAAATGCGCTCAGCTACCATACGTCTATAACAGTTCTGTACAAAACTATTTGACTCTGGGCCTCCATCCTCTTTGGTGCAATTAATCCCAACTACGAGTTAAATTATTGACTTTTAGAATTTCCCTAGCATTATATTAAAAATGCATTGACAATTGTCTCCCTAATCGTGATGATACATAGATACTAAAAATGTTTTAGGTTGACTGGAAATCCAAACACCTAAAATAACAAAATATAAGTATTAAATTATTTAGCCCTTTTAACGAAACATAGGTAAAACATATGTAACCATTAAAAATACCATGATACAGATATGTAGAATACGATCAATATTAAATAGTATGGACCAATATTTAAGAATATAATGAAACAGGACTTTGGCAAATATATAAAAGGGACTGAAAAGAGAAGTGTATACGGATATTTGAAGTTGAGACAACGTCGTATAACTATTTATATTATCATAATACACCAACTAGCTTGTTTTATTTTTCTGTAAGTAGTTTCTTAAAACTTTTTAAGAAGCCTACTTTTTATAACAAAAACATATTTTAACCCTTTCTCACGTTACTAGAATATTCCATACTGGAACAACACGCACGAAAAACTGTACGATTTTTTCGTTTCTATTACAATACTCTCCCGAATAAATATCCAGCTGTCCTTCAGCGTCCTTTCCCCTGCAACCAACGGGCAATTCCACAGTTTTCTGAAGAAGAGGTGGATCATTTTTGTCACCGAAAATCCACATACAAGCAGATCAATACTATTTTACAACTACATACATAGCTGTGGTATAAACGAAAGATATACTAAATTCTCAGTTTCCGTGCACGTAAAAAATAAGTTTCTCAAAATTAATTCTTTTTTTTTTTTTGACGTGACAACGTCTTAAATTAGGTTGCGGCTCGGAGTCACTCATGAAAAAGTGTAACGCCCGGTAACGTTACGATGCCCGTCCAGTGGGTCCGCCGCACGGGATAAAGCAGATAACTGTGGGTCCGCCGCACGGGATAAAGCAGATAACTATGTTTATTCGTGAAAATATGGAGTGCTTAGATTCGTCATTTACAACAACAACAACAATAAAGGTAAATAATTGTACACTGATATTTCACTATCGTAAACTATGATTGATTGATTAATTGTTAGATTGACACAAAAGTTGAGAAACTGAGTTTATAGGTTATGTCATACTATTGACAAATGTTGATAGTGTTAAGTAAATTATTAGTTTAAATCACTCTGCAATCAATCGTAATTCAGTCGATTGAGAAGAAACAGCGCGTATTGCTAGTCAAACATTTAAAATAACAAATTATAACCTCTAACCTGTCATAACAGTGCGACCAAACAAACGAACTAAACCGACCAATCACCACGCGCGGAGTTAGAATTTAACTGTGTTTAGCAAGAATTTCAAATTCCAACTTTAGTAAATGTTTTATTCAACTTTACCATTTACAATAACAAATTTTAATTAATTTCAAATTATGTACAATGTTTTAGTAAACAAAATATATTTCTATAGTTAAAATTTGTGCAATTCTTATTTTCATTCAATTCCTTTTTCCTATTGTGCAATTTAATAATATTCATATCAATAAATATTCTACCGAGAAAAAGACGTTGTCACGTAAAATCTTCGCCCGTAAAACCGACTTTACAGGCAACCATAATTTTTATAATTCAGAAATATTAAAACATAATACCTTTACAGAGCAACATTTATATAATTGTTTTGCCAAGACCAAGATGGTTCAAACCAATTTAAGACTGTGCTCCCGGTAATGAAAGTTCCAGCGCTTAAGGGCTTCCACTAAACTGGAAAATTGTTCGGAATTCTTGGGTAAATTAACGTCCATTCTTACTTTAAGAAGCATTAGAAGATTGAAATGCAAACTCATTCTGCTGTTTTGTACCAAAGTTACTCTGACGACGTAAACGTTCGGTGAATAAAATGAAGTTGATTTTTCTTCAAGGTTAGAGATATATTTGATGTTTCATTCCCAACAGTTAAAAAAATATTTCGAATCTTCAAAATATTTTTGAAGAATTTAAAATAGTTTATTTTTACTTTCTTAAAAACCTCCTGTTATGGCAGATAATAGCATTAAAATATATAATGCATAATACAAGATAAAAGTACGCTATACTACGTGTTGCGTAGCCGATTTCCCTGAAGTTTCATACAAAATTCCAAATCTGTAGCTCATTTCATTCACAAAATGTTCTACGGACACACAGTAGAGAATGATACTGTGTAATAAGCCTACTGCCTACTGAATAATAAGCTTCAACGACGCTTAGCCAAATTCCATGAAAGGACATGCCCATCATCAAACTCTACCTATTTATATTGAAATAAACCGCTACTACGAGTATTAGACCCAACAAAATTTAATATAATTTTACAATACATTCTAAAAAAACTAACCTTGTTACGTGATATATAATCTTAATTCAGCTAGTGGAGTTTCGCATCTCTTTCAAAATATTCGCTGGTTTACATTCACTGGCTCACACAAGTCGTTAGTGAGAGAAAGTACATCTCATATTCTTCAACTCTCTATTTATCATCTGAAATATTACAATTAATGTGTATTTTGATAGCTATATTTTTCCGTATTGCTGATTCTACAAAATAAAACTTGTTTTTATGCAAGGATAGAATAAATTTGTTCATTAACTCTTATAATTTAGATTTGTGACTTCTACGGATAAGACAATATTTGGCCAATAACCTCAAGACATAAATGTCCACGGACAGTCTTGAGCAAACATAGTTAATATGAGCATTCCAAGTCAATCCTCGATCTAAAAATGTTCCATGGAATTTAGAACAATCCACTTCATTTATCATGGTATCATCCAATACAAAGGCTGTTTCGTCATCGGAACCTGCTGATCGCAGTGCAATAATCAGGAAATTTGATTTTGAAGAGTTTATTGTCATATTGAGGCTATTAAAATGTTGGACACAATTGTTAATGCCCACAACATATTATTGTTCTAGGATTGTTTTTGACAAGTCTTCTCTGTAGTAATCATGATCCTATATCATTGACATAGATTATACAAAGAAAAGGACTGAGTATTGATCCCTGAGGGACTCCAAATCTTAGTTCAATCAGTTCAGAGAATGTATTTGAGATCTGGACAATTTTTTCCGTGGCTATAGGATTGAACGAAGCCACTTCAGTGGCACACGCATGATATTCAAGTTAGTCAGGAAGTTTGGCAAGAAGTATAAATTTAGTGCATTAGGTGAACCCCAAATACTTGGTCACTGACAACTTGTTTTCGTCCTTTGGTCGCTGAAACGTGATAGGGTAAGGATATGGGGATTTATTTAGTATACGGTGGTTTACTGAGAGGACTGGAAATAACTAGGGGATAAGGGTGATTAAATTAAGGATTATTATTCCAAATAGATTTATATTAATATAAAAATTTAATGGTATATATAACTCCGGTAGCTGGAATTGATTGAAAGATTTACCTTCCCCTCTTCTCAAACTTACCAGATGAAAAAAATATTACTCTTCAGTAAAGGGAGTAAATAAATATTCCCTTATCTTACACGAGTTTACTTTAGAAGCATTGATTGTTTGATCACAATGTTCCTGGTTTATCGTGTCAGTAAACGCAAATCTACGGTTTGATATTTTACCAAGTAAGAAAGTGCAGGCTTTTTATTTAGAAGCACAAACTTAAAGTGTTTTATACAATTTTATGACAAACGAAAGCTAAAGAGAAAAAACGTAACTCTTTTTCGGGGTGTTTTTTTATTTTTGCAAAGACTATTACTTTTGTTGTTGGTATAGACGTTGGTTACCAAATGCTACAGTATACAGTATATCCACTGTATATAATCCACTTATGATAGTGCGAAAAGAATTTATTTAAGATAAAGTAATTAATCTTGGTAAGAATTTTAATTGACGTATATGTTTCCCTTTTGTATACAATATCGTACTTTCAGCTATTAATATTCTTGAAGTAATTATTATCTAGTATAACAAGTGTTCTCCTCTTTGAATTATTAACTATTTTAAACAATACAATCGTTCATTTTTACCCCTGCATAGAATAAACACTGTCTTTAATTACTTTTTGCATTATAGTACTGATTTACTTTTATATCCAATCAATGCACTTACAAATTCAGCTTCAAGTGCTTTTACAAGTACAAGTAATTATGAGACCCATTGTAATTATGGATCTCATTTTTTAAAACAAATTATCATAAATACGTAAACGGTTATGAATTCGGTTTAATATTGTGTAACTTTCATCAAAGATTAGTCCAATAAACCGGGGCAAACTAATATAACTCATTTTGATATAATAAATAATATTTTTACTATCGTTATTATAAATGTCTTTTATCCTCACAAAGGCCTGCTTCGTTAGCAGTAAAACCTAATAGTGTGATTACAGAACCTCGTAACGCTAACCTCATGCCTAAGTGGTTTATCAAAGTATATATTTTAGAATATTTAGTCGGCTACGATGATTTTGTAAAAATATTGGATTCTACAGACCCATCTATGGTACCCATGTCTATGGTACGAGATAATTTTCAATTAGTTGACCATTTTTCGTCTTAGTGTAATTATCTATTTAGTAAAACATTATAAATAAATATAATTAAAACCTATAAATTATTGTTTAAAACGCCAGACTATATACTGTATAATTTTGACACACGCTGCATACTGTTTATGAACCACGAGGTACACATATATCGTTATATACAAGTTAAAAACAATAAAAAATTCTTACAAAGAATAGTTGATTACATTTACATACTCTTTTAATTGATATTTCAAAACTTTAGAGACCAAGATGGGATTTTTCGCAACTTCAAAGATCAGTTGGGCGTAGCCCGGAGATATTTTCAAAATAAGAATATGCCTATATTATACCAGGTACTGTAAGGATGTCTATGCAAACTATCAGTAATCGGTTTAATAGATTTTGCGTGAAAGCAAAACAAATTAATAAAAGCACTTTTGCATTTATAATATCATTAGGGTTCTAAGATGATTGATACTTTAAGGGCTAAATAATAAATTAAGTTATATGCAATTTTATAAACTATTAGTAATAAATGTATTGTTTGAAATCCATACAATACAAATAAACAATACAAATTTTTATGACATAACTAAATCGTACCATGGCAAAGTATAACAGTCAAATTAATCTACAATAGTTTCGCAACAAAGAATAAACAACGCTCCACGAGCTTACGCTAAGTATCTTATATGTGATCGAGATGTGGCAAAAATATTACAGATCTACTTTAAAAGGATTACTACGGATTGGAACTTAAGACCAGCTCGATAAATTTGGTCCTATAAATCTCTGTTAATCCAGAATTGCTCAGGGCGGCCTCAACAATCAAGTTGGTTGTCTGAGGAGATTTCCCTGGACGGGAATGTTTCAAACTGTCTTAACTTTTCTTGACTATCATGACATTCTTATCACTTTATTTTAACTAATGATAACTGTAAAAACACACTTTGAACCGACCACTCGTTATCGTTTTAGTGTTTAAGCAGCCATACCTGTTTAATCTTACATATTTTTATTTCATAATACTGAACGTGACCGTGATACTTGTAGATTTTTGTAAGTTCTCACAAAGATCCGTTCAAATTCACTATGGCTGTTCAAAGCAGAAGTACTTACATATAAAACTAAGAGTAGACTCGTTTCGATAACGTAGTTATTTAAAAGGTGGTTATCTGAGTGCATGAATTTGTCGACCTTCTGTTTTGACGTTTATTTTGTAGGAATTACTGTTGTGTATGCTTTATTGAGCAAGTGTTTTCGTCCAGGAATGTAATCCGTGCATCGTGACCGAACTGTTTAGTTAGGTGTTTAGGTTAGCTGAAATAATGCAACTGATACGAGAATTTGACTCAAATCTGATATTGCCTTGCCATTGCATACTGCTGATAGACAGGACTTGTATTACAACATTTGACGATTTGGCCTCCCTCTGGAGATTTATCTACATTATTCAAGGTGTTTGAAAAGTCTAGGTACGGCTTAATATTTTACAAACCATAGCATATAACATCTATAAACTTTGCACAGTGTCATATGGCTATGTAAACTATTTTTCCTTGCTATTACCATGACATGCCAACCATGGAGGGACGGCCCACAAAAGAAAACATGGAAATCTTAAATGAAAGCATGGGTCGTGTGATACCTCATTTGAAAGAGCTCACTTAGTAGAGTTGAATTCCGCAAACCGCATCTCAAAAGGTTTATCCAATCCAAAATGGCGGGTTGTTTTAGGTACACATTGTAAAGTACATTATGCACTGCCATTTCTGTCTGGATCGTCATATTCTGATGCGGATATATGACAATGGTTTTGGGAACAAACTTTAGAATAACCAAAAACTATTGAATTACAAATTTGTATTGGTTTGCGAAAATATGAAATCGAATTGTGTATGTGTTCAACGATTGAAATGAATCTCTAACAATTGCAAGAAATTTTATTATAACTTTTCAGGTTACTGTCAAAAAGATCCATGTGGTTCTAACTTCCATTCTATACTCATGCTAAAAAATTAATTAACGAATGCAATCAATAGTTTGGCATTAGACGTTATCTAGAAGGGCTTTAACAAAATTATGAAAATTTAAATTAACAGACGGTAAACAAACATGTAATAAAATTAAATACCAACAACTAAAATTTGATGTATCATTGAAAACAAAGAGTTACGGCAGTTCATTATATTATACTACTCAACCCAACGATATAAGCATAAACAAACACACACATACGGTATATTAAGTATAAAAAAGAAATATGTATAAATCCGTGCTAAAGAACGCAAATCCTCTTCTTGTTGGAGGAAATCTCAATGGCTCATGTTCCAATCAAAAGAGAATTAAATACAAATTTAACAAATACGTTATCAGGCTCTGACAGGTGATCAGATTATTTGAATCTTGCCAAACAATTCGGAGGGTTCACAACAGAAAAATACATTTCATGTCTCTTTTGAAATTTTTGGGATTTGTGACAACGTTTTCAATTTTTGTGTTATATGTTACGAAATTGAAAGAATTTCCATTTAATACCTAACCTAAGACCAAAAAAATATAAATATACAATGTTGCAAAATTATTTAAAACTCTAGGGAATTCAAAAGCAGCGTAACTGGTTTAACACATCACATAATTGGTAAACTGTAACTCTAAGACTTTAATTTATCAAATTAATCGTAAATTTTGTAACAAACAACACATTGGGCAAACATCTAACTACCTTAGAGTCACAATAGCAGAGCAGCTATTGGCCAAACGCAGCTGAGCACAAAAAAAACACAATACTGAAGAATGTTATAATCTTAAGGATTAATAAGTCTTCCCTTGTCATGGATAAATTTAGAAATTTAAAAATCTCGAAACAAGTCCATAAGTTAATTCTAAAATCTAAATACTATATTGGTTTAAATTTAAGATAAAAGTAACTTTTCCCAATTTACTTCTTTACCAATAATGATGTAAAAGCTGGGTCTTTACATGTTTTAGTTGTGTATTTACATTTTGCCGTTATTTTCCTATCATTGTAGTGTTTATATTCTTATTTTATGCTTCCTGAAGATGTGGGTATAAAGAAATCACGAAATATAGAATCATTTTATCTTTCTTTTTTTTCATTCCAACAAGTGAAATATTATATATACCTATTAGTTTACCATAGTGAGTACATCTAACTATCTCCTCTTTTATTCAATAATACGTGTAGAATACTATGCTTAGCATTAATAGTTCTACTTGCCATTAAGATCACGTAATGAGAAGTTCATATAAACAAAAAGCAACTATTGATATTATTATAACATATCTTCGACTTCAACAGTCCTTTCGCAAGGTTTATTCGCCTGGGAAATCAGGTTGCGTCTGGGTGTGACCTGTTCTTCGATGGACTTCACCAGGTTCGTCGGCAGGCCTTCTCTCTTCTTTCTGTGAAGGACTAGAAATTAAGACCTAGTTAGCTTTAATCTGTGTAAAGTGCATGTTCATTGTATTATATGTTGTATTTATTTAATTTCTACTGTCATTTGTTAAATGTTATATATTATATTTTAATTTATTAGCACAATTTATTTATGTTCGCTCTTATCAATCTTATAATTTCGTTAGCTAGTTGATTGCTTGTTCCTGTTGCACAAAGAGTTTTTATACATATTTTGTCCTTTACGTAATTATTTATTATTCTACTTTTGTTGTTGTCTACCTATACTTTAGTTGTTTTTTATTGTTTTTTTAAGTAAAATACAATTTATCTAAATCAATTTTCTGAGTTGTCTCCATACTTGAATAATTATTGTTGTTTGTTAATCTTTATTTTTATTTTTTGTTATGTTTTGGATATTTATAACTTCTTATATCTTTGAATACTTATTATTTATTATCAAATTTTGTATGATACCTATTTTGTTACTTTATGTAGTTTTTTCATCTGATTGTATTAATTTTATTTTCCGCTGTATTCTACTATCTATGCTTGTATTTGTAAATTGGCTGCTGCCGTTGGAAAATAAAATAAATAAATAAAATAAATAAATAAAAATATTACCATTTTCTTAACTTTACTATAGCCATGTATAGTTGATATATTTTTAAGTGTATGGATGAAGCCCAATTACATAGAATCTAATCCCCTGAGTTGCACAGGATAACAGGATTGCGGACGTTTGCCTCCGTTATGGTTACAAAAGGTATAACACCATTGTTGGTGTAACGATGGCAGATGTCCGAAATCCTGTTATCTTGTCAAACATTCCACCGCCAATAACAAACCCCATAGTTTTTCCAAGTTGTAAGTAATTTATTGTTAATGTGTTATAAAGTACACAAATAAGGTAATGCTACACAGCAGCCTGTGCCAGTTTCATCACAGTAATCATCGTAAAATGTAATTATATTATAAAAATGCATTATATTGACTAGTATTGCAATCAAGCCACCTGCAAGTATACTAAGAAACAATATGCACAAAAAATTCAATAACAGACGACTTAAAACTTTCTATCAATTAATAAAGCACAATAAGATAAGCCAATGACAACGAATTACTATTGATAACGGGTAAACAACGTTATACAGAATTCTGTATGAATTCCCTGCAGACTCACTCTGTTTTACTCATTCAAAAAGCATGATTTAGTAAATTTAAAGAAATGCAAACGTGTGCTACAGTTGAGTAAATTTTATACAGACGATTAATCCTGTTGAGAGGCAAATTATATCCAAGGTTGGTCCGGAAGAAACAATAAGCAAATACATAGGTAAACATTTCTTGAGTTCGGCTCGATATTGAAAATATTAACTGGTACAGCAGATTTCTAGTTTTTGCGACTCCTTCCACCTGCTTATAAAGAAAAGAAAGCGAAATAATTGTTTGCCTGTTTGAAAGGCGTCCAATGTCACACTAAGAAAATAGTTTATAATTAGTCTTATATATTTGGTGAGAACACTATACGACAGTTCCATAAAGTGTAAGAACAATAATTTTAAGGATTTAGAAGTTTTTAAAAAATCACCAGATCACAAAAATTAAATAACCTCAAAAACTTCATTTACAGTCTATTAACATGTCGTCTGAAAATGTTAATTTTGAGTCAAACATAATATGTGGGATATAATATCCTCCTTAAGGTGTTCACAATCATTAATAATATTGATTCTTTTTAAAAGATTTAGATCATCATTATGTATTAATACTTAACTATGTGTTATTAATTTCGACAAATCATTATACAAAAATATAGAAGTTTAGTTACTTTTTGTTCGGTTAGGTTTGGGTAGGTTATTTTTAGGTTAAGGTACGTTTAGGTTTAGGTGTAGGGTAAGTCAGGGTAGCTTATGCTAGGATAGTGTAGGTCAGATTAGGTTAGTTTAGGTTGAGTTATGATTGGTTGATTGGTTAAGTTAGATTGGGTTGAGCCGTGTTGCGTTGGTTTGGTTTGGGTTTGGGTTTAGGTTTGGTTTTAGGTCAGCTCAGCTCAAGGCCGGTTAAGTCAGGTTACGTTACAGATAACAGATTGATTTCCTTGTAATTCTATTTTGGCAGTTAGGTGGCTGGCTAACTTATATTATTACCAAATATCTTGAGGAGGTGTGTAAGGCCTGCCACAATTAAACTAGCATGTAAACATATGAAAATTCGAGTGTTAATTGCTACGACCTTAGACATCTTCAATACATGTGTTTTGGTCATTCGTTACTAAGCGTATGTTGAGATGAAATCTTAAAAGTTACCATGATTTATTGAATTCATTTAATGGAAAATGTGGACCTGCAAAAGAAATTTGAAGATAACGGTTTTGGCTCAGAACTCAATTTATATACTCCATGAATGCTAAAATAGCCATTGGAAATTCGTTTTGTAGAACATTCATAGCATTATAATTCAAATTGTTTCATTGTCATTGTGTGGGAATTTGGTAATTCCACCATTATTGGTGCTAACACCTACCAATTGAGTAAAATTGTATGCGTATTAAACACAAAACCAAAATTTATTCGCAAGTTGAGGAATTCTATTACAATGTTTAAAAATATAACTTTAAACATTAACATAAAATTTAGGCTACTAGCACAGATGAAACTTATGATAAAAGTTTATTTTACTTCATTAATCGGTTTGACAAGCCAAATGGCAGTGACATTACTGGAACGATCTTGGTGCGTCGTTTATATCATGAATTTCACAGCAATTAGTTCAACAGTTTTCCTACGATTTTATTCGCATTAGATATGTATTCTGTGAAATATTGAGTATCGATAAAGTCTGAATTCATCAGAACACGTCTTTCTTTGGAATCTACCTTCCCCTTTGTCGAATCGTTCAGGTATGTATTGTTCCTGGAAATCTGAAACTTTATTTGTCAATATTACCAGTTGTGAAGAAATTTTATTATTAACTTTATTTTTAGAAACGTTATATGTGTTGCATTTAGTATAAAAGTCTATAAAGTGTATACACATTATATTTTCTAAGAATTTAGTTAATTACCACCTTTAAAATTACAAATCTTCTGATTTTTATGATTCTAGTAAGCAAACCTACTTAAAATAAAAATTACACTTCCACTGTAAAACTAAATAAATATAAATTTCGTTTCAGTTAACGATGACATGACAATTAAACTATTCATGTTGTTATGTTTTTACAATTACAAACCACTTATTACTGAAGGAGCCTTTTTCTTTTACAAAACAATTATGGTTCGTTTATTTTCATACTTTGGATTACAGCATACTCAGGAATCTGTAAAAACTGTAACTTTTTTTTCTGAACAAATTTATGGTACTTTAGATCCTCTTGTGGTAGACTTCCAAACTAGATTCAACTTCGTTAAAGACTAACACCATTTCAGTCTACTCTGGATGAGTACGCGCTCAATAAAAATCAAAATGTTCCTCAAAGAAGCTATAAACTCGTATATATATATATATGAACACGTATCGACATCCAGTTTCTCTCATATTGCCCGCATATTGTAAAGAAATGTATGAAAACTCCATACTGTAATATCTTGAATTAACTTTCTTTGTCTGGGTACATGAAGGGCATTAGGGATTTGTTATCACAGATTGATTGGACGGGGCTGAGGCCGGCTGTCATCAGTAGCTAAGAGCGGATCTGTTAGTGTCCCCCCCCCACACACCGCTCACCATCACCTACGTGTGTCGACCAGACGGAAGCTCTTATGACTATAACATTATGTCCTGTATGTTTCACTTAGCTACCTTTAATTCACATTGACTTCTTTCGTTACATTACCATATATTCCTATAATAATACTAATTATTACGAATATTATGTCACCAATTTTAGTACTAATTAAAAAACGTACGTCACATACAACATTATTGGTATTACTTATACTGATTAGAAACACAAACACAGAGCAGTATGATGATTACATATTTAAATATACTTGTGATTATAATATAGAGAATATACGGAATGTAATTATACCGTCATGTGTACGATTCAAACTATTCAACATGTACTCCAACAGTGATTGTAAATTAAATGTTGTTAACTAATTGTTGCTAGGCAATTATTTGTGCGAATATAAAAATATTGTGTATACATTTAGATTTGAAATTACTCTTTCTCACAAAACATAATATTTTAAGTACGTTACACGGTATTTGCAGTACATCCTCCCGTAGAATTTCATGAACACTCTCACTATACCGAAGATTCAACGTACATCCTAAATCTTTCGTAATTAGCGTAACTGCGTAGGTACACTGGTCCTGCCATGGCCCACTGTGGCCATCGTAGTACACCGCTCCTACCATAACTCACACTGGACATCCCGGTACACAGGTCCTGCCATGACCCACAGAAGTCAGGTACACAGATTCTGCCATGACCCACTGTGGCCATCGTGGTACACCACTCCTATCATGACTCACAGTGGCCATCCCGGTACACAGGTCCTGCCATGACCCACAGAAGTCAGGTACACAGATTCTGCCATGACCCACTGTGGCCATTAGTACACCGCTCCTGCCATGACTCACAGTTGACATCCCGGTACACAGGTCCTGCCATGACCCACAGAAGTCAGGTACACAGGTTCTGCCATGACACACTGTGGCCATCGTGGTACACCACTCCTATCATGACTCACAGTGGCCATCCCGGTACACAGATCCAGCCGTGACCCAAAGTAGCCATCGTGATACGCCGGTCATGCAGAGACCCACAGTGGCCATCCAGTTGCACCTAGTAAAGTAAAATAATTATTTTTATTATATAAATAGTTTAATTTTGCCTAGGTAACCTCTTCCTAAGTAACTTTACCATTAAAATAATTGATTTATAGTATATTTCTTATGCCAAAGTTACTGGTAAAATTTGTTGCCACTTTTATACTTTCTGAAACAATAAAATGCAAAACGCAGGTGCATACTACGCAAAAGTATTCCGTAATGGAGTATGAATGAAAACCAATAACGTATATGATAGGATTTTATATGCATAGAAATAACATTGAAAGTACTCTCGTCTGTGGTAACACATACTAGCCAATAACATCACTTCATCTTCATATCGTGCAGATTAATACTTTAAAATTGAAAAATGTTCAATAAGACGTCAAAATGAGAATTTCTACATTGTCAGCATTTTCTTATCGCATTTGAGATAAGTTGTTAGGAGTTTTGGTTACAAAGTCGTGTTTGGTAATCTGTGTAACTAGTATTGCTTCCTTTGAACATTATTCTAAACACGTGAGAAAATAACAAGACAAAACTGCAACAGCTCTCTTAGATTAAACTCTGTTTCTTACCCCTCTTTGTTCCGGAGAATAGAAAACAGGATGAATTAGAAACTAATTACGACGAACTGCTTGTACCGACAGTGACCTACTAAATCGCAGATTTCAGATTGAGTTGACACTGCAATTGAGGTAATCAGGATGTACCACATACAACGTGCATTTCAATGCTTGAGATGTCTATTGGTTTGTCTAAAGTAATTATTTTCATGTAAATAGCTGTTATTGTGTTAGACGAAGTAATGACTTTGATTACATCTATTTGTATATTATTTCACCGCAGAAAATGCAAATTTTCTAAAGTTGAAGAGTGAAGATAGATAGAAGTGTAGTAAATTCTTTGAAACTGAAGTAGGAGGAGAGCCACGGCGGGTTCATGGTTCAAACAGCTTAAAACTCAATAATTTGTTCACACAAAAGTTTCAAATTCAAACTTTGTTGCACATTTTACGTTAATTCAGGCAATTCTTTTTTGTATTAGCAATAAATATCTACTTTAAATAAACTCATTCATTAAATTCTATGTATATTACTGTAATCAATTTTCAATCGTCCTAAACTTAATAATAAATATTACAATTATTATAGCTCTGGCGTACTTTCAAAATTAATAGCATTCCCTTTATATAAAGTATTATAAATGCCAATCATCTTATAGTGAATAGTTGGGAATTCAGACCAACATCGGTCATAGGATGTAGGATCAACAATTACTATCACAATGCTCAAAGCAACTATGTATTTCTTTAAATGCTTGATAAGATTAGAGTTTGGAATGAGCATTCCTAACAGAGATATAAAAAAGCATTAAACAATAAAAGGGTAATATTTTAGTCGTTACTTTAATTACGATATTCTACTTGTTTGAGGTTTTGTCTTTTCAGGCTTTGAAGAAATTATTGAAGCTAATAGTATGGGTCCTTTAATTTTCAGAACGCCAACAATGAAGAGACAATAACGACCTACGTGTTTTTTTTCTGACAATAATATTTCACTATTTAAAGTTAATTTAAAGTCAAGTTTTAAACATTGACAGCGTTCATTATGACTGTTCTATCTTAACATAATTTATTATTTATTTATTTATTTCCAACGGTTCCACCATTTATACATGAGTTGACTTAACTAAGGATAAACTAATCAAGATGGCATACAATGACTATAACTGTTGTAACAACAATCCAATAACATAACAAAACTAGTAATGGTAACAGATAACACAAGGAAGACATTATGCAATAATTAATAACAATACATAGCAATCATAACAAATAATGCAGGAGCAACTAGCAAAGAGAAACAGAACAATGTAACAATTATGTTAATAATAACTTAACAATGAGATAAATATATAAAAACATGCAACGCTATAGATATATTAGAATGTAACAATGAGATAAATATGTAACAGTATAAAAATGATAAAAGTATATGTAACAGAATAACAAAGAGATAAATAATAACAATTTTGAATACTGAAGATGAGGTGTAATGTGACAGTGTGTGTACGCGCGCGCGCGCTTGTGTGTGTGTGTGTGTGTGTTATATTGTTCAAGTATAAAGTAAGCATGTACCAGTAATAGTCATGTGTATAAGGCTGGTAATATATCTACAGCAACACTAAAGAGTAGAGTGTGTTGCCTCTCCAAATGGCGCTGATAAGGCTTATCGCTTTGAGCTCTAATCAGCACCTCTGAAGGGGTGTAATTTAGCAGATCAGCTCTTGATTAAACCCATGGATTAATCATGTATACAAGAGCTCACATTCAGAGCGCTGCCTGCGACAAGCGAAATATAGAGTTTAGAGAGCTTCCACTGCTTCATGTACACTATTTATTATTATTATTAACATTCCGTAAAACGGCTTCTGGTAGTACACTAATGAATTATGTAGTTATTTATTTTTCACTGTACTTCGCTATAAGATGTAATAAAAAATTAAGATTAACTCTTGAATGTACATTTTGAAACAAATCACGAAATAGAATAATTATATCAAATTATATTATATTTCGTCAAATTATTTTTATTACAATATAATAATCCTAGGAGTATATTATTAATTATTAATAAGCACAAGAAACTACTGACACTAAGGACTAATAGCAATTAACTTAAAATAAGAAAATATCTTTTAAAGCTTCAGTTTTAAACAGATAAAACACGTTAGTCCTTATTGTCTATTCAATTTTGACATCCAGAGTGTCGACTGCACGGGTAGGATGTGTGTATTCAGGATATGGATGTGTTTGACGCAATGTAAATATGAAGATAGCCACACAACCAGTCGCTTACCCTATCTACAAACCTGACTATTCGCCAGATGGCTTGTCATTGTGTATTCAATTTATATAAGTAATATTAAATGGAAATGTGACTAAACCCATAAAAATACTGGGAGATTTAAAAAATATTAAAGCTATGGTTAAGAAATAATTTTTCCATCCATAAACTACAGAGATAATGGCTGATTTTTGAGCAAATATAAAAAGAAACTAAATTATTCGGATTTTGGGTTTAACAATTATTAGGATTAATCACTCGACTAAATTTGTCAATGCAAGGAAAGCCCAAATAAGATTGTGTCATTTGTTAGTAATTTATTGACGTCTGATTGGGTGAGCTCAAGCCATTCAAGATATGGCTTTACCTCCTTCCGTAAATTTATAAATAATAATAATAGAAAGGTTAATTTCTTCGGCTAAACCAATGTAATTTTAACATCTGCCACTTGAAAATTTGTCTCCAGAGTGGAAGTAAAATATTTAATAATTTTTAATTACGCTATCAGCGTTTTGAATAGTAATAATGGCACAAGATAGAGACGTATCTCAGTTCCGTAAAAAAATATTTCAAAATTTTTTATTTCCTCATCTGAAATTGGACTAACAGTAAAAAAGTGCCCAAGGAAAGTGTGCTGTGTCAGCCTACCTCGTCTCCAAATTTGCAGAACTGCACAAAATCACTCTACAATAAGACAAGACGGTTACTTACCATTGACCACAAACTGTACATCTTCCCATTATACAATGCTACCTTAAAACCATTATCAGATTGTAAAAACATTCCTCGAGGCACTTCTTACATTCTAGAAAACTATCTTTGATTGTATTAATTACACTACTCATATAACTCGTAATTAACGTGATTGATCATCTAATGCTCGCCAATGAGTCTCATATAAATTACATACATTAATAAATAAATACTTTAAATAATTATAAATGAAATAATAAAGGATTAATAACAAATTAACACAATACATTTCTTTCCTTACTGCAAATTCAAGTGAATCAGAAGAGCTGCTCCTGTCTAAAAGGTACTCATACACAGGCATCTTAAAATAAATTGTCGTCACTAGGCAAAATTTATAATCAAGTAGATGTTTCCCGCGGCTTCGCACGCTTTTGGTAAGCTTTGCCCGTGTATTGCTTTGCCTTCAAATAGTGTTTAGCTATTTAATATACTAACCGTCTTGTAATTGCAGTTTATAATATGCAGGTGCTTGGATAGCTTGCATATTTTGCAGCCCAACCTGGTGGTGAGTTACATCAATGGGCATAGCATACAAACCTTTTACGTGGAAAAATACAAATAAATACAAATTTTCATAGTGATCGGTCCAATAGTTTCTAAATCTATAATGGACAAACACACAAACATTCAGTGTGTGTGTGTATATATATATATATATATATATATATATATATATATATATATATATATATATATATATATATATATAGACAACTCGATGTTTTATAATTCACTAAATTGTTTTAAGTATACTAATTCATAATGCGAGTTAAAGTAAATACACGAATAATAGCTTTTAATAGCTTTAATAGAACCTTCCATAAAAGAGCTGATTTTTATTAAAAACTAGCGGGCCCGGCGCGCTTTGCTGCGCATTTCAATAATTTTTTGCAAAAGTTGCCCGCGGCTTCGCACGCAATTTCCCGTTGAAAACAGTACACTATATTCACTTATTCTTTTTCTATCACATTCTAAACATTGCTGAGATAATTGATAGTCGTTCCATCGTGAGCCTCTTGGGCGTATTATGAAGGTATGTACCATATTCCTGCCTCTATCTAGCTGTTACCCACGGCTTCGCACGCAAATCTTAAGAACCGAAGTCCTTATATTACTTAGTAAATTTTTTTTTTACTATAATAAATTTTAGATTAAATTAGTTATATCTCCGATGCCACGATTGAGCTTGCTTTGTTGTCTCGATCGAGAGAATATGTACACACGGAGTTTTGAGAACCATACTTCTGTCAAAAAAAACAACTAAGGTTGATTTTATAACATTCTTTATATTTGTAGCCAACGTAAGATAGTAATTATGATATCTGCATTACTCTTCTGATCAAGCATGAGCATGGTTTATATTAAATAAATATTGCAGTTAAAGGTGAATTTTTACGTCAAATTTGAATTGTATTATCTGGATAGTAAAGTCTATGTTTAACAGTGATTGCAAAAACAGTTTAAACAAAATTTGTCGTTTCTCTTAAGCTTACTCTATGCTTTAAAACTATAAGTGTAATATATGTTTACAAAGAACAGCTGATTAAAAATTTGAAAAGACGTTAACATATGTTTGCTGCAATGCATTTCTTATGGGTATTTCTGTAACCAGTGGGGCGGAATCCTGAATCGGGAAAGGGATGGGCATAGCTTATAAACCTTCTCCGTGGAAAAATACATATACGTACAAATTTTCATCATGATCGGTCCAATAGTTCACGATTCCATAAAGGACAAACATACAAACATTCATTTTTATATATATATAGATTAACGTATTTTATAACTTCAAATTATATCAAATGTATTAATGTTTAAATAATTTACGAATACAGGAATATTCCATCAATTTAAACGCATATCTTCATAAAAATAAATATAATGCAACGCAGTTAATAAATATTACGAAACTCTGATATTGCTGGAAAATATGAACATTGGGACGGCTTTAATAAAATAACGCTCTCAGGTACACTTGATGTTGTTCATGTTATACGCTTTCTGCTCCAGTAACGAGCATTAATTTCACACCAATGTACAACGCGCTGCAGGAAACGGATAATTGTTTTTTCAGATGATTGTCGCTTCATAACCAAACTCCCTGAATAATTCCCTTAGCTGGAGGGATTGATATTATTCGATGCAGGCAAGTTAGAAATGATCATTCAAATGTAATTTCACTTACTCTAAAACTCATTAAAAATGTATATTCGACTGGTTATTGTCAGAGTGTTTAATGATTGATTTACTGATAAGTGGTAGTAAACTGAGATAAAACTACAGTGGCTACGATCGATGTCGATATTCAATCGAAATATTTTTAATTTTATGTTAACCGCACTAATTGTATCAACGAGAGAGTCAGGAACAACTTACAGAGTTAAACATTGATAGTTTTAGTAAGATCGATAGTCCCATTCGTCAGTAAGATACCGGTATCGTCTAACTGTACAAAACACACTACGATTGGAATAAATTATAACTGACTTTACTATCTCTAATCTTTATAAAAAATTAATATGAAACATTTAAATTTCGATTTATGCATGAGCTGCAAAACAACAACTTACAATCTACTCCAGTTGAATAGTAAACCAGTTTTGAACGATTGCTGGAAGTTCGGTTTATTGAAATAAAGGTAGGTTTATTTCATTTCAGTCATTATCAGGGTGACAGATTCCTAAAAGGAGGAATTTTGGGGTTAAATAGGAGGATATTAAAGAAAAAATAAGGAGAGTATTAAATAGTCCAATAATTTTTTTGAACGTCATTTATTAATACATTATTAAAAAACGCACATTATAAAAAATTACTGAATTTGTGCATATTATAAGTCAAATTGCTCAAATTGTATTTGTTTTGGACATATAAATCGAAAAACAAAATACTATTAAAGAATATATGGAGGGATATAAGTATCATTTGAGCGTATAATTGTGTACGTTTCTAATTATTGTTAGAATTTTTCTTTGAAAATTATAACTTTTTGAACCCACATTTTTAGAATTATATTAAAAATAAATGTTGCAAAATAATTGGAATTAATTCATTGCATTGATTAATTACAATATTAGTTGGCTATACTAACAGACGTATGTATATAAAAAGATTTATCACTATTACATAAAGATACATAACGTATTATAACAAAATTCATTCATAATTCATACGTAGGAAATCAAGGGAAAATAGCGCTAGATAAGTTGAGCGGATAGAAGTAACAGTGACACTATAAAAAACATTTAACATACAACTGAATATAACAGCAGTTCACATGCCATGGCATTACGTGTGCGCTATAATATTGTTTCATGGTCTATCTGCGGAAATCGGAACAGTTTTTCAATGCGATGCTATTTTAGAACATTTAAGCGTCGCCTAAAGTTTGACATTTTACATTATTTTCAAAAGCCTGGAGGACAGGAGCATGAACGTTATAAAGGAGGACATGTCCTCCTAAAGCCGAACGTCTGGTCACCTTGATCACAATGCCTCTTGTAATTTTCGACCATCTTAAGATTATAGACTTAAAAAAAAAAAATTAAATATGGAAACACATTGTGACAATAATCTAATAGCAATTTTTACGTTTTAACTATCAATTTAACCGGCTTTTTATGAAAATAACAAAATATAAAAACCCTAACCATTTGAAAACTGACTCGTTTAAAGATAATTAAAGGTTTGAAATATAACAAACATGAAAAAGCTTATACAAATAAATGTGAACTTCCATGAACTACATCGACAATACTGCCATCTAGCAGTCAAAGCGTATTATACCATTAATCGTACTGAGCTTTTTAGCGGTACCATGGAGACGCGTCTTGCTGCTGAGTCACTGCGTATTGAATCATACAGCGCCGCTTAGCTGTGCCGTGATGACTAGTGGCTTGCCCTCTGCATGCCAACTTACGACATGCTGCTTAGTCACTGCGTGCTGCTTAGCGGCCAAGGTGCATCCAAACTCACGACACACGACACCACAGTTCACCTAAACAACGTGACACAAGACACCACGGAGCAGCCAAGCACACGCCACACGACACCACGGTTCACCTAAACAACGTGACACAAGACACCACGGAGCAGCCAAGCACACGCCACACGACACCACGGTTCACCTAAACAACGTGACACAAGACACCACGGAGCAGCCAAGCACACGCCACACGACACCACGGTTCACCTAAACAACGTGACACAAGACACCACGGAGCAGCCAAGCACACGCCACACGACACCACGGTTCACCTAAACAACGTGACACAAGACACCACGGAGCAGCCAAGCACACGACACAAGAAGCTACGGTGCAGTCGTCTTATTACTTACGTGTAATTTTCTTTCAACGTTCAATCAAGAAACATTAATCTACTAAAAATTATCAAATTAATTGTAACCTCGCCGGAATTAGTAACGAGGTTCCTGGACCTCCATTAAATGTATTATATTTCGAAACCTTCTACCCAGAATATCATCTACATTTAGATAAATATCATACAGTGAATGTTCATTTAAGAGCACTATAAATAATTTACACTTCTTTGATCGTAAATATGGTCTAAAATCTTCTACACAATTTCTCGCAAGACGGGGAACTGATGAAGCACTTTACAAACTTGAACACTTGGCCCTTAAAGCCCACATTAGCGAAGTTGGGTAGGTAATTACACGTGTAATAAGTAGGTTAGATGCACAATTTGTTACTTGGAAAACTTTAATTGAGAGCGGTTCATTATTTCTTATTGTTTTATTGCTTTAGTTTTACTGCAATTGGTGCTTATTAAATAGGCATAATACGGAAATTACAATGAAGTATTTAAGATAGTACACTTTAAAAGAACAAATAAATTATATGTAAGTAAACAAACTACTGCACTTTACAAAACTTAACTGATTTAAAATTATAAGATTCGTCTATTTACATAACAATAAAACAATTATTATATTTTTAAGAATTGCAATGATTCTTGAATTTAACAATAACGATGGACATAATTCAACCTTAAAAATACGCGATGATTTTAACCAAATTTTGATATTCTTGATTAGTTACTCCTCATAGTATCATAGGCGGGGTACTAACAGTTACTGCAATTCTCTTCCAGACTAACAGAAAAAAGACCAAATTCTCTTCCAGACCTGGTAATTTCGTAGATGCAGTGGGCACTATTATAAAATAGCACCGAACTTGATTGTCAATGCTTCGCATTAAAAAGAGTGTTGGCATTACAAGACTAACACTTCTTCTAGATCTGTAAATTTGGTATTTGCAGTGGACACTATGATGTTAAAATAGCACCAAACTTGATTGTCAATGTCAATGCTTCGCATTAAATAGAGTGCTGGCAATACAACAAGACCAACTTCTAGTCCAGAGGTGTAAGTTTGGTATATGCAGTGGACACTATGGTGTTGAAATAGCACCGAACTTGATTGACAATGCTTCGTATTAAATGGAGTGCTAAAATTACAACAAGACCAACTTCTTCTCTTCCAGAGCTGTAAATTTGTAAGAGTGATTTGTAGCCAAAAGTCGGAAGTTCGTCGGAAGTTTACTCTGTTACTTGTCGGTGTCGGACGTCTAGAGAAGTGGAGTTCACATTCTTAGTCACAAGTTCCCATTTTATGTTTAACTCCCTGTTTTTAAGTTAAGAAAATAAGTCTTAAAAATATCAACTCAAATTAAAATTTGTATTTCAGTTTAAACTTGAGACATTTCCACGATTATGAACTCTAACGGTTTAGCCTACGTATTAAAATAGTTCATAACACGGATGTTGTACCTAAACTGGTAGTGAAAATAAACTAAAATACATACATGTATAAGTAATTATGTGTGGCTCTTACAGCACATTAAATACAACAAAAGTTGACAAATCGCCCCACACATTTGCCTGTCTACTGGTCTAGGCTATAGTAGCATGACGTCATATCCCGGCAATTGAAACATACCTTCTTCCACACTTTAAATCTTGAATTCCGCCTGAACAAACAAATTATATGTTTCTGACAGATACCGCAGGTAAATTTATAGTTCGTCCAAGTGTTTTCTTAATCTTGGAATATTTATTAAAAATGTATTTAAGTTCCAGGTTTATTAATAACAGGATTATTTTGCATAAATATATTAAAATACTATAATCCAGTTAATTATTTATTTGCCATCATTTATGACACGACAGTCTGCCTATTCACACTCAGAAACTGACAATCTGTTTCAGGGAATTAACACGTAATATAACACCTTCTATTTTGTTTTGGAAATATTTTAACCACCTTAGTCCAAACATACTTCCAACGACAATTTTTAAACTTTCTTACTTTTAACTAAAAGACTGTTTTACGAATTTAGATTTTCATAACGAAATATTAGTTATTGGCAAAATTACATCAAGATTATTATGATATACTTTTGATTTTTAGCATTATTTGAGAATAAATCTCGGAGTTGCCTGTGGAAAAGATGTTTCTAAGACAAGATGGGATGTGAGAAGGGTAGTTGTAATTGTTAGGTGTGTGTCTCATGGTTGTCTGTATAAGAGATGTGTCTGAGACGAGATGAGGTGAGAGCAGGGTAGTTATAGTTGTTAGGTTGTCTGTGTAAGAGATGTGTCTGAGACGTGATGAGGTGAGAGCAGGATAGTTGTAGTTGTTAGGTGTTAACATCACGGTTGTCTGTGTAAGAGATGTGTCTGAGAGGAGATGAGGTGAGAACAGGATAGTTGTAGTTGTTAGGTGTTAACATCACGGTTATCTGTGTAATATATGTGTCTGAGACGAGATGAGGTGAGAGCAGGGTAGTTGTAGTTGTTAGGTGTTAACATCACGGTTGTCTGTGTAAGAGATGTGTCTGAGACGAGATGAGGTGAGAGCAGGGTAGTTGTAGTTGTTAGGTGTTAACATCACTGTTATCTGTGTAAGAAATGTGTCTGAGACGAGACGAGGTGAGAGCAGGGTAGTTGTAGGTGTTAGGTGTTAACATCACGGTTGTCTGTGTAATAGATGTGTCTGAGACGAGATGAGGTTAGAGTAGGGTAGTTGTAGTTGTTAGGTGTTAACATCAAGGTTGTCTGTGTAAAAGATGTGTATGAGACGAGAAGAGGTGAGAGCAGGGTAGTTGTAGTTGTTAGGTGTTACCATCACGGTTGTCTGTGTAAGAGATGTGTCTGAGACGAGACGAGGTGAGAGCAGGGTAGTTGTAATTGTTAGGTGTTTGTCTCACGGTTGTCTATGTAAGAGATGTGTCTGAGAAGAGGTGAGGTGAGAGCAGGGTAGTTGTAATTGTTAGGTGTTAACATCACGGTTGTCTGTATAAGAGATGTGTCTGAGACGAGACGAGCTGAGAGCAGGGTAGTTGTAGTTGTTTGGTGTTAACATCACGGCTGGCTGGGGAACACTTCCATTAGAACTTTAGATTGTAGATGACTTGCTTGTTCTCTTATTCACAAACTCCTACAGCTGATTAACACTGTTCTTTTTAACATTGCTTTCTTTGTTAGAATAACTTTATTATGTGTGCAGAACTAAAAGTACAAGTTATAAATAAAATAGATATCAAATATAAAATGCTTTAATTTTTTAGTGGTATCTTGACATTTTGTGGACAATTAGTCTTCAGATAGCATAATTATTAACGTTTTTCTATATAGAAACGGAATTAAAACTTACAATGTATCACGCTTATATCAAAGCATATTTCTTGTATCATTTTAAATATTAATTTAACGATAAATCCAAAGATGGTTGGTTTTAATTCCAATTCTTCCTTTTTACTGTATTTCAAATTTAAAAACTATTAATATGTTTACAAGGTGTGTTTGCTTCTCCCTGTGTATGTGTTACGATGCATCTTTCCTGTTCTGTACTCCGACCAATGTAATATTAAATTTCTAGTAACAATACCTATAATATAACTCTTTATACTCAAACACTAATTCAGTCTTGAGAACATTGACATGTTAAGATATGAATTTACATTATCTTACAATTTATTGTAATTTAAACTAAATTGAGTTGTGGTAGGTAACTGGTCTTATATGAGGCCATAATAGTAAACTAACGTATGTAAACACAGGTTATATTTTAAGTAAATGACACGAGAGTACATGAAACAATGTTTGACAAAGGACAAGCTCCGAGTCGTAGCACAAACAACAACGAATATTTCTGTGCAGCTATCAAAAGGACAATAAAACGAGGCCACAAATTGTTGAAATTACAGAGGTTTTGTCCAGACGCAACACAACAAATACACTTTCTGATGAGTTTCCTTTGTTTTTTAGAAAAGTAATTCTTGTAAAACTTCACAACTCCATTTGCAGGTGTATAATTGCTTATTACATTTATTATCACTGACAATTATAGTGCTACTGCGTCACTTAAACTTTGGTAAGTACATTCATTACAAAGAAATGTGGGTGATTCTAATATCGATATTAGATGTTAAGTTTAATAGTATTGCGTTATGATAAGAATGTGTTTATCTGCATCATTTTAACAGGTTTTTCATGCATTCAATTACATTTAGCGTTAGGTGTAATTTTTGTAACGAAACCACTATAATTCCATTATTACTATTTTCTTTGGAATATCCTAATTTGTATTATGTAACATACTACATGTACAATAAAATAAATAGTAAGTGTGTTTAGTGATGAAAGCATTCCTTGTAGATCATTAGGTTCACAAATTTTATGAAATTATCCATTTATAACTATAGTTGAGTTTCACTTCATAATGTTAAATTAAAAAATGAATGTTAAGCATACTAAAAAATTCATTCCGACAAGCTATTTATATGTTAGAAACTGACCTTTACCATTGGTGTAGCTATTGGTATAATTAATTGCATTCTGGCAGTAAATAAAAAATCATTTACATATTACGATCTGTACTTCACCAGTGCTGTAGCTGTTGGTATACAAAATTACTTTTTGGCAGTAAATAACATCTCGTTTATATATTAGGATCTATACTTCACCAGTAGTGTAGCTATTTGTGTAAATGATTACATTCTGTCAGTAAACAAAAACTCATTTAAATATTAGGATCTGTACTTCACCAGTGCTGTAGCTGTTGGTATACAAAATTACTTTCTGGCAGTAAATAACATATCTTTTATATATTAGGATCTATACTTCACCAGTAGTGTAGCTATTGGTGTAAATGATTACATTCTGTCAGTAAATAACAACTCATTTATATATTAGGATCTATACTTCACCAGCAGTGTAGCTATTGGTGTAAATTATTACATTCTGGCAGTAAATAATAACTCATTTACATATTAGTAACTGTCCTTTACCAGTAGCGTAGCTACTGATATAAATAACTACCTTTAAATTCAAACATTAATTATTGCATTATGCAAATGTTCACAATTGTATTTCAAGCTTAAATAACCTGATAAAGATAAATATAATTAATAATAAACTAAAATGTCTACTATTTACCTCCAAATTGCAATTATTGTATTTGTACACGTTGAGACAAACAACTACCATGCACTCAACTCAATATCACAATCAGTCACCAAAAGACAGAGTTCAATTTACTGATCCTAGGATTTGCCATGAAGTCATCAACAGAACAAAAGGCTCTGAGCACTAAAAGATCTCTTAATCAGGGCTGTAAATTTTTCTTAGATACCAGTTCCTGCACTTCGGGAGTTTTCTACTTGATACTATCATGCATGAAAACCTGTGACAAGAGGCTAGTTTACATAGTATTTTGAACTATTTATGTTAAAATTTGATATTGAATATTTATTGTACTAAACAATTCATTACATAATTAAATCCAACAAATGGTACATTTTGTACATGCGTCATCACTCGTGTACTACGCAGCGTACATACTTCACTTGTTACCGGTTAGCGGTCACCTGAATCGTTGTCACGCTTAGTGTGATTTATTTAACCGTTGAAAGAATTTAAAATTATTATAATAAAAATAATATATCAGTTTTTTCTTTAATGCAGTTTGTGTCTTGTGCTAGATTTCATCGTTTGTATTATTAATACTTACTTTTAGCGGGAAATTCCACATTTAATTAATTTATACATTCGGATATTTGCCATTGTTCAGTCATACAATAAAATGAGTAACAGTTCGTTCCGACATCAGCAAATTGATCTCTTCTTCAGGTAAAGGACTAAACTAAAAACGACTACATTCTAAGTTAAAGTAAACAAAACATACCAGAGCGTTGTGACATGTAAAAGTCATGAACCACAACAGCCATTTTGTTTGTCTATTCCATTCACATTAGGTGTGTAACATACACTTAATAAAAACGTGTTATTCTCACCATTATAGTTATTATCTACAGTAATGGGCTTCAAACTTATTATAAAAAAATGGAATAGACACACAAGATGGCTGTTGTTGCTCCTGACTTATGCGTGTTACACAACTGTGGTATATTTTGTTTACTTTAACTTAAATTGTAATCATGTATTTGCTTAGTCCTTTACCTGAAGAAGATACCAAATTACGGATCTCGAAACGAAGTGTTACTGATTTTATTGTATCACTGAATGATGGCAAATGTACGGAAAAACCTTTATCAATATATAAATAACAATATATTAACAATACATAAATGTATAACGCTAATAACTATTACTAGCTGTTCAATTCTAATTTTAGCTTAATATATGGTTAAAAATCTAAAATTTTCGTAAGCCATTTACTTTCTTTCACATATTTTGTTTTTATTTTCTTGTGTATTCATGAAATGTTATACCCGTTTGTAGTATTTAAAGGCAAGACACGAAGAAATGTCTAAATATTGTATTATTTAGTGAAAAGGCTGTATTGGAATTTGCGGTGATTGTAAGATTGGGCTGAACTCTTATCAGGTGACCTCATCTCTGCTGCTATCTGCAGTTTGCTGTGTTGTTATCGATCCATCGTTTAACTTAATTTTATTAACAGTATGGCTGAAATATCACCAGTGAAACTGTTTATTACTTTCCATTGTCGTTACTAAGTTATCGCATAAATAGCGAATTTTTAGCAACGTCCATTTCTATGAGGATCTTTTTACAAAACGTTTTAAATTATTTGTGAAATTTATATTATGCGGCGTACGTTTAATAATTTTGCACGGTTTTGTTCTTGTTTAGGTAAATTTTATGGCTTAATTACCTAGACATTATTTTTGACTTTTTTAACTTATAGCTGCTATTTAAACCTAATCTGCTACTATTAGTATAAACATATTTGTAAGGTAATCATGAAATTTCTTATACGTCTTACTGATACCATAAATTGTAAAACTTGCTATACCCTGAAGTTTATACCTAACCAACTCTTAATCAATAAAACATTCTTTTGGAGGACTCACTACCCATATCTATGCAGGAAGAAAAAATTTAAGACACATAACATTTTATAAACAGATTTCCCTTACTTGAGACTAATAAATTCCTTACAAAACAAACCACTTATTATTGATACAGTACTGTTCCAGCCATTATTCCTGTATAGGCATTAATAACTACATTAAATGTCATGCATGTGACATTATAAAATGGAGGCTGCAGCAGGAACGATATTGTGTTGGAAGTTAATTATGTAAGAGAATACATGAATAATTTGACTGACGTGCTGCATACATTTAAATAATCTATAACTTTATTTC
Source organism: Homalodisca vitripennis (assembly GCF_021130785.1). Classification (NCBI taxonomy): domain Eukaryota; kingdom Metazoa; phylum Arthropoda; class Insecta; order Hemiptera; family Cicadellidae; genus Homalodisca; species Homalodisca vitripennis. Next base: position 221,487,825 of record NC_060208.1, on the reverse strand, counting down.
ATATTTTCATCTTATCAATATTAATAGTAATTTGAACATTCACCCCAGAGCGTCCAAGTATTCAAACATAATCATTTATTGAATTTCTATAATTTTACTTATTTTTAAATTAAGAATTTTAAGTCCTTTTCAACGGTATAGCTTCTTGGCCTTTTGGTTAAGATCAAACTGCTTTTTGGCATAGGCAAACCAAAATCATCAAAATTTAGCGTAGGTTTAACCATTCACGAGGGCACTTCCAGGTGAACTCGTTTGGATTCATGGTGATTCCGAAGGGTTGTGGAACACACCCCTGGCAGCTTCACCCGTCCTAAAGGATAGCTAGGCGGCGCGTCTCGCCGATCCGAGGAGTCGTCCGGGGGGTGTTCAATGTGAGGGTCTCGCTGCCCCCCTTCAGTGACATCCGAGATCCCTGCTTCCCCTGTATTTTTGTAAAACTCCTCAGAACCGACTTCCCTCTCTCCACCGGTGGTTCTGCTCGCTCCACTGCGGCCATAGCAAGCAATATTCTTCGGCGACATCGTGTGGCAGAGGACCTCCATCTCTATCCGATTCGTGGGCCACTGCGTTTCACCCTCCTTCTCCTCTGCGTCGGCGGAGACCTCTGTGTCATGACTTATAGTGACTTCGTCACCTGTTATGGCTGATGTTTTCCTCGCGTGCCTCCAGCTAAGACGCCTCTTCCTGCTCAGGCGTCTCCATCTTTGTATGCTGCTCCGGCGGCTGCAGATTCGGCATCTCCGGTCTTGGCATTTCCTGCCCTAGCTAATCCTTACCGGAGCCCTCTCCGAGCCCTTCTTCATCGCTTGGCTCCTCACCCATTTTTATGAGACCGTTGTAACACAGATATGTGTTTTTTTATATTTTTAATTTTGTATTTTATATTAAATATAATTTCAGGTAAACTGTTGTGTAATATTTATTTCACACACTATAAAGTGGTGTCCGATATAGGTACGAGTAGGGTAAGGTGTGTTTCATACAGACATGGTATACTCTCACTTCAAACCACTCTATACTCAAGTGTTGTTTAGTCCAAGACAAAAGGTTTTCAAGAAACTAACATGAATACTTAGGTTCGCAGGTTAGGTATTACTAACAAGTGGTTGAATAAAATAAATATTTTTAGCAATGTTGCAGGAAACTATACATACATCCTTCACTAATCAACATATAATGGCTGAAAGTAAATGTAAAAATGTGTGGGGCTGATTCTGAGAATGAGTTGAGCAAAGATAACGACTGTAGCAACATCAGACAAAAGCATCCATCTAGTCAGTGGTAAATAGATAAACATGGCAGACAATAACGTAGCTTTGATACAAAAGCGTCGACTTCGGACTAGCCTTTATGTTAATATAAAAACAAATATTATAGTTGCAGTTTTTAAAATCTTAAAATAATAAATAAAAAAATAAAATATCCATAATACTGTTGACATACTGTACATGGATAACATTTTTAACACTCTTTTTGTAGACGTTGTTATAAAGTTTGCTATAAACAATATTCATACCCAATGAAATAAATAGAAACTTTGTAGTTAATTCAAGTAACATTGATCCATGTGGTGTTTACGCCTAAGCATGATTAGCCTGTAATTGATCATTAACTACGTACGACTATTAATTCTATAATTTATCAAATTTTAATAGAAATAATGGCAATAAATACGCAGTAATAAGTATTAATAGATGAACACCTGTAATAATAGCACACCTGTGTCAGATTGCAATATGAATATTGTTGTGAACCCATTACTCATACAACTTCTGCAATCATTGAGTGTTTCTACAGCTGTTTCTAATTGTTTTAATCAATTAATTGATTAATCTTTTGTACATCATCTGATTTATATATTTACTATTATGAAAATGTCATGGTTTCTGTCTACGTGGTCATATGTGTGTGATACTTAATCACGTAAAAACTACTGCACCGATTGTAACGAAATTTAACATGTACATTCTTAGGATCCCTAGTTGACATATAGGCCTCTTCCTATTTAAAAATTCCTGAGGCTACTCTCACAGCCCACCTTTTTGGCATATAGTAAGTGTGTATTTGTAATCAACTGTTTACATATTAGTGTAAACATTATAATGCGAGAAAGTAAAAATTGTTTTTTATATCAAATACCATTTTAAATTTCTTTACGATTATAGGTCAAAAGTATACAGTGAGCATAAATATAACCACATTTATTTCAGCCTTTCATGAAACACTTTTAAGCACAGAGGTTATTAAGATAATAAAACTTAAATTTAAGTAAAAAATACATCTTTAACTGTAAATTTTAGGAAGTAAAATTCTCAAAACTGCGTATGAATATATTTACTTAATTATGTTATAAAGTAAAAAACACAACTATTGGACCAAAAATACGTTAGACTATAAAAATTAAAGTTTCTGAAAATAGACTTTTTATGGCCGAAGAGGGTTTTTCAGATCTGTGTATGTATATATACCTTCATGATCTGTCCAACAAGGAAAACTCAACCATTCCATAAGAAATATAGTTACTAGTTAATTTGAACCAGAAGTGTTCGTGCACGCGCAAAACTTAAAATAAAACCATTCGTAATTTCACTTGACAACTGAGTCTCTTAACTATGAACACTGTAATAACATGACCCTAAAACATGCCCACTTTGTTAACTGAAAAGCTAAGGTCTTCAAATTTAGCATTCCTCCAACTTATTCTTATAACTAAAATTGTTGGAGCTATTCCAATAAAAGCCATATAATATTGAAGAATGACAATTCAAGTCATCCAACACTTCAGAGTCCCAAAAGCTATTCTCTATTTTTTGTATGTATATCTATAACGGACCAAAAGATTAGATTATATTTGATTAACTATTACTTACCATAGGATCGTCTGGAGTCCCATTTAAAAATAATATGCCATGGTATTACTGTGTTATTGTTAATAAAATTTAAAAACTGATTGTAAAACATATCTAAGGTAATAAGTTATTCCTGCTGTATGCGGGCCCAATAAGATGTAGGCGTAAGCAACACCAGCGTCAGTGTCACGTACATGTATAATTCCTATATATTTTTGTGAATCTAGAATAATGTCATTGAATTATTCAACTAGTGGAGTGAATTTGAATTCCAAGCCGCCACTCCCTGCAAAAAAATGGATTTCCTTTATAGCAGATATTGGAGCTTGACCTATACTTCCATTATTTTTCCTTTATAAAATTTATTGTTTCACTTATGTATGCGGTTTAATAAACACATCAATCAAATTCGTTTTAAAGCAGGTACTTGTATTAAACACAACGTTGAGATACGAGATGTATACAACGAAAGATAAAAGATATTAATTTAGTTTCTTCTGTTACAGTTATTCTTTACTATTTTTTTTTATTATCTACTCTCTATTTTTTATGACGACAAATTTTCAGGACGACAATTGGAGATACGAGGAAATAACAAATTACCATTTTTAAAGGTCAATTAATTTCTAATAAATATATTGAATTCGATTTGTGATCTGACCTCTAGATCGGTGATGAGCCAAAAACTGACTGGACCTTTCTCGTCGGAAATTTAAAACTGAAAAACCATTGCCCTCAGATTTGAGCTACGACCTTTAGTTTAGCCGGTACAGAGCGGGGGAAGATTTTACTGGTCTGTTTTTATGAATTATTTGGAGAATATAAAAAAATAAAACTGCCAACTTTCAGACATTTTCTGGCAATTACATAGTCTAAGCTACAACTGTACCAAATTTTAAATTAATAGCATCCCAAAAAGTGGATTACACTCTCTAAGTATGCAACATGGGGGTTTTTATTTTTTGTTTTTTAGGACATTCCACCGCCCACTTCGTAAGCCAACCCTGACTTTTCATTTTGTTTTCTTAGCACAAGAAATTTAGCAAATTCCACCTAGTCCTATAAATACCTTTCCGTTGCTTCTGGAGCATTTTGGACAGGGCATTTTGAATGAATACGGTTGGAAGTATAGTCTGCCTCCTATCGAGATTCGTGAGGAAATGTTTAGGACACTAATCTTCCTGTCCTCTCGGAAGAAGGAGAAGCCAGCTCTGAACCAGGCTCTCCAGTCAAAACAGGCAGGGGGAGGCACACCCTTGTGTCTATGCTGGCAAGAACCTTCAACTCTCACGTAACAAACCCCACCATTTTAGGCCATTTAATAATCGGGATTAATGGACACAGCTAATGATAAGAATTTGAAATTTTTACAGTAAATATATGAAATGTGACCGGAGCGATTGCCATATTCCTTATTTTGAAAAAAACGAGTAAATTTTTATCTTGTCTAAAATGTTACGTAAAGAATATTACTTTTATATATTTCGGTATCAAAAATATGTTATCCCCACTGGTAAAATTTTATATAAAATTGTGCATTCTTAAAATTACAAAAACACTATTTATATAGAAACTGTGTAGATTTTTAAAAAGACAAAAATTACCTTAAAAATTATTATGTAAAAATTATTTGAATTGGGTGGAAATTGTGATATTTCACCACTATTTCCAAAATTTTACTGTGTAGTATTCAACACTGAATCTTTTTAATTCAAGCATTTAGCAATACAGACACAATATTACAGTTTTTTTTATATTACGTAATGATTGACGGTTTTTACAAGATTATACATAACGTTTAAAAGGAGCATTTCTGTTTTTATTCGTGTTTTATACATTTATAAAAACCAACTTTAGCAACATTTTGTTACTTCACATTTTTTGCAAAACCTGAAGTTTTTGTTAAGATGTTCGTACAATCTCATTAAATAAATGTTAAACAAGAAGTGTGCTATTTTATGGTTCATAAATACACTTGAGACGTAATCAAGTCAATACATAATAGTAATACAAGTAGTAATATAAAATACTTGATCGATAACTTATAATAAAACTTGTTATGAATTTCTAAAATAACGCTTCCAAAATATAAAGCAGAGCCCTGCTACTATAGAAAGTGCCATGAAGACTGAGAGAAAGAGAGATGCAAGCTGGTGGAACACAGATAACTATTTCACGATACTCGGTTTGTAGAGTATATGGGCCAGCGGGCTGCGTTATCGTAGGAACAGTAGGAAACAGGAAACGATGATACTCATGTGATCTAACGGTCAGTGTGGGATATTGACACGTGGTCAACATTAAGGGAACTTTTCTATACCTCGGCCATGTAAGAGTTGCATTATTGCTTCTGCCGGGTTACAATAATGTCATAATCTATATTATGTTTTCATTACGTTTTAATTTACATTTACAAGTACATTGTTTCAGATCGGCCACGACAAAACGAGAATGCATCAGTTTATTCGTTTTGCTTTCAAGCGTAAAAAAACCAAACGATTGTACTGAACTTTTAAGAGGAATTCTTACGGTCCTTGGTATGAATAGAGGCCTATTCTTATTTAGAAATTTCCTCTGGCTTACGCCCCAATGGTCATTAAAAGTAGCGAAAAATCCAATCTTGGTCTCTGAAGCAAAATACTAATTCAAATACCCTGTCAAATAATATACTAAACTCTTCTGTGTAAACATTGTTTTGTGTCAGCACAACCATACGTTTAATTTTTTAACCACTATTTACATTTTTTACATTTATAGTTAGTCAATTCTCTAAAACATAACCTTTAGTTTTCACGTGTTTTTAGATTTCAGCGATTAGGTACCTTATAAAATGACCTAATTTATAAGATAGTCAGAATTTAATTCCTAAAACACCCTTAGTATATGTCGGGATGAACTATGCTAGGTGAAAATTTGCAAGACTGTTCTTTTGAGCTATTATAACAAGGACAGCTCTAAGTATTGTAAAGTTTTTAAAATATTTTTCTGTTTCTATAGAAACAAACAGGAAAAAAGTGTCATTGTATTTTTAAAAGTACATTTGTAGAAAATAATTAGTATTAGACATGAAAGACAAAGTTACTAATTAAATTTTTGCTATAAATTAAGACTGTTATAAAACCTATCTTAGTCATCTTTTTACAGATATAGGCTTCTCTGATCTGTGAGATATATGTTCTTGATTGAGAAGCAACGCAAAACCAAGTATGGAACAAAAACACTAAGAAAGAAGTAAATTACAATACATAAAAATACATGTTTGACGTAATTTTTTGATCATGGTTGCAAGGATCAAGAACACAACATTGGCACCTGAATCAACAGTGCTCATGCATGCACAAAGCTTACGAAGCTGCGTGCGAAGGCGTGGGTAACTGCTAGTTATAACTTTACATATGTTACTGTATATAATGTCTCATATGGGCTAACGAATTGTAAAGTAAATATTTATTTATATGTGTATAAATGGAATAATTTTCAATTTAACTTACAATTGCCTACATTTTTCCTTTGATAACTTATTTGTGGGGCGACGATGGGATAGGAATGGGATAGAAATGGGATAAGCTGTACATAGCACATATTACAATCCAAACCAAGCTCATCCTGAAAGGTCAGTAATAACTACTGACAACTGCCCAAACAATGACCAACTATTTCCCAATAATTGCGCTGCGGTCGGTATCTCGCTACGGGCCAGAACGATGATATGTGTTTGTTTGAGGATTGAACGGCCTAGTTTCGTATATTTCATTAAGTTCTTTATCACATAAATTATGAATAAAGTAAAAAAGCTCTTTAAAGTAAAAGAAATCTAAATGAGAAATCGCTGAGAATGAAATAACAGTACGAGAAAACAAATGTAGTTGCGGGGTCTTTCAGAATTCAGGATTCCATCGTCAGGCAACTTCATAAAATAATAAATATTTACATTTTTTAAACAATAAGGACAAAAATATCATACCCCGTAAATGATTTGGAAAAATGGTTAGCCAGTACAAAATATTTAAATCTAATTATATTTTAATTCTCTTAAGAATTTTAATGAGAGTCTTCATTATTAATAAGTTTTTCTTGATTTTTGTTTATTTAAAAATGTTTTACCAAACAATTGAAGTGTGTTTTGTTTGTAACTTCTTTAATAATATAAATTTTACTAGAGATTTTGTGTCCCGATTCAATACAGTGTTTCGCAAAAGCAAATGTTTCAGTTCTTCCATATTTTGTATGTAATAAATGTTCTTTGAATCGTGTCTTGCTTTTCCTTTTTGTTTGGCCATTGTAAAACTTTTCATAATCGTTGTATTTATTTTAATAAATTCCTGTTTTGTTTTCAAATTATTTTTTTTCCTTTGAGATTTCCTTATATTTATGATAATCTATTATTTGTTTTGTAAGTGATAGATTTGTTTGCATGTTTCAAGAAAGTGTTCTGTAGTTTATTTGAGATGCTTCTGTTTGTTGTAGCAAGGCATTCTGATTTGTTGTTCTCTGAAAGACCCCCCAAAATTAAATTAATATTGAAAATGTGTTGAATCTACAAGAATTTGCAAGTGCCGTGAATTTAAATGCATTCTTCATTGAAAAAAGTTGTTTACATAGCATCACTTAAAAATATGTATTGTTTTAAACGTAGAGCCACCACTTTTGCAACATTCTATTGTATACATAAGAAACAGAATATTCACGGGTAAAGGAATGTATATTGGAGTCTGAGCTTATTTCACGCCATCGAACTTTCTGACAAGATGTATGGGTTTCATTCAGACCGAGTATTGAGGCTTAGTTCCTCATATTGAAAGGAGTCCAGGAGATTCAGTCAGTACCTTTGTGTGATGGGATGTCTTCTGAGGGCCCTTGATACTCGAATGGAAGTCCTCTTTTTTTACTTGGAAGAGATGACAGTTACCGTATATTCGTATATACTGCACCTATAACTAATAAATTATACATTTACTAAATTTACTAAACTCGCATTAAAAATTTAACAGTTTTTTGAAAGGTTAATTGTAACAAATGATATTAAAGTATGTTATTGACGATGGGAAGGTTTGACAGGATAACAGGATTTCGGACATTTCCCATCGATATATCATCCCACTTTCATTCGTGCTGGTGTGATGTGTGACTGTGTTTCTCGTACTCATGACTTGTGTTCGGGACTTGCATTCTCTGCAGTGACAACGCCTGGACTAGACTTCAAGCAGCTTTTGGGTATGTTTGAACCATTTTCCTTCTTTCTGTTCTTCATTTTTCTATTTATACTGATACCTCCTTCACCTGACGAAGAGGATACTCGAAACGTTGTTTTATACCTTCTGTTACATACAACGATGGCAAATGGCTGAATTCCTGTTATCGTGTCAAATGATATTAAATAGTAAAACATGGATAGAATTGAAGTACAAATTAGTGGGTTCTGATTACAAGTAGTAGAAAGTATTGAGATTCACGGGAAGGGATACTCTGGGTTAAAAATACTTGGTATTTTTACTGGGTATAAAATACTTGTAATATATATTCTACAGTAAAGTTTGGATTTAAAAAGTAACCATTTAAGCCCTTTTTGAAATTTGGAGGTTGGTAAATTTTAAACGTCTATTCTGTTTTGAAAGTCCGAATTTTACTCTATTGTAACTTTGAAGAACGAGAAAATTACACGGTTAAGTGAAATAAAGAAGCTTGGAAAAGTTACCAAATTTCACGTTGTAACCCACCCAGTTCAAATAAGAAAGAGGAGGATGGAGCAGAAAACAGTAGTGGAAATACATAACTATATATGTAGCTCACAGCATTCTGTCTTGAAATATTCTTGTTATTGGAACGCATATCACTGCAATTATTGAGGAGAAGGTTTTGTAAAATACTAAAAAGGAAAATAACAGATTTCAATTATATTATTATTTTTTAATGAAAGATTTAATCATTATGAGATGTCAAATATGAAGAATGAGTTGTGAAATAGGAGGTTAACACATTTGTAATCAAACAGAATAACTAGCTTCCCACAATACCAGCACTATGTACAGATTTATTAATTATCATAATATAATTTTTTTAATAATATACTCATTTTTATCAGTAAATCATTTTAAACAATCGTACAACTATTATTAATAAATCTGTTTGATTAAACATTTGTTTTAGTACAGCATCACAAAATACTTTAGCTCAAGAACTATGTGTAAAAAGTTGTGTAATTTTAAAACTATGGTGTATAGCTGTGTTTTGAGACTTTTAACAAATATTAAAACAAAACAACTTGTAAGAGTAAAGTGTTAAATACAAACACTTTACACATTAACACCATAAACACATTACTGTCACAGCGTCCATAGCTACAAGGTATTTCACCGTTTACACACAGAGACCACAGGAAAGTTTACGTTAGTTTGTTTGTTGGAAGAGTTAGTTACCATACAAAACGAAAAGCATACAATAAATATTGACGGTGGTTGGCTAAGTTATTTTCACTCACAGTTTGTTACTTAATCAACGTAGCAACAGTGTGTTACAACATTAGCAAACAGAGACCACAGAGAGGTTTACATAGTCCGTTAGTTGGAAGAGTTTATTAACGTCCAACACAAAAAGCTTGCAATAAATATTGAAGGTGGTTGCCTCTTAATTATTTCTACTTGTAGCTTATTCTTATTCGTATATACATACAATGTGTTACAACATGAACGAACAGAGACCATAGAAGTGTTTGCGTAGTCTGTTTGATGTAAGAGTTAGTTAGCATACATAAGGAAAGGCATACAATAAATATTGACGGAGATTGGTTCTAAGTTATTTTCACTCATAGCAGTTTATTCCTATATGTGTGTAGCAACAATGTATTACAACATTAACATACAGATACCAAAGAGAGATTTACGTAGTCTGTTTAGTGGAAGAGTGGTTATTACCAACAAAAGGAGGCTCATGCGATAGCCTAAATATTGACGGTGGTTGTCTCTTAATTATTTTCACACAATAGTTTCCTCATAACCCTTCCCATGAAACTGTCGCAATCAGCTTTTTGTCCTACATCGCAAACTGTAGTTACCTGGACATCTGACAAAAGTTGTTCTCTATTCATTCTTATCAACCGACAGTTATCGCCCGACTGTTATCGTCCGACTGTTATCGCCCGACTGTTATCGTCCGACTGGTATCGCCCGACTGTTATCGCCCGACTTTTATCGATCCGAAACTGGTTGCTACAGCAACCGAACGTAATTTTTACATTGTTCTCTGCACCGGCGCGTTTGCTGGCTTTTTCCCTGTAGGTAGGATTTGACTGGACAATTCTTGAGATCTGCGCGCAAGCTCTCTTCCTGTGTCGAATTGCGCGTTATATGTTGCATCTGAACATTGGCTGCTAATGCGGAATGAGGTTTTGAATCATCAATTTTGTTTCTACACTAGGTTATATTTCTCTATATTCAGTGAATCGGTAAATGTTTAAAATAACTTTAAATGATCCAAGGAGTTCAACACTTTAAGTTATTGTTAATTTTGCAAACTTTAGTCTGCCGTGTGTATAAAAGCAAGCATAAGTAAAAATGCATTTTATTTCAATCGCCTGTTAGTAGAGATATAAAATACTTAAAACACTTTTAAATCATCCTCGTATACTAATTTAGTTATGAAAAACCTTTCATAATAATGTCTTCTAAAACTAAACAGTTATACTTATTATAGGCGGATTAACTGTGTTTGTAAATGATTTTAAATTGATCAATATTACGGTACAACATTATTTCAAACATATTTTACACATCTAAGTTCTATTTATTCAAATATAAGGTGAAGCACGTTTACGAGAATAGTATAAATTTATTCATCAGGTTATATTTAGAGAGAATATACAATCTAAAGCTCAGTTATACAATTTAAGTCTTGATTTGTTTAAAATTTAGTAAAATTGAATACATTTGCAAGTATTGTTTAGTCAATTTATTGTACGTGTCAACAGAAGATACTTCCAATCAACATGTATGAGTTACTGCATATTCTTTGAGATTTCCTTTCACTTCCATCTGGTGTAGCCTATTTACTCTCCGGCTTATTTATAATGATATTAACATATCAAAGAATGACAAAATTCTCCTAGTCCTCACAGTGAAAACGGCTCTCTTGCACAATTTTCTCCAGCCATTGTTAAATGCCACAAAAGAAAATACAACAAAAGAACAAAGTCTATCTTCTCGCTTTATTACCTGTTATCACTAATCCTTCTTTACCCCCGTATCAGGATAATGTGGATATTTTAAAAATATGTTTTAAAAATTTACATAAATTATAAAAAGATTATCTGATCCATCTAGCACTCTCAAGGTTTTACGGCACGTGTCATATTTTAATGATGGAAATATGATTTTGTTTCTGAAAGAATTTTGTGCAACCATAAAATTCAAATTGGGTAAACACCAATCTAACTAAACGGCGTCAAGCCTCCTTGTATCAAAAGTGCGCTGAAACCCGATTATGGTTTAAAATATATTACGTAATATGACTATTCCGATGTTGTTTCGAATCCGCTCAGCTGCCAGACGTCTATTGCAGTTCTGTACAAAACTGTTTGACTCTGGGCCTCCATCCTCTTCGGTGCAATTAATCCCAACAACGAGTTAAAGTATTCACTTTTAGAATGTCCCTAGCATTATATTAAAGATGCATTGACAATTGTCGCCCTGATCGTGATGATACATAGATACTAAAAATGTTTTAGGTTGACTGGAAATCCAAAAACCTAAATTAATAAAATATGAGTATTAAGTTATTTCCGTATTAACAAAACATAGGTAAGACATATTTAACCATTAGAAATAGCATGATACAGATATGCAGAATACGGTCAACATTAAATAAGATGAAACAATATTTAAGAATATAACGAAACAGGGCTTTAGCAAATATATAAAAAGGACTGACAAGAGTCGAGTACACGGATATGCAGAAGTTGAGACAACGATGAATAACTACATATAGTATCATGAGATGTTAAGAGAAATATAGTGTACGCCTTCATAGCAAGTTATAGTACACCACCTGGCTTGTTTTAATTTCTTTTTGTAAGTAGTTTCTTAAAACTTAGCCTACGTTTTATAACAAAAACATATTTTTAACACCTTCTCACGTTACTAGAATATTCCATACTGGAACAACACGCGCGGAAAATTGTACGACTTTTTTCGTTTCTATTACAATACTCTCCCGAATAAAAGTCCAGCTGTCCATCAGCGTCATTTTCCCTGCAACCAACTGTGGGCAATTACACCGTTTTGTGAAGAAGAGTTGGATCATTTTTGTCACCAAAAATCTACATAAAAGCAGATCAATAACATTATACAACTACATACATAGCTTTAGTATAAACGAAAGATATACTAAATTCTCAGTTTCCGTGCACGTAAAAATGAAATTTCTCAAAATTAATTCCTTTTTTTATAATTCAGAAATATTAAAACATAATACCTTTACTGAGCAACATTTATATAATTGTGTTGTCAAGACCAAGATGGTTCAAACCGATTTAAGACTGTGCTCCCGGTAATGAAAGTTCCAGCGCTTGAGGGCTTCCACTAAACTGGAAAATTGTTCGGAATTCTTGGGTAAATTAACGTCCATTCTTACTTTAAAAAGCATTAGAGATTGAAATGCAAACTCATTCTGCTGTTTTGTACCAAAGTTACTTTGACGACGTAAACGTTCGGTGAATAAAAGGAAGTTGATTTTTCTCCAAGGTTAGAGATATATTTGATGTTTCATTCCCAACAGTTAAAAAATATTTCGATACTTCAAAATATTTTTTAAGAATTTAAAATAGCTTATTTTTATTTTCTTAAAAACCTCCTATTATGGCAGATAATAACATTAAAATATATAATGCATAATACAAGATAAAATTACGCTATACTACATGTCGCGTAGCCGACTTCTCTGAAGTTTCATACCAAATTTCAAATCTGTAGCTCATTTCATTCTCAAAATTTTCTACAGACAGACAGTTATTTTACACCCTCCAAGTACTTACACAGTAGAGAATGATACTGTGTAGCCTAATAAGCCTACTGCCTACTGAATAATAAGCTTCAATGACGCTTAGCCACATCCCATGGAAGGACATGCTCATCATCAAACTCTACCTGTTTATATTGAAATAAACCGGTACTACGAGTATTGGACCCGGCAAAATGCAATATAATTTTACAATACAATCTAAAAAACTAACCTTGTTACATGATATAACCTTAGTTCAGCTAGTGGAATTTGCATCCCTTTCAAAAAATTCGCTAGTTTACATTCACTGGCTCACACAAGTCGTTAATGAGAGAAAGTATATCTTATTTTCTTCAACTCTTTATTTATCATCTGAAATATTATAATTAATGTGCATTTTCATAGTTACATTTTCCGTATTGCTGATTCTACAAAATAAAACGTGTTATTATGCAAGGATAGAATAACTTTGTTCATTAACTCTTATACTTTAGATTAGTGACTTCTACGTCTCTAAATTATCGTTGTTCAGCAAGGTCTAAATCATGATGAAGATTGTTATTCAAGAAAAGTATCCGATCATTTAACTCGATTAACTCAACTAACTTATTGAATGTTACGGGGAATTCTTTCTTTGACCATCATTAAAACATTAAGGACGCTTACTGCCATCGCACTTTGCATGTGGCTGTTGCATGCTCACATGTATCGAGTGATAAATTCTAATTCAAATTACATTTTATTTACTGCCGTAAACATTACTAAATTTATGGCATCGTCTCAAATAGTTTAAAATTGCACGATAAAAACATACATTATATGCACTCACATCCCACTCATTCCTGCTAATATCCCTACTTACAGCGCCAGTTGTCAGTCTATTGATTGAGCGGGATCCCCCGACCTGTGTTTACCAGTTCGATACGAGTCCCTGCGTCTTGTCTCATATCCATGTATGTCTCGGCTCCTTGTCAGGGCACATTACATAAAAAAATACATAAAACATAAAAAATAACATTTTCTTCAAAATGTACAAATGAGTCAACAGTTGTAACTTTATGAAGGCTTCCTTTCAAGATTCTTTAAACTTCAGTTGTGAAATTATTCGAATTGCCTGTATTTGCATTTTTTTAAACTGTTAAAAACTGACGATTGGCGCTGCCCCCCCCCCCTCCTCAACACCAAACCGTAGGTAAGGTGTGGGTAAAGCAAGCCGTAATATTGCCGTCCTCAGACCCTGAATAGGGCAATATTTGGCCAATAGCTTCAAGACATAAATGTCCACGGACAGTCTGGAGCAAACATAGTTAATATGAGCATTCCAAGTTAATCCTCGATCTAAAAATGTTCTAAGAAATTTGGAACAATCCACTTCATTTATCATAGTATCATCCAATACAACGGCTGGGTCGTCATCGGAATCTCCTGATCGCAATGCAATAATCAGGAAATTTGATTTTGAAGAGTGTATTGTCAGATTGAGGCTATTAGAAATGTTGGACACAATTGTTAATGCCCACAACATATTATTGTTCTAGGATTGTTTTTTACAAGTCTTCTCTGTAGTAATGATGATCCTATATCAATTACATAGTGTATACAAAGAAAAGGACTGAGTATTGATCCCAGAGGGACTCCAAATCTTAGGTCAATCAGTTCAGAGAATGTGTTTGAGATCTGGACAATTTTTTTCCATGGCTATAGGATTGAACGAAGCCACTTCAGTGGCACACGCATGATATTCAAGTTAGTCAGGCAGTTTGGCAAGAAGTATAAATTTAGTAAGCCATACAACTACAATTTAGTGCATTAGGTGAACCCCAAATACTTGGTCACTGACAACTTGTTTTCGACCTTTGGTCGCTGAAACGTGATAGGGTAAGGAGATGGGGATTTCTTTAGCATACGGTGGTTTACTGAGAGGACTGGAAATAACTAGGGGATAAGGGTGATTAAATTAAGGATTATTAATCCAAATGGATTTATATTAATATAAAAATTTAATGGTATATATAACTCTGGTAGCTGGAATTGATTGAAACATTTACCTTCCCCTCTTGTCAAACTTACCAGATGACAAAATATTACTCTTCAGTAAAGGGAGTGAATAAATATTCCCTTATCTTACACGAGTTTACTTTACAAGCATTGATTGTTTGATCACAATGTTTCTGGTTTATCGTGTCAGTAAACGCATATCTACGGTTTGTTATTTTACCAAGTAAGAAATTGCAGGCTTTTTATTTAGAAGCACAAACTTAAAGTGTTTTATAAAATGTTATGACAAACAAAAACTAAAGTGAAAAAACGTAACTCTTTTCGAGGTGTTTTTTATTTTTGCGAAGACTATTACTTTTGTTGTTGATATATCCTAAGACATTGGTTAGCAAAATGCTACAGTATACAGTATATCCACTGTATATAATCCACTTATGATAGTGCGAGAAAATAATTTATTTAAGATAAAAAAGTAATTAATCTTGGTAAGAATTTTAATTGACGTATTTGTTTCCCTTTTGTATACAATATCGTACTTTCAGCTATTAATATTCTTGAAGTAATTATTATCTAGTATAACAAGTGTTCTCCTCTTTGAATTATTAACTATTTTAAACGATACAATCGTTCATTTTTACCCCTGCATAGAATAAACACTGTCTTTAATTACTTTTTGCATTATAGTACTGATTTACTTTTATATCCAATCAATGCACTTACAAAATCAGCTTCAAGTGCTTTTACAAGTACAAGTAATTATGAGACCCATTGTAATTATGGATCTCATTTTTTAAAACAAATTATCATAAATACGTAAACGGTTATGAATTCGGTTTAATATTGTGTAACTTACATCAAAGATTAGTCCAATAAACGGGGGCAAACTAATATAACTCATTTTGATATAATAAATAATATTTTTACTATCGTTATTATAAATGTATTTTATCCTCACAAAGGCCTACTTCGTTAGTAGTAAAACCTAATAGTGTGATTACAGAACCTCGTAACGCTAACCTCATGCCTAAGTGGCTTATCACAGTATACAGGGTGTTCTGAAAAAAGGTGCCCAATATGTCAGGGCTGGTGATTTCTCCACATCAAAATAAGAAAAAAAGGTTAATTAACATAGGTCGAAAATGCTTAGTTACCAAGTTTTATACAGGGTGAAAGATTTCGGTCTGAATTTCAGTTCCCTGCTGCAACGAAGACCTACGGGTTAATTTGTTGGTTGGCTGTTAAATTAAGTGTAACAATTTAGCGTACGTTAGGTAAAATGAACTGAAAAAAATGAATTAAAAAACCGTTTCCAGACCTCGTTAGCTACAGTAATTTAGTAAGTATATTGTGACGAAAATACGCGAAACTTGGTCCGAAAAAACAAGTTAACATTTTAGGTTTGAAGCAGATTTACTTTGTTAAAATGTTACAATAAAACAAATAATTTTTTCACGGTACTTGTAGAAAAATTTAAGTTCGAAGAGAAGATGTAAAATAAGTCTATAATAGACAAGAGCAAACTTTAAAAAATTACTCCTTAATTACATACAAAAGCATGAAAAAATAGTCAAAATCTGTTAAGCTCTCTACAAATGTAATAATTAAATTAAAACAGGCTGTTTTATAATAAAAATTAAGGAGATACTATTATTTTTTTATCAGAGTAAATATTTTTTAACAATCATAATAAAAAAATTTTCTGATTATCATTCAACAGAAAAAGTTACACTTGTCCTAAAATAAAATAACACGTCACAGTAGATGTTCAAAATATTTCCCCATCATTCAAAATACAAGCATCCTTCCGTCTTCTTCTATAGACTGCCGATAATACTCTTTCGAAGATCCCAGGTGTCGTCACGTATCCTTTGAATCCCGTTACAAATCCTTATTCGCAACTCTTCTATGGGACCACAGGCGAGTCGTAGACATAGCGTCTTTAAATGTCCCCTAAGAAATAAGTATAGGAGACTGCAAGGATTCCTGGAGCTGGGGGGGTGTGATGTTGGTGATTCATGTGGTTAAATGTTTGGATCGATTGTTCGTGAGGTCAGTGTTTGAGGTAATACTTATTGGGTCATGAGATATGTAGAGTGTCGTACGAGTTCGAGGTCGGAATTGGTTTGATCAAGTTCTTTTTTTTTATATGCATATTTGTGCCCGTCAAATCATATGCTAATTGAGTACTTATAATTTTGGGCATTATGGGATCTACTGTAGGATTGCGTGGCATTGTGGCATTTGTGCATTATTGAGTTGGCTTGAATTGTAATTGGTAGTACTTTGTGTATTTTTCAAAAACTACCTTCGTATTGGTTAAAGATTGGGTTTATTCAAAATATATTTAATTTGGCTTTATTTTTGATGATTTATGGTTTGAGGTCAGGTGAACTTGCAGGCCATGCTAATGGGGCTCCTCCGGACTCCATCCATCTGTGTGGTATATGCTTCTTTAAAAATTCTCTCACTTGTAATGTGTAAGGAGCTGGAGCTCCATCCTGCATGAACCACATGTTGTTTGCGTGTGTATAAGTGTCACATCTTCGAGTAAACTCATTCAGATTAGTCGTTCATAGAAATGTAAATAACTTTTCACCATGAGCGTATCAGGTTAAAAAAACTAATAAAAATTCTATCACCCAGAATAGAGCTATACGCTATAGTGAAAACTGATATTGGTGACGGTTCTCTGAAGTAGCACGTGGATTTTCAATTGCCACATGTGAGTATTGTGGGTATTAAGAAAGGCCATTTCTATGAAAATTTTGCTTCATCAGTAAAGATAATGTAATTTAAAAAATTTGCGGATTTCTGCACCTTCGGATAAGCCATTGGCATAGCTGACCACGAGGAAAGTAATCTCGAGGCAAAAGAGCCTGGAAAAGCCTGTGATGGTGATAAGAATGCAACTGTTGCTCGTTGTAAAATTCTTGCCAGCCAATTTGAATTACTAACACCGAAAATCCAAGGGCTTAGTGAGTTCTTTTGTACTTCTTCAGGATGTTTTTCTATTTTCGTCCAACACGCCCTCCTCCAATTAAGCTGTACTCGTTGTACGTCGGCCCGTTCCTGATCTTACCAACTTTTCCAGATTTTAAAAGGTCCGTCTCGCTTAGCCTTCTATTGAATGGAAGAAAACATTTTTGAGTCGGTAACTGTTCTATCTATGAGGAAAAAAGTTCCTGTTAGTGTCGTCTAGCTGAAGATGTTGCAATGTGCAAGAACCGTACATTAAATGCATGTCTGCATTTTCACATAGTGTACATAATTTTCCTATTATCTGCCATGATGAATAAGTATTTATTAGCTATCCAAAAATTAACTTCAACGGCACTCGCTACTAACTTGTATTAAAGTACAGATCAACACACGCAGCTTAATGAGCAATGGATGAGCAATGGGAAAAATAGGCTGCTTGTAGATTGGTTATTTAAATTATTATAAACAATGTTACATTGTTAATATAAAATGTTTTAAATACAAATTTATTTTGTTTCTCAAATGAAATTTTTAATAAAAAAACAGCTGTTTTAATTTCAATATTACATTTGTAGAGAGCTTAAAAAAGATTTTGTCTATTTTTCATGCGTTTTGTTGTAATTAAGGATTATTTTTTTTTAAAGTTGCGCTTGTCTATTATATTGACTTATTTTTACATATTTCCTTTTTCTTTGAAATTAAATTTTCTAACACAAGTACGTTGAAAAAATATTGGTGTTTATTGTAAATTTAACATAGTAAACTCTGCTACAAACCTAAATGTAACTTGGTTTTTTCGGGGACAAGTTTCGCGTATCTTGTCAACTTATCTTACAAATTACTGTAGCTACAGGTCTGGGGAAACGGTTTTATTCAATTTTTCAGTTATTTTACATAAAGTACGTAAAAAATTGTACATCTTAATTACAGCCACCAACAAATCCGTAGAGCTTCGTTGCAGCAGGGGAATGTAAATTTCAGACGAAATCTTTCACCCTGTATAACTTGAGTACCTAAGCATTTTCGGGCCTATGTTTATTAGACCCTTTTTTTCTTATTTTGATGTGAGAAATCCAACGCCCTGACTTATGGGCACCTTTTTTCAGAACACCCTGTATATTTTAAAAAATTTAGTCGGCTACGATGATTTTGTAAAATATTGGATTCTACAGACCCATCTGTCTATGGTACGAGATAATTTTCAATAAGTTGACCATTTTTCGTCTTAGTGTAATTATCTATTTAGTAAAACATTATAAATAAATATAATTAAAACCTATAAATTATTGTTTAAAGCGCCAGACTATATACTGTATAATTTTGACACACGCTGCATACTGTTTATGAACCACGAGGTACACTTATATCTACACTAGCTGTTTCCCGCATCTTCGCACGCTTTCGTAAGCTTTTCTCATCTATAATATTTTTAATTATATTTATAACGTTGATGTAGAGTGGCTATACATCATAACATAACGCCTTCAAATAGAGTTTGGCTATTTAATATACTTAATTGTCATGTAATTGTAGTTTATATTGTGCAGGCGCTTTGAAAATTATTATATTTTCATAATGATTGGTCACATAGTTTACGATTCTATAAAGGTCATACAGACAGACACTCATTTATATAACTAATAAAGCTTACTTCTAGTGTTAAACACACCCGCTAAAGAAAATAATACCTGATTTGTGGTCCAAGTCCACAGATAAGGAGCGTCGGGCTTGTCTTTTATCACCTGTAATAAATATCAATCTGAACAAATATTGGGCAGCGATTTAAGCCAGTCCAATCACGATGTACGGATTACATTCCTGGACGAAAAGAACTGGTTCAATAAATACACACACCAGCATGGCCTAAAAAATAAGCGTAAAATCAGAAGCTCGGCGGATCCATGCAGTCAGATAACCACCTTTTAAAGAACATAATATTAGTACTTATGAATGTATACAATCATATTGAATTTAAAGAATTTAAAGGAACCTTTGTGAAAACCTATAAGTATGATAACGTTCAGTTAGTAATTTGAAATAAAACATGAAATGAAGATGAAACAGGTACGACTGCTTGAACACTGCTACTGAGCCGGGGCTCAGTTTGGAAATTTTTTTTTCTTTCACCTTTCCCACCTCGGCCACTTTTTTCAGTCGGTGGGGGAGTCACTCCGTCAAAAGTATTGATTATTTTCTGCCTGGAAGGACTGATTGGTCGAGGTCAGGTGGTTGACCTTGACTGATTACCGACCAGCTGATTACCGGCAGCGGCTACTGATCGGAGCGGTCGGACACGTTCGGCAGAGGCGACGTGTATCTCGTGGTGTCGACTGGTCTTCCTAATGCCCATGGCTGGCTAACTCTACTACTTTCGGCAGGGTCCCCGTGAGTGCCGTCAGCGGGACTGGTGCGGCGAGTCTGTCCAATGAAACAGTACTGAAACTAAAACTGAATGCCCGCGCCCTGCCAGCGCTACTGTACCGGCATCCAACTGGAGTGTCTGTGCTCCTATTCGTCTTAAACAAGGTTGGATCCAAAATGTTTTTCATTCTTCTTGTACCACTTGAGAGGATTGGGTTGTATGGAGCGCTGCCAGATGTTATATCTGGAGGAGGGCCAGTGTTAAGCTAACTAGTATTTATTTAGTTTAGGGACATGATCTGTAGGGGAGGATTTCACCTTTAATTCGGATTCGTGGAGGCAACTAAGCCCCCAACTCCTTCGAAAATGTAGTTGTTATTTAGTTTGTAAGTTACGCGGTGCACCGTGGTGCTGCAGTTAATTGTATTTTGCATGAAAATGTTTGCCACCTAATAATTATAAATCATGTACTCGAAATCTTGTCTCTCTTTGTCTCTCTTCCCACTAGTGGCATGTGATGTTTTTTTATGCTTTGCTCCGAGTTTGGGAGGGGCGCGCTTCCGTTACCTCCTGTCTATTTTCGCTAACTCGGGACACTACAACACCGAGTGGTCGGTTTGAAGTGTATTTTTTCACGTTATCGTTAGTTAAAATAAGTAAGTGATAAAAGTGTCATGATCGTCTAGAAAAGTTAAGACAGTTTGAAACATTCTCGTCCGGGGAAATCTCCTCAGACAACCAACTTGATTGTTGAGGCCGCCCAGAGCAATTCTGGATTAACAGAGATTTATAGGACTAAATTTATCGAGCTGGTCTTAAGTTCCAGTCCGTGGTAATCCTTTTAAAGTAGATCTGTAATATTTTTGCCACATCTCGATCACATATAAGATACTTAGCGTAAGCCCATGGAGCGTTGTTTATTCTTTGTTGCGAAACTATTGTAGATTAATTTGATTGTTATATTTCTGCATGGTACAATTTAGTTATATCATAAATATGTGTATTGTTTATTTGTATTGTATGGATTTCAAACAATACATTTATTACTAATAGTTTATAAAAGTGCATATAACTTAATTTATTATTTAGCCCTTAAAGTATCAATCCTCTTAGAACCCTAATGATATTATAAATGCACAAGTGCTTTTGTTAATTTGTTTTGATTTCACGCGAAATCTATTAAACCGATTTACTGATAGTTTGCATAGACATCCTTACAGTACCTGGTATAATATAGGCATATTCTTATTTTGAAAATATCCCCGGGCTACGCCCCACTGATCTTTGAAGTTGCGGAAAATCCCATCTTGGTCTCTAAAGTTTTGAAATATCAATGGAAAGAGCATGTAAAATGTAATCAACTATTCTTTGTAAAAATTGTTTATTGTTTTTAACTTGTATATAATAATACGACAATGGTTTTGGGAACAAACTTTAGAAAAACCAAAACTATTGAATTACAAATTTGTATTGGTTTGCGAAAATATGAAACCGAATTGTGTATATGTTATATCCCATACTTGGGTTTCTACAACATATTTTCAACGATTTAAATGGATGTGTAACAATTGCAAGAAATTTTATAATAATTTTTCAGGTTACTGTCAAAAAGGTCCATGTGGTTCTAACTTGCCTTCTATACTCATGCTAAAAAATTAATTAACGAATGCAATCAATAGTTTGGCATTAGACGTTATCTAAAAGGGCTTTAACAAAATTATGGAAAATTTGAATTAACAGACGGTAAACAAACATGTAATAAAATTAAATACCAACAACTAAAATTTGATGTATCATTGAAAACAAAGAGTTACGGCAGTTCATTATATTATACTAATCAACCCAACGATATAAGCATAAACAAACACACACATAAGGTATATTAAGAAAGAAATAAAAAGAAATATGTATAAATCCAGGCTAAAGAACGCAAATCCTCTTCTTGTGCTCATGTTCCATCTCAACATCTCAATGGCTCATGTTCCAATCAAAAGAGAATTAAATACAAATTTAAAAAATACGTTATCAGGCTCTGGCAGGTGACCAGATTATTTGAATCTTGCCAAACAATTCGAAGGCTTCACTGCAGAAAAATACATTTCATGTCTCTTTTGAACTTTTTTGGATTTGTCTCAAGGTTTTCAATTTTTGTGTTATATGTTACGAAATTGAAAGGATTTCCATTTAATAATCATACCTAACCTAAGACCAAAAAAAATATAAATATACAATGTTGCAAAATTATTTAAAAACTCTAGGGAATTCAAAAGCAGCGTAACTGGTTTAACACATCACGTAATTGGCAAACTGTAACTCTAAGACTTTAATTTATTCAATTAATTGTAAATTTTGTAACAAACAACATATTGGGCAAACATCTAACTACCTTATAGTCACAATAGCAGAGCAGCTATTGGCCAAACGCAGCTGAGCACAAATAAAACACAATACTGAAGAATTTTATAATCTTAAGGATTAATAAGTCTTCCCTTGTCATTGATAAATTTAAAAAATATAGAAATTTTAAAATTCTCGAACAAGTCCATAAGTTAATTCTAAAATCTAAATACTATATTGGTTTAAATTTAAGATAAAAGTAACTTTTCCCAATTTCCTTCTTTACCAATAATGATATAAAAGCTGGGTCTTTACATGTTTTAGTTGTGTATTTACATTTTGCCGTTATTTTCCTATCATTGTGGTGTTTATTTTTCTGTTTATATTCTTATTTTATGCTTCCTGAAGATGTCGGTATAAAAAATCACGAAATATAGAAGGATTTTATTTGTTTCATTTTTCATTCCAATAAGTGAAATATTATATATACCTATTAGTTTACCATAGTGAGTACATCTATATCTCCTCTTTTATTCAAGAATGCGTGTAGAATACTATGCTTAGTATTATCTAAGTGTATAATAGTTCTACTTGCCATTAAGATCACGTAATGAGAAGTTCATATAAACAAAAAACCTACTATTGATATTGTTATAACATATTACCATTTTCTTAACTTTACTATAGCTATGTATAGTTGATATATTTTTAAGTGTATATACACTTAAAAATATTAACTCAATATTATTATTTTGGGCTTATATATATGAAGCCCAATTACATAGATTATAATCCCCTGAGTTTGATAGGATAACGGAATTTTGGACGTTTGCCTCCGTTATGGTTACAAAAGGTATAACACCATTGTTGGTATAACGATGGCAAATGTCCGAAATCCTGTTATCTTGTCAAACCTTCCATCACCGATAACAAGTCTCATAGTTTGTCCAATGTGTAAGTAATTTATTGTTAATATATTATAAAGTACACAAATAAGGTATTATATTTACATATTTTATTTTACAATGCTACAAAGCTGCATGTACCAGTTTCATCACAGTAACCATCGGAAAATTTAATAATATTATAACAATGCATTATATTGACTTGTATTGCAATCACAGTCACCTGCAAGTATTATTAAGGGGATCCGCCTCCTTCAATATATATTTTTAATTTTTTTAAAAATATTATACCATATGTATTTTTTTTAAACTTCATACACATTAAAAAAAGACTTTTGACTGTTTTAATTTTTTTCCTATGTTTAGAACATAGAATTTTTTTTGATTTTGTAAATTTTGAGGTCATTTTTTGCGTTTTTTAAAATGTTGAATAACTTTTCTGGATCTTAACCTATTTAAACAAAACCTTATTTTTATTTTATTCTATATTAGATTATGCAACTTTTAGATTATGGGAAACATAATAGGTTAATTATATACATTTACAAACTTTTAAAAAAAAGTTTAAAAAAAATATATTAAAAAAAAATTTGATTTAGAAAAAATCAAATTTTATCTCATAGAAGGTTTTTCCAAAAAGTTAGCTCATGGTGTCAAGATGACATAAAAATTTTATTTTACAAGGCTCTAATCTTTTTATGGTTCCATGACATGGTAAAAATTACAAGGCTCTATGTTTAGTATAGTAAAAAAACAGGTAAAAAATGAATTTGCGCTAAACTGCGTTCAAAGATTAAATGATAAAATACATCTATTTACTTTCTAAAATTCTCCTCCTCCAAAATAGGTTTTTCCTTCCATTGCTTTTTTTGTCTCCTCCTCTTAGATTTTTCTAGATTTTAGCAGCTTTCTGTATTGTTTGTATTTTTTTTTTGTATTTTTCACTTCAATTGAAATCACTACACACAGCACTAAGTAAATGCCTTTATAAAAGTAAAACCCTTTATATAAAATAGGTAAGGATTGTTAGGATTAGGTTTACAGGTTTACTGCACACTTAGAACACAATTTTTTACAATGCAAAAATAACCTCTAACATAAAAAGCTCTTGTTTTTCATCTTCAACAGCTGGTGCAGTGTTTGCCAACTTATAGAAATTATGAAACTAAAACATGTACAATTATATTATGCCTATAAAGTGAACTGTTTATTTGTTGTTTTTTAACACTAATAACAATAATAAACAAACAATATTATTCTTTATTTGAAAACATCATTTATAAAGCATATCTCAATGCTTATCAAACATAAGAGAGCAAATATAGAGCAAAACAGCAAAATGCCAGAATTTCTCGACTTGTTCTATTTTACAAAAACTCACGAAATTTTAAGAAATAATGTTCAAAATGACTTGAAATTTCACAAAACACACTTCTAAGAATATGTATTTTGAAATAATATCAAAAACAAAAAATTGTCAAAAATTACCAAAATTGGTTTTTGAAGGAGGCGGATCCCCTTAAGAAACAATATGCATAAAAAATGCAATAATAGGCGACTTAAAACTTTCCATCAATTATCAAAGCGCAATAAGATAAGCCAATGACAACGAATTACTATTGATAACGGTAAACAACGTTATACAGAATGCTCTGGATGAATGCCCTGTAGACTCACTATGTTTTACTCATTCAAAAAGCATGTTTTACTAAATTTAACAAAATGTGAAAATATGTGCTGCAGTGGAGTAAATTTTATACAGACGATTAATCCTGTTGAGAGGCAAATGATATCCAAGCTTGTTCGGGAAGAAACAATACGCAAATAGGTAAACATTTTCTGAGTTCGGCTCGGTATTGAAAATCTTAACTGGTACAGCAGATTTCTAGTTTTTGCGACTCCTTCCACCTGCTTATAAAGAAAGGAAAGCGAAATAATTGTTTGCCTGTTTGAAAGGCGTTCAATATCACACTAAGAAAATAGTTTATAATTATTAGTCTTTTATATTTAGTGAGAACACTATACGACAGTTCCATAAAGTGTAAGAACAATAATTTTAAGGATTTAGAAGTTTGTAAAAAATTACCAGATCACAAAAAATAAATAACCTCAAAAACCTTATTAACAGTCTAGTAACATGTCGTCTGAAAATGTTAATTTTGAGTCAAACATGTAGGATATAATATCCTCCTTAAGGTGTTCACAATCATTAATACTATTGATTCTTTTTAAAAGATTTAGATAATCAGTATGTATTAATACTTAACTCTGTGTTATTAATTTCGACAAATCATTATACAAAAATATAGAAGTTTAGTTTTTTTTTGTTCGGTTAGGTTTGGGTAGGTTATTTTTAGGTTCAGGTTACGTTTAGGTTTAGGTGTAGGGTAATTCAGGGTAGCTTATGCTAGGATAGTGTAGGTCAGATTAGGTTGAGTTATGATTGGTTGATTGGTTAAGTTAGATTGGGTTGAGCCGTGTTGCGTTGGTTTGGTTTGGGTTTTGGTTTGGTTTTAGGTCAGCTCAGCTCAAGGCAGGTTAAGTCAGGTTACGTTACAGATAACAGATTGATTTCTTTGTAATTCTATTTTGGCAGTAAGGTGGCTGGCTAACTTATATTATTACCAAATATCTTGAGGAGGTGTGTAAGGCCTGCCACAATTAAACTAGCATGTAAACATACGCAATTTCGAGTGTTAATTGCTACGACCTTAGACATCTTCAATACATGTGTTTTGGTCATTCGTTACTAAGCGTATGTTGAGATGAAATCTTAAAAGTTACCATGATTTATTGAATTAATTTAAAGGAAAATGAATAATCTACAAAATCATCATGGAATGAATGACCTACAAAATAATTTTTTAGAAAACGGTTTTGGCTCAGAACTCAATTTATATACTCCATGAATGCTAAAATAGCCATTGGAAATTCGTTTTGTAGAACATTCATAGCATTATAATTCAAATTGTTTCATTGTGATTGTGTGGGAATTTGGTAATTCCACCATTATTGGTGCTAATACCTACCTAATTGAGTAAAATTGTATGCTTATTAAACACAAAACCAAAATTTATTCGCAAGTTGAGGAATTCTATTACAATGTTTAAAAAATATAACTTTAAACATTAACATAAAATTTAGCTAATTTAGGCTACTAGCTCAGATGAAACTTATGATAAACGTTTATTTTACTTCATTAATCGGTTTGACAAGCCAAATGGCAGTGACTTTACTGGAACGATCTTGGTGCGTCGTTTATATCATGAATTTCACAGCAATTAGTTCAACAGTTTTCCTACGATTTTATTCGCATTAGATATGTATTCTGTGAAATATTGAGTATCGATAAAGTCTGAATTCATCAGAACACGTCTTTCTTTGGAATCTACCTTCCCCTTTGTCGAATCGTTCAGGTATGTATTGTTCCTGGAAATCTGAAACTTTATTTGTCAATATTACCAGTTGTGAAGAAATTTTACTATTAACTTTATTTTTACAAACGTTATATGTGTTGCATTTAGTATAAAAGTCTATAAAGTGTATACACATTATATTTTCTAAGAATTTAGTTAATTACCACCTTTAAAATTACAAATCTTCTGATTTTTATGATTCTAGTAACCAAAGCTACTTAAAATAAAAATTACACTTCCACTGTAAAACTAAATAAATATAAATTTCGTTTCAGTTAACGATGACATGACAATAAAACTATTCATGTTGATAGGTTTTTACAATTACAAACCACTTAGTATTGAAGGAGCCTTTTTCTTTTACAAAACAATTATGGTTCGTTTATTTTCATACTTTGGATTACAGCATACTCAGGAATCTGTAAAAAACTGTAACTTTTTTTCTGTACAAATTTATGGTACTTTAGATCCTCTTGTGGTATACTTCCAAACTAGATTCAACTTCGTTAAAGACTAAAAAGAACACCATTTCAGTCTACTCTGGATGAATACACGCTCAGTAAAAATAAAAATGTTCCTCAAAGAAGCTATAAACTCATATACTCATATACATATCGAAAACCAGTTTCAGTCATATTGCCCGCATATTGTAAAGACATGTGTGAAAATCCATACTATAATATCTTGAATCACCTTCCTTGTCTGGGTACATAAAGGGCGTTAGAGATTTGTTATCACAGCTTGATTGGACTGAGGCCGGCTGTCGTCAGTAGCTAAGGGCGGATCTGTTGGTGTCCCCCTCCCCATACACCGCTCACCATCACCTACATGTGTCGACCAGACTGAAGCTCTTATAACTATAACATTATGTCCTGTATGTTTCACTTAGCTACCTTTAATTCACATTGACTTCTTTCGTTACATTACAATATATTCCTATAATAATACTAATTATTACGAATATTACGTCCTCAATTTTAGTACTAATAAAACGTACGTCACTTACAACATTATTGGTATTACTTATACTAATTAGAAACAAACACACAGAACAGTATGATGATTACATATTTAAATACGCATGTGATTATAATATAGGGAATATACGGAATGTAATTATACCGTCATGTGTACGATTCAAACTATTCAACATGTACCCCAACAGTGATTGTAAATTAAATGTTGTTAACTAATTGTTGCTAGGCAATTATTTGTGCGAATATAAAAATATTGTGTATACATTTAGATTTGAAATTACTCTTTCTCACAAAACATAATATTCTAAGTACGTTACACGGTATTTGCAGTACATCCTCCCGTAGAATTTCATGAACACTCTCACTATACCGAAGATTCGACGTACATCCTTTCGTAAAATCTTTCGTAATTAGCGTAAACTGCGTAGGTACACAGGTCCTGCCATGACCCACTGTGGCCATCCCGGTACACAAGTCCTACCATGACCCACAGTAGTCTGGTACACTGGTCCTGCCATGACCCACAGTGGCCATCCCGGTACACAGGTCCTGCCATGACCCACAGAAGTCAGGTACACAGATTCTGCCATGACCCACTGTGGCCATCGTAGTATACCGAACCTGTCATAACTCACAGTATCCATCGTGGTACACCGCTCCAATAATGACTCACAGTAACCATCTCGGTACATAGATCCTGCCATGCCCCACAGTGGCCATCTTAGTACACCGATCCTGCCATGACTCACAGTAGTCAGGTACACCACTGCTACCATGACCCACATTGGCCATCCCGGTACACAGGTCCTGCCATGGCCCACAGAAGTCAGGTACACAGATTCTGCCATGACCCACTGTGGCCATCATAGTACACTGCTCCTACCATGACTCAGAGAGGACATTCCGGTACACAAGTCCTGCCATGACCCACAGTGGCTATCCTGGTACACAAGTCGTGCCATAACCCACAGTGGCCTTAGTGGTACACAGATCCTGCCATGACCCACAATGGTCATCATGTTACACCGATCCTGTCATGACCCACAGTAATCAGGTACACAGGTCCTGCCATGACCCACAGTGGCATTCGTGGTACACTGGACCATCCATGGTCCACAATAACAATCGTGGTACACTGGTCCAACCATGACCCAAGCTATCCATCGTGGTACGCCGGTCATGCAGCGACCCACAGTGGCCATCCAGTTGCACCTAGTAAAGTAAAATAATTATTTTTATTATATAAATAGTTTAATTTTGCCTATGTACTCGTTTCCTAAGTAACTTTACCATTAAAATAATTGATTTATAGTATATTTCTTATACCAAAGTTACTGGTATAATCTGTTGTCACTTTTATACTTTCTGAAACAATAAAATGCAAAACGCAGGTGCATACTACGCAAAGGTATTCCGTAATGGAGTATGAATGAAAACCAATAACGTATATGACAGGATTTTATATGCATAGAAATAACATTGAAAGTACTCCCGTCTGTGGTAATACAGAATAGCCAATAACATCACTTCAGCTTTATATCGTGCAGATGAGTGCTAGCTTTAAATTGAAAAATGTTCAATAAACAAAATTGTTACGTACATCAAAATGAGAATTTCTACATTGTGTCAGCATTTTCTTATCGCATTTGAGGTACGTCGTTAGGAGTTTTGGTTACAAAGTCGTGTTTTGTAATCTGTGTTACTAGTATTGCTTCCTTTGAACATTGTTCTAAACACGTGAGAAAATAACGAGACAAAACTGCAACAGCTCTCTTAGATTAAACTCTGTTTCTCACCCCTCTTTGTTCCGGAGAATAGAACACAGGATGAATTAGAAACTAATTACGACGAAACTGCTTTGTACCGACTGTGACCTACTAAATCGCAGATTACAGATTAGAGTTAACACTCCAATAGAGGTAATCAGGATGTACCACATACAACGTGCAGTCCAATGGTTTGAGATGTATTTTGGTTTATCTAAAGTGATTATTTTCATGTAAATAGCTATGATTGTGTTAGACGAAGTAATGACTTTGATTACATATATTTGTATATTATTTCATCGCGGAAAAATGCAAATTTTCTAAAGTTGAAGAGTGAAGATAGATAGAAGTGTAGTAGATTCTTTGAAAGCTTCTTAGTAGGAGGAGAATCACGGCGGGTTCAAGATTCAAACAGCTTAAAACTCAATAATTTGTTCATACAAAAGTTTCAAATTCAAACTTTGTAACTATGTAACACATTTTAAGTTAATTCAGGCAATTCTTTTTTTGTATTAGCTTTAAATAAACTCATTCATTAAACTCTATGTATATTATTGTAATCAATTTCCAATCGTCCAAAACTAAATAACGAATAACAAAATCATTATAGTTCTGGCGTACTTTCAAAATTAATAGAGTTCCCTTTATATAAAGTATTATAAATCCCAATCGTCTTATAGTGAATGGTTTGGAATTTAGACCAACATCGGTCATAGGATGTAGGATCAACAATTACTATCACAATGCTCAAAGCAACTATGTATTTCTTTAAATGCTTGATAAGATTAAAGTTAGGAATGAGCATTCCTAACAGAGATATAAAAAAGCATTAAACAATAAAATGATAATATTTTTAGTCGTTACGTTAATTAAGATATTCTACTTGTTTTACAGTTTTGTCTTATGAGGCTTTGAAGAAATTATTGAACCTAATAGTTTAGTATTGGTCCTTTAATTTGCAGAACGCCAACAATTGAAGAGACAATAACGACCAAAGTGTTTTTTCTGACAAGTTTTAAAAGATATTTCACTATTTGAAGTTAATTTCTATTAGTCCTTAGCATAATTATTAGTTTCAAGTTCTTTTTTAATTATTATTATTATGCTTTTAGAGTTATTAAATTTAAAATAAATGATACTCTTCTTGATCGTAATAAAAACAATATCTAATCAGCTTATTTAATAAGTTCAATCTTTATATTAATTTTATTATGTATTGTAATTATTGTATAAAACATATTTTTAAATCGATTATTGGGGAAACTAATTCATAGGTTATTGTAAAACAGTATAATCAAGTTGTACACATTGACAGCGTGCATTATGACTGTTCTATCTTACCATAATTTATTATATTGTTCCAGATATAAGGTAAGCATGTACCAGTAATAGTCATGTGTATAAGGCTGGTAATTTATCTTCAGCAACACTAAAGAGTAGAGTGTGTTGCCTCTCCAAATGGCGCTGATAAGGCTTATCGCTTTGTGCTCTAATCAGCACCTCTGAAGGGGTGTAATTTAGCAGATCAGCTCTTGATTAAACCCATGGATTAATCATGTATACAAGAGCTCACATTCAGAGCGCTGCCTGCGACAGGCGAAATATAAAGTTTAGCGAGCTTCCACAGCTTCATGTGCACTCCGTAAAACAAAAATTTCCGTATAAAACGGCTACTGGTAATACACTAATGAATTAATCTAGTTATTTATCTTTCACTGTACTTATCTACAAATGGCAATTATTAATATATAACTCTTAGTTTAAAAATATTAATATTAACTCTTGAATCTACGTTTTGAAACCAATCACGAAATAGAACAATTATGCCAAGTTATTTTAACTTTGGTCAAGTTATTTTGTTACAATTAGTAATCCTAACAGTATAATAATAATTCTAAAAACATGAGTGAGAAGCTACGTACACTAAGGACTAATAGCAATGAACTTTAAATTGTGAACATATCTGATACACTGCAGTTTTAAACAGAGAAAACATGTTAGTCCTTATTATCTCTTCAATGTTGGCCTATGGTGTCGGCTGGACGAGTAGGCTGTGTGTATTCAGGATATGGATGTGTTTGACGCAATGTAAATAGCCACACAACCAGTCGCTTACTCTACCTACAGGTCTGAATATTGTACAGATGGTTTCTCACTGTGTATTTAATTTATATAAATAATATTAAACGGAAAATGTGACTAAACCCATAAAAATACTGTGAGATTTAAAAACACTAAAGCTATGGTTAACAAATAATTTTTTCCATCCATAAACTGCAGATATAATGGCTGATTTTAAAGAAAATACATAAAGAAACTAAACTATTATGTTTTTGGGTTTAACAATAAGGATTAATCAGACACGACTAACTTTGTCAAGACAAGTAAAACTTAAATAAGATGGTGTCAATTTGTTAGCCATTTAATGATGTCTAATTGGGTGAGTTCTAGCCAATCAAGATATGACTCCACCTCTATCATAAATTTATAAATAATAATAAAGGAAAACTTAATATATTCGGGTAAACCAATGTAATTCTTAGATCCGCCACTTGAATAATTGTCTCCAGAGTGAAAGCAAAATATTTAATAAATTTTAATTACGCTATTAGCGTTTTGAATAGTAATAATAGTACAAGATAGAGAAGTATCTCAGTTCCATAAAAAATATCTCCAAATTTTTTATTCCCTCATCATAAATAATAGGACTAACTGTAAAAGAGAGCACAAGGAAAGAGTGTGCTGTCTGACTACCTCCTCACCAAACTTGCAAAACTGAGCAAAATTACTCTACAATAAGAAACATGGTTACTTACCATTGGCCACAAACTGTACATCTTAACTCATTATACAACCCTATCTTAAAGCCAATACCAGATTGTAAAAACATTACGCGAGGTACTTCTTACATTCTACACACTGTCTTTGATTGTACTAATTACACTACTCATATTACTTGTAATTAACGTGATTGTTCATCTAATGATCGCCAATGAGTCGCATGGCCTCATATGAATTAATAAATTAAGTACATACATAAATAAATAAATACTTTCAATTATCATAAGTAAAGTGATAAAGGATTAACAAAACGGTAATATGGTAATATTATGCATTTGTTTTCTTATTTTAATTTCCCAAAGTGAATCAGAAGAGCAGCTGCTGTCTACTCGGTTACTCATACACAGGCATCATAAGATTAATTGTCGTCACTAAGCAAAATTTATAACCAATAACTCGATGTCTTATAATTAACTAAAATTTTTTAAGTGTTACTAATTTATAATGCGAGTTTCAAGTAAATACACAAATAACAGCTATAGTTTTGAAGACCCTTCCTTAAAACAGCTGATTTATATTAAAAATTAACGTACTTTATAACTTCAAATTATATCAAAATGTAGGTGTGTTTAAATAATTTATGAATACCAGTTTTAATTACGATAAAATAATAGGAATATTTCATTATTTTATACGCGTATCTTCATAAAAATAAATATAATTCAACACAGTTAATAAATATCATGAAAATCTCATATTATTGCTGTAAAATATGAACATTGAGGACGGCTTTAATAAAATAACGCTCTCAGGTACACTTGATGTTGTTCATGTTATACGCTTTCTGCTCCAGTAACGAGCATTAATTTCACACCAATGTACAACGCGCTGCAGGAAACGGATAATTGTTTTTTCAGATGATTGTTGCTTCATAACCAAACTCCGTGAATAATTCCCTTAGCTGGAGGGACTGATATTATTCGATGCAGGCAACTTATAAATGATCATTATAATTTAATTTCACTTATTTTATAATTTAATTTAATCAATAAAAATGCATATTCGACTGGTTATTGTCAGAGTGTTTAATGATTGGTTTACTGATAAGTGTTAAGTAAACTGAGATTAAATGACAGTGGATACGATCGATGTCGATATTCTATCGAAATATTTTTAATTGTATGTTAACAGCTCTAATTGTATCAAGAAGGTTGTGAACCGGAAGACGAGATAGTCAGAAAGAACAAACAAAGTTAAACATCGATAGTTTTAGTAAAATCGATAGTCTCATTCGTCAGTAAGATACCGGTATCGCCTGACTCTACAGAACGCACTACAATAAAACAAAATCTCTGCTTAGAATACATTATAACAGAATTTAACATCTCCAATTTTTTAAAAATAATGAATATGAAACATTTAAATTGCGATTTATGCATGAGCTTCAAAACAACAAGTAACTTACAATTTACTCCAGTTGAATAGTAAACCAGTTCTGAACGAATGGTTGGATGTTCGGTTTATTGAAAGAATGATAGATTTATTTCACTGTCAGTCATAATCAGGGTGACCAGACGCAAATTCTGATAAAAGGAGGAATTTTGGGGTTAAATAGGAGGATATTAAAGAAAAAAGAAGGAGAGTATTAAATAGTATAATAAATTTTTTGAACAGCATTTATTAATACATTATTAAAAAACACACATTATAAAAAAGTACTGAATTTGAGCGTATTATAAGTCAAATAAGAAAAGCTCAAATTGTATTTGTTTTGGACATATAAATCGAAAAACAAAATACTATTGAAGAATATATTGAGGGATATAAGTATTATTTGACGATATAATTGTGTACGTTTGTAGTTATTGTTAGAATTTTACTTTGAAAATTATAACTTTTTTGAACCTACATTTTTTGAATTATGATAAAAATAAATGTTGCAAAATAATTGGAATTAATTCATTGCATTTATTCATTACAATATTAGTTGACTATACTAACACACACACACACACACACACACACACACACACACACACACACACACACACACACACATATATATATATATATTATATATATATATATATATATATATATAAAGATTTATCACTATAACAGAAATATATATAACGTATTATAACAAAATTCATTCTGAAATCATTCATAACACATACACAGAAAATCAAGGGAAAATAGAGCTAAATCAGTTGTGTGGATAGAAGTAACAGTTACACTGTAAACAACATTCAACATACAACTGAATATAACAGCAGTTCACATGCCATGGCATTACGTGTGCGCTATAATATTGTTTCATGGTCTATCTGCGGAAATCGGAAGAGTTTTTCAATGCGATGCTATTTTAGAACATTTAAGCGGCGCCTAAAGTTGGACATTTTACATTATTTTCAAAAGCGTGGAGGACAGGAGAATGGACGTTATAAAGGAGGACATGTTCTCCTAAAGCCAAACGTCTGGTCACCTTGGTCACAATGCCTCTTGTAATTTTCGACCATCTTAAAAATAATTATAGACTTAAAAAAAATTAAATATGGAAAACACATTGTGACAATACTCTAATAACAATTTTTAAGTTTTAACTATCAATTTAAACCGGCATTTTATGAAAATAACAAAATATAAAAAACCTAATCATTTGAAAATTGACTCTTTTAAAGATAATTAAATGTTTGAAACAGAACAAACATGAAAAAGCTTATACAATTAAATATGACCTTCCATGAACTACATATCGGCAATACTGCCATCTAGCAGTCAAAGCGTATTATACCATTAATCGCAATGAGCTTTTTAGCGGTACCATGGAGACGCGTCATGCTGCTGAGTCACTGCGTATTGAATCATACAGAGCTGCTTAGCTGTGCCTTGATGACTAGTGGCTTGCCCACTGCATGCCAACTTACGACATGCTCCTTAGTCACTGCGTGCTGCTTAGCGGCCACGGTGCATCCAAGCTCACGACACACGACACCACGGTTCACCTAAACAGCGTGACACAAGACACCACGTAGCAGCCGAGCACACGACACCATGTTTCACCTAAACAGCGTGACACAAGGCACCACGTAGCAGCCGAGCACCTGACACCATGGTTCACCTAAACAGCGTGACACAAGACACCACGTAGCAGCCGAGCACACGACACCATGTTTCACCTAAACAGCGTGACACAAGGCACCACGTAGCAGCCGAGCACCTGACACCATTGTTCACCTAAACAGCGTGACACAAGACACCACGTAGCAGCCAAGCACACGACACCACGGTTCACCTAAACAGCGTGACACAAGGCACCACGTAGCAGCAGGGACACGACACAACGGTTCACCTAAACAGCGTGACACAAGGCACCACGTAGCAGCAGGGACACGACACAACGGTTCACCTAAACAGCGTGACACAAGGCACCACGTAGCAGCCAAGCTTACAACACGGTTCACCTAAACAGCGTGACACACGACACCAAGTAGCAGCCAAGCAGCACGACACAAGAAGCTACAGTGCAGTGTTTTATTGTTTACGTGTAATTTTCTTTCAACGTTCAATCAAGAAACAGTAATCTACTAAAAATTTTCAAATTAATTGTAACCTCGCCGGAAGTAGTAATGAGGTTCCTGGACCCTGAATATCATCTACATTTAGATAAATATCATACAGTGAATGTTCATTAAGAGCACTATAAATAATGTACGCCTCTTTGAACGTAAATATGGTCTCAAATCATCTACTCAATTTATCGCAATACGGAGAACTGATGAAGCACTTTACAAACTTGAACACTTGGCCCTTAAAGCCCACATTAGCGAAGTTGGGTAGGTAATTATACGTGTAATAGGTAGGTTAGATGCACAATTTGTTACTTGGAAAACTTTAATTGAGAGTGCTTCATTATTCCTTATTGTTTTATTGCTTTAGTTTTACTGCAATTGGTGCTTATTAAATAGGCTTAGTACGGAAATTACAATAAATTATTTAAGATAGTACACTTTATAAGAAATAAGAAATTATGTCTATAAGTAAACGTACTACTGATTTAAAATTATAAGATTCGTCCATTTACATAAAAATAAAACAATTATTACCCCTTTTTAAGAAGTGCAATGATTCTTGAATTTAACTATAACGATGGACATAATTCTACATTAAAACATACGCGTGGATTTGAACCAAAATTTGATATTCTTGATTAGATACTCCTCATAGTATCATAGGCGGTGTACTAACAGTTGCTGAAATTACAAGACCAAATTCTCTTCCATGGCTGTAAATATTGTATATGCAGTGGACACTATGATGTAGAAATAGCACCGAACTTGATTGACAATGCTTCGCATTAAATTGAGTGCTGAAATTACAACAAGACCAACTTCTTCTCTTCCAGAGCTGTAAATTTGAAAGAGCGATTTGTAGCCATAAGTTGGAAGTTCGTCGGAAGTTTACTGTTGTACTTGTCGGTGTGGGACGTCTGGAGGAGTGGAGCTCACATTCTTAGTCACAAGTTCCCATTTAATGCTTAACATTCTGTTTTTCATTTAAGAAAATATGTCCAGAAAATATCAACTCAAATTAAAATTTGTATTTCAGCAGCTTAAACTTGAGAAGTCACCACGATTATGAACTGTAACGATTTAGCCAACATATTAAAATACTTCATAACACTGATATTGTACTTGAACTGGTAGTGAAAATAAACTAAAATACATACATGTATAAGTAGTTATGTGTGGCTCTTATAGCACATTAAATACAAAAAAGGTTGACAAATCGCCTCAGAAACTTATGCACACATGTAACTTAACCCCTTATATTATGGTTTAATATAAATAATGACTGTTTTATATTTATTATTAACTAATTTAAATTATATTATATTATAAATTTTATATAATATTCATCTATAATATTAAGATTTACTTTATACTTGTTTACCTTAAAAATTGTTGCATCTGTATGTTGTTTTCTTCTAATGTACTCCTAGTTGTGATTTGGTTATAAAATGTAAAAATAACGTGAAATAAATATCAAAACGATAATTGATTACCAGTTTTAATTTTTTATTTATTCATGTTCTATTGCAAATATCACCTTCTTAACTCGAAATTGAAGAGTTTCCATATCAAACATAAAGCGCATGACTTTCTTATAAGACATAAATAAAAGGAGTAAGTAGCTTTTATGATCAGGTTGTTTCGTGAATGACAAGATTTATATATCTATCTATCTATATATATATATATATATATATATATATATATATATATATATATATATATATATATATATATATATAATAGTAGAACTCATTATATAAAAAGTAAGTTAAGCAGAACAGAAGCCTAATCATTTAAGTGTAATGGTAATATGTAAATAAACTCAACAACAATAAAAACATATAATATTTCTAATTGATTTGGGTTCGGTAGTTCAATTAATTTATCTGATTAATGTACAGTTTATACAATTAAGTGAACCAATCTATATGAATTAAATTTTAAAAAGCGGTCGTTTATTCATTCAATTAAAATAACCGATTAATGGCAGTAATAACTGACTAATTGGTCGGTTATAAAACCATTCAGTTACCCAAAACAATAACACTGAGCGTTATGTTAATAATATTTTGCGGATATCTACCAGATCAGCTGATAAGAGTATCGCAGTGCAGACTCGACACACATGTAGACACCGCTTGCCTGTCTACTGGTCTAGGCTATAGTAGCATGACGTCATATCCCGGCAATTGAAACGTATCTTCCTCTACACTTTAAATCTTGAATTCCGCCAGAACAATCGAATTATATGTTTCTGGCAGATACCAGAGGTACATGTATAGTTCTTCAAGTATTTTGTAATCTTGGAATATTTATTACAAATGTTTTTAAGTTCCAGGTTTATTAATAACAGGATTATTTTGAATAAATATATTAAAATACTATATTTCCAGTTAATTATTTATTTGCCATCATTTATGACACTACCGTCTGCCTATTCACACTCAGAAATCTGACAATCTGTTTCAGGGAAGTAACACGTATAGTTTAACACGTTAATTCTATTTAGCAAATATATTAACTCCCTTAGTCCAAACATACTTCCAACGACAATGTTTAAACTTTCTTTCTATTAACCAAAAGACTGTTTTACGAGTTTAGATTTTCATAACGAAATATTAGTTATTGGCACAATTACATCAAGATTATTATAATTTACTTTTGTTTTTTAGCATTATTTGGGAATAAATCTCGGAGTTTCCTGTGGAAAAGATGTTTCTAAAACAAGATGGGGTGTGAGCAGGGTAGTTATAATAGTTAGATGTTAACATCACGGTTGTCTGTCCAAGAGATGTGTCTGAGATGAGATGAGGTAAGAGCAGGACAGTTGTAATTGTTCGGTGTTAACATCACGGTTGTCTGTGTAAGAGATGTGTCTAAGACGAGATGAGGTGAGAGCTAGGTAGTTGTAGTTGTTAGGTGTTAACATCACGGCTGGCTGGGGAACACTTCCATTAGAACTTTAGATTGTAGATGACTTGCCTGTTCTCTTATTCAAAAACTCCTACAGCTGATTAACACTGTTCTTTTTAACATTGCTTTCTTTGTTAGAATAACTTTATTATGTGTGCAGAACTAAAAGTACAAGTTATAAATAAAATGGATATCAAATATAAAATGCTTTAATTTTTGAGTGTTGTCCCGATATTTTGTGGACAATTAGTTTTCAATTAGCATAATTATAAACGTTTTTCTATATAGAAACGGAATTAAAACTTACAATGTATCACGCTTATATCAAAGCATATTTCTTGTATAATTTTAAATATTAATTTAACGATAAATTCTAAGATGGTTGGTTTTAATTCCAATTCTTCATTTTTACTGTATTTCAAATTTTAAAAAACTATTATAATGTTTACAAGGTGTGTTTGCGTCTCCCTGTGTATGTGTTACGATGCATCTTTCCTGTTCTGTACTCCGACCAATGTAACATTAAATTTCTAGTAACAATACCTATAATATAACTCTTTATACTCAAACACTAATTCAGTCTTGAGAACATTGACATGTTAAGATATGAATTTACATTATCTTACAATTTATTGTAATTTAAACTAAATTGAGTTGTGGTAGGTAACTGGTTTTAGGTAAGGCCATAACAGTAAACTAACGTATGTAAACACAGGTTATATTTAAGGTAAATGACACGAAAGTACATGAAACAATGTTTGACAAAGGACAAGCTCCGAGTCGTAGCACAAACAACAAGGAATATTTCTGTGCAGCTGTCAAAAGGACAATAAAACGAGGCCACAAATTGCTGAAATTACAGAGGTTTTGTCCAGACGAAACACAACAAACACACTTTCTGATGAGTTTCCTTTGTTTTTAGAAAAGTAATTCTTGTAAAACTTCACAACTCCATTTGCAGCTGTACAATTGCTTATTACATTTATTATCACTGACAATTATAGTGCTACTGTGTCACTTAAACTTCGGTAAGTACATTCATTACAAAGAAATGTGGGTGATTCTAATAGCGCTATTAGATGTTAAGTTTAATAGTATTGCGTTATGATAAGAAAGTGTTTATCTGCATCATTTTAACAGGTTTTTCATGCATTCAATTACATTTAGCGTTAGGTGTAATTTTTGTAACGAAACCACTATAATTCCATTATTACTATTTTCTTTGGAATATCCAAATTTGTATTATGTAACATACTACATGTGCAATAAAATAAATAGTAAGTGTGTTTAGTGATGAAAGCATTCCTTGTAGATCATTAGGTTCACAAATTTTATAAAATTATCCATTTATAACTACAGTTGAGTTTCACTTCATAATGTTAAATTAAAAAATGAATGTTTAGCATACTAAAAAATACATTCCGACAAGCTATTTATATGTTAGAAACTGACCTTTACCATTGGTGTAGCTATTGGTATAATTAATTGCATTCTGGCAGTAAATAAAAAATCATTTACATATCCTAATAATCTGTACTTCACCAGTGCTGTAGCTGTTGGTATACAAAATTACTTTCTGGCAGTAAATAACATCTCGTTTATATATTAGGATCTGTACTTCACCAGCAGTGTAGCTATTTGTGTAAATGATTACATTCTGTCAGTAAATAACAACTCATTTATATATTAGGATCTATACTTCACCAGCAGTGTACCTATTGGTTGTAAATGATTACATTCTGTCAGTAAATAACAACTCATTTATATATTAGGATCTATACTTCACCAGCAGTGTAGCTATTGGTTGTAAATGATTACATTCTGGCAGTAAATAACATCTCGTTTATATATTAGGATCTATAATATTCACCAGCAGTGTAGCTATTTGTGTAAATGATTACATTCTGTCAGTAAAATAAAAACTCATTTACATATTAGGATCTGTACTTCACCAGTGCTGTAGCTGTTGGTATACAAAATTACTTTCTGGCAGTAAATAACATCTCGTTTATATATTAGGATCTGTAATTCACCAGTAGTGTAGCTATTGGTTGTAAATGATTACATTCTGTCAGTAAATAACAACTCATTTATATATTAGGATCTATACTTCACCAGCAGTGTAGCTATTGGTTGTAAATGATTACATTCTGGCAGTAAATAACATCTCGTTTATATATTAGGATCTATAATATTCACCAGCAGTGTAGCTATTTGTGTAAATGATTACATTTTGTCAGTAAATAAAAACTCATTTACATATTAGGATCTGTACTTCACCAGTGCTGTAGCTGTTGGTATACAAAATTACTTTTTGGCAGTAAATAACATCTCGTTTATATATTAGGATCTGTAATTCACCAGCAGTGTAGCTATTGGTGTAAATGATTACATTCTGTCAGTAAATAACAACTCATTTATATATTAGGATCTATACTTCACCAGCAGTGTAGCTATTGGTTGTAAATGATTACATTCTGGCAGTAAATAATAACTCATTTACATATTAATAACTGTCCTTTACCAGTAGCGTAGCTACTGATATAAATAACTACCTTTAAATTCAAACATTAATTATTGCAGTATGCAAATTTTCAAAATTGTATTTCAAGCTTAAATAACCTGATAAATATAAATATAATTAATAATAAATAAAATGTCTACTCTATTATTATTTACCTCCAAATTGCATTTATTGTATTGTACACGTTTAGACAAACAACTACCATGCACTCAACTCAATATCACAATCTGTCAGCAACAGACAGAGTTCAATTTACTGATCCTAGGGTTTGCCATGAAGTCATCAATAGAACAAAAGGCTCTGAACACTAAAAGATCTCTTAATCAAGGCTGAAAATTATTCTTACATACCAGTTCTTGCACTTCGGGAGTTTTCTACTTGATACTATCGTGCACGAAAACCTGTGACAAGAGGCTAGTTTACATAGTATTTTGAACTATTTATGTAAAATATGATATTGAATATTTATTGTACTAAACAATTTATTGGATAATTAAATCCGACAAATGGTAAATTTTGTACGTGCGTCATCACTCGTGTACTACGCAGCGTACATACTTCACTTGTTACCGGTTAAGCGGTCACCTGAATCGTTGTCACGCTTTAGTGTGATTTATTTAACCATTGAAAGAATTTAAAATTATTATAATAAAAATAATTTATCAGTTTTTCCTTTAATGCAGTTTGAGTCTTGTGCGAGATGTCATCGTTTGTATTATTAATACTTACTTTTAGCGGGAAATTCCACATTTAATTATTAACTGTAATTTGTATATTGCCGGATATTTGCCATTGTTCAGTCATACAACAAAGTGAGTAAAACTACGTTTCTAGATCGGCAATTTAATATCTTCTTCAGGTAAAGGACTATGACTACATTCTAAGTTAAAGTAAACAAAACATACCAGAGCGTTGCGACATGTAAAAGTCATGAACCCACAACAGCCATTTTGTTTGTCTATTCCATTCACAGTAGCTGTGAAACATACACTTAATTAAAACGTGTTATTCTCACCATTATAATTATTATCTACAGTAATGGGCTTCAAACTTATTATAAACAACTGGAATAGACACACAAGATGGCTGTTGTTGCTCCTAACTTATGCGTGTCACAACGCTGTGGTATATTTTGTTTACTTTAACTTAGATTGTAGTCATGCATTTACTTAGTCCTTTACCTGAAGAAGAGATCAAATTGCGGATCTCAAAACTTAGTGTTACTGATTTTATTCTATCACTGAATAATGGTAAATGTACGGAAAAATCATTTATCATTATATACATAAAAATATATTTTCAACAGCATAAATATATAACGGTAATAACTATTTCCTGATATAGCTGTTCAATACTAGATTTTAGCTTAATATATGGTAAAAAATCTAACATTTTCTTTCATCGTAAGCCATTTACTTTCTTGTACATATTTTATTTTTATTTTCTTGTGTATTCATGAAATGTTGTAACTGTTTGTAGTATTTAGAAGGCAAGACACGAGGAAATGTCTAAATATTGTATTATTTAGTGAAAAGGCTGTATTGGAATTTGCGGTGATCGTAAGATTGGGCTGAACTCTTATCAGGTGACCTCATCTCTGTAGCTATCTGGAGTTGGCTCTGCTGTTATCGATCCATCGTTTAACTTAATTTTATTAAC
Source organism: Homalodisca vitripennis (assembly GCF_021130785.1). Taxonomy (NCBI): domain Eukaryota; kingdom Metazoa; phylum Arthropoda; class Insecta; order Hemiptera; family Cicadellidae; genus Homalodisca; species Homalodisca vitripennis. Next base: position 221,444,795 of record NC_060208.1, on the reverse strand, counting down.
AGTAAGGCTGAAAATTCAACAGTGAAACTGTTTATTACTTTCCATTGTCGTTACTAAGTTATCACATAAATAGCGAATTTTTAGCAACGTCCATTTCTATGAGGATCTTTTTACAAAACGTTTTAAATTATTTGTGAAATTTATATTATGCGGCGTACGTTTAATAATTTTGCACGGTTTTGTTCTTGTTTAGGTAAATTTTATGGCTTAATTACCTAGACATTATTTTTGACTTTTTTAACTTAAAGCTGCTATTTAAACCTAATCTGCACCTATTAGTATAAACATATTTGTAAGGTAATCATGAAATTTCTTATACGTCTTACTGACACCATAAATTGTAAAACTTGCTATACCCTGAAGTTCATACCTAACCAACTCTTAATCAATAAAACATTCTTTTGGAGGACTCACTACCCATATCTAAGCAGGTAGAAAAAATTTAAGACACTTATAAGATTTTATAAATAGATTTCCCTTACTTGATACTAATAAATTCCTTACAAAACAAACCACTTATTATTGATACAGTACTGTTCCAGCCATTATTCCTGTATAGGCATTAATAACTACATTAAATGTCATGCTTGTGACAACATTAAATGGAGGCTGCAGAAGGAACGATATTGTGTTGGAAGTTAATTATGTAAGAGAATACATGAATAATTTGACTAACGTGCTGCATAAATTTAAATAATCTATAATGTTATTTCATATTTTCGTTGAATCAATACTAATAGCAATTTCTACTTTCACTCCTGAGCAGCTAAGTATTCAAACATAATTATTTATTGAACTTCTATAATTTTACTTATTTTTAAATTAAGAATATTTGAGTACTTATCAACGGTATAGCTTCTTGGCCTTTTGGTTAAGATCAAACTGCTTTTTGGCATAGACAAACCAAAATCATCAAAATTTAGCGAAGGTTTACCCATGCACGAGAGCACTTCCTGATGGTGATTCCGGGGGGTTTTGGAACACACCCCTGACAGCTTCACCCGTCCTAAAGGATAGCTAGGCGGCGCGTCTCGCCGACCCTCCCTAATAATACGCCGAGCCAAGGAGTCGTCCGGGGGTGTTCAATGTGGGGGTTTCGCTGCCCCCCTTCAACGACATCCGAGACCCCTGCTTCCGCTGTATTTTTGTACAACTCCTCAGAAACCGACTTCCCTCTCTTCACCGCTGGTTCTGCTCGCTCCGCTGCGGCCATTGCAAGCAATATTCAGCTTGTGGCGGAGGACCTCCATCTCCATCCGCTTCGTGGGCCACTGCGTCTCACCCTCCTTCTCCTCTGCGTCAGCGGAGACCTCTGTGTCATGAATAATAGTACCTGCGTCACCTGCTGTACCTGATGTTTTTCCGGCGTGCCTCCAGCTAAAACGCCTCTTCCTGCTCAGGCGTCTCCATCTTTGTATGCTGCTCCGGCGGCTACAGATTCGGCATCTCCGGTCTTGGCGTGCCCTGCCCTAGCTCATCCCTTACCGGAGCCCTTTCCGAGCCCTTCTTCATCGTTTGGCTCCTCACCCATTTTAATGAGACCGTTGTAACACAGATATGTGTATTTTATATTATGGTATAGCTTAATTTGGTTCAATTAAATATAGTTTCAGGGAATCTGTTGTGTAATATTTATTTCACACACTATAACGTGGTGTCCGATATTGGTACGAGTAGGATAAGGTGTGTTTCATACAGACATGGTATACTCTCACTTCAAACCACTCTATACTCAAGTGTTGTTTAATCCAAGACAAAGGGTTTTCATTTTCAAGAACCAACATGAATACTTAGGTTCGAAGTTTAGGCTTTACTATCAAGTGGTTGAATAAAACAAATATTCTTAGCAATGTTGCAGGAAACTATACATACTTCCTTCACTAATCAACCTATAATGGCTGAAATTAAATGTAAAAATGTGTGGGACCGATTCTGAGAATAAGTTGAGCAAAGATAATGAATGTAGCAACATCAGATAAAAGCATCCATTAAAAGTCAGTGGTAAATAGATAAGCATGGCAGACAATAACGTGGCTTTGATATAAAAGCGTCGACTTATTTATTTATTTATTTATCAACGGTCCCACCATTTTTACATTAAAGTACTTATTTGCTATATATTAACATTTCAAGACAGCTTAAAATATCTTACAAAAAAACTACCCAGGTAAGTTACTAGGTTAGTTACTTCGGACTAGCCTTTTAATATTTTCATGATATAAAAAACAAATATTATAGTTGCAGAGTCTTTTAAAACCTTAAAATAATAAATATTTTACTATTTTGAATAAATGTGTATTGAATTTACCTTGAACTTTTAATAAATATTTCAATAAACTTTTATGTCAGAACCACTGAGTTTTGTTACAAAACTCTACGCTGGGTAGCGGTTCCGTTGATTGAATTTAACCCACTGTCGTCCATGATAAGTTGATTGAATATGACAGCAATAATACTGTTGTCATATTGTACATGGATAACATTTTAACACACTTTTTGTATACGTTGCTATAAAGTTTGCTGCAAACAATATTCATACTGAATGCAATAATTAACATAAACTTTCTAGTGTACAGTTTTGATCAATTTAATTAACATTGCTTAATGTGGTGTTTATTCCATAAGCATGATTATCCTGTAATTGATAATTAACTACGTACGTGTATTTGTTCTATAATTCTATTAAATTTTAATAGAAATAATGGCAATAAATTCGCAGTAATAAGTATTAATAGAGAAACACCTGTATTATTAGCACACCTGTGTCAGATTACAATATGAATATTATTGTGAGCCTATTACTCATACAGCTGCTGCAATCACTGTGTCTTTATACAGCTCTTTCTGATTGTTTTAATAGCTTGATTAATACAGTATTTTGTACATCATCCGATTTATATATATACTATTATATGAAGATGTCATGATTTCTGCCTATTTGTTCATGTGTGTGTTATTCAATCACGCAAAAACTACTGCACCGATTGTATTGAAATTTTACATATATATTCTTAGGATCCCTAGTTGACATATACACCTCTTTCTATTTAAAAATGCCTTCGGGCTACTCTTAACTCCCACTTATCTTTACAATCTCTTCTTTTGGCAGATAATGAGTGTGTTTTTTTAATCACCTCTTTACATGTTAATGTAAACATTATAATGTGACAAAATAAATATGTGTCTTTTTATATCAAATACCATTTTCAATTTGTTTACGTTTATAGCTTGAAAGTATACAGTGAGCCTAAATATAACCACATTTCTTTCAGCCTTTCATGAAACACTGTTAAGCACAGAGGTTATCCGGATAATAAAACTGAAATTTTATTAGAAATACATTTTAAACTGTAAATTTCAGAAAGTAGAGTTCTCAGAACTGCGTATGTATATATTTACTTAATTATGTTGCAAACTAAAAAACACAACTATTTAACCAAAAATACATTAGACCAGAAAAATTAACGATTTCCGAAAATAGGCTTTTTATGGCCGAAGTGGGTTTTTCAGATCTGTGTATGTATATATACTTTCATGATCTGTCCAACAAGGAAAACGCAACCATTTCATAGGAAATATATTTAATATAGTTAATTTGAACCAGAAGTGTTCATGCACGCGCAAAACTTAAAATAAAATCATTCGTAATTTCACTTAACACCTGAGGCTATTAACTATGAACGCTGTAATAACATGAACCTAAAACATGCCCACTTCGTTAACTGAAAAGCTAAGGTCTTCGCATTTAGGATTCCTCCACACTTATACTTATAACTAAAATTGTTGGAGCTATTACAATAAAAGTCATATAATATTGTGAAGAATGACAATTAAAGCCATCCAAAAACTGTTTTTAAATACTGTCTCGTTCTCCGACTTCGGAGTCTCAAAAGCAACTCTCTACTTTTTTAAATTTATATCTAAAACGGACCAGAAGATTAGAATATATTTGATTAACTATTACTTACCTTAGGATCGTCTGGAGTCCTATTTAAAATTAATATGCCCATGGTGTTACTGTTGTATTGTTAATGAAATTTAGTGATAAGTCACAGGTTATCTATATAAAATGCTTGTCAGGTAGGTTAAAAATATTATAATATGATTTAGTCAGACAAATAACGTAATCAATAATGTCAAGGAGTAAATTTACTACAATCTAATATTGGCATCAACATGCGTGAATACATTCTTTGACGTATAGAAGTTCAAATGTACTGGAAACTCATAATTTTATAACTTTATATTTTTATCGGGTTAATTATTTTAAGCAAAGACACTAGGAGACCAAATGCTGGAACCAGCATACGCTTATTTCAAACTCTGTAATTTATTACTCATATGCGTGGCGTTAAATACCTTACACAGGTAAGTTTAAAACTAAACCATATTTAACGTTTGTATGTTACATCATACTATCCGTTGAGCTCAATGTGAAAATTAAGTAACAAGTTTGGATGAATGCTGATTATTACGTAATATCCTTTTCCCTCAAAGTTATTACACCTAAAATATTGTATTTGCGTTGAAGAAAACATATTATAAAAAATTAAAATTATATTTAAAATTTAAAAGAGCAAAATTTGTGTTTAAATTAATCACAATGACTACAGAGTTATTAATATTTTTCTATGAACCAGTATAGGCTCCGTCGGCGGTATAACGTTTATAATATGAATTTATATAACATTATTATCTTAAAGATGCTTCCAGTAAATGGAGAATAGAAAGCTTGATATCCAGTTTGGCTTTGAATGTAGACAAATATTTTGTTACAATACAAGGAGAATAATATATTATGGACTTGAGCAAAAACAACATGGCTGGCAGTGACACTGGGCTGAGTTATCACACCCTTCTCCTAATGTGCTACACCTTCACGATTCCAGTATTGAGTGATCAACAACATTAGTATTGTGCGATGGGTACCCCCCTCCCATCGTCGGGACCACGAAAGGAGGGATGGAGTGCGGAGAACGAGTGGACAGCAGCGGCAGTCTGGTGGGAGGTGCGAATGAAGACGACAGCGAGAGCCACACCAGGGGTCCTATGTGAGCCGCCTTCCCCGGTCGGGTCATTAGGTCGGGCCTGCGCTTTCTGTACGTCACAACCCTTTTGTCGGTTAGGGTTGATCTGCGAGTTATATAAGAGTGTGGTCGCGTCTGGAGCCAGTGAGCGGCTATATTTGTATTAAACATCGGTAATACAGCAGTTGAAGTGTTTGTTCCTTCCACAACACCACCCCTCCGGTCATCACCCGCCGTGTTGAGGTGGGCCTCAGCACACCAGCCAAGTAGTCAAACTTTCACCCCCCTGTGGCGGTATACGTCACAAATTTTGGTGGAGGCGCCGGGTATTAAGTAATTAACAAACGTTGGTATTACAAGATTTTAATTTTTACGTTGTCAGTCGTAGGAATATAATTTTGCTGTTTAGTTCACTGATAAATAACAATACAAGCATCAACAACATAGGTAGCATTGACACTAAACAAAGCTACCACACACTTCTTCTAGTGCGCTAAACCTGTACAATTCCAATATTGAGTGATCAAAAAACATTATTATTACAAGACAATAACTGTTGCGTTGTCATTCCTAGGAATATATTTACCTGGTTAGTAGTTAGACATGTTAGAAAATCACTGGCATGTCCACTTCTAATCGAGTACAACATGTAAAGGCGGTAAAGCTGTAAACCTGGTTTCTTGTGTCCTGATTCGATGCCGCCACGTAAACAATTTACCCTCGGCAAAACAATCTGGGTCTTACATAATATCGTATAAAAACAAAATAAACTACGATAAGGGTGAATAAATTTATAGACAATAATTTAAATCCTGCAGGACCTGTGACAAATGAACTGCATTACTCTCGTATGTTTTGTAAAATCCATAAAACCCAAACAATTATTAAAAAAATGTTTATTAACTGTATTTAATGGTCTCGAAAGAATCTATGAAGAGATACTACACTTCTGTAGGTGTTTTAATATCAGTATTTCAGTATTCTTGCTTAATATTAGTACCGAAATTATTGTCAATTCAATGAGAACAACAACATGAAGAGATTTATATGTACCGTACTTTAATTGAATTAGCTTAATTAATTGTTCTTGTGTAATAGTAGTACAGAAATTGTCAATTCAATGAGAAAACAAGATGGAGTGATGTATATGTATCGTAATTTCGTTTTCCAACAATTCAGTTCTCAGATATTCTTATTTACATGGTTATATTTTAAGAATATTTTTTGAATATATGTATGTGAACAACAATACGATGTGATGTATATGTACCGTATTGGGATTACAGTATGCATATGGATTACTAATGTGTACATTCTTGTATAATAGAAGTACGGCAATTTTCTATTCAATGTGACCAACATGATGTGATTTATATCAATAGCATCAGTGTGTTCTTATCATAATTGAGTACTACTGTATATTCTTGTATAATAGAAGTACGGCAATTTTCTATTCAATGTGACACAACATGATGTGATTTATATCAATGGCATCGGAGTGTTCTTATCATAATTGAGTACTACCGTATATTCTTGTATAATAGAAGTACGGCAATTTTCTATTCAATGTGACCAACACGATGTGATTTATATCAATAGCATCAGTGTGTTCTTATCATAATTGAGTACTACCGTATATTCTTGTATAATAGAAGTACGGCAGATTTTCTATTCAATGTGACCAACATGATGTGATTTATATCAATGGCATCGGAGTGTTCTTATCATAATTGAGTACTACTGTATATTCTTGTATAATATAAGTACGGTGGATATAAATTCAATGCGAACAACATCATGATGTGATTTATATGGACCGCATCGGAGTGTTATGATCATAATAGATTACTATTGAATATTCTTATTTAATATAAGTACAGCAGATGTTAATTCAATGCGAACAACATCATGATGTGATTGATATGGACCGCATCGGAGTGTTATTATCATAATGGATTACTACTGAATATTCTTGTATAATATAAGTACGACAGTTGTTCAATTCAAATGTGAAACTAAACACTAACGATGATGATTATATATTACGCATCTTTAAGTATTATTGAATATTGTGAACAATATTTACTAGATAAATATTTATAACACAATACAATATAAAGATACGTACAATAATTAGTTAGGGCTAAGGCATAGGATAAAATATTTTATGAGTGAGATTGGGTTGTAAACTCTAATATTTTACGTAAGTATAACTTTTTTACTGGACAAACATGTCAAAAGAAATTGGAAAAAGCGAGTGTAATGACATGAATGAATATCACAGATGGGGAAGTAAGCCACAGCAGCCGAGGTAATTACTATTGACGTGACATGATGTATGATACTGGTGACCGACCTACGATGGAGAAATGTTTAGCGAATGTACGCAGGGTGAAAAATTGCATAAACTTATGATAAGGTGCTTATTATTTGTATTGTCAATGAGTTGACAAAACAATAATAACAATACACAATATGTACAGTAGTATCCGTACGTTAAGATAAAGTAAAGATCATGTATTGTAATCTCAGTTGCCATTTACTAATTAAAAGACATGAACAACAACTATGTAGACATATTTTAAGTGTGAAATTGACTGGTCATAATGTGATATGTTATAGTATTACTATTTGCGTTAACACACATAATCACGGTACAATTATGTAATGCAATTACTTCAGCCATAAAAGATGTGTTGATCAGCCAAGAATGTTTATCAGAATTTGAGTTGTAAGATTATAAAACAAATTTAAAACATTAGGATAACGTTCAGATGAACGGTTCATTTTTGTTACATACTGTTGTTCTGGTGTATTCTGAAGACGGCTCGTGTTACACTGTGTTGTTATGATATAGTCTGATGACGGCGCTTGTTACAGTGTGGTGTTCTGATGTAGTCTGACGACGACTCGTGTAACACTGTGTTGTTATTATATAGTCTGATGACGGCGCTTGTTACATTGTGGTTTTCTGATGTAGTCTGATGACGGCTCGTGTTACAGTATGGTTTTCTGATGTAGTCTGATGTCGGCGCTTGTTACATTGTGGTGTTCTGATGTAGTCTGATGACGTCATGTGTTACATACTGCTGTTCTGGTGTATTCTGATGACGGCTCGTGTTACACTGTGTTGTTATTATATAGTCTGGTGACGGCGCTTGTTACATTGTGGTTTTCTGGTGTAGTCTGACGACGGCTCGTGTTACACTGTGTTGTTATTATATAGTCTGATGACGGCGCTTGTTACATTGTGGTTTTCTGATGTAGTCTGATGTCGGCGCTTATTACATTGTGGTGTTCTGATGTAGTCTGATGACGTCATGTGTTACATACTGCTGTTCTGGTGTATTCTGATGACGGCTCGTGTTACACTGTGTTGTTATTATATAGTCTGATGACGGCGCTTGTTACAGTGTGGTGTTCTGATGTAGTCTGACGACGACTCGTGTAACACTGTGTTGTTATTATATAGTCTGATGACGGCGCTTGTTACATTGTGGTTTTCTGATGTAGTCTGATGACGGCTCGTGTTACACTGTGTTGTTATTATATAGTCTGATGACGGCGCTTGTTACATTGTGGTTTTCTGATGTAGTCTGATGTCGGCGCTTGTTACATTGTGGTGTTCTGATGTAGTCTGATGACGTCATGTGTTACATACTGCTGTTCTGGTGTATTCTGATGACGGCTCGTGTTACACTGTGTTGTTATTATATAGTCTGATGACGGCGCTTGTTACAGTGTGGTGTTCTGATGTAGTCTGACGACGACTCGTGTAACACTGTGTTGTTATTATATAGTCTGATGACGGCGCTTGTTACATTGTGGTTTTCTGATGTAGTCTGATGACGGCTCGTGTTAAACTGTGTTGTTATGATATAGTCTGATGTCGGCGCTTGTTACATTGTGGTGTTCTGATGTAGTCTGATGACGTCATGTGTTACATACTGCTGTTCTGGTGTATTCTGATGACGGCTCGTGTTACACTGTGTTGTTATTATATAGTCTGGTGACGGCGCTTGTTACATTGTGGTTTTGTGATGTAGTCTGACGACGGCTCGTGTTACACTGTGTTGTTATTATATAGTCTGATGACGGCGCTTGTTACAGTGTGGTGTTCTGATGTAGTCTGATGACGGCGCTTGTTACATTGTGGTGTTCTGATGTAGTCTGATGACGTCATGTGTTACATACTGCTGTTCTGGCGTATTCTGATGACGGCTCGTGTTACACTGTGTTGTTATTATATAGTCTGATGACGGCGCTTGTTACAGTGTGGTGTTCTGATGTAGTCTGACGACGACTCGTGTAACACTGTGTTGTTATTATATAGTCTGATGACGGCGCTTGTTACATTGTGGTTTTCTGATGTAGTCTGATGACGGCTCGTGTTAAACTGTGTTGTTATGATATAGTCTGATGTCGGCGCTTGTTACATTGTGGTGTTCTGATGTAGTCTGATGACGTCATGTGTTACATACTGCTGTTCTGGTGTATTCTGATGACGGCTCGTGTTACACTGTGTTGTTATTATTTAGTCTGATGACGGCGCTTGTTATATTGTGGTTTTCTGGTGTAGTCTGACGACGGCTCGTGTTACACTGTGTTGTTATTATATAGTCTGATGACGGCGCTTGTTACATTGTGGTTTTCTGATGTAGTCTGATGTCGGCGCTTGTTACATTGTGGTGTTCTGATGTAGTCTGATGACGTCATGTGTTACATACTGCTGTTCTGGTGTATTCTGATGACGGCGCTTGTACAGTGTGGTGTTCTGATGTAGTCTGATGACGGCTCGTGTTACACTGTGTTGTTATTATATAGTCTGGTGACGGCGCTTGTTACATTGTGGTGTTCTGATGTAGTCTGATGACGTCATGTGTTACATACTGCTGTTCTGGTGTATTCTGATGACGGCTCGTGTTACACTGTGTTGTTATTATATAGTCTGGTGACGGCGCTTGTTACATTGTGGTTTTCTGATGTAGTCTGATGACGGCTCGTGTTACACTGTGTTGTTATTATATAGTCTGATGACGGCGCTTGTTACAGTGTGGTGTTCTGATCTAGTCTGATGACGGCTCGTGTTACACTGTGTTGTTATTATATAGTCTGGTGACGGCGCTTGTTACATTGTGGTGTTCTGATGTAGTCTGATGACGTCATGTGTTACATACTGCTGTTCTGGTGTATTCTGATGACGGCTCGTGTTACACTGTGTTGTTATTATATAGTCTGGTGACGGCGCTTGTTACATTGTGGTTTTCTGATGTAGTCTGATGACGGCTCGTGTTACACTGTGTTGTTATTATATAGTCTGATGACGGCGCTTGTTACAGTGTGGTGTTCTGATCTAGTCTGATGATGGAACTTATTACATTGTGCTGTTATGATATAGTCTGATAATTTTGCATGATACAGAGTGCTGTCGTGATGTATTCTGATGATGGCGCGAGTTACGGCTGGGTTTACTCACTTAATAGCCAGCAGTTCTTCAGAGCAAAAAAAATAATTCCCATAATCCCACAACTAACGTTGGGATAATCTTACAGGTAAACGTTGAGTGAGCTGCAGCTGTATGCTCTATAGCAGTGGAAGCAACTTTGTTTCATTTGTCTAATATACCTTAGATATACTGTTTAATCGAGACAAATAACTGCATCAAAAAAGCAGAGTTATACAAAAAGAAATTTTAAAATCCATATTCCCAAACAGGGTTTAAAGCCCGTTTAAAAATGTAAAAAGCGTTTTAGAGCATTGACAAGTTTATAGCACATGATCGGGTGACGGAACAACCAGTATTACGTAATTTTGCGATAAGAAAATGTCCTGTGAATGATAATCCTGTATACTTAAAATAATCCTAAAATGGATTACTGTGCTACCGTGAAGGATTTATCCGTTGGTTAATGGATAATACGATTAGTAATTTTGGAACTAAGAGGCAAATCAGAGAATGGCAGTGATTCAGCGCTGTATAGAGCAGTACGTGTTAATATATGTAGGCGTCCATTCAGAGTCTACATTTACATTTGAAAATTTCTACTTAATATGTTAATTTATTGCAATATTTATTATTTTATTATGTTCCGGTTTTAAAGTGAACATAAAATTTATGAAAATAATTTTGTTTACTACTTAACTGTTGATTCATTTAAAGAATAAATAAATATTTTATTACTTATCTATATTTATAAACTATAGTATATTTTTAAGATAATAATACAGCACTAAAAATATATAATTATTAAATTTAATGCAGCCATTTATACACTTTATTAAACTGACTAATAATACCTTCAAATTTATTTTAAAACATTACTACACAATTTTAGTACAACTAAAATGGAATTATGAACTTGGTTGAATGTAAAACAATTAATTGAGTCTTTTTGCCTGTTTTAGAACTATGTAAAAATGAGTTATTGTCAATTCTTACATTTTTGTACTATTGTACAAGGCTATTTTACTTAAATCATGCTCTTCACAATATAAATACGAAGGCTTAAGAAGGTCTTTCAATTGGCCTTTGAAGTGGTTTCCAATTTCAGAAAATAGACATCTGCTTTTAACTTGTTGCTCAATGTTTTTTACCTATTTTTTTGTAAAACTTTAAAAACCGTTTGTAATTGTAATACCTGCAATTTTACTGTATACCTGATTTAAACATGTTAAATAATAAACTAATACAAGTAAATAAAAATATTTTTGTGTCTAATATTCTATTAGAGTAACATGCTTACCAAGTATGCAGTTCTGTCTACTAGCAGAATAAATAATTTTGCAAACAAGCTCTGAAAACTCATAAGAGGACGTAACGTGTGGCATTTTAACACATGTAACCTACTATCCCAATACATACAACATCATTTCATGGTGGCTTGGTCTATAGACTGTTATTATTTAAACACTGATATGTAACGTAATTCAGTTAAAAAACATTTTGTTACATCATATGGCAAGATTTCTCGAGAAAGATTTTATCTGTAAACTACAATTTCTGCATGAAACTGCATGTCTACATAGAGTAGAATAAGTAATATGATGGTGATGTCCAACCATGGCATTGAACTTCAGCAGACCCAGGAGCTATGGAATACACATGTCTTGTTTTAATTGTCTTGTCATTACATGGTTTTAGTAATTCAAGTTACAATAATAGTGATCTTTATATAGATCCCGAATATGCTGTTTCTTTCAAGAAAATAACTTAGAGAATCCTTGAAAGAATCAATTCGCGCCTGGAAACATATTTATTATTTTTATTTTTCATCCCGTAGATTCGCATATACTAGACCTAATTATACTTTAGATGCCATTATTAAGTTTTTACTATCATCCGTTCATAAATACATACGTAAGAAGGCCTTAAAACCGTATTTTGGTCAAATAGTCTACTTCCGCTCCTTGTAATCCACTTCCGATTTAAGGGGTGAATTGGAAACTGCAACTTTCGGCTGTGAAGGAAACAATATTTTTTCCGGACATTTTCCATCGTTCAGTGATAGAAACAATGAGTACCACAATTATGTGTTATTGTTATGTTGGTTATTCACCTAAGGAAGAGATAAGATTGCAGATCTGGAAACGTAGTGTTACTGATTTCTTGAATCACTAAACAAAGACAGATGTCGGAAAAATCCTGTTTCCTTCACAATCCTTCCATCGTTAAAATCAAACTTTAAAGAAATAATTAATTGATTCAAGGCTGAACAATAAACACTGGTGCTATATATCTCCGTTGCAGCGCTTGGAACAGTTTCTACATATGTGGAGAAACCAAATACATCCACACAAACACGCGCACACAAGAACCTGTATTCCCAATATAAGAACTCGTAACATAAGATTGAATTTTTCAAAGAATAAGGTCTTTTATTTAAGGAATCATATTTCAATATTCGTGATTGTGACCCGAACAATATGAAACCCGGTTTAGTATTCTTGTCACGTGCTGTTGTTAGATTGAGTTGTATGATCCCTCTCGCTGTATTACGTGATCTAACAAAGTCCAGCGGTAACTTATAATTAGTTAACCGAAAATATAACTATATTAATTAAGTAATACGCCATAATAACATAATGATTAATTCATATTAAACTTAGAGATCAATACGACTGTCTGGAGACTACCTGCTACTTCAATCATATTACATTGGATCTACTAGCATTTGTAAGAGTAAACCCTCTTCACTAGAAACCGAAATTACCTAATAGTCATATAAGTGTATTAGACAGACTTCAGCATCAAAGGCGAACATTTCATCTTTAATAGACTTGGGTATAGAGACCACTAAGACTTTGGTGCTCCAAGGTTTGTTTTACCACGGACGAGAAGGAGCTGGTGGTGGAATTACTGGCCCAGCACTTAGTATATTAACTTTTAATCAAATAACATTATCCGGAAGTACAGGTTGGCATCTATCATCCGTCCTTTTGTGTAAAAATAAATAATGGATGAATACATTGTTTAAAAGAGTTACCGAAATAATTAAACTAAATAATAATTTCAATCCACTTGATTGAAACAAATATATACTAGTGCAGGCCGCACCAAAACTCTGATCGTGGCTGTTTCGTTTTCATCCCTCTCCCTCTACACACCACGCCCTACAGTGATGCCAGTTTTACGCGTAAGAGACTCTGATCTGTCTCAATGTTAGAGAACAGGTGATGGTCAGTAGCGATATGACAACACCCGGCTCAAACGTCATCAGACTATTTTTGTGCTATCTACTATAGGAAGTCCACTGTCATTGTGTATAGTAGCGATAAAGCAATATTGTATACGAAATCAAACCTAACAGAAACTGTTTATAAAGGAAAAAGGATTTTTCCGGAGAAACGGTTTAGTCTATCTGTTTGATTGTTACTGACAGGAGCAGTGCCAGTCTGTGTAGTCTGATCGTGGAAACATAATTTTATACTATCCAACTAAATCATATCATTTCACGTGAGGCTACCATCTCGAAATGTTAAACTGAAGGTGTATAATTAGTTTAGATATTTTATTCGCACAGTATAGACAATAACACAACCACTGGTGTTGGCGTGTTAATATAATTATAACACTTTTAAGCATTGAAGTTGAATTTTAACATGTTATATGTGTATTTAAAATGTTTAATGATGAAATTTTAAAAGTTACAATTTGCAGGTGCTATAAAATAAAATGCGGTTATTGTCTTCAACTAGTGCATTGTTTAAAAAGCTAATAGCATCGTTATTAAAAACCTAACTGTGACTTTTGGAGTGCAAACTTTCAAACTTGCACAACTTTAAATGTCTGGAGACCATATTAAAACAAGTTGACTCAAAATAGTTTAAGGATCGTTCAAACAATAGTTTTTTTTTTAACTTTCGGTGTTCAAATTAAATCTTATGAATGGCAAAACGTGTTGCGTACTCCTAATCTCGAGAACGGCTGGACCGATTTGGCAAATTTGTAATAATCGTCAAAATCTATGGAGATTTATAAGAAGATAAGGATTAGAAAAGTTACCTAGAGTATGTTGGTAGTCTGGAAATGGTAGTATATAAGTTTCATAAACAAAATTTAACCGAAACTAAACAGCTGTTGCTCTTATAACTAAAGTTAGAAAAAATAGGCAGAATCTGTTTACATTTAAATTTTATAAAATATTAAGTAACACCTACAGTGCTTATCGATAGTTTAATTTAGAGAGCAAAAAAAGTTATTATAAAACTCTTATTTTACGCCAGTGACGAATTAAAAACATCTACTGCAATGTAAATACTATTTAAACACTGTTTGACACCAATCTTAATAAAAAAGCTGTGAATGTTTTCACAGTTTCAAAACTGGTAGGCTTCCTTGACATTGCGAAAATTACATACATATAATATAAAACAATTATATTTTAATTGCTTAAGTCTCGTTAGGTAAGCTGACACAAACAAGAAGCACGCTTAAAGCTTTACTTGGAACTGTAATTATATTTTCTTACCTCTTGTACTTTTGTGTCCTGTGCCATAACAAGGCAGGAGTATAAAGCAAGTTACACGACACGGTATGAGTCTTGCCCACTGCCTTATATTCTAAATTCAAGTATGCGCTTCAATACCCAACCAAATTAAACCCATATATTTTGTCACGAGCTTGTGTCCTGTATTTTTTCACATTACATCGTACACTCCACCCCCTTAATATAATGGGAGAATTTTACTACAACCAAGAGTACAATATAATTTTAACTACACGTTTAAATTTGTAAAAATGTCTCAAACTTAATCTGAAATCTGTTTACTTTAGATGAACTCAGAATAGTTCGTACTCGTTTGCAAATATATAAAGTGTGTGTGTGTGTGTGTGTGTATGTGCGTGCGTGTGTGCGCGTGTGTGTGTGTGTGTGTGTGTGTGTGTGTGTGTGTGTGTGTGTGTGTGTGTGTGTGTGTGTGTGTGTGTGTGTGTGTGTGTGTGTGTGTGTGTGTGTGTGTGTGTTCCGGTTTGTGGACTTTTATTTAAGATATTTTGGTTAGCATAACTATTTTTAACTGTAACATTCTTTGCGTAGTATATAATAATAAACTTTAAATTTAATCTAATGGATTTCGATAACTGTTGTGGGTTAGAGCAATAAAGGTAAAAGGTTGATAAGTTTAAGTGGCCATTTTATCAATAAACCTTTACAATCTACAGCGATATAAACACCCACTGATATTTATTAATGTTATATATTAATAACTTATTATTAGTGTAACATTCCACTGACTGGAAGATTTTTAATAACCTACTTTTGTACAACATTAATATAATTTATAGTAGCATGCCTGATAATATACGAGAATTTCAAGATCACATGTATGACTCCTACAAAAACTATATAATAAATGCTAATACTGCATGGAAAATAATTGTTTGAACATACTATAATCTTATATCTGGGATCTATTGAATATATAAAATCCTGTCGGTATTAGACATATTTATATTCATTTCATATCAATGGCAAATTCAAACTTGTAACACTCAAACATTCACACCCCATTCATTCCATGCGAATTACACGCAATTCCAGCGCTGGAGTCAGTTTCCTCATCGCATGGTCTCCCAGTTAAATTTCAGAAACTCATCAACACTGTAAAATTCGTTTGACGCTAGGCAGAGTTTGATACAAGATTTTAACACCTGGAGCGTTGAGGCAAATTTATTCAGTTTGGCACTCTTTTTACAAAATGAGTACCTACCTGTGAATGAATCTACCGTTCTGTGCATTCCCGAACAGTAGTTATCTCTGCAGCTTGTCTCATATTCATGTACGTGTCAACTCCTTGTTAAAGTTCATGTATAAACAATCAAAATGAGGTTGTTGCTAAGATGTTTTTAAGGTTTTTTCAAATTTTTGAACACTTTCCTACACGGCTCTGAACTAAAATTAGTGATATTTTATTTGCTTTTTTTGTAAAAACCTCATAAGGTATATTTTTTACACAGATTACCCACTATATGATTCCATACAAAAGGTGGGGATAAATTAAGCCGTAGTACGCCGTAATCAGTACATTACCCAGCAATATTTTGCCAAAGAGATAACCTCTTTTCTTAACACGTCAAGTCTTGAGGATAATTTGGCACAAACATGATCAATGTGATTTTTGCATGTCATTTCTCAATCAAGGTGTATTACAAGGAACTTTGAAGAATAAACTTCCTCCAATAATGTATCTGCAACTAAAAACAGGAACACTTTCAATGTTTATAAAGCGCATTGAAAGGTTCAGGACATTTGAATATTGCGGCTATTGAAAGTCACAATTGTTAAGGTCAACAAAGACCTGTATTTCTAAACTTTGTTTTGAATGTCCTCTAAAACAGAAAGTTGTATCATCTGCGTACAGCACAAGCTTTCCACGCAAAAGTCATGATTCAATATCATTGATATACGGTACTGAAATTTCACACAACAGATAAATTTAAAATGCGTTATAGGAGATGGTAAAGGCCTCAAATTATTCTTTATCCTATATATTATTCTTTATACCATCAAGGCTAGTACGTTTTTTGTTTTTCATGCCCGATATTGTTTTAACCATATCAAGAACAGATAATTGATCCTCCACAAATTTCCTGTTACCATTTACTTTGTATGCCTTATCATCAACCGTATCGAACTATTGCCTCTAAGCTGCTCCTATTTTTTCCACAAAAAATATTGAATTAAGCGTGTCTAATTTTCGTGACCCGCTTTAAACTCAAACGGCACGGATAACAAAATATATTAAAACATTCATCAACAATAAATATATCCTCAATGGTACTCCAGTTTTGTTGGAAAATTCTACGCTTTAGCAAAATTTAATGGATATATTTTGAGAAATTAAGATACTTGTGACTCAGAAAAAGTACTGGACTTCAACAAGACATGATTTGCATAATGTTCCGTCAAACCCAGTTGCTAAACTGAAACATGTATTTCAACCGAAGTGGTTATGTTTAAAATTACATGGTATATACCAATTTCACGAGTCGGAACATTTACATGGTTTTGACATCCATAACCTGCCAGAAGTGATTTAAACTCCAATTCATCCTAGTTTCTACAAAGCATGTCAATGTTCAAATCACCTATTACTACAAAAAAGTTACCATTATTCCTTTAAATAAAATTCTCTAAATCAGACTTTAAATTCTTGAAACTTATTCACTTGCCACATTTTAGATACTACATAATTCTAATTTCAAATTAACAGAATTACAAAAGAAGTTTATTTCTAGTTTAGTGTAAGTTTAAACCGTTTAAGTCTAAGATTCCGTATAACAAATTCCGTATAATGTGCTACATAAGAAAATACGAAATTTGGGTTACAAAGAACTTCTGTCATGAATCTACTATCACATTAATTAATTAATATTAATTGTTCGAGGTAGAACTTATCGAATATTCTAATAGAAGTCGTAATTTATACCGTTGAAAAACATTAAAAACAATAACAGTAAAACGGAGCACTTTATAAAAAAAATCTGTAATCACTTATATCTCGGTTGGAAGGACTTCCCACAAGACCCGAGCATTATGTGTGGGACACTGGTCAGAGAATAAGCACCACAACTCCTCGGGGAAATCTGAGCAGCAATAGTCCTTTACATTAGTGGGCAGAGATTTGGTATAGACATGCACGTCTTGTGTCTGTTTAGTACAAGTGTTAGTTACACTTTCCTAGGTTACTCCTACTGATACTCCTAGGTTTGTCCAATTTATTTTTGTTATTCTTATATATTCTGTATATTTACTGCGATCAAACAAATCTTTAAGAAAACACGGTTAAAATATGAATATTACAAATTTTATTCCTCTTAGGGGGTCTTTTGAAGTAAAATCAACTCTAATCCTCTCCTGCTTCACCCATCGTGCTCTAGTGTTACTACACCACACCACGTCAGACACCCGCCTGAGGCCGTACCCGCTCATTGACGCCATACAGGTGACAGTACTCCGCTTGGGGCCTTTGTTCTACAGCTACACCACTAGGAGCACCAAGCCAAGCCAGCTGCCTAAAGCTAATCTGTCGCTTGGACAAAGATGATACCCCTCAACATAACCAAGAAGAAAATATATATCATTTTGAAAAACATAGAATGTTTCCATATAGCAATGTAATTATTAAAATAGTAGTGAAATGTTTTAGATGTATACAGCATTTGAATCAATGCCGCATGCAAGAATAGTTTTGAAATAAACACTAGTATTCATAGATCAAGGTATACTTTAATAAGCAAACAATCTTAACTCCTATGAATTACCAACCTAAAGTGGAAGATTGTATGATAAAATACAATACAACATAAACTATACATTTAAATACAGCAAGATTGTAAAAATGCAACATAAAGATCTGCCCTTTTGACGACGACCATTTGAAAAATCCTGTAAAAAATTAACAAAATACTCAATTATAATTTAAAAGTATAATTAGAGAAATATCTAAATAATTACACAGTAACTTACTTCCGTAATTACTTGCTCAGCTATATTAAACCTTGCCACAAGTGATCATAATTTCGTACGCATAAGGAAACCGTGCTTGTGTACTGTATGTCTATATTAAACTCTTCATCGCAAGTGATCATACTACAGTATACTTGACGAAACCGTGCTAGATGTATGCCTATATTGAACTCTTCATCGCAAGTGATCATACTACAGTATACTTGACGAAACCGTGCTAGATGTATGACTATATAGAACTACTTATCTCTAGCACCACCTTACCTCAAGTGATCATACTACAGTATACTTGACGAAACCGTACTAGATGTATGACTATATAGAACTACTTATCTCTAGCACCACCTTACCTCAAGTGATCATACTACAGTATACTTGACGAAACCGTGCTAGATTTATGTCTATATAGAACTACTTATCTCTAGCACCACCGCCCACCAGTGATCATACTATTGTATCATGCTGTTTTATGTACATGCTGAAGTATAAGCTGTCTGACGTAATACCCAATTGATAAATCTCGACCGTGTTAAATATAATTCCTTATAATAAAGAGGAATCCAATTTTCTTTATGTAACAGGTTGCTCTAGTTCCATTCTATTTACTTAAAGTATTAAAACATATATTTATGATCATTTGGCATCATATACAGTTCAAAAAAATTACATTTAATGCCTGCGATACAAGAAATCTGTTCAGCAAAACTCGAGTTGTACGTCTAAAATAGAATGTTTTAAGAGGCATCCTAATCAGTTCCAATGCGAGTAGCTGTGTAGGCAATGTTTCACAACCGATATTTATATCATTACGAGTTTGATCCATGTCCTTCGTCTGTCACCACAATAACTGTTACCACAAAATAAAATTCCTGGATGATAAAAATAATAAACAATTTAGCATCAAAGAAAGAAACTAAAATTAATAATATCAAAATATGTTCTCAAATAAAAATTAAAATAAAAACTCAAAATTTGTAGAAACATTCTGTTATATACCTGGTGATTGGAAGAAACTGTAACTAAATCAAATAACACTTTATTGTATGTATAACACGTTAATCTGTGTTTTTTTCATATTTAAAATATTGTACAATCAATAGTATTCTTTAGTTTATTTGTGTAATTGTAAATATGATGGAAACGTTTACAATTTTTATTAATATATAACACTTACATAAATGCCATATTATAAAGTTCAAGAACCACATTAACTGAATATAAGATGAGAATTAACAACATCAAAACTATAGTATGCCTGTATTTGAAAGAAAATATATAAACATCAAGGCAATACTCATTTTCAAAACAAAATAAAAACTGGCCAACAAATACGATCTCCATAAATAAAATAGGAAAATATTCTTTTGTTAAGCAGTAATAATTTTACTAATGTTTAATAACTTAATAGCTTTAGAATATAATTACATTAACGCTTACCTCTATTGTGGGCTTGGCTCTGAGGGATTAAAACGGAACTTCACTGTTACATTATCTCTTAACTGCTAATTGAAAACTGAGAACCATTAACCCTTAGCGCTTCAGAGAGCAGAACCATTTATCTGAGTGTCTAGATAAGCGACTTTCCCTTCACTATATATTGTTCCTCATATTGAACTGTAACTTACACTCACACACACACACACACACACACACACACACACACACACACACACACACACACACACACACACACTATATGTTTGAGATTTCTCATTTCCTTTTATATTTATCATGACAATGTTTCAATTTTACTATCTTCTTAACATTACAAGAACGACCAATAAAAGTTTATGTATATTCTAAATATATATATATATATATATATATATATATATATATATATATTATATATATATAATATGCATATAAATAAAAATACTAAATAACCAGTAAGTAAGATATCCGCTTCCGAATCTCCGCTGAGCAAGTACTTTTTGTGATGAAATGTTTATTGAAATAAAATTAGGATATTGTTATTTACACAAAATGGTATGAATGTACATAAAATTCGATTGACAAGTATTTCATTTTTCGATCATATGTTTGTGATTAAAATGCATATGTGACAGAAACGGGAAAATACACAAAATAAGAGAATCCTAAAAGGCCTCTGTCGTATAGTGGTAGCGCACTCACCCGGCGAGTGAGAGATCCGGGATCGAGTTCGCGCGTAGCAAGTATTTTTCTTTATCAATGTTTATTTAACATTATATATATACTACATACATTTAAATATATATATATATATATACATATATATATATATATATATATATATATACAAGAAGGGTCCTCACTCTCCAATATCAATTTCAGTTGTTATTCCTGTCTGAGGACTGAATATAACTAATTTAAGAACTAGTTATCCAATCGTCACATTGTTTTTAGCTATGAAATCTCACGAAGTATGGAAGAAATGTAATCTTTTCCTGCTTTGTTGTAAGAGACAAATAGAACATAGAATTGCTACACAGAGTTTACGAAACACCAGGCTGAGTCTTTATACAATGGAAATAATATCGTAATTTCTTTTCCTAATTTAATATAAAAATTCTAAATCTCCTTAAGAGCACGAACTTTGACATCTTTTAGTCACATTTACTACGGCAATGTTTTTAGATTAGAGAAACTAAAAATTGGAACTACGAGGCTGAAATTAATAATAGCAAATAAGGAATTTATGTTTCTCAACATTGAGCGGTACATTTTAAAATAGTAATAATTACATTATTAATCCGCAATGACAAAGTAGCGTTTGAAGACTGGAAACAAAAAGATGCAAGGAACAAGGGCGGCTATTATTCATATTCCGCCCGGGGCTATACTATAATGGCGCTTTTGATGAATGACTTCTCGCCCTTTCTGTTCCTTTCCGCATGAATACTTCAACCCCTGGCATTCACTGACCGAGATCTCAAGCTTTATAGGGTGAATTTTGTGATTACCGTTCACACATGTGCATGTCACTCCGTGAGATGTGACTGAGTGTTAGTTTACATTTGTCTTATGGGAAACCGCGATGGAAACGGGAAAATAGCTGAATAAATGGCCAATGGCGCAGTGTAGCGGGTACAACGGTTATCGCAAAGATAACCGGATCAAGCAACGTCGAGCGTGGCTGCTGCTTGGATCGTCAACCGCTGAGCGATCCTGTCCTTGCAAGCAGGCCGCATTGGAAATGGTTCGGAAGTTACTTTGTAGCCGTTCGTCCCCAGGTTAAGTGTAAGAGAGGGCTTATTAGCCCTTACTTCGCCTGGTAAAATAAGACGTATTTACTTTACTTTAAGAATCTTGTAAACACACTGTGTAAAACCATATGAGTTAAAAGAAAATATAACAGACTGAAGACCATATTAAATGTGTGACAATATTTGACTACAGTGCACTTTTACGTTGCAGTGCTCCCGCTAGCTCACCGGGACTTATTATTTTTATGCTTTGAACCTAAATTGGTGAAGAAATGTGAATTTATCATGTTACGAGGCTTCTCGAGAAATATTTCGTCTGCTAACTTTGAATTTTATATAAAGTTTAATTTTGTATTAAACAACAAGAATGATTTCTATTATGATGCCTATCCCTACAAGGGATTTATCTGAGAGTCATTGATGCCTTTCACTCAGTAGGCAAACACAATTTACCTTTTGTATGCCGGGGGAATATAAACATCTATTTTCTGTATCATTTTATGTATGAATATCAGTAGATACTAATATGGGGTTGCTAGACCACTTCTTGGAGCCAAATCAAAATCTGGAAACTTCACTTCAGGGTAATATTTAACAATAAATCTTAAACGTTAAGCATATAAAAAAATAAAATTAATAAAAAAAGTTTTTCTGTAGATAAAAGAGAGACATTATAATTTCTAATACAAAAACATCATTGTAACACACGTTTATAGAAATAATATATACTGTACTCAATCAATTTTTCAGGGTATTTTGGTGCAATGTGTTGGCAAGACTGTACGAGAATCGGCCAAGCGACCACGCCCAGTCCGAGTCAAGCCATTATAACAGTTAATTGAATTGAATTTTAGTCTCAGATTTTTATTATTAACAACGTTTTGGATCATATCGTTGATTAAAGTGCTTTTAAAAGTAGCTAAAATAGTTAATTTTCGTATATCGTAATCTTCAAGGCGAATAACTGTACCTTTCATTCTTCAAGACGTTTTACCGTCGAAGATTGTAACTTTTATAAAGTGTTTTAAAAACTTTTATTTCTTAAAACAGTGAAAACCAATAAATTTCCTTGAACACTCTTTTATTCAATCACAGAACGACAAGAACGTGATTATTATTTTACCACAACAGCTGTTTCCAATACCTTAATACCACCACTACTGGACTGACCTCAACACTTCTCTGCTGAACATCCCACAAGTTTAGCATATTTTTGGGTCCTCTCCAACACTGTAATCATTCCATTTTGACTCAAGGATTATAGATGTTAGTTGACAAGATCGGATATAAAGTTTGTACTAAAATGGCCCGATGAAAGAGCCGTCATCAACATTCTTATTAGTATATCACTGTAGGCTGTGCTGGTGTCATTTGTGATTGTGAATCTCGTACTCCTGAATTGTGCTAGGGACTTTCATCCTGTGAAGTGATAACGCATAGACTGAACTTCAAGCAGCTTTATGGTATGTTTGGACTTTTTACTGTTACTTTATGTAGTCACTTGAAAAGAAAATGAAAAATATGTGTTTTTCTGCTTTAAATTTGTGTTATTGTTTGTCATTTTTTATTATAAGTAGCAAGTTTTATCTCCTAACCTTAAGATTTGATCATTAAACCCCGGAGGATTCACTTCTGTCTGGTTTATACCTTACAGTCGGACCCACACTGGGTCCAGCAAAAACCGGGGTGTCACTTAAATCTGGGCAACCTTATGGATGTCCATAAGTGCCACATCACTAACCGCAAATGTCAAGATTCTGGGGCGGAAAGGTAATTCGATAAATCCTGACTTCTGCTGAAGATGACTGTTGGACTTGGTGTGTTTGTTTCCTAAGGGTAAAACTTGCCAGCCTATACATAAGGGTGTGCCACTCCCTGCCTACTTTGACTGGAGAGGCTGGTTCATAGGTGGCTTTTCCATCTTTCGCGGGGACATGACTTGAGATTAGTGCCCTAACATTTTCCTCATGAATCTCGTCAGGAGGGGGCACCTACCCTCAAAATTACCCATCCAGAATATCCTGTCACTCTGGAAGCAGCGCGAAGGTCCTCATACAACTAGGTGCAGTTTTCTAAGCTCCTTGTCCTAAGAGAACAAACAAACAAGTTTAATCACAATTTATATTTACGTTATAGTTTTGATGGAAATTTGAGTCAATTTATAGTTTAATATTTGACAGGAGTACTGATAAACAGTCGTTGTCATACATACGAGTGGTACAATATCGCAGACGTATTGCAACACTTTAGTTACATAAGACTGCATTTGCATACATTACCTCATGCTCTTTATAATACAAAATAACAAGCAGATTATTACCTTGAAAACTATATTTTTTAGAATAAAGTATAAAACCTCGGTAGTGAGGTAGCATAAAGTTTGTTGTAAAAGGATAAATGTTTTTCTTATGGACTCCCTTAACGCTACAATGTTTTTGTACTCTGGAATCAGTAAGAGACTGTGTTGGTTCTCCGCACAGAGTTAATTAAAAGAAAACACGGACCATAATTAAAGGTGGTCTGGTAAACAGATTGTGTTTAAGGGAAAGCACCTTGTATAACAGAATAATGCAAAGGAAAACTGAGTAATAAACACAATGTTTATTTAATTAAGGAATAACATCGAATCCAATTAAGCTTTTTCTATCAAGGAATAGCATAACATAAGAATAATATATGGACTTATCAGCATCATCACCATAAGTAGTTTAATCACACAAGATTTCCGGCCTTGTAACAATTACTTACGTCCCAATGTCGTGTAAAAATCTTTATATTATTATGAGCTCTATATATCATGTCATTCAACAAACCCAAACTGAGCAAGAAGTATGAATCTGTTACTTAAAATACATTTTACTACTGATTCTTAACACTAATTATTTAAACTTTATCTTTTTGATATTTGACTTTAATATGTTTCAACAGGCCCCATTTTGTTAATATTAAATAAAATAACTCCATTATTTTTTATTAATTTTCTTTTATTTACTCATACTTATGGAAGAACTTTCATAGGTGTGACTTAAGTAATTTAAAGATATTACATTTATAATACAAAATACAAAACGATGGCTAGCGGCTAAACGAGACATTTTTCGACCTACGTTTACATATTATTTTTTGTTTTAAATTATGTTTAGTATCACCCACATAAGTTTGTGACACCCCTTTGTGAACATACTGTATAATTATTTAATTTTTATTGAAACATGCATTACGAGTTGTGTGTGTAATGTGTAATAAGTGTGTGTTATTATTCACACAATTCCCTTAAAAAGTGTTTGTGCACTGCAAACTTTTTATTTAGGAAAAAAAAATTAAACAAAAGTACAAAATTTAATATAACAAAATAACCTAAAGAATATAAATTTAGAGACATAAGTTTTTATTCAGATCCTGTCGCAGCTTCCAGAAGCACCTAGCGTCCATATTGTGTGGAAAACACGCTCCCGTACCGATATGTGTGGTGGCTTTGTCTACAGCGCGTGTAGACCCCTTCCATCAAGGTAGGGTGTAATATTATATTTAGAAAACGTTATGTTCAATTATGTTAATGTCAGAATATGTGGTACCTTAAAACTATATTAAGCGTTAAAAAGTCTATCCATCAAAATTATTAATAAAATAAATATAAATGTATACTTATATTTCAGTAAGAATTTTTTACTAAAAATAATTATGTAAAATACAACAGTAAAAATCGGATACATTTTCTATGAAAATAGTTTTTTTTTTTTTTAAGTAAAACGCAGGCAAGTGGATGACCAGTGATAAAAGTGTTGAAAACCGTGTCACAAAATTATTCGCATAGGATTCTTAACACTGTGTTGAACATTAATTTTACTGAGACCGAATAGAAGCTTTAGACCAAATAAACATTACCACCTGCCATATATAAATGTTAATAAACCAATTTAAGATAATATTTAATAAGATTTTAATCAAATATATATAGTCTTGTAGGCTGCAAACCACACCTGTACATAATGTAATAGACAACACTTATTATCACAGATTTCATTACATTATGTAATTCTAAATGTTGTTTCTAAAATTGGAATTATGAATAGGAAAAGGCTTATATCATGTTTCCTGGCTAGACAATAACTGTAAAATCGTTATAACAATTTTAATGAGTGTACAGAACAATAGGGCACAATAGTCAGCAATATAATCTTATATTGAATATTAAAAGCTCCTTCAATATAACATTATTACAAGTTTGATGCGTGTACAGAACACAAAGAGAGTTATACTCAAGGAGGCGGAAAGGTGCGAGCCACAATAGTTCACAATATCACTTCAGGTTGAATATTAGAAGCTCCTTCAATATAACATTATTACAAGTTTGATGTGTGTACAGAACACAAAGAGAGTTATACTCAAGGAGGCGGAAAGGTGCGAGCCACAATAGTTCACAATATCACTTCAGGTTGAATATTAGAAGCTCCTTCAATATAACATTATTACAAGTTTGATGTGTGTACAGAACACAAAGAGAGTTATACTCAAGGAGGCGGAAAGGTGCGAGCCACAATAGTTCACAATATCACTTCAGGTTGAATATTAGAAGCTCCTTCAATATAACATTATTACAAGTTTGATGTGTGTACAGAACACAAAGAAAGTTATACTCAGGGAGGCGGAAAGGCGCGAGCCACAATAGTTCACAATATCACTTCAGGTTGAATATTAGAAGCTCCTTCAATATAACATTATTACAAGTTTGATGTGTGTACAGAACACAAAGAGAGTTATACTCAGGGAGGCGGAAAGGTGCGAGCCACAATAGTTCACAATAGCACTTCAGGTTGAATATTAGAAGCTCCTTCAATATAACATTATTACAAGTTTGATGTGTGTACAGAACACAAAGAGAGTTATACTCAGGGAGGCGGAAAGGTGCGAGCCACAATAGTTCACAATATCACTTCAGGTTGAATATTAGAAGCTCCTTCAATATAACATTATTACAAGTTTGATGTGTGTACAGAACACAAAGAAAGTTATACTCAGGGAGGCGGAAAGGTGCGAGCCACAATAGTTCACAATATCACTTCAGGTTGAATATTAGAAGCTCCTTCAATATAACATTATTACAAGTTTGATGTGTGTACAGAACACAAAGAGAGTTATACTCAGGGAGGCGGAAAGGTGCGAGCCACAATAGTTCACAATATCACTTCAGGTTGAATATTAGAAGCTCCTTCAATATAACATTATTACAAGTTTGATGTGTGTACAGAACACAAAGAGAGTTATACTCAGGGAGGCGGAAAGGTGCGAGCCACAATAGTTCACAATATCACTTCAGGTTGAATATTAGAAGCTCCTTCAATATAACATTATTACAAGTTTGATGTGTGTACAGAACACAAAGAGAGTTATACTCAGGGAGGCGGAAAGGTGCGAGCCACAATAGTTCACAATAGCACTTCAGGTTGAATATTAGAAGCTCCTTCAATATAACATTATTACAAGTTTGATGTGTGTACAGAACACAAAGAAAGTTATACTCAGGGAGGCGGAAAGGCGCGAGCTATAACAGTCTACAACATCACTTCAGTTTGAATATTGTAAACTCCTTAAAAATAAAATACTTTCGTATCAGTAATCATTTAACTCATTATTTGGTTATGGAAACCCATAAGATTTTTGTATAAACATAGTTTGCAGCTTAGCACAAATCCGTTTTACGAAATCTAAAGATTACCTGTATGTCTCTCATACTTCAAATTACCGGTTTTCAACTTAGCAAGAACTTATTTGTGCTCGTATACTATTTATTTACTCTGTTTTAAGTAAAATGGCAATAAAAGTAAATAAATCTTGTATCAGAATAAAAAATTATTATTCAGTAATACATTTCTCATGGCTTTCTGTCTTTAAGGTTATTAAACATCAAATAAAGTAGTAGTAACATAAAAAATTAAATATTGTTTAAAATAATTAAAGAGGCTGCAATGCGGTTTCAACAACAAAATAGAAGATCAAAATATTAACTTATAAAATGTAACACATTTTACATTAGTGTAATTCCTGACGTAGACCTAATACTTGCATAATAATCTAATGGCTAAACATGTCTTACTCTGCCATATTCCTTAAGGTTTCAATATAAGGAAAATTCAAAAAGAAATATTTATATTTCAGGCAATACATATCATAAAACTAAAACGAAAAGAGGTTTAGAATCCTCGGGTCATTAAGAGATTTAAACTTTTAGTATCTGTCCTTCTTATCCCAGAGGAGCGGGGTATGAATACCTTTACAAAAGTCCGTGACATCTAAATATCATGTCATCTGAATAGAACCGTATATTTACAGAGTGAACTGAATAAAACTCGGGGTTTCAGCTCATTGTAAATATCACATAAATATTATATAGAGCACAGAACTAGAATGTGAAACTTCCGGCTTGCTGTTGTGAGAGGAAACCTTATCTAGTTCTAGAACAAAAACTCTAGTGTTATCGCACAGAGTGAACTTTTACATATAGTATTTGGATTGTGTTCAACGAAAATCCACCATTTTCAGTACACTATGTCAATACCATATCTAGACCACTTAAAGCTCTACATACTAAATTTTATTACAAATGAAGATTAAATTCCACTTCTACCGTTAGTTAGTTCCATTTTATATAATGCAACATTTCAGAACCTAGTTAGCCAGTACAACTTAATATTATTTTTTATCCAATGTTCCGGAACTAAATTATCGACGGACTAACTACCTAATTGGCACGCGTATGAATATTTGATTGTTACCCTTGGTACCAGCCCAACTACGTGACCCGTTTCACCTCGCGCGCTATGTCCGCGAGCTCACGTATTATTTGAGTAGATGGCTACCACTTTCATAACTTCTACCCCTCTTCTAGTAATTACCGACTATAAATAACCCTTCTTAGACTACAGCTTCAATGTCTTGTGCCCAGACGTCGACGCCCGGGTTGCGAGTCTACATATTGCGAAGGGAAGTAAAATCTTAAAGTTTTATAAAGTAAACTATCGTCGGCATAATTCCATAGAACATTGGATATTTTAGGCCCACCTATCAGATATACATTTTTAGTTCTTGTACTCTAATTGGCAGCAACTTGGCAAGGCATACATTTAATTTACCAACTAAAAGTGGTGCTTATAAGTTTCATTAATTAAATTGAACTTATAAGTAAACTTTGAAATTCGAGTATTTATTACTACAACCTCAGAAGTCACCACCCCCTTGTGTTATCGTCATTCGGTACACACTAAATATGCTACATAAAATTGTGTTGAAATTTTACGTGTACTTGGATTAAACTGAAATAATAAGTTACGTATATATGTTATTTTTATAATGTTTTTAGGGTTCCAACACATGAAATGTAAGGTGCTCAATAATAATGGGATGAGATTTTCGACTTCAGAGCTTCATCTAATTGAACTTAAATTAGTCAATGGTTTTATTGAAATCTTGGAAGATATAGTTATCGGCAAGTAACACATTTCGATATAACGAGGTAAACGTACTCCACACCACGTGTCAGGTAACAGGCTTCTCTAAGGCTGAATTCTAAATTTCAAATCCGTATAATTATTTTCATTATATAGATTTTCTGTAGACAGATAGACATGCAAACAATCATACAGCAAAGACACTTTTACATCCCCCAGCAGACAAATTTTATAAGCCTACTGAGTTACACGCTTCAAGTACGCTCGGCCAAATTCCATGGTTGGGCATCCGCCATCATAGAACTCATTCAAGTCTAGGTATAAATGGTAGTCTAGGTAGCGTCATGCAAAATTCAATCTTGATACATTCACTTTTTTATTCAGTAGGTTACAACTTATAGCAGTGTTCTAATAATAGAAGTTTCGGTAAGCTAGTGAGAATATTAAGTCTAGGTATAAATGGTAGTCTAGGTAGCGTCATGCAAAATTCAATCTTGATACATTCACTTATTTGTTCAGTAAGTTACAACTTATAGCAGTGTTCTAATAATAAAAGTTTCGGTAAGCTAGTGAGAATAGTCTAGGTATAAATGGTAGTCTAGGTAGCGTCATGCAAAATTCAATCTTGATACATTCACTTTTTTATTCAGTAAGTTACAACTTATAGCAGTGTTCTAATAATAGAAGTTTCGGTAAGCTAGTGAGAATATTAAAAGCAAGAGTGCGGTGAATTCAAATGTTGCCATTGACATTTTACATTGATTTCATACTTTATTATTTTATTTTTTACCTCTTTGAATAAAGATTTTACATTTTGAAACCTCATATGATAGTACTCAACTTGTTTAAAAATTTATTTATTCTGCTATTTTCTCGTTGCCATCACAGGTAACCATAAGACCAACGTAAAATATTTGCTAACGCTCAGCCAAATACCATAGCGTGAGAGGCACCATCATTAAACGAACTCAGTTTTCCCAATCTGTAAATCAAGCCTCATGCAACATTTCAAGTCTTTATGTTACAGTAGTTGTTTTAGAGATATTTTGCGGGACAGATAGACAGACAGACAGAAATGAATTTTTTCTAGCCCCTCGAGTGAAAGGTTTCGTTAACGCTCAGCAATAAATACTTGGATATAGTGGTTGATTCAATGTAAATGTTGTGTTAGCTCCAGTACAACCCTTTAACATTTATATTGAATCAACCCTTCTCACCTTAGCTACGTAATGTGTGGACATCTCAGTTCCTCCACCATGCTTAGATATGAGACAATAATTTACCTTCAACTAGATTACAGTATATTTAGTAGTCTATGTGTATCTGATGTCGAGCGATGAAAAAGAGTTCGTTCTGAGATTCTCCGTCGCTGACTTTTTTATCTCTTCAGACGAAGATGACTTCAGATTTCAGGAAATAAGTCTGCGACATCAACAGATCCAAAACGCTGCATTAAGACGGAGATTTACAGGAATTAACTGCAGTTTCACATTGGATCAACCCTTCTCACCGTAGCTACATTATATGTATACATGTCAACTAGTTTCAATATTTTGTTATAAATTAATCCTTGTAGGTAGAAGCAATCAATTTTGGACATCATTTTGGTTACATCGAATCTTATCTGTGATTAGGTATTTTTATTCTTAAAACCACTAATGTATTGTCAATATAATCTTTGGGACAAAATTTATACGTATATAAACATACACACTTTGGACCGAAAACGCTAATATAGAGGGTATTAGAAAGAGAACGAAATATCACAATGTCTCACTGCACATAGTGTATGGTATATTGCTTTGTGGTTTCATTTGCTATAGTCATGGGTTTACTGCGCTATTGCTGCTAAATCTCTCCTATATACGACAAACGGATTTCGAGATGACGAGTACACATATGGGGGCTTACACAGAAACACACAGGGACATGGAATTTTCAGATTATCCCAATTTACTACTAAAATGTACGATTAGTTTAACTTATTGACAGCGATGGACGCAGCTTGCGTCCGACAGACTTAAAGTCACACTTGGCTGAAATTAACAGAATTTATTGACATTTACCTTGTTATTAATAATTTTTTTTTATTTAATTGAGTTGAACTGAAAATGTGTACATGATACAACCCTACTTACGTTTCATAAATCGTAAGACACATTGCCTACTTAAAGTATCATATGGCTCCACCTACATTATAACTTATTTAACTAAGAAATCTGCGTACTTTAGGACTCCTCCTTTAGATTTAAAATAGTACATGCATTCCCGAAATAGTTGTAATTGGGCTGTACATGTATGGAATGTAGAGAATAAGATTTAGTATTTGGTTGGTAGGCTATTTATAACATTTGTTTCACTCACTCAATTTAGATCCAAAATCACTGCTCTCCGAACTTAAGGTCCAACAGTTCGGTTATGGTTCAGGAGATTGAAATATTTTTCAGTCGCAATTACTGTATCTCGAGGGTACTTTCAATAACACTTAAAAAGCATTTGCTTGTGACATCCCTATTATTCAGCAGAATTGCGGGCGAAGCCACGGGTAGGTGCTAGTAAATATACAAAAGAAAAATAATTTTAAATGCTAAATCGCTATTATATGCTAATATATTCTATATACGTCAAATGGATTTCGAGTTGACGTTTAGGTATTAACGGGTAGACATAAAGTCGGGATTCCCAAATAAACGCAACGAAATTAACATAAAACTGATCATAACAGCCATTTTTTATCATAAATCAATCAAAGAAAGCAACCGAACGTTGAACAAAATCATAATTGAATATATTTGTAAATAATAAGCTTAAACAAAATTTAGTGGGTCTGAAATGAGATTAGTTATCGTCTGAAAGTGCAGCTTCCGGAAGCGTGGGTTCTTTCTGTACCGTGGGACTTGAATTAGAACGTGACGACGTTAAAAATATTTTTTCTGGGTTTTTTTTAAAAATAGTAGATTTATTTCTACAGGATTATATCAGTATTAAATATATTCATACTTAAAAACTTTTGTTGTGTAAATCAAACGTCTTCCTTGTTGTATAATATATCATGCTGTGATAATAGTATGGAATATTAAGTTTTATTTTTGTAAATAATGATACTCGTATTACACTTTTGATGTTATACTCGTAATTTTGTTTTGTTATAATAAGTTATTTTCGTAACACGTTGATTTATTTCCCGGATGTACATTACATTCTTTGAAGCTATAAACTACTTACTTGCTCAAAGTAAACTGAGCAACAACAATGCAACAGCTTACAAAATACTTAATACTAACTCGCAGGATTATACTATAAGACTAATCCTCTATACTATATTTATTATATAAGATGGCTGGAAAATTAGTTATTTACTATGATGCTCTAGTATACCTTCTAACAACGCTCTATAACAGTACGAACAACATTATATGTAAAACATTGTTTATAAAAACTATTTGCTACAACCAAGAAGTATGACTTCTCACAACGACTTTGGCTCTTAAGAGTCCACTTCGTATTCATTGAATTTGAATTTTACAACAAGTTCCAGGATGAGACATTAATATTGAACAATACCCATCTCTGTCTTCTTCTAGTCTTCTGCTGTAAAATTACTTCTCCAATGCGAATCCATCTTGATGATAATCATAAACTTTATAAAGTTCGCTGATAAAAATAAGACATTCAATAACTAAAATTCGGCGCTTCATTTTAATTACCTCAGTTTAATGATAGTTTGTGTTTGCGTATAAAATAATTTAGTTACAAAAAGGATTTTCCTTTGTATTTACACAGTGAAAATAAAAAATCATATCAAATACAAATATATTCAAATATTGAGAAACAACACAATCTTTTCAGATAGGAACCAAGCCCTTATAGAACATTATTCCGAATTAGAACTACTTTCAATATTTTAACATTTTCTTGTGCTATTGTATACCCCAAACAATGACATCTTAGTCATTTATCTCTCTTATAACAATAATAATAATCTTTTTAATGCATAACTTTAACAATTTTTACATCGTATCGTATCGCCATCGTCAATAGATTTCGTCATGTACACGGTTTCATTTGCACACTCATACACCTTCATTCTCATAATTTATACAATCATTCAAGACACAATCGCATTGACCTCAGATCCAGCACTCCCAAGTATCCCAGCGGATTGTCATTAATTCAGTCAACAGAGTAGAAAGTCTTAGACACCAAAAGAAGTTTGAGGCACGTTTAAATTGATTTTGATTATTGGAAATTGTGATTTCTTCAGGGTGCCTGTTGGTTAATCTGACACCAACTTTTTGCGGTACATGTTGCGCTAATGTCAATCTGCGTTGATGAGTTCGAAAGTTCATTTATACGATGTAATAACGTTACTACTTTGTGAAGGAACAGACAAGAACAGTTAGTCGGAAAGAATAATCCTGTCTAATTTATGGTTGAGACAGTGGAGGAACCTCTCTGCTATGCTCGTAGCATCCTTGGCATCCTGCTAAAGCTTGGTGAAGAAAGGAGTAGACACTCCGGCTGTCGACTTCGGACACAGATAAAGCGCAGACTCCAATTATCACTGTGTTACAGCGTATTTAGAGAAAGAATCTCTGCTTTCTCTTAGAGCATCACCTCTGCCACTATAAGAGACTAATACTTCTTGGTTCTTTACTTCATTTTATAACTAGACTTCTTTTATGAACTACTTCTCAACTATGTTTAGTTTCCAGACATATTTCCGGCAGCCCACATTGAATCTCGAAGAGCGAAGTACAATGGCACGAAGTCTTCGCTAGTGTTTTCGCTCTTTCATTACAGTTTGAGTACTTGAGTATCACCTCCATTAACCGTATCCTAACCATCCCTGAGTAGCGCTGCAGCCTATTAGATTTTTTAGTCTTTAGTAAGTTGCCGCAACACATTACATTCACACCAACATGTCATATTTAAGAGGAGAGGGCAAGTGAAAACAAAGTACGGTACTGCAAAATAATATTAGCCAGGTATTTACTGATCACCGTATATGGCGTCATAGAGAAATTAAAAATATTAATAATTTATAATGCTGTGGTTCAATGAGAAATTAAAAATAATTCAGATAAATATAGTTTAGTAAATAGCAAAATTAATTATACAACAATGAATTGTTTAATTTTGATTCTTTAAGAGTGTATAATACCTCTATTCACACCTACTCTTACAGTAGGGGAGAAAGTCGGTTTTGACTGAGATGGAAGACATATGTGCGGTCCTGACAGACATCGAGACTTGTCTCTGTGATCCTCTAAACCACCAGCTCTTCGCTCGCAGTTCGATAAATTTTCCGCGTTTACTCCTGTAGTGCTCCTAGAACTGCTTTCCCTCGCTCTTCACCTGGCTGACACTGAAATTGGAAAATTTGTTTATTTTCCCTTCCAGTAAATACTGTATGTTCTCAAAAGTCTATCAAACTTCGTTTACTGTTTACTATAAAACTGTGTAACAGGTGTTCTGTAATAACTCATCGGTAGCTTTTTGCTTAACTCATGTATATTTAAAATACCTAAGCCAATATTGGGAATGTTTCTAAACTAAATATACTTGTATTATTTAACAATATATATTCAACTGTCATTACTACTGGCTATGTATGTGATATTGATTTTAGGCTCATTAACCTTTTATTGATTTTGATTACACAGGTAAATTATTACTATTTCAATGAGTAGGCAACATTAAAAATTTTCTATTTCTTTCAAAAATTCTTTATTGAACTTAAATTAGGCTGCTGTCATTTTTATCAATTTAATAAATGTCAGAGTCGCTTGAAGGGATTTACTTTTCCTCTTGTATGTTAGTAAGGTTGATTTCGCGTTCGAAAAGAAACGGTTAAATACAAAATAATTCAATAGTAAAAAGAAAAGGCACTTTGGTGTATTTTTGGCATGCCTACACACACACACACACACACACACACACACACACACACACACACACTATACAACTAGAAATCAAATGTATTATAGAGATGAAACCTTTCACAAAATTAATAATGGACACACACACACACAGGCTATTAAACTCATGTAGCTCCATGACAACTAGAAACAAAATGTATTATAGAGATGAAACCTTTCACAAAATGGAATAATGGGCAGAAATTATTTATCTGCATTCATCAAATTAAGGACGGGATTTAATTGTAATTATGAGTTTATTCGAATACATTATTAAGTTAAATTAGCTGAGAGTGACAAACCAGTTCAGATGTGACAATTAATCTAAAGCAATTAGTTTATGAAACAAAGTAATTACTTAATACCTTGTTTGTGAAGTTACAGCAGCAAATTGCGTTGTCTCTTTGTGTGTCCAATATTTATATTGCTCTGTGAGGATTACAGAGAAGGTGCCATTAGTGTGGGGTTGGACCTCTTGCACTGGCTCATGGCAACTCAAAGCTCCGGATTAGTTTAGTCCGTTAACATGTTCTGTGTTGATGAAATAACAAGTGACATTTATAAACTTGTTTGTCTGTTACGAATACACGCTTTAAAATGGCTTTATTTTTATTTGTAACGTCATGGAACTCTTTTGCACAGTAGCATCGCCGAAGCGATCATATTTGTAATCAAATAAAAGCACTGCTAGAAAAATATTTTGTGTGTAACTCAATAAAATGTGGTTATTACATAAAAACAAATCATATCATTACTAATTAGAAGTTAATTACATAGATTCACTGATTTAAAATAAACCATTCAACAAGAAAATGTTAACTTAAATGTATTACCACTGCTTAGATATTGCAATTAAATTTAAAGCGTTTGTGTGCATTTGGTGGGGGGAGTACCGAAAGTAATAATTATTGCAAGTGTAATTAGATTGGAACGTGTTTAAATAATATAATATCTGATTCGTTGTAACTGATTTATATTTGGTATTTGGTGCTCACCGTATTCTGTTCAACATGTTATTCAATGTTATTTTTACATTTTTTACGGAACACAATCCAAATTTGCATTTTTGACGTTCAAATCAAAATATTTCATAATTGGTCTGTAAAACAAAGTGGATTGTTTTCAAAATTAAATCTACATTGAATTTATTGATACATTTGTGTGCATTTAGGCAATTTAATATTATACCATTTAATTTACGCATTAAATATGGCAAATATTATATCACTTAATGTTTTTATTATATTGTGCCTGAATAAACTGTATGTTAAAAACAAGTGTTATATAATGTTTTTTATGGGATACACATAATAGTCTTCAGTACCACTTTAAACTGATTGAGATGGCGAACGGCAAAATTGTAGTGCGGGTGTTGGTGACAATAGAGTCACTTATACCTCTGGGGAGTAGTTTTACTACAACTGCAAACTGAAACCAATGCCTGTCCTACGCTTTCATTCAATGCCTGATTTTTCAAGCATTCTATTATTGTTTACCTGCATACGGTAACATCTCTAGGAACAACGTTGAACGATATGCAACTTCCAGAACTCCCAGTGTTACAATGTGTATATAAGCTCTGTGGACTGTGGCCCTGTGAAAACCATTGTTACGGTGGGTACAAATACACCACCGTAGCCATGAACAACACAGTCAGGAACGGCAATGAGGAAACGTCACTGTTATTTTTAACCATGACGTATCACGAGTACTTCCATATTGTTATAGACTTGAACTGCGAATATACAACTAATATCAGCACAAACATTATTTTTTGTTTTCCTAGGACAAAAAGCTTATAAATTGATTGCTCCTAGTACTTTAAGGACTTTTGCGAAACTTCTAGAGTGACAGGATATTCTGGATAAAGGGATTGGGGGTAGGGCCTGCCTCCTATCGAGTTTCATGAGGAAGAATTTAGGGCACTAACCTCGTCATGCCCCCTCGAAAGAAAAGGAGACTACCTCTGAAATACCATCTACAGTCAAAGCAGGCAGAGGGTGGCACACCCTTTTGTTGAGGTTACCAAGAACCTGTGACACTTAGGCAACGAATCCCAACAACTCAAACAGTCATCTCCTGCAGTAGACTAGACCTATAGAAATACCCTTGCATCCTAGAATCTCGACATTTGCGGTTAGTGTTAGAGAAACCTTTCACACCTTTTGAACCTTCCCTGGACTCTGCAATAATATTTCAAAACAAAAATTAGCCAAAGCGGTGCAGCCGTTCTCGAGCATTACTTAGACTAACAAACTTCGATTAATTTTTATTTATTAAGCTTATTATTTCATCAATTTAACCCAAAATAATGATTGATTAAAAACATGAGATGCACAGAACATGTTAATTAAAATTACTCTTATTATATAATATTAAACCTACGACATTGTAATATTGAGTTTGAGTAACATTCCAGTGTCCTCCATTAGGTAATAAATACCAAGATTATTTTCAACTTAAATATTGCAGCAGGCGTAATTAAAAATTAAAAATTTATAAGAAAGAGGCTACCAAATAAAAGGGTCACTACATGTTAAATTAGCTTATTCAGAAAGACTCGTAGTCGAGCCGTAGTTCCTGTTTACAAAGCATTATGACTACACGTTACCACACTCTAAAGTTAGTCTATAAAGCTACTAACTTAAAAAACCAAATGCATAGTATTAAAGAGACTTGTTTAACGTAATTTTCAACGTAAAGGAGTACGCCTGAATTGCCCACAAAAGCAATATTCTTACACAACAGAGTCGTTACAGTTTGAAGGCGCTTATTGTTTCTAAACCTCAATGTAAGTAAAATTCCATTAAACAATTTTGGCAAAAGTAATATTTGAAACAGTAACTGTACAAACCCTATATTATTACAAAAGTATATTCTTTATTTTTTCATCCTCATTACTAGTTTAAAAGAATAATTAGTATAAATTATGTTAATACAGAAAAATAAATTATATAAGGGCCTCAAGTAAATTCAATAAAAAGAATGTAAAACTAATTAGGTATTTTCTTTCAATATTATTACATTAATAGACAGGAAAACCAAATGTAGCTTGATAGTATGTAATAACATTGATGTATGTAGTGTAAAAGTATTTGATATTTTTAATACCAAATATTTATAAATTAATCTAAATACGTTTGTGGAATATGTGAAGTAAGCCTAAAATTTTAATTTAAAATTATTATTTATACATTTCAAGCTGTCTTTTATGTGGTTTCTCAAATGAGATTTGCTCCTACTACAGGATGATGAACACAACACTCTTTGAGTTACTCTTTTCTTCTGAACATACTTTCTCTCTCCATTGTTTCTAAGACGTTTTAAGACGATTCTATGCTTTAATAATATCATTTAATCTTTGTATTTTATTTTCGTATAATGGATTTCTTGGCATATAAAATTGTATAACTACTGATGGTTTATTTTCCATATCCTGATGTTCAAAAACTCGAGTATATATTACAGGTTTTCCTGATATTAACAGAGCCAAAATTGCGTGGATAGAATTTCGTACATGTCAAGAGTACACAGTGGACTTTTTATCGAGCTTGAATGCAGGTTTGTTAGTGTCTCCTTATTATCTGTTTGCATTATCAGTTATTTTAATTAGAAAGACATTAGACAATAAAAAACCCGAGATAAAGAAGTCACATTAACAGATGATTGGTCAGATTGATTGTTGACAGGTTAATCTTCACCAGTCATGATAAAGCCCCGCCTACAGTTGGTGAATATTAGTGGTTATTCCAGTTTCGGTTTAACATTGATTCACTGAAAATGGTTGTCCAAAGCAAGACAGAAATATTCTCAATCTGTATTATGTTAATACTAAAACATCTACGAAATTAAATGTGTTCAGTTAAAAAATGTTATAGCTTAATTATTAATATTATGAAAATATATAATTTCCTTAACCTTCTTTAATGTAAATTTTATTGGATAGGTGAGTATGTAGCTCTGTAACTACTGGAAAAATGCTGTGATATTAAATTTTGGCACTTGTAATATCTGGTAATCGAGAGATAATAAATTAGGCAACGAAGAATTTTGTACGCAAATCTATAATTCATAAAAGTTTTTTTAGTCACTTAAAACATACGGATTTCTAGTCAAAAGAATCCTTTTTTCATTTTTTTTAATTGGTTTAAAATTTATATTTTTCTCACCGAAAATAATTTAATCGAAATATTTCTGTCAGACAAATACATATATATATATATATATATATATATATATATATATATATATATATATATACTCATATCCACCATGTTAAGCCATATTACAATATATATCTAATTACTGTTTTTTAATTTTACTACAACATAAATACACAAAGCAAAACATAACACTGGGTTATTCTAATTACATAATGTATTTAAATTTCCCACACTAATTCAGTTAGGGTTCATTTCATGGATTAAATGTCAAATTCTATTAAATTTTTCCCCCATTTAATAAATTGTGTTGAAAGTTTAAAAACGTTTGTTCCGCTGTGTCACAACAAAGTAAATTGCAAAGATATCCTGAGATAGAAATATAACCATCCACTGCTCATAAAATTACAACAGAAAAGAATTTTTATGAAGTGCCAACTGCACAGGAACTCCAGATCCTGATCTGGTTGGTCTCAAGCATCTGCATCTGCAGTAACTGTAATGTCAAGTTGGTATCGCCGATCTCTCTGAAGTCAACCTCGGGCCGATCAACGTGCAATCTGGCGGTAAATGTGTTTAACTCCGTTAAATAAATTAACTAATTGGCTTTGCCTTCAGGTTACCAATTTTCGGATTCTGGTATTGTACGTAAGTCATATAAGTGACATTATATGTAACTCAGAGTGAATTTAATTGAATAAATTAAGATTTTAACTGTTAAAAATGACGTTTTCAAAATATTACATCTTCCCTAATGCAATCTCAAAATATTATTACTTTATTTATCTAACAAAAAAAGAGCCTCGCTAATAAAGTTTGAATTGTTAACGACTAAATGTTGGGTAGCTAATATAATTCAAAATGAACTAATTTTGTTTATTTTTCAGACAAAAAATATTAATTTTCTCTAACTAATAAGGAGTTTCATCGATAGGACAAATTAGTTGCACCTAGACTACTTAGTTCAATCCGACCGAATAATTCTACTTAGACTACATAGTTCAATCAGACCACCTAGTTCTACCTAGATTACTTATTTCGATAAAACCAATCAGTTCTACTTTGACTAGTTAATTCGATGAGACCACTTAGTTCTACTTGGGCTACTTAGTTGGATCTGACCACTTAGTTCTACTTAGACTACATAGTTCAATCAGACCACCTAGTTCTACCTAGATTACTTATTTCGATAAAACCAATCAGTTCTACTTTGACTAGTTAATTCGATGAGACCACTTAGTTCTACTTGGGCTACTTAGTTGGATCTGACCACTTAGTTC
This sequence comes from Homalodisca vitripennis, assembly GCF_021130785.1. Lineage (NCBI taxonomy): Eukaryota > Metazoa > Arthropoda > Insecta > Hemiptera > Cicadellidae > Homalodisca > Homalodisca vitripennis. The sequence continues at coordinate 221,403,807 of NC_060208.1, read as the reverse complement.
TACTTAGACCACTTAGTTTTCTCAGGCCACTTAGTTCTAATTAGATTAATTAGTTTATTGTGCATTAAGTCCTTTATTGTGAAGGAAAATACAAGAAATTTTTTTAAACTAATTTAAATGCATTCAAGCGAAATGAGGACATTACGACAGGAAAGTTTAATAAGTAGCGATAAAACAAATTAACAACATTCTAGGAAGATTATAGTCATGAGAAAACACAATCGGTGCGATGGAGATGGGACTCTGCTCACTCGCCAACTTGCTTGTTTGTAATTAAAGTTCGTTATTCATTACATTATCTTTTTATTTAATCAAAATTCTAAAACATAGCAATCAACTGCAGCGTCTAAAAGTAATAAAATACGATTAGTTTCAAGATATTTAAATTCAATATGCATCAGTTGTACAGTACAAGCATCGTTTTATACAAATGATTTACTAACGTATAACATCGTTTTCTACATAATTTATTCCGTAATATAATGAATTATCGTAACATAAACTAAACATTGCCGATTTTTCATTCATTAATTACTCCTTGCAATATTTGATATTTGATGAATCAACTAAAGATATTTTTCCTTTAAATATTAATAATAACTTCTCTTTTGACATTTAAATTATTTTTATTAATGACTATTAGCTATTTCTAAAATGTATATCCTATACAATTGCGGCCGGTGCAGATTTGATATTGAACTTGTTTTATTTTTTTATAAATACATCATATGTGTGGTTTGCGGCATTGTGTTTCTATAATAAAGAACTTAAAAATAGTATGCATGTTGGCTTAAGCTTGTGTTTAAGGTTTCCAAGGCATCCACCAAGGGCCAGCTTCCCTATGTAGGCTTTTGATCGTTATTGCATAAAAAAAGAGTTAATACAGCCGAAAAACAATGTACCAGTACAGAATTTACCGGCTGTGTAGAAAATATTAACGTGTTTCCAGACATTTTAGACATCCATCCCCCCTTATACTGAATATGGGGAATTTTCATTTTCATACGTCATCAAACTCTTACATGTTTGGAGTGGAAGGATCTGGTAAACGTTCCAGATTACATTTATGATATTCTTCACAGTCCTTGTAAGAGGGAATGTATAATGTGGATGGAGAAACCTCATTTTACACATCTCATCATACTCATACATGTTTAGAGAGCGCGAACAAAAAGATAAAGATTTTTTAATAGTGAGGTATTAATGCAGTAGATATATAATAGAATAATAATAGTATTCCATTATTCGCATTCATTAAGAACAGAGTGTTATATTATTCAAAAGGTAATATTTTTTACATATAAATATATATATATATATATATATACACTATAATATAGCAATAATAATATAGAACACGCGTAAATAAAGTGTGACAAAAATATGTGATAAAAACAAAATGAAAATAAAATACATACTACAATGGATTGAAAAGATATATAGCAACGAAAAGTAATATTATCTCAAACGACGAGCCCTTGTTTCTGTGTTACAATGGTTTTCCAATAACACCGACTTTAGCAACATTACAGACCCGATTCGCCAAGTATTACATTTCATTATCTACAAAAGCTATATTATCTCAAAGAACGAGTCTTTGTTTCTGTGTTATAGTGGTTTTCCAATAACATCGACTTTATCAAAATAACAGACCCACTTTGACAACTAATACATTTCACGATTTACAAAAGTTATATTATCTTAAACAACGAGCCGTTGCTTCTGTATTATAATGGTTTCCAAAAACAGCGACTTTATCAAAAGAACAGACCCACTTTGACAACTAATACATTTCACGATTTACAAAAGTTATATTATCTTAAACAACGAGCCGTTGCTTCTGTATTATAATGGTTTCCCATTGCATCGACTTTCTAAACATAACACAACCACTTTGACAAGTATTACAGTTCATTATCTACAAAATCTATATTATCTCAAGGAACAATTTCTTGTTTCTGTTTCATAATGGTTTTCCAATAACAGCGACTTTATCAAAATAACAGACCCACTTTGACAACTAATACATTTCACGATTTACAAAAGTTATATTATCTTAAACAACGAGCCGTTGCTTCTGTATTATAATGGTTTCCAATAGCATCGACTTTATCAAAATAACAGACCCACTTTGACAACTAATACATTTCACGATTTACAAAAGTTATATTATCTTAAACAACGAGCCGTTGCTTCTGTATTATAATGGTTTCCAATAGCATCGACTTTATCAAAATAACAGACCCACTTTGACAACTAATACATTTCACGATTTACAAAAGTTATATTATCTTAAACAACGAGCCGTTGCTTCTGTATTATAATGGTTTCCAATAGCATCGACTTTATCAAAATAACAGACCCACTTTGACAACTAATACATTTCACGATTTACAAAAGTTATATTATCTTAAACAACGAGCCGTTGCTTCTGTATTATAATGGTTTCCAATAGCATCGACTTTCTAAACATAACACAACCACTTTGACAAGTATTACAGTTCATTATCTACAAAATCTATATTATCTCAAGGAACAATTTCTTGTTTCTGTTTCATAATGGTTTTCCAATAACAGCGACTTTATCAAAATAACAGACCCACTTTGACAACTAATACATTTCACGATTTACAAAAGTTATATTATCTTAAACAACGAGCCGTTGCTTCTGTATTATAATGGTTTCCAATTGCATCGACTTTCTAAACATAACACAACCACTTTGACAAGTATTACAGTTCATTATCTACAAAATCTATATTATCTCAAGGAACAATTTCTTGTTTCTGTTTCATAATGGTTTTCCAATAACAGCGACTTTATCAAAATAACAGACCCACTTTGACAACTAATACATTTCACGATTTACAAAAGTTATATTATCTTAAACAACGAGCCGTTGCTTCTGTATTATAATGGTTTCCAATAACAGCGACTTTATCAAAAGAACAGACCCACTTTGACAATTAATACATTTCACGATTTACAAAAGTTATATTGTCTTAAACAACGAGCCGTTGCTTCTGTATTATAATGGTTTCCCATTGCATCGACTTTCTAAACATAACACAACCACTTTGACAAGTATTACAGTTCATTATCTACAAAATCTATATTATCTCAAGGAACAATTTCTTGTTTCTGTTTCATAATGGTTTTCCAATAGCATCGACTTTATCAAAATAACAGACCCACTTTGACAACTAATACATTTCACGATTTACAAAAGTTATATTATCTTAAACAACGAGCCGTTGCTTCTGTATTATAATGGTTTCCAATAGCATCGACTTTATCAAAATAACAGACCCACTTTGACAACTAATACATTTCACGATTTACAAAAAGTTATATTATCTTAAACAACGAGCCGTTGCTTCTGTATTATATTGGTTTCCAATAGCATCGACTTTCTAAACATAACACAACCACTTTGACAAGTATTACAGTTCATTATCTACAAAATCTATATTATCTCAAGGAACAATTTCTTGTTTCTGTTTCATAATGGTTTTCCAATAACAGCGACTTTATCAAAATAACAGACCCACTTTGACAACTAATACATTTCACGATTTACAAAAGTTATATTATCTTAAACAACGAGCCGTTGCTTCTGTATTATAATGGTTTCCAATAGCATGGACTTTATCAAAATAACAGACCCACTTTGACAACTAATACATTTCACGATTTACAAAAGTTATATTATCTTAAACGAGCCGTTGCTTCTGTATTATAATGGTTTCCAATAGCATCGACTTTATCAAAATAACAGACCCACTTTGACAACTAATACATTTCACGATTTACAAAAGTTATATTATCTTAAACAACGAGCCGTTGCTTCTGTATTATATTGGTTTCCAATAGCATCGACTTTCTAAACATAACACAACCACTTTGACAAGTATTACAGTTCATTATCTACAAAATCTATATTATCTCAAGGAACAATTTCTTGTTTCTGTTTCATAATGGTTTTCCAATAACAGCGACTTAGTAACATTACATACCTGAATCGCCAAGTATTACATTTACGATCTACAAAAGTTATGTCATCTCAAACAACGAGCCGTTGTGTCTGTTTTGTAGTGGGTTTCCAATAACATCGACTTTGCAACATTACAGACCAACTTTGACAAGTATTACATTACACGATTTACAAATGTAATATTATCCCAAACAACGAGCCCTTATTTCTGTGTTACAATGGTTTTCCAAAAAATCGACTTTATAAAACAGACCCACTTTGACAAGTATTACACTTCACGATTTACAAATGTTATACTATCTCAAACAACGACCCCTTGTTTTTGTGTTATAATGGTTTTCCAATAACATCGACTTAGCAACATTACATACCCGATTCGCTATGTATGACATTCAGGATCTACAAAAGTTATACTATCTCAAGGAACGAAGCCTTGTTTCTGTGTTGCAATGGTTTTCCAATAACATCGACTTTATCAACATTGCAAACCCACTTTGAAAGTATTACATTAAACGATCTACAAAAGCAATATTATCTCAAGGAAAGAGGCCTTGTTTCCGTGTTATAATGGTTTTCCAATAACATCGACTTAGTAATATTGCATACCACACTCGCCCAGTATTACATTCATGGACTACAAAAGTAATATTTTCTCAAAGAACAAGTCATTGTTTCTGTTATAATAATTTTTCTAAATAATTAACTTAACAAATCAGTACCATAATTTTTATGTTTTTAAAAAGATTTTTGAGATATTACATTAACATCATTACAAATAATTAAAAGTTAGTAAAAGCTAGCATAAAATATGATGAAGCATATCTTTATTTTTCCAGTAGGACTATTTTGATTCCCTAGATCCCCTTTAAGACGTTTCCAGTATTACACTGATTACAGAGTGCACTATGTGCCTTGCAACTAAAAGTTTATCTATTCTATATTTTAATAAAAAAATTTAATTGTGTATGTGTGTATGTTACTTAATCGTTACTGAAATTATAATTGCAATAAGATTTTCTTTGTTGGATACACCAAGGGATGTCACAGAACAATAACTACCGCGATGCACAAACGTTGCTCGATCTAATTATCTTCTGTGTGGACAAACGCGGTCTGCAAAGACAATGTCTTTGTTGAATACACCGAGGGGTTGTAACATATCATTTGTTACAGGAGCTTAAATAAGGCGTTCTTTATTTGGAAAGCAAAATATTTTTAGTTTAATGACATGTTAAGATCTTAATTTCTTCCACCTAAAATTACACGACTTCAACGCAGAGACGTCAGCTGGCGGGGTTCGACTCGACCAGGTATGACACGGATTTTCAAAATAAGTCCGCTGGAGTTCGCTTCAAAGGCTGAAGCGCCATACAACGGACGGCTCAGCGTACTAAATTACTATTACAGTAAGTAAGTACGCTGTGCCTCGCTGACTCACTCTCAGTCGGAGTCGTCAAGTCGGAGTCACAGCCCCATGATACGACTAGATAAGGTGCAAGTAAGGTGCTAGCCGTAGTAGGTACTCATTTTGCCTGCCAAAACACGTTTTTACCTGCAATTTCCTAGTCACTAACGATACGATCAGTAAATGAGATTACCTACTTAAACTGCTAATAGAATATTATTTTAGATATAAAATATAGCAAGAAAATAAATCCGTACGAATAGGACTAAATTTTATTACTAGTAACCAGGAGTGTGAGTATAGTTTTATATAGTGTAACGTTTCTTTTTTGACGTACGTTGGCACAAGCGTTCCTTAGTTTCGAGCTCAAGTCGAGCTAGGCGCGATTTCGAGCAAACTAGTGTTCGCATTTAGTTTTTATTTAGTTTACCGTTTCTTTTCGAGGCCGCTGGGTCACTTGACGTACGTTGGCACCAGCGTTCCTCAATTTCGAGCTCAAGTCGAGCTAGGCGCGATTTCGAGCGAACTAGTGTTCGCATTTAGTTTTTATTTAGTTTACTGTTTCTTTTCGAGGCCGCTGGGTCGCTTGACGTACGTTGGCACCAGCGTTCCTAATTTTTGAGCTTGAGTTGAACCAACAACTGTCGTGTTAGGGAACGTTTAGGTAGGAGAACAGTCATCCCAAAGCAAATGCTGACGCCTTCCCTTTATTTTCTCTCGTTTCCGAGTCGGCGATGATGAAAGCCTGTTGGTCCGTTGATCATCGGTGCTGTATTTGCTTCGGCTTTTGTTTTTTACATTAATTCGGGTCTGAGCTGAACTTGCAAACTACCTCTACATTCCGAACCCTGGATTTTACCCCTCCCCGCTGTTCTATCCGGTTTCTTAGGGTTTTATAGTATTGTGTACTATCCCTACCCGATTTCACGTTATAGGATGTCACAGAACAGTAACTATCACGAGGTTCAGAGGCTGATCGATCTAATTATGAGCTGTGTGGACATACGCGGTCTGCAAAGAGAGTTACTTTGTTGGATACACCAAAGATGTCGCAGAACAGAAAATACCCCGAGGCAAAGAGGTTGCTCGATCTTATTATGGTCTGTGTGGACAAACGCAGTCTGCAATAAGAGTTTCTTTGTTAGATACACTGAGGATGTCAAAGAACAGTAACTATCTCAAAGGACAGAGATTGCTTAATCTAGGCATGGCCTGAGAGGTAGGTCGGGAGAAGTGTGTTAAATTTTGTTAGGAACTGTTTAAGCAAGCAAAATGCTGAAATATCTCATATCTCTTTTCTCTTATATGGGAATCAGAAAAATCTTACTGAAATGTATATAAAGCTTCTCAACTCTGAAATTTCCGTAAATAAAATCAAAAACCCTTTCTTCAATCGAATTATAGTTAATTTTTTATAAGTAATCAAAATAAAGGAAACGTCGTAATTTTGCAGGAAATCTGTTTACAAATGTTTTCTGTAAGTCGATTCACAACACAGTAATGTTAGTTAGGTAATAATAGCTATATTACCCAAGACATCGTGAAGAGTGGAGATCACGAAAACACAATCAGTAAAAACGGAGATTACAAGGCGTGCAAGAGGAAGGGAGAAATAATAAAACTGCTCCCTCGCCAAATTACTTTCCTATCTAATCTTCCATTATTACCTATCATTATCTTTATCCTGTCTTTATTTCACATTTCAGCTTTCTATAGGGATTTAAAACTTTCGTTAAGCACTCTTTCTGGAAATAATTATCAAGATTATTGAATAAGTTTTGTTCGTATTAGGATACAAGTTGTGGTGTGTATAGGAGATTACAAAAAATGTTATAGATTGTAACTAGAGTGTAAATAATAAATATGAAATTGTTTTAATCATTCATAATGTTATAATTTATGTTTTAAACATGTCAAAATGGAAATATTGTCAGAAATATATATATATATATATATATATATATTTCCATTTTGACATGTTTAAAACATATAAATATATATATATATATATATATATATATATATATATATATATTATTTGCGAAATATTACAAATTAAATTTAAAAAAATTATGAATAGTATATTTTAAAATGCACTTTCTTACTGATACGAGTAGACTACACTAAGGGTTAGGACATGTCACTAAATGACCTAGAAATAAATAAAATAGTTTGACATATCTCTATAAATAATTAATATCACGAATAAAGTATTAAACGTATGAAAACTTCGTGAAACTTACCATATTAAGTTGAGAGAAATACAAACCTATTATCTACTTTGCAAGCTTTGAGTAAACTTGTTTTGAGTTTTTTTTTTTTACATCAGCTATCAATTTTTTTTATTTAAAGCAACACACTATCAAAACAGCAGACATTTTAGAAAGGAATTGTGAACAGTATACACGATTATATACTAACTGAATTTGCAGCTGGCATCTTGGAAACACGTGATAAAATCATTAGTATAGTTCTCAATATTGTCAAGGGCTTTCGACCGAGTATACAATTCATTTCTACTTTATAATAGTTTATATATTGAATTAGATGAATTTATCTATTTTTTCACAAATTCTACCAATCGTGGTCGGTAAGTTCAGGTTACGAGTCTTTCCACCCTAACATCTACGAGTTAATATACGGTTTTCCATAATTTTCAATCCTTGGAGTCTTTCTAGTTTTATTTTACGTAAGTGGCGTTACAGAATGTAAGTCTTATTCGACACAAAGCACATTTCCAAAGCTAAATAAAAAACCTACAATTTACAGCCTACTCCGCATTTAATTGTATACAGTATCTTGCGGAAATCAATTTGGTGGCCAATGAGTCTAAATAAATACCTCAGTATCTACATAGAGTTATTTGTTCTTGAATGCACACATTAAAAGAATTTGACAACTATTATCATCAAAATGAATTTGACAAGGACCTTTTAAAAATCCTTATTGAAGATTCTTAATTTTTCCTCTTTATGCGTTATCTTCCTATACATCTCCTTTGGAACTACACTGTGGACACTTATGCAAATTCATATTTTCAAATTTCCTCATACAACAAAAGAATTGTGCTCGCATAATCTAAAATTAAATTTCCCGACAGTCATGTATAAAATCCTTTAAATAGCTTAAATTACTGGAATTTCCTTGAAATTAATACTTATAATACTGTACTAGCTGTTTCCCGCGGCTTCGCACGCGTCTCTTAAGCTTTGCCCGTATATTTCTTTGCCTTCAAATAGTGTTTGGATATTTTAATATACGTAACTACTGTGTTGTAATTGCAGTTTATAATGTGCAGGCGCTTTGATAACTTTTATATCTTGCAGTACAGCCTGGTGGTTAGTTACATCAATGGGCATTGCGTATAAACCTTCTACATAGAAAAATACAAATTTTCATAGTGATCGGTCCAATAGTTTCTGAGTCTATAAAGGACAAACACACAAACATTCATTTTTATATATTATGATTGCAGAAACAGTTTAAACAAAATTTGTCGTTTCTCTTAAGCTTACTCTATGCTTTAAAACTATAAGTGTAAAGAAATTTATATATAAATATATTTTTTGTCGCATTATATATGTTTACAAAGAACAGCTGATTAAAAATTTGAAAAGACTCTTTCACTTAATAACATATGTTTGCTGCAATGCATTTCTTACGGGTATTTCTGTAACCAGTGGGGCGGAATCCTGAATCGGGAAAGGGATAAAAAGTATCCTATAACCTTCTACAGATCAAGACGAACAAATTAAAAAAAAAATTAGGCGAATCCGTCCAGCCGTTTGTGAGTGATGCTGTTACACACGAACAGTTTCATTTTTATATATATAGATGTTCTTCAGACGAGCGTCAGGTGCTTGTTGCTGCAGGGCAGGGATGTACTTTGGTATAATACAAGAGCTAGAAATAACTATATAATTCCTAAACACACCCTAAAGCTTCATGGCTATCTCCCATTTATGTGCGTCATATTTATAAGTACAAACAAATAGTCTTATTATCAATAACTAATTAGTATACAGGAATTAAACGTTATACTTCATACACTGCCCTAAGCGGAAGGTAAATGAAGCTGTACTTGACATTCTAATTATGTAATAATTATTTAGGGAATATCCCACTACATATATTAATTTCCTGATTGCATTGAAAAGTTCATAATTAAATTATATTATTATTATATTAAATTAAATTATAGTTTAATCAACAATGGTTTTGAATATGAAAACATTTGTATGTATAATTTTTTTTTTCAGTTGCTCGATTCCAAAACAGATTTTCTTAATTGGTTAAATTGTCTTTCATGTTTACAATAAAACGCCAAGTATAAGAAATAGTAAATATAACAAACAGGTTTACACTTATTTCTAGGAAGAACTTTTAGTTTTTTTATACTTCATAACTTAAATAAATCAAGCAGAATATAATCCACCCACTCTCTGCACCACTGCGGATGTCTGCATTGTATTAACCCCTCTACATATTGATTGATCTAATCAAAGCACTCCAGAGCATCGTATTTTTCCCTTTTCGAATGCCCTGTAGCAGTCGTCGTATGCAGGCGATCCTTTCATCCCGCTAAGTGAGGCCCTTATCACTGATTGTCTCAGAGATATCATACTTCATGTACTAATTAACAACATTACTTATATGTTTTAATATAAATAATTAATATATTAATTACTATACAAAATAGTATAGTAATTATTAATTATATAAATACTATATTATTAACTGATCCCGGAATATGCTCATTGTTTCCACACAAAAACTTTAGGAAGCCTTGAAGAAATCAATTCTCTCCTGAAGACATATTTATTTTTTCCTGTTTCCCTCTCGTAGAATTCTAGTCGAAGTAATAATACTCCAGATGTCATAATTGCCTTTGCAAAATATCATACGTTCACGAATACTTTGGTCAAATTAGTCTACTTCCGGTCCTTGTAATTCACTTCTGGTCTAAGGTGTGGATTGGAAACTGCAACTTTAAAAAAAACTACAAAGTATTTTTCTTGACATTTGCCATTGTTCAGTGATACAAACAATGAGTAACACAGTTATGTGTTATTGTTAAGTCAGGTCACCTGAGGAAGAGATAAGATTGTAGGTCTCGAAACGTAGTGTTACTAATTTTTCACTGACCGATGGCATATAACGGGGAATCCTGCTTCCTTCACAAGAAATATAACTTATCCTTTGATATAAAGATAGGCTAATACTGCTTAATATCATATTTAAAACACATCTTTTACACTGCTATTTCAACGAATTAAATTATTTAATTTATATGTATATATATATATATATATATATATATATATATATATATATATATATATATATATAACAATACAAGAAATCATAATAATTGCTTAGTACAATTCTGTAATTTTATTCCTATTCGCCTATACTAATTATTTTGTATTGGGACGTAATAATTGAATCGTAAAAAGTAATAAAGGCTCTGTGCCTTGTTTCTTCCATCGTCACAACCAAACTTCACATAAACAATTAATTTATGACTGAACCTTTCTGATCAATAAACCAACATTGGTGCCACATGTGTCCACTGCATTACGTAATACAGTTTCCAGATATGTGGATAAACAAAATACATTGATTGAATTTGTCAAAGCATTAGATCTTTTATTTAAGGAATCATATTTCAATATTCGTGATTGTGACCCGAACAATATGAAACCCGGTTTAGTATTCTTGTCACGTGCTGTTGTTAGATTGAGTTGTATGATCCCTCTCGCTGTATTACGTGATCTAACAAAGTCCAGGGGTAACTTATAATTAGTTAACCAAAAATATAACTATATTAATTAAGGAATACGCCATAATAACAATGATTAATTCATATTAAACAGAGATCAATACGACTGTCTGGAGGTTAGCTGCTACTTCAATCATATTTACATTGGATCTACGAGCATTTGTGAGAGTAAACCCTCTTCACTAGGAACCGAAATGAACTAATAGTCATATAAGTGTATTATACAGACTTCAGCATCAAAGGCGAATATTTTATCTTTAATAGACTTGGGTATAGAGACCACTAAGACTTGGTGCTCCAAGGTTTGTTTGACCACGGATGAGGAGCTGGTGGTGGAAGTACTGGCCCAGCACTTAGTAAATTGACTTTTAATTTAATAACAGGATCCGGAAAGAACAGGTCTGAGATCTGTTGGCATTTATCATCCATACTCTTGTTTTACAATGAATTATAAATAAATTGTTTAAAATAGTTACCGAAATAATTAAACTAAATAATTATTTCAATCCACTTGATTGAAACAAATATATACTAGAGCAGCCCGCACCAAAACTCTGATCGTGGCTGTTGCGTTTTCATCCCTCCCCCTCTACACACCACGCCCTACAATGTTGCCAGTTTTACGCGTAAGAAACTCTGGTCCGTCCCAATGTTAGGGAACAGGTGATGGTCAGCAGCGATACGGCAACACCGCATCCAACATCATCAGACTACTTTTGTGCTGGCTACTATAGGAATTTTACTGCCATTGTGTCTAGTAGCGGTAAAGTACTATTGTATATCAGATCAAACCTAACAGAAACTGTTTAGTCCATCTGGTTGATTATTACTGACAGGAGCAGGGCTATTGTCTGTGCCGTCTGATCGTGGAATTGTCATTTATACTATCCGACTACTAAATAATATCACTTCCGACTAAATCACATAATTTCAAGCGAGGCTATCATCTATAAATTTCAAACTGAAGATACATTATTAATTTATTTATTATATATATATATATATAATTAAATAAATAATATATATATAATATGTGTGTATATATATACACACATATTATTATTATTCACACAACACTGATGTTGGCATGTTAATATAATTATAACACTTTTAATCATTTAGAAAGTTAAATTTTAATATCTGATATGTACATTTAAAATGTTTAATGATACAATTTTAAAAAGTTACAATTTGCAGATCTATAGAAAAAAAATACTGTTATCGTCTTCAACTAGAGAATGGTTTAAAAATCTAATATCTTTACTTTAGATGAACTCCGAATAGTTCGAACTCGTTTATAAATATATAAGGTAAAACTAATTAATAACTCCACATAGACTATCGTAAACTACACAAAAAAATATTTAAAAAGAGTTATGCAATCGAAAATGTCATAAATAAATTGGACATTACAGAAATATCCCAATCCTATGTATATATATATATATATATATATATATATATATATATATATAGACTGTTTTTGTGTACACTATAACGTACTTCGAAGAGTATATATATATATATATACAGTCTATTCCGGTTAGGAGGATTTTATTTAAGATATTTTGGTATAATTCTTTTTAAATCATTCTTTGCTTAGTATATAATAATAAACTTTAAATTTAATCTAATAGATTTAAATTACTGTTGTAGGTAAAAGCAATAAAAGTAAAAGGTTGATAAGTTTAAGTGCCCATTTTATCAATAAACCTTTACAATCTACAGCGATATTAACACCCACTGATATTTATTAATAACTTAATATTGGTGTAACATTCCACAGACTAGAAGACTTTTAATAACCTACTTTTTTACAACATTCATATAATTTATAGAAACATGCCTGATAATATACGAGAATTTCAAGATCACATGTATGACTCCTATAAAAACTATGTAATAAATGCTAATACTTAATGGAAAATAATTGTTTGAACATATATTAACTATAATATTATATCTGTAATCTATTGAATATATATAAAATCCTGTCAGTATTAGACATATTTTATATTCATCTCATATCAATGGCAAATTCAAACTCGTAACACTCAAACATTCACACCCCATTCATTCCATGCGAATTACACGCAATTCCAGCGCTGGAGTCAGTTTCTTCATCGCATGGTCTCCCAGTTAAATTCCAGAAACTCATCAACACTGTAAAATTCGTTTGACGCTAGGCAGAGTTTGATACGAGATTTTAAAACCTTGAGCGTTGAGGCAAATTTATTGAGTTTGGCACTCTCTTTATAAAGTGAGTACCTGCCTGTGAATAAAAATGTTCATAATCTACCGTTCTGTGCATTCCCGAACAGTAGTTATCTCTGCAGCTTGTCTCATATTCATGTATGTGTCTACTCCTTGTTAAAGGATATTTATAAACAAACAAAATAAGGTTGTTTCTACCATTTTTTTAAGGTTGTTTCAAATTTTTGAACACTTTCCTTCACGGCTCTGAAGTTTAAATTAGTGATATTTTAATTGCTTCATTCATATAATTTATAGAAACATGCCTGATAATATACGAGAATTTCAAGATCACATGTATGACTCCTATAAAAACTATGTAATAAATGCTAATACTGAATGGAAAATAATTGTTTGAACATATATTAACTATAATATTATATCTGTAATCTATTGAATATATAAAATCCTGTCAGTATTAGATATATTTTATATTCATCTCATATCAATGGCAAATTCAAACTCGTAACACTCAAACATTCACACCCCATTCATTCCATGCGAATTACACGCAATTCCAGCGCTGGAGTCAGTTTCTTCATCGCATGGTCTCCCAGTTAAATTCCAGAAACTCATCAACACTGTAAAATTCGTTTGACGCTAGGCAGAGTTTGATACGAGATTTTAAAACCTTGAGCGTTGAGGCAAATTTATTGAGTTTGGCACTCTCTTTATAAAATGAGTACCTGCCTGTGAATGAAAATGTTCATAAAGTAACGTTCTGTGCATTCTCGAACTGTAGTTATATATGCAGCTTGTCTCATATTCATGTACGTGTCAACTCCTTGTTAAAGGACATTTATAAACAAACAAATAAGGTGGTTTCTAAGATGTTTTTAAGGTTTTTTCAAATTTTTGAACACTTTCCTACACGGCTCTGAAGTTCAAATTATTTATATTTTAATCGCTTTTTTGTAATTTTAAAAACCTCAAAAGATATTTTTTGACACAGATTACCCACCATACGATTCCATACAAAAGGTGGTGATAAACTAAGCCGTAGTACGCCGTAATCACTACATTACCCAGCAATATTTTGCCAAAGATATAACCTCTTTCCTTAACACATCAAGTCTTGAGGATAATTTGGCACAAACATGATCAATGTGATTTTTCCATGTCAACTCTCATTCAAGGTGTATTCCAAGGAACTTTGAAGAATGAACTTCCACCAATAATGTATCTGCGACTAAAAACAGGACCACTTTCAATGTTTATAAAACGCGTTGAAAGGTTCAGGACATTTGAAGATTGCGGCTGTTGAAATGTTGGACACAATATTGTTAAGTTCAACAAAGACTTGTATTTCCAAACTTTGTTTTGAATTTCCTCTAAAACAGAGAGTAGTTTCATCTGCGTACAGCACAAGCTTTCCACGCAATAGTCATGATTCAATATCATTGATATATACATACGGTACTGAAATTTCACACAACAGATAAATTTAAAATGCGTTATAGGAGATGTTAAAGGCCTCATTATTCTTTATCCTATACATTATTCTTTATACCATCAAGGCTAGTACGTTTTTTGTTTTTCATGCCCGATATCGTTTTAACCATATGTCAAGAACAGATCATTGATCCTCCCCAAATTTCCTGTTACCATTTACTTTGTATGCCTTATCATCAACCGTATCGAACTATTGCCTCTAAGCTGCTCCTATTTTTCCACAAAAATATTGAATTAAGCGTGTCTAATTTTCGTGACCTGCTTTAAACACAAACGGCATGGATAAAAAAAATATATTAAAACATTCATCAACAATAAATATATACTCAATGGTACTCCAGTTTTGTTTGAAAATTCTACGCTTTAGCAAAATGTAATGGATATATTTTGAGAAATTTATATACTTGTGACTCAGAAAAAGTACTGGACTTCAACAAGACATGATTTGCATAATGTTCCGTCAAACCCAGCTGCTCAACTGAAACATGTATTTCAACCGAAGTGGCGTTGTTTAAAATTACATGGTATATACCAATTTCACGAGTCGGAACATTTACATGGTTTTGACATCCATAACCTGCCAGAAGTGATTTAAACTCCAATTCATCCTAGTTCCTACAAAGCATGTCAATGTTCAAATCACCTATTACTACAAATAAGTTACCATTATTCCTTTAAATAAAATTCTCTAAATCAGACTTTAAATTCTTGAAACTTATTCACTTGCCATATTTTAGATACTACATGATTCTAATTTCAAATTAACAGAATTACAAAAGAAGTTTATTTCAAGTTTAGTGTAAGTTTAAACCGTTTAAGTCTATTTTTAACGAAATTCCGTATAATGTGCTACATAAGAAAATACGAGATTTGTGTTACAAAGAACTTCTGTCATGAATCTACTATCACATTAATAAAATAATATTGTTCGAGGTAGAACTTAACGAATATTCTAATAGAAGTCGTAATTTATACCATTGAAAACATTAAAAACAATAAAATTAAAGCGGAGCACTTTATAAAAAATATCTGTAATCGCTTATATCTCGGTAGAAGGACTTCCCAGAAGACCCGAGCATTATGTGTGGGACACTGGTCAGAGAATAAGCACCACAACTCCTCGGGGAAATCTGAGCAGCAATAGTCCTTTACATTAGTGGGCAGAGATTTGGTATAGACATGCACATCTTGTGTCTGTTTAGTACGTGTTAGTTACACACGGTTAAAATATGAATATTACAAATTTTATTCCTCTTGATGTGTCATTTGAAGTGAAATCAACTCTAATTATCTCCTGCTTAACCCATAGTGCTCTAGTGTTACTACACCACACCACGTCAGGCACCCGCCTAAGGCCGTACCCGCTCATTGACCGCCATACAGGTGACAGTACTCCGCTTGGGGCCTTTGTTCTGCAGCTACACCACTAGGAGCACCAAGCCAAGCCAGCTGCCTAAAGCTCATCTGTCACTTGGGCAAATATGATACTCCTCAACATAACCAAGAAGAAAATATATATCAGTTTGAAAAAACATACAATGTTTCCATATAGCAATGTAATTATTAAAATGGTTTAGATATGTTTTAGTTATAGACAGAATTTGAATCAATAGCGCATGCAAGAATAATTTTGAAATAAACACTAGTATTAATAGATCAAGTTATACTTTAATTAGCAATCAATGTTAACTGTGTAGCAACACATATTAATTATACCAATATAAAGAGGACGATTGTATAGTAAAAATTAATACGACATTTATAAATACAACAATATGGTAAAAATGTAACATAAAGATTTGCGTTGAAAAACCCTGTGTAAAATTATTAATTAACAATGTACAATGTACAAAGGTTTACAAGTATAATTAAATTGTATAATATGTAATATTTACACAATTACTTGCTTAGTTATATTAAACTCACCATCGCCACCGTCACCTTACCTCAAGTGATCATACACAGTATACTTGACGAAACCGTGCTAGATGTATGTCTATATAGAACTACTTATCTCTAGCACCACCGCCCACCAGTGATCATACTACAGTATACTTGACGAAACCGTGCTAGATGTATGTATATATTGAACTACTTATCTCTAGCACCACCGCCCACCAGTGATCATACTACAGTATACTTGACGAAACAGTGCTAGATGTATGTCTATATTGAACTACTTCTCTCTAGCACCACCGCCCACCAGTGATCATACTACAGTATACTTGACGAAACCGTGCTAGATGTATGTCTATATTGAACTACTTATCTCTAGCACCACCGCCTACCAGTGATCATACTACAGTATACTTAACGAAACCGTGCTAGATGTATGTCTATATTGAACTACTTATCTCTAGCACCACCGCCCACCAGTGGTCATACTACAGTATACTTGACGAAACCGTGCTAGATGTATGACTATATAGAACTACTTATCTCTAGCACCACCGCCCACCAGTGATCATACTACAGTATAGTTGACGAAACTGTGCTAGATGTATGTCTATATAGAACTACTTATCTCTAGCACCACCGCCCACCAGTGGTCATACTACAGTATACTTGACGAAACCGTGCTAGATGTATGACTATATTGAACTACTTATCTCTAGCACCACCGCCCACCAGTGATCATACTACAGTATACTTGAAGAAACCGTGCTAGATGTATGTCTATATTGAACTACTTATCTCTAGCACCACCGCCCACCAGTGATCATACTACAGTATACTTGAAGAAACCGTGCTAGATGTATGACTATATTGAAACTGTTTATCTCTAGCACCACCGCCCACCAGTGATCATCAAATCAAATCATTTCTTTATTGCTTTTAGACAATATATAACATTGTATAGCAGTCGTCATATATTCAAACAGCAAATACTCTACACACTCACACACAGTCAGATTATATTTCATTCATTCACACTAATTCACACTATTTTTGGATCCAGATTTTAAATTTTGGTAATTTAAGATATTTTTAGATATCCCAGCGACTCATCATTAACTCCTCTAGCGAATAAAATTTTTTTGACACCAACAGGCATTTGAGACGAGTTTTGAATTGGTTTTGATTAGTTGATATTTTTTACACTTTCAGGGAGCTTGTTGATTAAGCTGACGCCAACCTGATGCGGTAAATGCTGAGATACCGCCAGTCTATGACTATGGACTCTAAAGTTGTCCCTGGCTCTAGTTTCATACTGATGAAAGTCCCTGCCCCGGACTAAAGTGCACTTCGATTGACAGTACAGGATCACATCAAACATATAGAGACAGGGCAATGTCAGCAAACCTAGCTCCCTAAAAGAGTCCCTACACGACTCTCTGTAATTCAACTTTGCAATAATTCTAATTGCCTTTTTTTGAAGCCTGAAAACGCGTTCCATCTTGTGTTTGGCACCCCCCCCCACAATTTTAAGCCATACGCAAAGTGCAGATATATGAGACCAAAATATGCCGTCATTAAGACTTCAGGGGAACAGTATTTCACTAGGCTTCGCAAGGCAAATATGCCAGAAGTAATTCTAGCACATATATTGTTAACGTGGTCGTCCCAGGTCAGACTTTGATCAATGTACATCCCCAGGAATTTCGTGGATCCAGTTTCCTCTAAAAGGACATCGTCCACAAATACAGCAGGTTGCCTTGCAAATTCCCTTGGTCTTAGGCAGAAATTGATGACATTTGATTTTGATTGGTTCGTTTTCAAATTCCTGTCAGTAAAATACTGAATGCATGAAGTCAGTTCCACAAATGATGTGATTTCCAAATCTTGTGTAGTTTTTCTTTTGAAGCAAAGAGTCGTGTCGTCGGCATACTGAATCAGATCACCATGCTGGATCACTGAGTTAAGTCTACAGACGTAAACTAAAAAAAGAATAGGCCCAAAAATAGAACCCTGAGGGACACCATGGGCTATTTTAATTTTACTAGAGATGCCATTCGAAATCTGCAAGCATTGATCTCGATTCTTAAGATAAGAAGCAAGCCACGCGTTTGGCAGACCCCGAACGCCACATTTTTGTAACTGGTGCAACAGTGTTTCATGATGCACACAGTCAAATGCTTTGGATAGGTCAAGAAATATGCTGAGCACTTGTTCTCTTTCCAAGCCATCAACAACATTGTTCAAAAGACTGTTTACAGCGTCAATTGTTGATCTTTTTTGCCTGAAGCCAAATTGTTCAGGATTTAGTATTTCATTGCTTTCTAGAAAGCTTTCAAGTCTTTCACAGAAAACCTTTTCAAAAATTTTGCTGAAAACTGGAAGAATTAAAATTGGACGATAATTGCTGGTTTCGCAAGGATCGTCTTTTTTTTAAACCGGTATAACTTTAGCTGTTTTCAGTAGACATGGAAAAAGTTGCAGATTCAAATGAAAAAATTATCAATTTTGTGAGTGGCCTTAAAATGTACCTAAAGCAACGTTTGAGTAACCAAACTGACATCCCGTTAGCGTCACACGATTTCTTTGAATTCAACCCCTGTACGACACGGACTAACTCCTCCACACACACACAGGGGCCAGAGCCATGCATGCAACCGGTTCCCTAACACCAATTTCATGATATCGAGGTTCTGAAATTGACGAATCAGTTGAGGCCACAGAAGAAAAATAATTATTAAATTCGTTGGCAACCTGTAACTGATCATCAATTACGCGTTCATTAATTTTGATTGATATAGACTCAAGGTTTCGGTCCAAGTTTGATTTTTGTGCCGATTCATTGATTATTTTCCATGCAGTTTTAGAAAAGTTTTCATAATTTCTCAGGGCTCTATTGACGTCATGAGCTTTAGCAGCTTGAATGACTTTTCTATAGATCCTTCGATATGATCTGTAAAATGTTTTAAAATTTACGTTTTGTGTTTGGACAAATATTGAGTGAAAAAATTTGAGTTTATCTCTGAAAATGAGAATCCCTTTAGTTAACCAGGAATTATTTTTGGGTTTGAAATTGTTTTTGGTTTTTTTAAAAGGACACGAAACGTCTAAATAATAATTGAAACGGTCATTGAAAGCTTGATACATGTTATTCCCATTCTCAAAGCTGTTCAAAAAGTTCCAGGTTTCGTTTTTTAATAATTTCTTCAAATTGGAAATGTTTTGGAAATTGAAAGCTATTTTAATTTTAAAAGATGATTTTTGAGTTTCTATTTTACATCCATGTATCACAAACTCCTGCGCAAAGTGATCGGAGACAGCCGTATTCAAAACAGAGACCGTGACGTTAGGAATGTTTGTAATGACGTTGTCGATGGCAGTACTCGTCATAGCAGTCACTCGTGTTGGGGAGTTCACGGACCAATTTAGATTAAATGAGCTTAAAACATCCCGCAGCCGCTGGGTCAAGGGGTCGGTGGGATCCAAAACGTTGATATTTAGATCGCCAATTATATTAAATTTCGATGAGTTTAAGAAAAGACAATTTATAAGATTTTCAAGGTTTGTAAAAAAAGATTCGGCACATCCATTGGGTGATCTATACAACCCTACGATTGATATTTTTCCAAGAGTGTTAGATATGATCTTAAAAAATTAGAATTAAAAGTTCATCATGCTATGTTATCATGCTGTTTTATGTACATGTTGAAGTATAAGCTGTCTGACGTAATACCCAGTTGATTAATCTCGACCGTGTTAAATATAGTTCCTTAAAAGAAAGAGGAATCCAATTTTCTTTATGTAACAGGTTGCTCTAGTTCCATTCTATTTACTTAAAGTGTTAAAACATATATTTATGATCATTTGGCATCATATAAAATTCAAAAAAATTACATTTAATGCCTCCGAACAAGACATCTGTTCAGCAAACCTCGAGTTGTATGTCTAAAATGGAATATTTTAAGAGGCATCCAAATTACTTCCAATGCAAGTAGCTGTGTAGGCAATGTTTCACAACCGGTATTTAGATAATTAATTAAGAGTTTGCTCCATGTCCTTCGTCTGTCACCACAATAACTGTTATCACAAATAAAATTCCTGGTAGATAAAAATAATAAGCATTTTAGCATCAAAGAAAGAAATTAAAATTAAGAATATCAAAATACGAGTATATTCTCGTATATTCTCCAATAAAAAATATTAAAAAAATAAATTCATCACTCAAAATTTGTATAAGCCTTCTGTTATATACCTGGTGATTGGAAAAAACTGTAACTAAATCAAATAACACTTTATTGTATGTATAACACGTTAATCTGTTATGTTTTCATAGTTCAAATACTGTACAATCAATAGTATTCTTTAGTTTAATTGTGTAATTTTAAATATGATGGAAACGTTTACAATTTTTGTTAATATGTAACACTTACATAGAAGCCATATTCTAAAGTTCAAGAAGCATGCTAAATGAATATAAGATGAGAATTAACAACAACAAAACTATGCTATGCATGTATTTGAAAGAAAATATACGAATATCAAGGCAAAACTCATTTTCAAAACAAAATAAAAGGCCAACCAATACGATTTCCATAAATAAGAAAATATTCTTTTTTCAAGCGGTAATAATTTTATTAATGTTTAATAACTTAATAGCTTTAGAATATCATTACATTAACGCTTGCCTCTATTGTGGGCTTGGCTCTGAGGGATTAAAACGGAACTTCACTGTTACATTATCTCTTAACTGCTAATTGAAAACTGAGAACCATTAACCCTTAGCGCTTCAGAGAGCAGAACCATTTATCTGAGTGTCTAGCTAAGCGACTTTCCCTTCACTATATATTGTTTCACATATTGAATTGTAACTGCACACACACACACACACACACACACACACACACACACACACACACACACACACACACACACACACACACACACACACACACACACACACTATATGTTTGAGATTTCTCATTTCCTTTAATATTTATAATGAGATAATGTTTCAATTATACTATCTTCTTTACATTGAAAGAACGACCAATGAAAGCTTATAAATAGATATATAATAAATAAATAAAAATACTATTTAACCAGTAAGTGAGACGTCAGGTTTTGAATCTCGGCTGAACAAGTAATATTTGTGATTCAATGTTTATTGAAATAAAATCGGGATATTGGTATTTACAAAAATTGTATGAACGTATATAAAATTCGATTGACAATAATTTCATTTTTCGATCATATGTTTTTGATTAAAATGCATATGTGACAGAAACGGGAAAATACACAAATAAGAGAATCCTAAAAGGCCTCTGTCGTGTGGTGGTAGCGCACTCACCCGGCAAGTGAGAGATCCGGGTTCGAATTCGCGCGTAGCAAGTACTTTTTCTTTATGTAATGTTTATTTAACATTATACATATTACATACATTTACATATATATATATATACGAAGGGTCCTCACTCTCCACTATCGGTTTCAGTTGTTATTCCTGTCTGAAGACTGAATATAACTAATTAGGAACTAGTTATCCAATCGTAACATTGTAGCTATGAAATCTCACGAAATATGGAAGAAATGTAACCTTTTTTTGTTTTGTTGTACTAAACAATAGGCTGAGTCTTTATACAATCGAAATAATCTCGTACTTTCTTTTCCTAATCTAATATAAAAATTATAAATCTCTTTAGAGTACGGACTTTGACATCTTTTAGTCACATTTAATATGTCAATGCTTTTGGATTAAATAAACTCAAAATTGGAACTACGATGCTGAAATTAATAAAAGCAAATATGGAATTTATATTTCTTAACTAGTTAAGCGATACATTCTAAAATGATAATAATTACATTATTAATCCACAATGACAAGGTAGCGTTTGAAGACTGGAAACAAAAAGATGCAAGGAACAAGAGCGGCTATTATTCATATTCCGCCCGGGGCTATACTATAATGGCGCTTTTGATGAATGACTTCTCGCCCTTCCTGTTCCTTTCCGCATGAATACTTCAACCCCTGGCATTCACTGACCGAGATCTCAAGCTGTGTAGGGTGAATTTTGTGATTACCGTTCACACATGTGCATGTCTCTCCGTGAGATTTGGCTGAGTGTTAGTGTTTTTACATGTGTCTTATGGGAAACCGCGAAGGAAACGGGAAAATAGCTGAATAAATGGCCAATGGCGCAGTGTAGCGGGTACAACTGTCATCGCAAGGTAACCGGATCTAGCAACGTCGAGCGTGGCTGCTGCTTGGATGGGTGACCGCTGAGCGATCCTGTCCTTGCAAGCAGGCCGCATTGGAGGTGGTTTGGAAGTTACTTTGTAGCCGTTGGTCCCCAGGTTAAGTGTAAGAGAGGTCTTATTAGCTCTAACTTCGCCTGGTAAAATAAGACATATTTACTTTACTTTAGTAATCTTGTAAACACACTGTGTAAAACCATATGAGTTAAAAGAAAATATAACAGACTGAAGACCATGTTAAATGTGACAATATTTGACTGCAGCACTCTTACGTTGTAGTACTCCCGCTAGCTCACCTGGACTTTTATTTCTTTTTATGCTTTAAACCTAAATTGGTGGAAAAAGTGAATTTATGTTACAAGACTTCTCGAGAAATATTTCATCTGCTCACTTTGAATTTTAAATCAAATTTCATTTTGTATTAAACAACAAGAATGATTTTTATTTTGGTGCCTATCCCTAAAAGGGATTTATCTTGGGGTCATCGATGCCTTTCACTCAGTAGGCAAACACGATTTACCTTTTATATGCCGGGGGAATATAAACATCTATTTTCTGTATCATTTTATGTATGAATGTTAGTAGATAGTAATATAAGGTTGCTAGAACACTCTTGGAGCCAAATTAAAATCTGGAAAATTCACTTAAGGGTAATTTCTGACAATAAACCTTAAGTGTTAAGCAACCACTAATTTATATGAAAAAAATACAACTTATTAAAAAATGTTTTTCTCTAGATAAAAGAGAGACATTATAATTTCTAATACAAAAACATCAATATAACACACGTTTATAGAAATATTATGCACTGCACTCAATCAATTTTTCAGGTATTTTTGGTGCAATATGTTGGCAAGACTGTACGAGAATCGGCGAAGCGACCACGCCCAGTCCGGGTCAAGCTATTGTAACAGTTAGTTGAGTTAAATTTTATATCGCAGATTTTGTAAATTTTGTGTAAATATTATTAACAACGTTTTCGATCATATCGTTGATTAAAGTGCTTTTAAAATTATCGAAAATAATCTTCAAGACTCATTTACTCTGTGCCTTTCATTCTTCAAGACGTTTACCGTCGAAGATTGTAACTTTTATGAACTGTTTTAAAAACTTTCTATTTCTTAAAACAGTGAAAACCAATGAATTTCCTTGAACACTCTTTTATTTAATCACAGAACGACAAGGACGTGATTATTAGTCTACCACAACAGCTGTTTCCAATACCTTAATACCATCACTACTGGATTGACCTCAATACTTGCTTCTCTGCTGAACATCCCACAAGTTTACATCGAATCCATTACATATACGAGGAACTTCTAGTCATCCTTCAAGAGTTCATCACAAGACATAAAGAATGAAGAACCCATATAAATAAAAAAGAGTTAAACTGGCTTACGAGTATATAACAAACCTAAAACTAAAACTTTAATTAAATACAACTAAAAATCATGGTGAACATATAGAGAATTAATGAGCTGTTTAGATTTGAAATGTTGCTTGCAAACTTATAGAAGCCTGTTACATGATAAATGGCGTTACTACCTTTGCTTTCGGTAAAATAATAGATTTAAATACAAAATCCTCAAGAAAATAATAATTGTCGAATTCCTGAAACTAACTATAATACATATTCAACTTCAGAAACATCACGTATTATTCTAGTCTTGATTACTTCAGGAGAACTATCATCTGGCGTGCCATTTTGGATGATTCTGTAGTGGTTGTAGATCAACGTGAACAGATGTAGTATCTACAATGGATTATTTTCGATGTGTTCGAAACAAACTGCCTACTTGAAAATCTACAATTTATAAATTATTAATGTACTTATACTGCTGTAATAACTGGTTACTAAATTCTTAAATTACTCATAAAACTAAAAATCTTTTTGTTTTGAGGCAGTGTGATTTATTATTTAAGATCTTACTAGGATGATAGTTTATTGTAGGCCAGATTGAGTACAAACTTTGGGCTAACACAGGATACTTGCCAACTTTGTAATCATTGCATTGTTTACACAAGGTTTATAGGTGTTTTGTTGACAAGGCCGGATGTGACTTGTGACCCAACACAGAGTTGCTTAGATCCTGTCCAACTTTTTCAAACATTGCAACATTTAAATAAGGCTTATAAATGTTAGTTGACAAGACCGGGTGTAACTTGAGACCCAACACAGAGTAACTTATGTCTTGTCCAACTTTATCAACATTGCTTTATTAATAAAAGGATTATAGATGTTAGTTGACAACATCGGTTGTAAACTTTGACCCAACACAGGTTCGCCTGGGTCCTCTCCAACACTGTAATCACTCCATTTGACACAAGGATTATAGATGTTAGTTGACAAGATCTGATATAAATTTTGTACTAAAATTGCCCGATGAAAGAGCCGTCATCAACATTCGTATTAGTATATCATTGTACGGTGTGCTGGTGTAATTTGTGATTGTGAATCTCGTACTCCTGAATTGTGATAGGGACTTGCATCCTGTGAAGTGATAACGCATAGACTGAACTTCAAGCAGCTTTATGTTATGTTTGAACTTTTTACTGTTACTTTATGTAGTCACTTGAAAATAGAATGAAAAATATGTGGTTTTCTGCTTTAAATTTGTATTATTGTTTGTCATTTTTTATTATAAGTAACAAGTTTTATCTTCTAACCTTAAGATTTGATCATTAAACCCCGGAGGATTCACTTCTGTCTGGTTTATACCTTCCAGTTGGACCCACACTGGGTACAGCAAAAACCGGCGTGTCACTTAAATCTGGGCAACCTTATGGATGTCCATAAGTGCCACATCGCTAACCACAAATGTCAAGATTCTGGGGCGGAAGGGTAATTCGATAAGTCTAGACTACTGCTGAAGAAGACTGTTGGAGTTGGTATGTTTGTTTAGTAAGGGTAAAATTTGCCAGCCTTTACATAAGGGTGTGCCACTCCCTGCCTACTTTGACTGGAGAGGCTGGTTCATAGTTGGCTTTTCCATCTTTCGCGGGGACATGACTTGAGATTAGTGCCCTAACATTTTCCTCATGAATCTCGTCAGGAGGGGGCACCTACCCTCAACATTACCCATCCAGAATATCCTGTCACTCTGGAAGCAGCGCGAAGGTCCTCATAGAACTAGGTGCAGTTATCTAAGCTCCTTGTCCTAAGAGAACAAACAAACAAGTTTAATCACAATTTATATTTACTTTTTAGTTTTGATTGCAATTTAAGTAAATTTTTAGTTTAAGCTTTAACATGAGTAATGATAAACAGTCGTTTTTATACATACGAGTGGTACAATATCGCAGACGTATTGCAACATTTTAGCTACATAAAACTGCATTTGCATACATTACCTCATGCTCTTTATAATGAAAGATAACAAGCAGATTATTACCTTGAAATCTATATTTTTAGAATAAAGTATAAAAGCTCGGTAGTGAGGTAGCAAGGATAACTGTGTTGTAAAAGGATAAATGTTTTTCTTATGGATTCTCTTAACGCTACAATGTTTTTGTACTCTGGAATCAGTAAGAGACTGTGTTGGTTCTCCGCATAGAGTTAATTAAAAGAAAACACGGACCATAATTAAAGTTGGTCTGGTAAACAGATTGTGTTTAAGGGAAAGCACCTTGTATAACAGAATAATGCAAAGGAAAACTGAGTAATAAACACAATATTTATTTAGTTAAGGGCTGACATCGAATCCAATTAAGCTTTTTCTATCAAGGAATAACATAAGATAAGAATTATATATATACTTATCAGCATCATCACCATAAGTAGTTTAATCAAACAAGATTTCCGGCCTTGTAACATTTACTTACGTCCCAATGTAGTGTAAAAATCTTTATATTATCATGCGCACTATATATCATGTCATCCAACAAACCCAAACTGAGCAAGGAGTATGAATCTATTACATAAAATACATTTTTTCTACTGATTCCTAACACTAATTATTTAAACTTTATCTTTGATATTTGACTTTAAAATGTTTCAACAGGCGCCATTTTGTTAGTATTAAATAAAATAACTTCATTATTTTGTATTAATTTCCTTTTATTTACTCATACCGATGTGAGAAGTTTCATAGGTGTAACTTAACTAATTCTAGAGATATTAATGTTATAATACAAAATACAAAACTATGGCTAGCGGCTAAACGAGACATTTCTCGACCTATGTTTACATATGTTTTTGTTGTTTTAAATTATATTTATATCACCCATATAAGTTTGTGACACCCCTTTGTGAACATCCTGTATAATTATTTATTTATTAATGAAACAGACATTACGAGTTGTGTGTGTAATGTGTAATAAGTGTGTGTTATTATTCAACCAATTCCCTTAAAAAGTTTTTGTGCACTGGAAACTTTTTGTTATTTTATTTAAGAAATTAAACAAAACTGCAAAATTTAACGTAACAAAATAACATAAAGAATATAACTTTAAAGGTATAAGTTTTTATTCAGACCCTGCCGCAGGTTCCAGAAGCACCTAGGGTCCATATTGTGCGGAAAACACGCTCCTGTACCGACGTGTGTGGCGGCTAAGTTTACAGCGCTTGTAGACCCTCCCATCAAGCTAGGATGTAATATTATATTTAGAAAAAGTTATGTTCAATTATGTTCATTTCAGAATATGTGGTACCTTAAAACTATATTAAGCGTTAAAACGTCTATACATATTAATAAAATAAATATAAATGTATACTTATATTTCAGTACGAAATTTTTACTAAAAATATCATGTACAATACAACAGTAAAAGACGGATACATTTTCTATGAAAATATTTTTTGTTTTTAACTAAAACGCAGGCAAGTGGATGACCAGTGATAAAAGTGTAAAAACAAAATTATTCGCATAGGATTCTTAAGAGTGTGTTGAACATTAATTTTACTGAAACCGAATAGAAACTTTAGACCAAATCAACATTACCACCTGTCATATATAAATGTTAATCAACCAATTTAAGATAATTTAATAATTTAAAATAATTTTTAAGATTTTAATCAAATATACATAATCTTGTAGGCTACAAACCACACCTGTACATAATGTAATAGACAACACTTATTATTACAGATTTCATTACATTATTTAATTCTAAAAGTTGTTTTTAAATTTGGTATTATGAATAGAAAAAGGCTCATATCATGTTTCCTGGCTAGACAATAACTGTAAAATCGTTATAACAATTTTAATGAGTGTACAGAACAATAAGGCACAATAGTTAGCAATATAATCTTATATTGAATATTAAAAGAACCTTCAATATAACATTATTACAAGTTTGATGTGTGTATAGAACACAAAGAGAGTTACACTCAGGGAGGTGGAAAGGCGCGAGCTATAACAGTCTACATCACTTCAGTTTGGGTATTGTAAACTCCTTAAAAATAAAGTACTTTCGTATTAGTAATCATTTAACTCATTATTTGGTTATGGAAACCCATAAGATTTTTATATAAACATAGTTTGCAGCTTAGCACAAATCCGTTTTACGAAATCTAAAGACTACCTGTATGTCTCTCGTACTTCAAATTACCGGTTTTCAACTTAGCAAGAACTTATTTGTGCTCGTATACAATTTATTTACTCTGTTTTAAGTAAAATGGCAATAAAAGTAAATAAATCTTGTATCAGAATAAAAAATTATTATTCAGTAATACATTTCTCATGGCTTTCTGTCTTTAAGGTTATTAAACATCAAATAAAGTAGTAGTAACATAAAAAATTAAATATTGTTTAAAATAATTAAAGAGGCAACAATGCGGTTTCAACAACAAAATAGAAGATAAAAATATTAACTTATAAAAAGTAACACATTTTACATTAGTGTAATTCCTGACGTAGACCTAATACTTGCATAATAATCTAATAGCTAAACATGTCTTACCCTGCCATATTCCTTAAGGTTTCAATATAAGGAAAATTCAAAAAGAAATATTTATATTTCAGGCAATACGTATCATAAAACTAAAACGAAAAGAGGTTTAGAATCCTCGGGTCATTAAGAGATTTAAACTTTTAGTATCTGTCCTTCTTATCCCAGAGGAGCGGGGTATGAATACCTTTACAAAAGTCCGTGACATCTAAATATCATGTCATCTAAATAGATCCGTATATTTACAGAGTGAACTGAATAAAACTCGGGGTTTCAGCTCATTGTAAATATCACATATATTTTATAGAGCACAGAACTAGAATGTAAAACATCCAACAGCTGTTGTGAGAGGAAACCTTATCTAGTTCCAGAACAAAAACTCTACTGTTATCGCACAGTGTGAACTTTTACATATAGTACTTGGATTGTGTTCAACCAAAATCCACCATTTTCAGTACACTATGTCAATGCCATCTCTAGACCACTTAAAGCTCCATATACTCAATTTTATTACAAATGTGAAGATTAAATTCCACTTGTACCGTTAGTTAGTTCCATTTTATATAATGCAACATTTCACAACCTAGTTAGCCAGTACAACTTAATATTATTTTTCATCCAATGTTCCGGAACTAAATTATCGACGGACTAAATACCTAATTGGCACGCGTATGAATATTTGATTGTAACCCTCGGTAGCAGCCCAACTACGTGACCGATTTCACCTCTCGCGCTATGTCCGCGAGCTCATGTATTATTTGAGTAGATGGCTACCACTTTCATAACTTCTACTCCTCTTCTAGTAATTACCGACTAGAAATAACCCTTCTTAGACTACAGCTTCAATGTCTTGTGCCCAGACGTCGACGCCCGGGTTGCGAGTCTACATATTTCGAAAAGAATTAAAATCTTAAACTTTTATAAAGTAAAATATCGTAGGCATAATTCCATAGAACATTGGATATTTTAAGCCCACCTATCTCAGATATACATTTTTAGTTCTTGTACTCTAATTGGCAGCAGCGTGGCAAGGCATACATTTAATTTACCAAGTAAAAGTGGTGCTTGTAAGTTTCATTAATTAAATTGAACTTATAAGTAAACTTTGCAATTCAATTATTTATTACTACGACCTCAGAAGTCACTACCCCCATGTGTTATCGCCATTCGGTACACATACTGATGTACAGTACATACAGTAGAAAGTGGTAGCCATCTACTCAGATAATACGTGAGCTCGCGGAGATAGCGAGCGAGGTGAAATCGGTAACGTAGTTGGGCTGCTACCAAGGGTTACAATCAAATATTCATATGAGTGCCAATTAGGTAGTTAGTCTGTCGATAATTTAGTTCCGGAACATTGGATAAAAAATAATATTAAGTTGTACTGGATAACTAGGTTGTAAAATGTTGCATTATATAAAATGGAAGTAACTAACGGTACAGATATACCCCCTGCTTTGATTTCACAACCTAGCTACTTCACTTTAAACATATTCTAAATAACAAACTTAATTCAACCTTTTATTTATTACAAAAATTCAAATTTTCTACCATAAAAATACGATAGCGTGGGGTTTCAAGAGTTTCCTATGAAATCCGCTAGATCGCATACCAATGCAGTTCTACCGGCATCTGATTTCTTTATCTGATCGCTTGGGGACCAAAAATAGATAGTTGCGTTAGGCAAACTATTTCCTTGGTCAAACCAATCCTGTATTATTGTTTTCATCTTATTTACAGTTGGAGGGCTCATAAAATAAGGCCTAATATTTACAGGTGTGGGATCATTTAGAATTAATTTTAACTTCCAAATCTACAGCCTCTCCTAATTTTAGAGTAAAAACATTTGGAAAATCCCTTATAAGGTTTTGTATCTCAGCCTCAGCTCTAGTGCACCCTATTTTTACATCAATGTTGTTTAATTCATGTTCAAAAGGCTGTTGTCTAACAATAGTTACTTTCTCATTACAATTGAATTTAAAAGAACATGAATCTCCATCAAGATCTAAAATTAGTTTACTATTAGTTATAAATGAGTTTCCTAATACAATGTCCCATTTTAATTTATCCAATACAATAAGTTTTACTTTCCAACAAAATTTAGAAATTTTTATCTTAACATAACAGTATCCAAAACATTTTATTTCAGTGTTATTTGCAGCAAACATTCTCTCACCTGACTTCATTAATTTCGAAACATTTTTATTCAACAATAGGCTATCATAAAATTCTTTACTAATTATATCTCTTGTAGCACCAGTGTCTAATAAGCAGTTTGTTTTTACATTTTTACCCACCATAGCTTCAATTAAAGGTATATTGTTACAATGTTAAACATTTAGTCTTAGATTAGGTTTTCTATAGTTTAATTTACTCCAATTTTTAATTACCTTAGCATAGACTTTCATAAAATAGCGTTTTCTTTTCTTACTGCATTACTATTAATAAAATTATTATTCTTAGACTTACGAAACCGGGGAGGGATATTTTTAGGTGTTGTGTGTAATACCACTCCCCTACCAACTAGTTTTTTTGGCTTCCTAAAACAATGTTTTGCCAAGTGACCAGGCCTATTACAATTTAAACATAACTTTGGGTTTTTTACAGTAGGTCTACTTTTTCTAGGTTCAACATATGGTGGATACATGTTGTTAACATATGTCCTACTTAAATCGTCCCTTAAGTTATCATAAAGGCTATGTTGTTACTAGCTATACACAATTTTTCCAAATCTATAAAACAAATGGGATTGTTTTCAAAAATTAACTTATTCCTATCTGTAGGTTTAATACCTCTTTTTATACAAGTTACCAAGTCCTGTTCACTTATGTTACACAATAAAACTTGACTGAGCTCTTTGATATCATAGATGTATTAATACAGTGGCTCATCAAACCTTTGTGGCCTATAAACTAAATCTAGTCTAAGTCTTTCAATTAGGCCTACAGGGATAAAAGCACTAATTAATTCCCTGTGTAGATAGTTGACATTTGGCATGACAGACTTACACTGTATTATTTTGGCTAAAAGTGGACCTTTTGCATAACAGGGTAACAATGCTAAAATTTCATTATCTGATAGGCTAGTTTCATATTTTAGTTTTAACAAAGTTTTCAAAAAGTTTATAAGCTCAGGTACTACTAAACCATTTGTTACTGTAAAATGTTGTAAATAATGTTCTACAGGGTTGTTTAACTTATTAAACATATTTAAAGTAGACATTGGTTGACTAATACAATTATTGTTTGCATTATAAATAAGCATTAAAGGCAAAGTGGGGGTATTGGCAGTAGGCTGCGTTATTGTTGGTGGTTGTACAGAAGTAGGGCCTATTTGTTCTTTAACTGCCTGTTCCATAGCCTCATCTTGTTCTAATGATTCATTTAAATTGGCTTCTAACACTTTAAGCTGTTCTAGGTTCACTTTAGGTAGCAAGTTTTTAGCTAACTGTTGTTCAACATTTAATAGCCTACACTTTAAAGCTGATAAAGTTTCACTATGCATAGTAGTTAGTTCTAGCTGGTTGTCCAAAAATAAACGGTTTATTAAACGTTTACATTTTTCTTAAAATTTGCGGTCAGATAGACAGACAGACAGAAATGAATTTTTTCTAGCCCCTCGAGTGAAAGGTTTCGTTAACGCTCAGCAATAAATACTTGGATATAGTAATTGATTCAATGTAAATGTTGTGTTAGCTCCAGTACAACCCTTTAACATTTATATGGAATCAACCCTTCTCACCTTAGCTACGTAATGTGTGGACATCTCAGTTCCTCCACCATGCTTACATATGAGACAAAAGAATACCTTCAACTAGATTACAGTATATTTAGTAGTCTACGTGTATCTGATGTCGAGCGATGAAAAAGAGTTCGTTCTGAGATTCTCCGTCGCTGACTTTTTTATCTCTTCAGACGAAGTTGACTTCAGATTTCATGAAATAAGTCTGCGACATCAACAGATCCAAAACGCTGCATTAAGACGGAGATTTACAGGAATTAACTGCAGTTTCACATTGGATCAACCCTTCCCACCGTAGCTACGTTATATGTATAAATGTCAACTTGTCAATCAATTGTCAAGCAATCAATTTTGGACATCATTTTGGTTACATCGAATCTTATCTGTGATTAGGTATTTTTATTCTTAAAACCACTAATGTATTGTCAATATAATCTTTGGGACAAAATTTATACGTATATAAACATACACACTTTGGACCGAAAACCCTAATATAGAGGGTATTAGACAGAGAACGAAATATCACAATGTCTCACTGCACATAGTGTATGGTATATTGCTTTGTGGTTTCATTTGCTATAGTCATGGGTTTACTGCGCTATTGCTGCTAAATCTTTCCTATATACGACTAACGGATTTCGAAATGACGAGTACACATATGGGGGCTTACACAGAAACACACAGGGACATGGAATTTTCAGATTATCCCAATTTACTACTAAAATTTACGATTAGTTTAAATTATTGACAGCGATGGACGCAGCTTGAGTCCGACAGACTTAAAGTCACACTTGGCTGAAATTAACAGAATTTATTGACATTTACCTTGTTATTAATATTTTTTTATTTAATTGAGTTGAACTGAAAATGTGTACATGATACAACCCTACTTACGTTTCATAAATCGTAAGACACATTGCCTACTTAAAGTATCATATGGCTCCACCTACATTATAACTTATTTAACTAAGAAATCTGCGTACTTTAGGACTCCTCCTTTAGATTTAAAATAGTACATGCATTCCCGAAATAGTTGTAATTGGGCTGTACATGTATGGAATGTAGAGAATAAGATTTAGTATTTGGTTGGTAGGCTATTTATAACATTTGTTTCACTCACTCAATTTAGATCCAAAATCACTGCTCTCCGAACTTAAGGTCCAACAGTTCGGTTATGGTTCATGAGATTGAAATATTTTTCAGTCGCAATTACTGTATCTCGAGGGTACTTTCAATAACACTTAAAAAGCATTTGCCTGTGACATCCCTATTATTCAGCAGAATTGCGGGCGAAGCCACGGGTAGGTGCTAGTAAATATACAAAAGAAAAATAATTTCTATATACGTCAAATGGATTTCGAGTTGACTTTTAGGTATTAACGGGTAGACATAAAGTCGGGAATCCCAAATAAACACAACGAAATTAACATAAAACTGATCATAACAGCCATTTTTTATTATAAATCAATAAAAGAAGGCAACTGAACGTTGAACAAAATCATAATTGAATATATTTGTAAATAATAAGCTTAAACAATATTTAGTGGGTCTGAAATGAGATTAGTTATCGTCTAAAAGTGCAGCTTCCGGAAGCGTGGGTTCTTTCTGTACCGTGGAACTTGAATTAGAACGTGGCGACGTTAAAAATATTTTTTCTGGGGTTTTTTATAAATAGTAGATTTATTTCTACAGGATTATATCAGTATTAAATATATTCATACTTAAAAACTTTTGTTGTGTAAATCAAACGTCTTCCTTGTATAATATATCATGCTGTGATAATAGTATGGAATATTAAGTTTTATTTTTGTAAATAATGATACTCGTATTACACTTTTGATGTTATACTCGTAATTTTGTTTTGTTATAATAAGTTATTTTCGTAACACGCTGATTCATTTCCCGGATGTACATTACATTCTTTGAAGCTATAAACTACTTACTTGCTCAAAGTAAACTGAGCAACAACAATGCAACAGCTTACAAAATACTTAATACTAACTCACAGGATTATACTATAAGACTAATCCTCTATACTATATTTATTATATAAGATGGCTGGAAAATTAGTTATTTACTATGATGCTCTAGTATACCTTCTAACAACGCTCTATAACAGTACGAACAACATTATATGTAAAAACATTGTTTATAAAAACTATTTGCTACAACCAAGAAGTATGACTTCTCACAACGACTTTGGCTCTTAAGAGTCCACTTCGTATTCATTGAATTTGAATTTTACAACAAGTTCCAGGATGAGACATTAATATTGAACAATACCCATCTCTGTCTTCTTCTAGTCTTCTGCTGTAAAATTACTTCTCCAATGCGAATCCATCTTGATGATAATCATAAACTTTATAAAGTTCGCTGATAAAAATAAGACATTCAATAACTAAAATTCGGCGCTTCATTTTAATTACCTCAGTTTAATGATAGTTTGTGTTTGCGTATAAAATAATTTAGTTATAAAAAGGATTTTCCTTTGTATTTACACAGTGAAAATAAAAAATCATATCAAATACAAATATATTCAAATATTGAGAAACAACACAATCTTTTCAGATAGGAACCAAGCCCTTATAGAACATTATTCCGAATTAGAACTACTTTCAATATTTTAACATTTTCTTGTGCTATTATACACCCCAAACAATGACATCTTAGTCATTTATCTCTCTTATAACAATAATAATCTTTTTAATGCATAACTTTAACAATTTTTACATCGTATCGTAATAGATTTCTTCATGTACACGGTTTCATTTGCACACTAATACACCTTCATTCTCATAATGTATACAATCATTCAAGACACAATCGCATTGAACTCAGATCCAGCACTCCCAAGTATCCCAGCGGATTATCATTAATTCATGAACAGAGTAGAAAGTCTTAGACACCAAAAGAAGTTTGAGACGCGTTTTAAATTGATTTTGATTATTGGAAATTGTGATTTCTTCAGGGTGCCTGTTGGTTAATCTGACACCAACTTTTTGCGGTACATGTTGCGCTAATGTCAATCTGCGTTGATGAGTTCGAAAGTTCTTTATACGATGGAATAACGTTACTACTTTGTGAAGGAACAGACAAGAACAGTTAGTCGGAAAGAATAATCCTGTCTAATTTATGGTTGAGACAGTGGAGGAACCTCTCTGCTATGCTCGTAGCATCCTTCACATCCTGCTAAAGCTTGGTGTAGAAAGGAGTAGACACTCCGGCTGTCGACTTCGGACACAGATAAAGCGCAGACTCCAATTATTACTGTGTTACAGCTTATTTAGAGAAAGGATATCTGCTTTCTCTTAGAGTATCACCTCTGCCATTATAAGAGACTAATACTTCTTGGTTCTTTACTTCATTTTATAACTAGACTTCTTCTATGAACTACTTCTCAACTATGTTTAGTTTCCAGACATATTTCCGGCAGCCCACATTGAATCTCGAACAGCGAAGTACAATGGCACGAAGTCTTCGCTAGTGTTTTCGCTCTTTCATTACAGTTTGAGTACTTGAGTATCACCTCCATTAACCGTATCCTAACCATCCCTGAGTACCGCTGCAGCATATTAGATTTGCTAGTCTTTAGTAAGCTGTCGCAACACATTAAATTCACTCCAACATGTTATATTTAAGAGGAGAGGGCAAGTGAAAACAAAGTAAGCTACTGCAAATAATATTAGCCAAATATTTCCGATCACCACATATGACGTCTTAAGGAGAAACTATAAGTATTAATAATGATAATACTGAGGTCCAATAAGCAATTAAAAATAATTCAGATAAATATAGTATAGTAAATAGCAAAATTATTTATATAACAATGAATTGTTTAATTTTGATTCTTTAAGAGTGAATAATACCTATATTCACACCTACTCTTACAGTAGGGGAGAAAGTCGATTTGGCTGAGATGGAAGACGTATGCGCGGTCCTGACAGACATCGAGACTTGTCTCTGTGATCCTCTAAACCACCAGTTCTTCGCTCGCAGTTCGATAAATTTTCCGCGTTTACTCCCCAGAACTGTAGCACCCCTAGAACTGCTTTCTATCGCTCTTCACCTGGCTGACACTGATGTTGGAAAATCTGCTTATTTTCCCTTTTAGTAAACATGATCTAGTCTATCAAGTATCATTTACTGTGAAACGTATAACAGGTACTCTGTAGCAACTCATTGCTTTTTGCTTAACTTATGCATATTTAAAACACTTAAGCCAACTTGGGAATGTTTCTAATTAAATATACTTGTATTATTTTACAATTTATATTTGACTATCATTACTACTGGCTATATATGTGATATTTCTGTTGATTATACAGTTAGATTATTACGATTTCAATTAGTAGACTACTAAAGAAGATAAAGAACCAAGTATACAATTACTATATGTCCCGGCGGAGTAAGTACTTTTTATCAATCTTATCAATCACACACACACACACACACACACACACACACACACACACACACACACACACACACACACATATGCATTAATTATTGTACTATGAAACAGGCTACTAAACTAATGAAGCTCCATGACAACTAGAAACAAAATGTATTATAAAGACGAAACTTTTCACAAAATGGAATTAGTTATCTGCCTTCATGAAAATTAAGAACGGGACTTAATTGTAATTATGAGTTTATTCGAATGCATTATTAACTTAAATTAGCTGAGAGTGACAGACCAGTTCAGATGTGACAATTAATCTAAAGCAATTAGTTTATGAAACAAAGTAATTACTTAATACCTTGTTTGTGAAGTTACAGCAGCAAATTGCGTTGTCTCTTTGTGTGTCCAATATTTATATTGCTCTGTGAGGATTACAGAGAAGGTGCCATTAGTGTGGGGTTGGACCTCTTGCACTGGCTCATGGCAACTCAAAGCTCCGGATTAGTTTAGTCCGTTAACATGTTCTGTGTTGATGAAATAACAAGTGACATTTATAAACTTGTTTGTCTGTTACGAATACACGCTTTAAAATGGTTTTATTTTTATTTGTAACGTCATGGAACTCTTTTGCATAGTAGCATCGCCGAAGCGATCATATTTGTAATCAAATAAAAGTACTGCTATAAATATATTAAGTGTTTAACTTATTAAAATGTAGTTATTATATAAAAAACACGTCATAACATTACTAATTAGAAATTAATTACATAGATTCACTGATTTAAAAGAAAACATGTTAGTTTTAATGTATAACCACTGTTCAGAATAATGCAATTAAATTTAAAGCGTTTTTGTGCATTTGGTGGGGGGAGTACCCAAAGTCATAATTATTACCAGTGTAATTCATTTGGAACGTGTTTAAATAATATAATATCTGATTCGTTGTAACTGATTTAGATTTGGTATTTGGTGCTCACTGTATTCTATTCGATGTATTATTCGATGTATTATTCGATGTATTATTCGATGTTACTGTATTAAACATACGAAACACAATCAAAATTTGCATTTTTGACGTTCAAATCAAAATATTTCATAATTGGTCTGTAAAAAAAAAAGTGGATTGTTTTCAAAATTGAATCTACATTGAATTTATTGATACATTTGTATGGGATTTTGGTAATGTAATATTTTAACATTTAATTTACGTATTAAATATATAGCAAATATTATATCATTTTATTTTTATTACATTATGTCTCAATAAAATTTATATGATGAAAAGTCACTGTCATATTGAACTTCCATATTTTTATACCCTTCAACTGTGAGTATACAACTGATATCAGCACAAAACCTTTTTTTGTTCTCTTAGAACAAAAAGCTTAAAAATTGATTGCTCCTAGTACTTTAAGGACCTTTGCGCTGTTTCCGGAGTGGCAGGATATTCTAGATAGGTACGGTTGGGGGTCGCCCCCTATCGAGATCCATAATGAATAATTTAGGGAATTATCTCGTCATGTCCCCTCAAAAGAAGAGGACCTCTACAGTCAAAGCAGGCAGAGAGAGGGTGGCACACCCTTGTATGGAGGTTACCAAGAACCTGTGACACTTGGGCAACGAATCCCACCAACTCAAACAGTCATCTCCTGCAGTAGACTAGACCTATAGAAATACCCTTGCATCCTAGAATCTCGACATTTGCGGTTAGTGTTAGAGAAACCTTTCCACCTTTTCAACCTTCCCTGGACTTCTAATAATATTTCAAAACTAAAATTAGCGAAAGCGGTGCAGCCGTTCTCGAGCATTACTTAGACTAACAAACTTCGATTAATTTTTATTTATTAAGCTTATTATTCCATCAATTTAACCCAAAATATTGATTGATTAAAAACATGAGATGCACAGAACATGTTAATTAAAATTACTCTTATTATATAATATTAAACCTACGATATTGTAATATTGAGTTTGAGTAACATTCCAGTGTCCCTCCATTAGGTAATAAATACCAAGATTATTTTCAACTTAAATATTGCAGCAGGAGTAATTAAAAATTAAAAATTTAAAAGAAAGAGGTTACCAAATAAAAGAGTCACTACATGTTAAATTAGCTTATTCAGAAAACTCGTAGTCGACCGTAGTTCCAGTTTACAAAGCATTATGACTACATGTTACCACACTCTAAAGTTAGTCTATAAAGCTACTAACTTAAAAACCCAAATAAAGAGTATTAAAGAGACTTGTTTAACGTAATTTTCAACGTAGTGGAGTACGCCTGAATTGGCCACAAAAGCAATATTCTTACACAACAGAGTCGGTACAGTTTGAAGGCGCTTATTGTTTCTAAACCTCAATGTAAAACTCCATTAAACAATTTTGGCAAAAGAAATATTTGAAACAGTAACTGTACAAACCCTATATTATTACAAAAGATATTCTTTATTTATTTCGTCCTCATTACTAGTTTAAAGGAATAATTAGTATAAATTATGTTAATACAGATAAATAAATTATATAAGGGCCTCTAGTAAAAATAATGTAAAACTAATTAGGTATTTTCTTTCAATATTATTACATTAATAGACAGGAAAACCACATCTAGCTTGATAGTATGTAATAACATTGATGTATGTAGTATAAATGTATTTGATATTTTTAATACCAAATATTTATAAAATTAATCTAAATAAGTTTGTGGAATATGTGAAGTAAGCCTAAAATATTAATTTAAAATTATTATTTATACATTTCAAGCTGTCTTTTATGTGGTTTCTCAAATGAGATTTGCTTCTACTACAGGATGCTGAACATGTACCGTAAATTAGTTAATTAAATTTCATATAATGTAAATTTCGCAACCTAGTCAGCCAGTATAATTTAATATTATTTTTATACAATGTTCCGGAACTAAATTATCGGCGGAGTAACTACCTAAGTGGCACGCGGATGAATATTTTCTTCTAACCCTTGGTAGCAGCCCAACTACGTGACCGATCAGACCTCGCGCGCTTTGTCCGCGAGTTTACGTGTCCCACGTGTCTCACGGCTCACAGGGCACATATTATTTGATTAGATGGCTACCAGTTTATTAACTTCTACTCATCGTCTAGTAACCACCGACTAGACATAACCCTTCTTAGACTACAGCGCCATTGTCTCGTGCCAAGACGCCGACACCCGGGTTGTGAGTCTACACATTGCGAAGGGAAGTAAAATCTTAATGTCTTATAAAGTGAAACATCGTAGGCATAATTTCAGGGAACATTGGATATCTTAGGCCCACCTAGAAGATATACGTTTTTAGTTATTATATTCTAATTGGCAGCAACGTGGCATTACATACTTTTCCTTTACCATCTAAAAGTGGTGCTTGTAAGTATTCATAATTAAACTGAACTATTAAGTAAACTTTGCAATTCGAGTATTTAATACTACAACCTCAGAAGTCACCACCCCCATGTGTTATCGTCATACGGTACAAACACAATACTCTTTGATTAACTCTTTTCTTCTGAATATACTTTCTCTCTCCATTGTTTCTAAGACGTTTTAAGACGTTTCTATGCTTTCATAATATCATTTAATCTTTGAATTTTATTTTCTTAGAATTAATTTTATGGCATATAAAATTGTATAACTACTGATGGCTTATTTTCCATATCCTGATGTTCAAAAACTCGAGTATATATTACAAGTTTTTCCCGATATTAACAGAGCCAAGAGTGCGTGAATAGAATTTCGTACATGTCAAGAGTACACAGTGGAATTTTTATCAAGCTTGAATGCAGGTTTGTTAGTGTCTCCTTATTATCTGTTTGCATTATCTATTATTTTAATTAGAAAGACATTAGACAATAAAAAACCCGAGATAAAGAAGTCACATTAACAGATGATTGGTCAGATTGATTGTTGACAGGTTAATCTTCACCAGTCATGATAAAGCCCCGTCTACAGTTGGTGAATATTAGTGGTTATTCCAGTTTCGGTTTAACATTGATTCACTGAAAATGGTTGTCCAAAGCAAGACAGAAATATTCTCAATCTGTTTTATGTTAATACTAAAACATCTACGAAATAAAATGTTTAACAAACAGTTAAAAAAATTATTTAGCTTTTTTTTTGTAACAGAGGGCCAGGTTTCCTAGGCCTGGTAGCTGCCTCTCAGCCATCCGGCTTATTGTGCACCCTCTCCCAGGTGTAAGCTGTATCAAATCCTAGGCCTTTACAAAACCATGAGATCTTCTGAACAATGCTTTCCTGTTCCAACCCCTCTTCCGTATGCATAAGAACACCTAGGGATCTTGAGCGTTTGCTCTGTAATGCCGGACATTCAAATATGACGTGCTTGGCTGTTTCATCAGCCTCGCCACATTTCCTGCCCCGCCTACAGTTGGTGAATATTAGTGGTTATTTCAGTTTCGGTTTAATATTGATCACTGAAAATGGTTGTCCAAAGCAAGACAGAAATACTGTCAATCTGTCAATTACGTTAATTAGAGTATTAAAACATATACGACATTAAATGAGTATATTTAAAAAATGTTTTACCTTAATTATTAATATTATGAAAATATATAATTTCCTTAACCTTTTTTAATGTAAAGTTTATTGGATAGAAAGAGAGAGAGAGAGAGAGAGAGAGAGAGAGAGAGAGAGAAATCTTTATTGACAATCTTCAAGATTGAAATGGCGTCAAACAAAACATTTTTTAAAACTGATAAAAAGACATACAGTTTTACAGTTAAAAAATTAAAAAAAGTTCACAGTTAGGAGTCACGGTTGTGCCAGTCCAGGTACTCTTCCACACTGTAGAAGGGGTTGATCAGGAGCCAATGGTGTAGCACCGCCTTCAGCTTCTCAGGGTTGAACATCTTAATATTCTCTGGCAGATGGTTAAACAGTTTGGCGCCAATGTAAGAGGGCTTGCCTTCAAATCTTCTGCTGTGATGCGTTGGTAGGTTGAAGTCACGGCACGATGAGTGTAGTGTTGGTGGAGGTCTTCATTTCTTGGTGGACTGATTCTGCAGGCTGTTGTCACCACTTCTAGAATGTAGGCATTTATTACAGTAAGAATTTCCCACTCAACAAACGCCCGCCTGCAACTCACCCTCCACCCCAAGTCAGCCATCACACGCACAGCCTTTTTCTGCAGCACTAAAACCCGCTGCAAATTGCGTTGTGCTGTGGCACCCCAGAGCACTATGCCATACTTTATGTGGCTGTCCAGAAGAGCCGAGTAGGCAGTTTTAACCGCCTCTGTTGTGCTGACAGCTTTAATGCGTCTCAGGGCATAAATACTACTGCTCAGCTTCCTGCAGAGGACCTCGACGTGCTCATCCCACTTAAGATTGACATCCAGTGTAATCCCTAGATGTTTAATGGCTTGAACAGAATCGATGTTAGGGATTCCAGCAACTTCTTCTTTATTCTTGCCCATTATGAGCTGTCTGGTTTTACCTTCATTGAACACTAGATCATTTCCAGAACAGTATTCGACGGCAAGCTCGAGCGATATGAATGACCTCAATTCTAGCTCTTCGACATTTCTGTTGGCTGCCACCAATACCGTGTCATCGGCATACATGATCGTTTTGGCAAAGTTCTCTATGTGCGCCGGAAGGTCTAAGGTGAAAAGTATGAAGATGACCGGGCCAAGGACGCCCCTGGTCACTGGGAGTAAAGATGATCTGACAGCCGTAAGTGTTCCATTGATCTTCTGCCTCAGTTCAACGAGTTGGTCCCGACCCCGCAGGTAACTTTCAAACCAGGACAAAGCCACGTTTTTAAATCCAAGGTTTTCCAGTTTGTGCAGAATGAGATCTTGACTGAGACAATCAAAGGCTTTACTTAAGTCAAGGTAGATGCTGACAATATCTTCACCATCCTCAAGGTGTTCAAGGATGCTCTCCACCAACTCAACCAGAGCTGTCATCGTTGACCTTTTCTTACGAAAGCCGTGTTGGTTCTCTAAGTCGATGTTGTTTTTCTTCAGGTGATCTTCAATCCTGGCCAGAGCGACCTACTCGATGATCTTGGAAAAGGTAGACACCAGGGAGATTGGTCTGAAACTCCCAAGCTCGTGCCTGTTTCCTTTCTTGTGCA
The DNA here is from genome assembly GCF_021130785.1 of Homalodisca vitripennis. Lineage (NCBI taxonomy): Eukaryota > Metazoa > Arthropoda > Insecta > Hemiptera > Cicadellidae > Homalodisca > Homalodisca vitripennis. Next base: position 221,360,633 of record NC_060208.1, on the reverse strand, counting down.
AAGGAATTACTTTGGCGGTTTTCAGTCTACTGGGAAAGCGACCACCGACAAGGCTAAGGTTTATTATGTGAAACAAAGGCACCATCAGTTCGTGTAGACAGGTTTTGACGATCTTAGAAGAGTACTCGTCAAGTCCTGATGAGGTCTTGCTCTTCATTGCACCGACGATCCTCCGAAGTTCACTCTCGGTCGTTGGTTCCAGCTCTGTCATTGGGAAAGCAATGGTGGGCATGCTAGGTCTGACAGTTCCTGACTTGTCCTGTTGACTGCTCTTCAAGGTTTCTTCAGCAATTGATGTGAAGTAGATATTAAATACGTTGGCGAGCTCAGCTGGATTATCTATCCTTGTGCCATTCTGAAGCATAACGTAATCAGTAAACCATGCGATCATGGCTCCTGGACCAACTTTTCTCTATTTATGACCCTCCAGACTGCCTTAGATTTGCAGCTAGATTGGGAAATATAGTTGGATGTTGTCTCTTGCCTCAATGATCTCAGTTTTAGATCGTAAGTCTTCTTCAAATTATTAGCAGTCCACTTGTCTTCATTGCTTCCTGTTAGGACATAAATATCAAGGGCCCGAAGGAAAGAATCTCTCAGTTTTAGCAGCTTCCTCGTCGAAAAACATGTTTAATAGGGTTGAGTCGCTTTGCCCTAGACCGTTTTAGAGGGCAGGAAGCATTAAGAGTTAACATGATGATTGACAAAAAGCTATTAAAAGCCTCATCAACGTCTTCGCTTGTTAGGACGGCCCTCCAATCCTGGTTAGCAAGTAGAGTTTTTCAGATTTGTTAAGTTATTGGAGTTGATGGTTCGGCATACTGTTGGAACTTGTTGTTCAGTCCTAACCATTGTTAGCCCTAACTCACATATTTGACCACTGTGGTCTGAAATACCTTCATTTACGACCCGGACCTTGACCCGGTCGCTGAGATCTTGGGTGACACAGCACATGTCTATGGAGGAAGACGAGACACTGGTTATCCTGGTTGGTGGGAGGAGTAGTCTGTGAATGTTGAAGGTCGCTAGTACATCTTCAAGTTCCTTCTTTTCTGTCGATGGGTCCAGACAATCTATGTTAAAATCCCCGATGATTTACAAATGGAAACATTTGGGGAGGTCCAGAGCTTCAAGGTATTTTCCAGCGTTTAAAGAGCAAGGGTTATCGATGCTTTATTCTTTCGTGGTGGCCGATAAACCCCAAGGATATAAACGAATCTGCTCTTACTTAGGCTGATGGTTACAGCAGAGACTTCCACTATCAAGGGGATGCTGTGGTGTTCAGTTTCCAGTGAATTTATTTCATTTTCATTATTTACATGTTTTGAAAATCGCTACTCCACCTTTGTTAATGTTTTGCCTACAGAAAGCTGATACAAGGTTATACTCCTCCAGTCGAGTGTTCTTCATAGTTTCCTCATCCTGACCATGCTCAGTGACAACTATTATATCAGGTTAAAACGATGCAAGTAGGTGGTTGAGTCTTTCTATCTTGTTGCTGATTCTGTCTGTATTTTGGTGAAAGATGATAACATTTGATGCGTCTTTCTTTCCGAGCTCACGAAGTGCCTGCCTCGTTTGGCTCGCTGTTTCCACTTCTTTTTGATGGTCAGAGCCTCCCCCAAAAAAGAAGTTTTCAACATTGACTCTTCTCTAGGTATTGGTGCCGACACGTTTTCATGGAATTCCCCAACAATGTCGGAGGTAGATCTTTCCGTTACATGACTTTTTAACAATTCTGAACGTTTTCTTCCCGTTTTCTTCTACAGCTTTGGATGTTTTCTGCATGCGTAAGAACTCTTCTAAGTTGTTGTTGAAGAAATCCTCAAAGGTTTCGCCTTCTTTAAGAAGTTTAGCCGTGCAAGGAGGTATCCTCTTGACACATTTTTTTTGTTTAACAATAAAATAAGGATCATCAGGAATCTGGGGAGCGGTTGACTTGGGCGCAGTCTCAAAATCAGTTTCCATAAGCGAACTTAGCTTTATTTCCATTAAAGATAACCTTTGGTCCATCATTTGTTGCCCATTTGACAATTCGGACAAGTCCTTCAAAACGTTGTTCAGCTTCTGTACATGATAATTGCTAACTCCTTGATCGTTCATTAGGGTTTCAGGGGTTTCGTCACACTTCCTTGTATTTTTTTCAAAGTTCTCGATTTTCCGTTTTAAGTGTAGTATTTCCACGTCCCTATCCTGAATGATCTTCATTTGCTCCAGGTCATATTCATCAAATACACTTTGAAGTTTGGATTTCTCATCTTTTAACTTCAATATTTGTTTTTGTCCATCCTCGACCAGGGACGAAAGCTCGTCTATTTTAACGTGCAGGTACACAATCTTTTCAGAAAGATGTTCTATTTCTGATTCCTTTACTGAAATTTCATTTTTACAGTGTAAAATTTCTGCTTTTAATTGACCATTTTCATCCAGCAGCGCATTTTCCTATTTCCCCAGCTAGTTTGAGGGCAAGGTCATTTTCCACTTCATTTTCAGTCATTAATTTGGACTGGTTCAGCTCGCTAGTTAGTTCATCAAGCGTTTTCCCTGGGGTGATTTTGTGAAGAGGGTGAGATAGGTGAGTATGTAGCTCTGTAACTACTGGAAAAATGCTGTGATATTAAATTTTGGCACTTGTAATATCTGGTAATCGAGAGATAATAAATTAGGCAAGGACGAATTTTGTACGCAAATCTATATTTTATAACTGTTGTAAGTCACTAAAAACATATGGATTTCTAGACAAAAGAATCCATTTTTCACTTTTTTAATTGCTTTAGATTTTATATTTTTATCACCGAAAATAATTTAATCGAAATATTTCTGTCAGACAAATATATGCATTCTAAGCCATTTTACAAAGTATATCTAATTACTTTTTTTATTTTACTAGAACATAATACACAAAGCAAAACATAACACTGGGTTTATTCTAATTACATAATGTATGTAAATTTCCCACGCTAATTCAGTTAGGGTTCATTTCATGGATTAAATGTCAAATTCTATTAAAAGTTTTCCCCATTCAATAACTTGTGTTGAAAGTTTAAAAAACGTTTGTTCCGCTGTGTCTCAACAAATGAAATTGCAAAGTTATCCTGAGATAGAAATATAACCATCCACTGCTCATAAAATTACAACAGAAAAGAATTTTTATGAAGTGCCAACTGCACAGGACTTCAGATCCTGATCTGGTTGGTCTCAAGCATCTGCATCTGCAGTAACTGTAATGTCAAGTTGGTATCGCCGATCTCTCTGAAGTCAACCTCGGGCCGATCAACGCGCAATCTGGCGGTAAATGTGTTTAACTCCGTTAAATGAATGGCTTTGCCTTCAGGTTACCAATTTTCGGATTCTTGTATCGTACGCAAGTCATATAAGTGACATTTTATGTAACTCAGAGGGAATTTAATTGAATAAATTAAGATTTTAACTGTTAAAAATGTCATTTCAAAATATTACATCTTCCTTATGCGATCACGAAATATTATAACTTTATTTACTTATCAAAAAAGAGCCTCGCTAATAAAGTTTGAATTGTTAACGACTAAATGTTGGGTGGCTAATATAAATCAAAATGAACTAATTTTATTTATTTTTCAGACAAAAATATTAACTTTCTCAAGTAATGCGTAGTTTCATCTATAGTACAAATTAGTTCGACCTAGACTACTTAGTTCAATCCGACCGAATAATTCCACTTAGACTACATAGTTCAGACCACCTAGTTCTACCTAGATTACTTATTTCGATAAAACCAATCAGTTCTACTTTGACTAATTAATTCGCTGAGACCACTTAGTTCTACTAGGGCTACTTAGTTCGATCTGACCACTTAGTTCTACTTAGATTACTTAATTTATTGTGCATTAAGTCCTTTATTATGAAGGAAAATACAAGAAATATTTTTAAACTAATTCAAATGCATTCAAGCAAAATGAGGTCATTACGACAGGAAAGTTTAATAAGTAGCGATAAAACAAATTAACAACATTCTAGGAAGATTATAGTCATGAGAAAAAACAATCAGTGCGATGGAGATGGGACTCTGCTCACCTACCTACTTGCTTGTTAGTAATTAAACTTTATTATTAATTATATTATCTTTTTATTTAATCGAAATTGTAAAACATAGCAATCAACTGCAACGTCTAAGAGTAATAAAATACGTTTAGTTTCAACATACAAATATGTCAATATTTGACGTGAGAATTCCATGTAATCAAATTTATGTATTTTCTAAAGTACAATAACTTATCGTTGAAATTATTGTTATTAATAACTATTAGTTATCTCTAAAATGCATATCTTATACCACATTCGATATCGATCTTATTTCAGTTTTATTAAATACATTACATGTGTGGTTTACGTCATTGTATTTAATAATAAAGACCTTAAAAATAGAATGCATGTTGGCTTAAGCTTGTGTTCAAGGTTTCCAAGGCATCCACCAAGGGCCAGCCTCCCTATGTAGGCTTTTGATCGTTATTGCATAAAAAAATAGTTAATACAGCCGAAAAACAATGTACCAGTATAGAATTTACCGGCTTTGTAGAAAATATTAAACGTGTTTCAGACATTTTAGACATCCATCCCCCCTTATACTGAATATGGGGAATTTTCATTTTCATACCTCATCAAACTTTTACATGTTTAGAGTGAAAGGATCTGGTAAACGTTCCAGATTAAATTTATGATATTCTGCACAGACCTTGTGAAAGGGAATGGATAATGTGGATGGAGAATCCTCATTTTACATTCCTCATCGTACTCATACATGTTTAGAGAGCGCGAACTACAAGATAAAGAATTTTTGATAGTGAGCTATTAATGCAGTAGATGTATAATAGAATAATAATAGTATTCCATTATTCGCATTCATTAAAGAACAGAGTATTATAATATTCAAAAGGTATTATACATATAGATATATTTACACTAAAATATAGCAATAATAATATGAACACGTGTAGATAAAGTGTGACAAAAATATGTGATAAAAGCAAAATGAAATAAAATATATACTGCAATGGATTGAAAAGATATATGGCAACGAAAAGTAATATTATCTCACACAACGAGCCCTTGTTTCTGTGTTACAATGGTTTTCCAATAACACCGACTTTAGCAACATTACAGACCCGATTCGCCAAGTATTACATTTCATTATCTACAAAAGCTATATTATCTCAAAGAACAAGTCCTTGTTTCTGTGTTACAATGGTTTTCCAATAACACCGACTTTAGCAACATTACAGACCCGATTCGCCAAGTATTACATTTCATTATCTACAAAAACTATATTATCTCAAAGAACAAGTCCTTGTTTCTGTGTTACAATGGTTTTCAAATAACATCAACTTAGCAACATTACAGACCCACTTTGAAAAGTATTACACTTTACGATCTACAAAAGTAATATTATCTCAAAGAACGAGGCCTTGTTTCCGTGTTATAATGGCTTTCCAATAACAGCGACTTAGTAACATGACATACCCGAATCGCCAAGTATTACATTCATGGACTTCAAAAGTAATATTTTCTCAAAGAACAAGTCATTGTTTCTGTGTTATAATAATGTTTCAAAAAATTTGACTTAGCAAAACAGTACCACAATTTTTATGGGTTTAAAAGTGTTTGAGATATTATATTAAAATCATTACTAATAATTAAAGTTTAGTATAAGCTACCATAAAATATGATAAAGAATATCTTTCTTTTTCCAGTAGGACTATTTTGATTCTCTAGATCGCCTTTAAGACGTTTTCAGTATTGCACGGATTACAGAGTACTATGTGCCTTGCAACTAAATGGTTATCTATTCTATATTTTTATATAAAAATCTAACTGTGTCTGATGTATGTTACTTAATCGGTACTGACTAATGTGCAATAATGACTATAATTACGTGCAAAAAGAGTTCTTTGTTGGATACACGGAGGATGTCACAAAACAATAACTACCGTGAGGCACAGACGTTGCTCGATCTAATTATGGTCTGTGTAGACAAACGCGGTCGGCAAAGACAATGTCTTTGTTGTATACACCGAGGGATATCACAGAACAATAACTACCGCGAGGCACAGACGTTGCTCTATCTAATTATGGTCTGTGTAGACAAACGCGGTCTGCAAAGAGAATGTCTGTTGGATACAACGAGGGATGTCACAGAACAATAACTACCGTGAGGCACAGACGTTGCACTATCTAATTATGGTCTGTGTAGACAAACGCGGTCGGCAAAGACAATGTCTTTGTTGTATACACCGAGGGATATCACAGAACAATAACTACCGCGAGGCACAGACGTTGCTCTATCTAATTATAGTCTGTGTAGACAAACGCGGTCTGCAAAGAGAATGTCTGTTGGATACAACGAGGGATGTCACAGAACAATAACTACCGCGAGGCACAGACGTTGCTCTATCTAATTATGGTCTGTGTAGACAAACGCGGTCTGGAAAGAGAATGTCTGTTGGATATAACGAGGGATGTCACAGAACAATAACTACCGTGAGGCACAGACGTTGCTCTATCTAATTATGGTCTGTGTAGACAAACGCGGTCGGCAAAGACAATGTCTTTGTTGTATACACCGAGGGATGTCACAAAACAATAACTACCGCGAGGCTCAGAGACTGCAAGATCTAATTATGGTCTACGTGGACAAGCACGTTCTGCAAAGAGAATGTCTTGGTTGGGTACTCCGAGGAGTGTCACAGAACAGTAACTACCGCGAGGCTCAGAGACTGCAAGATCTAATTATGGTCTACGTGGATAAGCACGTTCTGCAAAGAGAATGTCTTGGCTGGGTACTCCGAGGAGTGTCACAGAACAGTAACACTACTGCGAGGCTCAGAGACTGCAAGATCTAATTATGGTCTACGTGGACAAGCACGTTCTGCAAATAGAATGTCTTGGCTGGGTACTCCGAGGAGTGTCACAGAACAGTAACTACCGCGAGGCTCAGAGACTGCAAGATCTAATTATGGTCTACGTGGACAAGCACGTTCTGCAAAGAGAATGTCTTGGTTGGGTACTCCGAGGAGTGTCACAGAACAGTAACTACCGCGAGGCTCAGAGACTGCAAGATCTAATTATGGTCTACGTGGATAAGCACGTTCTGCAAAGAGAATGTCTTGGCTGGGTACTCCGAGGAGTGTCACAGAACAGTAACACTACCGCGAGGCTCAGAGACTGCAAGATCTAATTATGGTCTACGTGGACAAGCACGTTCTGCAAATAGAATGTCTTGGTTGGGTACTCCGAGGAGTGTCACAGAACAGTAACTACCGCGAGGCTCAGAGACTGCAAGATCTAATTATGATCTACGTGGACAAGCACGTTCTGCAAATAGAATGTCTTGGTTGGGTACTCCGAGGAGTGTCACAGAACAGTAACTACCGCGAGGCTCAGAGACTGCAAGATCTAATTATGGTCTACGTGGACAAGCACGTTCTGCAAATAGAATGTCTTGGTTGGGTACTCCGAGGAGTGTCACAGAACAGTAACTACCGCGAGGCTCAGAGACTGCAAGATCTAATTATGGTCTACGTGGACAAGCACGTTCTGCAAATAGAATGTCTTGGCTGGGTACTCCGAGGAGTGTCACAGAACAGTAACACTACCGCGAGGCTCAGAGACTGCTCGATCTAATTATGGTCTATGTGGACAAGCACGTTCTGCAAAGAGAATGTCTTGGTTGGGTACTCCGAGGAGTGTCACAGAACAGTAACTACCGCGAGGCTCAGAGATTGCAATATCTAATTATGGTCTATGTGGACAAGCACGTTCTGCAAAGAGAATGTCTTGGCTGGGTACCCCGAGGAGTGTCACAGAACAGTAACTACCGCGAGGCTCAGAGATTGCAATATCTAATTATGGTCTATGTGGACAAGCACGTTCTGCAAAGAGAATGTCTTGGTTGGGTACTCCGAGGAGTGTCACAGAACAGTAACTACCGCGAATCTTTGAGCCTGCTTGATCTAATTATGGTCTATGTGGACAAGCACGTTCTGCAAAGAGAATATCTTGGTTGGGTACTCCGAGGAGTGTCACAGAACAGTAACTACCGCGAGGCTCAGAGATTTCAATATCTAATTATGGTCTATGTGGACAAGCACGTTCTGCAAAGAGAATGTCTTGGTTGGGTACTCCGAGGAGTGTCACAGAACAGTAACTACCGCGAGGCTCAGAGACTGCAAGATCTAATTATGGTCTATGTGGACAAGCACGTTCTGCAAAGAGAATGTCTTGGTTGGGTACTCCGAGGAGTGTCACAGAACAGTAACTACCGCGAGGCTCAGAGATTTCAATATCTAATTATGGTCTATGTGGACAAGCACGTTCTGCAAAGAGAATGTCTTGGTTGGGTACTCCGAGGAGTGTCACAGAACAGTAACTACCGCGAGGCTCAGAGATTGCAATATCTAATTATGGTCTATGTGGACAAGCACGTTCTGCAAAGAGAATGTCTTGGTTGGGTACTCCGAGGAGTGTCACAGAACAGTAACTACCGCGAGGCTCAGAGACTGCAAGATCTAATTATGGTCTATGTGGACAAGCACGCTCTGCAAAGAGAATGTCTTGGTTGGGTACTCCGAGGAGTGTCACAGAACAGTAACTATCGCGAATCTTTGAGCCTGCTCGATCTAATTATGGTCTATGTGGACAAGCACGTTCTGCAAAGAGAATATCTTGGTTGGGTACTCCGAGGAGTGTCACAGAACAGTAACTACCGCGAGGCTCAGAGATTTCAATATCTAATTATGGTCTATGTGGACAAGCACGTTCTGCAAAGAGAATGTCTTGGTTGGGTACTCCGAGGAGTGTCACAGAACAGTAAACTACCGCGAGGCTCAGAGACTGCAAGATCTAATTATGGTCTATGTGGACAAGCACGCTCTGCAAAGAGAATGTCTTGGTTGGGTACTCCGAGGAGTGTCACAGAACAGTAACTATCGCAAATCTTTGAGCCTGCTCGATCTAATTAAGATATTTGTGGATAAACGCGGTATGCAAAGAGAGTTTCTGTGTTGGATACACCAAAGATGTCGTAGAACATAAATAACCCAAGGTTGCTCGATCTAATTATGGTCTGTGTGGACAAACGCAGTCTCCAATAAGAATTTCTTTGTTAGATACACCAATGATGTCAAAGAACAGTAACTACCGCGCTTGATCTATAGACATGGCGTGAGACATGGTCGGGGAACAGTGTTCACATTTGTTAGGTACTGTTTAAGCAAGCAAAATGCTTAATTCTCTCAGATATCTCTTTTCTCTTATATAGGTATCTGAAAAATCGTACTGAAATTTAAATAAAGCTTCCCAACACTAATATTTCCGTAAATAAAATCAAAAACCCTTCTTCAATTGAATTATAGTTAATTTTATTATAAGTAATTAAAATAAAGGATACGTCGTAATTTTACAGGAAATCTGTTTACAAATGTTTTCTGTAAGTTTATTCATAACACAGTAAAGTTAGTTATGTAATAATAGCTATATTACCCAAGACATCGTGAAGAGTGGAGATCACGAAAACACAATCAGTAAAATGGAGATTACAAGGCGTGCAAGTGGAAGGGAGAAATAATAAAACTGCTCCCTCGCCAAATTACTTTCCTATCTAATCTTCCATTATTACCTATCATTATCTTTATCCTGTCTTTATTTCGCATTTCAGCTTTCTATAGGGATTTAAAACTTTGGTTAAGCACTCTTTCTGGAAATAATTATCTAGATTATTAAATAAGTTTTGTTCGTATTAGGATACAAGTTGTGGTGTGTATAGGAGATTACAAAAAATGTTGTAGATTGTAAATAGACTGTAAATAATAAATATCAAACTGTTTTAATCATTCTTAATGTTATAATTTATGTTTTAAACATGTCAAAATGTAAATATTGTCAGAATTATATATATATATATATATATATATATATATATATATATATATATATATATATATGCGAAATATTATAAATTAAATTTAAAAAATTATGAATAGGATATTTTAAAATTCACTTTTTTACTGATACGAGTAGACTACACTAAGGGTTAGAACATATCTCTATAAATAATTAATAACACGAATAAAGTATTAAACATATGAAAACTTCGTGAAACTTACCATATTAAGTTGAGAGAAGTACATACCTATTATCTACTTTGCAAGCTTTGAGTAAACTTTTTTTAGTTTTTTTACATCAGTTATAAATTTTTTTCAATTAAAGCAAATTACTATCAAAACAACAGACACTTTAGAAAGGAATTGTCAACAGCAGACACGATTATTGACTAATGGAATTTGCAGCTGCAGTGTTGGAAACACGTGATAAAATACAGTACATAAAATACAGTACAGTAAATAGTACAGTTCTCAATATTGTCAAGGGCTTTCGACCGAGTAGACAACACATTTTTACTTCATACATTGTATATATAGTGAATTAGATGAATTTCTCTAGTTTTGCTGCAATTCTACTTCTACAATCGAGGTCATTAAGTTCGGGTTACAAATCTATCTACATCTAAGTTAATCTGTGGTTTTCCACTATGTTCATTCCTTGGAGCCATTCTATTTTGATTTTACGTAATGATGTTACAGACAGTATGCATCTCGCTAGTCTTATTCAACACAAGGCGCACCTTCAAAGCTAAATCAAAAGCTCTAGTAGAGTTGACGGCCTACTCCGCATTGAATAATTGTATCCAGTATCTTACGGAAATCAGTCTGGAGGCATAAATCTAAATAAATACCTTAGTATCTACATAAATTGTTATTTTTTCTAGAATGCAAACACTAAAAGAATTTGACAACTATTATCATCAAAATGAATTTGTCAAGGACTTTTTAAAAATCCTTATTGAAGACGCTTGCTTTTTCGACTCCAAATAGCGTTATCTTCGTATACATCTCCTTTGGAACTACACTGTAGATACAATTCAAAATTCAAATTCAAATTATCTCAAACAATAAAAGGATTGCGCTCGCATAATCTACAAATTTAAAAACTTTAAAATAAAATAATAAAAATAAAACTTCCGGACAGCCATGTAGAGAATCCTTTAAATAGCTTAAATTACTGGCATTTCCTTGACATTACTGCTCAAATTATTGTATGATCTTGAGACGAGCGTCTGGAGCGTGCTAATGCAGGGCAGGGATGTCCATTAGTATATTACAAGAGCTATAAAAAACTACACAACTCCAAAACACAGCCTAAAGCTTCATGGCTATCTCCCATTTATGTGTGTAATATTTATAAGTACAAACAAAATAGTTTTATTACTAGTAACTAATTAGTATACAGGAATTAAACGTTATACTTCAGACTTCAGACACTACCCTAAGCTGAAGGTAAAATGAAGCTGTACTTGACATTCTAATTACGTAGCAATTATTTAGGGAATATCTCACTATATATATTAATTTCCTGAATGCAGTGAAAAGTTCATATTTAAATTAAATTATTGAAATTTAACTTTGCTGCAATGTGTATATGTTTTATAACTAAAAAAAAAGGTGTAGCTAGTTATTCTTGTATAGTTTAATCAACAATGATTTTGAACATGAAAACATCTGTATGTATAATTGTTTTTTTTAGTTGCTCCATTCCAAAACAGATATTCTTAATTGGTTGAATTGTCTTTCAAGTTTAAAACAAAACGCCAATTATAAGAAATAGTAAATGTAACAAACAGGTTTACACTTATTTCTAGGAAGAACTTTTAGTTTGTTTATATTTCAGAACTTAAATAAATCAACCAGAATATAATCCACCCACTCTCCGCACCACTGCGGATGTCTGCATTGTATTAACCCCTCTACATATTGATTGCTCTAATCAAAGCACTCCAGAGCATCGTATTTTTCTCTTTTCTAATGCCCTCTAGTGGTCGTCGTATGCAGGCGATCCTTTCATCCCGCTAAGTGAGGCCCTTATCATTGATTGTCTCAGAGATATCATACTTCATGTACTAATTAACAACATTATTTATATGTTTTAATATAAATAATTAATATATTAATTACTATACAATAATATTATAGTAATTATTAATTATATAATTACTATACTATTAACAGATCCCGGAATATGCTCATTGTTTCCACACAAAAACTTTAGGAAGCCTTGAAGAAATCAATTCTCTCCTGAAGACATATTTATTTTTTCCTGTTTCCCTCTCGTAGAATTCTAGTCGAAGTAATAATACTCCAGATGTCATAATTGCCTTTGCAAAATATCATCCGTTCACGAATACTTTGGTCAAATTAGTCTACTTCCGGTCCTTGTAATTCACTTCTGGTCTAAGGTGTGGATTGGAAACTGCAACTTTCAAAAAACTACAAAGTATTTTTCTTGACATTTGCCATTTTTTATTGATACAAACAATGAGTAACACAGTTATGTGTTATTATTATGTCAGGTCACCTGAGGAAGAGATAAGATTGCAGGTCTCGAAACGTAGTGTTACTAATTTTTTTGTATCACTGACCGATAGCATATGGCCGGAAAATCCTGCTTCCTTCGCAAGAAATATAACTTATCCTTTGATATAAAGATAATACTGCTTAATATCATATTTTAAACACATCGTTTACACTGCTATTTTAACGAATTAAATTATTTAAATGTATATGTATATATAACAATACAAGAAATCCTAATAATTGCTTAGTATTTCTGTAATTTTATTCCTATTCGCCTATACTAATTATTTTGTATTGGGACGTAATAATTGAATCGTAAAAAGTATTAAGGGCTCTGTGCCTTGTTTCCTCCATCGTCACAACCAAACTTCACATAAACAATTAATTTATGACTGAATCTTTCTGATTAATTGGTGCCACATGTGTCCACTGCTTCACTTCATACAGTTTCTAGATATGTGGATAAACAAAATACATTGATTGAATTTGTCAAAGCATAAGATCTTTTATTTAAGGTATCATATTTCAATATTCGTGATTGTGACCCGAACAATATGAAACCTGGTTTAGTATTCTTGTCACGTGCTGTTGTTAGATTGAGTTGTATGATCCCTCTCGCTGTATTACGTGATCTAACAAAGTCCAGGGGTAACTTATAATTAGTTAACCGAAAATATAACTATATTAATTAAGTAATACGCCATAATAACATAATGATTAATTCATATTAAACTTAGAGATCAATACGACTGTCTGGAGACTACCTGCTACTTCAAACATATTACATTGGATCTACTAGCATTTGTGAGAGTAAACCCTCTTCACTAGAAACCGAATGACCTAATAGTCATATAAGTATATTAGACAGACTTCAATATCAAAGGCGAACATTTCATCTTTAATAGACTTGGGTAGAGAGACCACTAAGCCTTGGTGCTCCAAGGTTTGTTTGACCACGGATGAAGAGTTGGCGGTGGAATTACTGACCCAGCACTTAGTAAATTGACTTTTAATCTAATAAAATTACCCGGAAAGTACAGGTTGGCATCTATCATCCGTCCTTTTGTGTTACAATAAATAATGGATGAATACATTATTTAAAATAGTTACCGAAATAATTAAACTAAATAATAATTTCAATCCACTTGATTGAAACAAATATATACTAGAGCAGCCCGCACCAAAACTCTGATCGTGGCTGTTCCGTTTTCATCCCTCCCCCTCTACACACCACGCCCTACAGTGTTGCTAGTTTTACGGGTAAGAAACTCTTATCTGTCTCAATGTTAGAGAACAGGTGATGGTCAGTAACGATATGACAACACCGCCTCAAACGTCATCACACTATTTTGGTGCTGGCTACTATAGGAAGTCCACTTCTATTGTGTATAGTAGTGATAAAGCACTATTGTATATCAAATCAAACCTAAAAGAAACGGTTTAGTTCATCTGGTTCATTATTACTGACAGGAACAGGGCTAATGTCTGTGCCATCTGATCGTGGAAATATAATTTATGCTATCCGACTACTAAATAATATCACTTCCTGATGATTTAAGGTCATTTGTATATATCCTGAAATATCACAAACTAACATATAAATTAAAATATGTGTTATAAGGAATGTTAAATGCCTCAAATTATTCTCTATACTATACATACCTAAACCATCAAGGCTACTACTTTTTGTTTTTCATGTCCGATATTATTTTAACAACGACAAGAACAGATAATTTATTCTCAACAAATTTCTAGTGACCATGTACTTTGTACACCATATCTTCAACCGTAATGTGAGTGAGATGTTGTGCTCTCCGCGGATGACGAATCGAACCATTCTTCAAAATTCTCTACTATTGCATTTAGCAACTTGTATTTTTCTAGAAAAATAACTAAATAAGCTTGTCTTCATCCCGACCTATATGTTTGTTTCAATGTCATTTTTGTGCTTTTACACATTTGTTCAAATGATTCTGAAAATTCACTTCTCTTATTAACTAATCTGTAATCCAAGGATAACGATGTCTATTCAAACTCTTATTTGTTTTTTGAAACGTGGCCTGCCTTAAACACAAACAATACAGACAACAAAATGTATTTAAAGAATTATCGACATTAAGATATCCTCAAGAGCACTAAAGTTTTGTTGGAATATTCTACGCTTAAGCAAAATGTTATCGATAAAATTTTAAAAATGTAGATATTTGTGACTCAGGCAGAGGACTGGACTTCAGAAAAGCAAGATTTACATAATGTTCCATGAAACCCAGTTGCTCAACTGAAGCCTGTATTTCAACCGAAGTGGTGTTGTTTACAATTACATGGTATGTACCAATTTCACGAGTCGATACATTTACATGGTTTTGACATCCATAACCTGCCAGAAGTGATTTATACTCCAAATCTCCCTAGTTTCTACAGAACATGTAAATGTTTAAATCATATATTATAATGCATAAATCACCACTATTCTTTTAAATAGCATTTTTTAAATCATACTTTAAGTTCTTAAAATTTATTTACTGGATTCACTTTAGATACAATATAATCCTAAATTCAAATTATCAGAATTACAAATTAACTTTATTTCTATTTTAATGTATATTTAAACCGTTTAAGTCTAAGTGTAAACAAAATTTCATATTATGTGCTTCTGAATAAAATACGAAATTGTTGTTACTTTTTTCATTAATCTACTATCATATTAATAACATAATTGTTCGAGGTAGAACTTAACTAGTATTCGAATAGAAGTCGTTATTTATACCGTTGTAAACAATAAAAACAATAACAGAAAAGCGGAACACTGTATAACAACATCTGTAATCACTTATATCTCGGTTGGAAGGACTTCCCAGAAGACCCGAGCATTATGTGTGGGACACTGGTCAGAGAATAAGCACCACAACTCCTCGGGGAAATCTGAGCAGCAATAGTCCTTTACATTAGTGGGCAGAGCTTTGATATATACATGCACGTCTTGTGTCTGTTTGGTACAAGTGTTAGTTATACATTTCTCACCCTTAACACTCCTTTGTCCAATTCCTTATATTTTGTAATTATACTCGGTGTTATCCATTTTCAACGATCAAATAAGTGTTTAAGAACAAGCGGTTAAAATACGAAGATTACAAACTTTATATCTTCTAACGGATCATCTGATGTAAAATCAACTCTAATTCTCTCTTGCTTCACCCATCGTGCTCTAGTGTCACTACGTCACACCACGTCAGGCACCCGCCTGAGGCCGAACCCGCTCATTGACCACCATACAGGTGACAGTACTCCGCTTGGGGCCTTTGTTGTACAGCTACACCGCTAGGAGCACCTAGCCAAGCCAGCTGCCTAATGCTAATCTGTCGCTTGGGCATAAGATGATACTCCATAAAATAACCAAGGCGAAATTATGGATCAGTTTAAAAAAACATAGAACGTTTCTATAGAGTAATGTAATTATTAAAATGGTAGCGTAACGTTCTAAATATATTTATAGCATTTTAATCGATACCCTATGTGGGAATAATTTTGAAATTCAAACTAGTTTTAATAAATCAAGATATACTTTAATTATCAATCAACATGACCTGTGTGATTTAACATTACCTATTCATTGCCAATCTAAAGGGCACGGCTGTATGATAAAATATACAACATATATTCTACGATTGTGCGAAGTTTACAAGTATAATTAGTGAAATATTTAGTATTTACACAATACCCATAGCTATATTAAACCTATCATTACCACCATCACCTTGCCACTAGTGATCATACTGTGGTATCAATAAGGAAACCGTGTTTGTATGTCTATATACATGTGTGTGTGTGTGTGTGTGCGTGCGTGCGTGCGTGTGTGCGCGTGTGCGTGTGTGTGTGTGTGTGTGTGTGTGTGGTGTGTGTGTGTGTGTGCGCGCGTCTGCGTGCGTGCGTGCGTGCGTGCGTGCGTGCGTGCGTGTGTGTGTGTGTGTGTGTGTGTGTGTGTGTGTGTGTGCGCGCGCGCGCGCGCGCGTCTGCGTGCGTGCGTGCGTGCGTGCGTGCGTGCGTGTGTGTGTGTGTGTGTGTGTGTGTGTGTGTGTGTGTGTGTGTGTGTGTGTGTGTGTGTGTGTGTGTGTGTGTGTGTGTGTGTGTGTGTGTGTGTGTGTGTGTGTGTGTGTGTGTGTGTGTGTGTGTGTGTGTGTGTGTGTGTGTGTGTGTGTGTGTGTGAACCCTTCAGGCACAAGCATTGAACCACCTTGCCACAAGTTGTACTTCTGCAGTATTCATAGCAAATCCGTGCAGTGATCATACTACAGTACCATACTGTGTTATGTTCATGTTGAAATATACTGTCTGACGTAGTACCCAGTTGATACATTTCGACCGTATTAAATATAATTCCTTAAAAGAAAGAACAATGCAATTTTATTTATATAACAGTTTGCTCTAGTCCCTTTCTACTTACTAAAAGTATTAACAAATTACAATTTAATGTCTGTGATACAAGACATCTGTTTAGCAACCCTTGAGTTGTAAGAGTAAATTGTAATGTTTTAAGAGGCATCCAAGTTCGAATTTTAAGAGAGTTCCAAGGGGAGTAACGGTGAAGGCGATGCTCTATAAGCGAGATTTATATCATTACGAGTTTGCTCCATGTCCTTCGTATATCACCACAATAGCTATTATCACAAAATAAATTACTGATTGATAAAATAATAAACACTTTAGCGTCAAGAAATAAATTAAAATAAAAAATAATAATTACATTTTCATTACATTGTCTATAATTTTTATTTTAGTAATGATAAAAACCCACTAAAAACTTGTGAAGAAAATTTCAATATATATTTTCAAATAAATATGTATTTTAAAAATAAAACAACACTCAAAATGTAGAAGTCTTCTATTATATAACTAGAGCTTAGACGAAACAGTTTCTAAATCAAATAAAACTTTATTGTATGTGTTACACTTCAATATTTTATATTTTCATAGTCAAAACATTGTTCAATCAATAGTAGGCTTTGGCTTAATTGTGTAATTTGCAATATGATGGAAACGTTTGCATTTTTTTTTTAATATATAACACTCACCTAGAAGAAACATTATAAAGTCCATCAAGAACTAAATAAATAACATCACAACTATGCTATGGCTCCATTTGAAAGACAATATACGAAAATATAGTTAATATTCGTTTTTGAAACAAATTAAAAGGCCAACAAATACGATTTCCATAAATAATAAAATATTCTTTTGTTAAGCAGTAATAATTTAACTAACGTTTAATAACTTAATAACTTTACAATATCATTACATTAACGCTTGCCTCTATTGTGGGCTTGGCTCTGAGGGATTAAAACGGAACTTCACTGTTACATTATCTCTAAACTGCTGCTAATTGAAAACTGAGAACCATTAACCCTTAGCGCTTCAGAGAGCAGAACCATTTATCTGAGTGTCTAGCTAAGCGACTTTCCCTTCACTATATATTGTTCCTCATATTGAACTGTAACTTCACACAAACACACACACACACACACACACATACATACACTATATGTTTGAGATTTCTCATTTCCTTTTATATTTATCATGATAATGTTTCAATATTATACTATCTTCTTAACATTGAAAGAACGACCAATGAAAGTTTATATATATATATATATATATATAAAACAAAAAAATACTACATAACCAGTAAGTAAGACATCCGCTTTTGAATCTCCGCTGAACAAGTACTTTTAGTGATTCAATGTTTATTGAAATAAAATTAGGATATTGTTATTTTTTTAAAATTTCATGAATGTACATAAAATTCAATTGACAAGTATCTCATTTTTCGATCATATGTTTGTAATTAAAATGCATATGTGACAGAAACGAGAATATACACAAATTAGAGAATCCTAAAAGGCCTCTGTCGTATAGTGGTAGCGCACTCACCCGCCAAGTGAGAGGTCTGGGTTCGAGTTCGCGCGTAGCAAGTACTTTTTCTTTATGTAATGTTTATTTTACATTATACATATTACATACATTTACATATAAATATATACGGAGGGTCCTCACTCTCCACTATCAGTTACAGTTGTTATTCCTGTCAGAAGACTGAATATAACTAATTTAAGAACTAGTTATCCAATCGTCACATTGTTTGCAGCTATGAAATGTCACGAGATATGGAAGAAATGTAACCTTTTGTTGTTTTGTTGTACGAAACACTAGGCTGAGTCTTTATACAATGGAAATAATCTCGTACTTTCTTTTCCTAATCTAATATAAAAATTCTAAATCTCTTTAAGTGTACGAACTTTCATATTTTTTAGTTACATATACTATGGCAATTCTTTTAGATTAGAGAAAATCAAAATTGGAACTACGATGCTGAAATTAATAATAGCAAATAAGGAATTTATGTTTCTCAACATTGAGCGGTACATTTTAAAATAGTAATAATTACATTATTAATCCGCAATGACAAAGTAGCGTTTGAAGACTGGAAACAAAAAGATGCAAGGAACAAGGGCGGCTATTATTCATATTCCGCCCGGGGCTATACTATAATGGCGCTTTTGATGAATGACTTCTCGCCCTTCCTGTTCCTTTCCGCATGAATACTTCAACCCCTGGCATTCACTGATCGAGATCTCAAGCTGTGTAGGGTGAATTTTGTGATTACCGTTCACACATGTGCATGTCACTCCGTGAGATGTGACTGAGTGTTAGTAGTTTACATTTGTCTTATGGGAAACCACGATCGAAACGGGAAAATAGCTGAATAAATGGCCAATGGCGCAGTGTAGCGGGTACAACGGTTATCGCAAGATAACCGGATCAAGCAACGTCGAGCGTGGCTGCTGCTTTGATCGTCAACCGCTGAGCGATCCTGTCCTTGCAAGCAGGCCGCATTGGAAATGGTTCGGAAGTTACTTTGTAGCCGTTCGTCCCCAGGTTAAGTGTAAGAGAGGGCTTATTAGCCCTAACTTCGCCTGGTAAAATAAGACATATTTACTTTACTTTAGTAATCTTCTAAACACACTGTTTAAAACCATATGAGTTAAAAGAAAATATAACATACTGAAGACCGTGTTAAATGTGACAATATTTGACTACAGTGCACTCTTACGTTGCAGTGCTCCCGCTAGCTCACCTGGACTTTTATTTCTTTTTATGCTTTAAACCTAAATTGGTGGAAAAAGTGAATTTATCATGTTACAAGACTTCTCGAGAAATATTTCATCTGCTCACTTTGAATTTTAAATCAAATTTCATTTTGTATTAAACAACAAGAATGATTTTTATTATGGTGCCTATTCCTACAAGGGATTTATCTTAGGGTCATCGATGCCTTTCACTCAGTAGGCAAACACGATTTACCTTTTGTATGCCGGGGGAATATAAACATCTATTTTCTGTATCATTTTATGTATGAATGTCAGTAGATAGTAATATAAGGTTGCTTGAACACTCTTGGAGCCAAATTAAAATCTGGAAAATTCACTTAAGGGTAATTTCTGACAATAAACCTTAAATGTTAAGCAACCACTAAATTATATGAAAAAAATACAACTTAATAAAAAAGTATTTTTTGTAGATAAAAAGAGACATTATAATTTCTCATACAAAAACATCATTGTAACACACGTTTATATAAATATTATATACTGTACTCAATCAATTTTTCAGGGAATTTTGGTATAATATGTTAACAAGACTGTACGAGAATCGGCGAAGCGACCACGCCCAGTCCAAGTCAAGCCATTATAACAGTTAGTTGAGTTGAATTTTGTAAATTTCAGATTTTGTCTCAGATTTTGTATTAACAACGTTTTGGATCATATCGTTGATTAAAGTGCTTATCGAAAATAGTTAAAAAGCGTATATCATAATCTTCAAGACGCATTAACTCTGTGCCTTTTATTCTTCAAGACGTTTACCGTCGAAGATTGTAACTTTTATGAACTGTTTTAAAAAACTTTCTATTTCTTAAAACAGTGAAAACCAATGAATTTCCTTGAACACTCTTTTATTTAATCACAGAACGACAAGGACGTGATTATTAGTTTACCACAACAGCTGTTTCCAATACCTTAATACCATCACTACTGGATTGACCTCAATACTTGCTTCTCTGCTGAACATCCCACAAGTTTACATCGAATCCATTGCATATACGAGGAACTTCTAGTCATCCTTCAAGAGTTCATCACAAGACATAAAGAATAAAGAACCCATATAAATAAAAAGTTAAAACTGGCTTACGAGTACATACCAAACATAAAACTAAAACTTTAATTAAATACAACGCAAAATCATGCAGAACATATAGAGAATTAAATGAGATGTTTAGATTTGAAATGTTGCTTGCAAACTTAGAGAAGCCTGTTACATGATAAATGGCGTTACTACCATTCTTTTTACTTTGGGTGAAATAATAGATCTAAATACAAAATCCTCAAGAAATGAATAATTTTCGAATTCCTGAAACTAACTATAATCCAT
This sequence comes from Homalodisca vitripennis, assembly GCF_021130785.1. Lineage (NCBI taxonomy): Eukaryota > Metazoa > Arthropoda > Insecta > Hemiptera > Cicadellidae > Homalodisca > Homalodisca vitripennis. Next base: position 221,339,712 of record NC_060208.1, on the reverse strand, counting down.
ATTCAATTTCAGAAACATCACATATTGTTCTAGTCTTGATTCCTTCATGAGAAATTAATCATCTGGCATGCCATTTTGGATTAATTTGGAGTGTTTGTAGATCAACGTGAACAGATGTACTATCTACAATATATTATTTTCTATGTGATCGAAACAAACTGCCTACTTGCAAATCTGCAATTTATAAATTATTACTTTACTTATACTGCTGTAATAACTGGTTAATATATTCTTAAATTATTTATAAAACTAAAAATCTATGTGTTTTTAGGCAGAGTGATTTATTATTTAAGATCTTACTAGGATGATAGTTCAATGTTTGCCAGATCGAGTACAAACTTTGGACTAACACAGGATCCTTGCCAACTTTGTAATCATTGCATTGTTTACACAAGGTGTATAGATGTTTTGTTGACAAGACCGGGTGTGACTTGTGACCCAACACAGAGTTGCTTAGATCCTGTCCAACTTTTTCAAACATTGCAGCATTTAAATAGGGCTTATAAATGTTAGTTGACAAGCCCGGGTGTAACTTGAGACCCAACACAGAGTGACTTATGTCTTGCACAACTTTATCAACATTGCTTTATTAATAAAAGGATTATCGGTGTTAGTTGACAAGATCGGATATAAACTTTGAACTAAAAATGGCCCGATGAAAGAGGCGTCTTCAACATTCTTATTAGTATATCACTGTAGCCTGTGCTGGTGTCATTTGTGATTGTGAATCTCTTACTCCTGAATTGTGCTAGGGACTTGCATCCTGTGAAGTGAAAACGCCTAGACTGAACTTCAAGCGGCTTTATGGTATGTTTAAAATTTTTAATATTATTTTATGTAGTCACATGAAAAAGAAAATTATGTGTTTTTCGGCTTTAAAATTGTATTATTGTTTGTCATTTTTTAGTATAAGTAGCAAGTTTTATCTCCTAACCTTAAGATTTGATCATTACCCCCAGAGGATTCACTTCTGCCTGGTTTATACCTTCCAGCTGGACCCACACTGGGTACAGCAAAAACCGGCGTGTCACTTAATCTGGGCAACCTTGTGGATGTCCATAAGTGGCACATCACTAACCGCAAATGTCAAGATTCTGGGGCGGAAGGGTAATTCGATAAGTCCAGACGACTGCTGAAGATAACTGTTGGAGGTGGTGTGTTTGTTTAATAAGGGTAAAACTTGCCAGCCTTTACATAAGGGTGTGCCACTCCCTGCCCACTGTGACTGTAGAGGCTGGTTCATAGTTGGCTTTTCCATCTTTTGCGGGGACATGATTTGAGATTAGTGCCCTAAAATTTTCCTCATGAATCTCGACAGAAGGGGGCCCCTACCCCCAACATTACCCATCCAGAATATCCTGTCACTCCAGAAGCAGCGCGAAGGTCCTCATATAACTAGGTGCAGTTATCTAAGCTCCTTGTCCTAAGAGAACAAACAAACAAGTTTAATCACAATTTATATTTACGTTATAGTTTTGATGGCAATTTAAGTGAATTTATAGTTTAATATTTGACAGGAGTACTGATAAACAGTCGTTCTCATACATACGAGTGGTACAATATCACAGACGTATTGCAACACTTTAGTTACATAAGACTGCATTTGCATACATTACCTCATGCTCCTTATAATGCAAAATAACAAGCAGATTATTACCTTGAAAAACTATATTTTTAGAATAAAGTAAAGTAAGTGAGGTAGCATAAAGTTTGTTGTAAAAGGATAAATGTTTTTCTTATGGACTCCCTTAACGCTACAATGTTTTTGTACTCTGGAATCAGTAAGAGACTGTGTTGGTTCTCCGCACAGAGGTAATTAAAAGAAAACACGGACCATAATTAAAGGTGGTCTGGTAAACAGATTGTGTGTAAGGGAAAGCACATTGTATAACAGAATAATGCAAAGGAAAACTGATTAATAAAACACAATGTTTATTTAATGAAGGAATAACATCGAATCCAATTAAGCTTTTTCTATCAAGGAATAGCATAAGATAAGAATAATATATGGACTTATCAGCATCATTACCATAAGTATTCACACAAGATTTCCGTCCTTGTAACATTTATTTACGTCCCAATGTCGTGTAAAAATCTTTATATTATCATGCGCACTATATATCATGTCATTCAACAAACCCAAACTGAGCAAGGAGTATGAATCTATTACATAAAATACATTTTACTACTGATTCCTAACACTAATTATTTAAACTGTATCTTTTTGATATTTGACTTAAAAATGTTTCAACATGCGCCATTTTGTTAATATTAAAGGAAATAACTTCCGATGTGAAAAGTTTCATGGGTGTAACTTCACTAATTCTAGAGTAATTAATGTTATAATACAAAATACAAAACGATGGCTAGCGGCTAAACAAGACATTTTTCGACCTACGTTTATATATTTTTTTATTATGTTTAATATCACCCACATAAGTTTGTGACACCCCTTTGTGAATATCCCGTCTAATTATTTATGTTTTTAATTAAATACACATTACGAGTTGTGTGTGTAATGTGTAATAAGTGTGTGTTATTATTCACAGAATTATCTTAGATAGTTTTTGTGCACTGCAAACTTTTTTTATTTTATTTAGGAAATTAAACAAAACTACAAAATTTAACCTAACAATATAACATAAAGAATATAACTTTAAAGTTTTTATTCAGACCCTGCCGCGGGTTCCAGAAGCACCTAGCGTCCCATATTGTGCGGAAAACACGCTCCTGTACCGACGTGTGTGGCGGCTAAGTCTACAGCGCTAGTAGACCCCTCCCATCAAGCTAGGATGTAATGTTATATTTAGAAAAAGTTATGTTCAATTATTTTAATTTCAGAATATGTGGTACCCTTAATAACTATATTAAGCGTTAAAACGTCCATACATCAAAATTATTAATAAAATAAATATAAATGTATACTTATATTTCAGTACGAAATTCTTACTAAAAATATCATGTACAATACAACAGTAAAATTCGGATACATTTTCTATGAAAATATTTTTTTGTTTTTAACTAAAACGCAGGAAAGTGGATGACCAGTGATAAAAGTGTAAAAACCGTGTCACAAAATTATTCGCATAGGATTCTTAACACTGTGTTGAACATTAATTTTACTGAGACCGAATAGAAGCTTTAGACCAAATAAACATTACCACCTTTTATATATAAATGTTAATCAACCAATTTAAGATAATTTTTAAGATTTTAAATCAAATATACATAATCTTGTAGGCTGCAAACCACACCTGTACATAATGTAATAGACAACACTTATTATTACAGATTTCATTACATTATGTAATTCTAAAAGTTGTTTTTAAAATTGGTATTATGAATAGAAAAAGGCTCATATCATGTTTCCTGGCTAGACAATAACTGTATAATCGTTATAACAATTTTAATGAGTGTACAGAACAATAGGGCACAATAGTCAGCAATGTCATCTTATATTGGAATATTGATAACATTGAACAAGTTTCATGTGTGTACAGAACACAAAAGACAGTTATACTCAAGGAGGCGGAAAGGCGCGACCTATAACAGTCTACATCACTTCAGTTTGGGTATTGTAAACTCTCAAAATATAAAATACTGTCGTATCAGTAATCATTTAACTCATTATTTTTTTATTGAAAACCATAAGATTTTTGTAAAAACATAGTTTGCAGTTTAGCACAAGTACGTTTTACGAAATCTAAAGTTTACCTGTATGTCTCTCATACTTCAAATTACCGGTTTTCAACTTAGCAAGAATATATTTGTGCTCGTATACTATTCATTTATTCTGCTATTTTATTACAAATGTGAAGATTAAATTCCACTTCTACCGTTAGTTAGTTCCATTTTATATAATGCAACATTTCAGAACCTAGTTAGCCAGTACAACTTAATATTACTTTTTTATCCAATGTTCCGGAACTAAATTATCGACGGACTAACTACCTAATTGGCACGCGTATGAATATTTGATTGTAACCCTTGGTACCAGCCCAACTACGTGACCGATTTCACCTCTTGCGCTATGTCCGCGAGCTCACGTATTATTTGAGTAGATGGCTACCACTTTCATAACTTCGACCCCTCTTCTAGTAATTACCGACTATAAATAACCCTTCTTAGACTACAGCTTCAATGTCTCGTGCCAAGACGCCGACGTCCGGGTTGTGAGTCTACATATTGCGAAGGGAAGTAAAATCTTAAAAGTTTTATAAAGTAAAATATCGTCGGCATAATTCCATAGAACATTGGATATTTTAGGCCCACCTATCAGATATACATTTTTAGTTCAGTTCATATACTCTAATTGGCAGCAACGTGGCAAGGCATACATTTAATTTACCTACTAAAAGTGGTGCTTATAAGTTTCATTAATTAAATTGAACTTATAAGTAAACTTTGCAATTCGAGTATTTATTACTACAACCTCAGAATTCACCACCCCCTTGTGTTATCGTCATTCGGTACACACTAAATATGCTACATAAAATTGTGTTGAAATTTTACGTGTACTTGGATTAAACTGAAATAATAAGTTACGTATATATTTTATTTTTATAATGTTTACAGGGTTCCAACACATGAAATGTAAGGTGCTCAATAATAATGGGATGAGATTTTTGACTTAAGGGCTTCATCTAATTTAACTTAAATTAGTCAATGGTTTTTATTGAAATCTTGGAAGATATAGTAATCGGCAAGTAACAGATATCCATATAACGAGGTAAACGTACTCCACACCACGTGTCACGTAACAGGCTTCTCTAAGGCTGAATTCTAAATTTCAAATCCGTATAATTATTTTCATTATATAGATTTTCTGTAGACAGATAGACATGCAAACAATCATACAGCAAAGACACTTTTACATCCCAGAGCCAGACAAATTTTATAAGCCTACTCAGTTTACTGGCTTCAAGTACGCTCGGCCAAATTCCATGGTTGGGCATCCGCCATCATAGAACTCATGCAAAATTCAATCTTGATACATTCACTTTTTTATTCAGTAAGTTACAACTTATAGCAGTGTTCTCATAATAGAAGTTTCGGTAAGCTAGTGAGAATATTAAAAGCAAGAGTGCGGTGAATTCAAATGTTGCCATTGACATTTTACATTGATTTTCTACTTTATTATTTTTATTTTTTACCTCTTTTCAATAAATATTTTACATGTTGTAACCTCATATGATAGCACTCAACTTGTTTAAAAATGTATTAATTCTGCTATTTTATTCTCGTTGCTATCACAGGTAACCATAAGACCAACGTAAAATATTTTGCTAACGCTCAGCCAAATACCATAGCGTGACAGGCACCATCATTAAACGAACTCAGTTTTTCCCAATTTGTAAATGAAGCCTCATGCAACATTTCAAGTCTTTATGTTAGTTGTTTTAGATATATTTTGCGGACAGATAGGCAGACAGACAGAAAGGAATTTTTTCTAGCCCCTCGAGTGAAAGGTTTCGTTAACGCTCAGCAATAAATACTTGGATTAGTAGTTGATTCAATGTAACTGTTGTGTTAGCTCCAGTACAACCCTTTAACATTTATATGGCATCAACCCTTCTCACCTTAGCTACGTAATGTGTGGACATCTCAGTTCTCCTCCACCATGCTTAGATATGAGACAGTAAGAATACCTTCAACTACATTACAGTATATTTAGTAGTCTATGTGTATCTGATGTCGAGCGATGAAAAAGAGTTCGTTCTAAGATTCTCCGTCGCTGACTTTTTTATCTCTTCAGACCGAAGTTGACTTTATATTTCAGGAAATAAGTCTCCGACAATAACAGATCCAAAACGCTGCATTAAGACGGAGATTTACAGGAATTAACTGCAGTTTCACATTGGATCAACCCTTCCCACCGTAGCTACGTTATATGTATACATGTCAACTAGTTTCAATATTATGTTATAAATTAATCCTTGTAGGTTGAAGCAATCAATTTTGGACATCATTTTGGTTACATCGAATCTTATCTGTGATTAGGTATTTTTATTCTTAAAAACACTAATGTATTGTCAATATAATCTTTAGGACAAAATTTATACGTATATAAACATACACACTTTGGACCGAATACCCTAATATAGAGGGTATTAGAAAGAGAACGAAATATCACAATGTCTCACTGCACATAGTGTATGGTATATTGCTTCGTGGTTTCATTTGCTATAGTCATGGGTTTACTGCGCTATTGCTGCTAAATCTCTCCTATATACGACAAACGGATTTCGAAATGCCGTGTAGACATGTGCGGGCATACATAAAAAACACAAAGCCATGGACTTTTCAAACTGTCCCAATTAACTAGTAATATAATATACGATTAGTTTATTGGACAGCGGTGGACGCAGCTTGAATCTGACAGACTTTAAGTCACACTTGGCTGAAATTGACAGAATTTATTGACATTTACCTTGTTATTAATAACTTTTTTTATTTAATTGAGTTGAACTGAAAATGTGTATGGCTCAACCTACATTATAATTATTCATTTATATTATATTACATTATAATTTTTAACTAAGAAATCTGCAGACTTTAGGACTCCTCTATATTTAAAATAGTACATGCATTCCCGAAATAGTTGTAATTGGGCTGTACATGTATGGAATGCAGAGAATAAGATTTAATATTTGGTTCGTAGGCTATTTTAACATTTGTTTCACTCACTCGATTAAGGGTCCTAAATCACTGTTCTTCCAACTTAAAGTGTAATAATTCTGTTATGGTCAGAGATTGGAATATTTTTCAGACGCCATTATTATATATCTAGGAAGTTTTCAATGACACTTAAAAAGTATAAATTTTTTTGACGTCTGTATTAATCAGCAGGAAATTTCAGGCGAAGCTACGGGTAAGTCCTAGTAGTAAAAAGAAATATTGTAAATGCTAAATCGCTATTGGTTCTAATATATTCTATGTACGTCAAACGTATTTCGAGATAACGTGAGGTATTAAAGTGTAGACATAAACTCGGGATTTCAAAATAAACGCAACGAAATGAACATAAAGTTGATCATACCAGTCATTTTTATCATAAATCAAACATAGAAAAACAACCCAACGTTGAAAAAATCATAATTTAATACATTTGTAAAAAATGAGCTTAAACAAAATTGAGTGGGTCTGAAATGAGATTAGTTATCGTCTGAAAGTGCAGCTTCCAGAAATGTGGAGTTCTGTCTGTACCGTGGGACTTGAATTAGAACGTGATGACGTTAAAAATATGTTTCTGGGTTTTTTTATAAATTGTAGATTTATTTCTACAGGATGATATCAGTATTATATTCATACTTAAAAACTGTTGTTGTGTAAATCCAATGTCTTCCTTGTTGTATAATGTATCATGCTGTGATAATAGTATGGAATATTAAGTTTTATTTTTTTAAATAATGATACTCGTATTAAAATGTTGACGTTGTACTCATAATTTTTTTCCGTTATAGTAAGTTATTTTCGTAACCCGTTGATTTATTTGCCGGATGTACATTACAATACTTTGGAGCTACAAACTACTGTACTCCAACTACTGTACAAACTAAGTAAACTGAGCAACAACTATATGAAACAGCTTACAAAATACTGTGCCTACCGCACGGTTTCGGAGGCGGCTGTACTGGTATTGGCGGGAACCACGCCAAGCGACTTGCTGGCATTCGAAAGGGCGAAGCTCTACGACGCCAAAGTAAATGGCGACAACTCTGAGGAGGCAAGAACGGCAGCAAAAAAGGAAACGCTACGTGAGTGGCAGGACAGATGGACGCTGGGGGAGACGGGCAGATGGACGGAGCGCCTGATTCCTAACATCAATGTCTGGATCTCTCGAAAACACGGGGATACGGATTTCTTCCTGACCCAGCTACTGACGGAACACGGACAGTTTAATGCCTATCTTTTTAAGATGGGTTTGTGCACCACGCAAACGTGTAAATACTGCCCAGACAAGATCGACGATGCCGAACACACGTACATCTTAAAAAGATGTATGTTCGGTGGAAGGACTATAGGAGCAGCATCGAAGAGATCATAGGCGCCAGGCTGTCCCCCTCAAGCCTGGTGACCTATATGATTGCAAAAAAGGAAAACTGGTCAGCCGTTTCAGCCTACGCGCAGCAGCTTCTAAAAGACAAAATTGCAGAAAGGGACCAGTAGCCAGGAGTAGGCGTCGTGAGACGCAGCACGGACTGGATTGAAGTAATGCTAACGCGGTTCAAATTCAGTCCTCTCCGTACCATCTACGGGGACAGGGGAGAGGAATGGTGTTTTAGTGGGTAGGAATCCCACACTACCGACATCGTATATCTGCCGTAAGATGGGCGGTGGAGTTTAGCGATGGCGGTGCCTTTGGAAGATCTTTTTCGTACCTCTGTATAAAAAAAAGAAAACAAAAAAACTTAATACTAACTCACAGGATTATACTATAAGACTAATCCTCTACACTATATTTATTATATGACATGGATGGAAAACTAGTTATTAACTAAGATGCTCTAGTATACAGTACCTTCTAACAACGCTCTACAACAGTACGAACAACATTATATGTAAAACATTGTTTATAAAAGCTATTTGCTACAATGAAGAAGTATGACTTCTCACAACGACTTTGGCTCTTAAGAGTCCACTTCGTATTCATTGAATTTGAATTTTACAACAAGTTCCAGGATGAGACATTAATATTGAACAATACCCATCTCTTTCTTCTTCTAGTCTTCTACTGTAAAATTACTTCTCCAATACGAATCCATCTTGATGATAATCATAAACTTTGTAAAGTTAGCTGATAAAAATAAGACATTTAATAACTCCAATTGGTTAATTACCTCAGTTTCATGATTGTTTGTGTTTGCGTATAAAATAATTTAGTTACAAAAAGGATTTTCCTTTGTATTTACACAGTGAAAATAAAAAATCATATCAAATACAAATATATTCAAATATTGAGAAACAACAAAATCTTTTCAGATAGGAATCACGCCCTTATAGAACATTATTCCGAATTAGAACTACTTTCAATATTTTAACATTTTTTTGTGCTATTGTATGCCCCAAGCAATGACATCTTAGTCATTTATCTCTCTTATAACAATAATAATCTTTTTAATGCATAACTTTAACAATTTTTACATCGTATCGTAATAGATTTTGTCATGTACACGGTTTCATTTACACACTAATACACCTTCATTCTCATAATTTATACAATAATTCAAGACAAAATCGCATTTACCTCAGATCCAGCACTCCCAAGTATCCCAGCGGATTATCATGAATTCATCAACAGAGTAGAAAGTTTTGGACACCAAAAGAAGTTTAAGAAGCGTTTTAAATTGGTTTTCATTATTGAAAATTGTGATTTTCTTCAGGGTGCCTGTTGGTTAATCTGACACCAGCTTTTTGCAGTATATGTCAATGCGCTAATGTCAATCTGCGTTGATGAGTTCGAAATTTTATTTATACGACGTAATAACGTTACTACTTTGTGAAGGAACAGACAAGAAACAGTCAGTCGGAAAGAATAATCCTGTCTAATTTATGGTTGAGACAGTGGAGGAACCACATCTCTGCTATGCTCGTAGCATCCTTGGCATCCTGCTAAAGCTTCTTGAAGACAGGAGTAGACACTCTGGCAGTTGAAGACTTTTCGTCTCTTCAGACTCATATATACAGCGGACTCCAATTATTACTGTGGTACAGCGTATTTAGAGAAAGAATCTCTGCTTTCTCTTAGAGCATCACCTCTGCCACTATAAGAGACTAATACTTCTTGGTTCTTTACTTCATTTTATAACTAGACTTCTTTTATGAACTACTTCTCAACTATGTTTAGTTTCCAGACATATTTCCGGCAGTCCACATTGAATCTCAAAAAGAGAAGTACAATGGCACGAAGTCTTCGCTAGTGTTTTCGCTCTTTCATTACAGTTTGAGTACGTGAGTATCACCTCCATTAACCGTATCCTAACCATCCCTGAGTACCACTCTGCCCTATTAGATTTGTTAGTCTTTAGTAAGTTACCGCAAAACATTAAATTCACACCAAGATGTCACGGGTAAGAGTAGAGGGCAAGTGAAAATAAAGTAAGGTAATGCAAAATAATATTGGCCAGGTATTTACTGATTACCATATATGGCGTCATAGAGAAATTATAAATATTAATATTTTATAATGCTGTGATTAAATGAGAAATTAAAATTAATTCAGATAAATATAGTTTAGTAAATAGCAAAATTAAGTATATAACAATAAATTGTTTAATTTTGATTCTTTAAAAGTGTTCTCTATTCACACCTACTCTTACGATAGGGAAGAAAGTCGGTTTGACTGAGAGGGAAGGACGTATGTGCGGTCCTGACAGACATCGAGACTTGTCTCCTGTGATCCTCTAAACCACCAGCTCATCGCTCGCAGTTCGATAAATTTTCCGCGTTTACTCTCCATAACTTTAGTACTCCTAGAACTGCTTTCCCTCCCTCTTCACCTGGCTGACACTGATATTGGAAAATCTGCTTATTTTCCCTTTCAGTAAACATGATCTAGTCTATCAAATATATTTTACTGTGAAACGTATGAAAGGTGCTCCGTAGCAACTCATCGGGAGCTTTGCTTAACTTATGCATATTTAAAACACTTAAGCCAATCTTGGGAATGTTTCTAATTATATATACTTGTATTATTTTACAATGTATATTTGACTATCATTACTACTGGCTATATATGTAATATTGCTGTTGATTTATACAGGTAAATTATTACGATTTCAATTAGTAGACTACTAAAGAAGATAAAAGAACTAGTATATAAATTACTAATGTTCTACGGAGTAAGTAGTGTGGGGGGGGGGGGGGGGGGTGGGGGGGGGGGGGGGGGGGGGGGGGGGGGGGTGGGGGGGGGGGGGGGTGGGGGGGGGGGGGGGTGGGGGGGGGGGGGGGTAGGTTTTGGAGTGTTCTTGTCCTCGATCGGAAGTTTGCATAACACCATTTCAAATAAACAATAATGGCAACTTCACTTTAAAACTATTTTTTAAAAATACTTTTTTGTTTTATTTTTTATTTTACTTTATGGTTTACATTTATTCAGTTACATTACTCATATTGTTTATTCGCAAACCTCAAGTCCTTATTAATTGATAATTATTGTCAGTTAGTAATAAATATAAACATGGTAACTACTATCGTCTTCAGGGGCAAACTGTCACAAAATTTAATAAATATTTACATTTTCTAAAACAATGATGTGAACAAAATAATATCCAATACCCCATAAAGAGAATTCTTGAAAAAAATGTTTAGCCAGTTACAAAGATATGTTAAATCTAATTATATCTCAAATTAATTCTCTTTATGAATTGTGATAAAGGAGTCTTCATCTAATTGATAAAGTTTTCTCTTGGATTTTTGTTTATTTAAACATGTTTTACAACAACATTGAAGTGTGTCTATTGTATTTGTAACCTTATTTAATAAACGATAAAATTCTTTTTACCTAGGAAGTTTGAGTGTGTGACCCGCTACAAGTACCAGTGTGAATGTTTCGCAGTAAGCAAATGTTTTCAATTCTTTATTTCATATTTTTACATGTAATAAACGTTATTTTGAAATCGTATCTTGATGTACCTGTTTTTGGCCGAATGTACACATTTTCTCACAGTCGTCTGTTATTTAATTTCAATAGATTCCTGTTTAGTTTTACCCAGATATTGTTTTTACTTTGGATATTTTTTAATATTTCATGATAATCTAATATTTTGTTTTGTTAAGTGATAGGTTATGTTTGCATGGTTTTACAAGAAAGTGTTCTGGTAATTATATATTTGAGATGAACTTGTTTTGTATGTAGCAATGCATCTCTGATTTGTTGTATTCATGGAAAGGGCCCCCCAAAATTAAATTAATATTGAAAATGAAGTGTTGAATCTGCAAGAGTTTTCATAATGGTTTTTTATTTGCAGAGTGCCATGAATGTAAATGGATTCTTCATCTAAATTATAGTTTTTTATTAATAGAATTTACTTAAAAATATGTATTGTTTTAAACCCGTAGAGTCCACCACTTTTGCAACATTCTATTGTATACATCAAGAAACAGAATTATCACTCCACGGGTGTAAAGAATTGTATATCGGAATCTGAAGACTTTATTTTCACGCCATCGTACCTTTCTGACAAGAATGTTATGGGTTTCATTCAGGACTCCACGTATTGAGGCTTAAACCTTCCTATTATTGAAGAGAGTCCAGCGAGATTCTAGTCAGTACCTTTGGGTGCGTGTATGGGGATTGTCTTCCTGAGGGTCCCTTGACTTACTCTCGAATGGATAAGTCACTCGTTTTTTAGCTTTGGAAGAGGATAACAGTTACTTGTATAGGTCGTTATATACTACCACCCTATAACCTGAATAAATTATACATTTACATAAATTTACATTTAAGTTTGTTTTCCTCTAACTCCGCAAATAAAATTTATTAACATGTTTTTTTGAAAGGTTAGAATGTAATAACAAATGATATTGAAAGTTATCTTTTTTAATTGGCGATTGGAAGGCTGGTGCAGGATAACAGGATTTCGGACATTTCCATCGAATATTATCATCCACATTTCCATTACGGTGCCTGAGCCGGGTGTGAGCCGTAGTGATCTGTGTCATTACTCGTAACTCATGTGACTTGTTGGCTCGGGACTTGCATTCCTCTGCAGTGACAACGTGCCTGGACTAGACTTCAAGCAGCTTTATGGGCTAATGTTTCAACCTTTTTCCTTCTTTCTGTCTTTTTCTTTTTTTACTTATACTAATACCCTCCTTCCTCACGCTTGACGAACTGAGGATAGATGCCAATTCTCGAAACGTTGTTTTATACCTTTTGTAACATACAACGATGGCAAATGGCCGAAATCCTGTTATCCTGTCAAATGATTTTAATTAAAATAGTAAAACATGGATAGAATTGAAGTACAAATTAGTGAGTTCTGATTACAAGTATATTCGAAAGTATTGGGATTCACGGAAAGGGATACTCTGGGTAGTTAAAATAATTTTAATATATTTTCTACAGTAAAGTTTGGATTTAAAACGTAACCATTTAAGCCTGTTTGAAATTTGGAGGTTGGTAAATTTTAACCGTCTATTCTGTTTTGAAAGTCCGAATTTTACTCTATTGTAACTTTGAAGAACGAGAAAATTACACGGTTAAGGGAAATAAAAGAAGCTTGGAAAAGTGACCAAAATTTTACGTCGTAAACCCACCCAGTTCAAATAAGAAAGAGGAGGATGGAGCAGAAAAACAGTAGTGGAAATACATAAACTATATATGTAGCTCACAGCATTCTGTCTTGAGATATTCTTGTTATTGGAACGCATATCACTGCAATTATTGAGGAGAAGGTTTTGTAAAATACTAAAAAGGAAAATAAAAGATTTCAATTATATTATTATTTTTTAATAAAAGATTTAATCATTATGAGATGTCCAAATATGAAGAATGAGTTGTGAAAATTAGGAGGTTAAACACATTTGTAATCAAACAGAATAACACGCTTCCCACAATACCAGCAACTATGTACAGATTTATTAATTATCATAATATAATTTTTTTAATATATATACTCATTTTTAATCAGTAAATCATTTTAAACAATCGTACAACTATTATTAATAAATCTGTTTGATTAAAACATTTGTTTTATTACAGCAACCACAAAATACTTTTGCTCAAGAACACTATGTGTAAAAAGGGATGTAATTTTAAACTATGATATATAGCCGTGTTTTTCCGAACTGTTTAACAAATATTAAAACAAAACCATTTGTAAGAGTAAAGTGTTAAATACAAAACACTTTACACATTAACACCATAAACACATTACTGTTACAGCGTCCATAGCTACAAGGTATTTCACCGTTTACACACAGAGACCACAGGAAAAGTTTACGTTAGTCTGTTTGTTGGGAAGAGTTAGTTACCATACAAAACGAAAAGCATTACAATAAATATTGACGGTGGTTGGCTCTAAGTTATTTTCACTCACAGCAGTTTGTTACTTAATCAACGTAGCAACATTGTGTTACAATATTAACAAACAGAGACCACAGAGAGGTTTACATAGTCCGTTAGTTGAAAGAGTTTGTTAACGTCCAACACAAAAAGCTTGCAATAAATATTGAAGGTGGTTTGCCCTTAAGTTATTTTCACTCACAGCAGTTTGTTACTAATCAACGTAGCAACAGTGTGTTATAAACATTTACAAACAAAGACCACAGAGAGGTTTACGTTTAGTTGGAAGAGTTTGTTAACGTCCAACACAAAAAGCTTACAATAAATATTGAAGGTGGTTGCCTGTTACTTATTTCCTACTTGTAGCTTATTCTTATTCGTATATATACATACAATAGTGTTACAGCATGAACGAACAGAGACCATAGAAGTGTTTGCGTAGTCTGTTTTGATGGAAGAGGTAGTTAGCATACAAAAGGAAAGGCATACAATAAATATTGACGGAGGTGGGCTCTAAGTTATTTTTCACTCATTAGCAGTTTATTCCTATATATGTGTAGCAACAATGTATTACAACATTAACAAACAAACACCACAGAGAGATTTACGTAGTCTGTTAGTTTGGAAGAGTGGTTATACCAACAAAAGGAGGCTTATGCGATAGCCTAAATATTGACGGTAGTTGTCTCTTAATTATTTTCACACAATTAGTTTCCTTCCTAACCCTTTCCATGAAAACTGACGCAATCAGCTTTTTGTCCTACATCGCAAACTGTAGTTACCTGGACATCTGACAAAAGTTGCGCACCTATTCATTGTTATCTCCTGACTGTTATCGCCCGACTGGAATCGCTTGACTGGTATCGCTTGACTGTTATCGCCCACTGTTATCTCCCGACTGTTATCGCACGACTGTTATCGCCCGACAATTATCGCCCGACTGTTATCGTCCGACTGGTATCGCCCGACTGGTTATCGCCCGACTGTCATAGCCCGACTGTCATAGCCCGACTGTTATCGCACGACTGTTATCGCCCGACTGTTATCGCCAGACTGTCATAGTCCGACTGTTATCGCCCGACTGTTTATCGCCACGAACTGTTATCGCCCGACAATTATCGCCCGACTGTTATCGCCCGACTGGTATCGCCCGAATGTTATCGATCCGAAACTGGTTGCTATAGCAACCGAACGTAATTTTTTACATTGTTCTCTGCACCGGCGCGTTTGGTGGCTTTTTCCCTGTAGGTAGGATTTGACTGGACAATTCTTGAGATCTGCGCGCAAGCTCTCTTCCTCCTGTGTCGAATTGCGCGTTATATGTTGCATCTGAGCATTGACTGCTAATGCAAGATAAGGTTTTTGAATTATCAATTTTGTTTTCTACACTAGGTGATATTTCTCTATATTCAGTGAATCGGTAAATGTTTAAAAATAACTTTAAATGATCCAAGGAGTTCAACACTGTAAGTTATTGTTAAATTTTAGAAACTTTAGTCTGCCGTGTGTATAAAAGCAGTCATAAGTAAAAAATGCAATTTTATTTCATTCGCCTGTTAGTAGAGATATAAAATACGTAAAACACTTTTGAATCATCCTCTTATACTAATTTAGGTTTTGAAAAACATTTAATAATGATATCTTCTAAAACTAAACAAGTATACTTGTTTATAGGCGGATTAACTGTGTTTGTAAATGATATTTTAAATTTATCAATATTACGCTACAACTTTATTTCAAACATATTTTACACACCTAAGTTCTATTTTTTCCAATATAAGGTGAAGTACGTTTACGAGAATAGTATAATCACGGTTATATTTAAGAGAGAATATACATTCTAAAGCAAAGTTATACAATTTAAGTCTTGATTTGTTTAAAATTTAGTAAAATTGAATACATTTGCAATTATTGTTAAGGCGCAACCGTTATTTATTGTAAGTGTCAACAGAAGATAATTCCAATCAACATGTATGAGTTTCAGCATATTATTTGAGATTTCATTTTACTTCCATCTGGTGTAGCCTATATACTCTCCGGCTTATTTATAATGATTTTAACATATCAAAGAATGACAAAATTCTCCTAGTCCTTACAGTGAAAATGGCTCTCTTTGCACAAATTTTCTCTCAAACCATTGTGAAATGTCACAAAGGAAAATACAACAAAAAAAAACACAGTCTATCTTCTCGTTTTATCACCTGTTATCACTAATGCTTCTTTAACTCCTGTATCAGGATAATGAGTATAATTTAAAAGTATGTTGTCCAAAATTTACATAAATTATGAAAAGATATCTGATACATCTAGAAATCTCAAAGGGTTTACGGCATGTGTCTTATATTTTAATGATGGAAATATAATTTTGTGTTCTGAAAGAATTTTCTCCAATCTTAAAATTCAAATTGGGTTGACACTAATCGAACTAAACGGCGTCTAGCCTCCTTGTGTCAAAAAAGCGCTAAAAACCTCGATTATGGTTTTAAAATATATCACAAAACTGTTTTGACTCTGTGCCTCCATCCTCTTCAGTGCAATTGGTCACAAACAACGAGTTGGGACCCTGCCATTAAATACACATTTTAGAAAGTCCCTAAGCATTATATTAAACATGCATTGACAATCGTCGCCCTAATCGTGATGATACATAGATACTAAATAATGTTTTAGGTTGACTGGAAATCATAAAACCTAAATTTAATAAAATATGAGTATTAAATTATTTATCCGCAGTAATACCAAAACATAGGTAAACACATATTTAACCATTAGAAAGAGCATGATAGAGATAAGTAGAATAACGGTCAACATTAAATAAGATGGAACCATATTTAAGGAATATAACGAAACAGGGCTTTAGCTAATATATAAAAGGACTGAGACTGACATAAGTCGTGTGCACGGATATGCAGAAGTTGATATAACGATGAATAACTACATATAGTCATCATGAGATGTTTAAGTAGAAATATAGTATACGCCTTCATAGCAAGGTTATAGTACACCATCTGGCTTGTTTTAATTTCTTTCTGTAAGTAGTTTCTTAAAACTTAGCCTACTTTTTATAAAAAAACATATTTTTAACACCTTCTCACGTTACTAGAATATTCCATCCTGTGGAACAACACACATGAAAAACTGTACGAATTTCTTTTCGTTTCTATTACAATACTCCTCCCGAATAAATATCCAGCTGTCCTTCAGCGTCCTTTTCCCTGCAACCATCGGGCAATTCCACTGATTCTCTGAAGAATAGATGGATCATTTTTGTCACCAAAAATCCACATAAAAGCAGATCAATAACATTATACAACTACATACATAGCTTTTAGTATAAACGAAAGATATACTAAATTCTCAGTTTCCGTGCACGTAAAAATTAAGTTTCTCAAAATCAATTCTTTTTTTTTTTTAATTCAGAAAATATTTAAAACATAATACCTCTACTGAAGAACATTTATTTAATTGTTTTGTCAAGACCAAGATGGTTCAAACCAATTTAAGACTGTGCTCCCGGTAATGGAAAGTTCCAGCGCTTTAAGGGCTTCCACTAAACTGGAAAATTGTTCGGAATTCTTGGGTAAACTAACGTCCATTCTTACTTTAAAAAGCAGTAGAGATTGAAAATGCAAACTCATTCTGCTGTTGTTGTAACCAAAGTTACTTTGACGACGTAAACGTTCGGTGAATAAAATGAAGTTGATTTTTCTTGAAGGTTAGAGATATATTTGATTGTTTCATTCCCAACAGTTAAAAATATTTCAATTCTTCCTAATATTTTTAGAAGAATTTAATAAAGTTTATTTTTATTTTCTTTAAAAACCTCCTATTATGGCAGATAATAACATTAAAATATATAATGCGTAATACAAAGATAAAAGTAAGCTATACTACGTGTTGCGTAGCCGACTTCCCTGAAGTTTCATACAAAATTTCAAATCTGTAGCTCATTTTATTCACAAAAATGTTCTACGGACACACACAGTAATTTACACCCTCCAAGTACACAGTAGAGAATGATACTGTGTTAATAAGCCTACTGCCTACTGAATAATAAGCTTCAACGACGCTTAGCCAAATTCCATGGAAGGACATGCCCATCATCAAACTCTACCTATTTATATTGAAATAAACCGCTACTACGAGTATTGGACCCAACAAAATTTAATATAATTTTTGCAATACAATCCAAAAAAACTAAACTTGTTACACATGATATAACCTTAGTTCAGCTAGTGGAGTGTTTCGCATCCCTTTCAAAATATTCGCTAGTTTATTACATTCACACAAGTCGTTAGTGAGAGAAAAGTACATCTCATATTCTTCAACTCTCTATTTATCATCTGAAATATTACAATTAATGTGTATTTTGATAGTTATATTTTCCGTATTGCTGATTCTACAAAAAAAAAAAGTAAAACTTCTTTTTGATGCAAGGATAGAATAAATTTGTTCAATAACTCTTATAATTTAGATTTGTGACTTCTACGAATAAGACAATATTTGGGCCAATAACCTCAAGTACATAAATGTCCACGGACAGTCCTGGAGCAAACATAGTTAATAAGAGCATTCCATGTTCAATCCTCGATCTAAAAAAATGTTCCATGGAATTTTGGAACAAATCCACTTCATTTATCATGGTATCATCCAATGCCAAAGGCGTGTTTTCGTCATCGGAACCTGCTGATCGCAATGCAATAATCAGAAAATTTGATTTTGAAGAGTTTATTGTTCAGATTGAGGCTAATTAAAATGTTTGGACACAATTGTTAATGCCCACAACATATTATTGTTCTAGGATTGTTTTTGGCAAGTCTTCTCTGTAGTAATGATGATCCTATATCATTGACATAGATTATACGAGTACAAAGAAAAGGACTGAGTATTGATCCCTGAGGGACTTCCAAATCTTAGTTCAATCAGTTCAGAGAATGTATTTGAGATCTGGACAATTTTTTTTCCATGGCTTATAGGATTGAACGAAGCCACTTCAGTAGCACACGCATAATATTCAAGAGTTAGTCAGGCAGTTTGGCAAGAAGTATTAAATTTAGTGGCATTAGGGGAACCCCAAATACTTGGTCACTGGCAACTTGTTTTTCGACCTTTGGTCTCTGAAACGTGATAGGGTAAGGAGATGGGTATTTCTTTTTAGCATACTACTGTGGTTTAGTGAGAGAGGACTGGAAATAACTAGGGGATATTAAGGGTGATTAAATTAAGGATTATTAATCCAATAGATATTATATTAATATAAAAATTTAATGGTATATATAACTCCGGTAGCTGGAATTGAATGAAAAATTTACCTTCCCCCTCTTCTCAAACCTTACCAGATGACAAAATATTACTCTTCAGTAAAGGGAGTAAATAAATATCCCCTTATCTTACACGAGTTTACTTTACAAGCATTGATTGTTTGATCACAATGTTCCTGGTTTTATCGTGTCAGTAAACGCATATCTACGGTTTGTTATTTTACCAAGTAAGAAATTGCAGGCTTTTTATTTAGAAGCACAAACTTAAAGTGTTTTATAAAATGTTATGACAAACAAAAACCAAAGTGAAAAAAACGTAACTCTTTTTCGGGGTGGTTTTTTATTTTTTGCGAAGAAGACTATTACTTTAGTTGTTGGTATAGACATTGGTTATAGCAAAATGCTACAGTAATACAGTATATCCACTGTATATAATCCAATTATGATAGTGCGAAAAGAATTTATTTAAGATAACAAAGTAATTAATCTTGATAAGAAAATTTTTAGTGATTGACGTATTTTGTTTCCCTTTTTGTATACAATATCGTACTTTCAGCTATTAATATTCTTGAAGTAATTATTATCTAGTATAACGAGTGTTCTCCTCTTTGAATTATTAACTATTTTAAAACGATACAATCGTTACATTTTAACCCCTGCATAGAATAAACACTGTCTTTAATTACTTTTTGCATTATAGTACTGATTTACTTTTATATCCAATCAATGCACTTACAAAATCAGCTTCAAGTGCTTTTTACAAGTACAAGTAATTATAAGACCCATTGTAATTATGGATCTCATTTTTTTTGAAACAAATTAATCATAAATACGTAAAACGGTTATGAATTCAGTTTTAATATTGTGTAACCTTTCATCAAAGATTAGTCCAATAAAACGGGGGGCATACTAATATAACTCATTTTGATATAATAAAATAATATTATTTAACTATCGTTATTATAAATGTCTTTTATCCTCACAAAGGCCTGCTTTCGTTTAGCAGTAAAAACCTAATAGTGTGATTACAGAACCTCTTGTAACGCTAACCTCATGCCTAACTGGGTTATCAAAGTGTATATTTTAGAATATTTAGTCGGCTACGATGATCACAGTAAAATATTGGATTCTAACAGACCCATCTGTCTATGGTACGAGATAATTTTTCAATTAGTTGACCATTTTTCGTCTTAGTGTAATTATCTATTTAGTAAAAACATTATAAATAAATATAATTAAAAATCTATAAAATTATTGTTTAAAAAAACGCCAGACTATATACTGTATAATTTTGACACACGCTGCATACTGTTTATGAACCACGAGGTACACTTATATCTACACTAGCTGTTTCCCCCCGCATCTTCGGACGCTTTCGCTTTCGTAACCTTTTCTCATCTATAATATTTTTAATTATATTTATAACGTTGATGTAGAAGTGGCTATACATCATAACATAACGCCTTCAAATAGAGTTTGGCTATTTAATGAATATACTTAATTGTCATGTAATTGTAGTTTATATTGTGCAGGCGCTTTTGAAAATTATTATATTTTCATAATGATCGGTCACATAGTTTACGATTCTATAAAGGTCATACAGACAAACACTCATTTAATATAACTAATAAAGCTTACTTTCTAGTGCTAAACACACCCGCTAAAGAAAATAATATCTGATTTGTGGTCCAAGTCCACAGATAAGGAGCGTCGGGGCTTGTCTTTTATCACCTGTAATATTACATCTGAACAAATATTGGGCAGCGATTTAAGCCAGTCCAATCACGGAATGTACGGATTACATTCCTGGACGAAAAAGAACTAGCTCAATAAATACACACACCAGCATGGCCTACAAAATAAGTCGTAAAATCAGAAGTACTTATCAGAAGTATATTAGTACTTATGAATGTATAACAACCAAAGTGAATTCAAACGAATCTTTGTGTAAAACCTACAAGTATGATGATAACGTTCAGTTAGTAATTTCAAAAATAAAACATGAAATGAAGATGAAGTCGGTTTGAAGTTGTATTTTTTCACTTTATCATTAGTTAAAATAAAAATTGATAAAATGCATCCTTAAGAAAAGTTAAGACAGTTTGAAACATTCCCGTCCGGGGAAATCTCCTCAGACAACCAACTTGAGTGTTGAGGCCCTCCCAGAGCAATTCTGGATTAACAGAGATTTGTAGGACTAAATTTATCGAGCTGGCCTTACGTACAATCCGTGGTAATCCTAGTAAAATAGATCTGTAATATTTTTGCCACATCGCGATCACATAAAGATACTTAGCGTAAGCCCATGGATCGTTGTTTATTCTTTGTTGAGAAAACTATTGTAGATTAATTTGATTATTATACGTCTGTATATGGTATGATTTAGTTATGTCCTAAAAATGTGTATTGTTTATTTGTATTGTATGGATTTCAAACAATACATTTATTACTAATAGTTTATAAAAGTGCATATAACTTAATTTATTATTTAGCCCTTAAAGTATCAATCGTCTTAGAACCCTAATGATATTATAAATGCAAAAGTGATTTTGTTTATTTATTTTGCTGTCACGCGAAAACTATTAAACCGATTTACTGAAACTTTACATGGACATCCTCCAGTACCTGGTATGAAATATAGGCATATTCTTATTTCGAAACTCCGGGCTACGCCCCACTGATCTTTAAAGTTGCAAAGGATCCCATCTTGGTTTTGAAATATCAATTGAAAGAGCATGTAAAATGTAATCAACTATTCTGTCTAAAAGGTTTTTATTGTTTTTAACTTGTATATAATAATACGACAATGGTTTTGGGAACAAACTTTAGAAAAACCAAAACTATTGAATTACAAATTTGTATTGGTTTGCGAAAATATGAAATCGAATTGTGTATATGTTATATCCCATACTTGGGTTTCTACAACAGATTTTCAACGATTTAAATGGATCTTTAACAATTGCAAGAAATTTTATTATAACTTTTCAGGTTACTGTCAAAAAGATCCATGTGGTTTCTAACTTCCATTCTATACTCATGGCTAAAAAATTAATTAACGAATGCAATCAATAGTTTGGCATTAGACGTTTATCTAGAAGGGCTTTAACAAAATTATGAAAATTTGAAATTAACAGACGGTAAACAAACATTTAATAAAATTAAATACCAACAACTAAAATTTGATGTATCATTGAAAACAAAGAGTTACGGCAGTTCATTATATTACACTAATCAACCCAACGATATAAGCATAAACAAACACACACACATACGGTATATTAAAGTATAAAAAGAAATATGTATAAATCCAGGCTAAAGAACGCTAATCCTCTTCTTGTTGGAGGACATCTCAATGGCTCATGTTCCAATCAAAAGAGAATTAAATACAAATTAAACAAATACGTTTATCAGGCTCTGACAGGTGATTAGATTATTTGAATCTTTGCCAAAACAATTCGGAGGCTTGATAACAGAAAAATACATTTCATGTCTCTTTTGAAATTTTTGGGATTTGTGACAACGTTTTCAATTTTTGTGTTATATGTTGCGAAATTGAAAGGATTTCCATTTAATAGTTATACCTAACCTAAGACAAAAAAATATAAATATACAATCTTACAAAATTATTTAAAACTCTAGGGAATTCAAAAGCAGCGTAACTGGTATTAACACATCACATAATTGGCAACTGTAACTCTAAGACTTTAATTTATCAAATTAATCGTAAATTTTGTAACAAACAACACATTGGGCAAACATCTAACTACCTTAGAGTCACAATAGCAGAGCAGCTATTGGCCAAACGCAGCTGAGCACAAAAAAAAAACACAATACTGAAGAATCTTATAATCTTAAGGATTAATAAGTCTTCCCTTGTCATGGATAAATTTAAAAAATTTAGAAATTTAAAATTCTCGAACAAGTCCATAAGTTAATTCTAAAATCTAAATACTATATTGGTTTAAAATTTAAGATGAAAGTAACTTTTCCCAATTTCCTTCTTTACCAATAATGATATAAAAGCTGGGTCTTTACATGTTTTAGCTGTGTATTTACATGCTTCCTGAAGATGTTGGTATAAAAAATCCCGAAATATAGAATAAATTTATTTGTTTTATTTTTCATTTCAATAAGTGAAATATTATATATACCTATTAGTTTACCATAGTGAGTACATCTAACTATCTCCTCTTTTATTCAAGAATGAGTGTAGAATACTATGCTTAGTATTATCCAAGTGTATAATAGTTCTACTTGCCATTAAGATCACGCAATGAGAAGTTCATATAAACAAAAACCTACTATTGATATTGTTATAACATATTACCATTTTCTTAACTTTACTATAGCCGTGTATAGTAGATATATTTTTAAGTGTATGGATGAAGCCCAATTACATAGATTCTAATTCCCTGAGTTGGACAGGAAAACAGGATTTTGGACGTTTGCCTTCGTTTATGGTTACAAAAGGTATAACACCATTGTTGGGATAACGATGGCAAATTTCCGAAATCTTGTTATCTTGCCAAACCTTCCATCACCGATAACAAACTTCATAGTTTGTCCAATGTGTAAGTAATTTATTTTTAATATATTATAAAGTACACAAATGAGGTATTATATTTACATATTTTTATTTTACAATGATGCGCAGCAGCCTGTGTCAGTTTCATCACAGTAATCATCGGAAAACGTAATTATATTATAGCAATTCATTATATTGACTTGTATTGCAATCACAGCTACCTGCAAGCATGATTAAGAAACAATATGCACAACAAATTCAATAATAGGCGACTTAAAACTTTCCATCAATTAACAAAGCACAATAAGATAAGCCAATGACAACGAATTACTATTGATAACGGGTAAACAACGTTATACAGAATTCTGTATGAATTCCCTGCAGACTCACTCTGTTTTTACTCATTCAAAAAGCATATTTTACTAAATTTAAAGAAATGTGAAAATATGTGCTGCAGTGGAGTAAATTTTATACAGACGATTAATCCTGTTGATAGGCAAATGATATCCAAGCTTGGTCCGGAAGAAACACGCAAATAGGTAAACATTTTTTGAGTTCGGCTCGCTATTGAAAATCTTCACTGATACAGCAGATTTCTAGATTTTTGCGACTCCTTTCACCTGCTTATAAAGGAAGGAAAGCGAAATAATTGTTTGCCTGTTTGAAAGGCGTTCAATATCACACTAAGAAACAGTTTTATCATTAGTCTTTGTATTACTATAAAATCCTGAAGTATTGTAATCAGAAAGTGTAATTATTAGTCTTTTATATTTAGTGAGAACACTATACGACAGTTCCATAAAGTTTAAGAACAATAATTTTAAATATTTAGAATTTTGTTAACAATTACCAGATTACAAAAATTAAATAACCTCAAAAACCTTATTTATAGTATACTAACATGTCGTCTGAAAATGTTAATTTTGAGTCAAACATAATATGTAGGATATAATATCCTCCTTAAGGTGTTCACAATCATTAATACTATTGATTCTTTTTAAAAGATTTAGATAATCAGTATGTATTAATACTTAACTCTGTGTTATTAATTTCGACAAATCATTACAAAAAAATATAGAAGTTTAGTTTCTTTTGTTCGGTTAGGTTTGGGTAGGTTATTTTTAGGTTCAGGTACGTTTAGGTTTAGGTGTAGGGTAATTCAGGGTAGCTTAAGCTAGGATAGTGTAGGTCAGATTAGGTTAGTTTAGGTTGAGTTATGATTGGTTGATTGGTTAAGTTAGATTGGGTTGAGCCGTGTTGCGTTGGTTTGGTTTGGGTTTGGGTTTAGGTTTGGTTTTAGGTCAGCTCAGCTCAAGGCAGGTTAAGTCAGGTTACGTTACAGATAACAGATTGATTTTCCTTGTAATTCTATTTTGGCAGTAAGGTGGCTGGCTAACTTATATTATTACCAAATATCTTGTAGAGGTGTGTAAGGCCTGCCACAATTAAACTAGAATGTAAACATACGCAATTTCGAGTGTTAATTGCTACGACCTTAGACATCTTCAATACATGTGTTTTGGTCATTCGTTACTAAGCGTATGTTGAGATGAAATCTTAAAAGTTACCATGATTTATTTAATTTATTTCATGGAAGATGTGGACCTGCAAAAGAAATTTGTAGATAACGGTTTTGGCTCAGAACTCAATTTATATACTCCATGAATGCTAAAATAGCCATTGGAAATTCGTTTTGTAGAACATTCATAGCATTATAATTCAAATTGTTTCATTGTCATTGTGTGGGAATTTGGTAATTCCACCATTAATGGTGCTAATACCTACCAATTGAGTAAAATTGTATGCTTATTAAACACAAAACCAAAATTTATTCGCAAGTTGAGGAATTCTATTACAATGTTTAAAAATATAAACTTTAAACATTAACATAAAATTTAGGCTACTAGCTCAGATGAAACTTATGATAAACGTTTAATTTACTTCATTAATCGGTTTGACAAGCCAAATGGCAGTGACATTACTGGAACGATCTTGGTGCGTCGTTTATATCATGAATTTTCACAGCAATTAGTTCAACAGTTTTCCTACGATTTTATTCGCATTAGATATGTATTCTGTGAAATATTGAGTATCGATAAAGTCTGAATTCATCAGAACACGTCTTTCTTTGGAATCTACCTTTCCCTTTGTCGAATCGTTTAGGTATTTATTGTTCCTGGAAATCTGAAACTTTATTTGTCAATATTACCAGTTGTGAAGAAATTGTATTATTAACTTTATTTTTACAAACGTTATATGTGTTGCATTTAGTATAAAAGTCTATAAAGTGTATACACATTATATTTTCTAAGAATTTAGTTAATTACCACCCTTAAAATTACAAATCTTCTGATTTTTATGATTCTAGTAACCAAAGCTACTTAAAATAAAAATTACACTTCCACTGTAAAACTAAATAAATATAAATTTCGTTTCAGTTAACGATGACATGACAATAAAACTATTCATGTTGATAGGTTTTTACAATTACAAACCACTTCGTATTGAAGGAGCCTTTTTTCTTTTACAAAAAAATTATGGTTCGTTTATTTTCATACTTTGGATTACAGCATACTTAGGAATCTGTAAAAACTGTAACTTTTTTTCTGTACAAATTTATGGTACTTTAGATCCTCTTGTGGTATACTTCCAAACTAGATTCAACTTCGTTAAAGACTAAAAAGAACACCATTTCAGTCTACTCTGGATGAATACACGCTCGGTAAAAATAAAAATGTTCCTCAAAGAAGCTATAAACTCATATACTCATATACATATCGAAAACCAGTTTCAGTCATATTGCCCGCATATTGTAAAGACATGTGTGAAAAATCCATACTATAATATCTTGAATCACCTTCCATGTCTGGGTACATAAAGGGCGTTAGAGATTTGTTATCACAGCTTGATTGGACTGAGGCCGGCTGTCGTCAGTAGCTAAGGGCGGATCTGTTGGTGTCCCCCTCCCCATACACCGCTCACCATCACCTACATGTGTCGACCAGACTGAAGCTCTTATAACTATAACATTATGTCCTGTATGTTTCACTTAGCTACCTTTAATTCACATTGACTTCTTTCGTTACATTACAATATATTCCTATAATAATACTAATTATTACGAATATTACGTCCTCAATTTTAGTACTAATAAAACGTACGTCACTTACAACATTATTGGTATTACTTATACTAATTATAAACAAACACACAGAACAGTATGATGATTACATATTTAAATACACATGTGATTATAATATAGGGAATATACCGAATGTAATTATACCGTCATGTGTACGATTCAAACTATTCAACATGTACACCAACAGTTATTGTAAATTAAATGTTGATAGCTAATTGTTGCTACGCAATTATTTGTGCAAATCTAAAAATATTGTATATAAATTTAGGTTTGAAATTACTCTTTCTCACAAAAACATAATATTCTAAGTACGTTACACGGTATTTGCAGTACATCCTCGCGTAGAATTTCATGAACACTCTCACTATACCGAAGATTCGACGTACATCCTAAATCTTTCGTAATTAGCGTGACTGCGTAGGTACACAGGTCCTGCCATGACCCATAGTGGCCATCCCGGTACAACAGGTCCTTCCATGACCCACAGTAGTCAGGTACACTGGTCCTGCCATGACACACTGTGGCCATCGTAGTACACCTCTCCTACCATGACTCACAGTGGCCAGCCTGGTACACAGGTAATTACATTAAGTTTGGTAGGTAATTACACGTGTAATAGGTAGGTTAGATGCACAATTTGTTACTTGGAAAACTTTAATTGAGAGTGGTTCATTATTCCTTATTGTTTTATTGCTTTAGTTTTACTGCAATTGGTGCTTATTAAATAGGCATAACAACGGAAATTACAATAAATTATTTAAGATAGTACACTTTAAAAGAAATAATAAATTATATGTATAAGTAAACAAACTACTGCACTTTACACAACTTAATTGATTTAAAACTATAACATTATTCGTCTATTTACATAACAATATTTATCCCTTTTTAACAAGTGCAATGATTCTTGGATTTAACAATAACGATGGACATAATTCTACCTTAAAACATACACGTAGATTTTAACCAAATGCTGATATTCTTGATTAGTTACTCCTCATAGTATCATAGGCGGGGTACTAACAGTTTGCTGAAATTCTCTTCCAGACTAACAGAAATAAGACCAAATTCTCTTCCAGACCTGGTAATTTCGTAGATGCAGTGGGCACTATTATATATAAATAGCACCGAACTTGATTGTCAATGCTTCGCATTAAATAGAGTGCTGGCATTACAACAAGACTAACTTCTCTCCCAGAGCTGTAAATTTGGTATATGCAGTGGACACTATGATGTTGAAATAGCACCGAACTTGGTTGTCAATGCTTCGCATAAATGGAGTGCTAAAAATTACAACAAGACCAACTTCTAGTCCAGAGGTGTAAGTTTGGTATATGCAGTGGACACTATGGTGTTGAAATAGCACCGAACTTGGTTGACAATGCTTCTTATTAAATGGAGTGCTAAAATTACAACAAGACCAACTTCTTCTCTTCCAGAACTGTAAATTTGTAAGAGTGATTTGTAGCCAAAAGTCGGACGTTCGTCGAAAGTTTACTCTGTTACTTGTCAGTGTCGGACGTCTAGAGAAGTGGAGTTCACATTATTAGTCACAAGTTCCCATTTTTATGTTTAACTCTCTGTTTTTAAGTTAAGAAAATAAGTCCTAAAAATATCAACTCAAATTAAAATTTGTATTTCAGTTTAAACTTGAGACATTTCTACGATTATGAACTCTAACGGTTTAGCCTACGTATTAAAATAGTTCATAACACGGATGTTGTACCTGAACTGGTAGTGAAAATAAACTAAAATACATACATGTATAAGTAATTATGTGTGGCTCTTACAGCACATTACATACAAAAAAAGTTGACAAATCGCCTCACACATTTATGTTCACATGTAAATTAACCTCTTCTATTATTATTTAATATAAATAATGATTGTTTTTATATTTATTATTAACTAATTTAAATTATATTATATTATAACTTTTATAAAATATTCATCTATAATATTGAGATTTACTTTATACTTGTTTACCTTAAACTTACATATGTTTTTTTCTTCTAATGGCCTCCTAGTTGTGATTGGTTATAAAATGTAAAAATAACCTGAAATAAATATTAAAACGATAATTGATTACCAGTTTTTATTTTTATTTATTCATGCTCTATTGCAAATATTACCTTCTTAACTCGAAATTGAAGATCTTCCATATCAAACATCAAGCGCATGACTTTCTTATAAGACATAAATAAAAAGAGTATGTAGCCTTTATGATCAGGTTGTTTCGTGAATGACAAGATTTTGTTTATATATATATATATATATATATATATATATATATATATATAAACAAAAAAATATATAAAAATATATATAATAGGAAACTCATTATATTAAAAGTACGTTAAGCAGAACAGTAGCCTAATTATTTAACTGTAATGGTAATATGTAAATAAACTCAACAAGAATAAAAAACCTATTATAATATTTCTAATTGATTTGGGTTCGGTAGTTCAATTAATTCATCTGGTAATGTACAGTTTATACCATTAAGTGAACCAGTCTATATGTATTTCATTTTAAAAAGTGGTTGTTTTTTTCATTCAATTAAAATAAACGATTAACGGCAGAAATAACTGACTAATTAGTCGGTTATAAAACGATTCAGTTACCCAAACAATAACACTGAGTGTTATGATAATAAATATTTTCCCATATCTACAACATCAGCTCACACACATGTAGACACCGCCTGCCTGTCTACTGGTCTAGGCTATAGTACCATGACGTCATATCCCGGCAACTGAAACGTATCTTCCTCTCCACTTTTAATCTTGAATTCCGCCAGAACAATCAAATTATATGTTTCTGGCAGATACCGGAGGTACATTTACAGTTCGTCCGAGTGTTTTCTTAAACTTGGAATATTTATTACAAATGTTTTTAAGTTCCAGGTTTATTAATAACAGGATTATTTTGCATAAATATATTAAAATACTATATTTCCAGTTAATTATTTATTTGCCATCATTTATGACACAACAGTCTGCCTATTCACACTCAGAAACTGACAATCTGTTTCAGGGAATTAACACGTATAGTTTAACACCTTAATTCTGTTTTGGAAATATTTCAACCCCCTTAGTCCAAACATACTTCCAACGACAATGTTTAAACTTTCTTTCTTTTAACCAAAAGACTGTTTTTAACGAGTTTAGATTTTCATAACGAAATATTAGTTATTGGCACAATTGCATCTAGATTATTATAATATACTTTAGTTTTTTAGCATTATTTGGGAATAAATTTTAGGAGTTGCCTGTGGAAAAGATGTTTCTAAGACAAGATGGGGTATGAGCAGCGTAGTTGTAATTGTTAGGTGTATGTCTCACGGTTGTCTGTATAAGAGGTGTGTCTGAGACGAGATGAGGTGAGAGCAGGGTAGTTGTAGTTGTTAGGTGTTAACATCACGGTTGTCTGTGTAAGAGATTTGTCTGAGACGAGATGAAGTGAGAGCAGGGTAGTTGTATTGGTTAGGTGTTAACATCAAGGTTGTCTGTGTAAGAGATGTGTCTGAGACGAGACGAAGTGAGAGCAGGGTAGTTGTAGTTGTTAGGTGTTAACATCACGGTTGTCTGTGTAAGAAATATGTCTGAGACAATGTGAGGTGAGAACAGGGTTGTTGTAGTTGTTAGGTGTTAACATCACGGTTTTCTGTGTAAGTGATGTGTCTGAGACGAGATGAGGTGAGGACAGGGTAGTTGTATTTGTTAGGTGTTAACATCACGGTTGTCTGTGTAAGAAATGTGTCTGAGACGAGATGAGGTGAGAG
Organism: Homalodisca vitripennis; assembly: GCF_021130785.1. Classification (NCBI taxonomy): domain Eukaryota; kingdom Metazoa; phylum Arthropoda; class Insecta; order Hemiptera; family Cicadellidae; genus Homalodisca; species Homalodisca vitripennis. Next base: position 221,308,992 of record NC_060208.1, on the reverse strand, counting down.
CAGGGTAGTTGTAGTTGTTAGGTATTAAAATCACGGTAGTCTGTGTAAGAAATGTGTCTGAGACAATGTGAGGTGAGAGCAGGGTTGTTGTAGTTGTTAGGTGTTAACATCACGGTTTTCTGTGTAAGTGATGTGTCTGAGACGAGATGAGGTGAGGACAGGGTAGTTGTATTTGTTAGGTGTTAACATCACGGTTGTCTGTGTAAGAAATGTGTCTGAGACGAGATGAGGTGAGAGCAGGGTAGTTGTAGTTGTTAGGTATTAAAATCACGGTAGTCTGTGTACGAAATGTGTCTGAGACAATGTGAGGTGAGAGCAGGGTTGTTGTAGTTGTTAGGTGTTAACATCACGGTTTTCTGTGTAAGTGATGTGTCTGAGACGAGATGAGGTGAGGACAGGGTAGTTGTATTTGTTAGGTGTTAACATCACGGTAGTCTGTGTAAGAAATGTGTCTGAGACGACATGAGGTGAGAGCAGGGTAGTTGTAGTTGTTAGGTATTAAAATCACGGTAGTCTGTGTAAGAAATGTGTCTGAGACAATGTGAGGTGAGGACAGGGTAGTTGTATTTGTTAGGTGTTAACATCACGGTTGTCTGTGTAAGAAATGTGTCTGAGACGAGATGAGGTGAGAGCAGGGTAGTTGTAGTTGTTAGGTATTAAAATCACGGTAGTCTGTGTAAGAAATGTGTCTGAGACAATGTGAGGTGAGAGCAGGGTAGTTGTAGTTGTTGGGTGTTAACATCACGGCTGGCTGAGGAACACTTTCATTAGAACTTTAGATTGTAGATGACTTGCTTGTTCTCTTATTCACAAACTCCTACAGCTGATTAACACTGTTCTTTTTAACATTGCTTTCTTTGTTAGAATAACTTTATTATGTGTGCAGAACTAAAAGTACAAGTTATAAATAAAATAGATATCAAATATAAAATACTTTAATTTTTGAGTGTTGTCCCCGTATTTTGTCGACAATTAGTTTTCAATTAGCATAATTATAAACGATTTTCTATATAGAAACGGAATTAAAACTTACAATGTATCACGCTTATATGAAAGCACATTTTCTTGTCTCATTTTACGTATTAATTTGACGACAAACCCTAAGATGGTTGGTTTTAATTCCAATTCTTCCGTTTTACTGTATTTCAAATTTTAAAAACTATTAATATGTCTACAAGGTGTGTTTGTGTCTCCCTGTGTATGTGTTACGATGCATCTTTCCTGTTCTGTACTCCGACCAATGTAACATTAAATTTCTAGTAACAATATCTATAATATAACTCTTTATACTCAAACACTTATTCAGTCTTGAGAACATTGACATGTTAAGATATGAATTTACATAATCTTACAATTTATTGTAATTTCAAACTAAATTGATCTGTGGTAGGTAACTGGTTTTTAGGTAAGGCCATAACAGTAAACTAACCTATGTAAACTTAGGTTACAGTTAAAGTAAATGACAAGACACGAGAGTACATGAAACAATGTTTGACAAAGGACAAGCTCCGAGTCGTAGCACAAACAACAAGGAATATTTCTGTGCAGCTGTCAAAAGGACAATAAAACGAGGCCACAAATTGTTGAAATTACAGAGGTTTTGTCCAGACGCAACACAACAAATACACTTTCTGATGAGTTTCCTTTGTTTTTAGAAAAGTAATTCTTGTAAAACTTCATAACTCCATTTGCAGATGTGTTTATTACATTTATTATCACTGACAATTATAGTGCTACTGTGTCACTTAAACTTCGGTAAGTACATTCATTACAAAGAAATGTGGGTGATTCTAATAGCGCTATTAGATGTTAAGTTTAATAGTATTGCGTTATGATAAGAAAGTGTTTATCTGCATCATTTTAACAGGTTTTTCATGCATTCAATTACACTTAGCGTTAGGTGTAGTTTTTGTAACGAAACCACTATAATTCCATTATTACTATTTTCTTTGAAATATCCAAATTTGTATTATGTAACATACTACATGTACAAAAAAATAAATAGTAAATGTGTTTAGTGATGAAAGCATTCCTTGTAGATCTTTAGGTTCACAAATTTTATAAAATTATCCATTCATAACTATAGTTGAGTTTCACTTCATAATGTTAAATTAAAAAATGAATGTTAAGCATACTAAAACATTCATTCCGACAAGCTATTTATATGTTAGAAACTGACCTTTACCATTGGGGTAGCTATTGGTATAATTAATTGCATTCTGGCAGTAAATAAAAAAATCATTTACATATTAGGATCTGTACTTCACCAGTGCTGTAGCTGTTGGTATACAAAATTACTTTCTGGCAGTAAATAACATCTCGTTTATATATTAGGATCTATAATTCACCAGCAGTGTAGCTATTTGTGTAAATGATTACATTCTGTCAGTAAATAAAAACTCATTTACATATTAGGATCTGTACTTCACCAGTGCTGTAGCTGTTGGTATACAAAATTACTTTCTGGCAGTAAATAACATCTCGTTTATATATTAGGATCTATACTTCACCAGCAGTGTAGCTATTGGTGTAAATGATTACATTCTGTCAGTAAATAACAACTCATTTATATATTAGGATCTATACTTCACCAGCAGTGTAGATATTGGTGTAAATGATTACATTCTGGCAGTAAATAATAACTCATTTACATATTAATAACTGTCCTTTACCAGTAGCGTAGCTACTGATATAAATAACTACCTTTAAATTCAAACATTAATTATTGCAGTATGCAAATTTTCAAAATTGTATTTCATGCTTAAATAACCTGATAAATATAAATATAATTAATAATAATTAAAATGTCTACTCTATTATTATTTACCTCCAAATTGAATTTATTGTATTGTACACGTTTAGACAAACAACTACCATGCACTTAACTCAATATCACAATCTGTCAGCAACAGACTTAGAGTTCAATTTACTGATCCTAGGGTTTGCCATGAAGTCATCAACAGAAAAAAAGGCTCTGAACACTAAAAGATCTCTTAATCAAGGCTGTAAATTATTCTTACATACCAGTTCTTACATAGCACTTCGGGAGTTTTCTACTTGATACTATCATGCATGAAAACCTGTGACAAGAGGCTAGTTTACATAGTATTTTGAACTATTTATGTTAAAATTTGATATTGAATATTTATTGTACTAAACAATTCATTGGATAATTAAATTCGATAAATGGTAGATTTTGTACATGCGTCGGCACTCGTGTACTACGCTGCGTACATACTTCACTTGTTATCGGTTTAAGCGGTCACCTGAATCGTTGTCACGCTTAGTGTGATTTATTTCAACATTGAAAGAATTTTAAATAATTATAATAAAAATAATTTATCAGTTTTTTCTTTAATGTAGTTGTGTGTCTTGTGCTAAATGTCATCGTTTGTATTATTAATACTTACTTTTAACGGGAAATTCCACATTTAATTATGAACTGTAATGTATATTGCCGGATATTTGCCATTGTTCAGTCATACAGTAAAATGAGTAAAACTACGTTTCTAGATAGGCAATTTAATCTCTTCTTCAGGTAAAGGACTAAACTAAAAATGACTACATTCTAAGTTAAACACGTAATAGTCATGACCCAAAACAGCCATTTTGTTTGTCTATTCCATTCACAGTAGCTGTGAAACTTACACTTAATTAAAACGTGTTATTCTCCCCATTATAATTATTATCTACAGTAATGGGCTTCAAACTTATTATAAACAACTAGAATAGACACACAATATTGCTGTTGTTGCTCCTGACTTATGCGTGTCGCATCGCTGTGGTATATTTTGTTTACTTTAACTTAAATTGTAATCATGTATTTGCTTAGTCCTTTACCTGAAGAAGAGATCAAATTGCGGATCTCGAAACGTAGTGTTACTGATTTTATTGTATCACTGAATGATGGCAAATGTACGGAAAACCCTTTTTCAATATATAAATAACAATATGTTAACAATAACATAAATGTATAACGGTAATAAACTATTACTAGCTGTTCAATTCTAATTTAAGCTTAATATATGGTTAAAAATCTAAAATTTTCTTTCATCGTAAGCCATTTACTTTCTTTCACATATTTTGTTTTTATTTTCTTGTTTATTCATGAAATGTTGTAACTGTTTGTAGTATTTAAAGGCAAGACACGAGGAAATGTCTAAATATTGTATTATTTAGTGAAAAGGCTGTATTGGAATTTGCGGTGATTGTAAGATTGGGCTGAACTCTTATCAGGTGACATCATCTCGGTAGCTATCTGCAGTTGGCTGTGTTGTTATCGATACATCGTTTAACTTAATTTTATTAACAGTATGGCTGAAATTTCACCAGTGAAACTGTTTATTACTTTCCATTGTCGTTACTAAGTTATCGCATAAATAGCGAATTTTTAGCAACGTCCATTTCTATGAGGATCTTTTTACAAAACGTTTTAAATTATTTGTGAAATTTATATTATGCGGCGTACGTTCAATAATTTTGCACGATTTTGTTCTTGTTTAGGTAAATTTTATGGCTTAATTACCTAGACATTATTTTTGACTTTATTAACTTATAGCTGCTATTTAAACCTAATCTGCTACTATTAGTATAAATATATTTGTAAGGTAATCATGAAATTTCTTATACGTCTTACTGACACCATAAATTGTAAAACATGCTATACCCTGAAGTTTATACCTAACCAACTCTTAATCAATAAAACATTCTTTTGGAGGACTCACTACCCATATCTAAGCAGGTATTAAAAATTTAAGACACATAAGATTTTATAAACAGATTTCCCTTACTTGATACTAATAAATTCCTTACAAAACACACCACTTATTATTGATACAGTACTGTTCCAGCCATTATTCCTGTATAGGCATTAATAACTACATTAAATGTCATGCATGTGACATTATTAAATGGAGGCTGCAGCAGGAACGATATTGTGTTGGAAGTTAATTATGTAAGAGAATACTTGAATAATTTGACTGACGTGCTGCATAAATTTAAATAATCTATAATGTTATTTCATATTTTCGTTGAATCAATACTAATAGCAATTTCTACATTCACTCCAGAGCGGCTAAGTATTCAAACATAATCATTTATTGAACTATAATTTTACTTATTTTTAAATTAAGAATATTTGAGTACTTATCAACGGTATAGCTTCTTGGCCTTTTGATTAAGATCAAACTGCTTTTTGGCATAAGCAAACCAAAATCATCAAAATTTAGCGTAGGTTTCCCCATGCACGAGGGCACTTCCAGGTGGACTCGTTTGGATTCATGGTGATTCCGGAGGGTTGTGGAACACACCCCTGGCAGCTTCACCCGTCCTAAAGGATAGCTAGACGGCGCGTCGCGCCGATCCTCCCTAATAATTCGCCGAGCCTAGGAGTCGTCCGGGGGTGTTCAATGTGGGGATTTCCCTGCCCCCCGTCAGCAACATCCGAGACCCTTGCCTCCGAAGTATTTTTGTACAGCTCCCAGAAACCGACTTCCATCTCTCCACCGGTGGTTCTGCTCGCTCCGCTGCGGCCATTGCAAGCAATATTCTTCGGCATAAGCTTGTGGCGGAGGACCTCCATCTCCATCCGCTTCGTGGGCCACTGCGTCTCACCCTCCTTCTCCTCTGCGTCAGCGGAGACCTCTGTGTCATGACTAATAGTACCTGCGTCACCTGCTGTACCTGATGTTTTCCCCGCGTGCCTCCAGTTAAGACGCCTCTTCCTGCTCAGGCGTCTCCATCTTTGTATGCTGCTCCGGCGGCTACAGTATCGGCGTCTCCGGTCTTTGCGTGTCCTGCCCTAGATCATCCCCTACCGGAGCCCTCTCCGAGACCTTCTTTATCGTTTGGCTCCTCACCCATTTTTATGAGACCGTTGTAACGCAGATATGTGTATTTTATATTTTTAATTTGTATTTTATATTAAATATAATTTCAGGTAAACTGTTGTGTAATATTTATTTCACACACTATAACGTGGTGTCCGATATAGGTACGAGTAGGGTAAGGTGTGTTTCATACAGACATGGTATACTCTCACTTCAAACCACTCTATACTCAAGTGTTGTTTAATCCAAGACAAAGGGTTTTCATTTTCAAGAACTAACATGAATACTTAGGTTCGAAGTTTAGGCTATACTATCAAGTAGTTGAACAAAACAAATATTTTTAGCAATGTTGCAGGAAACTATTCATACATCCTTCACTAATCAACCTATAATGGCTGAAAGTAAATGTAAAAATGTGTGGGACTGATTCTGAGAATGAGTTGAGCAAAGATAACGACTGTAGCAACATCAGATAAAAGCATCAATTAAAATTTATAGATAAGCATGTCAGACAATAACGTGGCTTTGATATAAAAGCGTCGACTTCGGACTAGCCTTTTAATATTTTCATGAAATAAAAAACAAATATTATAGTTGCAGAGTCTTTTAAAACCTTAAAATAATAAATATTTTACTATTTTTAATAAATGTGTATTGAATTTACCTTGAACTTTTAATAAATATTTCAATAAACTTTTATGTCAGAACCACTGAGTTTTGTTAAACGCTCACGCTGGGTAGCGGTCCGTTGATTGAATTCAACCCACTGTCGTCCATGATAAGTTGATTGAATATGACAGCAATAATACTGTTGACATACTGTACACGGATAACATTTTAACACTCATTTTGTAGACGTTATAAAGTTTGCTACAAACAATATTCATACTTAATGCAACAAATATAAACTTTCTAGTGTAGAGTTTTGATCAATTTAATTAACATTGCTTAATGCGGTGTTTACTCCATAAACATGATTATCCTGTAATTGATAATTACTACGTACGTGTATTTGTTCTATAATCTATTAAATTTTAATAGAAATACTGGCAATTAATTCGCACTAATAAGTATTAATAGAGAAACACCTGTATTAATAGTACACCTGTGTCAGATTACAATATGAATATTATTGTGAGCCCATTACTCATACAACAGCTGCAATCACTGTGTCTTTCTACAGCTCTTTCTTATTGTTTTAATGGATTGGTAAATCTTTTATACGTTATCTGTCGTATATACAAACTATTATATGAAGATTTCATGATTTATGTCTATTTGTTCGTATGTGTGTGTTATTCAATCACGTAAAAACTACTGCACCGATTTTATTGAAATTTTTACATATATATTCTTAGGATCCCTAGTTGACATATACACCTCTTTCTATTTAAAAATGCCTTCGGGCTACTCTTAACTCCCACTTATCTTTACAATCTCTTCTTTTGGCAGATAATGAGTGTGTTTTTTTAATCACCTCTTTACATGTTAATGTAAACATTATAATGTGACAAAATAAATATGTGTTTTTTATATCTAATACCATTTTCAATTTTTTTACGTTCATAGCTTGAAAGTATACAGTGAGCCTAAATATAACCACATTTCTTTCAGCCTTTCATGAAACACTGTTAAGCACAGAGGTTATCCGGATAATAAAACTGAAATTTTTATTAGAAATACATTTTAAACCGTAAATTTCAGAAAGTAGAGTTCTCAGAACTGCGTATGTATATATTTACTTAATTATGTTGCAAACTAAAAAACACAACTATTGAACCAAAAATACGTTAGACCAGAAAAAATTACGATTTCCGAAAATAGACTTTTTATGGCCGAAGTGGGTTTTTCAGATCTGTGTATGTATATATACTTTCATGATCTGTCCAACAAGGAAAACGCAACTATTTCATAGGAAATATATTTAATATAGTTCATTTGAACCAGAAGTGTTCATGCACGCGCAAAACTTAAAATAAAATCATTCGTAATTTCACTTAACACCTGAGTCTATTAACTATGAACGCTGTAATAACATAAACCTAAAACATGCCCACTTCGTTAACTGAAAAGATAAGGTCTTCGCGTTAAGGATTCCTTCACACTTATACTTATAACTAAAATTTTTGGAGCTATTTCAATAAAAGTCATATAATATTGAAGAATAACAATTAAAGCCATCAAGCAGTTGTTTTTAAATACTGTCTCGTTCTCCGACTTCGGAGTCCCAAAAGCTACTCTCTACCTTTTTAAATTTATATCTAAAACGGACCAGAAGATTAGAATATATTTGATTAACTATTACTTACCATAGGATCGTCTGGAGTCCCATTTAAAAATAATATGCCCATGGTGTTACTGTTTTATTGTTAATGAAATTTAGTGATAAGTCACAGGTTATCTATATAAAATGCTATTCAGGTAGGTTGAAAATATTATAATATGAATTAGTCAGACAAATAACGTTATCAATAATGCCAAGGAGTAAAATTACTGTAATCTAATATTGGCATCAACATGCGTGGATACACTCTTTGATGTGTATAAGTTCTAATGTACTGGAAACTCATAATTTTATAACTTTATATTATTATCGGGTTAATTACTTTAAGCAAAGACACTAGGAGACCAAATGCTGGAACCAGCATACGCTTATTTCAAACTCTGTAATTTATTACGCATATGCGTGGCGTTAAATATCTTACACAGGTAAGTTTAAAACTAAACCATATTTAACGTTTGTATGTTACATCAGACTATCCGTTGAGCTCAATGTGAAAAATAAGTAAAAGGTTTGGATGAATGCTGATTATTACGTAATATCCTTTTCCTTCAAAGTTATTACACCTAAAATATTGTATTTGCGTTGAAGGAAACATAATATAAAAAATTAAAAATATATTTAACATTTAAAAGAGCAACATTTGTGTTTAAATTAATCACAATGACTACAGAGTTATTAATATTTTTCTATGAACCAGTATAGGCTCCGTCGGCGGTATAACGTTTATAATATGAATTTATATAACATTATTATCTTAAAGATGCTTCCAATAAATGGAGAATAGAAAGCTTGATATCCAGTTTAGCTTTGAATGTAGACAAATATTTTGTTACAATACAAGGAGAATAATATATTATGAACTTGAGCAAAAACAACATGGCTGGCACTGACACTGGGCTGAGTTATCACACCCTTCTCCTAATTTGCTACACCTTCACGATTCCAGTATTGAGTGATCAACAACATTATACGAAAAACCACAAGAGAGTGCAGTTGAGGGAGGAGCCTATTTTGCCCGTAACCTTGGAGCGGCCAACGAGAGCTGAGCGACGTTGCCAAACTTGTTCCCCGCTGTAACCACAAGCCGCGCGAGTCCAGCATTCTTAAAATACTTAACCGTTACGCTCGAAAGAAATGTTAGAGCTGTCTTGAATTAATTAACTACGTATTACAAAATGTAATTTTACGGTCATTTTAAAAAAAAGTACATCTCTGTAGCTTATTTCCATGTTGAGTTAAATGGATTGAAATAAATTATTGTATTATATTACTCATATACGAAGATCGTAGGATTAAAATCTTTAGCCGAAATATAAATTAAAAAGAAAACATAAAAATACCGCAAAAACGTTAATTTTCCGTATTTAACAGTTAGATAATGCCATTATCATTGATATATAATAAGGCATTACATGTGTGCATAGTATAATCATGTTATGTTAAATGGATTTTCAATTTGGTAAGAAAGTTATCAAATACATTTGAAATATATGTTCTTTTCCATAAATATTATTCAGTACATAACGATGGGAATTGTTGCCGCAACGGTTTTGTTACGCACTTCGGTTCTCATAAATTTATAACCATTTGAAAGCATTTTTCCTACCTGAACGTTTTCGTGTTTTTAAGTGTTGTTTATTGGTAGCTATTATAAGTGTACCGATTATTTTCTGTGTAGTGTCAATTGTAATATACTTGTTATTGTGATTCCTTATTTGGACAAAATGGAGTGTGATGATGTTTGTTCAAGTGCACAGCCATCCGGAAGTAAGAGTGGTAGCGGAAAAACCCTACATAGTGGAGAACGACGTATTATTTACAACGTTTACAACTTTTTCAAAAAACTGTCGTTGACAAATTTCCGAGAAACTCTAAACTTTAAGCAAAGTGGTAAACTGTGTGCTGAGGCCTGTGGTGTAAGTGAAAGAACCGTTAACAAAATAAGTAAAGAAGCTAAGCTGGCCGAAGAAGATGGACCTTCATCATCAGAAATTAAGTTTTCAACGCCAGGAAAACAAAGAAGTCGAAAATCAAAAAATAACAGGCTTTGACGACTTTGAAAAAGATGTTTTGAGACGAACTGTCCTTTCGTACTACGACAGAGGGGAATTTCCCACATCAAAAAGAATCACGCAGGATCTCAAACAAAAACTTGATTACAACGGATTGGTAACTTCAACAAATAGATTATTAAGGCATGTTGGTTTCAGGTATAAGAAAACCAATGATGGTAGAAAGTTTTTATTGGAACGAAATGATATTGTAGCGGCTCGTTTAAAATTTTTGAGAACTATGCAAGAGCTTAGAGAATCTGGTGATTGTAGGCCCATATATTACCTCGATGAAACATGGGTTAATGAAAACCATACTCGAAAATACATATGGCAGGATACGACTGAGTCTGGTGGACTAAAGGTTCCTCTCGGCAAAGGTAGAAGATTAATAATTTGTCATGTCGGTTCGGCAAAAGATGGGTTTTTGCAAGAATGTAAGTGGGTTTTTCGGTCTAAGACATCATCCAGTTCGGACTATCACGATGAAATGAACGCTGAATCGTTTAGAAAATGGTTTAAAAAATTGCTATGCATTTTGGAAGAAGGCTCGATCATCGTTATGGATAATGCTCCATACCACTCAGTACTCGCCGAGAAAATTCCAAATTCATCGTGGAGAAAGGAAGAGATTCAAAATTGGCTGTCTCGAAAAAACATACAATACTGTATGAAAGAAACGAAACCAGAACTTATAATGAGGGTTCTCCCATATAAAACCCAACAAAAAACTTATGAACTCGACGTATTAGCCAATGAAATGGGACATACAGTTGTTAGGCTCCCTCCTTATCACTGCCAGTACAATCCTTTTGAAATGGTATGGGCTCAAGTGAAGGGAGAGGTAGCACGTAATAATAAGACATTTAAAATAACAGACGTTGAGAAACTTGTTCATGATGCTCTGGACAAAGTGACTAAAGAAGTCTGGCAATCAAGAGTTCAGCACGCAGAAGCCTTGCAGCAAGCTGATTTTGAAAAGGAATGTATCCGCACAAGTGTTGTAGATCAAATAATTATAAACTTAGCAGACAATTCTGACACGAGTAGCAGTGAGGCAGAAAGTGAAAATGAAGAAGACTCCGAGGTTTTGGCTACGATGTTGCCGCCTGAGAGCGAATAAATAATATACAAGTGCAAAGGTAAGAATATTATTAAGTCAATCATGCTTTTTAACGTATTTCATTTTAAAATAGTAGGCCTAAAAATTATTTAGTGGAAAATTTGATTATTTCATAATTTAAAAATATAATTGTTCGATAATTTTAAAATTGATTATCTTGTTATATTGTTTTAATTATTTTTAATCAAGGAACACGTCATGCAGTGTCCAATATAAGCAAAATGTATATTAATTTTGTGTGTGTTTAGTAATCGTTTAAAATCACTGAAAAGTTGTATGGAAATAAGCAAGTACTTTACTCTGACTAACTGACGGGACGATTTGTTTGTTTTAATCGATAGTTCGTTTGTAATAACATTAATAAACTATACAAGTAATTTAAATATAATATAGCAAACTGTCAACGCATTTTAAATATTGTTTTTCAATAAATACTGATAAGTTTTAAATGTTCAGTGTCAGTGTTAGTTGTGACAGCGCAGCGGTTTATCAGCCACAATGCGCCAGCCGTGCCGGGCGGCAGCGGCAGTTGTGTGGCAACGTCGCGCAGGCCAGTCCATTCTATTGGTCGCCGCCAACTGCACTCTCTGGTGGTTCCTTGTATAGTATTGTGCGATGGGTACCCCCCTCCCATCGTCGGGACCACGAAAGGAGGGATGGAGTGCTGAGAACGAGTGGACAGCAGCGGCAGTCTGGTGGGAGTTGCGAATGAAGACGACAGCGAGAGCCACACCAGGGGTCCTATGTGAGCCGCCTTCCCCGGTCGGGTCATTAGGTCGGGCCCGCGCTTTCTGTACGTCACAACCCTTTTGTCGGTTAGGGTTGATCTGCGAGTTATATAAGAGTGTGGTCGCGTCTGGAGCCAGTGAGCGGCTATATTTGTATTAAACATCGGTTATACAGCAGTTGAAGTGTTTGTTCCTTCCACAACACCACCCCTCCGGTCATCACCCGCCGTGTTGAAGTGGACCTCAGCACACCAGCCAAGTAGTCAAACTTTCACCCCCCTGTGGCGGTATACGTCACAAATTTTGGTGGAGGCGCCGGGTATTAAGTAATTAACAAACGTTAGTATTACAAGATTTTAATTTTTACGTTGTCAGTCGTAGGAATATAATTTTGCTGTTTAGTTCACTGATAAATAACAATACAAGCATCAACAACATAGGTAGCATTGACACTAAACAAAGCTACCACACACTTCTTCTAGTGTGCTAAACCTGTACAATTCCAATATTGAGTGATCAAAAAACATTATTATTACAAGACAATAACTGTTGCGTTGTCATTCCTAGGAATATATTTACCTGGTTAGTAGTTAGACATGTTAGAAAATCACTGGCATGTCCACTTCTAATCGAGTACAACATGTAAAGGCGGTAAAGCTGTAAACCTGGTTTCTTGTGTCCTGATTCGATGCCGCCACGTAAACAATTTACCCTCAGCAAAACAATCTGGGTCTTACATAATATCGTATAAAAACAAAATAAACTATGATAAGGGTGAATAAATTTATAGACAATAATTTAAATCCTGCAGGACCTGTGACAAATGAACTGCATTACTCTAGTATGTTTTGTAAAATCCATAAAACCCAAACAATTATTTAAAAAAAGTTTATTAACTGTATTTGATGGTCTCGAAAGAATCTATGAAGAGATACTACACCTCTGTAGGTGTTTTACTATCAGTATTTCAGTATTCTTGCTTAATAGTAGTACCGAAATTATTGTCAATTCAATGAGAACAACAACATGAAGAGATTTATATGACCGTACTTTAATTGCATTAGCTTAATTAATTGTTCTTGTGTAATAGTAGTACAGAAATTGTCAATTCAATGAGAAAACAAGATGGAGTGATGTATATGTATCGTAATTTCATTTTCCAACAATTCAGTTCTCAGATATTCTTATTTACATGGTTATATTTTAAGAATATTTTTTGAATATATGTATGTGAACAACAATACGATGTGATTTATATGTACCTAATTGGGATTACAGTATGCTTATGGATTACTAATGTGTACATTCTTGTATAATAGAAATACGGCAATTTTCTATTCAATGTGACCAACATGATGTGATTTATATCAATGGCATCGGTGTATTCTTATCATAATTGAGTACTACCGTATATTCTTGTATAATAGAAGTACGGCAATTTTCTATTCAATGTGACCAACATGATGTGATTTATATCAATGGCATCGGTGTGTTCTTATCATAATTGAGTACTACCATATATTCTTGTATAATAGAAGTACGGCAATTTTCTATTCAATGTGACCAACATGATGTGATTTATATCAATGGCATCGGTGTATTCTTATCATAATTGAGTACTACCGTATATTCTTGTATAATAGAAGTACGGCAATTTTCTATTCAATGTGACCAACATGATGTGATTTATATCAATGGCATCGGTGTGTTCTTATCATAATTGAGTACTACCATATATTCTTGTATAATAGAAGTACGGCAATTTTCTATTCAATGTGACCAACATGATGTGATTTATATCAATGGCATCGGTGTGTTCTTATCATAATTGAGTACTACCATATATTCTTGTATAATAGAAGTACGGCAATTTTCTATTCAATGTGACCAACATGATGTGATTTATATCAATGGCATCGGTGTGTTCTTATCATAATTGAGTACTACCATACATTCTTGTATAATAGAAGTACGGCAATTTTCTATTCAATGTGACCAACATGATGTGATTTATATCAATGGCATCGGAGTATTCTTATCATAATTAATTGAGTACTACCGTATATTCTTGTATAATAGAAGTACGGCAATTTTCTATTCAATGTGACCAACATGATGTGATTTATATCAATGGCATCGGAGTGTTCCTATCATAATTAATTGAGTACTACCGTATATTCTTGTATAATAGAAGTACGGCAATTTTCTATTCAATGTGACCAACATGATGTGATTTATATCAATGGCATCGGAGTGTTCCTATCATAATTAATTGAGTACTACCGTATATTCTTGTATAATAGAAGTACGGCAATTTTCTATTCAATGTGACCAACATGATGTGATTTATATCAATGGCATCGGAGTGTTCCTATCATAATTAATTGAGTACTACCGTATATTCTTGTATAATAGAAGTACGGCAATTTTCTATTCAATGTGACCAACATGATGTGATTTATATCAATGGCATCGGATTGTTCTTATCATAATTGAGTACTACCGTATATTCTTGTATAATAGAAGTACGGCAATTTCTATTCAATGTGAACAACATGATGTGATTTATATCAATGGCATCGGAGTGTTCTTATCATAATTGAGTACTACCATATATTCTTGTATAATAGAAGTACGGCAATTTTCTATTCAATGTGACCAACATGATGTGATTTATATCAATGTCATCGGAGTGTTCTTTTCATAATTGAGTACTACAATATATTCTTGTATAATAGAAGTACGGCAATTTTCTATTCAATGTGACCAACATGATGTGATTTATATCAATGGCATCGGAGTGTTCTTATCATAATTGAGTACTACCGTATATTCTTGTATAATAGAAGTACGGCAATTTTCTATTCAATGTGACCAACATGATGTGATTTATATCAATGGCATCGGAGTGTTCTTATCATAATTAATTGAGTACTACCGTATATTCTTGTATAATAGAAGTACGGCAATTTTCTATTCAATGTGACCAACATGATGTGATTTATATCAATGGCATCGGAGTGTTCTTATCATAATTGAGTACTACCGTATATTCTTGTATAATAGAAGTACGGCAATTTTCTATTCAATGTGACCAACATGATGTGATTTATATCAATGGCATCGGAGTGTTCCTATCATAATTAATTGAGTACTACCGTATATTCTTGTATAATAGAAGTACGGCAATTTTCTATTCAATGTGACCAACATGATGTGATTTATATCAATGGCATCGGAGTGTTCTTATCATAATTGAGTACTACCGTATATTCTTGTATAATAGAAGTACGGCAATTTTCTATTCAATGTGACCAACATGATGTGATTTATATCAATGGCATCGGAGTGTTCTTATCATAATTGAGTACTACTGTATATTCTTGTATAATATAAGTACGGTGGATATAAATTCAATGCGAACAACATCATGATGTGGTTTATATGGACCGCATCGGAGTGTTATTATCATAATGGATTACTACTGAATATTCTTGTAACACGATGAATATTACGCATCTTAAAGTATTATTGAATATTGTGAACAATATTTACTAGATAAATATTTATAACACAATACAATATAAAGATACGTACAATAATTAGTTAGGGCTAAGGCATAGGATAAAATATTTTATGAGTGAGATTGGGTGTAAACTCTAATATTTTACGTAAGTATAACTTTGTTACTGGACAAACATGTCAAAAGAAATTGGAAAAGCGTATAATGACATGAATGAATATCACAGATGGGGAAGTAAGCCACAGCAGCCGAGGTAATTACTATTGACGTGACATGATGTATGATCCTGGTGACCGACCTCCGATGGAGAAATGTTTAGCGAATGTACGCAGGGTGAAAAATTGCATAAACTTATGATAAGGTGTTTATTATTTGTATTGTCAATGAGTTGACAAATCAATAATAACAATACACAATATGTACAGTAGTATCCGTACGTTAAGATAAAGTAAAGATCATGTATTGTAATCTCAGTTGCCATTTACTAATTAAAAGACATGAACAACAACTATGTAGACATATTTTAAGTGTGAAATTGACTGGGCATAATGTGATATATTATAGTATTCCTATTTGCGTTAACACACACAATCAAGGTACAATTACAATTACTTCAGCCATAAAAGATGTGTTGATCAGCCAAGAATGTTTATCAGAATTTGAGTTGTAAGATTATAAAACACATTTAAAACATTAGGATAACGTTCAGATGAACGGTTCATTTTTGTTACATACTGCTGTTCTGGTGTATTCTCATGACGGCAGTGTTCGTGTTACACTGTGTTGTTATGATATAGTCTGATAACGGCGCTTGTTACAGTGTGGTGTTCTGATGTAGTCTGACGACGACTCGTGTAACACTGTGTTGTTATTATATAGTCTGATGACGGCGCTTGTTACATTGTGGTTTTCTGATGTAGTCTGATGACGGCTCGTGTTACACTGTGTTGTTATTATATAGTCTGATGACGGCGCTTGTTACAGTGTGGTGTTATGATATAGTCTGATGACGGTGTTTGTTACATTGTGGTTTTCTGATGTAGTCTGACGACGGTTCGTGTTAAACTGTGTTGTTATTATATAGTCTGATGACGGCGCTTGTTACATTGTGGTTTTCTGATGTAGTCTGATGACGGCTCGTGTTACACTGTGTTGTTATGATATAGTCTGATGTCGTCATGTGTTACATACTGCTGTTCTGGTGTATTCTGATGACGGCTCGTGTTACACTGTGTTGTTATTATATAGTCTGATGACGGCGCTTGTTACATTGTGGTTTTCTGATGTAGTCTGATGACGGCTCGTGTTACACTGTGTTGTTATTATATAGTCTGATGACGGCGCTTGTTACAGTGTGGTGTTATGATATAGTCTGATGACGGTGTTTGTTACATTGTGGTTTTCTGATGTAGTCTGACGACGGTTCGTGTTAAACTGTGTTGTTATTATATAGTCTGATGACGGCGCTTGTTAAATTGTGGTTTTCTGATGTAGTCAGACGACGGCTCGTGTTACACTGTGTTGTTATTATATAGTCTGATGACGGCGCTTGTTAAGTTGTGGTTTTCTGATGTAGTCTGACGACGGCTCGTGTTACACTGTGTTGTTATTATATAGTCTGATGACGGCGCTTGTTACATTGTGGTTTTCTGATGTAGTCTGACGACGGCTCGTGTTACACTGTGTTGTTATTATATAGTCTGATGACGGCGCTTGTTACAGTGTGGTGTTATTATATAGTCTGATGACGGCGCTTGTTACATTGTGGTTTTCTGATGTAGTCTGACGACGGCTCGTGTTACACTGTGTTGTTATTACTATATATAGTCTGATGACGGCGCTTGTTACAGTGTGGTGTTATTATATAGTCTGATGACGGCGCTTGTTACAGTTTGGTGTTATTATATAGTCTGATGACGGCGCTTGTTACATTGTGGTTTTCTGATGTAGTCTGACGACGGCTCGTGTTACACTGTGTTGTTATTATATAGTCTGATGACGGCGCTTGTTACATTGTGGTTTTCTGATGTAGTCAGACGACGGCTCGTGTTACACTGTGTTGTTATTATATAGTCTGATGACGGCGCTTGTTACAGTGTGGTGTTATTATATAGTCTGATGACGGCGCTTGTTACATTGTGGTTTTCTGATGTAGTCTGATGACGGCTCGTGTTACACTGTGTTGTTATTATATAGTCTGATGACGGCGCTTGTTACAGTGTGGTGTTCTGATCTAGTCTGATGATGGAACTTATTACATTGTGCTGTTATGATATAGTCTGATAATTTTGCATGATACAGAGTGCTGTCGTGATGTATTCTGATGATGGCGCGAGTTACGGCTGTTTTTACTCACTTAACAGCCAGCAGTTCTTCAGAGCAAAAACAAATAATTCCCATAATCCCACAACTAACGCTGGGATAATCTTACAGGTAATCGTTGAGTGAGCTCCAGCTGTATGCTCTATAACAGTGGAGACACCTTTGTTTCATTTGTCTAATATACCTTAGATGTGTCTATCTGTTTAATCGAGACACATAACTCTATGAAAAAAATCAAAGTTAAACAAAAAAAAATTTTAAATCCCAAGTCCCAAAATTTTTAAAGCCCGTTTAAAATGTAAAAAGCGTTTTAGAGCATTGACAAGTTTATATCACATGATCGGGTGACGGAACAACCAGTATTACGTAATTTGGATATAACAAAATGTTCTTTAATTGAGAATTCTGTATACTTAAAATATTCCTGAAATGGATTTCACTGTGCTACCGTGAAGGATTTATCCGTTGGTTAATGGATAATACGATTAGTAATAGTGGAACTAAGAGGCAAATCAGAGAATGGCAGTGATTCAGCGCTGTATACAGCAGTACGTGTTAATATATGTAGGCGTCCATTCAGAGTCTACATTTACATTTGAAAATTTCTACTTAATATGTTAATTTATTGCAATATTTATTATTATATTATGTTCCGGTTTTAAAGTGAACATAAAATTTATGAAAATAATTTTGTTTACTACTTAACTGTTGATTCATTTAAAGAATAAATAAATATTTTATTACTTATCTATATTTATAAACTATAGTATATTTGTAAGATAATAATACAGCACTAAAAATATATAATTATTAAATTAATGCAGCCATTTATACACTTTATTAAACTGACTAATAATACCTTCAAATTTATTTTAAAACATTACTACACAATTTTAGTACAATTAAAATGGAATTATGAACTTGGTTGAATGTAAAACAATTAATTGAGTCTTTTTGCTTGTTTTAGAACTATGTAAAAATGAGTTATTGTCAATTCTTACATTTTTGTACTATTGTACAAGGCTATTTTACTTAAATCGTGCTCTTCACAATATAAATACGAAGGCTTAAGAAGGCCTTTCAATTGGCCTTTGAAGTGGTTTCCAATTTCAGAAAATAGATATCTGCTTTTGCTCAATGTTTTTTACCTATTTTTTTGTAAAACTTTAAAAACCGTTTGTAATTGTAATACCTGCAATTTTACTGTATACCTGATTTAAACATGTTAAATAATAAACTAATACAAGTAAATAAAAATATTTTTGTGTCTAATATCTATTAGAGTAACATGCTTACCAAGTATGCAGTTCTGTCTACTAGCAGAATAAATAATTTTGCAAACAAACTCTGAAAACTCATAAGAGGACGTAATGTGTGGCATTTTAACACATGTAGACTAACTATCCCAACACATACAACATCATTTCATGGTGGCTTGGTGTATAGACTTTTATTATTTAAACACTGATATGTAACGTAATTCAGTTAAAAAACATTTTGTTACATTATATGGAAAGATTTCTCGAGAAAGATTTTATCTGTAAACTACAATTTCAGCATGAAACTGCATATCTACATAGAGTAGAATAAGTAATATGATGGTGAATGTCCAACCATGGAATAGAAACTCAGCAGACCCAGGAGCTATGGAATACACATGCCTTGTTTTAATTGTCTTGTCATTACATGGTTTTAGTAATTCAAGTTAAAATAATAGTGATCTTTACATTGATCCCGAATATGCTGTTTCTTTCAAGAAAATAACTTAGAGAATCCTTGAAAGAATCAATTCGCGCCTGGAAACATATTTATTATTTTTAGTTTTCATCCCGTAGATTCGCATATACTAGACCTAATTATACTATAGATACCATTATTAAGTTTTTACTATCATCCGTTCATAAATACATACGTAAGAAGTCCTTAAAACCGTATTTTGGTCAAATAGTCTACTTCCGCTCCTTGTAATCCACTTCCGAGTTAAGGGGTGAATTGGAAACTGCAACTTTCGGCTGTGAAGGAAACAATATTTTTTTCCGGACATTTTCCATCGTTCAGTGATAGAAACAATGAGTACCACAATTATGTGTTATTGTTATGTTGGTTATTCACCTAAGGAAGAGATAAGAATGCAGATCTGGAAACGTAGTGTTACTGATTTCTTGAATCACTAAACAAAGACAGATGTCGGAAAAATCCTGTTTCCTTCACAATCCTTCCATCGTTAAAATCAAACTTTAAAGAAAGAATTGATTTAAGGATGAACAACACTGGTGCTATATATCTCCGTTGCAGCGCTTGGAACAGTTTCTAGATATGTGGAGAAACCAAATATATCCACACAAACACGCGCACACAAGAACCTGTATTACCAATATAAGAACTCGTAACATAAGATTGAATTTTTCAAAGCATAAGATCTTTTATTTAAGGAATCATTTTTCAATATTCGTGATTGTGACCCGAACAATATGAAACCCGGTTTAGTATTCTTGTCACGTGCTGTTGTTAGATTGAGTTGTATGATCCCTCTCGCTGTATTACGTGATCTAACAAAGTCCAGGGGTAACTTATAATTAGTTAACCACAAATATATTTGTATTAATTAAGTAATACGCCATAATAACATAAGGATTAATTCATATTAAACTTAGAGATCAATATGACTGTCTGGAGGCTACCTGCTACTCCAATCGTATTACATTGCATCCACTAGCATTTGTGAGAGTAAAACCTCTTCACTAGAAACCGAAATGACCTAATAGTCATATAAGTATATTAGACAGACTTCAGCATCAAAGGCAAATATTTTATCTTTAATAGACTTGGGTAGAGAGACCACTAAGACTTGGTGCTCCAGGTTTGTTTGACCACGGATGAGGAGCTGCTGGTGGAATTACTGGCCCGGCAATTAGTAAATTGACTTTTAATCTAACAACATTATCCGGAAAGTACAGGCATCTATCATCCGTCCTTTTTGTTACAATAAATAATGGATGAATACATTGTTTAAAAGTAGTTACCGAAATAATTAAACTAAATAATAATTTCAATCCACTTCATTGAAACAAATATATATAAGAGCAGCCCGTACTTAAACTCTGATCGTGGCTGTTCCGTTTTCATCCCTCCCCCTCTACACATCACGACCTACAGTGTTGGCAGTTTTACGCGTAAGAGACTCTGATCTGTCTCAATGTTAGAGAACAGGTGATGGTCAGTAGCGATATGACAACACCGCCTCAAACGTCATCAGACTATTTTTGTGCTATCTACTATAGGAAGTCCAATGCCATTGTGTATAGTAGCGATAAAGCAATTTTGTATACGAAATCAAACCTAACAGAAACTGTTTATAAAGGAAAAAGGATTTTTCCGGAGAAACGGTTTAGTCTATCTGTTTGATTGTTACTAACAGGAGCAGTGCTAGTCTGTGTCGTCTGATCGTGGAAACATAATTTTATATTATCCAACTAAATCATATCATTTCACGTGAGGCTACCATCTCGAAACGTTAAACTGAAGGTGTATAATTAGTTTAGATATTTTATTTGCACAGTATAGACAATAACCTACAAATTTTGGCTTGTTAATATAACACTTTTAAGCATTGAAGTTGAATTTTAACATGTTATATGTGTATTTAAAATGTTTAATAATGAAATTTTAAAAGTTACAACTTGCAGGTGCTATAAAATAAAATGCGGTTATTGTCTTCAACTAGTGCATTGTTTCAAAAACCAATAGCATCGTTATTAAAAACCTAACTGTGACTTTTGGAGTGCAAACTTTCAAACTTGCACAACTTTAAATGTCTGGAGACCATATTAAAACATGTTAACTCAAAATAGTTTAAGGATCGTTCAAACAATAGTTTTTTTTTAAACTTTCGGTGTTCAAATTAAATCTTATGAATGGCAAAATGTGTTGCGTACTCCTAATCTCGAGAACGGCTGGACCGATTTGGCAAATTTTTAATAATCGTCAAAATCTATGGAGATTTATAAGAAGATAAGGATTATAATAGTTACCTAGAGTATGTTGGTAGTCTGGAAATGGTAGTATATATAAGTTTCATAAACAAAATTTAACCGAAACTAAACAGCTGTTGCTCTTATAACTAAAGTTAGAAAAATAGGCAGAATCTGTTTAAATTTAAATTTTATAAAATATTAAGTAACACCTACAGTGGTTATCGATAGTTTAATTTAGAGAGCAAAAAAAAGTTATTATAAAACTCAGTGACGAATTAAAAACATCTACTGCAATGTAAATACTATTTAAACACTGTTTGACACCAATCTTAATAAAAAAAGCTGATGTTTTCACAGTTTCAAAACTGGTAGGCTTCCTTGACATTGCGAAAATTACATACATATATAAAACAATTATATTTTATTTGCTTAAGTCTCCTTAGGTAAGCTGACACAAAACAAGAAGCACGCTAAAGCTTTACTTGGAACTGTAATTATATTTCCTTACCTCTTGTACTTTTGTGTCCTGTGCCATAACAAGACAGGAGTATAAAGCAAGTCACACGTCACGGTATGAGGCTTGCCCACTGCCCTATATTCTAAATTGAAGTATGCGCTTCAATACCCAACCAAATTAAACCCATATATTTTGTCACAAGCTTGTGTCCTGTGCCATAATAAGGCAGGAGTATAAAGCAAGTCACACGTCACGGTATGAGGCTTGCCCACTGCCCTATATTCTAAATTGAAGAATGGGCTTCAATACCCAACCAAATTAAACCCATATATTTTGTCACAAGCTTGTGTCCTGTGCCATAATAAGGCAGGAGTATAAAGCAAGTCACACGTCACGGTATGAGGCTTGCCCACTTCCCCATATTGTAAATTGAAGAATGCGCTTCAATACCCAACCAAATTAAACCCATACATTTTTTCACAAGTTAGTGTCCTGTAATTTTTCATATTACATCGTACACTCAACCCCCTTAATATAATGGGAGAATTTTACTACAACCAAGAGTACAATATAATTTTAACTACACGTTTAAATTTGTAAAAATGTCTCAAACTTAATCTGAAATCTGTTTAATTTAGATGAACTCAGAATAGTTCGTACTCGTTTGCAAATATATAAGGTAAAACTAATTAATAACTCCACATAAAGAGATTATTTTATATATATATATATATATATATATAATATATATTAGAATGTGTGTGTGTGTGTGTGTGTGTTTTCCGGTTTGTGGACTTTTATTTAAGATATTTTGGTTAGCATAACTGTTTTTAACTGTAACATTCTTTGCGTAGTATATAATAATAAACTTTAAATTTAATCTAATGGATTTCGATAACTGTTGTGGGTTAGAGCAATAAAGGTAAAAGGTTGATAAGTTTAAGTGGCCATTTTATCAATAAACCTTTACAATCTACAGCGATATAAACACCCACTGATATTTATTAATGTTATATATTAATAACTTATTATTAGTGTAACATTCCACTGACTGGAAGATTTTTAATAACCTACTTTTGTACAACATTAATATAATTTATAGTAGCATGCCTGATAATATACGAGAATTTCAAGATCACATGTATGACTCCTACAAAAACTATATAATAAATGCTAATACTGCATGGAAAAGAATTGTTTAAACATATATTAACTATAATATTATATTTGGAATCTATTGAATATATAAAATGCTGTCAGTATTAACATATTTTATATTCATCTCATATCAATGGCAAATTCAAACTCGTAACACTCAAACATTCACACCCCATTCATTCCATGCGAATTACACGCAATTCCAGCGCTGGAGTCAGTTTCTTCATCGCATGGTCTCCCAGTTAAATTTCAGAAACTCATCAACACTGTAAATGCGTTTGACGCTAGGCAGAGTTTGATACGAGATTTTAAAACCTTAAGCGTTGAGGAAAATTTATTGAGTTTGGCACTCTCTTTATAAAATGAGTACCTGCCTGTGAATGAAAATGTTCATAAACTAACGTTCTGTGCATTCCCGAACTGTAGTTATATCTGCAGCTTGTCTCATATTCATGTACGTGTCAACTCCTTGTTAAAGGACATTTATAAACAAACAAATAAGGTTGTTTCTATGATGTTTTTAAGGTTTTTTCAAATTTTTGAACACTTTCCTACACGGCTCTGAAGTTCAAATTATTTATATTTTAATCGCTTTTTTTGTAATTTTAAAAACCTCAAAAGATATTTTTTGACACAGATTACCCACCATACGATTCCATACAAATGGTGGCGATAAACTAAGCCGTAGTACGTCGTAATCACTACATTACCCAGCAATATTTTGCCAAAGAGATAACCTCTTTTCTTAACACATTAAGTCTTGAGGATAATTTGACACAAACATGGTCAATGTGATTTTTCCATGTCAACTCACAATCAAGATGTATTCCTAGGAACTTTGAAGAATAAACTTCCTCTAATAATGCATCTGCGACTAAAAACAGGACCACTTTCAATGTTTATAAAGCTCATTGAAACATTCAGGACATTTGAAGATCGTGGCTATTGAAATGTTGGATACAATTGTTAAGGTCAACAAAGACCTGCTATTCAAAACTTTGTTTTGAGCTTCATCTAAAACAGAGAGTCGTTTCATCTGCACACTGCACAAGCTTTCCACGCAATAGTCATGATTCAATATCATTGATATATATGTACGGTACTGAAATTTCACACAACAGATAAATTTAAAATGCGTTATAGGAGATGTTAAAGGCCTCAAATTATTTTTTATCCTATACACTATTCTTTATACCATCAAGGCCAGTACGTTTTTTTTTGTTTTTCACTCCCGATATTGTTTAACCATGTCAAGAACATATAATTAATCCTCAACAAATTTCCTGTTACCATTTACTTTGTATGCCTTATCATCAACTGTATCGCCTCTAAGCAGCTCCTATTTTTTTTTCAAAAATAAATAATGAATTAAGCATGTGTAATCTTCTCTGAGACATCCAGACTTATATGTTCTTTTCTTGCAAAAACCTCAATGTCATGTTTGAGTTTTTTACAGATTTTTTCAACGAATTCTTAAAACACACTTTTCTTTTTAATGAATCCAAGCAGAACGACATCTATTTGAACTTTTATTTGTTTTTTAAACTTGACCTACTTTAAACACAAACGATACGGATACAAAATATATTAAAACATTCATCAAAAGTTAAAATATCTTCAACGGTACTCCAGTATTGTTGGGATATTCTACGCTTAAGGACAATGTTATCGATAAAACTTCAAAAATTTAGATATTTGTGACTAGGCAGAGAACTGGACTTCAGAAAAGCATGATTTCCATAATGTTCCGTCAAACTCAGTTGCTCAACTGAAACATATATTTCAACCGAAGTGCTGTTGTTTACATTTACATGGTACATACAAATTTCACGAGTAGATACATTTACATGGTATATACCAATTTCACGAGTCGATACATTTACATGGTTTTCAAATCCATAACCAGCCAGAAGTGATTATACTCCAATTCATCCTATTTTCTACAAAGCATGTCTATATTTAAATCATATATTATTATGCATAAATTACCACAATTCTTTTAAATAACATTTTTTAAATCAGGCCTTAATTTCTTGAAACTTATTTACTTGACTCATTCTAGACACAATATAATCCTAAATTCAAATTAACATTATTAGAAATTAACTTTATTTCTAGTTTAATGTATATTTAAACCTTTTAAGTCTAAGTGTAAACAAAATTCCATATTATGTGCTTCTGAAGAAAATACGAAATTGTTGTTACTTCTTTCATTAATCTATTATTATATTAATAACATAATTGTTCGAGATCGAACTTAACTAGTATTCGAATAGAAGTCGTTATTATACCGTTGTAGACATTAAAAACAATAAAATTAAAGCGGAGCACTTTATAAAAAATATCTGTAATCGCTTATATCTCGGTAGAAGGACTTCCCAGAAGACCCGAGCATTATGTGTGGGACACTGGTCAGAGAATAAGCACCACAACTCCTCGGGGAAATCTGAGCAGCAATAGTCCTTTACATTAGTGGGCAGAGATTTGGTATAGACATGCACGTCTTGTGTCTGTTTGGTACAAGTGTTAGTTACATACTCCTCACCCTTGAAACTCCTAGATTTTTTCATTTTATTTTTTGTTATTCTTATATTTTCTGTTATTAATTTACAGCGTTCAAACAAGTATTTAAGAAAACACGGTTAAAATATGAAGATTACAAATTTTATCCCTCGTAACGGGTCATTTGAAGTAAAATCAACTCTAATTCTCTCTTGTTTAACCTACAGCGCTCTAGTGTTACTACACCACACCGCGTCAGGCACCCGCCTGAGGCCGTACCCGCTCATTGACCACCATACAAGTGACAGTACTCCGCTTGGAGCCTTTGTTCTACAGCTACACCACTAGGAGCACCAAGCCAAGCCAGCTGCCTAAAGCTAATCTGTCACTTGGGCAATGATGATACTCCATAAAATAACCAAGAGTAATAGACAGCATTTGAATCAATACCGCATGCAAGAATAATTTTGAAATAAACACTAGTATTCATAGATCAAGATATACTTTAATTAGCAATCAATGTTAACTGTGTAGCAACACGTATTAATTATACCAATCTAAAGAGGACGATTGTATAGTATAATTTAATACGACATAAATGCTAAATTTATAAATACAACAATATGGTAAAAATTTAACATAAAGGTTTGCGTTGAAAAGACCCGTCTAAAATTATTAATTAACAATGTACAAGGTTTGCAAGTATAATTAAATTGTGTAATATGTAATATTTACACAATTACTTACTTACGTAATTACTGGCTTAGCTATATTAAACTCATCATCGCCACCGTCACCTTGCCACAAGGGACCATACTGCAGTATTTAATAACGAAACCGTACTAGATGTATGTCTATATTAAACTATTTATCTCTAGCACCACCGACCACTAGTGATCATACTATTTTATCATGCTCTTTTATGTACATTTTGAAGTATAAGCTGTCTGACGTAATACCCAGTTGATAAATCTCGACCGTGTTAAATATAGTTCCTTAAAATAAAGAGGAATCCAATGTTCTTTATGTAACAGGTTGCTCTAGTTCCATTCTATTTACTAAAAGTGTTAAAACATATATTTATGATCATTTGGCATCATATAAAATTCAAACAAATTAAATTTAATGCCTCCGAACAAGACATTTTTTCAGCAAACCTCGAGTTGTATGTCTAAAATGGAATATTTTAAGAGGCATCCAAATTAGTTCCAATGCGAGTAGCTGTGTAGGACATATATGTATACATACATATATATACTATATAACCAGTAAGTGAGACATCCGGTTTCGAATCTCCGCTGAGCAAGTACTTTTTGTGATTCAATTTTTATTGAAATTAAATTTAGATATTGCTATTTACAAAAATTTGATGAATGTATAGAAAATTCGTTTGACAGGTATTTCATTTTCCGATCATATGTTATTTTGTGATAAAAATGCATATGTGACAGAAACTGGAAAATATACAAAATAATAGAATCCTAAAAGGCCTCTGTCGCATAGTGGCAGCGCACTCGCCCGGCAAGTGAGAGATCCGGGTTCGAATTCTCGCGTAGGAAGTACTTTTTCTTTATGTCATGTTTATTATAACATTATATCTATTACATGAATTTACATATATATATGGAGAGGCCTCACTCTCCACTATCGGTTTCAGTTGTTATTCCTGCCTGAAGACTGAATATAACTAATTAAGAACTAGTTATCCAATCGTCACATTGTTTGTAGCTATGAAATCTCACGAAGTATGGAAGAAATGTAATCTTTTCCTGCTTTGTTGTAAGAGACACATAGAATATATAATTGCTACACAGAGTTTACGAAACACCAGGCTGAGTCTTTATACAATGGAAATAATTTCGTAATTTCTTTTCCTAATCTAATATAAAAATTCTAAATCTCCTTAAGAGTACGAACTTTGACATCTTTTAGTCACATTTACTACGGCAATGCTTTTAGATTAGAGAAACCCAAAATTGGAACTACAAGGCTGAAATTAATAATAGCAAATAAGGTATTTATGTTTCTCAACATTGAGCGGTACATTTTAAAATAGTAATAATTACATTATTAATCCGCAATGACAAAGTAGCGTTTGAAGACTGGAAACAAAAAGATGCAAGGAACAAGGGCGGCTATTATTCATATTCCGTCCGGGGCTATACTATAATGGCGCTTTTCATGAATGACTTCTCGCCCTTCCTGTTCCTTTCCGCATGAATACTTCAACCCTTGGGATTCACTGACCGAGATCTCAAGCTGTGTAGGGTGAATTTTGTGATTACCGTTCACACATGTGCATGTCACTCCGTGAGATGTGGCTGAGTGTTAGTGTTTTTTACATTTGTCTTATGGGAAACCGCGATGGAAACGGGAAAATAGCTGAATAAATGGCCAATGGCGCAGTGTAGCGGGTACAACGGTTATCGCAAGATAACCGGATCAAGCAACGTCGAGCGTGGCTGCTGCTTGGATCGTCAACCGCTGAGCGATCCTGTCCTTGCAAGCAGGCCGCATTGGAAATGGTTCGGAAGTTACTTTGTAGCCGTTCGTCCCCAGGTTAAGTGTAAGAGAGGGCTTATTAGCCCTTACTTCGCCTGGTAAAATAAGACGTATTTACTTTACTTTAATAATCTTGTAAACACACTGTGTAAAACCATATGAGTTAAAAGAAAATATAACAGACTGAAGACCATATTAAATGTGTGACAATATTTGACTGCAGTGCACTTTTACGTTGCAGTGCTCCCGCTAGCTCACCGGGACTTATTTTCTTTATGCTTTGAACCTAAATTGGTGAAGAAATGTAAATTTATCATGTTACAAGTCTTCTCGAGAAATATTTCGTCTGCTAACTTTGAATTTTATATAAAGTTTAATTTTGTATTAAATAACAAGAATGATTTCTATTATGATGCCTATCCCTACAAGGGATTTATCTTGGGGTCATCGATGCCTTTCACTCAGTAGGCAAACACGATTTACCTCTTGTATGCTGGGAGAATATAAACATCTATTTTCAGTATCATTTTATGTATGAATGTCAGTAGATAGTAATATAAGGATGCTTGAACACTCTTGGAGCCAAATTAAAATCTGGAAAATTCACTTTACGGTAATATCTAACAATAAATCTTAAACGTTAAGCAACCACTAAATTATATGAAAAAATAAAACTTAATAAACAAATTTTTTCTATAGATAAAAATAGAGACATTATAATTTCTAATACAAAAACATCATTGTAACACACGTTTATATATATATTATATACTGTACTCAATCAATTTTTCAGGGTATTTTGGTATAATATGTTGGCAAGACTGTACGAGAATCGGCGAAGCGACCCGCCCAGTCCGAGTCAAGCCATTATAACAGTTAGTTTAGTTGAATTTTTGTAAATTTCAGATTTTGTCTCAGATTTTGTAAATGTTGTGTAAATATTATTAACAACGTTTTGGATCATATCGTTGATTAAAGTGCTTATCGAAAATAGTTAATTAGCGTATATCATAATCTTTAAGACGCATTAACTCTGTGCCTTTCATTCTTCAAGACGTTTAACGTCGAAGATTGTAACTTTTATGAAGTGTTTTAAAAACTTTCTATTTCTTAAAAAAATTTAAAAGAATGAATTTCCTTGAACACTCTATTATTAAATCACAGAACGACAAGGACGTGATTATTAGTCTACCACAACAGCTGTTTCCAATACCTTAATACCATCACTACTGGATTGACCTCAATACTTGCTTCTCTGCTGAACATCCCATAAGTTTACATTGAATCCATTGCATATACGAGGAACTTCTAGTCATCCTTCAAGAGTTCATCACAAGACATAAAGAATGAAGAACCCATATAAATAAAAAAGAGTTAAACTGGCTTACGAGTACATACCAAACCTAAAACTAAAACTGTAATTTTGTATATAACAACGCAAAATCATGCAGAACATATAAAAAATTAAATGAGCTGTTTAGAAATGAAATGTTGCTTGCAAACTTAGAGAAGCCTGTTACATGATAAATGGCGTTACTACCTTTGCTTTCGGTAAAATAATAGATTTAAATACAAAATCTTCAAGAAATGAATAATTTTCGAATTCCTGAAACTAACTATAATCCATATTCAACTTCAGAAACATCACATATTGTTCTAGTCTTGATTCCTTCATGAGAACTATCATCTGGCATGCCATTTTGGATTAATTTGGAGTGTTTGTAGATCAACGTGAACAGATGTAGTATCTACAATATATTATTTTCTATGTGATCGAAACAAACGGACTACTTGCAAATCTGCAATTTATAAATTATTAATTTACTTATACTGCTGTAATAACTGGTTAAAATATTCTTAAAGTAATTATAAAACTAAAAATCTTTGTGTTTTTAGGCAGTGTGATTTATTATTTAAGATCTTACTAGGATTATAGTTCATTGTTTGCCAGATCGAGTACAAAATTTGGACTAACACAGGATCCTTGCCAAACTTGTAATCATTGCATTGTTTACACAAGGTGTATAGATGTTTTGTTGTCAAGACCGGGTGTGACTTGTGACCCAACACAGAGTTACTTAGACCCTGTCCAACTTTTTCAAACATTGCAGCATTTAAATAGGACATATAAATGTTAGTTGAAAAGACTGGGTGTAACTTGTGAACCAACACAGTATGTCTTATGTCTTGTCAACATTGCTTTATTAATAAAAGGATTATAGGTTATAGTTGACAATATGGGTTATAAACTTTGACCCAACACAGGGTCGCCTGGGTCCTCTCCAACACTATAACCATTCCATTTTGACACAAGGCTTATAAATGTTAGTTGACAAGATCGGATATAAACTTTGAACTAAAATGGCCCGATGAAAGAGGCGTCTTCAACATTCTTATTAGTATATCACTTTAGCCTGTGCTGGTGTCCTTTGTGATTGTGAATCTCCTACTCCTGAATTGTGCTAGGGACTTGGAAAATCCTAGACTGAACGACAAGCAGCTGTATGGTATGTTTGAACTTTTGACTATTACCTTATTTAGTCACTTAAAAATAAAATGAAAATTATGTGTTTTTCTGCTTTAAATTTCTGTTATTGTTTGTCATTTTTTAGTAAAAGTAGCAAGTTTTATCTCCTAACTTTAAGATTTGATCATTAACCTCCGGAGGATTCACTTCTGTCTTGTTTATATCTTCCAGTTGGACCCACAGTGGGTACAGCAAAAACCGGGGTGTCACTTAAATCTGGGCAACCTTATGGATGTCCATAAGTGCCACATCACTAACCGCAAATGTCAAGATTCTGGGGCGGAAGGGTAATTCGATAAGTCCTGACTTCTGCTGAAGATGACTGTTGGAGTTGGTGTGTTTGTTTCCTAAGGGTAAAACTTGCCAGCCTATACATAAGGGTGTGCCACTCACTGCCTACTTTGACTGGAGAGGCTGGTCCATAGTTGGCTTTTCCATCTTTCGTGGGGACATGACTTGAGATTAGTGCCCTAAACTTTTCCTCATTAATCTCGTCAGGAGGCGGCACCTACCCTCAAAATTACCCATCCAGAATATCCTGTCACTCTGGAAGCAGCGCGAAAGTCCTCATAGAACTAGGTCCTAAGAGAACAAACAAACAAGTTTAATCACAATTTATATTTAAGTTTTAGTTTTGATGGCAATTTAAGAGAATTGTTAGTTTAATATTTAACAGGAGTACTGATAAACAGTCGTTCTTATACACACTAGTAGTACAATATCATAGACGTATTGCAACACTTTAGTTACATAAGACTGCATTTTCATACATTACCACATTTTCTTTATAATGCAAAATAACAAGCAGATTATTATCTTAAAAACTATATTTTTAGAATAAAGTATAAAACCTGGGTAGTGAGGTAGCATAAACTGTGTGTAAAAAATAAATGTTTTTCTTATGGAATCCCTTAACGATACAATGTTTTTGTACTCTGGAATCAGTAAGAGACTGTGTTGGTTCTCCGCACAGAGTTAATTAAAAGAAAACACGGACCATAATTAAAGGTGGTCTGGTAAACAGATTGTGTTTAAGGAAAAGCACCTTGTATAACAGAATAATGCAAAGGAAAACTGAGTAATACACACAATGTTTATTTAATTAAGGAATAACGTCGAATCCAATTTAGCTTTTTCTATCAAGGAATAGCATAAGATAAAAATAATATATGGACTTATCAGCATAATCACCATAAGTAGTTTAATCACACAAGATTTCCGGCCTTGTAACATTTACTTACGTCCCAATGTCGTGTAAAAATCTTTATATTATCATACGTACTATATATCATGTCATTCAACAAACCCAAACTGAGTAAGAGTATGAATCTATTACATAAAATACCTTTTTTTCTACTGATTCCTAACACTAATTATTTAAAATGTATCTTATTTGATATTTGACTTTAAAATGTTTCAACAGGCGCCATTTTGTTAATATTAAATAAAATAACTTCATTATTTTTTATTTATTTCCTTTTATTTCTTCATTCCGATGTGAGAAGTTTCATGGGTGTAACTTAACTAATTCTAGAGTAATTAATGTTATAATACAAAATACAAAACGATGGCTAGCGGCTAAACGAGACATTTTTCGACCTACGTTTACATATTTTTTTATTATGTTTAATATCACCCACATAAGTTTATGACACCCCTTTGTGAACATCCTGTATAATTATTTATTTTTTATTGAAACATACATTACGATTTGTGTGTGTAATGTGTAATAAGTGTGTGTTATTATTCACACAATTCCCTTAAAAAGTGTTTGTGCACTGCAAACTTTTTTTAATTTTATTTAGGAAATTAAACAAAAGTACAAAATGTAACGTAACAAAATAACCTAAAGAATATAAATTTAGAGACATAAGTTTTTATTCAGATCCTGCCGCAGCTTCCAGAAGCACCTAGCGTCCATATTGTGTGGAAAACACGCTCCTGTACCGACATGTGTGGTGGCTTTGTCTACAGCGCGTGTAGACCCCTTCCATCAAGGTAGGGTGTAATATTATATTTAGAAAACGTTATGTTCTATTATGTTAATGTCAGAATATGTGGTACCTTAAAACTATATTAAGCGTTAAAAAGTCTATCCATCAAAATTATTAATAAAATAAATATAAATATATACTTATATTTCAGTACGAAATTCTTACTAAAAATATCATGTACAATACAACAGTAAAAGTCGGATACATTTTCTATGAAAATATTTTTTGTTTTTAACTAAAACGCAGGCAAGTGGATGACCAGTGATAAAAGTGTAAAAAACAAAATTATTCGCATAGGATTCTGAACACTGTGTTGAACATTAATTTTACTGAGACCGAATAGAAGCTTTAGACCAAATAAACATTACCACCTGTCATATATAAATGTTAATCAACCAATTTATAATAATTTTTAAGATTTTAATCAAATATATATAGTCTTGTAGGCTGCAAACCACACCTGTACATAATGTAATAGACAACACTTATTATTACAGATTTCATTACATTATGTAATTATTCTAAATGTTGTTTCTAAAATTGGAATTATGAATAGGAAGAGGCTCATATCATGTTTCCTGGCTAGACAATAACTGTACAATCGTTATAACAATTTTAATGAGTGTACAGAACAATAGGGCACAATATAGTCAGCAATATAATCTTATATTGAATATTAAAAGCTCCTTCAATATAACATTATTACAAGTTTGATGTGTGTACAGAACACAAAGAAAGTTAGACTCAAGGAGGTGGAAAGGTGCGAGCCACAATAGTTCACAATACTCCTCAGGTTGAAGAAAGCTCCTTCAATATAACATTATTACAAGTACTGCGAGCCACAATAGTTCACAATATCCTCAGGTTGAATATTAGAAGCTCCTTCAATATAACATTATTACAAGTTTGATGTGTTTACAGAACACAAAGAGAGTTATACTCAGGGAGGCGGAAAGGTGCGAGATACAATAGTTCACAATATCACTTCAGGTTGAATATTAGAAGCTCCTTCAATATAACATTATTACAAGTTTCATGTGTGTACAGAACACAAAGAAAGTTATACTCAGAGAGGCGGAAAGGTGCGAGCTACAATAGTTCACAATATCTCCTCAGGTTGAATATTAGAAGCTCCTTCAAAATAACATTATTACAAGTTTGATGTGTGTACAGAACACAAAGAGAGTTATACTCAAGGAGGCGGAAAGGTGCGAGCTATAACAGTCTACAACATCACTTCAGTTTGGATATTGTAAACTCCCTTAAAAATAAAATACTTTCGTATCAGTAATCATTTAACTCATTATTTGGTTATGGAAACCCATAAGATTTTTGTATAAACATAGTTTGCAGTTTAGCACAAATCCGTTTTACGAAATCTAAAGACTACCTGTATGTCTCTCATACTTCAAATTACCGGTTTTCAACTTAGCAAGAACTTATTTGTGCTCGTATACTATTTATTTACTCTGTTTTAAGTAAAATGGCAATAAAAGTAAATAAATCTTGTATCAGAATAAAAAATTATTATTCAGTAATACATTTCTCATGGCTTTCTGTCTTTAAGGTTATTTAACATCAAATAAAGTAGTAGTAACATAAAAAATTTAATATTGTTTAAAATAATTAAAGAGGCTACAACGCGGGTTCAACAACAAAATAGAAGATCATAGTATTAACTTATAAAAAGTAACACATTTTACATTAGTGTAATTCCTGACGTAGACCTAATACTTGCATAATAATCTAATGGCTAAACATGTCTTACTCTGCCATATTCCTTAAGGTTTCAATATAAGGAAAATTCAAAAAGAAATATTTATATTTCAGGCAATACATATCATAAAACTAAAACGAAAAGAGGTTTAGAATCCTGGGTCGTTAAGAGATTTAAACATTTAGTATCTGTTCATCTTATCCCAGAGGAGCGGGGTATGAATACCTTTACAAAATTCCGTTCCATCTAAATATCATGTCATCTGAATAGAACCGTATATTTACAGAGTGAACTGAATAAAACTCGGGGTTTCAGCTCATTGTAAATATCACATAAGTATTATATAGAGCACAGAACTAGAATGTGAAACTTCCGGCAGCTGTTGTGAGAGGAAACCTTATCTAGTTCCAGAACAAAAAACTCTACTGTTATCGCACAGATTGAACTTTTACATATAGTATTTGGATTGTGTTCAATAAAATTCCACCTTTTTCCAGTACACTATGTAAATGCCTTTTCTAGACCACTTTCAGCTGTATTTACTCTATTTTATAAAAAATGTGAAGGTTAAACATACGATAGTATTGAAATTTTACGGGACTTGGATTAAATTGAAATAATACCTAGGTTACGTATATATTCTATGTTTCAAATTAGTACAGATTTCCCTCACATTACATATAACTTGCTAAGTAACAATGCTATAAGGTCTTCGATCTCAGAACCTCATCTAATTGAACTTAAATTACTCAATAGTTTTATTGAAATCTTGGAAGACATAATTGTGGGCATGTAACACATTTCGATATAACAAGGTAAGCTTACCACGTGTCACGTAACAGGCTTCTCTAAGGCTGAATTCTAAATTACAAATTTATATAGTTCTTGTCATTCTCTAGAAATTCTGTACATAGATAGGCATGCAAACCATCATACAGCAAAGAAATTTTTACATCCCTCGGCAGACAAATTCTATAAGCCTACTGAGTCATAAGGCTTCAAGTACGCTCAGCCGAATTCCATATTTGGGAAAGCGCCATCATAAAACTCTAGGAACTCTATTTCTAAGTATAAATTGTAGTCTAGGTAAATTCTTGCAAAATTCAATCCTTCCATATGATAGATACACCTACTTGTTTTCTAAATTACATCTTATAGCAATACTCTAACAATAAGAGATCCCGGAAGCTAATGAGGGTATTAAAACTTAAGAGTGCGGTGAAGTCAAATGTTTCCATTAATTTAATATTGATTTTCCACTTTATTATTTTATATTTTACCTCTGAATAAAAATGTTACACTTCGAAACCCCATATGACCGTACTCAACTTTTTAACTAATTTATTTATTCTACTTTATTTCTCATAGCCATATGGTTTCTCATAGTAACCATAAGACCAACGTATAATATTTTCTAACGCTCAGCCATATACTATAGCGTGACAGGCACCATCATTAAACAGTTTTGCTCATCTATAAATAAAGCTTCATG
The DNA here is from genome assembly GCF_021130785.1 of Homalodisca vitripennis. NCBI lineage: Eukaryota > Metazoa > Arthropoda > Insecta > Hemiptera > Cicadellidae > Homalodisca > Homalodisca vitripennis. The sequence continues at coordinate 221,272,810 of NC_060208.1, read as the reverse complement.
CAACATTTCAAGTTTTTATGTCAGTTTGTTTTCGACAGACAGAAATGAATGTTTTCTAGGCCCTCGTATGATAGGCTTTGTTAACGCTCAGCCTACACATACTTGGATATGATTGATTCAATTTGATTGTTGGATTTAGCTCCAGTATAACACTTTAACATTCACATTGAATCAGCCCTTCCCACCATAGGTACATTATGTGTAGGAATCTCAGTTCCTCCACCATGCTTAGTTATGAGACAATGAGAATACTTACATATAGATTACACTATTTTTAGTGGGTCTAGGTATATCTGATATCTAACTATGAAAAAGAGTTTGAACTAAGATTCTCCGTCGCCGACAGACGAATATGACTTCAGATTCCATGAGTCAAGTCTGTGACATCGTCAAAGTCAAGACGCTGCACTATATTAAGAGGGAGGTGAACTGATTAACTCAATTGTCATGAACCAACCTTTCCCACCGTAGCTAAGTTATGTGTAGAGATGTCAACTAGCTCAATATTTTGTTCTAAATTAATCATTATAGGTTGAAGCAACTTTCGACATGATTTTGGTTACATCGATTCTTCTATGCGATTAGGTATTTTTATTCTTAAAACCACTTGTGTTTTGTCAATATAATCATTGGGACAAAATGTATACGTATATGAACATACACACGTTGGACCGAAAACCCTAAAATAGTCAAAAGCGAGTATATCCACGCTTGTATTACACTTCGTGTATTAGAGAGAGAACGAAATATCACAATGTCTCACTGCACATAGTGTATGGTATATTGCTTTGTGGTTTCATTTGCTATAGTCATGGGTTTACTGCGCTATTGCTGCTAAATCTCTCCTATATACGACAAACGGATTTCGAAATGCCGTGTAGACATGTGCGGGCATACATAAAAAACACAAAGCCATGGACTTTCCAAACTGCCCCAATTAACTACTAATATATACTATTAGTTTATTGGCAGCGGAGGACGCAGCTTGAATCCGACAGACTTAACGTCACACTTGGCTGAAATTGACAGAATTTATTTATACTTAGTTTGTTATGAATAAAGTTTTTTTTATTTAATTGCACAGAACTGAAAGTGTGTGCCTGATACATCCTTATTTCCGTTTCACAAATCACTGCTCTTCCAACTTTAAGTGTAATAATTCTGTTATGGCCAGAGATTGGAATATTTTTAAGTCGCCATTATTGTATATCTAGGGAGTTTTCAATGACACTTAAAAATATATTCCAGTGACGTCTGTATTATTCAGCAGGACATTTCAGGCAAAGCTACAGGTAAGTCCTAGTAAAAATAAAAAAGACAAATTTGTAAATGCTAAATCGATATTGGTTCTAATATATTCTACATACGTCAAACGAATTTCGAGATGACGTGAGGTATTAAACTGTAGACATAAACTCATGACTTCCAATTAAACACAACGAAATGAACATAAAGTTGATCATACCACTCATTGTTTATCATAAATCAAACATAGAAAACAACCCAACGTTGAAAAAATCATAATTTAATATATTTATAAAAAATTAGCTTAAACAAAATTGAGTGGGTCTGAAATGAGATTAGGTTATTGTCAGAAAGTGCAGATTCCGGAAGTGTAGAGTTCTGTCTGTACCGTGGGACTTGAATTAGAACGTGACGACGTTAAAAATATGTTTCTGGGTTTTTTTTATAAATAGTAGATTTATTTCTAGAGGTGATATCAGTATTAAATATATTCATACTTACAAACTTTTTGTTGTGTAAATCCAATGTCTTCCTTATTGTATAATGTATCATGCTGTGATAATAGTATGGAATATTAAGTTTTATTTTTTAAATAATGATACTCGTATTAAAATGTCGACGTTGTACTCATAATTTTGTTCCGTTATAGTAAGTTATTTTCGTAACCCGTTGATTCATTTGCCGGATGTACATTACAATACTTTAGAGCTACAAACTACTTACTTGCTCAAAGTAAACTGAGCAAAAACTATATGAAACAGCTTACAAAATACTTAATACTAACTCACAGGATTATACTATAAGACTTATCCTCTATACTATATTTATTATATGACATGGCTGGAAAACTATTTATTTACTTAGTGCAGTCATTGAAGCGAAAAATACGGTCTTACCTCCGAATTTTTTTTACTGTGAACCGATTTGCATGAAATTTTGGAATTAGGCTCATCTTACCCTTAACTTCAAAAGTGAAAATGATCTGAACTCCGCCTATTATTTTTAAGGGGTGTAAACAACCCCTTAATGGAAAAATCGACATTGAGCCATTTTATCGCTAGAAAACATGTTTAATAGTAAGTGGTGAAATTTTAAAGTGTTTTATAACACAATTACCTCATATTAAAATCATTTTCAACCCCTTGAACATCTTACAACCCTTGCAAACAACCCCTAAATTGAAAAAATCACAAAAAAAATACTTTGGTATGATGTAAAAAGGATGTAAGTATAGAGTTAGTAAGATTTTATATTTTCTATAATAATTATCAAATTTTTTAACCCCTTTCAGCCTTTAAAACTACCCCTTGATAAAAAAATTGTTAAAAATTTATTTGTATAAAATGAAAAGGATTTAAATATTATTCCACACTCTCGAAAATGATTATCATATTCTTAAGCTTTTCTACCCTTCAAACTACCCTTAAATTAAAACAGTAAATATATATGATTACATATTATTTTAAAATAATTTAATTTAGAGTAAAAAATTGCCATTTATTGGGTAAAATATTTACAAATTATACAAAATTTACTCAAATGTGTTATATATATATATAAGAAAGTTGGTATGTATTCATGCCTACGTTTCCAAAATATATGAGCCATATTATGTATATATATACACATTACAATAGTTTTGGGTCTCTATTATACTGCGTACTTTCACATTGCTCCAAATATTCACAGTCCGAAATTTTCAGTTACTAAGTAGAAAAAAATATGATAAGTTTTTTTGACCATAACTCCTTCAATTTTCATGCTATCACAATTTATAAAAAACATTGTAAAGTTAATTAAGAGACCTACAACATCCTTCATTGCAATATATATTAAAAAACCTTTTTCTCAAACAATGAAGGGTTAAAGGGCTTAAGAGAGGCTGTGATTGCGCTGCCACGCGCTCTTTAAAACAATCATATTTCCGTCAATTCTTGTTTACAGAAAAATAAAAAAATTCAAATTGTTTGTCAGAAATATACCTACATTTTTCATACCTACACTTTTATTCGTATGTGTCGTCATTTTTGAGATATTATGAAAAAAAGGTGGTTTTTTAAAAATTTGAAATTTTTCTTTAATCGTGACTTTTTTGAAAAATATGTGTCCTGAAGCAGCCAAACTGATAAAATCTATTAAACTCTTCATAATAAAGTTGATTCTAGGCGGAATACGATTAATTTTAATTTTGGTGGAAATGGCACTTATGAAACCCATTGATTTAAAAGAAAAAACATTAGATGCTCCTCTTATTTGCAATACAGCTCACTTATTTTACGTGCAAAAGACTTTTAATAGTGCTCATTTTAAAGCTTATTTCAAGCACTATAAAACTCTTTTTTTTTAGAATGCCTAAAATGCATCTGCTCGCCGCTAGATGGCATTGACCACATCGATTAAATTTCAGACAAAATAAAAAACTGCTTTGATTTTTAATATCTAGCTTAATATTGCACTTAGAATACTTTATAAAAAACAAAATTGTTCATTGTTTAACCTGCTACAATTGTGTTCCTTATATAATTTTCGATAAAACGTATATTTTTGGAGTTGCGGAGTTCAAATCATTTTCACTTTTGAAGTTAAGGGTAAGATGAACCTAATTCCAAAATTTTATGCAATTCGGTTCACAGTAAAAAAAATTCGGACCAACAATGCTTCAATGACTGCACTAACTATGATGCTCTAGTATACCTTCTAACAACGCTCTATAACAGTACGAACAACATTATATACAAAACATTGTTTATAAAAGCTATTTGCTACAACGAAGAAGTATGACTTCTCACAATGACTTTGGCTCTTAAGAGTCCACTTCGTATTCATTGAATTTGAATTTTACAAGAAGTTCCAGGATGAGACATTAATATTGAACAATACCCGTCTCTTTCTTCTTCTAGTCTTCTACTGTAAAATTACTTCTCCAATACGAATCCATCTTGATGATAATCATAAACTATGTAAAGTTCGCTGAAAAAAATAAGACATTCAATAACTCCAATTCGTTGCTTCAATAATTACCTCAGTTTCATGATTGTTTGTGTTTGCGTATAAAATAATTTAGTTACAAAAAGGATTTTCCTTTGTATTTACACAGTGAAAATAAAAAATCATATCAAATACAAATAGATTCAAATATTGAGAAACAACAAAATCTTTGCAGATAGGAATCACGCCCTTATAGAACATTATTCCGAATTAGAACTACTTTCAATATTTTAACGTTTTCTTGTCCTATTCTATACCCCAAACTATGAAATCTTAGTCATTTATCTCTCTTATGACAATAATAATCTTTTTAATGCATAACTTTAACAATTTTTACATCGTATCGTATCGCCATCATCAATAGATTTTGTCATGTACACGGTTTCATTTACACACTTATACACCTTCATACTCATAATTTATACAATCATTCAAGACACAATCGCATTGACCTCAGATCCAGCACTCCCAAGTACCCCAGCGGATTATCATCAATTCATCAACAGAGTAGAAAGTCTTGGACACCAAAAGAAGTTTAAGAAGCGTTTAAATTGGTTTTCATTATTGAAAATTGTGATTTCTTCAGGGTGGCTGTTGGTTAATCTGACACCAGCTTTTTGCAGTATATGTCAATGCGCTAATGTCAATCTGCGTTGATGAGTTCGAAAGTTTATTTATACGATGTAATAACGTTACTACTTTGTGAAGGAACAGACAAGAAACAGTCAGTCGGAAAGAATAATCCTGTCTAATTTATGGTTGAGACAGTGGAGGAACCACATCTCTGCTATGCTCGTAGCATCCTTGGCATCCTGCTAAAGCTTGGTGAAGAAAGGAGTAGACACTCTGGCTGTTGAAGAATTTTCGTCTCTTCAGACTCATATATACATCAGACTTTAATTATTATTGTGGTACAGCGTATTTATAGAAAGAATCTCTGCTTTCTCTTAGAGCATCACCTCTGCCACTATAAGAGACTAATACTTCTTGGTTCTTTACTTCATTTTATAACTAGACTTCTTTTATGAACTACTTCTCAACTATGTTTAGTTTCCAGATATATTTCCTGCAGTCCACATTGAATCTCGAAGAGCGAAGTACAATGGCACGAAATCTTTGCTAGTGTTTTCGCTCTTTCATTACAGTTTGAGTACATGAGTATCCCCTCCATTAACCGTATCCTAAGCATCCCTGAGTACCGCTGCAGCCTATTGTATTTGTTAGTCTTTAATAAGTTGCCGCAACACATTAAATTCACACCAACATGTCATATTTAAGAGCAGAGGGCAAGCGAAAACAAAGTAAGGTACTGCAAATAATATTAGCCAGGTATTTACTGATCACCGCATATAGTGTCATAGAGAAATTATAAGTATTAATAATTTATAATGCTGTGATTCAATGAGAAATTAAAAATAATTCAGATAAATATAGTTTAGTAAATAGCAAAATTAATTATATAACAATGAATTGTTTAATTTTGATTCTTTAAGAGTGTATAATACCTCTATTCACACCTACTCATACAGTAGGGGAGAAATTCGGTTTGACTGAGATGGAAGACATATGTGTGGTCCTGACAGACATCGAGACTTGTCTCTGTGATCCTCTAAACCACCAGCTTTTCGCTTGCAGTTCGATAAATTTTCCGCGTTTACTCCCCAGAACTGTAGTACTCCTAAAACTGCTTTATATCGCTCTTCACCTGGCTGACACTGATATTGGAAAATCTGTTTATTTTCCCTTTCAGTAAATACTGTATGTTCTCAAAAGTCTATCAAGTATCTTTTACTGTAAAACGTGTAACAGGTGTTCTGTAATAACTCATCGGGAGCTTTTTGCTCAACTTATGCATATTAGTTCGAACACTTAAGCCAATCTTGGGAATGTTTATAATTAAATATACTTGTATTATTTTACAATTTATATTTGACTGTCATTACTACTGGCTATATATGTGATATTTCTGTTGATTATACAGGTAAATTATTACGATTTCAATTAGTAGACTACTAAAGAAGATAAAAGAACCAAGTATATAATTACTATATATCCCAGCGGAGTAAGTACTTTTTATCAATCGTTATTGAACTTGAATTAGACTGTTGTCATTGTTATCAATTTAATAAATGTCAGAGTCGCTTGAAGGGATTTACTTTTCCTCTTGTATGTTAGTAGGGTTGATTTCGCATCCGGAATAGAAACGGTTAAATACAAAATAATTCAATAGTAAAAATAAAATGCACTTTGGTGTATTTTTGGCATGCCTACACACACACACACACACACACACACACACACACACACACATATATATATGCATTAATTATTGTACTATGAAACAGGCTATTAAACTCATGTAGCTCCATGACAACTAGAAACAAAATGTATTATAGAGATGAAACCTTAAACAAAATGGAATAATGGGCAGAAATTAGTTATCTGCATTCATCAAATTAAGGACGGGATTTAATTGTAATTATTATGAGTTTATTCGAATACATTATTAAGTTAAATTAGCTGAGAGTGACAAACCAGTTCAGATGTGACAATTAATCTAAAGCAATTAGTTTATGAAACAAAGTAATTACTTAATACCTTGTTTGTGAAGTTACAGCAGCAAATTGCGTTGTCTCTTTGTGTGTCCAATATTTATATTGCTCTGTGAGGATTACAGAGAAGGTGCCATTAGTGTGGGGTTGGACCTCTTGCACTGGCTCATGGCAACTCAAAGCTCCGGATTAGTTTAGTCCGTTAACATGTTCTGTGTTGATGAAATAACAAGTGACATTTATAAACTTGTTTGTCTGTTACGAATACACGCTTTAAAATGGCTTTATTTTTATTTGTAACGTCATGGAACTCTTTTGCACAGTAGCATCGCCGAAGCGATTATATTTGTAATCAAATAAAAGCACTGCTAGAAAAATATTTTGTGTGTAACTCAATAAAATGTGGTTATTACATAAAAACAAATCATATCATTACTAATTAGAGGTTAATTACATAGATTCGCTGATTTAAAAGAAACCATTCAACAAGAAAATGTTAACTTAAATTTATTACCACTGCTTAGATATTCAATTAAATTTAAAGCGTTTGTGTGCATTTGGTGGGGGTGGTACCGAAAGTAATAATTATTACAAGTGTAATTCGATTGGAGCGTGTTTAAATAATATAATATCTGATTCGTTGTAACTGATTTATATTTGTATTTGGTGCTCACCGTATTCTGTTCAACATGTTATTCAATGTTATTTTTACATTTTGTACGGAACACAATCTAAATTTGCATTTTTGGCGTTCCAATCAATTTATTTAAAAAGTGGATTGTTTTCAAAATTAAATCTACATTGAATTTATTGATACATTTGTGTGGCATTTAGGCAATTTAATATTATACCATTTAATTTACGCATTAAATATGGCAAATATATTATATCACTTAATGTTTTATTATATTGTGCCTGAATAAACTGTATGTTAAAACAAGAGTTATATATTGTTTTTTATGGGATACACATAATAGTCTTCAGTACCACTTTAAACTGATTGAGATGGCGAACGGCAAAATTGTAGTGCGGGTGTTGGTGACAATAGAGTAACTTATAATACCTCTGGGGAGTAGTTTTACTACAACTGCAAACTGAAACCAATGCCTGGCCTACGCTTTCATTTAATGCCTGATTTTTCAAGCATTCTACTATTGTCTACCTGCATACGGTAACATCTCTAGGGACAACGTTGAACGATATGCAACTTCCAGAACTCTCAGTCTTACAATGTTTATATGAGCACTTTGGACTGTGGGCCTGTGAAATCCCTTGTTACGGTGGGTACCAATACACCACCGTAGCCATGAACTACATTGTCAGCGACGGAGATGAGGAAAACGTCACTGTCATTGTTAACCATTACGTATCACGAGTACTATATTATATGTTGTATATCCTTCCATATTGTTATAGCCTTGAACTATGAATATACAAAACTGATATCAGCACAAATCTATTTTTGTTCTTTTAGAACAAAAAGCTTAAAAATTGCTCCTAGTTCTATAAGGACCTTTGCGCTGGTTCCGGAGTGGCAGGATATTCTGGATAGGTACGGTTGGGGGTTACCCCTTATCGAGATTCATGAGGAAGAATTTAGGGCACTAATCTCGTCATGTCCCCTCGAAAGAAGAGGAGACTACCTCTGAAATATCCTCTAGAGTCAAAGCAGGCAGAGGGTGGCACACCCTTATATGGAGGTTAGCAAGAACCTGTAATACTTAGGCAACGAATCCCACCAACTCAAACAGTCATCTCCTGCAGTAGACTAGACCTATCGAAATACCCTTGCACCCTAGAATCTCGACATTTGCGGTTAGTGTTAGAGAAACCATTCCACCTTTTAAACCTTCCCTGGACTTCAAATAATATTTCAAAACTAAAATTAGCCAAAGCGGTCCAGCCGTTCTCGAGTTTTACTTAGACTAACAAACTTCGATTAATTTTTATTTATTAAGCTTATTATTTAATCAATTTAACCAAAAATAATGATTTTTTAAAACATGAGATGCACAGAACATGTTAATTAAAATTACTCTTATTATATAATATTGAACCTACGACATTGTAATATTGAGTTTGAGTAACATTCCAGTGTCCTCTATTTGGTAATAAATATCAAGATTATTTTCAACTTAAATATTGCAGCAGGCGTGATTAAAAATTAAAAATTTATAAGAAAGAGGCTACCAAATAAAAGGGTCGCTACATGTTAAATTAGCTTATTCAGAAAAGACTCGTAGTCGAGCCTTAGTTCCGGTTTACAAAGCATTATGACTACACGTTACCACACTCGAAAGTTAGTCTATAAAGCTACTAACTTAAAAAACCAAATAAAGAGTATTAAAGAGACTTGTTTAACGTAATTTTCAACGTAAAGGAGTACGCCTGAATTGGCCACAAAAGCAATATTCTTACACAACAGAGTCGGTACAGTTTGAAGGCGCTTATTGTTTCTAAACCTCAATGTAAAAAATTCCATTAAACAATTTTGGCAAAAGAAATATTTGAAACAGTAACTGTACAAACCCTATATTATTACAAAAGTATACTCTTTATTTATTGTCATCCTCATTACTAGTTTAAAGGAATAATTAGTATAAATTATGTTAATACAGAAAAATAAATTATATAAGGGCCTCGAGTAAATTCAATAAAAAGAATGTAAAACTAATTAGGTATTTTCTTTCAATATTATTACATTAATAGACAGGAAAACCAAATGTAGCTTGATAGTATGTAATAACATTGATGTATGTAGTATAAATGTATTTGATATTTTTAATACCAAATATTTATAAATTAATCTAAATAAGTTTGTGGAATATGTGAAGTAAGCCTAAAATTTTAATTTAAAATTATTATTTATACATTTCAAGCTGTCTTTTATGTGGTTTCTCAAATGAGATTTGCTCCTACTACAGGATGATGAACACAACACTCTTTGAGTTACTCTTTTCTTCTGAACATACTTTCTCTCTCCATTGTTTCTAAGACGTTTTAAGACGTTTCTATGCTTTAATAATATCATTTAATCTTTGGATTTTATTTTCTTAGAATGGATTTTTTGGCATATAAAATTGTATAACTACTGATGGTTTATTTTCCATATCCTGATGTTCAAAAACTCGGGTATATATTATAGGTTATCCTGATATTAACAGAGCCAAAATTGCGTGGATAGAATTTCGTACATGTCAAGAGTACACAGTGGACTTTTATCGAGCTTGAATGCAGGTTTGTTAGTGTCTCCTTATTATCTGTTTGCATTATCAGTTATTTTAATGAGAAAGACAACATTAGACCATCAAAAACCCGAGATAAAGAAGTCACATTAACAAATGATTGGTCAGATTGATTGTTGACAGGTTAATCTTCACCAGTCATGATAAAGCCCCGTCTACAGTTGGTGAATATTAGTGGTTATTCCAGTTTCGGTTTAACATTGATTCACTGAAAATGGTTGTCCAAAGCAAGACAGAAATATTCTCAATCTGTATTATGTTAATACTAAAACATCTACGAAATTAAATGTGTTCAGTTAAAAAAAATGTTATAGCTTAATTATTAATATTATGAAAATATATAATTTCCTTAACCTTCTTTAATGAAAATTTTATTGGATAGGCGAGTATGTAGCTCTGTAACTACTGGAAAAATGCTGTGATATTAAATTTTGGCACTTGTAATATCTGGTAATCGAGAGATAATAAATTAGGCAACGAAGAATTTTGTACTTAAATCAATAATTCATAAAAGTTTTTTAAGTCACTTAAAACATACGGATTTCTAGTCAAAAGAATCCCTTTTTCATTTTTTTAATTGGTTTAAAAGTTATATTTTTCTCACCGAAAATAATTTAATCGAAATATTTCTGTCAGACAAATACATATATATATATATATATATATATATATATATATATATATATGTATATATTATATTGTATATATATATATATTATATATATAAAAACATATATATATATATTATATATTTTATATATATATTAAAATTTTTCCCCATTTAATAAATTGTGTTGAAAGTTTAAAAACGTTTCCGCTGTGTCCCAGTAAAGGAGATATCCTGAGATAGAAATATAACCATCAACTGCTCATAAAATTACAACAGAAAAGAATTTTTATGAAGTGCCAACTGCACAAAACTCCAGATCCTGATCTGGTTGGTCTCAAGCATCTGCATCTGCAGTAACTGTAATGTCAAGTTGGTATCGCCGATCTCCCTGAAGTCAACCTCGGACCGATCAACGCGCAATCTGGCGGTAAATGTGTTTAACTCCGTTAAATAAATTAACTAATTGGCTTTGCCTTCAGGTTACCAATTTTCGGATTCTGGTATATTACGTAAGTCATATAAGTGACATAATATGTAACTCAGAAAGAATTTAATTGAATAAATTAAGATTTTAACTGTTAAAAATGACATTTCAAAATATTACATCTTCCCTAATGCAATCTCGAAATATTATTACTTTATTTATCTAACAAAAAAAGAGCCTCGCTAATAAAGTTTGAACTGTTAACGACTAAATTTTTGGTAGCTAATATAATTCAAAATGAACTAATTTTATTAATTTTCAGACAAGAATTATTAACTTTCTCAAGTAATGCGTAGTTTCATCGATAGGACAAATTAGTTGCACCTAGACTACTTAGTTCAATCCGACCGAATAATTCTACTTAGACTACATAGTTCAATCAGACCATCTAGTTCTACCTAGATTACTTATTTCGATAAAACCAATCAGTTCTACTTTGACTAGTTAATTCGATGAGACCATTTAGTTCTACTTGGGCTACTTAGTTGAATCTGACCACTTAGTTCTACTTGGGCTACTTAGTTTTATCAGGCCACTTAATTCTAATTAGATTACTTAATTTATTGTGAATTAAGTCCTTTATTGTGAAGGAAAATACAAGAAATATTTTAAAACTAATTCAAATGCATTCAAGCGAAATGAGGTCATTACGACAAGAAAGTTTAATAAGTAGCGATAAAACAAATTAACAACATTCTAGGAAGATTATAGTCACGAGAAAACACAATCGGTGCGATGGAGATGGGACTCTGCTCACTTGCCAACTTGCTTGTTTGTAATTAAACTTCGTTATTCATTACATTATCTTTTTATTTAATCAAAATTCTAAAACATAGCAATCAACTGCAGCGTCTAAAAGTAATAAAATACGATTAGTTTCAAGATATTTAAATTCAATATGCATCAGTTGTACAGTACAAGCATCGTTTTATACAAATGATTTACTAATGTATAACATCGTTTTCTACATAATTTATTCCGTAATATAATGAATTATCGTAACATAAACTAAACATTGCCGATTTTTCATTCATTAATTACTCCTTAATATTTGATATTTGATGAATCAACTAAAGATATTTTTCCTTTAAATATTAATAATAACTTCTCTTTTGACATTTAAATTATTTTTATTAATGACTATTAGCTATTTCTAAAATGTATATCCTATACAATTGCGGCCGTTTGCAGATTTGATATTGAACTTGTTTTATTTTTTTATAAATACATCATATGTGTGGTTTGCGGCATTGTGTTTCTATAATAAAGAACTTAAAAATAGTAAAAATGCATGTTGGCTTAAGCTTGTGTTTAAGGTTTCCAAGGCATCCACCAAGGGCCAGCCTCCCTATGTAGGCTTTTGATCGTTATTGCATAAAAAAAGAGTTAATACAGCCGAAAAACAATGTACCAGTATAGAATTTACCGGCTGTGTAGAAAATATTAACGTGTTTCAGACATTTTAGACATCCATTCCCCCTTATACTGAATATGGGGAATTTTCATTTTCATACGTCATCAAACTCTTACATGTTTAGAGTGGAAGGATCTGGTAAACGTTCCAGATTACATTTATGATATTCTTCACAGTCCTTGTAAGAGGGAATGTATAATGTGGATGGAGAAACCTCATTTTACACATCTCATCATACTCATACATGTTTAGAGAGCGCGAACTAAAAGATAAAGAATTTTTGATAGTGAGGTATTAATGCAGTAGATGTATAATAGAATAATAATAGTATTCCATTATTCGCATTCATTAAGAACAGAGTGTTATATTATTCAAAAGGTAATATTTTTTACATATAGATATATTTACACTATAATATAGCAATAATAATATAGAACACGTGTAGATAAAGTGTGACAAAAATATGTGATAAAAACAAAATGAAAATAAAATACATACTACAATGGATTGAAAAGATATATAGCAACGAAAAGTAATATTATCTCAAACGACGAGCTTTTGTTTCTGTGTTACAATGGTTTTCCAATAACACCGACTTTAGCAACATTACAGACCCGATTCGCCAAGTATTACATTTCATTATCTACAAAAGCTATATTATCTCAAAGAACGAGTCTTTGTTTCTGTGTTATAATGGTTTTCCAATAACTTCGATTTTATCAACATTGCAGACCCACTACCCAATAACAGACCCACTTTGACAACTAATACATTTCACGATTTACAAAAGTTATATTATCTTAAACAACGAGCCGTTGCTTCTGTATTATAATGGTTTCCAATGGCATCGACTTTCTAAAACATAACACAACCACTTTGACAAGTATTACAGTTCATTATCTACAAAATCTATATTATCTCAAGGAACAATTTCTTGTTTCTGTTTCATAATGGTTTTCCAATAACAGCGACTTAGTAACATTACATACCTGAATCGCCAAGTATTACATTTACGATCTACAAAAGTTATATCATCTCAAACAACGAGCCGTTGTGTCTGTTTTGTAATGGTTTTCCAATAACATCGACTTTGCAACATTACAGACCAACTTTGACAAGTATTACATTACACGATTTACAAATGTTATATTATCTCAAACAACGAGCCCTTATATCTGTGTTACAATGGTTTTTCCAAAAAAAATCGACTTTATAAACATAACAGACTCACTTTGACAAGTATTACACTTCACGATTTACAAATGTTATACTATCTCAAACAACGAGCCCTTGTTTCTGTGTTACAATGGTTTTCCAATAACATCGACTTTATCAACATTGCAGACCCACTTTAATAAGTATTACACTTAACGATCTACAAAAGTTATATTATCTCAAGGAACGAGGCCTTGTTTCTGTGTTACAATGGTTTTCCAATAACATCGACTTTATCAACATTGCAGACCCACTTTGAAAAGTATTACACTTTACGATCTACAAAAGCAATATTATCTCAAGGAACGAGGCCTTGTTTCCGTGTTATAATGGTTTTCCAATAACATCGACTTAGTAATATTGCATACCCCACTCGCCAAGTATTACATTCATGGACTACAAAAGTAATATTTTCTCAAAGAACAAGTCATTGTTTCTGTGTATAATAATTTTTCTAAAAAAAATTTACTTAGCAAAACAGTACCACAATTTTTATGGGTTTAAAATTTTTTGAGATATTACATTAAAATCATTACAAATAATTAAAGGTTAGTATAAGCTACCATAAAATATGATGAAGAATATCTTTCTTTTTCCAGTAGGACTATTTTGATTCTCTAGATCCCCTTTAAGACGTTTTCAGTATTACACTGATTACAGAGTGCACTATGTGCCTTGCAACTAAAAGGTTATCTATTCTATATTTTTATATAAAAATCTAATTGTGTATGTGTGTATGTTACTTAATCGTTACTGAAATTATACTTGCAATAAGATTTTCTTTGTTGGATACACCAAGGGATGTCACAGAACAGTAACTACCGCGAGGCACAAACGTTGCTCGATCTAATTATGGTCTGTGTGGACAAACGCGGTCTGCAAAGAGAATGTCTTTGTTGGATAAACGAAGTATGTCACAGAACAGTAACTACCGCGATGCACAAACGTTGCTCGATCTAATTACGGTCTGTGTGGACAAACGCGGTCTGCAAAGAGAATGTCTTTGTTGGATAAACGAGGGATGTCACAGAACAGTAACTACCGCGATGCACAGACGTTGCTCGATCTAATTATGGTCTGTGTGGACAAACGCGGTCTGCAAAGAGAATGTCTTTGTTGGATACAACTAGGGATGTCACAGAACAGTAACTACCGCGAGGCACAGACGTTGCTCGATCTAATTATGGTCTGTGTGGACAAACGCGTTCTGCAAAGAGAATGTCTTGGTTGGGTACTCCGAGGAATGTCACAGAACAGTAACTACCGCGAGGCTCAGAGACTGCAAGATCTAATTATGGTCAACGTGGACAAGCACGTTCTGCAAAGAGAATGTCTTGGTTGGGTACTCCGAGGAGTGTCACAGAACAGTAACTACCGCGAGGCACAAACGATTGCAAGATCTAATTATGGTCTACGTGGACAAGCACGTTCTGCAAAGAGAATGTCTTGGTTGGGTACTCCGAGGAATGTCACAGAACAGTAACTACCACGAGCTCAGAGACTGCAAGATCTAATTATGGTCTACGTGGACAAGCACGTTCTGCAAAGAGAATGTCTTGGTTGGGTACTCCGAGGAGTGTCACAGAACAGTAACTACCGCGAGGCTCAGAGATTGCAAGATCTAATTATGGTCTACGTGGACAAGCACGTTCTGCAAAGAGAATGTCTTGGTTGGGTACTCCGAGGAGTGTCACAGAACGGTAACTACCGCGACGGCTCAGAGACTGTAAGGTCTAATTATGGTCTACGTGGACAAGCACGTTCTGCAAAGCTGAATGTCTTGGTTGGGTACTCCGAGGAGTGTCACAGAACGGTAACTACCGCGAAGGCTGCAGAGACTGTAACGTCTAATTATGGTCTACGTGGACAAGCACGTTCTGCAAAGAGAATGTCTTGGTTGGGTACTCCGAGGAGTGTCAAAGAACGGTAACTACTTAAACGCGAGGCTCAGAGACTGTAAGGTATAATATGGTCTACGTGGACAAGCACGTTCTGCAAAGAGAATGTCTTGGTTGGGTACTCCGAGGAGTGTCACAGAACGGTAACTACCGCGAGGCTCAGAGACTGTAACGTCTAATTATGGTCTACGTGGACAAGCACGTTCTGCAAAGAGAATGTCTTGGTTGGGTACTCCGAGGAGTGTCACAGAACGGTAACTACCGCGAGGCTCAGAGACTGTAAGGTCTAATTATGGTCTACGTGGACAAGCACGTTCTGCAAAGAGAATGTCTTGGTTGGGTACTCCGAGGAGTGTCACAGAACGGTAACTACCGCGAGGCTCAGAGACTGTAAGGTCTAATTATGGTCTACGTGGACAAGCACGTTCTGCAAAGAGAATGTCTTGGTTGGGTACTCCGAGGAGTGTCACAGAACGGTAACTACCGCGAGGCTCAGAGACTGTAAGGTCTAATTATGGTCTACGTGGACAAGCACGTTCTGCAAAGAGAATGTCTTGGTTGTGTACTCCGAGGAGTGTCACAGAACGGTAACTACCGCGAGGCTCAGAGACTGTAAGGTCTAATTATGGTCTACGTGGACAAGCACGTTCTGCAAAGAGAATGTCTTGGTTGGGTACTCCGAGGATGTCACAGAACAGTAACTACCGCGAGGCTTCAGAGGCTGATCGATCTAATTATGGTCTGTGTGGACAAGCACGGTTCTGCAAAGAGAATGTCTTGGTTGGATACACCAAAGGAGTGTCACAGAACAGAAAACTACCGCGAGGCTTTGAGGTTGCTCGATCTTATTATGGTCTGTGTGGAAAAACGCGGTTTGCAAAGAGAGTTTCTGTGTTGGATACACTGAGGATGTCAAAGAACAGTAAATAACCCAAGGACAGAGATTGCTTAATCTAGACAAACGCAGTCTCCAATGAATTTCTTTGTTAGATACCAAGGATTTCAAAGAACAGTGTGTTCACTTTTGTTAGGTACTGTTTAAGCAAGCAAAATGCTGAAATCTCTTATATCTCTTTTCTCTTATATGGGAATCAGAAAAATCGTACTGAAATTTATATAAAGCTTCTCAACTCTGAAATTTCCGTAAATAAAATCAAAAACCCTTTCTTCAATCGAATTATAGTTAATTTTTTTATAAGTAATCAAAATAAAGGATACGTCGTAATTTTGCAGGAAATCTGTTTACAAATGTTTTCTGTAAGTCGATTCACAACACAGTAATGTTAGTTATGTAATAATAGCTATATTACCCAAGACATCGTGAAGAGTGGAGATCACGAAAACACAATCAGTAAAACGGAGATTACAAGGCGTGCAAGAGGAAGGGAGAAATAATAAAACTGCTCCCTCGCCAAATTACTTTCCTATCTAATCTTCCATTATTACCTATCATTATCTTTATCCTGTCTTTATTTCACATTTCAGCTTTCTATAGGGATTTAAAACTTTCGTTAAGCACTCTTCCTGGAAATAATTATCAAGATTATTAAATAAGTTTTGTTTGCATTAGGATACAAGTTGTGGTGTGTATAGGAGATTACAAAGAATGTTATAGATTGTAACTAGAGTGTAAATAATGAATATCAAATTGTTTTAATCATTTTTAATGTTATAATTTATGTTTTAAACATGTCAAAATGGAAATATTGTCAAAAAAATATATATATATGTATATATATATATATATATATATTTTGCGAAATATTATAAATTAAATTTAAAAAAAATTATGAATTGGATATTTTAAAATGCACTTTTTTACAGATACGAGTAGACTACACTAAGGGTTAGGACATATCACGAAATGACCTAGAAATAAATATAATAGTTTGACATATCTCTATAAATAATTAATAACACGAATAAAGTATTAAACATATGAAAACTTCGTGAAACTTACCATATTAAGTTGAGAGAAATACAAACCTATTATCTACTTTGCAAGCTTTGAGTAAACTTGTTTTGAGTTTTTTTACATCAGCTATCAATTTTTTTTATTTAAAGCAACATACTATCAAAACAGCAGACATTTTAGAAAGGAATTGTCAACAGTATACACGATTATAGACTAACTGAATTTGCAGCTGGCATCTTGGAAACACGTGATAAAATAATTAGTACAGTTCTCAATATTGTCAAGGGCTTTCGACCGAGTATACAATGCATTTCTACTTTATAATAGTTTATATATTGAATTAGATGAATTTATCTATTTTTTCGCAAATTCTACCTCTCCAATCGTGGTCAGTAAGTTCAGGTTACGAGTCTTTTCACCCTAACATCTACGAGTTAATATACGGTTTTCCATAATTTTCAATCCTTGGAGTCTTTCTAGTTTTATTTTACGTAAGTGGCGTTACAGAATGTAAGTCTTATTCGACACAAAGCACATTTCCAAAGCTAAATAAAAAACCTAGAATTTACAGCCTACTCCGCATTTAATTGTATACAGTATCTTGCGGAAATCAATTTGGTGGCCAATGAGTCTAAATAAATACCTCAGTATCTAAATATACTGAATGTTAATATACAAAATTTTTTGTTTTTATTACGCTTACCCTAAATAGTCTCTAACTCATAAGATTTAAGTAGATACTGGTGGAAATTAAAACTGCACCCTTTTAGAAATATTCAGGTTTATTAAATCAATTCAAATGTCAATTATTTATTAACCTTGTATTCCACCAAAACAATGTTTTGAACAATAGGTTAAAATTACTACTTCCTTAGGCAAGGCACTTTCGATTTAATATTGGCTCACTGTCCTCTAAATACGTGAGTATAAAATATAAAAAATAAAATAATAATCTTGAATAAATTTTAATGAAATAAATTAAATAGGCTTCTTCTCAAAACTAATAAAATAATAATAATAAACTTCCTTCAAATTAAATTCTCAAACAAAACTAAACAGTTCTCAACAGGAATTTTTCACAAGTTCCTACAGGATATGGTGCAGCACCTGCAGCTCTTAATTTTTACTACAATCCTTAGAATTTCAATTAAATTTTACGTTCGACTTTAATAAATTACTCCTTTACAATTCATATATATATTATAGTCCTCACTCAATAGAATTTGATCGTTAATTTCAAATTTTCAATTCCAATTTTAAATTAATTCACTTCTTAATTTTGCAAATTTCAAATTTAGAAAAATGTAATAAGTCAGTCAAAGTACTTAGCTCTTTGGTCGTGAAGGTCTTGGAGTTCGGTATTAAAATAATTTATACCGACGGATCCTACACCCGACACTAGTTTTAAACTCGCACTAAAAGACTTTACTCTATCGCTTCTCAACTCGGAATGGTAGCAGAGCGTGGTTTCTCGGCCTGCACCGACTACGCTCCTGTTCCTGCAGGCCTGTTTAAATCTCTCTCAACGCAGGTTCGCCCCCTAACAAAAGATTGAGTCCACTGTAAACTATTGTTTAGCATTCACTGCCATCAAGTCAGGTCTAGACCAGATTCCAAGCGCGTTGTGCCTGCGGCTGGATTACAATATAAATTTACTTTTTTATTCCTTATCCATTTACAATTCTAAAATAAAATTTTATTTATTAAATTTTTATTTTTATTTAAAGTATACCATGTAATTGGTATACTACATAAAGTTATTTGTTCTTGAATGCACACATTAAAAGAATTTGACAACTATTATCATCAAAATGAATTTGTCAAGGACTTTTTTTAAAATCCTTATTGAAGATTCTTACTTTTTCCTCTTTATGCGTTATCTTCCTATACATCTCCTTTGGAACTACACTGTGGACACTTATGCAAATTCATATTTTCAAATTTCCTCATACGACAAAAGAATTGCGCTCGCATAATCTAAAATTAAATTTCCCGACAGTAATGTATAAAATCCTTTAAATAGCTTAAATTACTGGCATTTTCTTAAAACTACTGCTCATATAACTGTATTTTCTTGAGACGAGCGTCTGGTGCGTGCTGCTGCAGGGCAGGGATGTCCTTTGGTATATTACAAGAGCTATAAATAACTACAGAATTCCTAAACACAGCCTAAAGCTTCATGGCTATCTCCCATTTATGTGTGTCATATTTATAATTTTTAAATTTTTAAAACAAACAAAATAGTTTTATTACTAGTAACTAATTAGTATACAGGAATTATGCGTTATACTTCATACACTGCCCTAAGCGGAAGGTAAAAATGAAGCTGTTGTACTTAACATTCTAATTACGTAATAATTATTTAGGGAATTATCCCACTACATATATTAATTTCCTGAGTGCAGTGAAAAGTTCATATTTAAATTAGATTATTGAAATTAAACTTTACTGCAATGTGTATATGATTTTATAACTAAAAAATAGGTGTAGCTAGTTATTCTTGTATAGTTTAATCAACAATGGTTTTGAACATGAAAACATCTGTATGTATAAATGTTTTTTCAGTTGCTCGATTCAAAACAGATATTCTTAATTGGTTAAATTGTCTTTCAAGTTTACAATAAAACGCCAAGTCTAAGAAATAGTAAATGTAACAAACAGGTTTACACTTATTTCTAGAAAGTTCTTTTAGTTTTTTGTATTTCAGAACTTACATAAATCAACCAGAATATAATCCACCCACTCTCCACACCACTGCGGATGTCTGCATTGTATTAACCCCTCAACATATTGATTGCTCTAATCAAAGCACTCCAGAGCATCATATTTTTCCCTTTTCGAATGCCCTCTAGTGGTCGTCGTATGCAGGTGATCCTTTCATCCCGCCAAGTGAGGTCCTTATCACTGATTGTCTCAGAGATATCATATGTACTTCATGTACTAATTAACAAAATTATTTTTATGTTCAAGCCACACTTTCATTTTACATTGCAATATACCTACTCTATTTCGGAAGTTGTAGCTTATATAAATTAACCAAGTGAAAATTCCGTTTCTTATAATGATCGCAAAGAGAAATAAAATACAATTGGATGAGATGAAGAAAGATGTGTTGTATTGGCAAATACCCCAACATATTTTCCAGTTTGTAGTTTTGCTTCATCATATCTTCCAAAGTTGGCAACAAGTTTTGATGATAATAAACGAGTATCTTGGGAGAGATTATTGTTGTAAAAGCCCACAGTCATTTCATACAAGATTGCTCGGGGAAACCGAGTTTCATATTGTTCCCTTACTGGACGTCTCTCCACTAATCTTTTGTATTTTTCCGTCTTATTTACTTTTTTCTTATTGAAAGCTTCTACGATATATTGATGTGAAATAATACAAAAGATATTAAATGGGCATATAAAAAATATTAATAACAACTCAAATAACATATGTATTAATAATATTGTAGTCAAATTCAAAGTATTATCTGTAATAATCGAGGGAAAAAATCAATCTAACTTTTCGCAGTAACATAAGACTCAGGCAATAGTGATGAATATATCTACTAGAATATAAAACTTGATTGTATATTGTAGTTTCAAAGATATTATATACATAAGCGTATCCAGGGGAGGTGTGTGGGGGTTGTAACCCCCCCCCCCCCTACGATACAAATATTCAAGATATATATTTAACTTGCGTTAATCTGAAAGTATGCTAGTAGTCGAATCATAGTTCAGTTTTGTTTTTATATTTTAACTATTAAAATTTGACATATAGTAAAGCACAAGACTCATGCTTTTTCATTTTTCTGAATGACAAGACCTTGTATTTGTATTGTAGGAGATACAAATATAATACAGGTACTGTCGATTCCACACTTCGATATTAAAGATCTTCTAGTCATATGTAGAGGCTAGAGAAAGCATTTTAATTAAAGTTGGTTGGTCCTGTGGATTTCATTGCGACAAATAGGTGATCAAACCAGCACCTATTAATTATTATTGGGCCTTCATTTCTAAACGTCAAATGAGTGCTTCTACAGCTTTTCAAAAGCCTAGTTTTCTTAGTCTGTTCAGTATTCAGTTTTAAGATAATGTGAAAAGTTTTTATCTATTAGTTGCTACGTATGTTCATACGTAGCTTTTCATTTTTGCGACGAAAATTGAAGATTCTATCCTAGTGATAACGACATTTAATGCCAAATGTTATAAATCCGAGCTGAATTTCTTTCCCGTTATCCGACGAACTGAAGCAACACATCTCAAATAAATATCATTCGTAAAGACTTTATTTATTCTCATCTAGTAAAATAAACTGAATGATTAAAATATTACAATATTTAATCCTAAAAACATTATACACCATACCTGATATTGCAGCTATGTATAGGTTTTTTACACATTCTCGGATCTAAAATTAAATACTAAAATTAAATTAAATAAGTATATTTAAAGGCATCGTACTTCTTGAAAGAGTTTTTCATCATGCCTGCAACAGGAACTTTATAGATTTAATAATTTTAATGCACGAAAACTTACTAATTTGTCACTGTATTTCACTAATATGACTTTTTAATTGTTTATTGTTTTCTACCGAAGACTAATCATAATATTGCGCTCAATTATTGCAACTAGTGTTTTTTTATACTTCAAAGCCATTCATTGCCATAATAATAGTCATAATAGTATCTCGTGAAAAATTCAAATACGGCTCGCGATGGATGCTGAACAAATATTCTCAACATGTCTGTTATAGTTTTACAGTATTCTTTGATTTAGCGTGAAATTTTGGGGTAATCCTTGACCGTTGGTTAGTTCCATTTTATATAATGCAACATTTCACAACCTAGTTAGCCAGTAAAACTTAATATTATTTTTTATCCAATGTTCCGGAACTAAATTATCGAACGGACTAACTACCTGATTGGCACGCGTATGAATATTTTATTGTAACCCTTCGTAGCAGCCCAACTACGTGACCGATTTCACCTCGCGTGCTATGTCCGTATGTAAAATTTATATTTTCGTACTATTAAATTAGCCCTTTGGTGCCAAACATATCAAAATGAATGTAACTTAAAGTAAAAGTAAAGTAACTTACCCTTGAAGATCTTTTATTTCCTTAATGGAAATGGTTACAAGTTGTGGTATCGTCCTTCTGACGAGCACTTTGTCGTAATAAGTGCTTTGTCTCATTAAATGGCTAATACCGTCGCGAATTGGTTTTAGGTGAGCTCACGTATTATTTGAGTAGATGGCTACCACTTTCATAACTTGGACTCCTCTTCTAGTAATTACCGACTAGAAATAACCCTTCTTAGACTACAGCTTCAATGTCTCGTGCCAAGATGCCGACACCCGGGTTGTGATTCTACATATTGCGAAGGGAAGTAAAATCTTAAAGTTTTATAAAGTAAAATATCATAGGCATAATTCCATAGAACATTGGATATTTTAGGCCCACCTATCAGATATACATTTTTAGTTCTTGTACTCTAATTGGCAGCAACGTGGCAAGGCATACATTTAATTTATCAACTATAAGTGGTGCTTGTAAGTTTCATTAATTAAATCGCTTATAAGTAAACTTTGCAATTCGATTATTTATTACTACGACCTCAGAATTCACCACCCCCATGTGTTATCGTCATTCGGTACATCCTATTACTATCTCTGAAATAATGTTCTTAATGGGTTTAACATTATCAGAATTAGCTTAGCAGGATGATAGTTTGAAGGATGGCGGTGTTATATTGTATGTCACAGTGGTGAGCTGGTATCTACTGTATTTTATTAATTTATATATATATATATATATATATATATATATATATATACAAAACCGCGACCGGCGTTATTATTAACGCTACTTGTACTAAGCTAACTTTTTTCCACGACGTTATGTAGCTATTATTATGGAAATGACAAATATTTGACAATTAACTTTACCAATTTAGAGCATGTATATGAGTCGTTTAATTCTCTTTCCAATTCAATGCTTCCCAACAAATAAATTTACGGCAACAAAGATACAAAAGTACATTGACATAAAGAGATGTAAAAAAAGATTAATAATGACCCGTGACACAGGATCATTACTAGTGCGAGCAATGCCTCAATCATTGGATTGTGTGTGTTAATAGTGCCACAGAATTAGTAGTTCGATAGTGATCAGGAGAACTGTAAGTTTAATATGACCGACTTACAGTTTATAATTAAGAACATTTCTGAGGGTATTTATTGTGACACGGGGAAATCTGCCCGATTATGATGGGGAGAGCTTTGAGCGTAATGTGACCGACTACGACCTTTATAATCAAAAACCATATTGAAGTATGTGTTCACTGTGACACAGGGCATCTGCCCGATACTGATGGGGAGAGCTTTAAGCGTAATGTGACCGACTACGAGTTTATAATCAAAACCATATTGGAGTATGTGTTCACTGTGACACAGGGCATCTGCCCGATACTGATGAGGAGAGCTTTAAGCGTAATGTGACCAAACTACGAGTTTATAATCAAAACCATATTGGATTATGTGTTGACTGTGACACAGGGCATCTGCCCGATACTGATTGAGGAGAGCTTTAAGCGTTAATGTGACCAACTACGAGTTTATAATCAAAACCATATTGGAGTATGTGTTCACTATGGACACAGGCCATCTGCCCGATACTGATGAGGAGAGCTTTAAGCGTAATGTGACCGACTACGAGTTTATAATCAAAACCATATGGAGTATGTGTTCACTGTGACACAGGCCATCTGCCCGATACTGATGAGGAGAGCTTTAAGCGTAATGTGACCGACTACGAGTTTATAATCAAAACCATATTGGAGTATGTGTTCACTGTGAACACAGGCCATCTGCCCGATTACTGACGAGGAGAACATTAAGCGTAATATGACCGACTACGTTGTTTTATATTCAAGACCATATTGGAGTATGTGTTCACTGTGGGGCATCTGCCCGATACTGATGAGGAGAGCTTTAAGCGTAATGTGACCGACTACGAGTTTATAATCAAAACCATATTGGAGTATGTGTTCACTATGACACAGGCCATCTGCCCGATTACTGATGAGGAGAGCTTTAAGCGTAATGTGACCGACTACGAGTTTTTAATCAAAACCATATTGGAGTATGTGTTCACTGTGACACAGGCCATCTGCCCGATACTGATGAGGAGAGCTTTAGCGTAATGTGACCGACTACGAGTTTATAATCAAAATCCATATTGGAGTATGTGTTCACTGTGACACAGGCCATCTGCCCGATACTGACGACGAGGAGAACATTAAGCGTAATATGACCGACTACGTGTTTTATATTCAAGACCATATTGGAGTATGTGTTCACTGTGACACAGGGCATCTGCCCGATTACTGATGAGGAGAGCTTTAAGCGTAATGTGACCGACTACGAGGTTTATAATCAAAACCATATTGGAGTATGTGTTCACTGTGACACAGGGCATCTGCCCGATACTGATGGGGAGAGCTTTAAGCGTAATGTGAATGGACTACGAGTTTATAATTAAGAACATTTTTGAGTGTATTTTTTGTGACACGGGGAAATCTACCCGATTATGATGGGAAGAGCTTTTAAGCGTAATGTGACCGACTACGAGTTTATAATCAAAAACCATATTGAAGTATGTGTTCACTGTGACTCAGGGCATCTGCCCGATACTGATGAGGAGAGCTTTAAGCGTAATGTGACCGACTACGAGTTTATAATCAAAACATATTTGGAGTATGTGTTCACTATGACACAGGCCATCTGCCGATACTGATGAGGAGAGCTTTAAGCGTAATGTGACCGACTACGAGTTTATAATAAAAACTATTGGAGTATGTGTTCACTGTGACACAGGCCATCTGCCCGATATGATGAGGAGAGCTTTAAGCGTAATGTGACCGACTACGAGTTTATAATCAAAACCATATTGGAGTATGTGTTCACTGTGACACAGGCATCTGCCCGATACTGACGAGGAGAACATTAAGCGTAATATGACCGACTACGTGTTTTATATTCAAGACCATATTGGAGTATGTGTTCACTGTGACACAGGGCATCTGCCCGATACTGATGTGGAGAGCTTTAAGCGTAATGTGACCGACTACGAGTTTATAATCAAAACCATATTGGAGTATGTGTTTCACTATGACACAGGCCATCTGCCCGATACTGATGAGGAGAGCTTTAAGCGTAATGTGACCGACTACGAGTTTATAATCAAAACCATATTGGAGTATGTGTTCACTGTGACACAGGCCATCTGCCCGATAATGATGAGGAGAGCTTTAAGCGTAATGGTGACCGACTACGAGTTTATAATCAAAACCATATTGGAGTATGTGTTCACTGTGACACAGGGCCATCTGCCCGATACTGACGAGGAGAACATTTAAGCGTAATATGACCGACTACGTGTTTTATATTCAAGACCATATTGGAGTATGTGTTCACTGTGACACAGGGCATCTGCCCGATATGATGAGGAGAGCTTTAAGCGTAATGTGACCGACTACGAGTTTATAATCAAAACCATATTGGAGTATGTGTTCACTGTGACACAGGGCATCTGCCCGATACTGATGGGGAGAGCTTTAAGCGTAATGTGACTGACTACGAGTTTATAATTAAGAACATTTTTGAGTGTATTTATTGTGACACGGGGAAATCTACCCG
Organism: Homalodisca vitripennis; assembly: GCF_021130785.1. NCBI lineage: Eukaryota > Metazoa > Arthropoda > Insecta > Hemiptera > Cicadellidae > Homalodisca > Homalodisca vitripennis. Next base: position 221,246,551 of record NC_060208.1, on the reverse strand, counting down.
ATTATGATGGGAAGAGCTTTTAAGCGTAATGTGACCGACTACGACTTTATAATCAAAACCATATTGAAGTATGTGTTCACTGTGACACAGGGCATCTGCCCGATACTGATGAGGAGAGCTTTAAGCGTAATGTGACCGACTACGAGTTTATAATCAAAACCATATTGGAGTATGTGTTCACTGTGACACAGGGCATCTGCCCGATACTGATGAGGAGAGCTTTAAGCGTAATGTTGACCGACTACGAGTTTATAATCAAAAACCATATTGGAGTATGTGTTCACTATGACACAGGCCATCTGCCCGATACTGATGAGGAGAGCTTTAAGCGTAATGTGACCGACTACGAGTTTATAATCAAAACCATATTGGAGTATGTGTTCACTGTGACACAGGCCATCTGCCCGATACTGATGAGGAGAGCTTTAAGCGTAATGTGACCGACTACGAGTTTATAATCAAAACCATATTGGAGTATGTGTTCACTGTGACACAGGCCATCTGCCCGATACTGACGAGGAGAACATTAAGCGTAATATGACCGACTACGTGTTTTATATTCAAGACCATATTGGAGTATGTGTTCACTGTGACACAGGATCTGCTATCCGATACTGATGATGAAAGCCTTAAACCTAATATTATTGACTACGAGTATATAATCTACTAGATATTGGAGTATATATGATATTGGGGTACTCACTGTGATACTCGGTCAACTGTCCGACATTAGTTAGAAGTCTTGTGAGAATGATGGAGTGACTTCGAATTATATTAAGTTGATATTTTACTTGTATATTTTGTCTTATGTTATTTTTTTAACGTGACCCTATATTCTAATAAACAGTGATTATAGTTTGTTGTTCCTTAAAATATTTATCAAGATTATATATTTTCAATCTAAAACAATTTCTATATAAAGCGTACCGAAATATTAAGTATCAAAATGTATTCTGAATATGTCGGTGAAGGTGAACAGAGAGATAAATTATTCTCTAATCCTTGTATAATATTTAACTAATTTTACTACCTATCGGTACACATTAGAGAATAAACAGACTATTTTTACTCCAGTTACTAAGGGCATAAGCTAAAAGTACAATTCTATTTGCATCCAGTGTTACATAAAGTTAGGATACATAAACGTAAGTCGAACAGTTCCAATAAAGCTCTGGTTGTTTTACCTGACAATACACCGCACATTTCCCTCCGGTTCCCCGTTATCTCTGTTCCTTATTTGTATTTTATCTCCGTGTTTACACTTCCGTGGCTTGCAATTCTTTAAAACTCCATTGCACTCTACTTTTGTTTCACATTTTCAAGGAGAGTACATCCAACAGATTGTATATTGCACCTTTTCATTATTAAGTGATCGTAACTGTTCATGGTATTGTATCCACATTAATTTATTTACATGGACTCACTCTTTACGTTAATATTACAATTATAAAGAAATATAAAGAAAATTAAAACTAATCAAGCTTCATGGAAACAAAAATAATGCTATATTATACACGAATTAAACAGTGTAGATTTAACAAATAAAATTTAAAACTTTCTAAATCAGTATCCCGTAACATAACAGACAAGTTTGTAGTTTTAAGATAAACTAATTAGTTATAGTTAACACATGAAAACTAGTATTTTTTAGTATGATACTGATTTAGTACTGTGTCAAACATTGTATAAACAATAGCTAGCGTGTTAAAAACTAGGAAAGGTCAAATGTAATTTAGTTGCGTTGATGGGAATAAACAAAGTATTTACACTGAAAGTATTAAATATAATTACTAGTATATTAGAGTAAAGTTCGTGTTTTTGTAAATATTTGTTCAAAAAAGTGTGATGTGTATATTTGCTTATTTTTTCAGTTTGGCTTGTCGAGCTCATAATCTATGTGGCAAGAATAATAAAGTTCTGTGTTCATGTGTAATTAAATCGTGAACTTAAATAATATTTATATTTAATAATTTATTGTGCATGTTAAAACAAACTTGTTTTAATAAAATTATATACTTTTTAAGAGACATTTTAGTGTTTTCAAATTTATGTAACCTGTTTGGATGTAGGCAATATATATATATTATATATATATATATATATATATATATATATATATATATATATATATATGTATATTGCCTACATCCAAACAGGTTACATAAATTTTGAAAACACTAAAAATGTCTCTAAAACACTAATATATATATACTAGCTTTCCTATAATGTAATAAGGAATTATATTTAATACTTACAGCTCATGTGATAAAATAAACCGTTTATTCTTCATTAACATAACTGAGTTATATATATCACTCAATTGAAGACTTTCTTCTGAGGTAAGTTGTACAAAATCACCCTATGGCAAATATGGCTATATATTAAATTCCCACCAAATCTAAAAGTATTAGAATTTTATTTAAAGTTTTAAGGATCAAATTCCCTTGTATTTGCTTGGAAATGTTTAAGAACAGGTCAAAATTATAAAACTATTCTTAAAAATTCTTCTGTTCGGTGTTGAACTAGTCAGAAATCAAAGATGATATGGGTGTATATTGTTTCCAGTTGTACTACCCGGAAAAATTAGAGCATGATTTACATTAATGTTTTAGCTGCTCGCTGACCGATGGACTCGCTCACTCACTGTCATAACTGGACATTGAGATAGGAAGTTGAAAACTGAGATATGGAATACACACGACCCTCAAGTACTAGAAACATTTACATTAATAGTCAGCTACTCACTGACTGATGGACTCGCTCATTCACTGTGATTAATTGTACATTGAGATAGGAAGTTGAAAACTGAGATATGGAATACACACGACCCTCAAGCACTAGAAACATTTACATTTAATAGTTAGACTACTCACTGACTGATGGACTCGCTCACTCACTGTCATAATTGTACATTGAGAGTGGAAGTTGAAAACTGAGATATGGAATACACACGACCCTCAAGCACTAGAAACATTTACATTAATAGTTAGCTACTCACTGACTGATGGACTCGCTCACTCACTGTCATAATTGTACATTGAGAGAGGAAGTTGAAAATGAGATAAGGAATACACACAACTCTCAAGCACTAGAAACATTTACATTAATAGTTAGCTACTCACTGACTGATGGACTCGCTCACTCACTGTCATAATTGTACATTGAGAGAGGAAGTTAAAACTGAGATATGGAATACACACGACCCTCAAGCACTAGAAACATTTACATTAGTAGTTAGCTACTCACTGACTGATGGACTCGCTCACTCACTGTCATAATTTGTACATTGAGAGAGGAAGTTGAAAACTGAGATATGGAATACACACGACCCTCAAGCACTAGAAACATTTACATTAATAGTTAGCTACTCACTGACTGATGGACTCGCTCACTCACTGTCATTAATTGTACATTGAGAGAGGAAGTTGAAAAACTGAGATATGGAATACACACGACCCTCAAGCACTAGAAAACATTTACATTAATAGTTAGCTACTCACTGACTGATGGACTCCGCTCACTCACTGTCATAATTGTACATTGAGAGAGGAAGTTGAAAACTGAGATATGGAATACACACGACCCTCAAGCACTAGAAAATACATTTACATTAATAGTTAGCTACTCACTGACTGATGGACCTCGCTCACTCACTGTCATAATTGTACATTGAGAGAGGAAGTTGAAAACTGAGATAAGGAATACACACAACTCTCAAGCACTAGAAACATTTACATTAATAGTTAGCTACTCACTGACTGATTGACTCGCTCACTCACTGTCATAATTGTACATTGAGGAGAGGAAGTTGAAAACTGAGATAAGGAATACACACACAACTCTCAAGCACTAGAAACATTTACATTAATAGTTAGCTACTCACTGACTGATGGACTCGCTCACTCACTGTCATAATTGTACATTGAGAGAGGAAGTTGAAAACTGAGATAAGGGAATACACACAAACTCTCAAGCACTAGAAACATTTACATTAATAGTTTAGCTACTCACTGACTGATGGACTCGCTCACTCACTGTCATAATTGTACATTGAGAGAGGATGTTGAAAACTGAGATAAGGAATACACGCAACTCTCAAGCACTAGAATCATTTACATTAATAGTTAGCTACTCACTGACTGATGGACTCGCTCACTCACTGTCATAATTGGACATTGAGTTAGGAAGTTGAATATTGAGATATGGGATATAAGTGACCCTCAGGCACTTGAAACATTTTACATTAATGTGTGTAGCTTAATCACTGACTGATTGACTCGCTCACTCACTGCCATAATTGGGCTTTGAGGTAGGAAGTTGAATATTGAGATATGGCATATAAGAGACCCTCAGGCACTTGAAACATTTTACATTAATGTGGTGTAGCTAATCACTGACTAATACTGATTGACTCGCTCACTCACTGCCATAATTGGGCATTGAGGTAGGGAGTTGAATATTGATATATGGGATATAAGTGACCCTCTCAGGCACTTTGAAACATTTACATTAATGTGTTTAGCTAATCACTGACTGATTGACTCGCTCACTCACTGCCATATAATTGGGCATTGAGTGTAGGAATTTGAATATTGAGATATGGGATATAAGTGACCCTCAGGCACTGGAAACATTCAAAATTATTCTTATTTTGTGTGCTTTGATATCTCATAAGATATATACACAGCGTGCGTACAAAGTTTTGAGTATTGCACAGATGTATTTCTGAATCAATAACTGTAATTATCTGTAATAATTCAGATTAGACTTGGCAACCGAGACAGTATTAGGTCATAGCATGAATGAGTTCTTTCAACTAGTATTAACCAATTAAAACGTTCAATGGTGGACAGTTGCATTTGTGCAAATATTTAAACACAATTTATTTCTCCATATAAAGCACAAAGGTATAAGGTAATTATAAATAAATTATGTTATTTTACTTACTTTTTTTATGTCTATTCATATTCTATATGACAATTAAATGTAACCACTGTGACATGTACAGAACACATTTTGTACTGGCCCAAACTCAATACACTTTGTTTACTCAGATTAATTATTTATGTTTTCACTAATTTTTAATATAAAACAAATCGATTTTTAGGATTGCATACTTGTACTCATCTGCAAGTTATTTATTACTCTAGATTAGCTATTTGAACAATTTTATCGAAAATATGAGCAGAAATAATAAATAACTGAAAAATAAATAACGAAAATTTTAACTTAGGCATTGACTGTTTTTCTTTCTTCAAATAATTTTTGAGAACGCACTAAAGTAACCATACTTAAAATAACTTGGCTGTCATGAGAGATAGCAAGCTCCACCAAACGTCATGAATGACGCTGCGCTTATAGAAACGTTACTGAATTGTAAAGACGTATAGATAATATATATTAGTTTAGGTCTAAATTTCCCTGAATAAAAATGAATTATCTGCTCAGCGTTAGCGGAGTTAATCACTCGAGACTCTGGAAAAACTTCATTTTTGTCTGTCTATCGCACGAACCTATCTATGGACTTTAAAGGTTTGCATTAAGATCCATTTTTATACGACGAATACTGAGCTCGATGATGGTTTACATCACTCCATTGGATTTGGCTGAGCTTTGAACGAATAATTTTTTAAAATGGTCTGGAAATGAGAAAACAGATGAATAAATAAAATTGTAAACAAGCTTTGTGCAATCATACGAGATTTGTAACTAGTGGCACTTTAATTCATATAGTATAAAGAAAATATAAAAATATATAATATAATAGACTGCAGTCAGTTTTAAAGGTTGGTGACAATTATTTGACAACTGCACTCTTACATTGCACAGTACCCTCTCTAGCTCATCGGATCTTTTATTTTAACAACTGCTTTAGAACTGAACGTACTGAACTAAAACGTGAATGTATCATGTGGCAAGATATCTCCAGAAAGATGATAACTGAAAACTTTTGATTTTGTATGAAACTTCATTTCAACATAAAGAATAAGTTCTATGACGGTGCATGATCCACCGTCGAATTTGGCTGAGCGTTGTTGTATCCCATCACTCAGGAGGCTGACACAGTTTTCTTCTTTGTCTGCCGGGACATATAAATTTTCTTTTCTGTATGTCTATCTATCCTGTCAACAGGACATTTTAAAAATGGAATGAGGTATATATTTGAATTTGTACAAGCAGACCTCAGCAAAGCATGTTACGGGAAATGTGGTGTGGCGTAGTTATCGTTTATAACTTAAACCCCAAATTACCGATATTTCGTTTGTTTGTCTTTTAAATGTTACGTAAAAACTAGCTATATATCTTTAGTTGGTCTCAAAAAAGTTTAGACATTTATTAGTCATAGAATAGTATAAAATAATGTTCTTATTACCTTTTATTGACAGTCGTTAAATTAATATTAATGAATTTTCCACATAAAACGAGCTGTAACTTGTTGTATATAACAGCTTATCTATAAATAAACCGAATCTAAAATTAGCATAGCTCCAAATATGGTGTTTTAAACTTCTTAAAAATATATGTACAAGCTTATTGAAGAGGAATGAAACTTAAATGTTACAAAATAATGAAATTATTTATTTGTTGTTGTACAATAGCTACAGGAAAACTACTCTAAAACAGCTATATTGACAATACAAGTTAATAGTAAAAATATACAATATAATATATGAGTACATGAACATATTTAATTACAAAATCACTAATAGGCTGTTTTAAAATATAACTGTTTCTAATTACAGCACGAGACAAAATACATATATAGTACTATAAAATAATACTACAAAAATTTAACAAAAATCTGTTAGTACCTTAATTAAAAAAAATAATATTTAGCTTATTTATTACGAATGAATTAAAATTATTATTAAATATATATAATTCATTGTTTAACAACCTAATACCTTTAAAAATTTAAAAGTTATAAAACTGAACTGTATGAAAATGTAGTGTAAAAAACCAAGGAGGGTGTCATATTACTTCTTGGAACATGCAGAACACCCTTCCAATCAAAACAGAGCTATCAACTAAGTTATGTAAAATTGTATAAATAAACATAATAAAGGATCAGTCTCTTATTGATAATACAGTTTTAAAATAAAAAATATATTTTAAGACAGTTCTTGACAGGTTTCTCTCTCAAGAAACATTAAAGCTTTTACAATATATCAAAAAATATATAACATGAAACAATAAAATATAACAAAATCCAACATCTTATGGCAGCCATATATGATAACATTAAATTAATTGTCAAACCTAAGAGCCGAGTCAAATGTTACGCCTAGATCTTTAATCTGAGCCGCTGTAGTTTTTTGCCATTAATAGAATATGCTGCCACAGTTACTCCGTGTCAATTTAAAAAAATTACATTTCTTTTTACAAAGGAAAAATTATCAAATTATTTCTCCTACATTCTGACATTACACAATTAGAAAAACCTTTTTACATTTTTACTTCAATATTATTTTAACAGATTTCAACTAAATGTTTTATCTGCAAATATTTGAATACATTTTAATGGTGAAATTGTAAAATTCAAAATCAATAAACTTGTCTTGTGATTATCTGCACACATAACTTAAATTCAAATTCACTTACGCCTGCGAACCATACAGTATAATACCATACATCTATCTATGAATTTTCCAATATTCCATTTGTATTATAACGCAACCCTAGGCACATGCAAATAATCCAATGATTATGTACAACTGTGTTTATATATTATAATAGTTTCACGTTGAACTACAGTACTGTTCGGTTCACTGTAGAACTGCCCACATGGATCCATGCTCCGACCATCTGATTTTCAATCAGTAATCCTTGTAAAACACAAAAAAGATTATGCACTTTTACCGTTTAGCTTGCTCTGAAGATGATACCACTGGTTAAAATATTCCGTCTTTTTATAAATCCAATAAAGTAACTTAATCAGTTGTGATGGTAACATATTGACAAATTTCATACGTTTTACTTTTACAATACATCAGGTTGTTTATTTGTTTATTTTGCATTTCCCTCGTTGCCATCTTATAGACTAATAACACCGATGTATAAATTTTGGAATTTTATTTTTGTTCATAATTATTACAAATACATTTATTCATATTATTATTATTGCATACCATTGCGTTTTCATACAATTCTAAAGTACAATTCCATGGTATGTTCAAAATGTCGAGTCTTCGAAGTTGGTTTAAAATCAGTTAAAGTTTGTAACAGACAATCAATTAATTTAGCTTAAAAGGTTGTGTAACGGGATGCAACATTCGATTCAAGTATCATGTACAAAAACTATGTACAATCAAAACCAAATCCATTTTACATTAAAAACAGATGTAAAAATGTTTTTTCTGGTAAACTCAATAAAATGAACGTGCGGATGAATATATTAATTGACTATAAATATTATAAACATTGTAAATACTTTTGTAAGGAAACGCCAGATGCATAAACTTATTTTATAATGAATAGAACTATCACATTCAAAAGTTACCTTTGGAATTGTTATAAAAGTTACTAAATAGTTGGTATATTGTGCTTTTTTAATCTATACTGGGATTTTTGCTATTTGACTAAAATTTACAATAGGCACCATTTTGTTAATATTACAGCAAATCGCACCATTATTTTTTTACTTCTGTATTAATTCCTACTCGTATGTGCGAAGGTTAGTATCTATAACTTCACTAGTTCTAGAGAACTTATTTTCTATAAAAAAAAAACTAAATGGCTGCTAGTAGCTAAATGAAAAATTTCTCCGCTATGTTTATATGACAATTTTCGTTTCAAATGATGTGTACTATCACCCACAGAAATATGTGACATCCTTTTGTGAACACCCTGCATATTAAAAAAATATTAATATTTTTCGCTTCAGTTAGACATTTTAATTGTCTACTTACCAAAAACACATCAACTACTATTAATTCTTTGTTCCAAATTTCTATATAATATAGCCTTTTATTAAAAATTAGTTCTTGGATGAACTATCATTTGAGTGCTGTTTGTTCTTGCTATCGCTCAATATCTCACGAATCTCTTCCAGCGTCTTGTTGTGAGTGTCTGGCATGTAAGTCCATGTGAAAACCACCGCTAAGGAGGAGGCGACACTAAATATAATAAAGTTTATGTACATACCGAAACTGTCTGCAATTATCAAATAAAACTCGTTCATTAAAAACCCGGTAAAGGCGACTACTAGACTTGTCAGAGAGGACGACAATGCTTTCACATTTGCGGAGAAAATCTCCCCCTTGATGCTCGTCCCGTTGGGGCCGAGCCCGATGTTGAAGAAAAAGTAATAGAGAGCGATCGACAAGAACACAATGTCGCTGAAGGCTGCTACGGAAACGGAAGTGTAATTGTTCAGGAAGAACCAGACAGCGACAATGGCCATTGTAAGAGCACAGCCTCCCCCAGATACTGTCAACAAGACTCGCCTACGGTATCTGACCGCAAGAGCGGTAGAGGACAGGGCCGAGAATAGGCTGATGAAACCAATTATGATCACACAAGTGTTGGGGCTGAGCATCTTCAAAGTTTTATCCGGTAGCGTCAGTGATGCGTAAGCTTGCATCACACTGGATCCGGACATTCTTTTTAGAATCGCATAAGTTATTGATATAGTGATTGCCTTTCTATTTCCATCGTCAAAAAATATATCCTTCAGTGTTCCTTTCTGCAATTTTTGCTCTTCTATGGCCTTCTCTATTCTGTTGATCTCACTTTCTATATTTTCTTCGGACTCTCCTTTCCTGAGCCAACTCAGAACTCGGTAAGCATCCTCCCTTCTTTGCTGTCTCAAGTAGTAATGAGGAGATTCGGGCATGGGGAAAAACAGGCAGAAGTAAAAGATGGTGAGGCATTCACAACAAAATGCCAACATATGGTAGCTCACGTAGGGCCCGATAACGTACGAGAAGAGCACGCCTAAATTCATCAGAAGATTGTTGATAGTCATCAACGAGTCGCGTATCTTAGGGGATGCTATTTCCCCCACGTACAAAGGCATTACTGTGGTGGTGACACCGATCCAGAGTCCAGCCGTAAAGCGTGCGATGTACAAGTCGACGGCAGAACTCGCGAAGAAGATCATAAACCACGAGGTGAAGGGGAGGATCGACAGGTAAATGCAGGTTCTCTTGCGTCCGAACCAATCCATGAGGAATCCTGTGGGTAAGGGGCTTACGAAGTGCCCCAAGAGCATCAGAGACACCATCCAAGAAGTCTGAGTGATAGTGAGGACGAGGGGAGCCTCGCCTCTGACCATCTTGAGGAGAGTTGGAGAGGGCCAAGCCGTAGCGGATCCCATGATCGTGTAGCACATTGATCCTGGAATCCAAACTTTTTTAAATCATCATCAAAAATGTGTACTGATATGTAGCTGCTAAATTGTAAATCAAGTTTAACAATTCGTATATTCTTAAATAATTTCCAATAATTAATGCATACTACGGTATCATAATACTTAAAACAGCTAAACATAAGTTTAGGTAACTATCCCTGGCAAACTTGGGAATGAATCAATCCTAACAAAGTGAGTTATAACACAGGGAGAATTATAAATGTCCAAAACTCCTTTTCCATATTTTTCAATATCGATTGTACAACTACTTTTTTATTAGTAAATTCTTAATTTTTATTAAGTTCACATATAGTCGCCATATTGACATTATTTAAGATTTTAAAACAAAACTTTCTGTTGTAATAGCGAATTTCAATGTATATTTTCCTACTAAACATGATTTCACAATTAGTTTTAAATATTTTTATTTGTTCTTAAAACATTGGTACTTTTAGGAATGATAACAGTGTTATGGTCAGCACATTTACGTTACTACTTAAATAAAAATAATTATAACTTAACACCTTACCTGTAGCTAAGAAGGTGTTCATCTCTAACCTACGATCATTATAGTAATTTATTCGGGTCTTTTTCGTTTAAGGGCAGGCATAAAAGACCCTAGCTTGCCTATTCGAAACTCAGATCACGCGATGCTAGCCCGCTGCGCAGCGCTTTGCGCTGCTTGCTCTTTTAGAAAAAAAATTAACTCGAGCTTGCAAAGTCCAAGCCCAGATCAACTCACCACGCTTTATTGAACAAGAAAAACTAAGTATAACTCACTCACAAGAAAATGGAAAAATATAAGCGGCGCGCGTTTATCACTGATAAGATAAGACGAGTTTTATACTAGAAGTAGTACCTGGACTACTGCCCTACGAACTAATAACACAAAAAAACAATTAAATGCACTGTCAGTCAGGTGTAGTATGTTTGTAAGGTGCTGGCCCTTAAACGAAAAAGACCCATTTATTCTGTCCACAAATCACTGCCTTAATCTTGAAAGTATTTAAAAGTGACAATTTTTATAATAGAAGATTTTCTTCAAGTTCAATAACGTTTTATTCAATTCCTTTTTAGACTTTTTTAGTAGTTTTCGTTATGTTAAAATTTTATGATAAACTAAGTTCAGAAACAATTCATCTGACCAAGCTAACAGCTGATAGTACTGTTGTACGAGCGTGTATTGTAAAATACCTTAAGAACAACTTCGAAGTGTAAGGCAGTAATTATTGGTTATTATATATTTCTTTGAATAGGTAAGAGATTAGCAGTTTGAACATTTACTAACCTGTCATTAAATTATATGTATTTTATTAAATTAACGCTTAGCATGAATGTCGTGACGGAAGGTAATTTATTATTCCCAAAGGTACCAATATCTGAAGACCGTATAACAATATTTAAAAAAGAAACCCATTGGCAAATTTTCCCGAGCGTCACTCGTTGCGGCCAGGAGCGGGTCTGAATAATTTTGCCCGAGCAGCACTCGTACTCTTTTTAGACGCTAACGATTACGTATTTGTTTTTGTTTTTCCGCTAGATCGAAGTTTTTTGCCCCGTACATCCTTATAAGGAATTATTCCGCTTCGATTTGTTATGTTTGCACATTGGAACCACAACTAATTATTGTTTACATTTTTCCATAATGATCAATTTTCGTAACTTAAATGTCTTGCTTAAATTCTATTTATCGTGTTCTCAGTGTTTAGTGTTTAACTGTTTATAGTTGTTAATGAGTTTTTAGTTCTTCCGCTACCTCATGAAACTAGACAATTTCAGCACTTCAGAAGTACACAAATACTTGAACAGTGATATTGAGATATAAAAGATACTACTCAAAGCCTGATACAAAAGTGAATTATAAAAACTAAATGAATGGTCACTGTATGTATTGTAAATAGTTTATTTTAATTATCATTTTAATAATAACAATTAATTGAATGTAACAAACAGTTTTATCTAATCTCCAAGACAAATAATTCAGGAGCTTGTCATGAAATCATAAAAAAGTTAAAAAATGTAAGTGAATTTTGATTGTTTTTTATTATGCTTTATAATTAAGTAAGCCATCCAATAAAAACTGGTTTTCCATGTAAAAAATATTGAGCTGTTTTTTTTTTTTTTATTTATTTATTTTTTTTTTTTTTTTTTTGAAACAGATAAACAAATAAGTAATAAAACATTGACAGTTGCCTTTGATATTTTGTAATTTTTACTAAAAGAATTTGTAAATACATACTAAAAGATTCAATACAAACATTATTTGGAGAAAGCAACAAACACTATTACAGAGCAACCAAATATACGAAACTTTTCTGAAAAATCGACTAATTTATCTGTATCCAAACTCATTCTATTAATAGTTTAGTACACGCATGCATTTTTGCCAAAATCAATTCAAACATTCAGTCATAGACAGGTTAGGTTAATTGCTTCCTCAATGGGCTAAGGCATCAAGTATAGTGCAAAATGTATATGTTCGATTGGCATAATACAAATTTTTATGTTTGATTACATCTATCTAACACCAATATGGCAGATTTAATATGCGGCTTAATCCAAATTAAATACTACTCAAATATGGTCTTGAGTAAATATCAGAAGACGAGTAGAAAATTGAGAAAGGTTATTTTCAAAACTCATTCTATATATTAATATAGGGTTACCTGAGATTGCTGCTAGATATTGATTTAGAATCCCTCCTCCCCATCTTGAATCGATGGGTTGTTTCATCACTCGAGGTCAGGTTTGCTGCTTCATATCTGTACAGAAGAACACACATTAGTCTATAAATCAGTCCACTTGCCGAGCTAGAACAAATCAGACATATTCTTGCTCATGCTTTTGTAAACCGAGAATCTTTTCTGATTATAGTTTAATTATCTCCATCATTGGAATGATACTGAAGTACAAGGGATGTACAGAAGTAAATAAATATTAGCCTTCAGAGCTCACAATAATTTATTATAACACCTTGGTTGGCGCTTGGCTGGGACCAATAGCTGACTGACGTAATAATTACACGGCCTTTAAATACAAAGAATAGCCCTAAAGCCCTGAACACTTTCTTTATATCCACGCAAATTTTCTCAAATACATTTTCTAAACAAATACTTCCTTTTCCCTTGACCGCAGACTTGTAATCATGCAAGCTGGTAATCTCGAAATGTTGACTAGAAAGTGTTTCTTTTCGAAATGCTGTCCACGAAATCCTTGACCATTAACGGTGATCTCAAATCCCCCTATTAACAACCAAAACAAATTAGCTTTAAACCGATTTTAATTAATAAAAACTGCTTCAACGGGAGGGTGAACACTTACAACTCCATTACTGGCTTTTGTCATTACAAGGTAAGAATTCAATTCATTTATTTTTATTATTTACTATATTATTCATAGATATTAATAATAGCAGTTACCCACCGCATTGCAAGCAATTTCATAGGTTTTACACCTGTATGAGCAGTTCTGGTTCAATGTTGAATTTACCACGATCATGAAAATATGTCACAAAGTTTATATTTAAGGTAATTTTAATTTACATAGGTCTTATGATTTTTTTTCCAAAGCTGATTTTGCCTTCCGATCATGAAAATATATATACATACACAGCTCTGGAAAACCTACTTTGGTCAAAAAACAACTTACATAGGTTTCTTAACAGTCTTTAAATGTACAGTAAAAGTGAGACTAAAAGTTCTCATACATATGTACCGCTAGCAGTTACCCGCTGCTTTGCACGCAATTTAGTACGCATTGTACGTGTATGACCACTGCTGGTTCGAGTGAGTTATATTTCCGACGCCAATGTTGAATTTGCCTTGTTGGCACGATCAAGAAAATATGTCAAATAGTTTATAATTAAGGCCAATGTAATTTACTTCTTTCTTAGTATGTTTTATTCCATAGTTCATTTTGTTTTGTTTCCCGATCAAGAAAATATATATATATATATATATATATATATATATATATATATATATATATATATATATATATATATATATATCACAGATCAGGGAAGTCTACTTCTGTCAAAAGTGAATTGAGATAAGTTTTGCATCAGTCTTTAAATTTATAGTAAAAGTTTCTTAAAGTTTTAGAACATTTAGAGCTGGATTTGGTACATTAGTCGTAAAGAACAGTCCAGCTAAATTTGACCTAGCGCAGTTTTTATGAACTGCTTCAAAGGGAATATTCAGATCCAAATTCTGACCTTATGTTTTAGGACATTTTCTAAGGTAGATTAGTACGTACCTAATCGCTAGATTCTGAAATAACTTTAAAACTTATGGTTACTCTTTAGACAGTTTACTCACTATAAATGTAAACAAATTTAAAACAATAAACAATGTTTACACAGAACGGTTCATTATATTTGACAGACTCATTCAATTCATATTACTCAACTTTAGAGACCAAGATGCGATTTTTCACTACTTTAAAGCCAGTGGGACGTAGTCCGGAGGGATTCTCGAAATAAGAGGAGGCCTATACTCGTTTTCATCCCAGAAACCGTAAAAATGTCCATGTAAAATTTCAGTACAATCGGTTGATTACTTTACGTGTGAAAACAAAACAAACGAACAAAGGCAATTTAGCATTTATAATATTATTAGGATTTAGAAGAAGTCCTCGGCTTAGTAACCATTATGTAACGCAAAATTAATAATTACGCACACGGCTCACGGAAAATTGGTTTCGTTGCTGAGACAGGCCAATTCGTCTCGCGTATATCACTTATACCGAGTCACTTGTAACTCAGCCACGCAAATAAAAATGGAGTGCTTTGCGTGATGACTGTTTTATTTTACTTGATGACTATACGCTCTACCATAATTCGTATAAATGTCAGTTAAGTATAAATTATAAGCATATTTTCATATTAAGCTTACACGGGCGTTGTTATATTTTAAACAATTATTATTATAAAATTAAGTTCTATATTGTAATATATGTATATATTTTTTTATGATAAAAGTAATAAGTTTATGTTAATTTTACCATTATTATTTTTAGTTTGGCATATTCTTTTACATAGATATCAAATCTCTTTTTAAAAGGCGTTGTTCTTTCAATTTAATATAAGAATTTTATTTAATTGTCGTTTTACCGAGGGGGTAACCTTAGCATAGAGTTCCCTTATAATTGGGCTTCATGCCTGTAAGGGCTATTTTGCGGGAATTTACAAATTTATAATACATATTTTAGTAGTAATTATTGTGAGTTGTAAGTAATTATTGTATATTTATGAACTGTTTCAATCATGTATTATTTGTTTCATTTCATTTGAAGGAAAATTTGTTTTTATATTTCTGCAATAAGAGAGTTTTCTATTCTATTACTACATCCAAGTTTTTTACCAAAGAACACTACAGTCTTGAGAGCGATTTAAGTTTTTACTTAAGTGCCGATTATTTGCTTCGAAAACTCTACCCCAAGAATGGGAGCTCAATCTCTTGCACTTATAGAACCTAGAACTTACTTTACTGCATATTGTTAGAACTAGTTGACCCAAGATACCCTCGAGAGCTTCTTGTGAGAGATACTTTAGATGTTTTATAACTACAACTTTATGTTACTATAATGCAATAGACGAGAGCAGCTGATATTGTAATTTATTTAATTCACATATATAACTATATCATCCTTTACAGTCGTAATGACTAGTGGTATGTTAAAAGACAAACTACACAATTAATTATGACAGCCAGGTCCATATTTTTTATTAGTTTCAATGCAACATTAATATTTTTGATTAGTACATAAATTGTAGTTTTATAAATAAAATGAGTTGTTTTAAAATTTTGAAGAAAGGTGTTTAAGACATTTCATTGATTTTGCAAAAAATCCAGTATACAAACAAGGAAATGTGTAAATTACATTGTGCAACAAAGACTAAGAAAAAATAGGGTTGGTTTTGTTGATAAACATAAAATTATTGAACTTTTTAAGGTTTCCATAACAATTCCTGCCTTTCCCAGTTTTTCCACGTATTACATATCGTTAGACACTCTGACCGATCATTGTCAAAGTATTACTGGAATGATTACGTTTCTGGTGGTTTTCAAATATTTCAGTAAACCGCATTTAAAATGTATAAAAATAAAATATACCGTACTTCATTAATACTTTTTATAGCATAATCATATACCTGTAAGTACGTTATAGCAACGAGTAACGATAACAAAGGTTAGGTTTCATACGGATTTAACCCCCTTCTTTACTACAGTGAGGCGTACGCTACTGACTGTATTTCCTTTCGGCAAATTTCTGAGATGCTCGGTAGTTCCGATACTGCCATTTCTGGCCTGTGGTACATCGCAGTCGAAACCTAAAAAAAGTACAGTAATAAAACGTGAAAGTGTCATTCGCGTGTTGTATTTGAAAGAAATCATTCCCACAGTTTGACTTTTGTAATAATATTTTATGTATCATGTGTTGCCAAAATTATACTACAGTATTTTATATATATATATATATATATATTTAAGCTATAGTTTTTACGTGTATCTTTGTGTCCATTTACTGGTTGTATAGGGCAGATTAATTTGAATAACAGATGTTAAAAAAAGTGAAAGACCTACTAGCCTAGCCTGTCCTAAGCTGTACGCACCAGCTAAGCTGTGTGTGAGTCACCTGGCTCGGCGTGGGACCCGCTCGGCAATTTTCGGTGGCGTTCGGTAAGTTCCGAACCCCTACACAACAACTAAGCATTACCCTCCCTACACCAGAGCTCCCTGTGGATTTTTGAAATATCGTACTGTGATTTCTGGCCTGGGGTACAGCGCACCCTTAGGTTCGCTAGTTATGCGGTGCTTATCTACTTGTCCACTTCACGCGCTGACATAAAATATTGTAATGAAAAATAAATGTTTCTAATATTTAATGGGGAGTGAATCAGATCTGAGCAATTCGCCTGAGAAAGAGATGAGGTTGCGGATCCCGAAAAGTAGTGTTACTGATATTGTTTATCACAGGACGATGGTAAATGTCCGGGAAAATGTTTCCTTCACATTTTCTGTGTTTGTATCAGAATCATCTGTATTAAATCACTTCACACAATGAAGGCAAAACCCCCACATTACTATTTTATATTACCCGATATCCCAGGAAGTTTTATTACAACGTCAACCTGAAATAAGAGCCAGTGGTACTTCTGTTTACCTTTTGACCCTCTTAGCAATGAATACTACATTGATACGTAAACATGTTTACTGCCGATTCAAAATTATTATAGCGCTAAATCATAATGCATCCACTAATATTAAAACGGATTAAGTATTCCGCCACTCTGGCCAAAAATATTTCAAGTGTTACAGAAATTGTTGGAGCTATTCATTAAAATATGATGGAATGTTACAGAGAAATGTGTTTATTTTATTATTACTCATAATAACTGTTTCACGCAACGATTCCAGAACCACAAAACATTTATCAGCTCGAGTATGTGATTATTTTATCGCTGTAACAATTAACATATAATTGATCGAATCATAAATGCTTCTCGTAAATTCATAAATACGAGCCAGTGCCAATTTTGTTTAAATGTTTAATCTCTTAACAGTAAACATTGAAATAATGTGTAGTGTAAGCATTTATATTACGAATTCAAAATTATAATTGAACTTCATTGTATATAATCATGAATGTTCCCGCTAAGATTAGTATGAATTCCACACTCTTGCCTAAAATAGTTCGTTTTTCAGTCTCCGATTTCAGGACACCATGCTATTTAAAATCAAAATTTAAAATATTCTGTAGTATATTAAAGGATTTTAATATCTTCTAATGATCAAAGGTTATTTTCATATTGTTATTTTGTATTTAAAAACCTAAAAACTAGACAGTAGCTCTTAGATCCACAGAGTAACAGGAACATGTAAATTAATTTATAATTATAGACAAATAGAACTAATAAACTCATGCTACTTCTATGTTTTGATTACTTTTTCGTCTTTGTTTGTAATATCCTCATTAACACTCTGTTTTGTTTTCCTAGAATTACATTTAACAGTATGTCCCGATATTCTCAAGCAGAAACAATACACATACTACTGCTATATTTCTCTGTATTTGTAATATCCTCATTAGTACTCTGATTTGTTCCCCAGAAGAAGATGTAACAGTAAGTTCCGGTATTCTCAAGCAGAAACAATACACATACTACTACTATATTTCTCTGTATTTGTAATATCCTCATTAGTACTCTGATTTGTTCCCCAGAAGAAGATGTAACAGTAAGTTCCGGTATTCTCAAGCAGAAACAATACACATACTACTGCTATATTTCTCTGTATTTGTAATATCCTCATTAGTACTCTGATTTGTTCCCCAGAAGAAGATGTAGATGTAACAGTAAGTTCCGGTATTCTCAAGCAGAAACAATACACATACTACTGCTATATTTCTCTGTATTTGTAATATCCTCATTAGTACTCTGATTTTTTCCTCAGAAGAAGATGTAACAGTAAGTTCCGGTATTCTCAAGCAGAAACAATACACATACTACTGCTATATTTCTCTGTATTTGTAATATCCTCATTAGTACTCTGATTTGTTCCTCAGAAGAAGATGTAACAGTAAGTTCCGGTATTCTCAAGCAGAAACAATACACATACTACTGCTATATTTCTCTGTATTTGTAATATCCTCATTAGTACTCTGATTTGTTCCTCAGAAGTAGATGTAACAGTAAGTTCCGGTATTCTCAAGCAGAAACAATACACATACTACTGCTATATTTCTCTGTATTTGTAATATCCTCATTAGTACTCTGATTTGTTTCCTCAGAAGTAGATGTAACAGTAAGTTCCGGTATTCTCAAGCAGAAACAATACATACTACTGCTATATTTCTCTGTATTTGTAATATCCTCATTAGTACTCTGATTTGTTCCTCAGAAGAAGATGTAACAGTAAGTTCCGGTATTCTCAAGCAGAAACAATACACATACTACTGCTATATTTCTCTGTATTTGTAATATCCTCATTAGTACTCTGATTTGTTCCCCAGAAGTAGATGTAACAGTAAGTTCCGGTATTCTCAAGCAGAAACAATACACATACTACTGCTATATTTCTCTGTATTTGTAATATCCTCATTAGTACTCTGATTTGTTCCCCAGAAGAAGATGTAACAGTAAGTTCCGGTATTCTCAAGCAGAAACAATACATACTACTGCTATATTTCTCTGTATTTGTAATATCTTCATTAGTACTCTGGTTTGTTCCCCAGAAGAAGATGTAACAGTAAGTTCCGGTATTCTCAAGCAGAAACAATACATACTACTGCTATATTTCTCTGTATTTGTAATATCCTCATTAGTACTCTGATTTGTTCCCCAGAAGAAGATGTAACAGTAAGTTCCGGTATTCTCAAGCAGAAACAATACATACTACTGCTATATTTCTCTGTATTTGTAATATCCTCATTAGTACTCTGATTTGTTCCCCAGAAGAAGATGTAACAGTAAGTTCCGGTATTCTCAAGCAGAAACAATACATACTACTGCTATATTTCTCTGTATTTGTAATATCCTCATTAGTACTCTGATTTGTTCCCCAGAAGAAGATGTAACAGTAAGTTCCGGTATTCTCAAGCAGAAACAATACATACTACTGCTATATTTCTCTGTATTTGTAATATCCTCATTAGTACTCTGATTTGTTCCCCAGAAGAAGATGTAACAGTAAGTTCCGGTATTCTCAAGCAGAAACAATACATACTACTGCTATATTTCTCTGTATTTGTAATATCCTCATTAGTACTCTGATTTGTTCCCCAGAAGAAGATGTAACAGTAAGTTCCGGTATTCTCAAGCAGAAACAATACATACTACTGCTATATTTCTCTGTATTTGTAATATCCTCATTAGTACTCTGGTTTGTTCCCCAGAAGAAGATGTAACAGTAAGTTCCGGTATTCTCAAGCAGAAACAATACATACTACTGCTATATTTCTCTGTATTTGTAATATCCTCATTAGTACTCTGGTTTGTTCCCCAGAAGAAGATGTAACAGTAAGTTCCGGTATTCTCAAGCAGAAACAATACCATACTACTGCTATATTTCTCTGTATTTGTAATATCCTCATTAGTACTCTGGTTTGTTCCCCAGAAGAAGATGTAACAGTAAGTTCCGGTATTCTCAAGCAGAAACAATACATACTACTGCTATATTTCTCTGTATTTGTAATATCCTCATTAGTACTCTGGTTTGTTCCCCAGAAGAAGATGTAACAGTAAGTTCCGGTATTCTCAAGCAGAAACAATACTACTACTGCTATATTTCTCTGTATTTGTAATATCCTCATTAGTACTCTGGTTTGTTCCCCAGAAGAAGATGTAACAGTAAGTTCCGGTATTCTCAAGCAGAAACAATACACATACTACTGCTATATTTCTCTGTATTTGTAATATCCTCATTAGTACTCTGGTTTGTTCCCCAGAAGAAGATGTAACAGTAAGTTCCGGTATTCTCAAGCAGAAACAATACACATACTACTGCTATATTTCTCTGTATTTGTAATATCCTCATTAGTACTCTGATTTGTTCCCCAGAAGAAGATGTAACAGTAAGTTCCGGTATTCTCAAGCAGAAACAATACACATACTACTGCTATATTTCTCTCTGTATTTGTAATATCCTCATTAGTACTCTGATTTGTTCCCCAGAAGAAGATGTAACAGTAAGTTCCGGTATTCTCAAGCAGAAACAATACACATACTACTGCCATATATCTCTCTGTTTTTAATATCCTCATTAGTACTCTGATTTGTTCCCCAGAAGAAGATGTAACAGTAAGTTCCGGTAGTCTCAAGCAGAAACAATACACATACTACTGCTATATTCTCTCTGTTTTTAATATCCTCATTAGTACTCTGGTTTGTTCCCCAGAAGAAGATGTAACAGTAAGTTTCCGGTATTCTCAAGCAGAAACAATACATACTACTGCTATATTTCTCTGTATTTGTAATATCCTCATTAGTACTCTGGTTTGTTCCCCAGAAGAAGATGTAACAGTAAGTTCCGGTATTCTCAAGCAGAAACAATACACATACTACTGCTATATTTCTCTGTATTTGTAATATCCTCATTAGTACTCTGGTTTGTTCCCCAGAAGAAGATGTAACAGTAAGTTCCGGTATTCTCAAGCAGAAACAATACATACTACTGCTATATTTCTCTGTATTTGTAATATCCTCATTAGTACTCTGGTTTGTTCCCCAGAAGAAGATGTAACAGTAAGTTCCGGTATTCTCAAGCAAAAACAATACACATACTACTGCTATGTTTCTCTGTGTTTGTAATAATCTCATTGTAACCTTTATTTTCTTCCTAGAAGTACATTTAACAGTAAGGTCGAGTATTCTCAAGCAGAAACAAGGTTCTGACGAACTCTTAAGAACTTCACTTAAGACCGGTGAAGTAAAAAGTTACAATACAGTTCAAACATTGATAGCAAAGTTTCTACTAATTCTTTAACACTCTTTCTATCCTTTGAGTTACTTTGTTAAATAAAATACAAACTATGTAAACAACGTATTTCTTTTCATATATTGTTGTTAAAATCTCTTTCAATGTATGTAAAATTAACACTAACATTTTTCAAAACCAATATATATATATTATTAAATTGTATAAATGGCAATTGCCTTATTTTATACTTTATAATTTGGTCTTCCGATCCTATGTTAGTTTGCTTATTTAAACGCATATGTGACAGATACGGCCAAATACAAAATAATTGAATCGGAAAAAGTAAGCGCTCTGTGGTGTAATGGTAGCACATTCACCCGGCAAGTGAGAGATCCGGGTTCGACTCCCGGCGGAGCAAGTACTTTTTGCGATTCAATGTTTATTGAAATTAAATAAGTCAATTGCCATTTATACAATTTAATGTAAATAAAAGTCGTTTGACAGGTATTTGGTCTTCCGATCCTATGTTAGTTTGCTTATTTAAACGCATATGTGACAGATACGGCCAAATACAAAATAATTGAATCGGAAAAAGTAAGCGCTCTGTGGTGTAATGGTAGCACATTCACCCGGCAAGTAAGAGATCCGGGTTCGACTCCCGGCGGAGCAAGTACTTTTTGCGATTCAATGTTTATTGAAATTATATATATTATTATATATATTATTAACTTATTTTGTAAATACATATTTACTGTCTATATTATATTAAATAGATTTTATCATAGTTATAAATGTATTTTTCTTAAGCTGGCCATTTACTTCATTTAATTTTGATTGCACGACAGATTAACTGAGGTCCCAGTGGAAGAAGTAGATAGGTTTTGCAGCAAATGAATTATGAATATGATTTTTTTTAATACAGGATTCCAACTACATTTTTAGAAAATATTTTTTAGGCCCATGAATACTGGAGTTGTATTTTTTAAGTTTAAACGGCCGCCATATTGGAACATAATAGCGTACCAACCTGAACAACTAACTTAGCTAAGTATACTTCATAAGATAACGTTTTCTATCAAGTTTGGATTTCTTTCAGTATCGCCAGTTTGGTAATCGTAAGATTCTTATGGGGTTTACAAATATTCCAAATGTCTAAAATAGATCAAACATGTTTTTATTTCTTTTAGGAAATGTTGTATCCAACACATTTCCAAATGTGTATCCAAAAATTTTTACTTCACATAACGTAGCTATGGTGAGAAGGGTTTGTTTAATGTGGGTGATGGGATTAGCTCCAGTTCACACCCCTCTTAGTGAATCATCTCGATCCTTACGCTATCACAGACTTAACTCAAGGAATCTGAAGTCATATTTGTCTGAAGAGATAAAAAAGCCGACGACGAAGAAGTCTCTGACAGCGTCAGATTCCAGACGCTTAGTGCAGACGCTTAGTGAAAAAGGTGAACAGGAGCTAAACTCTAAATTCACTTTTTTATTTTTCTATAGCTCCTTTAATAAATCAGTTGTGAAATTTAAAACATTTTGAACAGCTATTTTGCTATTCAAAAATCTTATCCAAGATGCCAAGATGAACAAATAAAACTTGGGGTATTTTGGACTCTGGAGCTCATGTTCGGTAAAGCTATGTATAAATGTTTAGGTAACTGCTGCCATGAGAACAATTGTCAGCAATAAGCTAATTTTGTTTAAAAAAACTACCTAAAAATGTTAGTTATATTGAAGAGAAACATAATGATGATGGCTTTTGTCAGTGCTGTATGAATTACTGTTTCTATCTTATAACAAGTAATTCCTTTGTACTAGAATATATTATTTTTAGAGAAATATTTCCAATCTTCATATTTTCTACTCAGTACTTATGGCTACATCAAATCAGATGGCAGTAAGTAGGTAATTATAATTTTACGTATTCTGTATATATAAGAGCTCTGCCCAAATTTAAATGAAGATTTATCAAATTGAAGATAGGTGTAACTGTTTTTTCTCTAGTATTTTTTTTAATATTTTGGTACTAAAATGTAATATTGATGCTACAAAAATGTTAATTTTAAAGTCTGTTCAAATTTAAATGTATTAGCTTAAGAATTCACTGCAAACATGTTATAAAATTGTAGGTACATAAATTGTTATTTTTTACTATTTTTAAGAAATATCTTTTAGGGATGATATAAAAGTGACGTTTTATATATGCTTATCTTTTACCTTGAATATATGCATGTTAATTAGAAAATTTATCATTCAACAAAATTTAAGTGTGTATATTGCCTTGGCCAATTTAGACAAGATAAAGTATTTCCTCATCTATTTTAGATAGATTAAATCGGTTTTGTCCTAGATAATTTTTATTGCAGTTACGTACTATGATAGCTTAAGTTTTCATACAAAATTATTTCAAGCGCTATAACAATTCTATAATTTCTGGAAATAAAATTTTATTTTTGCTCATATTTTCTACAGGTAAGCAACAACTTGTGTTATGTATTCTAACTGTGTTCAGATAAATTTTAGGGTTAGTATGTTTTCGTTTTATTACTCAACACATAACTTACCTACAGCGTTCAGTCCAATGACAGGAAAGTGCATTCACCTGCACATCATTATCATAATGGCATCTTCTGTCAACAAGTTAACGCTAATTATACTCCACCATAATTATTGTCTTACACACTTCTGTTGACTTATTTATGCGCTGCTATTTTAACCACCTAAAACAAGAGCGAAACGTCGACTGTATACTGAACTCTGTTATCAAAGACTATGATGTTTGTTCGTTTGTTCTCGTGTAGGGGTTTCCACCGTTATCGCCTCCTCAACCGAGGCTCGCTATGCAACCAGAATATTTAACGCTTATCAAAGCTATGGTTGATGGTTTACTAGCTCACATGAAAGCCGTCATACTGTTGACCGGCCGGCTAAACCCATTATTAATTGAGGATCAGGTAGCGGAACAATTCCATATGTTTAAAGCCTGTATTGCAGAAAACCTGCAATACAGTTGCAGAAAACCTTCTCTTTCACAACTTATATTAAATAAAAGTAAATAAATCAGTAATAAAAACAGTATTGTTCATAAAGAATCTTGGAGCATTGGAAAAATTTAATTTAATATCACTAATAAATGAATTTACATTTTGCAATATTAATTTTATTCTTGCGAGGCCTTTCAGAATCAATGATCCTGTCATCAGTCAACTGCAAAAATTAATAAATACTTACTTTTTTCTAAATACTAGATATTACAACAATATACGGTAAAGGATTTGGAAATGTGGTTAGCCAATATAAAATATTTAAACATAATTACATTATAATTTTCTTATAAACTAAGATGAGAGTAGAATTGAATTTTGAATATGTCCGCCTATCATTATCGATAAGTTTTACTTGAATTTTGTTAATGTAAAATTTTTCCCAAGCGTTTAAGTGTATTGTGTTAGTAACTTTTTTCAGTAATAGTTGTATTACAAATGTTGTGTCCAGATTCAATACAGTGATTCGCAATAGCAATTTTTCAGTTCCATATTTTATATGTGCAAAGTATTCTTTGAATCGTGTCTTGATGTTTCTTTTTGTTTGGCTAATGTACAATTTCTCACGACGCTGCATTTAATTTAATCAATTCCTGATTTGTTTTCGAATGAGTTTTTTCCTTGTGATTTCCTAATGTTTGTGATAATTTATTGTCTGCTTTAAACGTGATAGATTTGTAACAGTTTTCTTAATTGATTTGAAATATTTCTGTATGCTTGTTCAAATGAATTCTTGTTTGTTATCTTAAAGGGTTAGTAATGTTGTTCGAGATTTTCTTGTTTTTTATTTCATTGATTTGTGTCAATAAGTTGTGTGGCGTAACCGTTAACAATAGCATCTTTTATGTAGTTTAATAAGTAGTTGTCGATAGAGAATGGTGTGTTTAAAAGTCTGTAAATCATCAAATTAAAACTAGCTCTGTTTTGTTGAGGTGGGTGGCTAGTTTTGTTCGCAAAAAATATATTTATATGCGTCAGTTTTTCTGTAAATGTCAAATTTTGATTGGTTTCTAATTACTAAAAACATCTAAAAATATTTAAAAGTATTGTACATGTTAATTATAGTTTCCAAAGCCAATGATCCAAATTTGCCTGCTGGTATTGATTACGTCTACTACGTCGATTATTAAAACACCCATTTTATATCAACACCAATCGCTAGAAAGTATGAAGGCAAACAGAACTTTTCTTGAGATAACCAATAATCCTTTTAATAACTTTTTGATAGAGTTCTCGTATAATTTATTTTTTATATTACCTTGGAATGTTTCAAAAATCACGAGTCTAGCTGTGAATATTATGGAAGTAAATTTTAATATAACCTTGTTTATTTCACTCTCTCTATAAACACGACTTGCAAACACGTGTGTTTGTAAACATGATAGCTACCGCTATTTCTGCTTGGTGCAAAGGAAACTTGGTTCGGTTCCCAAGTATTTTTGCAAGTTTCAAGATAGCGGAAGTTCGTATTCGGGAAACATTTCTGCCTCGACTTTATTACTTACGCATTTCTGTTTTATCTAAAGGTTTCAATTCGGTAGGCATTCATAATTACGAAAGGAAATGGTTACAATAAACTATTACAACGGGTGTCACAGAGCCTGTTTTAGTATTTGAATGGTTTTAGAATACTTAATCTTTCAAAACAATTTGTTACCCGGGTATATCTTTTGCTTTATTTTACAGTTTACAACAGCGAATTTTGAGAAATATATAAGATAAAACCACTTATATGAGTTTACAAAGCTTTCATAACTGCAAACAAACCTGGCATCGCTATTTCATATGTCCCGAGAAACATTCCATATATTAGAATGTTTCACTATAACAGACATATTCATTAATATCTAAAACCGTTCAGTCACAAACAATAGATTGTCTATAACAGTAAACGTGTGCTATGGTGATTGATTTTAATCATTCCATTTTATCAAGGTTATGAAGTATGTCAGGCAAAATTAAACTTTAATATATAAGATAATATTTATTCTTTACAGTTTTAGACGTGTCATTTATTAAAGAGTCATCATACTATCAAATGTATACAAATTGAATTTCAAATCTTATAGCTTAATGTTTCTTTAATGAGGAATTTCAAAATATCAGCCATGAATGGAATCTACCTTTTTTACTATACCAATGGTCATTTCAACTCATTTTTCCATCAACAAATATTTCATATGTATAATTTACTTTTCCGTACTTCAATATTTGAATAACAATACTATTTACAAAATCCTTAATCATATATATTATCATTATATTAAACAAATAATTTCGCATTGCATTTTATTAATCTCGCTTTAACTTCATTCTGTATTCCAACCATAAATTTAAACAATAAAAAATAAATAAGCTTCAATACGAATTAAATTTAAACTATTCAAAACTTTCCTATTTTCAAAGCAATTTTTAAATAATTTCTAAATACAAGATAACATGATATAATTCACAAAGCATGTTGCATTTGTATAAAAGTTCCAAGTTTTAAAGAGTGTAACTTTTCTCTTGTACCCTTTTCTTTTCTCTTTTGTGTTTGCCATGCACTACATTATAAGCGAATATCACAGGATCTGCCACAAAATATAACACAATCTCAAAGGCAGTGACAGTAAACAAACAACGGCTGTGGTTGAGTCTACACCATCTTCAAGGTGGATAGTAGCGTTTTTATATCTTTGACAATACAAGTCTAGACATACACAGCCAGTAAAAATGTTTTTGGGGACATCATTACAGGACGCAACTCTTTTTATTGGTATTTTTATCCTGTTTCACTTTATTTCAAAACATAACTGTGCCGTTGACAATCATTTAAACTGTAAAGCCATTCTATAGGTTTATGAATGTATAAGCAATCCGGATAGGATGTAAAAGAATATTAAATACAAACAAGTATTACTTAAAAAAGTTATGATTGATTTTATTAAAATGCATATATTACAAAAATATCTTTCGGTATTTCTAACTCAAAGTATGGACAGTTAATAATTCCCATCAAAATTATTTGCATCAACGGTTTTAAAAGAAGCTTTTGGTTTTTAAATGAAAATTCCACTGACATTTCCTCCTCCTAATACTTGCAATGGACTAATGACGCTCTATACTCTGCTTAACCAACATTAAACATTACGTAATAGAGCATTATCGATCAGAATATTGCATCATTATAATGCAAAGTTTTGATAGAAGTGAGGTGGTAGAGATAAAACCGCACCATTACTACAACAGATGTAACCACACAACCACCGCAACCAACTGATCACTGTGGTACAAGATTCCTGATCAAACTAATACATTTTGTACATGGACTGCAGCTATTGATACTTGCAACGGTAATAACAGGATGTTCATAAAATATCTTAAAACTGAATAAACATCAGTATACTTATAAAGGTCACATTTGTTAAAATATCATTCATTTTTACGAATAAAATATTTGCTTCTTATATTCTCTTCAGTTCAGTTTGTATACTATTATATTTCAAGCCTTCTATGTAACCATTTAATATTGAAGGGGCATCCTTTTCTCATCCATTTAAAAACAAATGTATAGAAATCATTACGTTCAAAAAAGAGAAGAAACTGACATCATATGTGATAGCCAACTTGTAATGCCTCGCGTAGAGTCAAAATGTGGTATAAAATATTGTTAAAAGTGATCATGGCGCATTCCTGAAGCAGTTTGCCACAGCCGTGAAGGTGACTGCACAAAGAGCATCGTGGTGAGCGATGTTGAAGGTGACGTTAATTTGATCAGCCTGAACGGATAAGGATAGGAGACGCAAGTGGAGTCACTTCTACTTTCACCTGAATCAGTTCCTGAAGCAGTTTGCCACAGCCGTGAAGGTGACTGCACAAAGAGCATCGTGGCGAGCGGTGTTGAAGCTGACGTCAATTTGATCAGCCTGAACGAATAAGGATAGGAGACGCAAGTGGAGTCGCTTCTACTTTCACCTGAATCAGTTCCTGAAGCAGTTTGCCACAGCCGTGAAGGTGACTGCACAAAGAGCATCGTGGCGAGCGGTGTTGAAGCTGACGTCAATTTGATCAGCCTGAACGGATAAAAACAGGAGAGGCAAGTAGAGTCGCTTCTACTTCCAGCCGAACCAGTTTCCAGAAGTTTCTTCTTGTCATTATACACTCGTAGGTCTCCAATTAATATAAAGAACACTAACTAGATATTGGAAATATTCAGCTCCATATGAGGTTTCGTGATCAGTTACCTTGATGCGAGAGGCAGTGTTTACTCTCTTTTCAGTAAAACACATCATACCTGGTACAAACATATTTTCAGTTAGTTATAATAAATGTAGAATTACTATTTTGGTAGATGAAATTTTTTTATTCCAAATGAATGAGCAATATCACTTGTAATGAATCGCGCAATAATGGTCAGATGCGGGTCATGTTTTCAGGTAATAATTGTGGTCCCGTAAACGATCACGTAATAGATGAACATGATACCTCTCTTGTAATAATAATGAATGGCATTTTCCATCGTTATATGTTACGAAAGAGCATTACGTTTCGATTGTATTCTACTCTCTTCTTCAAGTGACAAATGTCCAAAATCCTACTATGCTATCATATTATCCTCCGTCAATTACAAATTACAATTACAAAATTATCCGTTAAAGAATAAATGCTATTTCGCAATCAGGTTAAACTTTTTCTTTGTTTCAATTTTGTTACTAGTGAGAAATTATTTGAAGCGATACCAGGATTTCTGATACGAGCTATCTCTATTGATTATTATAAAGTATAAAACTGCGTTTCGAGGATTTAAATCTATCCTTTTCTTTAGGTAAAATAATCTTAAGATGCTAGTTAACTGTATATAGAAAGTTAAAAATTTTAAAATTAATCAATGTGTGGAGATGAACTCTCCACAGTCCAATTTGTTAACAGATCATAAAATTCCACTTACGTAAATGTATTCCATTTCCGCTTACTTTCCTCGTGCCTCAGGTTGTTGACCTCTCTACTGCCTCTACCTCGGTATCGGGCAACTCAATTTCTCTCTGTCAAAACGTCATTCTGGTTACATTTATCTCATGGTTAAACATGTCGGCAAATAGTAAAAAACAGATGAAACTAATTGGTAATCGGACAGAATATATTTCGAAGGTATAATATGACATTTTTCAGTATGTGAGGAAGTTATTTAGCATGAATGGTAAACCAGCTTTATACAAAACGTGAACATTCTAGCTTAACAGCAAGGTCGGGGTTTTTTATTGTGTTGTTTTGACTGGAATTACCGATGAATGGTTTTTGATGGACGGAGCATGCATCTCACATGTGTTAGATCAAATGTTTCTTGTATCAAGTCTCTCACTCTTGCTTTTCAGCTAATTACAAATATTATGTTGTCGATTTTATACTATATATGTGAAGAAAATAATTAATTAAAATTTGGATGGACGGAGTATGGATCTCACATATGATAGTTCAAATATTTGGGTCTTTTTCGTTTAAGGGCCAGCACCTTACTAACATACTATACCTGACTGACAGTGCATTTAATCGTTTTTGGTGTTATTAGTTCGTAGGGCAGTAGTCCAGGTACTACTTCTAGTATAAACTCGTCTTATCTTATCAGTGATAAACGCGCGCCGCTTATCTTTAGCCTGTAATGAAACCTGCGTTAGTTCTGTCTGAGTTTTGTGTTCAATAAAGTGTGGTGAGTTGATCTGGGCTTGGACTTTGCAAGCTCGAGTTAATTTTTTTTTTCTAAAAGAGCAAGCAGCGCAAAGCGCTGCGCAGCGGGCAAGCATCGCGTGATCTGAGTTTTGAATAGGCAAGCTAGGGTCTTTTGTGCTGGCCATTAAACGAAAAAGATCCAAATATTTCTTGTATCAAGTCTTGTCTGTCAGCTTTTTATAAATATTATATCGATTTTATACCATCTATGTGAAGAAAATAATGCTGTAATATGCAGTTTATTGATTTATACCATATAACTATAACAGTGCGCTAAAAACTTAATATCTTTAATCACGCAAAAATGAACGTATTCATGTGAGACACTGAATCTATACGCTATTTGTATAACTTGGCAGTTACAAGTGAACTCGTTTTGTTTATAATTTAGTGCGCGGGAATCTCGGGTTGCACTCGGAAATTGTATACATATATTTAACAAATAGCCACTATTAAGCTTAAATGACTAAGCGTTTAATTAAGCCACTATTAACACTTTGAGTGCCAATAGCGGATTTCCAAAAAGTGTTTGAGGGCCGACTAGATCGGCTTTTCGAATATTTACTATTCTGTTACTAAATTTGGACATATGTCATTACTCAAATTTTATTCAGAATAAGTGAAATAAACAAAGATTGTCTCTTTTGATTTATTTTTTACAGTTTGTAAAAGCTATTTGCAAAATATGATAGAAAACTTTTACGTAACTGTAGATTTTTAATAGTTTGCACTAATATACAAGAAAGTTCGTTCTCAGTATTACAGATAATTACTTTTTCGAAACTTTGTAAGTTATACTTGTTCCTGTTTACATAGGGAACAATGAGAAAGTTACATACAAATGTATGAATATCAAAGTCTTCCTTTACCAACACGTTAAGAAAATTAAAAAATTAACTTTTTTGTATAACATTTTAATTTAAAATTTTCAACAAATTTTAATCATCCAAATAAATAGTGTCAGGTTTAAGTCAAATTCTGCTTTTCCCCCAACAAAATAAAACAAAATCATCTAATTATGTTTATTTTTGAAAACTTTATGAATTACTTTGTGGAAAACTACACAAATACCAAAAATTAAAAAATTAAAACTCAGTTAAAAAAAGTATAGTTAACTTAGTTATACAGATACTTGATTTTTTTTAATTTGGTATGTTTCTTCCCATGTACATGAGGAAAAATAAAAAATTGCATACAAATAAATTAGGATCATAAAATCACAGTTTAGAATTCCAATTTAATTATTGTTTGTATTATTATTTATTTAAAACTAAACATGTTTTATAATTTAAACAACTATTATTAGTTACATCCTACTTTCTCCCCTACATAATAAAAGAAATCATCTTATTATATTTATTATTTAGATTATGAATTATTTATCAGAATAGTATACATACAATAAAAGAGTGCTTGCGCTGGCAGCGCTACCCACTCAATGTGTTTGGCACTCAAAGGGTTAACAACCTTAAATTTGGCTAAGCGTCTATTAGAGCCTTCCCCACAAGCTGATGGCTACAACAGATTTCTGTCCTTATGTAAGTTTATGTAAAAGTCTACATCTAATACCTCTATATCGAAATTGAAAATTGTAAACAGGTCCACTCGGAGTTCCTCGCCGGATCAGGATGATGCCCGCTGTTGGGATAACGCCTCCCGCCCTTACCAGCGGAGCGTGCGTTTACACTGTCGGCCACCCCTTTAATAAAAAAGTACAAATCTATGAATGCAATTTAAATTAATTGCCATTTAACCCTTTGAGTACCGGAGCATCGCTATTTGCGATCCTGAATTATATGCAAGAAATGCCAGAATCGCTATTTACAACTTCTGCAGTAAAACTTATATTTTATAAAGTATTTATCTAAATTGGCTCATTGACTATACATACGCATTCAAAAGGCTTCAACGTAACTTTTGATGAAGGTTTTGTTGCATTTTAGGTAGATTCTGATTTTTCCGGCGGTTGTAAAGAGAGTGCATCCTATTCAAGTTTAGAATCGACAGCGACAGGGACGAGCCATCACATGTTTTGTTTGCGCTGGTGTTTATTTAACAAATTATTGAAAGTTTTTTAAGTTTAAATGGGTTTGTAGTGTTAGTATCTTCATATTATTTTGTTTGTGTATGTTGTTCTAGTCTGTGTGTAAGTAGAACAATGACTTGACCGTGAGTTACGGTGATCATAAGCAGCTAATACTTTACTAAATATATTTGTATAGTTTTTAAGTTTTTTGTGTTTGTTCAGTGATATTTATAAACAATGAGTCGTAAAAACATGGCTGACAATGAAGACCTAGTATTGCAGGCATTACATTCAAGCATTCGCAGTGTAGACAATACACAGAGTGTCAGGTTATGTTAGAAACTTTCTAGTTTCGTAGCGGTTCATATTTTCATATTTATTTTCAAACTTTATTTATAAGTATAAAAAAAGTTTTTATGTCTTTTTGTAAAGAATTAAATAGAGTATAAGATAGCATAACTGAAAATGAAAAAATAAAATATTTCAATAACACTACGTTGTGTCAAAATAAAAAACAAAATGTTTTTGCCCATAAAGTTCTTGCTAATGTTTTATTTTATTGGTATAAAAACCTTAAATTACTAATGAATGTATTATATTGATAAGGAATACATATTTATCTACAAAACAAACAAAAAAACCAGGACATTATACCAATAAATATTTTTTTTATTAATTTTTAACCAGACCCTTGCAAAATCAGGCATTTTGGCTCGGCATTTTATGCATACTATTTAGCAAAACACCACGGCACTCAAAGGGTTAATACCTCAAACCATCAATAAAATTTGTTTATTTCCTCATACACACATAGCTTGCAATAATGTAAGTTTGGATTCATAATATTAATTTTCACAAGCTGCAAGCAATATTAATAAAATAATATGGGAAATTAATGAAAGTAAAGGGCACCACGGATACCATATGCTGCCACCAACTGAAGGTATATACGGATGTCCACGACAACACGTCATTGATTCTGGGATTCTTCCTTTTCGTGGAACTGGAACCTATCTAAGCTATTGATCATTCAATATCTCACTTCACTAGGAAATAATTAATCTTTAAAAAAGATCTACTAGTACTATTATCGACTATTTATTGAAATTCGCTAATGAAAATATCTTATAGAGTGATAGGACTCATACTATACCATTTATTCATGTAGTGTATTTGAAAATACAGACGTCCCACAGTGGAGTATTTGGCTCTGATTCGTGGCCAAAACTGTTTTGACGCTATTATTAATTTAGAAACGCTCCATTGTTATTTAAAACGTTATTTTTATACTAGTGTATGTATAGACTAAGGAAATTTCAATGAAAACAATGAATTTTTTAATTAAAAATTAGGAATTTATTTCTGAAGATGGTGGTTTAACTAAATTACCAAAAAGACAAATTTTTATGGCACTTTTATAAATTTAACAATGACTTAAAACTTTTTACAATTGTAGTATTTTGTATAAGAGCATCGTTTATGAGTTAAATTTTTAAATATATATTACAAAATTATAAATAAGTTAATTTTTTGTAAATTAATGGAATTTTACAATAGTTTAAAGTACATTCCGAGAATAAGTATTACAGAAAACAACTGTTCTTATATTTATTCTATAATATTATATTTATTTTATAACTCCTCACAGCTGTATTCCCCAGAACTGCTTCCTTCTCGCTCTTCACCAGTTTCCTCTTCTTCGCTGTTAACATCAAGAGAAGTTTGTTGTCTCCCTGGTACAAGAAGACTCAGTGTTTCGCTTGAAAATGGCTTGCTTTTCTTCCTTGCAATCTGGCGAGAACAGCTCAACAAGGGATCGCTACTTAAGGAGTAGTCTGTTGAGGACGTCTCTGTTACACATTTCGCGATTGAATTTTCTGGGCATATCGCATTCTGTACAACCTGAAATGTTTGTTTCGGGCTTCAGCTGCTTCCTCGGAAAGCTGACCAATTGGGAGGATAGCATTCTTTATGATAGTAGCTCCATGCATCAAAACTTTATGCATTGTTGGAGTCATCGGGTACCACCCATAAAGCTGTACATACAGCTCTGCTGTTTCACGAGTGTACCTTTGAAACTTGTCATCATCGATGGCGTGTCCGCTGGATATGGCTTCTAAAGATGACTTTAAGTTTTTTTATCAAATTTATGTCAATACCTTGTGATACGAGAAGCTGTATCTGGATCTGAGAAAAAAACGTCTTGACGTGTTCCCCATCGTTTGTGTTGCCGAATCCTTGTTTTGGAACATCGACAAGTAGTCCCATTTCTTCTTTGAAGGCTTGCTGAATCCTTTTTTTAGCTTCAAGTACTTTTTGTTTGGCATCTTTACTTCGTGCCTGCCAAGTCTTAAGACCAATCTTATAGCTTAAATGAAGAAGAGACTCAAAAAATCTAATTTCTTGTGTGAAGGACTGACAAGCCAAACTGTAATGCCTCTGTGTTTACATCATTTACCTTATTTAGGATGTTGAAGTCTTTAGATGTTAGACCACATATGTAGCAACGCATGGTAGATGTTACTCCTGTAGCAGCATTGCAGACTTTACCATCAACCATAGTTAATAACATCTTATGACTTATTTTAGCCACTCCATGTTGTGTAGGAAACTTCGGTGATGGTCAGATTTTCAGCTTGTTGTTCGATATACTTAATTTCTTCTGTAGTAATGTCAACTGTTTCGTGAACAAATCGTATGCGTATAGGTCTACAGAATCTTGTAGAAGATGGGGTTGGGTTTTGCCAAACCACTTTTGGTGTTGAACCTGTATTAGAAACCAACTGTAAAGGGACTAGTGAACTCTGAAATATATTGGCATCACTTTCATTATCACTATTGAATTTTTGTTTAAACTGTGACTGCTGGGATCCATCACAACCCCATTTAGATATTAATTCCAATTTGAGTTGTTCACTTAAAGTTAATCTATTTATGACTTTTCTTCTAAATATTTACACAATCTTAAAATAGTATGATCTAGTAAAGCCTGTAACTTGACTTCTGC
Organism: Homalodisca vitripennis; assembly: GCF_021130785.1. Classification (NCBI taxonomy): domain Eukaryota; kingdom Metazoa; phylum Arthropoda; class Insecta; order Hemiptera; family Cicadellidae; genus Homalodisca; species Homalodisca vitripennis. Next base: position 221,210,991 of record NC_060208.1, on the reverse strand, counting down.
TAATGTCTCCGTAACACAAATTGATTCGTCTTTGGGATAGCATTCTTTTTTGGCTTCTTTAACTAAAGAGTAACATGGATAAACATTTTTATTGTACGATCTTATAGTTTCGTACTGACTTTTTGTAAGTTCGGCATCTACTAACATAGACAGAGCTTGAGATGGTGAGTTTTTTCAAGGCTTGGTTTTTATCTAAATATCTAAGGGATTTTTTTAAATTTTGATGCTTTTGTAGGCGTTTCAGTAATCTTTTTTATAAGATCAGCTGCATTTGTATTACCTGACGCTCTTTGGGTCATAGAAGCAGCATAGACCAGTTCTTCAGGAGTTGATTGGTGTCTAAGCTCTTCAGTTTTCCTACGCTTTGTCCTATCACTACATGAATTAAAATCCTTTTTCAGGTCTTCCAGAAGAACATGGAGAATAGTTTGGAACTTTTACTGTTCCCTTCAACCAGTCTTCATTTTTTATGCAAAAATCTATCCTCTTTGTTATTACTTGAAGCCCACCTTTTTTTTAAATCGGACTTAAAATATCTTAGAGATCGATTTAGCGTTCCTCTTACCTCTTCGGGACACTTGCATATATCAGCAACTCGGTTCTCCATGTAGTGAAGTCTTTCTTCCATTAACCTGCTTGGAGATTCTTTTACCAGGTCATAAAGAAAACTGCGGGAGATTTCCTTTTCCATTTTGAAATCTGAAAAAATAAATCTTTTTTAGTCATAATTTTAAACGAATCCTGCATATTAAGGAATGCAATTTATAATACACTACTGTATTTTACAAATGTAATTTTGAAGGAACCGACTTTAATTTTTCTATAATATCCAGTTTGCCATTTGCATATTTAATTTTATTGTTGTGAATAACAAAATAAGCTAAATTAACTGCATTTAAAATTTTTAAGTTTTTTTTAAGAAACATACAGTTCTTACATATAAAGTCTAAATTAAAACGAATAAGCAAGCAGCATTATAAAAGGATGCAAATTTCCTTTTAACTATTGTGTTATATGTTACAGAGGCTGACCACAACGTACATTTCAGGAAAAGTATTTTTTTCCTAAAATTCATTGACCCATTTAAAATGGTTTAAATTGAAATGGCTACAATATGCAATGTATTTTATTTCTCTTATAGTTTCTTTGTATACTAAAAAAACAAAACTGTATATAGCAAAATGGCCGACAAGCCCCGACAAATATACTATTGCATTAGTAAAATAAAATATAAGTGTTTTTTTATGAGAAATTTTATGAGTTTTCGCTCAATTTCATGGTTCCTAATGATAAATACTACAAATAAAAATCAAAACATAAGGTACTTACCTACGTTCAAACGACCACCAATTTTCAAATCAATATGGACGATGTTGATAGCAATAAATAAATAAAATATAACGCTGTAATTAGTAGAGCAAAATCACGTCCAATCCACGGGAGTGCAGAACTCGACTGGCTGTCACTGGGACCGGATGTGACTCACGCTTCTGAGACAGGCGATACTCGACGCGCCAATTAACTACCTTCCCAACGACACCAAACACATTATTGTTTGGTAAATTTTTATTTTAAACCTTTTTGGCCAAGTTTTTGGGTCAAATACCCCACTGTCCGTCCTACAGAAAAATATCCTAAACTTCATTATATTACAATTTAATAAAAATTATAGCTGCAAAGTGTACTTTACAAAGGGTTTATGCTTATAGTTAATGTTATAACAAGGTTGGAGTAAATCCCACCTCGTTCGCGTAACAGACTGAGGTGACGTTGCATGCAAAATATCAAGTATACAGTTCACTTCGTTCTCAGGATTCCCTGTTGACAGATAGATGGTCAACCACACATTTTGTTTACCTTTTTAGCATCCAAAAGAAACATTTCGTCACCCTACTGTGTGACAGGCTTCAATGACGCTCAGCCACATTCCATGGTTGGACATGCACCAACATAGAACTTGTTCTTGTCCATTTTTTTCATCTGTAAAAAGAAAACCTAATTATTTTACATTAATAACCACTACGAAAATTGTTATTTGAATATAACATTTCTACTTACACAAAATCCCACGCAGAACGGTATTTTTGAACACTAAAGTATAGAAACACAATTAAGTAATACGGCAAATATTGAAAATGCCGCAGGAATAACGATTCAGAGCCTTAAATAACCTGCATTAGCCTCCGATCACCCAAACATATAAAGGGAAATTATTAAGGGTCAACTGTTCTACTCTATTGTAGTCGACTTCCAGATAAACCGCTGTCTTTCTGTACCATTAACTTACCTTCGCGGATCCTTTCTTGGAAAAAATTACATTTTTAAATTACCTATGCATTAACAGTTCTACTCATAAAAGTATTTTTGTGTAACCTTTCTCCCATAATAGTTTATTTATTAAATAAAATGTAGCAGATATTTCAGGCATGCCCATATTTCACCCTTTCTTTTATGAAAAAAGGAATATAAATGAAATTATAAATGTGGTGATTGTCTTTTTGTACTGGAAATAAGCTACATTTATCGTTGGGTACGTTACACCAGATCATTTGGATGTTACGCCTAGAGATAATAAAATACGGAAAACAGAGAAGTAATTCTTTCAAATACGTGGGAGACGTTGTTTTTACAAAACAGTTTGGTTACACAGGAGCATTTATAGAGTGAGAAAACTTTGAAGGATGGTATAGAGTGAATCAGCTAAGTATTTTAAATATATACCCTCTTTATAAGCTAACGTGCTTTAATTCACAAATTTACCTCAAAATAACTTTCTACATTTCTAATTATAAATCTTGTTGAAGTAAAGTATATTGAGGTAAATTTTCAAGAAAATTTCTAGTACTAAAATCATAGCTATTAGTTTTTTATTTGCACTTCTGTTTCTTTAGATGCAATATGAAAACAAATTTCGTTAGTGAACTTCCGATATTCACAGTGTGCTTGGTAAATTACTGAGAGAAGTGCGTAAAATATCAGTTTCAGAATTATCTTGAAAAACATAATTTTTTGTCGATATCGCAGTTTGGATTTAGGCCAGGTAAAAATACTTCTGACGCACTCTTTGATATTAATAAAATTATAACCGAATATTTAAAGGAAAAATTATAAATCATTACTTGTTTTTATTGATTTAGCCAAAGCTTTTGATTCCATAGATAGAAATTTGTTGTTTAATAAATTGGAATGTATTGGAGTCCGGGGAGTGACCTTAAATTGGTTTTTAAAAGTTATTTGAGTGGTCGAAATCAAATTGTTAATATTGATAATATTAGTAGTGAACCACTGGAAGTAAAGTACGGCGTGGTTCAAGGAAGTACGCTGGGTCCGTTGTTATTCCTAATCTATATAAATAACTTAGATAAATTGAATATTACGGGAAAGCTTCTCTTGTTCGCTGATGATACGGTTGTAATTTTCAATGGTAAAACTTGGCATGATGTATACGACACCGCTTCTCGAGAATTTAAATTTATTATATACATGGTTTTGTGATAATATTTTATCGATGACTGTTGGTAAAACTAAATGCTTGCCTATTGCATTACGCACCGCGAGCGAGCCACCTGCTGATTTTACGGCTGTTATTGCACTCATGCGGAGACTTGTATAATACTACCTGCAATTGCCAGCTGATTGAGAGGGTGGACCAGTATAAGTATCTAGGTGTAATAATTGATTCAAAACTCAGATGGGAGCCTCACATTAATAGTTATAAAGTCTAAATTAAGAAAATTTATTTACATATTTTATCAATTAGGCCAAATTCTAAATTATAATGAGATAAAAACAGTCTATTACTCGTATGTACAATCAGTTTTACAGTATGGTATTATCGCTTGGGGAGGGGGCTTACAGGACCATATTGGAACCACTAAACGTTATTCAAAAATCTATAATTAAGGCAGCGCTTAATAAACAAAGGCATTATTCATCAAACTTGTTATTTAGGAAAATGATATTTTTACAATTAGGCAATTATTTATTAGGAATGTACTGGTCTACACCTACTCTCATAAAGATGTCGTCCTCACCCCTATTGCTCACGGTTACCCGACCAGGAACGCTGTGAGTGTGGGGTTGCAGGTCCTGTCATTAAACTGTCTATTAACCTTACGAATGCCTACTACGTCGCCAACACGCTTTACAGACAATTGCCCTCTGTGATAAGGGACCTGCAGGACGAGCCTGTCAGTGGCTTCAAGCGGCTGGTTACTGCCTGGCTTCGGATGATCGGCCCAGATAATGCTGAATTTCTCCTCACCCCCACTTACCGTTACTAATCATTACCGCTTCTAAACACTACAACTATAGTTAACTACTTCCAATCATAACAAAACGTCTACGCTACACTGTTTCTCGAAACTTTATAATTTATTAATTATGTTTTAAAAAATTAAGATGTTTTATTTGAACGCTTGCTATATTTATTGATAAGTGTTTTATTCAATTTATGGTTAATATAGTAGTTTATTTTTCTTGTACAAACATAAGTCGTACTTTAATTCTATTCTTTACTCTTTTTTTCCTTTTTTTAATTTTAATATTTGTATATGCAAATATGTATGTGTATGTATGTATATATATTTGTGTATATGTGTGTATATATGTGTGTGTATATATGTATGTGTCTGTAATGTCAAGATGCTTTTTATTATTTCATTTTATATACAGTATTTGTTTTTTATCATTTTTTTGTACACGTCTAGATTGGGCTGGGCAGCACGCACAGACACGTTCTATGTGCTGTCTATTTTCATACTTATATGTGTACAAACTTATTGTTGAATTTGGAAAATAAACTTATATTTGATTTGATTTGATTTGATTTGATATTTGATTTCATAAGCTTCCTCCACAAAACTCCAAAAGCTTCAGATTCTCTGCTTCTGTTATTATTTTAATGTGTAATAAACCAATATTAAATACAAATAACTGTATCTGTTAGAAATATTAATTTAACTCAATAGCCGTATAGTTATAATTATGATAAAATAACTGAGAGACAAAGTAAATGTAAACCATCCTTTGGGAATTTAACAAACACTATCCATTAGTCTGTGTTTTCTTACCTTGAAGGAAAAGAAGAGTCAACTTCAGGATGTAGTTTAATGGATATTATAGATGAGGAACGACGAAGTATACTGCAAGTTACTACACAAGCTGTCATATCTTATCTTTATGTTTACAGGATCAATGTTCTGAAAAAGTCAGCTGATACAAGGCACTTCATGTAATACATCATCAACCTACAGATCAGCTGATATGACGTAATTTAAAAATAAGTGTTTCGGTAAATATATGCGCCTTATCTACACTTATTACGTTTAAATTATCGTAACACTTGCGATATCCGTGCTTCTAGTGTATTTACGTCTATTCCTCATCTTCATGCTTCCCATATAAATTTCAATACGTATATAACAAATCGTATATATAGCTTATATAAACGGTCTTTTTTCTTTTGCATCTTTACGGAACTGTTCTAGAATGGTTCTTGTCATATCTACTATGATATATTTATTCCAATTTTACCCAGTCCTCTCTTTCCTTTCTTTCTTTATGTAATCTTTTTAACAACACAATACTATGAATACTTGGGCTTAATTACCTCTTATTACAATTGTGAGTACGTTTTTCAAATTTGTTGTAACCTTTTATCCCGCAACTGGGAATTAGCGGCAGTTCAGCAGCTTGTGTGGGGGACACTAGTTAACGTCAGTTTTGTCAGCAGTTAAACATTATTTGCTTAAAATATTAGTATAATTTTGTTGATAAAAATAAAATAGATATGTACTAAACAATGGAATAAACACTCTATAATTAAAACATAAGTGTGTCTGCTTTGTAATCTGAATTTATTTAAATTGTTAAAGTTACAGTTGTAGATACCATAATTGTTTGAACAATAAAACATAGAACATGAAAGTGTAAAACTTGAGTTTGGTGCTTGAGCGTCAAAATCTAGGTGAAAAGCCACCGTTTTGGATCCCTTCAGACGAACATGACTCCAGATTTCAGGAGTGAAGTCTGTAGTATCATCAAGATGCTACACGTAAGAGGAAGGTGAAATGGAGTGAAGTTCAATATTCACATATATGAACGCAGTAAACTGACTAGAAACGAAAAAAGTCATGACTAGTTTCTGAATCTATTATGCATATTATTATATTGTACTGTTTTAGATCTAAAGCCGACTTACATTTACTTTAAATAAATGACGTATACATATTTTAGTTTGAAAAAGTATTTATCTTATTGTTTTCAATGGAAAGAAACCAAACCCTAAAGCAATAATTGATTTTTGACCCATGCAGAAGTAGAATCCCAACCTATGCTCTTATACATGTAAAAATTAATCTTCAACTAAAGAGAAATTTTTCACCAGACACGTCTTTAATTTCATAAAAACCAATTATACTATCTTCAATCCTACGTAATATGGTAATTTTTATAACTAATAACCTATAAACAGAAATATACTGTATTTTGTAAAATCGTACAGACATAGTCTGATGTAATCGACTTAGGTGATGAGATTCACGTAATTAAACTAGATCAAACAAATTAATATCAGATTAGTGAAAGCATTCATGTCTATCCAAATAATATATTAATTGCATATTTACTGTCAAACACTAATCTTAGCGTGTACACTCATTGGACTTGGAAAAACGCTTTCGTTGGACACATATTTTGGCACCATAACTCAAAATGAACCTGTTTGAACCAAATAATTTATCAATAACGATTTATTTCGATCTAATATTCATTTTGCAAGTATGTGCGTATGTATAAAACAGTATAACAGTCTAATTACTACGTTGTATTGTAGACTAGTTCTAATAATGTGACGTAAGGTTGTAAGAAATCTATCAGTAATAACAGGTGTATATTTATAATTTACTGATGATTGTGTGTTTTTTAAACACTTGAGTAGCCATGTTAGTAAATCACGACTAATAAATTGGTAGTAAAATTTAAACTATCACTTTGAGAGTTTAAATAAATCAATTTTAATTTAAAATAAATCCATTTCACTTAAAATGGAATCAAATGGACACAGCAGACTCAGCTGTCGTTCTGAACCACTCACACACACATATCAATAACATGTCAATAAACTCATGAATGATTAGATAAAAACTGTCATCTGCTATTACAATTAAAATTATCACAGTTCGATTACTTCAGCGTGGAATTTTGCACTTGCAGTTAAGAGTGAGAATATTACATGTTTCCTTCTTATCATTTATATTTGATTATTTCACTTCATTTATTCTGGTTTATTTATATAAAATATTTTTATTTTATTAAATGTTTTAAGCTATAAAAGAGAAACAATTTTCGGAAAAAAAATCTTTTATCAAAGTACCTAGTATTGTCGTAGATTATGTGACTTACCCTATTTTCAAGATTTAGTTTCGTGAGACCGGTCGACACAAAACTCGACGCGACTTGACACGATTCGACCTCGAGTAGTTGTATCCGGAACTCCTTGACTATAGTGACAAATTGGAGTTCACACACTGCTTCCACACAACAGAAACTACGAATAACTTGTCGAACGATAAATAGCGCTGTCGATAGGAACTTTCCATGAGCGACTTCTCTCCCACACCCATTCTACATATCAGCAGAAGCCACATTATAATTTTGGGATCACTGGAAACTGGAACTGGATTCAAGGAAACTTAAAAGGAAAGTTTATTGTAGTACCAATTATATAGAAACCAACTCTTAGGGGCCAGAAACTTGCAAAGGCCGGGGCTACAAAAGACCAGGATTTATTAGAGCCTAAGGTTGAGAAATCCCAGAGGCTGGGAGCTATCAGAAAACGGAGGTTGCGAGAAACTAGTAGCGGCCATAATTTGGGAGCAACCTGAGATCAGGTCCTGTTAGAGGTTGGGAGCTGCTTGAAGCTGGGAGCTACCATAAAAAAGGGAGTTGCGAGAAACTAGTAACAGCCAGAATTTGGGAGCAACCTGAGATCAGGATCTGATAGAGGTTGGGAGCTGCCTGAAGCTAGGAGCTACCATAAAAAGGGAGTTGCGAGAAACTAGTAACAGCCAGAATTTGGGAGCAACCTGAGATCAGGATCTGATAGAGGTTGGGAGCTGCCTGAAGCTGGGAGCTACCATAAAAAGGGAGTTGCGAGAAACTAGTAACAGCCAGAATTTGGGAGCAACCTGAGATCAGGATCTGTTAGAGGTTGGGAGCTGCCTGAAGCTTGGAGCTACCAGAAAGCCCTGGAACTCCAAAAGTTTCATTTCTTGCTGTTTTTTTTTTTTTTTTTTTTTTTTTTTTTTTTTTTTTTTTTTTTTAAGTTGGCTTCTCAGAGTTGGGTATGTGTATTTATTTTCTTGATCAGGAAAAAAGAAAAATCAACTATGGACAAAACATACCAAGAGTAAAGTACATTGTAATGGACATAAATTCACAGCTTTTAACATATGTTCTTAATTTTCAGCGATTAGGTAAGTACTTGTCTACCTTAGAAAATGTCCTAAAACATAAGAAGGTCAAAATTTGTCTCCGATGACTCCCTTTTGAAGCAATCGACAAGAACCATGCTAGATTAAATTTCGCTGGACTGTTCTTTTAAACTAATGTACCATTTCTAGCTCTAAATGTTCTAAATTAATTCAAAACATTTACTATAAATTTAAAGACTGATATAAAACCCTTCTTAGTTCTTTTTTGGCAGAAGTAGGTTTCTCTTATATGTGTTATGTATTTTCTTGATCGGGAAACAAAATAAAATGAATTATGGAATAAAACCTACTACGAACGAAGTAAATTACAATGGCCATAATTATAAACTGTTTTACGTATTTTATCGATCGTGGCAACAAGGCAAACTCAAAATTGGTGTTAGAAATACACTTGAAACAGCAGTAGTCATAAACGTGCAACGCCTAATAAATTGCGTGCAAAGCAGCGGGTAATTGCTAGCAGTGTAGATATAAAAGACAATATAGTCTGACATTTATTATACATTAAATACTGTTATGAAACCTATTTGTGTTTTCATTTGACAAAAGTAGGATTCTCTGACCTGTGTATGTATATATATTTTCTTGATCGGGTGAGAGGCAAACTCATCTTTGGAACAAATATAATAATCTATACTAATACCGGAGTAAATTAACATGACCATAAATATACACCTTTTACATATTTTCTTGATCGTGGCAAGATAGCAAACTCAACACTGGAGTCGAAATAGAATTTACTCTTACCAGAAGTGCTCGTTCAGGTGCAAAATCTATAACATTTGTTGGGTAGCAGTGGGTATCCAACGCTAACCAGCTCTGCGTTCAACCAAACCTTAGGTCAGTAAAATTCACATGTAGATATCTATATCCTCTCATTCCATTTCATATCGTTATAGCAATCCAGATATCCTCTTAAAATGTTCTTAAAACAAAAGCTATCAATTTTTAGCTCACATACGAGCAACGTTGTTTTCATTATACTAGACATAAAAAAGTAACTTCTAAGAATTTAGTATAGCTAGAAAATTTTTGATTCCCAAAAGGACGAAAAATCATCACACACGAGTATTAGGAGTGCACGACGTCACGTCCAAGGCTTCTGCCTTAGTGACACAGTTGTTCACTTCTTGCTCTGATAACTATTAATTACTGTTATGTATGAAATTTGAATGCTACTATAGTTTGGCTAAGTTAATTATGTGGATTACCATTCATAATTCATCCGAAAAGCAATTCCATTGCTCAATCGATTTACTTCACGTACTTGATTACGTCTCACGCGAGAAGGGCTTCTGCACTTACTGGAAAGACGCTATTCTGGGCTTGCAGTTTAATATACTACTATGTTTAAAAAATTTTAAATTTTTTAAAATTTTATATTTTTCTAATAACAGAGATGAAAAACATGACAATCCAGTTGCTGTTACAGCCCCCCGACCAATATTTATGTTTGGTACAATATCGCTTAGTCAAATCAAAACAACAAAAATATGTATTTTTGTACATTTTTATTTTATTTTTGTATTTTTATGTCCAGAAAACCCCTTTAAAGTTTCTTAAGAAAATTTTTTCCCACAAGATGGTGGAAAGTTCGGTATCTTAAGGATACACTTTGTGTACAACTCCATCTTTACTATACAATAAACAAACGTACTTGTATACTTGCAAATTTAGCTTTGTTTAATTGACTTTGCTTATTACTGATTTCACACCTTTGACTTCTGTAACAGTTTTGATAGTAAACTAAAACAAGTACAACTGTCTCACAGCTGTGTTTTGTTAATGTTTAACTAACAAATACTTTGTTAGCTAACTTTTTGTTGGCTCGACACAGTTTTAATCTCAAACATTTTTATCTCCTTCTGTTAACCGGAGTTGGAGAGGAAATATAATAAAGTAGTTAACAACATTATTAGAAAGAACAGTTTATTTTTCGTACACATAAAAAATATAAAATCATTTACAAAACGTTACTTACTAACAACAAGAGACTAACATACAACAAGAACAAAATCGACAGAAACAATAAATTTTAAAATAATCTATTTACAGCTAAAATTATTAGTAAAAATAAATAAAATGTAAAAATCCCTAAATTTGTCTGTTTTGTTTTATAACAAACACTGTCTTATAAATAATAAATAACGTAGATCTAAAATATGGTTATGTATTACAAAGTGAACTAAAATTACATTTACATAGGTATTTTATGTAAGCATAATGTATTTCACAAACATACAACTAACTTAAAAAACTACGAGACTTGAATTTTATAATTTATTAAGTTTAAGTGTTTATTCTAAACTAGATATAGTAAAAAACATATGAACACAATGCTACATGAAATACAAATGCTAAACTATTAATAAATTACGCTTTAAAAGTACAACGACACAATTAACTGCATATATTTGTAAAATATAATACTGTTAATTCCTGTACAAAAACTCTCAGGCGTACATCACAGAGTTTTAAACTTAAATCATAAACTTAAACTATTTTAGTTTAGAAAGTTTTGCAATTCACTTTCAAAATAAAAAAAATAGTAAAGTAAAATGTTTATGGCCATCACAAATTTATTACTACTATTAACATTATATGGTATATTAACTAACATTAAATTTTAACCTGACTTGAATAAATAGAAAATTATGTATATCATTACCTCATTGGTTATCTCACTAAGTGCATTGATTTTGTTTAACCTCGGATTTAGTTCATTCAACCAACCTATTTTTTCTACATACTAATGTTATTATAACCTTTCTAAAACCCTAGCAAACTTCTCTACAAATAGATAATACGATTTTTAGTCTCATTGTAGCAGTTCATATTCATATTCATTGATTAATCTTGATTACCTTTAATTTCCTAATAACTCAGTATCATTATCTCCTTATTAGGTAGAACAGATCACTGAATCACAGTTATACTCGTATTAAAGATTAATATATTAAAGACACTTATCCCTGTAAAACTAACATTATATTACAAAATCATCTCAGCTAATCTTAGTTTCGAATCCTTATAAAATCAATACTAGCGTAGTTTTCTAACTTAAAAAACTAACTTCCATACAAAAATCTCATTTTACACTAATTAATTAACATTATATCCATGGGTAATATGAATATTTATTGAAACACGCAGCTATTGTCACAATTATATCTATTCGGTATATACATATGAAATAAAAATAATATTCACCCCTCCCTACTTGGTTCATTAACCGTCATAATTATTTAGAGACTATAAATAATTATATAGACAATATTGTTGGTCAATGATAACTAAAATAGCAATATATTGATCCATACATTAATTAGGACAAAAAGACCAACAACATCATTAAACATCATTTAAATCGTTATAATTAAGATAAGAACATATATAATGATAATTAATTTATGAGTACTACGTGAGTTCAATTTTTTGTCAAGATTAAAAGTATTATTTAAATTTGGATTAAAATAGCACTCCGAGTTAAATTTATATTTTTAAACATGTTTTTAAAGAGAGCGATTAGACCAACAAATTTCTGATTTGTGCTTATAGCATATTTTAAAACATTTTCTTTCTCTTCCCCATCTGCCCATGACCCAGGTGGGGTCTCCTGCAATTAAGGAGATATCCAATTCTGGAATGTTTCCCACACTGAGCACAGGCGGTTTACCACTGCATTTTTCACTCTGTGTGCAATCAAGCAGAGGAACAATAATTTTTTTGTTTACTGTTTCCACTCAATATTTGACGAATTTCCTCTAAGCTCTTGTTGTGAATTTCGGGAACATACACCCAAGTAAAGATAACCGTGAACACACAGGCTACACTGAACAGAAGATAGTTCACGTACATTCCGATAGTCTCCGCAATAATCAAGTAGTACTTGTTTACAATAAACGCTGATATAGCGACAAAAAAGGTCGTCAAGGCCGATGACAACGCTTTCACGTTCGCCGGAAAACACCTCTCCCTTGATACTGGTTCCTACCGGTCCTAGTCCCAAGTTGAAGACAGTATAATACAACGCTAGACCAGAATATAGCGTCACTGTAGTCCGACACATCGATGTCGGTGTAGCAGTGGAGGAAAAACCACACCATTATGACAGCTGTTGTTATAGCGCATCCACCGCCGGAGACTGTCATCAATATTCGCCTGCGGAACTTGATGGAGAGGGCTGTCGATGCCACCGATGATATCAAGCTGATGGTTCCGATGATAATGACGCAGGTATCTGGGTCAAGTACACCGAGTGTGACGTCAGGGAGTGTGATGGACGTGTAGGCCTGCATGACCCCAGACCCTGACAGCCTCTTCATAACGGCGTACGTCACAGAAATTATGAAAGCCTTTCTGTTACCCACATCGAAAAATATGTCCTTCAGTGTGCCTTTCTGGAGCTTTTGGTCTTCAATCGCTTGTTCTATCCTGTTGATCTCATTTTCGACAGACTCCTTGGAATCGCCTTGCCTCAGCCAGTTCAGCGACGCAAGAGCTTCCTCTCTCTGCTCGTGTTTCAAGAAGAAATGGGGAGATTCTGGCATCAAGATGAACGTACAGAAGTAGACCACTGTGAGCATCTCGCAGGCGATCGCTAGCGAATAGTAGCTCACGTAGGGACCGACCACGTACGCGAACAACACCCCGAAGTTGAAGAGGCTGTTGTTGATGGTGGTCAGAGAACTCCGCAGCTCGGTTCCGGCGATCTCACCCACGTAGACGGGCATTATCGTGGACGTCACTCCGATCCAGAGTCCTGCCGCGAACCGAGCGATGTACAGATGGACCGGAGAACTCGCGAAGAAGATGAGCAGCCAGGACGTGAAGGGAAGGACGGTCAGGCAAAGACACGTCCTCTTGCGGCCGAAGATGTCCATCAAGTAGCCGGTGGGCAGAGGACTCGTTATGTGCCCCAGGAACATCAGAGACACCATCCAGGAGATCTGATGAACGTCCAGGATGACGGGTGTCTCATTGTCCCCCATCTTCGTTAGGGTAGGAGAAGGCCAGGCCGTCGCGGCTCCAACAATTGTGTAACACAAGGAACCTGGGAATAGAATTGAGAAATCAAATATATTCCATAATGCATCATGTATGTGGTCATGTATAATTCAGGATTGATGAAGGAAACAGGATTTTTTCCGGACATTAATTGCCTTCGTTCAGTGAAACATAAAATCAGTAACACTACGTTTCGAGATCTGCAATCTGACCTCTTAATTACCCTCGTTTCTGCCGTGACGATCGCCATTTGCTATTGGCCTCTGGTCAGTCGTAGCTGGTTGGTCGAGGAATGCACACGTATTTTTACCTGTTTCCTGTAGTTCTGTTCTAATAATTAATGTTGTGTTTTGTTTTTTATTGAGTGCATGTTTTAGAGTTAGTAAAGTTGACACACAACATTGTGGTTGTGATTCCTGACTTAGGCGGGTTACAACGCTCTGGTATTATTTTTTTTATTTTAACCTAGTTTGTAATTATGTGTTAGGTTAGTTATTTACCTGAAGAAGAGATCAGATTGCAGATCTCGAAACGAAGTGTTACTGATTTTTTGTTTCTTTGAAGATTGATCGTGTACGGTAAATTTAAAATCCGCCATTATTATTTCTGGTCTTCGTGCCATACTCAAAATTATGTTTTTAACTTCACCCTTTAGTTTAAACAAATTTACAAATTATCTTCTGGCACAGACTTTTACATTCTTATAAAGTTATTAATTCAACCTGAAATGCTATTGCTTCAGTTGATGTAATTCATAATCTCGAGTGCCACACATATCTATAAAGATTGGTCTCCGTAGTTCTGTGGTTAATTATTTGTACTTGCCTTTCCAGACAGATTACAAATAAGGGATCAAGTGGTGGACGTTATGGTCTAATTAGTAAGCCCCAGACCAATGCTTAAGTATAAACCTGCTTTCAACTTTTGAGCTTAAGTGGTTACTCTGTCGAAGTGACAACAGGCAAAAACCACTTGGAACAGTATTGTTAACAATATTATTAATAGTCACCATTAATCATTCCTTATCTACCATTAGTCACTCCTGATCCGTGGAGTACCAGTTTACCAAGTGACTGGCCACTACAGGTTTAGAATTTTATACTGCTAATCGCATTAAAACTTGCATTCGTTAGTCTCGCAGAGATGCGACGTTTACATTTTTTACGTTAGTACGCCCAAGAAAATGTGCTAAACAATCAAACAATCTGCTAATAGTGTCTGTTACAACTGCGTTTATATAGTAACAGGTTTTCAAATCGTGTTTCATAAACAGTTCCAAAATAAAGTAACAATGATCTCACCTGATATCGCTGCCATGTACTGGTTGAGAACTCCTCGCTCCCCACATTGTTCCCTTAAGAAATCCCATATCGGTAAACCGGAAATTTTGCTTCTGATATTCTGTAAAAGACACCGCAATATTAAAAACAAACCACTTTTAAAAAGGATCTCAAAATCTTATGATATTTTGTCATAATATAGGAAGGAAGTATTATCACCCACCTTATGATTATTAAGTTTCCTTGGTCCATTAATTTATTGATATAAAGATAATAATAATAATCAAAGAGAAAAATTAGTAACTAATAATAGAGATGGATATTGAACTAATACTATTACTACAGGCGTTCATGGGATGCTGCAGTATATTTTCAACTTAATCGTGTCATTGATTTTCATGCTTCATGTATATGTAAATAAATTAATACGTTGTTATACGCAATCGTTGATTAATGGTTCTTTAGGTTATATTAGCTTTTTTTCTTTTTAACCCTTTAAGGAGTATGGACGTTATATGACGTCTCCTTTTGATAGGCTACAATGAGTAATGGATGAAATCCAAAAAATACCAAAAGGAGTAAAAATTTAAAATCTTTAAAATTTCTTAAAAAATGTTTATTTGCATTTTAAAGCTTAATAAAAAAGGACTACGTGTTCTACAAGTCAATATTTCAGTACTTTTCAAAATCAAATGTCTTATTTCCTCACTACGGCATACTCAATCAATATTGTCTGCCATTTGGACAACAGTAACAAGCTAGATAGTTGCTCATCAAATATGTCACTCACAAGATAAATATGGCCACAGTACGCAGTATACAAGGAATGGCTAGTATAATGTGGCGGCATATTCTGACAGCAAAGCGATGCGCGCGCGACGCGACCTTGAGTCAGGGGCTTCTACCGGGTGGCTATTGCGATCTGGTGGTAAAATCAAAATCAGATTACAAGTGAATGCGAGCACAAACATGGAAGTTAAGTATGTTGCCGATAAATGGAACAACTTTACAGACAAATCTACTTTAAGGCAATCAATCAGTAATAGCAATGCATTTACGATAGTACAAAAATACAGAGGTTAAACGTCATATGACGTCCGTACCCCTTTGGGCCTCTGTAAGAGTATACGTCATAAGACGTCCTTTATGTAGAGTTTACACGCACTCTTTAAAGGGTTAATAGTTTTTCTAGAGGTAAAACAATCTGTTTATAGGCTTAAACGGCATTAGAATACTCAATAAAATGTAATATTTGTTATGTTAAAGTATTACTTTATTTGGTTTAAACCTTCACTTAATGAAGTAATTGTCAATGCAATCAGTTACCTATCACGAAATGAAATGGTTTCTTCTTTAGGTGTATTTCATACAAATATACCAGAATTCCTGGGATCTTTTTGGATTTCTCCGATTGTGACCCCCATAATCCAAAAATGTATATGTGTTTTTGTATGGGCCTAAGCAATAATTTTAAATAATTAATTAACTTTTAAAATATCCAGACTTAACTTGTAATAAAGACAATACTTGTACATAACTTGGATATTTTTACATATGATACTCTATAATATTTTTTATTTTTGTCGATATCTCTTAAGGTTTCAAGATGGTGGCCATTCGAAGTTTGGAAAACGAATGGTTATATATGGTAATTATTGCGTTATAGTGCAAAAAAGCGTTATAGAATTCTCATGTCTTTAAAATAATGTTTGCTCCCTCGTGTTTTTTATATCACGTATGGTACAGAAGTTAGAGAGCGTAGTAAGTCTTAAGTTGTATACAACATCGCTGGAATAATTGGATGAGTTTCTTAGTCAGTCTTAAGTAATGAAAAGCTTCAAGATCGCGTTCATCCCCGTTCTAGCATTCGAGAAAAGTTTAATCTCGGGTATTTCTCAAGATAAAATAAAAGATGACACTTTCTATGAATTCCAAGTAATTCTATCAACATGTATTCATACTTATTTTTAGAAAACTTTTCCAATATTGAGAATTATTATCCCATCAGTGTTGTGCTAATCACACATCCAAACTATTAATGCATCTTCAGTTTGAAATTTCCATACGACAACGTCATGAGAAATCTACTTTTTTCCGATTGAGTTGGAAGGGATATTCTTTTTTAGTAGCCAAATTTTTGGAAAAACATAATAATGACAAATGAAGCAATTTTAATGAATAGAATAGAATAGAATAGAAACATTTTTATTTCCAAAAACATATACACATAGATATTAGATTTATTTACATTTGATAAATATTAAATTACCCTTTTACTATACTTACTAAGTGGCGATAAAATAAAACAATTTAATTTTAAGTATAGTAGTTGAATAATATTATTTATATAATTTAAGTAAACTATTACATATTAAATATATATTATAAAATGGAAATTAGCCTACATGGGCAAGCAGCCTGTGCGTAGGCTAGAGTCGTACTAAAAAGTGTATGTTATCTAGATGTCGAAAAAAGTGTTAATGTTACGTGTCGGTGTGTTTTAAGGCATAAAATGTAGAAATGTAGTTGTGTGATGAAGGAGATAAGAGATAATATTGTCGTATTAGACAAAACCATCGGTAGAATTAAGACCACATACACAAGACCGTGATATGACGAGCGCCGGGGGATGAGGAGGGGTCAAGGTCAGGTTGGTCCCCAGTCTGAATGAATGAAAGTCTCGGATCCTTGGACTCCAATTTGTAACAACAGTTCTGTGACATTATATTTAAATTTTGTAGTACTACCTGATTCAAATAAATTTAAATGCTGAAATTTGTTACATATGTTTCTAAATAGAATATGTGAAATATTATGCTCTGTTTGAATCCGTAATTTAATAAACAAAATATGTTATTAAAAGTACGTCCTGATTAAAATGAAGTGAAAATCTGTTCCATAAAGACATTTCCTTGTTCGATACCTTGAGAGTATTCCTGAAATATTTGTTGCCCATTTGAACAACAGAATATTATATTTCACGTACGTGAATAACCAGTCTGAACATGTAACACAATGGCAGATCTAGAGAGATCTGTTGAAGATATAATTCGGATATTCTTAGACCTGTCATGGGATTATTTCAGCACAAGACATAGGTACATAGAACATAGCAATATAAATAATACACAGCAGGAATGTTGCTCGCAATACAAAGCAAACAAATATACACTGTATGATAGAATAATAATAACAGCAGTAATAAAATATTCCGATATTCTAAAAAAGA
This sequence comes from Homalodisca vitripennis, assembly GCF_021130785.1. Lineage (NCBI taxonomy): Eukaryota > Metazoa > Arthropoda > Insecta > Hemiptera > Cicadellidae > Homalodisca > Homalodisca vitripennis. The sequence goes on along the minus strand of NC_060208.1, from coordinate 221,192,980 downwards.
GTTCTGCAAGATTGCTCTCAAAATCCAGCGAGAAGTTTGTGCCCAAACGAGACCAACTGGATTTGTATAGAAGTTGTAAAAATTCATTTTGTGCCCGATATTGCAATAGGTTATGAAATCTAAAAAAAAAAATATGAAACGTGTTAAATCCAAGGTACCGGATTAATTAATTTAAAGTATTTTTTATTATTATTGAGTTGACGTTTTTATTATTGGGAGGGTTGACATCATGGCCTACGAGTTTCTAATATATATGCAAGACATAACTTTATTATTACAATAGAAAAGTTCAAACCATAGACAAGATATATGAAGCCATATTAATTATTTAATTAAGTATCTAATCCCCTTGGTACCTATTTTATTCAAGTTACTTGATTTGATCACTATTTCAGTAAATAAACAAAGGAGAATATTTCCATAATTGTGTCATAATAACATACATTATGATTCATGATATTCATTAGATATCTTAAATAATAATAAGTAAGTACCTTGTGGATATTAATATTTACAATCGAGTAATATAATAATTTTAATTAATAAATGTGAGAAAATGTCAAATAAAATTATTAAATTGCATTATACATTAACGTTTGCTGCATTATTGAATATTTAATTCTCAAAAAATATTTTATTGATAAACAATCTAATAACAACACGGTTTTTGAACTCACGAGAGCTCTGAAAGCTGCTTTTATTGAGTTCAATTGGTGTTTCGATGTGTTTTTAAATTGTATTAAAATGCTATAATATTTCAAATTCATTATCAAATAATATATAGGCATAGGGCAAATTTTTATTCGATGACATATCCGGCATTGGGGTGAATAAAATATAATTTTTAATTGAAAATAAAATTGTAACATAGCAAAAAATTAGTTTGCCAAAAGTTTTGAAAATGAGTTTTAAGAAAAGAAACTAAAAATTTGAAAAACTTAGATTTAACTGTAACAGCGTCTTCAACATATTTTCATATACCTAGGTGTTCTACTCGTAAATCAGAGGTACTAAAACTACTAAAAGTTTCCTAAAAATTAAATAACATGTAAAAGATTAATGTTTGCAATAATTTTTAATTAATGAAAGTAAAAACTGATTATTTATAAAAGAAAACAACCGTTGTATCCCTAAATATGAAATCTCCAGGCAGGGGTCGCAAAATAAACATTATGTTCCAATAGTGACAGACGGATTACCTAAATGTTTATAAATAATTGCCTAAAACCCCTTTCAGTAAATTCAGATTAAGCAGTAAATTCACTAATCCAGATACTTACAATGACACTGCCGAAGCGACAAAACGCACCACACTAACCAGAGGGGAGGGCTCTCCCGCTATATCTATTGCCGACTATCATTGTTTACCCGAGCTGTTATTAGTCACACATACGACATGACATGGCACTTCCACTTCACTCATCCAGAACTCTGTCAACAGGTCGAACAGTTTCATTGTGAGAGCGCGATTTCTGATCTGATTTTCGCATCAACAATCTCTCTTATCCTTCACTGTCGTATAAGGTTTTAGAGATAATAGTTTTCGTGGGAATTTTCCTCGGTAAATCTCGAGTTGGTCGATATCTGGCTCACACACCAGCCACTCAAGAGTTCCGGTAGCACATATCACTCGAGAGTCCGACGCAATAGCGATAGACAACAGCTTGAACGAGGCTGTTGTTCTGGCTTTGTTTGTTCGCCTTTGTGTGAGCAACGCATTTTACATAACACCCTGTTGGAGTGTTTACGCAAAAGAATTTATTTACAAGTAAGTGAATCATCCACTTTAGGTAATGCAAATCTACCTGCTCTTCGATCACAAAATTGTAATTTTGTACACCAATGTAAAACTTTTAATTTTTAATGCAGTTTAATTGTACAGGTTTTCTTAGTTTTCTCCATCTGAGGCGCCTTCGCGCTAACCACAAGACTGCCCAACTGAGGTGTTGTCAATTTATTTATCATCAGTTCATTATTTGGGATATTAGGTCCTATAGTCAGATTAGTAAACTAAAACAATTTAAAACATATTAATTTTAATATACTTCAATATTATGCCTGTATCAGATTCACTCGTTTTCGGAGTTTGACAGTTGCTATTACTATTAAAGTTTGTTTTTTTTAAAGTCGGCATTCTTTTCTTCAGGACTTATCCTGATATTGTATCTAAGGTGCTGCTCTCATTTGCTTGAATGTTTCAATAATCAACAAATTATTCGATCTAATCCTGAATTTTTGTAATCCTGCACATTTAAAGACTACACGCACGTAATCAAATAGGAAGTCACTCTAAACAAAGTTTAGATAGTAAATAAATTAATAACACCACTATAATCAATATGTGTTTCTACGTCATTTCGAGCCAACAGGGCGTCTATTATATAGTGACTTTTTCTGTCTTTGCGATAACTATGATGTAAAGGTCACGAAGGCTTTAAATTCCGTATATGGGTTCTTCTTTCTCCAAGAAGAAAACTATTGATTTGGAGGTCAAAATGTCAAAGGGCAGTCCGTTTTTTCCGTCTGTCCATCTTCCCGTATGTGAGATAATCACGATGAAAAGTTACAGAGGCTTTAAATTTCGTATACGGGTTCTTCTTTCTCCAAGAAGAAAACTATTGATTTGGAGGTCAAAATGTCAAAGGGCAGTCCGCCCTGTCTGTCTGTCTGTCCATCTTCCCGCCTGTACGATAATCATGATAGAAAGATACTAGGGACTTGAAACTTGATACATACTTTCCTCTTGTTTCAAGGATGAATCTAATTGATTTTTAAGTAAAAAAAAAAGATAGAGTCCATCTGTACGTCCGTTAGTGCGCTACCTTCCTTACTTACCCCTCTCGGATTCTTCGATGTTTCCTTACTGTTTCTTTTCTAATTTTGAAAATAAAAAACGCGTTATTGATTATCATATTTTCAGAGAACGAAGTCTGTATAAAAATGTACAGACTTCGTACATTGTAAAAAGGTTAATGATTTCGTAATCATTGACTTGTAATCGCTTTGTCTCACATTTCATAACTTGTCGATATTTTATGTAACCTCGCGTCGAGAAGCTTGCACGCGTGTCCCCTAATTACATTTAAAAACAATAAATAAAGTATTAATAATCTCAGAACACAATAACTATGTATAACTTAACCCAAAAAAGAAAATTGGCATTATTTAATACAATTAATAACTGAATTGTTTAGTCAGAAAAGGTGTTTTGTTGGTGTAATTTTACCATTTTGTTTTAAAATGTTGTATTTACTAGTTTTAAATTATTATTATGTAGTGTTATTGTTATTATAAATTGTTATTGTTATCATTATTAGCTATAAAACGTAATTTAACTGTACAGCAGATTTTTCTAGCATAGCATAGTAGTAGAATTATTGCACTGTATAGTAGCCATATGAAAAAGTGTATTAATAATGCTTGTTATTTTCAGAATCCCGCACATGCTGTGTGAGGCACATAGAATTATGTTTAAAATAACAAAACTGTTAATAAATAAACGTATTTGAACTGTTGAACCAAGTTTAAAAGGCAGTTAACCAACAATAAAAACCGATTTTCGTAATTTTCCTTCCTGTTTTATAATCACAAATACTAGTGCAGTGTAGCAGAATACTATATAATGATTTAAAATCACAAAAATTGTATACCTTCCAGAAAATATATATCACAGATAATGTGATATAATATCGCTAAATTATAACTTTGATTGAGATCGAATTCTAATGGCGGAGATTACGCAACTAACCGTCTAAGTGGAACAAACTTGTCAGCCAATCTTCAATCCAAATTAGATTATCATTGGTTAAACTATCCCGCTGATAGCAGTTTAATCCTGATTTATCTTTGACTTAGCAAACCGTAAAGCACGAATCCATTACGAAGTGGAATCAAACTCACTTAATTACTAGTAGTAAGCTTCCAAATAAACTCGAGTGAATTAATCGTTAAATATGATCGACTGTATCGTTATCGTTTGATACAGTTACAGTACACTCCAACAATGAATAAAATATTATAAAAGAGAATAAATTTGAGATGTTTGAGAACGAAAATATATTACAATATTACCATAAACCATATTATAAATCGGTAATATAAAGAGAGTACTCTTGTATAAGGATCTGACGCCGTGGTAAATGATTAAATAGACAGAGTTTTCATTTTAGGTTATCAAAGCACTGTCCTTATACTATCCAAAGGGTATTAATTATAAGAATTAAAGAGGTTTCTGTTTGTACAATATACGAAATAAATATAGTATTGCAAACCTCATCTTTTTAACTTAAAAACCTAACCAATTATTTTGAAAAACTCATTTGTTTATATATTGTACTATTATAAAATATCGAGGATATACCCCATTAGACTTATACATAAAATGTAAGGAAAACTGATAATAAATCAATTACCTCTCAAACTGCAAAATTTGCTAGAGTATTTGTTTGTACCTTTAATCTGATATTCAAGCTTTCCATTCAAACTGATAAAATATTAGTAATAAAAATACAAAATTTAATTAAAATAATTAAAGTACAAATCAAACGGGTGTGTCGAATACGTCTAAATTACTACATACCAAAATTTAATTTACAATGAGCAGAAAACTGGGTAGTTTTGATTGTTGAATAACGTGTATAGCAAATTATTTTTTTATGTTTGAAATTAGAAGGAAGCTGATTACCTTTGAGAGAGAGAGCTTTACCTTTGAAATGTTAAGTGCAGAATTAGAACAGTAAATCGTGTAAAACATTTAGTTCTTAAAGACTAAAACATTTAAGATCGTCATAACATACTTCTTACAGAAGATTATGTCATTAATCCTTTTATTTCTATTTCCCAAACGTAACTAAAAAAGAGGTTTGTAGTTAACAAGTTCATTATTTCTTTAATTAACAGTATAAGATTTTAAAACTATATATAAGATGGGATCAATATTTTTTAATTCCAAAAGTAAATAAGCTGATTTATATTAAATAATTAGTCAAACAGTTAGAGATCTTGCTCATCAACATAATAATCTTACCAGCTGTGACTAAATTCCGCCACCAGCATTACTCTAGTTTCTAATGGAATCTTGAACAAAAACTGTGTTTATTTTGTAAACAATATCACCAACAAAGGCATTTGACATGGCGATGAGGAGATGGATCGGTTTGACATGTAGCACAAGGGCAAGGTACTTGACTATCAAGGACAGATACGGTTATAATCATATATAATACCTATTGTATTGCTAAAGCAGCGATTACGGTGTCGAGGTTAAAAATGCACTTACCTGCAGGAGATAAGATACAGGACTAAGTGCAACGTGCAGCTGGAATAGAGTGATTACTCACTGTCTGGCAACATCTCTTGGTTCAGTGCCCAACATCTATTACATAAAACCTCGTGTCACCTTTATAAAAGTAAATAAGTGCACTTACCTGCAGGAGATAAGATACAGGACTAAGTGCAACGTGCAGCTGGAGTACAGTGATTACTCAATATCTGGCAACATCTTTTGGTTCAGTGCCCAACATCTATTACATAAAACCTCGTGTCACCTTTATAAAAGTAAATAAGTGCACTTACCTGCAGGAGATAAGATACAGGACTAAGTGCAACGTGCAGCTGGAGTAGAGTGATTACTCAATATCTGGCAACATCTTTTGGTTCAGTGCCCAACATCTATTACATAAAATCTCGTGTCACCTTTATAAAAATAAATAAATGCACTTACATGTAGGAGATAAGATACAGGACTAAGTGCAACGTGCAGCTGGAGTAGAGTGATTACTCACTGTCTGGCAACATCTCTTGGTTCAGTGCCCAACATCTATTACATAAAACCTCGTGTCACCTTTATAAAAGTAAATAAGTGCACTTACCTGCAGGAGATAAGATACAGGACTAAGTGCAACGTGCAGCTGGAGTAGAGTGATTACTCAATATCTGGCAACATCTTTTGGTTCAGTGCCCAACATCTATTACATAAAATCTCGTGTCACCTTTATAAAAGTAAATAAATGCACTTACATGTAGGAGATAAGATACAGGACTAAGTGCAACGTGCAGCTGGAGTAGTGTGATTACTCATTGTCTGGCAACATCTTTTGGTTCAGTGCCCAACATCTATTACATAAAACCTCGTGTCACCTTTTTAAAAGTAAATAAATGCACTTACATGTAGGAGATAAGATACAGGACTAAGTGCAACGTGCAGCTGGAGTAGAGTGATTACTCAATATCTGGCAACATCTCTTTGGTTCAGTGCCCAACATCTATTACATAAAATCTCGTGTCACCTTTAAAAAAGTAAATAAATGCACTTACCTGCAGGAGATAAGATACAGGACTAAGTGCAACGTGCAGCTTGAGTAAAGTGATTACTCAATATCTGGCAACATCTTTTGGTTCAGTGCCCAACATCTATTACATAAAATCTCGTGTCACCTTTAAAAAAATAAATAAATGCACTTACATGTAGGAGATAAGATACAGGACTAAGTGCAACGTGCAGCTGGAGTAGTGTGATTACTCATTGTCTGGCAACATCTTTTGGTTCAGTGCCCAACATCTATTACATAAAACCTCGTGTCACCTTTTTAAAAGTAAATAAATGCACTTACCTGCAGGAGATAAGATACAGGACTAAGTGCAACGGGCAGCTGGAGTAGAGTGATTACTCAAGATCTAGCGACAACTCTTGGTTCATTGTCCAACATTTATTACATAAAATGTCGCCTCGCCTTTTATAAAAGTAAATTAATGTAAATATAAATCATGGCGACTTTAATCCAACTTATATAATTAATATTTTCCCGTATCAGTTGTTGAAAGACAACGCAGTTATTCTGTGAACGATGACTTGATTCTGATCTTTACAGACCAGTGAGCTGTAGTTCCTTGAAACAATATTCGTCTGCTTAGAAATTAGGAAATCACAAATTATCATATTGTGTTAGAATAATAAGAAATACTATATTATTTTTGTATCGATTTTGTTTTGATATAGTATATAAATTACCCAGTGTACATATTGGCTTTTGCTTAACTCAAAACATTAAATAAAAATAAAATAATGTAATTCCTTATTACTGTTTGGCTTCCATAATATGTACGGTGGATAATATAAAGATGATACGGTTGAGTATTTCCTTATTTCAAAACTGTAGTAAATTTAAACGTGTAAATTCTTCAAACTTAAGTGTTTAAGCTTTTGAATTCTTGGCATATCATAACAGCTACAAAATGTCATCTAAGGTTAAGAGTATCCAAAAAAGGGTATAGTTTGATGCCGTATCTAATGTATTACTATAATTTAATAGTTTATTCTCATGGAATCCTTAGTAAAACAGGTAATATAATTCAATAAAAGCTAAGTATTCTAAGAAAGATGCATCAAAAAATTGTACCTCAAAAATAATTCACTTAATTATGTTATTCAAAATGCATGATTGTATTTCTTGAAAAAGTATTAAAACCAAATTTTTATTAGTAGCTGCTAAATCAGGAAAAAAGTTTTAAAGTTGAAATCTTAACTTTTTGTTTCATAGGCTGAGATTTTGACATTAATCAATTCTCTCAGTAATGTCGAAAACTGATGAAAAAGCCTAATAAATAAATTACAATTGGAACCTATTTTTGCGTAAAATTGTAAAAAAACTGGCAGCATATGATGAAAATTCCATATTCGTCATATTGGTTTTTGGTTGACCAAGCATCCACCAATCACCATACAGCTGCACTCACGGTATAAGCGGATATGTGTTACTGGCAGTTCCGGTGTAACACCTTTTCATTAAAGGAAACTCTGTAGAGAATTTCAGGCCGAAATGTTTCAAGAATTGAATTGTGTCAGCGATGTTTCGACATGATGTAATCCGGAAGACTCACATGTTAGATAAGAAATAATACATTGTACACAGTACTTCACTTATCACGATATCGCGCACCGCTCGCTCAAATATCAGTGTTTGAACAGTCTCTCATCATCAAATGTTGATGCTATTTCATTTTAAAATTAAATATACACTTGTTCAAAAAATAATATTATGTACATTGATTGAATACACGTATTTCGTGGTACAATTATCGCAAGAGATAGTATACTCGTATTTTAGTGTTGCTCTTGTGATATTTTATTTTAATAACTTTTATTGAAAACTAAACCATTATTAACAATGCAGAATTAAAAACTGATAGAAATAGGGAAAATTTAAACTACAGTTATGAAAGGCGATGGCGTACCTCCCACACCTCACCTTGTGCAGCTCCTGTAGCTCTGCGTCACTCAGCGCTCTGAATCTTAATAATATTATAAACGAAAGTGCCTGTGTTTGTTTTTTTGGCTTTCACGCTTAAACTACTGAACTGATTGTACTGAAATTTTACATGGATAACTTTGATTTTGCTGGGATGAATATAGACATATTATTATTTCTGAAATCCTTTCGGGCTACGCCCCACTGGTCACTAAAGCAGTAAAAAATCCCATCTTGATTTCTAAAATTGTGAAATATTAATCGAAAGAGCCTGTCAAATGTATTCAGATTTTCTGTGAAAACATTATTTTCTGACAGCTGAACCATATATTTAATTCATTCAACCACTATTTTCAATTTCCTTATAGGGTGTAAATTATATAAGGTGTAATTACCATTACCACTACATATTTTTACCACCATTTCGATGGTTTTTCACGCCATTTTTAGATTTCAGCGATTAGGTAAGTACTCATGTAACTTAGAAATTGTCCAAAAGACATAAGATGGTCAGAATTTGACTCTAAAGATTCCCTTTGAAGCACTTGGTAAAAACTATACTAGATAAAAGTTCACTGGAGTGTCCTTTTGAACTATTGTACCAATCCCAGCATTAGTACATTAATTTACTAAAATATAAAACATATTTTTCAGTTTATAAATAAACAAACACATAATTAGTTTCATTATAACGTACTTTAAACCATACTTGTAATGCAAATATTAAGTATTAGATTTAAAAGACAAAGTTATAAAAACCCATCTTAGTTGTTTTTTGACAGAAGTAGGCTTCTCTGACCTATGCATGTATGTATATTTTCTTAATCGGGAAACAAGGCAAAATCATCATTGCCGTCGAAATATAATTCATTCGAACCAGTAGTACTCATACACGTACAACGCCTACTAAATTAGAAGCGGGTAACTGCTAGCAGTGCAGATATAAAAGACAAATTAATCTTCCTTTTATACATTTAAACACTGTTAGGAAACCTATCTTAGTTGTCTTTGACGGAAGTAAGCTTCTCAGATATGGGTATGTATATATTTTTTGTTATACAAAGAAAAATACAAAATTAATTAAGGAACAAAAATACTAAGAACTGAGTAAATTACAACGGCCATAAATATAAACGTTTAACCTATTTTCTTGATCGTAGCAGGAAAACAAACTGAACATTTGCTTCAGAAACATAAATCACTCAAATAAGAAGTGCTCATGCAGTTGTAAAACTGCCAAATTAAATGCGAATCCCCGGGTAACTGCTGGTAACTTTATATAACTGTTACAAAACTAAACCGTTACGTTTTGAATACTTTTATTTATATTTTACCATGTGCTAAATCGTAATCACATGATTTAAGCATGTAAGGACAACATGCATTCTAATGAGCACATACAATTATTTTGTTAACTTATTGCTCCCTCGAGACCATTTGTTTAGTATCCAGCAAATAGAGCAGATTCAGTTCCAGAATGGTAACTTTGTGTTCCAGTTTATAGTATATAACGATGTCACTTGTTTGCAGTCCTGTTACGCTTTCAAATCTTCCGTTTTCGTAAATGAACTAAAACAAATTAACTGTGAAAACAAACATGAATATAGGTTCAAAATATTACCTTATACTAAACTTAATACCTTATACTAACCTTGCTGTAGAAACATTCTAAGATAGCAAAACCTTAAAGAAGATCAGAAACGAAGGTATTTTTCCTTCTCCATAGTCGCATTACTACATAACCTAGTAATATTATAAATGCGAAAGTGCCTTTTTTTGTTTGTTTTGTTTTCACGCGTAAACTACTCAACCGATTGTACTGAAACTGTGCATGGACATTCTTACAGTTTCTGAAATTAATACAGGCTATTCTTATTTCGAAAATGTATCCCGGGCTACACCCCACTGGTCTTTAAAATAGCGAAAAATCCCATCTTGGTCTCTAAAGTTGAGTAATATTAATTGAATAATCCTGTCAATTGTAATCAACTGTTCTGTGTAAACATTGTTTATTATTTTCAATTCGCTCACATTTATAGTGCGTACATTTTCTATAAGTTACCACAGTTTTTAACACCGATTTAAATTTCAGCGATTATGTAAGTACTCATCTACTTTGCAAAATGTCCTAAAACAAGAAAGTCAGAATTTGACTTCGAAGGCTCCCTTTGAAGCAGTCGAAAAGAAGTATGCTAGATGAAATGTGCAATACCTACTAAATTGCGTGCAAAGCAGCGTGTGTAATTTGCTAGCAATGTATATATAAGAGACAATATAGTTTAACTTTTACTTTGCATTTAAAGACTGTTCTGGAACCTATATAAATTGTCTTTTGACAAAAGTAGGCTTCTCAGAGCTGTTTATGTACATATATTTGCTTGATAATTTTCGAGATAAGAAAAATAAACTTTGGAACAAATATAACATTTATGCTAAGACCGGAGTAAACTAAAATGGACATAAATGTACATATTTTTTGATCGTAGGAAGAAATATAATTCTTGAATAATAAAATATAATTCAAGAAATATAATTCAAGAAATATAATTCAATCTAACCCGTGCTCATATAGGTGCAAAACCTGCGAAATTGCATTCTATCTAAGCACATAGGTAAATGAACATATTAATCTAAACGACACATTGAGCTTCTACAGCACTTACAGTATTAGGTGATCACTAACTCATCTAACTGTTTCGTTAAATATTTAAAAAAAAACCTTTATAAATTATGTCAAAAGCCCTTAAATAACAAGTGAAATAATCTGCACAACATGCTTAAAACAGCTTACGGCAGATCAAAGAATTCAGAGAAGAGTAATTTATTGTGAAAGAAGAAACGAAACTGTTATAAAACGTTCCGGATTCAGTTAATCTTCTCATTTTGTTTCTCCTGCAGAATTAAACTGTTGCAGACACAATGGCATTGTTTTATTATGAAATGCCAGCGAGCTTACGCAAACTAATTTGTTTGCAGATCTTTTCGTTTGGAAAATAATAAGAATGTTCAAAGAACAGATACATTGAGCGACGTGTTCTTTCCATTCTTGTGTCAGTCATTGTGGTGATGTTTTTTCTCCGAACATGTTTTATTCTGCCTGAAAATAACAGAACTTGGAACATGTTGATAACTAGAGTTCAAAGTGTACGTTTTTCTTACTCTCTTTTCTACACATATAATTCTTCATGGAATGGTTGTTTAAAAAATGTAACACTCTCTTTACTTTCAAAATAGTTCGGAGACTCGATATTGTATAAGCATATGACATGGGTTTTCTTTAACGCAATAGAAAATTTCCCTACATCAAGAAATCAATCGTTAGATCCACTAGTTTTGGTGGTAGGTTATGAAAACGGTTAAAATTTACAGGGTGTTCACAAAAGGGTGTCACCCCGCCATTTTGTAACTTTTATAATGAAAATTAATTTCTCTAGAACTATTTAAGCTGAGGAATCCAAATTTAGCACATATTTTGAAATGGATAATAGGTAAATTAAAAAATAATTGTGTCATGTTCTTTAATATTAACAAAATGACGTCTGTAGAAAATATTTTAATTCAAATAACAAAAAATTCCGTATAGGTATAGAAATGTACTATACACCAACTATTTGATGGATTTCATTAAAATTACAACGGTACCTGTTTCAACGAAATCCGTGAACGCATAAGCGTACACGACCACTTTAAAGGTACGCTTGCACAAGCCGAGAGCAATACACATTTTTTTCATAGTCATCAGCTGTTTTACATAAGTTAGACCAATTTTAAAAGATGCCAAATATTTTTAAACTGCACGGATTCGGTGACTCATGCATCACGAGTTGCAATTCCTTTCGACTGTGAGCAATAGTTACAAAACATCGGCAGTTATTTATTGTGGTTAGCAACCTGCACGGATAAAGGTCGGGACACACATTCCCACACCGTGCCCGACACGTGACTCGGCCGAGTGTCGGTGCGGGCTCGGCTCGGTTATCTTGAGGCCACACATGTCCGTACGCAGTCCGAGCGCACCAACCTCACTGTTTGTACTAGAGCATATTTATTTTGGATTTTACAGTGTCAGATACTTAAAAACACGTTCAGCAAGTTAAAAAATAGTGACTTCGTCTTTTGTAAGTCTTCTTATAATAACTGGTAAAACATAGTAAATATTTGAAAAAATACACGAATATAAGGTTTTGTTATACTCCATTATTATATTATATTATAATTTTCAGACTGTTCTGTAGTTAGAAGAAACAGTTCAAATCTAAGCCCTACAGAATACAAAAAAATTTCACAAGTAATTTCAATACATCCAAAATAAATACAGTTTTGCGCTAAATAAATAAACTCCTGTTATTTGTAAACAACAAATTGTATTTTAATTTAGTTGCTCTAAAATCACTAAGAATAAAACATATTTCATAATGTTTTTATTAGTAATACAATTTAAAATGCCACCTAATGTTTTTTGGTAGTAATTTTAGCGCAGTAAGAAATCATTACTAGTTTACTGTAAATATCTCTTCCTCACTTCTTCAATAATTGTATCGATGTCCATGATAGATGCCACTCTTAGACCGCACCGTGCCCGTCAAAATTCAAACTTCAACTATCGGTGTCGGTGCGGACATGTGTGGACTTGCAGGTTGAAAATTGCGCTGCATTTCTTCCACCGTATGACGACCAACATTACGTGTCAGGCGCGGTGCGAGTATGTGTGTCCCGGCCTTAAGGCTGCGCTCTACCACTCTGGTGAAGGCTGATGCAAGGGTTTTGAATCTGCCTCATTGTAGGCTCATTTTTTGAGCTATTACAAACATATTGATGTCATTTAAGTAACTAAATATTTGTTTACGTGCATTAGTTTTTGAAATTTCAATTTCGATTCAACTTAAGCTGCACATCAGGTGGAAAGTTTTTTAAAAAAGGGTATTTTCAACGTTTCATAAAATAAAAACGTGAATTTTTATTAAAGAATAAAATACAGACATTCGTAGATTGGAATATATTAAGAGCAAAACTGCAAACGGTTTATTAAAAAGTTCTGAAGTTAAGGTACAATAAGGCAGACATGAAAGGTCTGCAAGCGCTATTCAACGCTCTGTCAGGTGGCGCGCGTGGCGGCTACAGCCGGAAACTGTAGGCAACTCTCCCACCACTACCTGCTGGATATTTCCCCTCACCCGCTTTCGCTAGGTTATAACGTGTGGCCTTTCAGTGTTAGTGTTCCTTCTATTTGTTGATTTATAATATCTATTCATACATTAATAATCAAGTTCCTATCTTGCACAAATGAAAAATTGTAGTCAATATTTTGTTTTTAAATAATAATGTATTATGAACAAGTATGTATAAAGTATGAACTACAATATTTTTATTTATTCGTCATCCGATCAGTGTGAAAGGATAGGATCGCATAGGATCACAGGCGCCACTGAGCTCACGACAGTAAAAGGCGATTGCAGGCCTATTTGGTACATTGGACTGTAAAATGGTCCAAATCCGGGTATGAACGATACGCTCGGCTAGGAGTACTGGAGGTAGTCGAAAAGTGTAGGGTCTCGGCAGGGTGCGAGTACACGGTTAAAAGTTTGTATGTCGACATTCATCGATAAAAGATAGGCGGTCAGAGTACCGATTTGGGTATAAGTTGGAACCCTGTGAGGGACTGTTAGAAATTCAGGTGTGGGTCTGCAAGAGACGGGGGTATAGATGGGCGGCTAGGTCCTGGAGTGGAGTGTTAGAAATAACAGTGTGGGCAATATATGTGGTTAAGAGCCCTAAGTATTGGAGGCATTCGAAATGTTTGGGCAGGGGCCGTTAGAAATGTGGGTGTGGTTTTTCATGCGCTCCGGTACTCGAAAAGATGGGTGACGGAAGGCTTATGTGTCGTGCATGGCCGGTAAAGGTTAGGCGGTCAAAATCCGGGTATGGGCGTTACGCCTGGCTCGGAGTACGGGAGGCAGTAGGACAGTGTCGGACTCCGGTAGGAGCCATCAGATACGCGGGTGTGGGTGTTAAGACTCTCAGGTACTCAAAAAGGTGAGTGTCAATAGGCGTCGACAAGGGACCTGTGGACGGGTGGTTAATCAGTACAGAAAGTCAGAGATAAAGAGGTGTGTGACCCCTATATACCGCCATTTACTGTCAGTATATAGGGGCAGACTAATGTGAATAAAGCATAGTCTGCTTTATTCGCATGTGGGTAAAGTGGCTGAAGAGTGAAAGGCCTACTAGCCCATCCCTGTTAAAAACGAAGCTGTGAGCTCCAGCGCATGTGTGAGTCGGACGTCTAACACCTGGCTCGGGTCCCCCGCTCGGCAAATGTCGGAGGCGCTCGGTAAGTTCCGATCCCTTCCACAGCAACTACTCATTGCCCTCCCTACAACCGATTTTGCCAGCGCTCCAAGCGGATTTTTGAAACATCGTACTGCGATTTCTGGCCTGTGGTAGAGCGCACCCTTAAGGTGGCTTATGCATCACAAGACACTATAAGCTATTGATATAAAATACTAGTATTATTTAAACAAATATTGTGATCAAATTTTGTAGCACAATACTAATTACAAATTCCCCACCCACTACGCTGTACATTTGTGTTATTGCTTTCTTATAATTATGTTGTTCTATTATTGCATAAATCATTTTGTCTATATGAGTATTTGTCAACGATTATTAATTTTAAGATGACTAAATTATGAGATTAAGGTGGTAAAATTTTGTACATATCGAGAATTGTTTGAAGTTGAACACTCAAATGTTGCACACATGTCAATTTTGATTAATAAATCTTATAGACTTCAAATAAACTTCCACTTAATAAAATATTGCAATAAATATTCAAATATATATTTTTTCCAATAACAGTTAGAGTAGTATTAAATTACGTCTAAATACAGTATCTGACTCGCATTATTCTTATTGTTCCACAGGTTGCTACACTGTTTTCTAACGCTCTGCCAAATCCAATGAAATCGAACTCAATGGTTCTTATATAGAAATGAATTTTTATGCAACATGTTTAAAAGTAAAACTTCATTCAGCATTTAAAGTCTATAAGTTAGTTCGTTCTCGAGTTATCTAGTGGATAGACAGACAGACAATAACAAAATCTCAAGCTCCTGGAATTTTAGGCTTTTTAATGCAATCAGTCATTCATTAAGAATATGTAAATTAAACTAAACTTAATGCTGAAAGTAATAAAGAAATATACTTGGAGTGAATTTGCATCATGATGCCAGTAACAAAGTTTTTATAGTGTTACATTACCTCATATACCATATTTCCTTCAATATGTATGAGTCGTATAGGGATTCACATACGCAAACTCGAAATGATCGTTATTTTTATTGGTAAATATGTTTTCAAATATTACAACTTATAATAATACAATAACAAGTAAGAGTATTACAATAATTCTGAGTATGGTGGAAGGAATTTTTATCTCATGTACATGTATATATGTATGTATGCATTTAATTATCACTTCAGGTAATTCAACCGCTCGTCGATACGTAGCGTAGTGTAACTACGTTTTTGAAAGTGGTTCGGTGGAATCATAGTTCCTATATTTCTTGCCACCTCCTCTGAGTAATTCTTGAATCTCCTCCAAAGTTTTGTTTTGCGTGTCTGGCACGTATGTCCAAGTAAACGCTAGTGCCACAGTGCAAGCAACACTGAATATGAGATAGTTAAAATACATGCCCAACCACTGGTCAATTAATAGGTAAAACTTATTCATGATAAATCCAGAAAAAGCGACAACTAGAGTCGTCAAAGATGATGACAACGCTTTCACGTTTGTTGAGAAAATTTCGCCTTTAATACTGGTCCCAACTGGGCCGAGTCCGATGTTAAATACTGAATAATAGAGCGCAAATGATATAAATACAATATCACTGTAAGCTGTCACTTTAGTAGATGTCAGTTCGTCTAAATAAAACCAGATCATGATAATAGCCGTGGAAATGGCACATCCAATGCAGGATATCGTTAACAAGGTCATCCTTCTGTATCTGACGGCGAGAGCGGTGGATGCCAATGATGACAGAAGACTGATAGTTCCGATAACGATGACACAGGTATTTGGGTCCAGAACCCCAAACGTGACCTTGGGCAACGTTACTGATGTGTATGCCTGCATCACTCCCGATCCAGACATTCTTTTTAATATCGCATAAATAATCGAAATCAAAAACGCCTTTCTGTTACCTCGATCGAAAAATATATCTTTAAGGGTTCCTTTCTGAAGAGTTTGTTCTTCTATGGCTTGCTCTATCCTTTTTATTTCGGCCTCAATATTTTCTTCGGTCTCCCCTTTCCTAAGCCAACTCAAGACCTCCAACGCTTTTTCTCTTTGTTTGTGTTTCATGTAGAAGTACGGCGACTCAGGCATCGAGAAGAAGGCAAGGAAGTAAAGTACAGTCAGTGCTTCACAAGCTATTGCCAACGTGTAGTAGCTTACGAAGGGTCCGATCACGTAAGCGAATAGAACTCCGAAGTTCAGTAAGAGGTTGTTGATTGTTGTCAGTGAATTGCGTAACCTAGGGCCGGATATTTCTCCCACGTAGATGGGCATGACTGTGGTGGTGACCCCGATCCAAAGTCCAGCTGTGAATCTGGCGATATACAAGTGGACTGGAGAGTTCGCGAAGAAGATGAGCAGCCAGGATGTGAAGGGAAGGATCGTCAGGCAGAGACACGTCCTCTTGCGGCCGAAGATATCCATCAAGTAGCCGGTGGGCAGAGGACTCGTGATGTGCCCCAGGAACATCAGAGATACCATCCAGGAGACCTGAGGAACGTCCAGGACCATCGGAGTCTCTCCATCAGCCATCTTGATAAGTACGGGGGAGGGCCAGGCCGTGGCAGATCCCATGATTGTGTAACACATTGAGCCTACAAAAAGAATACATAAGGTTCTTTAGAGCCTCCAGAATATCCCTAAAGTAATTAAAATAGATCTGCAGTATACTGTATTGTAAAATTTGTTGATAATAGATTTTATAGTCATATCTCGAATTGGTGTTTACCCACTCATTGTCTTTTGCTCTTGATATAAGCGAAATTAAAATACTTTCAGTTTATATTTGTCAGTACAAATGTTATACGTACAACATAAAGGAAAACATGCAAAAAATCTACTTTGTATTTTTATCTCTTTTACTTCAAACATTTCAATTCAAAAATACTCCAAATTCAACTAGTTCTGAAATAGTTTTTAATGCAACAATGTTATTGCAATTGTATTAAATTGGGTAATTACTTATAAATTTAGTTAGTGTGCCCTAATTTACGTGTATTTTTCTTTAAAATACAATAAAAGTGCTTAAGCTGGTTATATAGAACAAGACTCTATACTATGATTATGATATATGATACCCGTATATTAATTATGACATTAATAGCTGTGGTGAAGCCATTCATTTCATTCTCAATATCGCCTTAAGAAGCTATTAAATACTACTTACAAGTACCTAGTAAAACTACTGATAAAGCCGGCCATAATATTCCTAATGCTATCTATAGACTAGCGGGTTCCTTTTTAAGCCATTGTACTCTTAGAAACCAGCTAAAAATATCAAGTTTCTGTATATTATAACTAAACAAGATATCGTCTGCTTAATTAATGTTAAATACATAACATGAAAGTGTAATTTAAAAGATTCGTATTAAAGTTTGTATATAGGTTGCATAATACATACTATTCTGTGAACAGTTTGTGAACCCTGAATACCCAGAGACGACATTCTGTGAACCCTGTGAATAAACGTTAGCAAACACGGGCACAGTTTATCTGCTCAAACAGTGCAAATATACACCTTCGCTAACACAGACACAGTTTATCTGCTCAAACAGTGCAAATATAAACCATCGCAAACACGGCCACAGTTTTAAACACAGACACAGTTTATCTGCTCAAACAGTGCAAATATAAACCTTAGCAAACACGGATACAGTTTATCTGCTCAAACAGTGCAAATATAAACCTTCGCAAACACGGCCACAGTTTTAACACAGACACAGTTTATCTGCTCAAACAGTGCAAATATACACCTTCGCTAACACGGATACAGTTTACCTGCTCTCAAACAGTGCAAATATAAACCTTCGCAAACACGGCCACAGTTTTACAGACACAGTTTATCTGCTCACAGTGCAAATATAAACCAACAGACACAGTTTATCTGCTCAAACAGTGCAAATATAAACCTTCGCAAACACAGACACAGTTTATCTGCTCAAACAGTGCAAATATAAACCCTAGCAAACACGGACACAGTTTATCTGCTCAAACAGTGCAAATATAAACCTTAGCAAACACGGGCATAGTTTATCTGCTCAAACAGTGCAAATATATAACCTTAGCAAACACGGGCACAGTTTATCTGCTCAAACAATGCTAATATAAACCTTAGCAAACACGGCTACAGTGTATCTGCTTCAAACAGTGCAAATATAAACCTTAGCAATCACGGACACAGTTTATCTGCTCAAACAGTGCAAATATAAACCTTAGCAAACACGGACACAGTTTATCTGCTCAAACAGTGCAAATATAAACCCTTAGCAAACACGGCCACAGTTTATCTGCTCAAACAGTGCAAATATAAAACTTCGCAAACATCGCGGCCACAGTTTTAACACAGACACACAGTTTAATCTTTCAAACAGTATTAAACCTTATAGCAAACACGGGCCACAGTTTTAACACAGACACAGTTTTTATCTGTTCAAAACAGCAGGCAAATATAAACTCGTAGCACAAAACACGGACACAGTTTATCTGTTCAAACGTGCAAATATAAACCTTAGCAAACGGGCCACAGTTTATCTGCTCAACACAGTGCAAATATAAAACTCGCAAACACGGCCACAGTTTTAACACAGACACAGTTTATCTGTTTTGCAAACAGTGGCAAATATAAACCACACAGCAAACACGGCCACGAGTTTATCTTTTCAACAGTGCAAATATAAACCTTAACAAACACACACGGACACAGTTTATCTGCTCATTACAGTGCAAATATAAACCTTAGCAAACAAGGACACAGTTTATCTGTTCAAACAGTGCCAAACTATAAACCTTAGCAAACACGGCCACAGTTTATCTGCTCAAACAGTGCAAATATAAAACTTCGCAACACACGGCCCACAGTTTTAACACAGACACTAGTTTATCTGTTCAAACAGTGCAAATATAAACCTTAGCAAACACGGCCACAGTTTTAACACAGAACACAGTTTATCTGCTCAAACAGTGCAAATATACACCTTCGCTAACACGGACACAGTTTATCTGCTCAAACAGTGCAAATATAAACCTTCGCAACACGGCCACAGTTTTAACACAGACACAGTTTATCTGCTCAAACAGTGCAAATATAAACCTTAGCAACACGGATACAGTTTTTATCTGCTCAAACAGTGCAAATATAAACCTTCGCAAACACGGCCACAGTTTTAACACAGACACAGTTTATCTGCTCAAACAGTGCAAATATACACCTTCGCTAACACAGACACAGTTTATCTGTTCAAAAACAGTGCAAATATACACTTAGCAAACACGGATACAGTTTATCTGCTCAAACAGTGCAAATATACACCTTCGCTAACACGGCCACAGTTTTAACACAGACACAGTTTATCTGCTCAAACAGTGCAAATATAAACCTTAGCAAACACGGCCACCGGCCACAGTTTATATCTGTTCAAACAGTGCAAATATAACACTTCGCAAACACGGCCACAGTTTTAACACACATACACAGTTTATCTGCTCAAAATAGTGCAAATATACAACCTTAGCAAACACGGCCACTCAGTGTATCTGTTCAAAACAGTGCAAATATACAACTTCAGGAGCTTCGCTAACACGGCCACAGTTTTAACACAGACACAGTTTATCTGCTCAAACAGTGCAAATATAAACCTTAGCAAACACGGATACAGTTTATCTGTTCAAACAGTGCAAATAATAAACCTTCGCAAACACGGCCACAGTTTTAACACATACACAGTTTATCTGCTCAAACAGTGCAAATATAAACCTTAGCAAACACACGGACACAGTTTATCTGTTCAAACAGTGCAAAATATAAACCTTAGCAAACACGGCCACAGGTTTATCTGCTCAAACAGTGCAAATATAAAACTTCGCAAACACGGCCACAGTTTTAACACAGACACAGTTTATCTGTTCAAACAGTGCAAATATAAACCTTAGCAAACACGGCCACAGTTTTAACACAGATCACAGTTTTATCTGTTCAAACAGTGCAAATATACAAACCTTAGCAAACACGGACACAGTTTATCTGTTCAAACAGTGCAAATATAAACCTTAGCAAACACGGCCACAGTTTTTATCTGCTCAAACAGTGCAAATATAAAACTTCGCAAACACGGCCACAGTTTTAACACAGACACAGTTTATCTGCTCAAATCAACAGTGCAAATATAAAACTTTCGCAAACACGGCCACAGTTTTAACACAGACACAGTTTTAATCTGTTCAAAAAACAGTGTGCAAATATAAAACCACAGCAAACACGGGCCACAGTTTATCTTTTCAAAAACAAGTGCAAATATAAACCTTAACAAACACGGACACAGTTTATCTGCTCAAAAAAAACAGTGCAAATATAAACACTTAGCAAACACGGACACAGTTTATCTGTTCAATACCGTGCAAATATAAACCTTAGCAAACACGGCCACACAGTTTAATCTGCTCAAACACAGTGCAAATATAAAACTTCGCAATAAACAAACGGCCACAGTTTTAACACAGACACAGTTTATCTGTTCAAACAGTGCAAATATAAACCTTAGCAAACACAACGGCCACAGTTTTAACACAGACACAGTTTATCTGTTCAAACAGTGCAAATATAAACCTAGCAAACACGGACACAGTTTATCTGTTCAAACAGTGCAAATAAAAACCTTAGCAAACACGGCCACAGTTTATCTGCTCAAACAGTGCAAATATAAAACTTCTCGCAAACACGGCCACAGTTGTTTAACACAGACACAGTTTATCTGTTCAAACAGTGCAAATATAAACCACAGCAAACACGGCCACAGTTTTTCTTTTTCAACAGTGCAAATATAAACCTTAACAAACACGGGCACACAGTTTATCTGCTCAAACAGTGCAAATATAAACCTTAGCAAACACGGACACAGTTTATCTGTTCAAAACAGTGCAAATATAAACCTTAGCAAAACACGGCCACAGTTTATCTGCTCAAACAGTGCAAATATAAAACTTCGCAAACACGGCCACAGTTTTAACTATAATAAAAAAACACAGACACAGTTTTATCTGTTCAAACAGTGCAAATATAAGCCTTAGCAAACGACGGCCACAGTTTTAACACAGACACAGTTTATCTGCTCAAACAGTGCAAATATATACACCTTCGCTAACACGGACACAGTTTATCTGCTCAAACAGTGCAAATATAAAACCTTCGCAAACACGGCCACAGTTTTAACACATACACAGTTTATCTGCTCAAATAGTGCAAATATAAACCTTAGCAAACACGGACACAGTTTATCTTTCAAACAGTGCAAATATAAACCTTAGCAAACACAGAGACAGTTTATCTGCTCAAGACAGTGCAAATATAAACCTTAGCAAACACGGGCATAGTTTTATCTGCTCAAACAGTGCAAATATAAACCTTAGCAAACACGGGCACAGTTTAATCTGCTCAAACAATGCAAATATAAACCATCGCAAACATGGCCCACAGTTTATTCTGCTCAATACAGTCAAATAGGCACAGTTTATCTGCTCAAACAGTACAAATATAATCCATCGCAAACATGGCCACAGTTTTATCTGCTCAATACAATGCAAATATAAACCATCGCAAAACATGGCCACAGTTTATCTGCTCAAACAGTTCAATAGGCACAGTTTATCTGATCAAACAATGCAAATATAAACCATCGCAAACATGGCCACAGTTTATCTGCTCAAACAGTTCAAATAGGCCACAGTTTATCTGCTCAAACAATGCAAATATAAACCATCGCAAACATGGCCACAGTTTATCTGCTCAAACAGTTCAAATAGGCACAGTTTTATCTGCTCAAACAGTGCAAATATAAACCATCGCAAAACATGGCCACAGTTTATCTGCTCAAACAGTTCAAACCGGCACAGTTTTATCTGCTCAAACAGTAAAAATATAAACCGTCACTAACACTAGAAATATAATAATTAACAATAAACAATTTGATAACAATATATTTATCTGATGGAGTTTTCGCTACGTTAAAAAGCGTTGGTTCAGCTGGTATAACACAGCACGGTGGAACTTACAGAGGCACACTTATTTGTGATTAAACTAATGTATTTCATTATATAGTATTCCATTAATACTCCAATAAGAATGGTAACAATTGACAACAAGCTAAACAAAATCAAAAGTTTGCTATTTTTACTATAACAACTACTATTATAACTGTATTCTACATAGATGGTCAACAACAAACTATTTATAGCCTAAGTACGATCCTCACTAGAAAACTATCTAGCAAAATAATAAATAAGTGTAATAGTAACGTTCAGAACTGTTAGCGATGTTTCTATGTAATGTTCTGCCTGAAAACTATCCACAAGTTTATTGAAATAAATTATATCAAAGCAAAACTATACAAAACAATAACCATTTTCAGCAATAGTTACGGGGAAAAATTGGTCCAATTGCTACAGGAAACTCATATGATTAAAATATCATAGTGTAAGTAATTTTAATACACTTGGAACTGATTTGGAGGCTATTATGAGAGGAAATAAAATAATTTAGACAGAAAGAAACATCTCCGTCATTCTGGTTATCCATATTATAAACAAATACATTATGCACGTGAATCTGTTCCACGAACTCTCACAAATAGAACAAATATCTTTTTTTACTGGCCAAGCCTTCCTAGTCATTATTTTGAAAAAATGACGTGGAATCTATTTTTACAAACAATCAGTAAGTGTTCATTTCTTTGATGAATACACGCAAAGAATCAATTTTAATTGCACGCACAACAGCAGCTAGAGACACCTGATATTTGTCAACAAGGAAAGGTTTGCTCCTATTTCAAAGGAGAAGCCATGCTGAAGAAAAACGGATCAAACACCCGCCACAATAGAGCGTGAAAATAATGTGACATCGCAATCGCCTTTGATAACCGATAATAAAGCGACATGCAAAAACAGTTGGTGACGTACTTCACCTACGTGGCTCTGGCAGGCTGCCTGACCTGCAGTGAAGTGTCCATGGTTCTCAGCCTCGATCTGTGAGTATTATCGACCTGGTTATGTTATAGCGGGTTCATAGTTATGTAATGTCAATTTGTATTACCTTAAGTTAAAATGGAAATAAACATTTTTATTTCTGAAAAATCGCCAAGTAAACAGAAAGAGGTCATTAGTATTTTTTTATAGTAAGAATAAAGATGTGACAGCTCCATCGAAACATTCAAGATCTGTCATATAAACTGAATCAATTAATAGCCTTTAAATTAAAATGAACCGGTACAAATAATTATAATATACATAGAACTGAACTTTTTAAGGCCATTAATAACAAACTACCGTAACACAAATATTATATTATAGTTTTTTTTGGAATAAAACTCAAGGATACTAAAAAGTTTAGGTTATAAATTCCCTGATACCGCAGCTGCATATTGATTAAGAACTCCTCCTCCCCTTCCACCAGTGGAGACCACCACTTGCTCTGATGGTTGCTTTAGTTTCTATTATGTAAAATTAAATATGTCACTTTATGTACACATAAATTACGTATAAATTACCTGTTATTACAGCTACTTATTGATTAAGAACTCCAACTCCTCATCCACCAGTTGAGACCACCACTTGCTCTGATGGTCGCTTTAGTTTCTATTATGTAAAATTAAACATATCACTTTTTGTACACATAAATTACGTATAAATTACCTGTTATTACAGCTACTTATTGATTAAGAACTCCCCCTCCCCATCCACCAGTGGTGATTACTATCAGCTGTTATGGCTGCTTTAGTTTCTGTTATTTAAAACTATACAGGGTTGGGCAAAAGTTTGGAAACGGTTTTAATATACCTGGAACGGCATCTCTACAAATACCAAGTTCAGCACACTATAACAACTAAAACAAATGTGCTTTTTAATGACCTTTGGGACTTTGTCCCTTTTTCCAAAATGGGGGATATATGGGTAACCCCAAAATTTCATATGGCACGCCCCATCACGCGATACCTCATTAGAAAGGTCTTGTTAAAAGAAGACAAATGGTAAAAACTAGAGGTGTGCATCTTGTCCCATAACAAAAAGACGCTTATTTTAGTATCAAAAAATCGAATTATATTTGTATCAGTACAAAACAGGGATAAGGTAAAAAAAGGCATACAGGTATTACATGATAATTAAAATAGATGCTCAAACTGCTCTCCTTGGACTGTCTGGCAGTGTCTTAGCCTGGCGTATAAATGTGAAACAGCGAGAGCAAAAGATTCCTGGGAATCACTTTGGACCATTTTTACAATTTTTTTCTCATTTCCTCGATATTCTGAGGTTTGGTTTCGTAAAAAATTTTCTTTAATGTGACCCAAGCGAAAGTCAAGAGGTGACAAGTCAGTGGATCTTGCGGGCCACTCAATTTCACCCCTTCTACCAATCCATCGTTTTGGAAATATTTCATTCAAATAAGCGCGGACATTCAATCCATAAAGTGGAGGTGCTCCATCTTGCTGAAACCAAACCTGATCAAGATTGTCAAAACCTTGGTGAATCGCTGGAAAAATCTGTTCTTCAAACATCCTTTGATAACCATCAGCATTAAGTTTTCCATTAATGAAAAATGGTCCTAAGAACTGACCTCCTACGATCCCAAGCCATACATTCAACTTTTTTGGATGTTGTGTATGTTGTTCCCTCATCCAGTGAGGATTGATATTAGATCAATAACGACAATTAATTGTGCCGGTTGACGTTACTGTTTAACATAAAAGTCGCTTCGTCATAGAAAACAATATTATTCAGCCCAATCGTGTTGTATATTCTCGCCATCACAAGTTTGCAACACCCTACCCTACGATCAAAGTCATCTTCTGGCAGTTCTTGGACTAAATGAATTTTGTATTTTTTTGTAATGGTTCTGATGCAAAACTCCTAGGACAGAACAGATTTAGATTGGAACAGTTTGAGAGATCAAAATTGTTGAAACATGAAGATCTTCCACTACAGATTGTAAAAGATCCAATGAAAGATCCTCGTTTAAAGCTGATCTTGACCGTTTATATAAACGACAGATTTTGATACAGGGTTGCGATTTATTACATGTCAAAGGGCAGTCAGGATCAGGGCAACTGACAAGGCTTAAGTAGGGATTTTCCCAAAACAAGTAAGATCAGGCTAACTTTATGATTTAGGGTTATTACACTCCCAAGGTATTTTGGTTTACTAAAAGCACGCAATTCAATCGAACAATGCATTTTTTAATCATTAAAAAAATACAAGGTAATATTATAAGGATACAATAATTTATAAAAATGTGCAGAGTTCTGGTCTTCTTGATGAAATTATTAAGATAAAAGTGCGTACTAAGCAAACGATTCAAATAAGCGCCTTTTTTATGGGTCAAAATAGAGACACCTCTAGTTTTCACCATTTGTCTTCTTTTAACAAGACCTTTCTAATGAGGTATCGCGTGATGGGGCGTGTCATATGAAATTTTGGGGTTATCTCTCCCCATATCCTCCATTTTGGAAAAAGGGACAAAGTTCCACAGGTGATTAAAAAGCACATTGTTTTTAGTTGTTATAGTGAGCTGAACTTGGTATTTGTAGAGAATGCCGTCCTAGGGATATACAGCCATTTCCACAATTTTGCCCAACCCTGTATAATGCTACATTGTGTACACATCTATTATATATAAAATACTTGAAACAGAAGCTTATATGTATTGATTAAGAACTCCCCCTCCCCATCTACAAGTGGTGACCACTATCAGCTCTGATGACTGCTTTAGTTTATATTATTTAAAATTATATAATATTACACATTTATTATACATAAAATACCTGATACTGAAGTTATATCAGCTATAACTCTTCCTCCCCATCCACCAGTGGAGACCACAATCGGTTCTGCTGGCTGATTTAGTTGCTATGATGTAAAATTATATCATGTTACTATGTGTACACATTTATTATGTATAAAATACCTGATACTGCAGCTACATATTGATTAAGAACTCCTCCTCCCCATCCACCAGTGGACACCAACATCGGCTCTGATAGCTTCATTATTTTCAATTCTGTAAAATATATAATTCTTAGGCTTTTACACTTTATACACATCTAATAATATGTAATATCAAGTTCAATAATACAGATGACTAATCATCATCTGTTCTGGTACAGGTTTTGCCTTTTCCTTCGAGGTCTCCTAATTTAATTTACACTAAACTGTACATTTTCACACCTCTTATTTCACTTATCACACTCCCGCAATTCTGCCTGGTCTATTCATTGGTTACTTCTTATCAAATTCCTCATTTTAGCTCATATATCTGTTTTTTACCCATCCTTAGTAGTAACCACATTATTTCAAATCCAGATTATATCTGTATTTTCAATCATTCTTTTACCATTTCTCAGGAATATTTCATCATTTATTTGTAACTTTTTGTTTGTTTTCATTCCACAAGTTTAAAAGGAATTGGCAAATAACTACATTGTCTAACTTGCATTGCTTTGTTTTTGTCAAACTTTCTCCCCCCCCCCCCCCTACATTGTCTAAGTGTAGTATATGAGTAAACAATAAATTATATATAACCAATAATTGAGGAATATCTACACACTTTAATAACATACTTTTCTATTTAGATAAAAACATTCATTTTACATTAAAAACTCATTCTTTAATGAGTTAGAAATTCTTTAAAAACTTAACAATTTTTTAATTAGTCTTGTTTTCAGAAAATCGAGAAATTTTCAGTATTTAATTATTGTATGTTTTGGAGATTTTTACCTCAACTGAAAATCACAGAATTATAACAAAATTATATGTAAAAACAGTATTTTTAATTATATAAACTAAACATAACATCGTAATAGGAAGTTTATAATACATACTTCTTCATATAACTTAGTTTTTGTGTTAAAAATACTAAAGGATTTCTATAATAAAAGATATATCAGGATATTCATCAAACATATTATTGTTGGAAAATGTTTTAATTCATTTGGACTACACTTCCATTAATTTCTGACTCTATGTCCTCGATATTCTACTAAACACTCTCGGTACAGAAAACTCTACATTGAGGCAGGTTCCTACTTGGTTACGAGGCTTAAAACCTCCTTATTCTTAAAATAAATTAGAGGTTATAACAATTCTTAAGCAGGTTATCATAGTAACCTTTTACAGTCAACATTAATAACTGCTCAATGCTTTTCGTATCTTTTCCCACGAGTCCTTAACATTTTTTTAATGAATCATGTTACAATTGTAATTAGATGTATACATATAAAATAAATCAGTAGCAACACAGGTTACTTACAGCAAATTTGTATAGAGCACGACAAATCAATCACCTCAATTCACTGACTAGTTTTGATATTCCTATCCACTCTTGTTATCAAAGATTATGATAACACATGTTTACCTTAGTCGACTATTCAGTCTAGGTATTACTTTATCAAATATTTCACAGACTTCCTTGTAAGTAAGTTTTTTTTCTGCTGGGAATTGTGAAAGAAACGTATCTCTTAGCTTTTTATTCACCATTTGGTTTGTTTCAGTCAGCTTAATTGACTGAAATTTGATCCAAATTGCATGTAGATAATTGTTTTCTAAAAATTTAGATATGTATTAAAGAACCAACTATTGAATCTATTACATTGCAAAATTAAAATTTATTAAAGGTAACAATCAACAAAAATTATTTTCTTTCAAATATTTTTTTATTTTTGCTCTAAATTTTCAATTTTTTTCAGAAAATTCATGTGCCCTCTTGAGATCTGCCAGTTTGATACTATCAACTGGAGCAGCATTCTATGTTCTCAGGAAATCTACTTATTAGTCTTATAAATATTGCAGTTCTAACTAACTGTAGGCTCTTGTGAATAACGAATAATGCAATTGTCGTAAAGAGTAACAAAGAACTTAACTAAAGAGCGGACATCTCCCATTGATCAAGCTTTCACCAGTGTTTCATAATATGTGTGTGTGTGTGTGTGTGTGTGTGTGTGTGTGTGTGTGTGTGTGTGTGTGTGTGTGTGTGTGTGTGTGTGTGTGTGTGTGTGTGTGTGTGTGTGTGGTGTGTGTGTGTGTGTGTGTGTGTGTGTGTGTGTGTGTGTGTGTGTGTGTGTGTGTGTGTGTGTGTGTGTGTGTGTGTGTGTAAAATTTAACTCCAATTAGTGGGTACCAATAATTTACGAAATTATTGTGTATGATTTTATCTGGCCAACTAATTGGCAATTTTCAGTTTCGCGTCCACAATTTGTGCTTTTATTAGCTTAGTTAAAAATTCTTATTTTCATGTTTGGAAAATAAGGCTAATAATGAACCTGGATCGTTTTTTCAAGTAAGAACCCATTGCTCATAGTGTCTGCGCATCCTGTCACGTGTCATCCGTTCAAGGTCAGTCACTCTTGGCCAGTCCCGCATTACGCCGCCTGCATGTTTCACATACTGCCGCTGTTAGTTTTAAGGTTATACTGCTCTGTTTGTCCCGATGTCAATCATTTATCCCGCCGATTGTGAAGTGCGTTCAGTAATTTGGTTTTTAATGCCAAAATGTTCGTTCTGCTGAAATTCACCAATAGCTTGTTGAATGTTCTGGTGAAGGTGTGATGAATTATGGCTATGTGACAATGGTGTCAATTGGAAGGCTTTTCAATTAAGGAAGGAGAAATTTTTATGATGAAGAACGACCTGAACGGCTTACTGGCATGAATGAAGAGTTGACACAAAAAGTTGATGAGGGAATTCGCCAAAACAGGTATTTCACTATTGACGAACTTCATCAGACCTTTCCACAATTTTCAAGATCTGTATTTTATACTAGTAATATTGTTACTGATAAACTTCGTTACAAAACAATGTGTGCGAGATGGATGCCAACAATGTTAAGAGAAGAACATAAAGCAAAGCGTATCCAACATGAGAACATGCTTGTCCTTTTTGGAGCGCTATGACAAGAATGGTGATGAGTTCTGAGGTAACATTGTGACTGGTGATGAGACGTGGATTGCGTACTATACTCCAGAGACTAAACTCTAAAGCCACGGAAATTCAAGCAAGACCTTTCAACAAGGAAAATCATGACCAAAAAGATGGGAAAAGCATACATTTGATATAATTTCTACTGCAAGAAATGGCAATAAATGCAGAGACATTGAAGCTTAGGCGCGCTATTCACAATCGCCGATGAGGCCTGTTCTCTAACGGCGTCGTTCTGCTTCACAGCAATGCTCGGCCTCACGCTGCGGAAAGAACACAGGCGAAGGCTGACAAGTGTTGTTGGGAATTACTGGATCATCTATCATACAGCTCTGACTTAGCACCATCGGAATTTCACCTTTTTCCAAAACTCAAGGGGTTTCTTGGTGGGAAGCGCTTGGAAAATTATGACAGGTTAAAGGAAACCGTTACTAACTGGTTTAGCGGTCAGACGACAGAGTTCTCTAATGATGAGATCCAAAAGATAGTACCACGACTTGAAAAATGTTTAAATGTTCGTGGTGACTATGTAGAGACCGCTCATAATTTATTTTGTGATACTATTTGAGTACATACATGAAGATTCCCTTGATCCATTACAAAACGGTTCTCATTTAAAAATTACCTCTCCTAATGGTGTTGGTTTGGAGGTTTCTGGCTTTGGCCGGCCTAAGGCAGAACGGGATAAATGGTTGCTGGTTCATATAAACAAAAATTGGTGTTAGGTGCCTCTGGGATGGATCTGACCCCCTTTTGTTTGTAATATAATGAATGACTTTAACTTGTAATGTCGCGGCGGAGCCGTTTCTCTATGAAGGTAATAATAGTGTTTGGATACCTCAGAAAATGTTAAATCTCTTGCTTGAGCGTGCGTTGCTTACGGCATGGCTTTTTCTCAATGATACCGTAACGCAGCGTATTGTCTGTGCTTTGAGGGGTGCTTATCTGTATGGTTATCCGAGTACGCTGAGCGTGTTCTTTCTTTGGTTAGAAGGTCATCAGAAGGATATAACGTTTTTGATCGCAATTAACATACTACATGAGGCTAATATATGAAAATGAATGATTTACCATATTGTGAATTGCATACGAATCATTTAAAACTATGTCTGAAGATATTTGTACCCAACACAATCTCTTTACACACAAAATTGAAAGCATTTTTGCTTTGCAATTCGCTTTATCAATTGAAAAATTAATTTCAATCTCCATAATAAAATTGTATACATAACCTAGCTTTGGTTGAAAAGATTAATTATTGACACGCATTGGCGAATTTTGAGTTAAGCTCCATTTCACCTTCCACTTAGTGCTGCATATGAAATCTGATACTGTCATAGACTTGACTCCTGGAATCTGGAGTCTACCTCCGCCTTTAAATGTGCATCTGATGAGACAATGGGTACCCTCCTTCAACTATATTACACTGAATTGCTGCTGGTAAATACAGACAGTTATACCTTTTTTTCACAATGTTAAATTATTATAAACGATCTGATTTCGATTACACCGGTTATGAAAGACCTTTAACGGTTATGAAACAAATATGCTAATTTCCCTTTCTTCAACATTGTATAACAATGAGCCTTTTGACCTTGGAGTCTTGCTACAAACATGGACAAAGATAAGACAGTAACAATTACACTTATCAAAAAGCACTTCTTGAACTAATTAAAATTTTACTAATTTTGTTTTCATTTAATGCGGTGAAAATGAATGACATTTTTTTCTAATTTTGCTACACACACAGCTGCAGAGTAAGCTGCCTTATATTTACTACAGTCAAAACTAACTATGGTGGCACAAATAGCATATTTTGTACATTTGTTTGTACAATAACAGTTTATGTTAAATTTACTCTTTCTAGGCAATCTAATTCGTTGGAATATGAGCTACATAATTTGGCGTGCCTGCCGCCTTCCATTTTATTATTGACAGCCAGAGTTCTCAGAATAATCACCAATGCGTGGACTTGACGTGTTTCGTTTACTTACGTGTTGGGTTTTTATTGGTAACCAGGACTCTTATCTGAAGTAGGTTAGTGTAGGATTACAACAAATTAAGAAAACGATTAGGCGGCATGTCTTATCATTCTGGGAAGACAGTTGACTGTGGTAAAAGCTGTTAACAATTTCAATATATAGTGCCTCTGCTGTTTTGGACTTAAACCTACAAATTTTGAGAAGGTAAGTCGAAATCAAAGGAATATTTTCTTCTTATTTATCTATAATTATGAGACCTTTTTATCCGCATAGTGTGCCAACTTCCAATAGCTTGTTCGATGGTATTTCGAAGTTCTAAATATTTAAAGGTTGGTAATCAATTTTGGATTTTACTGTTATAAATATGTGGGACGAATAGTTGTTATAAGTTCAAGATATCAACTTATTCGTACGTTTGTAGGAAGGAGAAATGGGGCTGAACACAACACTAACATTGAATCAAGCCTTCCCACCGTAGGTACGTTACATGAAGAAGTAAAAAGTGACACTATCTATAGACAAATAACCGTACTATCGTCAATACTGTACAGTTCAGTACCCGTACTGTCCAGCCCACACAACCATGGTTCCGACTCAGGTGAATCAATTCATTTACTGTACTGCAATTGCTTTTTATCAGAATATTCGGAATTTTTCATATCATTATCATTATTTAAAACCTACAGAAACGTCCATGAAAACTTTTAATTTATAAAATTAGTTCTAAAAAATATTTAATCCTCAAATTACTATGATATGTGGCACAATCCTAGATCAAACTTGATTAATCCAATCACATGTCAGCTTTAATCAAAGCCCTTGATCAAAAAGGAAGGCTGACCTTAAATTTTATCAAGTTATGATGTTTTGTGATCAAATTTTGATAAGAACTGGTTAAGTATTCTCATAAAAGGGATAAGGAGTTTCCTTTTTGAAATTTGTTTTGCATATAAAAAATAATATTTAGAAACTTTTGACCAATTTTACGAGACAAAAGAGTTTCTTGCCATAATAAGACTGTTTCCAATACACATACCTTACTTAATTAATGTAGTAATGATGAAGTTGTCTGAAAATAAAATCATTCTATACAAATGGTTTTTAGAACGGTTCTTGCGATTCACACTTAGAAACTTGATGCATTTGATTAAAATTATTAGTGTCAATAGAATGTAGTTTATGTGTTAAATGCATATTTTCAATAATAGAGCTGATCCAAAATTAGTTTAGTTAATTATTTGATCTTCACTAATGATCAGTTAAGCAAGATTAATGTCATTTATTTTTAATACTTTCAATCCTCATTGGCTAAATGAGTAAGATATTGTTTTTTTCAGAACTGTGCTTAACTGTTGTTTATTTCTGTCGTAATAGAAAAGGATGCAATTATTGTTTCTGTAATATTACAAATTGTATTACTAATCAATTCCAAAAGTAATGCTGACATTTTTCTATCAACTATTTACTATGTTGCCAAGGCCACAAATCAAAAAAAAAAAAAAACAACAGTTTGTAACACAACTGCATGGACGTTTATTAGTCGCAGGTATACATAAGTAACAATATTTTTTTCAATTGTAAATTATACCTATATAACTTCATCTACATGCGTGATTACATTTGTAATTAAAAATTTTTGAATGAGCAGTACTATGACGAAGGTGAATGGTTAGTAGTAAGATGGAGCAGATTGAATAGAGAGCCTTTGGCAAAAGAGTCCAATAAAGCCCTTGTCAGATGATGTGTGTCTGGACCTACAGTGGTGAAGTAGAATAAACAAGGGACATTTATTCTAATATTCTTTATTATTCTAGGATTACTTGAAATTTATCATAGCTTCTAGGGCAATTTATTAATTCCCAGTTCAGACCTATGCACAATTTCCGCTGTTCGCTGCAAGGTTGTACCAGAAAGTTGTACAAGTTCTGGGTCACTTTGAGCAGAGAATCATGAAACTGAATTTATTGCGAGAATAACGTAAAGCAACCACTGACGTCTAGATAACTGATAATTCCTCAATACCCATTGTCACCATTTCATTGTCTTCTCACATGGTTCATCACAAGAACAATTGTCTGTATTATGACTAGAACTAATGGGACTGCATACATGGTTCGTGAACTGTTCCACTAGAGTCTGTGGGTATGGTTGGATAGTGTATCAATGAGGACAGTTTTTGTTATATAATAAGTGTATTATATACGTATTGTGATGTATATAGTTTCTCCAAATATTACCCTCTTGAGAGGTGTCACTGTTGAGAAATATCAAGTAACTATCCGATTTATGTATCAGTAGTTATTTAAATAGTTTTGTGATTTTCTCCTCGTTTCATTGATTTCTGAAGATAAATGTGTTATACGTGTAAAGTATAACCTAATTAAGAAAGCTTGGTTGTATAGTGTTTTCAGATTATTTTAATTCCATCTAGAAAAATTATAGTCTACAGAAATTCTTCTTTTTTAGAATAAAAGGTAAAAGTAAATCTTCTTTCTAAATTTTATCGTATGGTTTGTAATTAGGATAAAGCTGGATTTGAACTAAAATCAATTATTACACAGTTCTTTTACGTTATGTTATTTAATGTAAGGTTAACATGCATACCCACTATATTCCGTTTCCTAGAAATATCCTTACAGTTTTGGAAAGTAAACATTTCAAAATAATTAACTAATTTTGAATCAGACATCTTTTAGTGTTATAAGTTTGATTAGTGGGTACACTATTTTATAATAACGTCTAAAAAAAGCAAATCAATAAATAGACAAACCAGAAATACATTTACTGCTACTCAAAATAAGTTTAATCGTGAAAATTACAGAATATATTTCCCACATAAACACAGGTCTATTTTGGAGAAAAGCTCTTTGCAACATCCCAGTACATGTACAAACTTCATTGAATTTACCACAATCTTAAGAACTACAATTATTACAAATAATTAGTAATTGTTTCTAATAATAAATAACATTAACTAAGAACCAAATTGATTTAACTGTTTACAAATGATAAAATTAATGTAGGATAATATTAACCACCAGAGTATACGGAGATATCACTTTATCAGATTATTGAATGATGTCTTATCTCTACATGATTGTTGTATCGTGTATCAGAAAGCCTCTCTTATCAGTGAATCCACCATATCCCGCTAGACACCGAGTAACATACTCTACACTTACCTTGCTCTGTTAGATATCTAGCTCCGGAGGCGCTCCACGGACAGAACTTGTCAACTGCGCGAGTCAATACACAAGTTCCTAAGGTGTTGATCGGTATGCTCGAACGCGTGAAACCTAATTAAGCTTATAATCTGTAATTTCACGCTGAACTTTGCTCCATGCGCACATCAATCGTACCGCAGTAACAGGTAACAGCCCGTGAATCACCGCAGGAGTGCATCCTTAGAATACCAGGTCTATTACTTAGATAAATATGATAATACTAAGTCTTATCGATATGTACTGTGAGAGCATTATGGTCAAACCAATTTTTTACCTTCATGAGATCTTCAGACTCCTGACAGGCCAAGGAGTTACCACAGTATTTATCATCTAATACGAGTAGGAACAGCTAAAATTGTATGTTTACTAATTTTAGAAAAAGTGAGGAATAGTACTTGACCAAATGTACTTCTTTGCATAATTTTGTAATAAACTTCCAATCAATCACTTTCTATTTCGTTGATCGTTATTATTTGTTGCCTACCGTTTAAGTAACTGGCAAACCAATCGTATGCTTTTAATTTACACATACAAATATAATCTTTGACAAAAAATGCCTATAGCGATCGAACCGAAAAGTTTTGATAAATCCAGGAAATGCATTAATAATTTATTTCATCACATCATTCAGACTCAAAAAGTTTGATTATATCCGATAGCCCATCCTACGTTTTATAATTATAATTTTAAAGCTGTATTTTAACACTTTTTCAATATTTTTATATAACGGATAGCAAAGAAATTGGTCTGACATTGCTCATTGTTTATTTTAGCTGGGATATGTAAATATGTATAATATTATCAATTTTTATGGACACTTACCAGTTCTTATACTAAGACTATTGTATGCAAAGGTGGTTCTGTCAATACTTATACTCTTTTATCTATCATTAACACAGCAGAATAAGAGTCTAAGCTAGAAGCTAATAGTCCTACTTGACTGATCCTTAGTTGTTTAGTTTTAATTTACAAAACACAATCAGCCATTCCTTAGCTTATTCTTTTGAGGCATTTATCATATTATGTACAATAAGTATTACTAGAAACTATAACCACTTTTGCACTAGCGAGGCCAATCATACTAAAAATTAATTACTGTTTATAATTACAGCAGTTTTAACTACATGCTCTGTCACACAATATCGCTTACTATAAAGTGAGAGGAAATATGTCATCGTAAATTTATATACAGTGTGAGTTAAGTATGGATACATTCTGTTTAGCTTTTATGGATAAATATGGAGGGATGGACCTCGGGACACCTTTCTAAAAAATACAACTGAACATTTTAGTCACTGTGTTACAACTTTGCCCATTTCCCCAAAATCCCATTGAGCCAGGCAGCTCCTCAAAATGTTTAAATGTAAACCCATTAAGTGACACCTCACTTGAAAGGTCCTGATAAAAAAAGAAGAACAGTGAAAACTAGAGCTTTCTATCTAAACCCAGTACAAAATTGAAGCTCATTTAAATTAATTAAAGATTAATCGAGGCATACAAAACATGAACATCAACTTTCACAAAGTAAATAACTTCAATATACAACCACATTCCTTCCAAACTAAAACCTGTTTTTACAGTTATTACCTGCTGCATGGCAGACCTCCCTTATCTCATCACTTTTGAAGAAGTCCAGTATCATATCCAGTTTCTGGATGGAATTAACAAAGTTAAAACGTGTTCTTGTGATACTTTACATTGAAATGGAGTGTTTAAGTGAACAAGAGCGTATGATGATCCTGACGATGCGAGGCTACGTAGACTGGGTGAAATCTTATGATGAAGTAAGGAATTTATCTAAGTCAGGAGTTCAAAAAAAACTATCTAACATTTCCATGAAACAGGTAGCGTTAAATACCACCCCAAGGGGGTGGGAGGGTTAAACGATCAAAATTGTTAAACGTTTTACATCCTGTTGTAGAAGATGCCTCAACAAGAAATGTTTCTCAAATATTAGGTAAATATCAAACATCAGTCTGTAAGTTTTACATGTCAGTGGCTATATAGCGAACAAAATTCGTTTAATTCATAAGCTAAGTGATGACGATTTTGATCGTCGTGTGGAATTTTGTGAATTAATGATGCGGAACATTGATAATAATACAATTAGATTATAAACAACATTGCTTACTCAGATTAAACAACTTTCATGTTAAACGGTAATGTTAACAGACACCCTGCTAGTTATTGGGCTGATTTTAGCCCTCATTGGATCACAGAGTAACATACCCTGCATACTGAAAAATTAAACGTCTGGCTAGGCATTGTGAAGGATCAGTTTGTTGGGTCCTGTTTTATTGATATGTCCAGGAAATGTTACAAAATAAGGCTTATCCGGCTATTCAAGTACCAACCAACAACTTTAATCCCATTTTGTCTTATTTAGAATCCCATTTTAGGCAAGTGGGTAAATTTGAGACAGTGACTAAAAAGTTCACTTTCATTTCCTAGAAAGGTGTTCTGAGTTAAATTCCTCCATCTTTATCCATCGAAAGGTAAACAGGGTGTATCTATCCAGACATAACAATGTTTAAAAAAGATAACTTACATATTCGTAGAAATAACGAATACATACAAACATATCCATGAATAACGAATAACTACAATCTTGATTTGATTTATCTAACACGCAATACCTAAGCAAGCGCATTCAAAATAGGATAACAAAGGCGTCTGTTTAAAAAGAACACATTTATTTATAAACACCCATACTCATACTGACATACAATACAAAAAACACATTTTTGCATAAACAAAAATGTGACAAGGCATTAACACGATATAAATTACGCCACCATCGCTGTATTGTTATCATACTGTTAACTGTAGTACGGTAATGAAATACTGCCACACCAATCTTAGGTTTTACTTTTAAACAACGGAATTTACATCCAACTGTTGTGAGGTGTATACTGTGTGTATATATCGTGATATTACTGTTGTGAGGGA
This sequence comes from Homalodisca vitripennis, assembly GCF_021130785.1. Lineage (NCBI taxonomy): Eukaryota > Metazoa > Arthropoda > Insecta > Hemiptera > Cicadellidae > Homalodisca > Homalodisca vitripennis. The sequence continues at coordinate 221,155,335 of NC_060208.1, read as the reverse complement.
CTGTTCTTAATATTTTGTAAAACAATGAGCTGATAGTTGACTCTTGTGAGATAAACTGTGTATATGCACTGTTGTGAGTGACTATTACGAATGTCTTGTAATGCAATGGAACTGACATTCAACTGTTGTGAATATCTTGTAAAACACTGGAACTGACATTCAACTGTTGTGAGTGACTATTACGAATGTCTTGTAATGCAATGGAACTGACATTCAACTGTTTGTGAATATCTTGTAAAACACTGGAACTGACATTCAACTGTTGTGAGTGACTTGTGAATATCTTGTTTAACACTAGAACTAACATTTATCATTTAACCCATTATTTGTCTTGCCTCTTCACTCTTGATAAAACAGAGTAAATGATCTGTTAAATGTTGTCCTCCAATGAATATTAAACATTTCGAGTATAAGAATGAATTCCAGATTTCAATTTTTTTTTAATGAACTCAGTTTCATTTGGCTTTGGTGTCTTATTATCAATGTCTCATTATCTGTTAAACCTTTTATCATTCAAGTATGAAAAGTTTGTTAGTGTACGATATCGTATATAATGGTCCTGCGATATAAATGTAAGTGTTTTTTGGATGTTCATGGACTGCCGTATCTGTTTGCAGGAAGTTTTAATTTGGGAGGCTGCACCTGGAGTGAATTTTTTCCAAACTAGAAATGGTTTATGAAATGCTGCGCATGAATCCCCAAGGGTTGGCTGTATTCCGCCAGTATCTTGCCACTGTGATAGGTAAGTATACCACTGATTTAGTGAATTATTGAACATTTAATTCTACTTTAACATCAAATAAACTAATAACAAAATAATTTGTAAACATTATATTTATATTAAACAGTACATAGTAATTATTTAAAAGTAATACTATACATAAAACGGTACATAATATAATAATTGTTTTAGATAAACGTTAATTAGGAAATTAATTAATAAAAAATGAGGTTTGCTCATCAAATTCCGTGACACAATAGCCAGAACTTTGTTCCAATTGAATCTTCTCTGAGAAGAATCCTACTCTTCCTCTGCAAGACCTTGATTCAAAAGATTTTGAAAACTGATACTTCAAAAATTAAAAATAATTATTCCATTGGCTTAGCTGATTGAGCAGGGGTCTAAATAATAATTACAGATCTCTAGGAAATTCATTGTTCATTAGTGCTCAAGCTGTCAAATAAATATCAAGCATAAAATGTGGTGCTCCATAACGGAACCAATATTTAATAAATTGGTTAAAAGCACCAAAATAAGAAGAATATTAAACGTATTTTTAACACTTAAAAATATTTAAATAAACTTACTTTTATTAAAATACAGTCTCGTAATTGATTCGAAGTTAAACTCAGTAAATCTTTGAAAATTCTTTATCATGGGTTTTGAGATTACATTGCAAGTATTTCCTTAATTAATAAAGGAAACTCTTGCTATGTTAATTCTATGATATAATATTATTATTTTTCTCAATTACACTTCATAACAATCACAATGTTTAAACCAAATTTCAGTGTTGAATTTGAAACCTTTTTTCAAATTAGTAATATTTTCCATTAAAAAAACATAAAAAAGTATTTTGAATTACTCAAATGATTTTTCTTATATCGATCACATAAAAACCACGATTTCTAAATACTGGCCACCCGTTCTATGGGATACCTGTATATCTTGTTTCACACAACTTTTGTCATGTGGAAATTGGTTTCTCGGTTTCAGGATGTTCAGTTCCCGATAGTGGGATATGCAGCGGGCTGGACCTCTCCAACTCTTATAAAGATACGAAATTCCAGTCTTACTGAACATCAACCAGATCTCATGGATGATTTTATTCTCTGTTTCAGGATGTTTCAGTTTCTCGATAGTGGGATACGCAGCGGGCTGGCCCTCTTCAACTCTTATAAAGATACGAAATTCCAGTCTTACTGAACATCAACCAGATCTCATGGATGATTTTATTCTCTGTTTCAGGATGTTTCAGTTCTCGATAGTGGGATATGCAGCGGGCTGGCCCTCTCCAACTCTTATAAAGATACGAAATTCCAGTCTTACTGAACATCAACCAGATCTCATGGATGATTTTATTCTCTGTTTCAGGATGTTTCAGTTTCTCGATAGTGGGATACGCAGCGGGCTGGCCCTCTCCAACTCTTATAAAGATACGAAATTCCAGTCTTACTGAACATCAACCAGATCTCATGGATGATTTTATTCTCTGTTTCAGGATGTTTCAGTTCTCGATAGTGGGATATGCAGCGGGCTGGCCCTCTCCAACTCTTATAAAGATACGAAATTCCAGTCTTACTGAACATCAACCAGATCTCATGGATGATTTTATTCTCTGTTTCAGGATGTTTCAGTTTCTCGATAGTGGGATACGCAGCGGGCTGGCCCTCTTCAACTCTTATAAAGATACGAAATTCCAGTCTTACTGAACATCAACCAGATCTCATGGATGATTTTATTCTCTGTTTCAGGATGTTTCAGTTCTCGATAGTGGGATATGCAGCGGGCTGGCCCTCTCCAACTCTTATAAAGATACGAAATTCCAGTCTTACTGAACATCAACCAGATCTCATGGATGATTTTATTCTCTGTTTGAGGATGTTTCAGTTTCTCGATAGTGGGATACGCAGCGGGCTGGCCCTCTCCAACTCTTATAAAGATACGAAATTCCAGTCTTACTGAACATCAACCAGATCTCATGGATGATTTTATTCTCTGTTTCAGGATGTTTCAGTTTCTCGATAGTGGGATACGCAGCGGGCTGGCCCTCTTCAACTCTTATAAAGATACGAAATTCCAGTCTTACTGAACATCAACCAGATCTCATGGATGATTTTATTCTCTGTTTCAGGATGTTTCAGTTTCTCGATAGTGGGATACGCAGCGGGTTGGCCCTCCCCGACTCTTATAAAGATGCGAAACCACGAAACTCCAGTCGTACTGAACGTCGACCAGATTTCATGGATGGTTTCACTCATGTACCTCGGTCATCTCATGAGTCCCTTCCCTAGTGGAATGATAATGGACAGGATCGGAAGGAAGCGGGCGAACCTGCTTTTAGCGTTCCTTCCCTTGGTTTCGTGGTCTCTCATCTCGTTCACTTCGTCTGTGGTTTGCCTGTACATCGCGAGGCTTATCGCGGGCATGTGGGCCGGAGCGACTTCCACGATCATGCCGATCTACATCGGAGAGATCGCAGAGCCCAGTCTGAGGAGCTCTCTCGTGACCTTCAACCACTTGATGAGGAACTTCGGAGTCCTCGTGGTGTACGTGGTGGGGCCCTACATCTCGTACTCCATGTTGGCCATCAGCTGCATGACCTTGACATTCCTCTACATCATCACGTTCTCGTTCATGCCTGAATCGCCTTACTACCTTCTAATAATAAACGACGAAAAAGAAGCGTACAAAAGTCTCAACTGGTTGAGAGGTGGAAAAGGGAAACCGTATGTGGACGATGAAATGGAAAAAATTAAATGCTCAATCAAAGCTCAACTGCGAGAAAAAGGATCCATCAAAGATGTGTTTTACAACAAAGGCAACAGGAAAGCTTTGATAATTTCTGAGGTCTATGCCGTCTCCAAGAGACTGACCGGTGCTGGCGTCCTTCAGGCTTACGTCTCTATCACTCTTCCACCTCTAACTTTCGGACTTTTCAACCCCAATGATTGCGTCATCATTCTCGGACTGGTCAGCCTCCTCTCCTCCTTGGTCTCTGTTCTCCTGTCCGTGCACTTCAACAGGCGTGCCCTCATCTCGTTCTCGTCTGCCGGTTGTGGAGTCACCATGGTTTTGGTTGCGATATGGTTTTATATGAGTTCCAACACTGACATCAAAGTGAAACGTTACAGTGATCTGTTGTTCATCTGTCTGATCCTGTACAATGCCACGTTCTCGCTAGGACTCGGACCGGTCGGAACCAGCGTCAAGGGTGAGTTGTTCCCCGCTAATGTAAAAGCCATGTGCTCTTCCTTCACGACCGTTCTTGTAGCTATTACTTCCTTCATTCTCAACAAATTCTTTCTCATATTCGCTCAGTACTTTGGAATGTATGTTAACTTCCTAATTTATGCAATAAGCTGCCTGTTTACAATAGTTTTTACTCTGACCTACGTGCCAGAGACTCAAGGAAAGTCGCTGGAGGAGATACAAATGATTTTACAGGGTGTGAAAAATCACACAAAAAAGTCTACTGATGATGTCGTTCAGAAAACAGGCTAACCATTGGAAAATTAAGTTGGCTGTGTAATTCATATTTTAGGCTGTATGTGCATACTGGCTTTTACAGAGATTTGGTGAAAGTTATTTTTCATTGTTTTGGATTTAATCAAATCGTTGGCATTTAATTTTCATAATACAGTGAAATGAAGTTTCCATTCACATATTTCAAATTTCTAATTTTGCCAAAATCTACTAAAAATGTACTTTTAAATGTTGAAACAAATTGCAATTTTTATGCCAATGACACCCAATCTATAATCTCCTTCGGCCTGCCCAAACAGAACATTTTCAATGATTCGTTGGATGATATTCTGTTGTTAGGAAGGAGAATGTTATTTTTGTGTAGCACATTTGAGCACACAGAGCTAGGAATGAAGGTCTCAGTGCCTATTTTTTAAATATTATTAGAAAAATAAATTTTTCACTTGTTTCTGTAAATAATTTATTTTTATGTACAGACAAGAACATGTTGAAACAGTTGCACACACGCCTATAACACATCCACATACTGTAAGTTATATTAACTAGAAAATGTGTTGTGTTTAACGTGTTCCCTGCTATTAATATCACCAGTGATAATACCGCGTTCATTTTGGTTAGTATAAAACTATAAATAAAGTATGAGAAATTAAAAATAGGTGAAGAACAAACCCTAAATAAAGAAATGTAACTACTTCCAACATTATAGTAAATTCCGGCATCCAGTATTGGTATACATCACCAACAAGAGTATTCGGTGAAATTATACGTTCCTCGCAGTTATTATACAATTTATAAACTAATATTTAAACTAATATTAGTTCATATTTAAACTAATTTCGTTTAAATATGAATATTTTTACTAAAATCATTTAAATATCACCATCACAACACACGAACGAAGCAATGTACTAGCTTTATACAACGATACTCGTTGGAACTCATATTTCCTTCCTTCATCTCATTCTTTATGGCGTATTTATTTCCTCTATTATAAGAAATAAAGTATATCTTTGCTGCATGGTAAACCGTATATATTAAATAACGTTTGTGCATGTATTGTATTATATTAAGTGGCAGGCTTTAAATAAGATATAATTTATTATTTGTATTGAGTTCCTCGTTAAAACTAGTCACTTCCAAATATATAAGTTTAAAATAATGCTGGAATGACTTTTTATAATATAGAACGACGATATTGTGTAACAAATTGTAGTATTACCATTAAATACAATATATTATAAGGATATCCCTAAATTAGTTTAAAATAGTATTAAAATATGAACAATTATGTATAAATGTTAGATATATATGTAAGTAGTTAATAATATGGCGCTTCTGGAATAATTTAGAAGCCAAGATAAAACTTAATGTAAAATCTCTGCCCAAACTCCATAAATTAATGTATGTAAATAAACAAAAACACGTATTACTCAAATATGCGCTACTTTAGTGGAAAAAATCAAAGTTTTCATGTTAAATTAAATAACAAAATGTAACATTTGTCACAATTAATGTAACATTTTTTTAAGGATGTAAAATGTGTTAAAACAAAATGTAAAATCTGTTTAAAATAAAGGTAAGGTATGAAAACATAATGTAAATTTGTTAATTAATCAAATTAAAAAATCAAATTAATGAAAAATCTGTGAAAATCAATACAAATTCTTTTTTTTTCAAATTAATTAAAATTGTGTTTCAAAAATAAAATTAGTATAAATCTATGTAGTTTACGAGTAAAAGTGATAATTAAATTATTTAAAAATTATAGACGAATTAAATTATATTCCCCCAAAGCAGATATTTATTTTGACTTTCACAATACAGTGTTGTAGGAAACCATTTTAAAATTTTTAATCTTATTTTCAAAAACTTTTAATATAAGTTTTATTAAATATCAACTAATTGAAAACCACATTTAAAACATAATTTTATTTATTCACTATATAATTGTTATTCATTTTAACAGGTTTTATATTGTTTAAAATTTTACATTTATTTTGACAAATTTTACATTTGTTTTGACAGATTCTTTTATTTATTTTTAATAGATGTTACATGCCTTTTTTAATACGAGTAATTTAACATTCATTTTTTACAGTTTTTACATTTTTCTTTCATCAAATTGACCATTATAATTTTTGCGTTATTAACACAAGTAATGTAGTACAAATTTGAACAGTTAGATTTTCTGATCGTTAAAAATATTATTCTCTATTAATGTACGTATTTATATATATTACAATGGTGCCTGTATAACATTTAATACACTTTGAATTACAATGGAGCTCGAATCTCTGTTAGAGCAGATTATTTTAAAAATATTATTTATATAATATAATTCTACTCCTAATAACTGGCGAGATGTACATATTAGTCATAAATACTTCAAAAATTTACAAAAACTGGATTTTCAGGATTTTTTCGTACATTTGCCTTTCGCTGACCAGCCACTTAAGACTGACCTCTGGTGACCAAGGTGAATACGGATGCAAATATTAACAAAAGGTCAGTCGTAGGTGGATGGTCAGTGACCTGTGACCTGTATTCTGTAGTTCAGTTTAATAATTAGTGTTGTGTTTTGTTTTTTGTTTTTTTTTTTTTTTTATTAAGTGCATGTTTTAGAGTTAGTGAAGTTGACTCACAATAAGGTGGTTGTGATTCCCGACTTGGGCATGTCACAATGCTCTAGTTTGTTTATTTTAACCTAGTTTGAAATGATCTGTTAGTTCAGTTATTTACCTGAAGAAGAGATCAGATTGCAGATCTTGAAACGTAGAGTTACTGATCTTTTTGTATAACTAAACTATGGCAAATGTCAAGAAAAATCCTGCTCCCTTCACAGTCCTTCCATCGTCGAAAACAAACTTCAAACATAGAATGGAATTTCAGAATATTTTCCATTGTTTAGTGAAAAAATATAAATAACACTACGTTTCAATGTCTGTGATCTGATGTCTTCCTCAGGTGAATAACTAACCTAACAAATAATTACGGTCTACGTTAAAATACTGTAAACATGTCATGCCGGGGCGTTGTGACACGCATAAGTCAGGAATCACAAAAACCATGTTGTGTGTCAACTTCATGCACAATACTACTAAAATATGCACGTAATAAAATGACCACTAATTAAAATTGAACTAAACAATACAGGTCACAATAGGTCTGCATCAACCGCAGAGTACTGATCAGAGGCCAATAGTAAATTATGGTCACGGCAGAAACATGACAGCGGTTAACAGGAGTAGTTTTTATTCTTGCCTCACTTTAGACGAACTTCTAAAAACCATACTGTGACTCTACATTGATTTATATAAAATCTCTAATCTATTTGATACTTTGAATTTACTTGTTAGTGCATGTACAATATAATCTCAGCATGAAGTATATAACCCATTATTTTTAGCATAATCTTGAAATGCTTATTTGTGTTTCCTGTTGTACATTTCATATCCTCTGGTTGCAGTAATACATTGTGTGTATTGTTACTTACGTATGTGATTAACTTGTCAAGAAAAATACATGTATTTTATAGTTTAGTTAATTAAAAGACCAATAAATGTAGTAATTTAATAAGTACCTGTATTTTACTTAATTTTTGTAACCTTTTCCTTTAATGCAAACATTCAGAAATTTAAACTCGTTTGATAACGTTAGATCTGACTTACAAGCTGTAATAATAAGTAAAATATAATATAATTTTGTTATATTATTTTGCTTTTTATTCAAAGAGACTTTAGCTTAAAAGTAACCAGAAGCCAGAAACTCCAAGGCATTGAAAATTCCAAAAGTATAAATCTACCAGAGACCAAAACCTTCCACATACCAGAAACTAGTTTACATAGGCTAGAACTTTCTTAATTCTGGAACACTAAAGATACTGTTGAAGATGCTGAAGATTTTCAGAGTTCAATACCTTTTAACGACTACACTTTTTCCAAGTAAATGAAATTTCCGAATGCCAGGAGCTTCCATTATGGTTTCCTAAAGGTGACGAGCTCCTATAGACTACAATCTTCTTTTCGGAGGGCACAGAGGGAACGTGTCTTGCCTGTCGTGCCAAGAGATATTTCCTTTTAAATATCTATGATGGAATTTTAGCTGATAAGGACTCAAACATATGTTTTAACGCCTTTTTATTATATTAACTAGTATATTTGATGAGTGTTTCCTCTGAAAGTACACACAACTGGTCGTGCGAGTCCAGGGCTAGTAGCAAATCCAATACTGCTGATTAATCTTGATATACTCCTAGTCTGATCCAAGTAAGAATCTTGGTTCTCGCACTTCATGACAAGTGGAAATCTACTACTATTACCGTTAAGGTTAAGAACATATTTGACTCCTTTTGCCTCAGAGCAAAGCAGATTTACGTGCGGAATTTTTACCTGTATAATTATGTGGTTTCCAGTTTACATAATATGGATCTACTGCAACGATCGCCATTTACTATTGGCCACTGTACAGTTATCAGTATTCAATAATGAACTGCAGATCTATTATGACATGTTTTCATTAGTTCAATTTTATTAATCACTGTTTTGTTTTATTCCATGCGTTTTTTGAGTCAGTGTGCGTTGAGTCGATATACAACATGTTTATTGTGATTCCTGATGTGTACAGTGCTCTGGTATGGTATTGCTTGTTTTTTAACCTGGATTGGATAGATGTGTTAGGTTATTTATCCGCCTGATGAAGAGACCAGTTGCAGATCTCGAAACGTAATGTGAAAGGTTTTTTGTATCACTGAACAAGGGCATATGTCCAACAAAACTCACCCTGCAACGTCAAACACTGAATTTAACCAAATAACTATTGTTTGAACTCGCTTGCTGCTGGCGATATTTTAAAATTTCTTAGTGGATTTTGTTTTACTTACTGCAATACCTCTAACGATTTTGTAAACTTCTACGCTTTAAAATGCACTAGTAACAATAACTATGTATCTTCTTCAAACAGTTAAACTGTAGTCATACACTACTAGCTTCAACTTTTAGTTCTGATGTCGGTATCAATAAGTATTAAAAGCGAGGATTATCCATCTGGAGTCGTCATAGTTTAAAATTCACGAACACAGTACAAAACACAACGAATACATAAATAGTACGAGAAAGACAACATTTGATAGGCCTATCACACACGACTATTAAACATGATATAACATCACGGCTGGGAGAAGACACGACAACTCACATTAAATGCGTTATGCCACATTAAAGTCAATCATTTAAAATCATTTAGTCTGTTACGTTTTTCTCCTATACGAACTTACAGTGAACATGGAAAATGTCTCTATACACTTTTTTTGTGTGTTATTATTTCAATATTACACATAATAAAATTTTTGAGTAAAATATTTAGTTAGGTAAATTCTAAATACTTACTCAAATATGTGAAAAAAACCAACTCAATCAGATTTCAAAATTGTATAATCCTTTAATATTTATGTAATTCAACTTTATATTAAATTACTCGTATTCATCATTAAATCAAAACAATTTAATGGAATTAAAGGCTAGACTCAAAGGTGAAAGTTGGACTGATTTTGACAGAGAGACAGATGTAAACCAAAAATATGAATCATTCATCATTGAGACATTTTTGTATTACTATAACATATCATGCCCAGTAAAAGAAGTCTATGAAAGAGAAACTCAACAAATTAAGTGGCAATGCAATGATGTTTTAAGATTGAAGAATGAGAAGACAGCTAGCTACAGCCTGTGGAGAATGTTTAAGTCTGAGAAATAAATTAAGATACAGCCTGCTCTTAAAATGTTAAGTACAATGTGCTCTTAAAAGATACAGGACAATCTTAAAACTGAAAAAGCTAAGTGGTACAACAAAAGGGATTGAGGAATCTGATAACAAACCAAAAGAGTCATGGAATATAGTAAAGGTATAAGAGGAAAAAGCAAAACAAATTCTGAAAACATGTGCATCATAAATCAAAATAAACAAATATACAATCCAATTCAAATATGTGAGCACTTTAATAAATTTTTTATCAACATTGCAAATGAAATTAAAGGTGATCTACAAGTCAATCATGATGTACATGTTCATGCCCAAGTATAAAACAACCTCACACTTGACAGTTTTTAAAACAATTGATGAAAAAACTATAAAACAACTCTTTGTCAACTTCAGTCCTAAGACTTCCTCTGGAGTTGATGGCCTCTGTATGAAGGCACTCAAATTCTGTCAGGAAGAAATTACTCGACCACTGGTAGATCTTGTAAACACATCAATTAGTAGCTTGCACCTTCCCAAACGCCTGCAAAGATTGCCAAGGTCAAGCCTCTTTTTAAGAAGGGGGATGTTATGGATGTGTGTAATTATCGTCCAATATCGCTCCTACCAGTGGTCTCAAAATTCATTGAAAAAAACCATCTGTAACCAGCTGATTGACTACCTTGAGACAAATACGCTTCTGGTGGTGGAGAGACAGTATGGTTTCCGAAAATCAAAACCAACCAAATTGGCTCTTATTGATTTTGTGAATTGTGTCATTGAGGCAATGGAGGCTGGTGAGACTGTAATGGCTTGTTTTGCAGATCTCTCAAAGGCCTTTGAATTGTGTCAATGCTGAAATTCTTATTGGCAAACTTTCGGCCCTGGGCGTTCAAAATTATGCCAGAGATTGGCTTGCCTCATACCTGTCAAACAGGTATCAAGTAGTTGAAATTATGCACAAAACAAAATCCAAAATCAAAACCTTTCAGTCTAAGCCAGAATTGATCCTAAATGGAGTTCCACAGGGGTCAATTCTAGGTCCCCTTCTTTTTTTGATCTACTTATGTTAATGTTTGATCATTTATATGACATCACAAATCAAATTCCAAAAGAAAACCTTTACATTTTTGCAGATGATACCACTCTTGTGACCAAAAGTAGGGATTGTGAAAATTCTTGAATTAGAATTATTTCACAAAACAAATGTACTAGCCCAATTTTTTTTCAAAAAACAGTCTTAAAAATGAACCCCGAAAAAACAAAATGCATTTGCATCCAAACCAAACAAATGAAAATTTCAAAAAAACTTTTGGACTCCATCCTTGTTCATTGGTGACACTGAAGTGGATATCTCAGAGTCATCTGAGCTGCTAGGAGTGGTGTTGGACGATGTTATGGACTGGGGCAGGCAGTTGGGAAAAAGTCGCTGGAAAAGTATCCAAGGGCACCTTTGTTCTTAGGTGTCTCTCTGGACTCAATAACTTAGACTAGTCAAAAGCGAATACCACTGCCTGCTTGAGTCACACATATCCTATTCAATCATCCTCTGGGGTGGCAAAACAACAAATATCAAACAGATTTTTACCTTGCAAAAAAGAGCAGTCAGAGCTATGCTGGGTTTACCCGCCTCTGACTCACTGTAGAATCTTTTTATTGATTTAAATATCCTAACAGTACCATGTTTGTATGTCTATGAGTGTGCAGTGTTATATTAAAACACAAAATCTTGAATACCAAAAATGATGTTCACTCGTATAACACCAGGCATAGAAACAATTTTGCTGTATACCATAGGCTTACTATTTTTGAAAATAACCCTTATTATTCTGGAAAACAAAATTTTTCAAGTTCTGGCCTTCTAGTGTAAAAGATTTAAATTCTATAAAAAAATTCAAGTGTGAGCTAAAGAACTTTTTAGTCATAAATTGTTTCTACAGTGTAGAAGAATTTTTTGAATTTTGTGAGGGCATTGTACCTTACCCACCCTGACCCTTTCCTGGGGCAGTTTGACCTGCAGAAGCCCAGTTTGGGCAAACTCCTGCGGAATTGGAAGTACGAAGTACGAAGTAAGTACGAAAGCATTCTGGTCCCATTTTCTTCGAACTCAAAACTAAACGTTTTGGAACTAGAATAGAAAATAGTTTTATGACAGAATTAGTGAAAATAAACTACTTCCCGTTGTAAAAATCAATTATTTTCATTTAAGTTTATCAAAAAGTTAAAAATCTAATTTTATCCTATTTATTTTGCTTTCTGTTGCCAAAGTTATTGGATAAAAAGCTCCTGCATTAATTTATTATTATAATGTTTAATAATAAAAACTACAGCACGGTCGCAATTAAAGTATATTAGTAGCTACGTGTACTTCTCTCCCACAAGGCTGCATTGAGTTTTACAGTTATTTATCTAGGTTTTTATAAATAAACCATAAACAATACATTTGAAGTGAAACGTTTTTTTCTTTTTATAAACATTTCTTAAAATCTGCATATTTCTCTGCTTTCCAACATATTCATCAACACATGTTCCCACGGAAAAAGTTCGCTAATTCTTTAATTCCATTGTAACTAATGCTGCCAATCAATATTTCCATACTTTCGTGGAATTGTTAAATATATATATATATGGCATATACATTTGTTAAATATGTATGAAGTATACATTTTTAAATATATATGTCATATATATGACATCTCATAATCTACCAAAATTTCATCAAAGAGAACGGTCAAAAAACACTCATACCATGAAGAACCCAGAGTGTGATCACATATTTAGAAAGAATTAATTGTTATCTTTTTATTTCCAACCATTGTTTGATTGAAAACTTAATAACTAGAACACAGGTATGGTTTTAAATTTGTTAACACCCTAGTAAAATTAATGTTATGAGTATTTCCACACATGATGATACAGTATGAACAACTAAATAGATAATAATTATAAAACATCCACAAATTAAATCAGAAAAGATTACGAAGAACATATTTTACAAATTAAACAATGTTAGTGATTTTTTTTAATATCAATTAACACTAACATTGGCTAAGAATTTGGTGGTGTATAATTAAAATCATTTTTTTTGATTTTAAAATTTTGGTCAAAATTTTTAGCTTCCTTCCAGTTTAAAACTTTAACAATTTTAAAACTATTAGTTAATTAATAATTAGTCTTTTCTTTTGTTACTTGTTTTTATATGAAACCGTTCAAGTTAATTTATAAGTATCGTTCAAATCTTATAATAAGAGGCAATGACCTAGACCTAGTATATGTAAATACAATAGCTGATAACAGAATGAACATTATGAAAGCAGAAGTAATTTCATACAACAGATATCTATGCGAAGCACTTCCCTTCTTGTAATAAGTAATTAGTTGCCAGTGAATATTAATGTACGTTTGATAATGCGAGTCACGTTCAAATTAGAATATTTCAATATTGTATTCAATGATTTTAAAGTAAGATCATCCCTATGTGGGTTTGAACTGATACCAGTTAAATACACCAACTTGATTTAATTGAACAAACATATTCCTGAAAGTGAAACACACCCTTATACTCTTACACATAGACAATAACGACGTCCAATGTAGAATAAATGTAATTATCTCTACACTTCTTGTACTTAACATTTTTCTGACTTGAGCAAAACATCCATCATCCATAATAAACTTTAAAGAAAGCAACTGGAGTAAGGTAACTAAATTGGAAAAATTAAAAGAGGAAATAAATAATAAAGCTTTCGAGGACGGGATTAACAAAAAAAAGCCGTCGAGAAAACAATCGCGACCGGTCGGCCAACCGAATATGTGTTCCTCTCTCATACAGGATTTATTGCGTCCCAGCCATTGATCTATGAGTAAAATGAAATTGTAGTTAACTTCATGCTGGTTCCCCTTTACACAGCGATGGAGGGGCCTAGGTTAGCCGTCCTCAAGGCACAAGGCTCCATCAGTGTTCTAGTGTAAGTGATTGAAATAGGGACTTTGGCTTGTCGTAAACTACTGTTGCATATGAACAACGACTGCTTCTTCAAAGGCAAAGGTTAAGGTGCAAGAGAAGTCAGTGTGATGGATACAACAAACAAATTCTTATTCAAGTAGTGCCACAAAAGGAGTTGAAGCCTTATTCGTAGACTAAGACTATCAATATATTTAAGATATGAGTTCCACATTTAATTAATGAGGACAGTAGGATTTGGAGAAGCACAGCATTGACGATATCACCCGAGCCGGCTGGGCAGGTTGGCCACACTGTACACACGATACGCTTTCATTCGGATACGCAGTCAGGCCACACTGTACGCACGAGACGTGTTCATTCAGTCAGACAAGTTGGTGACATTGTACACACGATACGCCTTCATTCAGTCAGGCAGACTGGTTACACTGTACACAACGATACGCCTTCATTAAGTCATGCAGCCTGGTTACACTGTACACACGATACGCCTTCATTCAGTCATGCAGACTGGTTACACTGTACACACGATACGCCTTCATTAAGTCATGCAGCCTGGCCACACTGTACACACGATACGCCTTCATTCAGTCATGCAGCCTGGCCACACTGTACACACGATACGCCTTCATTAAGTCATGCAGACTGGTTACACTGTACACACGATACGCCTTCATTAAGTCATGCAGACTGGTTACACTGTACACAACGATACGCCTTCATTCAGTCATGCAGACTGGTTACACTGTACACAACGATACGCCTTCATTAAGTCATGCAGCCTGGTTACACTGTACACACGATACGCCTTCATTAAGTCATGCAGCCTGGTCACACTGTACACACGATACGCCTTCATTAAGTCATGCAGCCTGGTTACACTGTACACACGATACGCCTTCATTAAGTCATGCAGCCTGGTCACACTGTACACACGATACGCCTTCATTAAGTCATGCAGCCTGGTCACACTGTACACACGATACGCCTTCATTAAGTCATGCAGCCTGGTCACACTGTACACACGATACGCCTTCATTAAGTCATGCAGCCTGGTCACACTGTACACACGATACGCCTTCATTAAGTCATGCAGCCTGGTCACACTGTACACACGATACGCCTTCATTTAGTCATGCAGCCTGGTCACACTTGTACGCACGATACGCGTTCATTCAGATAAACAAGTTTAACACGAAAGAACACTCGCTGGAACAAAAACCTGGAACTGTGTGATCTCACAACTATACGAGCAGTTGGCAATGTTTATAATTTAAAGTTTGACACGACAGAAACACTCGCTAGAACAAAGACGTGGAACTGTGTGATTCTCACAACGATACGAGCAGTTGGCAATGTTTACAATTTAAAGTTTGACACGACAGAAACACTCGCTAGAACAAAGACGTGGAACTGTGTGATCTCACAACGATACGAGCAGTTGGCAATGTTTACAATTTAAAGTTTGACACGACAGAAACACTCGCTAGAACAAAGACGTGGAACTGTGTGATCTCACAACGATACGAGCAGTTGGCAATGTTTACAATTTAAAGTTTGACACGACAGAAACACTCGCTAGAACAAAGACGTGGAACTGTGTGATCTCACAACGATACGAGCAGTTGGCAATGTTTATAATTTAAAGTTTGACACGACAGAAACACTCGCTAGAACAAAGACGTGGAACTGTGTGATCTCACAACGATACGAGCAGTTGGCAATGTTTACAATTTAAAGTTTGACACGACAGAAACACTCGCTAGAACAAAGACGTGGAACTGTGTGATCTCACAACGATACGAGCAGTTGGCAATGTTTATAATTTAAAGTTTGACACGACAGAAACACTCGCTAGAACAAAGACGTGGAACTGTGTGATCTCACAACGATACGAGCAGTTGGCAATGTTTATAATTTAAAGTTTGACACGACAGAAACACTCGCTAGAACAAAGACGTGGAACTGTGTGATCTCACAACGATACGAGCAGTTGGCAATGTTTATAATTTAAAGTTTGACACGACAGAAACACTCGCTAGAACAAAGACGTGGAACTGTGTGATCTCACAACGATACGAGCAGTTGGCAATGTTTATAATTTAAAGTTTGACACGACAGAAACACTCGCTAGAACAAAGACGTGGAACTGTGTGATCTCACAACGATACGAGCAGTTGGCAATGTTTACAATTTAAAGTTTGACACGACAGAAACACTCGCTAGGACAAAGACGTGGAACTGTGTGATCTCACAACGATACGAGCAGTTGGCAATGTTTACAATTTAAAGTTTGACACGACAGAAACACTCGCTAGAACAAAGACGTGGAACTGTGTGATCTCACAACGATACGAGCAGTTGGCAATGTTTACAATTTAAAGTTTGACACGACAGAAACACTCGCTAGAACAAAGACGTGGAACTGTGTGATCTCACAACGATACGAGCAGTTGGCAATGTTTACAATTTAAAGTTTGACACGACAGAAACACTCGCTAGGACAAAGACGTGGAACTGTGTGATCTCACAACGATACGAGCAGTTGGCAATGTTTATAATTTAAAGTTTGACACGACAGAAACACTCGCTAGAACAAAGACGTGGAACTGTGTGATCTCACAACGATACGAGCAGTTGGCAATGTTTACAATTTAAAGTTTGACACGACAGAAACACTCGCTAGAACAAAGACGTGGAACTGTGTGATCTCACAACGATACGAGCAGTTGGCAATGTTTACAATTTAAAGTTTGACACGACAGAAACACTCGCTAGAACAAAGACGTGGAACTGTGTGATCTCACAACGATACGAGCAGTTGGCAATGTTTACAATTTATAGTTTGACACGACAGAAACACTCGCTAGGACAAAGACGTGGAACTGTGTGATCTCACAACGATACGAGTAGTTGGCGATGTTTACAATTTAAAGTTTGACACGAAAGAAGAAACACTCGCTAGGAACAAAGACGTGGAACTGTGTGATCTCACAACGATACGAGCAGTTGGCAATGTTTACAATTTAAAGTTTGACACGACAGAAACACTCGCTAGAACAAAGACGTGGAACTGTGTGATCTCACAACGATACGAGCAGTTGGCAATGTTTACAATTTAAAGTTTGACACGACAGAAACACTCGCTAGGAACAAAGACGTGGAACTGTGTGATCTCACAACGATACGAGCAGTTGGCAATGTTTACAATTTAAAGTTTGACACGACAGAAACACTCGCTAGAACAAAGACGTGGAACTGTGTGATCTCACAACGATACGAGCAGTTGGCAATGTTTACAATTTAAAGTTTGACACGACAGAAACACTCGCTAGGACAAAGACGTGGAACTGTGTGATCTCACAACGATACGAGCAGTTGGCAATGTTTACAATTTAAAGTTTGACACGACAGAAACACTCGCTAGAACAAAGACGTGGAACTGTGTGATCTCACAACGATACGAGCAGTTGGCAATGTTTACAATTTAAAGTTTGACACGACAGAAACACTCGCTAGGACAAAGACGTGGAACTGTGTGATCTCACAACGATACGAGCAGTTGGCGATGTTTACAAATAGTTTCAAGTTTAATACTGTCAGGGACACGACGCAGATAACAAGTGTTTGCCTGATATCGGCAGTCTGAGTGTCTTTTCCAGCTTCGAACCAAGTGGCCCCAACCTGGATAGGTAGGTTTTTGTAATTTTACTTATTAGTTTAAAAAACGGATAAAAAAATTATCATCGTAAAATATGTGTATAGGGGTTAAATTCTATATGTATTAACAGCCAATAAACTTTAGTTTTTAACGAAAGATGTAATTCGTACAGCAATAATTCTATACCAGAATTGTGAAAGTAGAGCTGTTTTTAAGCAGCAATACAAAAACTATGTGTTTATATCATTTATTTAACTAAACAGCATTCTGGTCTGGTATATTATACCGTTTATTCAAAGATATCTTTTCAAACTGCTAAGTTGCTTAATTATTATTTAATAATAAATTGGAATGATAGTCACAAATAAATTATCAGGTGAACAAAAATTATAGAAATTTGTGATATTAAGAAAAAGTAAGAGGTAGGTGAATAAGTGTTATTCATTTCGTTTACATTTTCAGAAAAAAGCCAAGTCGGCAAGTGGCTGTTGCGCTGTATTGTTTCAATATTTACTTTATGAGATCAGACATATCGCTTTGTATTTCATTATTAAACAATAATGAAACACACTGCACATAACTCTTTCAAAATATGCATTCAATAACAAAAATAAAGTTATTTTAATCATAATAAATATTTTACTGAATCGGATTACACTGATTAAATCCGTTAATATTTTATCTAAACACTGCTTCCTCATTATTATTCAAGTGTATTTAAATATTTCAATGAGCGCACAAAAGAGTTCTGCTCTCAGAGAGAACTATTATTGTTGTGCATGGTTTGTTGGTGATGCATTCATTGAATCATGTTATAACAAAACATGTATTTGTATTATCTATTTGTATATCTGTAAATTTAACCTGTTATTTGTTAAAATATTCACGTAGTTTTAGTCTCTGTTTTACTAAAAATATTCACCTTGGCATAATTTAAGAAGTTTTTTTATTTTGCAGTTTTTGTATTGATACAAACTGTTATGACAAAAAGGCCATTTATAAAAACAATATTAAGACAATAAATTTAATACTTTCAAAATGGTGGCTGTATTTTTTTAAATTTTGAATATCTTAAAATTCAACAATTTTACAAAATAATTATAAGTATAATGATTTTTTTAGGGAATTTTATTGGAAATTTAATGAAACTATAATTATTGAAATCGAATTTATAACTGATTTCGAGCAGGTTTACAGTGACAAGTCACGGTCCATATGGCGGTTCTCAGCAAATAGCCAACAATGCAAAAAGTCCATAAACGCCAGCTCCAGTATTTAGTCCGGTCAATTTAGACATTGAACCTTGCAAAAATTACCAGAAAGCTGAAAATTTGTATAGATGTTAGGGACACCATTGTTATGAAATTGTGAAAAGTCCCCATCGATCCCATGTCTGCAAAATTTTATATTCAAGGTCAAATTTCACAAAAATAGGTTTTTTTGAATTTTTCAGCTAAACGATTAGTTTTATGAAAAAATATTTCAAACAAAAATTGTAGATCATGCAATTATCTACAGAAATGCTTCTTATGCTTTTTTTAATAACACTAACCATTTTTGAGAAAAAAACCATTACAAAATTTTTCTTAAGCTGTATTGTCTATAATATGGACACGTTTCCATGCCACCTATGAGGTAGTGTACCTAGCGCGATTTTTTAATTGTGGTTTCCCCGGTAGGCATATTCCACAGTCTATTCCAGTAAAATTTAATGAATTTTTGGTTATTCTTCTTCTTTTCAGTCGTTGCACTCATGTTAGTGTGGTAGTTGTCGATCAGGTATAGATCGAGTGACAAGTCCCGTTATACTTGGTTGTAAACATATTTTTATTCATCATTATTGTCACTAATTATTTCCTCTTCTTCCCCTCCATCTTCTTCTCTCTCTCTATTTTCTTCTTCTTCCTCATCTTCTTGAGTAGACGTAAATTGTACTAACAGCCATAACATCAGTTATTTCGTTGTTCATGTAAAAATCTTCTTCTGTTGGAGATTCAACATATGAACACGATTGGGCCTTGACAAGTGGTGCACGCTAGTGAACAAAATAATTCTACTTTTTTGCAGCCGCATCCTAAGTTACACCCCTTTTTGCAATTGCAAAAAACAGAATTAAGGAGGTTTTTGGTGCAGGTGGAAGAAGCGTGTGGGTTGGTTCCAATGCATTATTGACATCCTTCCAACCCCATTGTTCTGGGTCTAGTTGATTACCAAGCCACACCTGAACCTAGTAATATACGGGGATAAAACTGTTGCTGAGCGGAAGCTGCGATTGGAGGAAGGCAAACTAATTGCACACGTTTTTTTAATACGTGTTTGTTTTCCAAAAGATAAGTAACGTAATTTGTCTATCAAAGTAATTTTTTGGAGCTCCATATACAGACAGAAAGAAAGCGGAATTTCTGGTGAAGAGTTGATATCTTGGAAAGCTTGTGCACAATTAATAAAAAAATTTTGATTTACCCCTTCGAAACATTGCCGATGTTTTATCACAGCCAGTCATAGCATGTAAAAACTGTATATGATTAAACCGATTGATTATCTTCCCGAATAATTGCTGCCGCAGTTGATAGGGCCTTTCATTGATCTTCTTTGCCTTTAGGTTTTTTCAATCTAAGCTTGATTGATAATATCATGATAATTAACAAGAAAACATACAATTTAATTGTCCTAGTTTCTGGGTAATAATGACCTCTATTACTATAATTTAACTTCAACCGTAATTTTAATTTTTCTGTTATCAACACTTACGTTTTTACAAATATTTTCTAATTCTTCTAACGTAAACTGGCAGTCATCACTACTTTCAATAAATATGAAAATATTTTACCCCATGGCGAGATACAATGCTTCATCTTGAGGACGGCCGACTTAGCCTCCAGTGGTCGTCTTTAAAAATGATACAAAACAATTATTATGGTACTCTCTTCAGCATTAACTAAATCGTGTTCAAACTCGATGCGAGCAACAATAGTTATTGCTGTGTCAACAGAACGAGACTGAGCTGCTTTCATAACTGAGTTTTTAAATGAAAGAGTTCTAACGTTAAACATTTTACAACGAGAGATCTGTGCTTGTTTCTTTTTGTATTCCTGACTCAACTCGTCGCCGCAAAATAATGAAAAATTTTTAAAAGAAAAATATGACTCACTTACATGTGCTCTAGTACGAGGAGGACTTTTTGAGAGGTACTAGCTGATTCCTCTTCATGTTGCCGTTTTGCTGCTGAAATTGTACTCTTTCTATTGTATTGTTTGCGACAATGCACATGATTTGTCGCTGAATTTACATTCTTCAAGTAATCAGTAAATTGATTCCCCCTTGAATACTCACGTTAAGTAACGTCTTCATGCCGCGATCAACAATAACACATTCGCTTGAAGATAAAAGTTTAGTGAAAATAAAACACTCTTGCGACAAATTTGAGTGAATACAGCACAAACTTTAACAGAGAATATTTGAAATATCTACAGGTTTTCACTATGAAGGAATTTTCAAGACTAACGGTGATTTAGGTGCGACCTCAAGAAAAGCAAGTGGACGGAACGGTCACTCGAACATTTGGAATGGCAGGAAGATGTTGTTCAAAGGGCACATGGTCCCTTAAAATTAGGGGGACTCCGTTTTTTTAATATAATATTCTCAGAATTATCGGTCAATATGAATGTATTAGTCACGCAGACTTTTAGTTTTACTTATATTACACGCTAAATGATATCATAGGCAGCTTAGTCGTGCTTATTATGGACAATACAGCGTAAGAAAGTTCGTAACTGTTTTTTCTCAAAAAATGGTTAGTGTTATGATAAAAAGCATAAGGAGCATTTTTATAGATAATTGCATGATCTACAAATTTTGTTCGTAATGTTTTTTTTTCATAAAAACTAACAGTTTCGCTGAAAAATTCAAAAAAACCCATTTTTGTGAAATTTGACCTTGAATAAAACTTTTTGCAGACATGGGATCGATGGGGACTTTTCACAATTTCATAACAATGGTATCCCTAAACATCTATACAAATTTTCAGCTTTCTGGGAATTAATGCAAAGTTACCCCCTATTTTTTTGGCTAAATTGACCGGACTAATTCTATATTCTGACATTCCTTATGTGCTATTTCCTTATTGTGCTAAGATCTCTGAGTTCTTTGATTTAAAGCGTTGAATTACTATAAAATCTGTTGCTAGGTAATATAAATAAATCAGTAAGAGCGTTGTAAAATTATATTAGCAATAACAAATAACTTTTTTATGAATAATGATAACCTAAATCAAACTTCTTGATTATTAATAACTGCTTCATTAAAAAAAAATATTCAAAATGACAACCTTATACGGTTGCATATTCTTTGTTCTCTTAGGACAAGAAGCTCAGAAATTGCACCTATAAGGACCTTAGTAACCTATAAGGACCTTTGAGCTGTTACCGAAATGATAGGGTAATCTGGATTAGTGGTAGGGGCCGCCTCTATCGAGATTCATGAGAAAACATTTAGGGAACTCATCTTAAGTCATTTCCTCTTGGAAGAAGGGAAAGCCAGCACTGAACCAGCCTCATCAGTCAAATCAGGCAGGGGGTGGCACACCCTTGTGTCTAGATTGTCAAGAACCTTTGACTCTTAGGGAACGAACCCTACCAACTCCAACAGTCATCTCCCGCAGTAGACTAGACCTATCGAATTACCCTTGCACCCCACAATCTCGACATTTGCGGTTAGTGATGTGCCGCTACTGGACATTCATAAGGTTACCCAGATTTGAGTAACACATCGGTGTTTCTTTACCCAGTATGGATTCAACTGGAAGGTATAAACCAGCCAAAAGTGAACCCTCCTCGGGGAGCTTTGCATAGTCTTAATCAAACAATGAACGATCGTCCAATTCTTACGAAAACCGGACCATCTTCTTTGATGATCGCAGATGTTTCAGCCACTCAAGCAACTACGTCAATTTCAATTTCTACAGGTTTACTGTAAGCTACTTGTTTCATGGTTCCCCTAAGGAAGAAGTTCAGAGATCAGCTGATCGAGATCTTGTCGGTCCTACACACCCAATCCATGTGAAACTTGCGATTCAAGTGATCGCGGACTATATTGCCATCTTGGGCTGGAACCGCGTCATTTCGAAACAACATGGTTTTTCGGATAAGAAGAGGAACATCTTTTCTCAAACCCGGAAAAATATCTCTATGAAACACTTGGCGAATTCAGCCGGTTTGGTAAAATGTAGGGACCAAGAAGGAAATTACCTATAATATCCACCCATACATTAACTTCTTTTGGTGCCCAGCTTCATGAATGGCAGCATTTGGGTTTTCTACATCCTAGATATGACACGTTCGGTTGATAAATACGCCTTCCGCAGTGAAACTATTTCCGTCTTTAAACAAAACTTGTTCAAGATACATAGGGATTTTTAAGTCTTTTTTCCAAAACCCAGCTAGCGCAGGGATTTTTCACCCTTTTTTGAAAATCTTCTGGTTTCAAGGACTGTGCTTTTTCGTGCCTATGTAGATAAAGTTTCTCTCCTTGCAAAACTCTCGATGCAGTGTTCTTACTACCACCAAGATCACGGTCTACCACTGTAGTACTCGCAGACTGGTCTGCTTCAAACCGATCAAAAGCGAGTTCCTCGAATTCAACATCACAAACTGATCTGACACGTCCAGAGTCGTCCATATTTAACTCAGAGATTAAAGCTAAATAATTAAGGATTATAGGCGAGTTCAAGGTCAAGGATTTTGTTACAATTCAAGGTTACTAGCTTGCAGATCATCAGAATGCAGTACAGTAAGTTAAAGGGAAGACCTTACTTTAAAATTGATTTGGATAATTTGCGTTGTGATATAAAGAAAGTGTTTAGTGCCTTAAAACTATGTTTTTATTTTTAACGGCTGTGTAATTATTACGTCAGTCAGTGATTGGTCCCATACAAGACGTATCATCAAGGATGTTACAATAAATTTATTATTAATAGCTCTGAATGCTAAGATTTATTTTTATTGGTTTTCACCCCTTGTACAGTACTTCAGTATAATCAGTATGAATCCTCATTCACTGTCATTACGATCATACTTATATAATATAATTTACAATGAAGCCCACACATTTCAGCAGATACAAACCTAATTACTTTCATTAACGAACATATTTAAAACTGTCATTTCTTAGTGACATCTAAAAAGATTTAAGCTTCTAAAAAGTTTTAAAATCCCCATATGTCGTCGATTATGCTGAGTTTTAACTGACATCGAAATGATCTCTATTCGTTTTAAAATTAAACCTTATATTAGTAAGTTATTGTTATTGTTGGGTATCCTCCCCCCCCTCCACCACCCATCCGGGTGGTTATATCCTCTATTGGGCCAGAGCCAAGACAAATAGTTTGCTCAAGTGCAAATAG
The DNA here is from genome assembly GCF_021130785.1 of Homalodisca vitripennis. Lineage (NCBI taxonomy): Eukaryota > Metazoa > Arthropoda > Insecta > Hemiptera > Cicadellidae > Homalodisca > Homalodisca vitripennis. Next base: position 221,131,370 of record NC_060208.1, on the reverse strand, counting down.
TTACTATCTTTTAAGTAACTTTTAAATGGCTACAAATTCTAACTAAATAAGCTTAGGAATTTAATTCCTAATAGTAATAATCAACGAGGATATGGAAAAACATGTTTTAAATTCTGATGTAATGGAGATTTGCAAACCGTACCTGAATTTTCTTATTTCAATAATTCCAAAGTTTCAAATCTGTAGTGTTTTCTGAGAACTACATGTGAGTCGATATGGATTTTATGCTATCAAAAGTCACCTGGCATTGAGACGAGTGTGGTGGGAACCGTGTTATCTGCCTATTCAAGAATTGTAATTCATTTACAAAAGGCTGATAAGTCATCAGCCATGCCTTTGTCATCCTTTCAAATAGTTATATTTTAAGCGATATCGCGGCATTCGTGGGCAGCTCACGTGTCTGGTACTACCATACTTGACTAAGTTGTTACAGAAATAAGAATGATAGGTAATCCATCAATGATCTGGAGTAAATTTAAATGTTCAACAAATGATGAAAATAGATTGCAATATTTGTGCAGTTTTTGTCCAAATCAATACAAATAATACTAAAAATACACTTGCTTATATGATAGGTAATATTGTTGATATATGAAACGTAGGGACAGTAAATGTGTTTTTCAACCTGTTTTAAATTGTGGTTCTACAATTTAACTACTTAGTGGTCAGATTTTGAGGATGTTTCGAGGACTAGTTTTGCCCACTTTGTAATTTTGGAAAAGGGAATGTTCAGATGCAGTTTAGTTTCATAGATGCTTTTGAGACTCAAATGTTTCCTTTGTTGAAGGGACTACTTCTTTCGGCGGGCTATGGATGTATGTTTTGAACTTTCGTTTCGTGTCACGGAATGCTACGCATGTTTATGTTTTCCATATGCTTTCAAAGTAGAATTTACAGCTTTACCGAAACGTAAACAAACCGTTACATAAACATTTAATATGAACTAACATGCCGTTTAAAGCATGTTTTGCTGAAACGACCAGCGGTCAACAAATAGGCAATGAGAATGGTGCTTGTAATCAGCTGAAAGAGTGTATTAGATTATTATTATTTGGATTCACAGGTAGCAGATATATGTTTATTCCTTTTGACGTGACAACGTCTTAAATTAGGTTGCGGCTCGGAGTCACTCATGAAAAAGTGTAACGCCCGGTAACGTTACGATGCCCGTCCAGTGGGTCCGCCGCACGGGATCCGCACGGGATAAAGCAGATAACTGTGGGTCCGCCGCACGGGATAAAGCAGATAACTATGTTTATTCGTGAAAATGTGGAGTGCTTAGATTCGTCATTTACAACAACTACAACAATAAAGGTAAATAATTGTACACTGATATTTCATTATCGTAAACTATGATTGATTGATTAATTGTTAGATTGACACAAAAGTTGAGAAACTGAGTTTATAGGTTATGTCATACTATTGACAAATGTTGATAGTGTTAAGTAAATTATTAGTTTAAATCACTCTGCAATCAATCGTAATTCAGTCGATTGAGAAGAAACAGCGCGTATTGCTAGTCAAACATTTAAAATAACCTCTAACCTGTCATAACAGTGCTACCAAACAAACGAACTAAACCGACCAATCACCACGCGCGGAGTTAGAATTTAACTGTGTTTAGCAAGAATTTCAAATTCCAATTTTAGTAAATGTTTTATTCAACTTTACCATTTACAATAACAAATTTTAATTACTTTCAAATTATGTACAATGTTTTAGTAAACAAAATATATTTCTATAGTTAAAATTTGTGCAATTCTTATTTTCATTCAATTCCTTGTTCCTATTGTGCAATTTAATAATATTCATATCAATAAATATTCTACCGAGAAAAAGACGTTGTCACGTAAAATCTTCGCCCGTAAAACCGACTTTACAGGCAACCATAATTTTTTTTAAGTTAATAATTGTAATGGAGGAAAACGAAGACAATTATTCCGATTTATCCACAAAACCAAAAGAAAAAGTTAATGTAACCTCTGAAAACAGCGAAGCAGAATTTGTAATTTACAAAATACAGAAAACAGAATTAAGTGGAAATGGAAATACGGGTGATGAAGTGAAGCAAGCAAGGAAAAAAGAATTTTCTAAATTACGTTCAACAGAACTTTCAAGATAACGTTCGAAAAGATATAGAGACAATAAAAGAGCAGATCGTTTGAACAATGTTGATATTCCTCAAGCAAGGCAAAAATAATTGGCTAAATTACGTAAAATGAGATATTTAGAGAGGCAAAAAAAGATAGAACAGGGTAATATTAATTGTTCAATTACGGCACATTCAAAAGAATTCCCGCAAACCCGCATCTCTACTGCGTAATACATCATCCTAAGCACTTACATTATTTCATCGCGTATCAGAACTATAACAGAGGAAGAATTAGGAAACGTCTACCTGAAATATTAATCCAAAATAAATACATAGTAATATAGGGTTCTTTGTTTTCAATACTGGTTTCAACCCAAAATAAATATTATTTTCCGAAAACTCATAATCATTTTGCATGCCACTCCAAAGCCTTCTTGTAAAATACAACTATGAGTGGAATTAATTACTTATTTTAAATTACACTAGTGAAATTAGTTTTAAAATTAATTGTTAATTTTATAGAATCTACTTATTGTATCATATAATTTAATTTGTATTAATGCTCACATTTATTTATTGTTAGTGGACATGATAATGCTCAAATATTTACAAGTGGAAAATTAATAATATTATAAACGGTAGTGATTCGATGTGGGAATGCAACAATCACGTATTTCTTTAATATTTGCTAACGCATTAATCTATGTTTATTGCTCTCCCCTAAGCTTGGCTATATTATACAACTAGTATGAATGTGATAGGTGTATTCCTTACAAGATAATTTAAATGCCTCCTTTTACACTTTTTATAGAAATACTATTACATTAGTATACACATAAATTACAAACTTAAAAATATGTTTCATCTCAATTTAGTTTCTGTGGAAAATGTTATTTCCCTTATTTTTGTGTTTTAAATTAACGCTAAAAATTAACATTTTAATGCACTTTATTGTCTTACTCCATAATAACGTGATTTTAAATTTCATATTGGATACTGCTGCAATTTAACAATTTGTAAATTTAATCAATCTTATTTTGGTCGTATCTGCCATTATTATTCAATATGAGCATTTAAAATTCCTAAGTGAATTTCTTCAACTCTTTTCAAATTTAATATTTAATTTGAAAATAATCCAAATATCAACCTAGTTTATGTTATATATTTTTTATTTATTTAAAACAAATATTAAGAGTATATGTTATTACATTAAAATGATGTACCTTAAATTATATATTATTAACATATATCATTTAAATTATATGTTAAAAATATTAGAATAACTTATACAAGCTGTATTACTAGACACTTCAAGGCACCTCAAATTATAATATTTACTACGATTAGTAGCATACGATTGGTCGAAAATTCCCAAAATAAAGGATGCCCTTATGTTTTAATTGTTATGTTATTAAAGCTTCTGAAATTAATAAATCATTTTTCCTTCTTTGTAATAATTGTTTAATTTTGGTTATTTAAAGAAATTTTTGTTTTTGTTTTTGTTTTTTTAAGCTCTGCAATTTCATGAATTTAATAGTTCAATTTCATTTGCCTACAATGTTAATATTTACATCTAGTTATGTCAAATAATAATCTTTGGATCGAAATAATTTTTTAATATGTAAAACAAATATCTACTAATAACTCATAAATCGTTCTTAAAGTGACATAACACTTTGCAGACCTTACCGAAGCAACCTTAAGCTCGAGACTGTGTAAACAGTATCTGGTAAGTAAATTAACATCGCGTTCTGAGTGGGTGAAAATAATATGAAAATGAGAGCATCTTACGATTAGATTATGGTCGAACGTAATCGGCTTACATTTCTTGAGGGTAGTTTACTGGCTTATAGCTTTAAGGCGTTATAGTCGGTTTAAACTTCCTTCCACAATAAAGCTTTTTAGATCAGTATAAGTTGAACAGATCATAATGTAAAATAAATTTAAAACCACCGTTACTTTAGCCTTGCAATTAGGGGGTTAACATAACACAATTACTTATAGAATACTCCACGATTAATACAGTTAGCTAGTTGATGATTAATATAGTAATTGAATTGTTACTTCGACCTTATCTGTGGGGAGGAGGATTAAAATTACAAAATTATCTATGGAATACTCCATGTTTGATACAGTTTACTATTTGATGAATAATATTTAAACTACATTTTTACTTCGGTCTTATTTGGGATATGGGTAAGTAACATTACTAAATTATCCATGGTATAATCCACGATTGATACAGTCTACTAGCTGATTATTAATACATTAATAAAATTGAAGCTATTGCATATGAAGTGATTCTAATCTTTTTTAAATTGTGGTTCTTTAGTTTTATTACTTAGAGGTCAGGTTTTGAAGATGCTTGGAGGACTAGTATTGCCCATTTGGTAATTTTGGAGAAGGAAATGCTCATATTTTATTTATTTATTTTAAAATCTTCAGTCCACTACCACTGGAGACAAGTACCGGTCCCGGGCTTGTTCGTTACATGAGGGCCGTTCAAATGGCTTATTTCTTAAGCATGCACTATCAGCCCATAAATTCAACCGCAGGAAATAAATTGTATAATGCTTGATAAAGAAACTACTTTTTAATTGCACTGCCTAGGCTGATATGCCTATGTCTATAATTTTTATGACATAATCTTAATTTTTGTTGTTGTTGTAACATCTTTGCCATTATTTTCAGGCTCGCACAAAAATTGGTCTCTGTCGAGACCTCCTCGCTGTAAGGATGAGACTGAGGATTCTAGCAGAACAACCTTAGACCTCGTCGCTGTAAGGATGAAACTGAGGATTCTACCAAACCAACCTCAGAGTCTAGCCGTTGTACGACAATACATGGTCGCAGTTTCAGGTGAATGTTTCTGGCTCGGCCTGCTCCTTCCAATTTATATGTTCCCAAATATGCTATTCACTAGGTTCCGTATGCTTTAGGCCAGTTAATTGATAGCGCACGACTAACTAAACACATTAATATATACAGGGTGAGTTTTTTAAAGTGATCCAATAGCTAACTTTTTAATTACACGACTTAGCACCACACTTTAAATTTGGAACTTGCTCAATTTTAAGTTTCACTCAGGGATACACTTTCAAATTTTTTGAAGATGGCCGCCATTTTCCAATATGGCGGTCAACTTTAAAATCTCTTATGGAACACCCTGTATTTTATGTTGTTTTTAGATTCTACTCAACAAAATAATACATTTTTGCTTTTGAGAGTTTTTCAATATCTCTAATGGTTCAGGAGCTACGTGGACTGGAAGTTTTCATAATTTTTGCCAATATGGCGGCCAACTTAAAAATATTTTAGGGAACATCCTGTATTTTATGTTGCTTTTATATTCTACTCAACAAAATAATACATTTTTGCATTTTAGAGTTTTTCTATATCTCTAATGGTTCAGGAGCTACGTGGACTGCAAGTTTTCGGATTTTTTCGGACTGATGATAAAAACTTGCAGTCCACGTAGCTCCTGAACCATTAGAGATATAGAAAAACTCTAAAATGCAAAAATGTCTTATTTTGTAGTGTAGAATATAAAAGCAACATAAAATACAGGGTGGTCCATAAAATATTTTAAAGTTTGCCGCCATATTGGCAAAAATTATGAAAACTTCCAGTCCACGTAGCTCCTGAACCATTAGAGATATTGAAAACCTCTCAAAAGCAAAAATGTATTATTTTGTTGAGTAGAATCTAAAAACAATATAAAATACAGGGTGTTCCATAAGAGATTTTAAAGTTGACCGCCATATTGGAAATGGCGGCCATCTTCAAAAAATTTGAAAGTGTATCCCTGAGTGAAACTTAAAATTGAGCAAGTTCCAAATTTAAAGTGTGGTGCTAAGTCGTGTAATTAAAAAGTTAGCTATTGGATCACTTTAAAAAACTCACCCTGTATATAATAGCCCTAATATTACACATTCGAAATAAAAGGTAAACACAGGCTGAAGTACCATCTGTCATGTTGGGACAATGTAACACCACAACATTTCAAACCACTACAAGTGATATTATTTGTCAGTGTCATTCACTGTCGAGATCTGTCATGATTTTAATGTTTAAAATATTTTCTTGTTCAAAAACAACATTGTGTGTTACATACTTCCATGTGGTGTTGTGTTACATATCCAGTGTAGTGTGTGCAGCATATATTCATTAAAACTTACAAGGTACCACTTTGTAACAAAACAGATTTTATTCAAATATAATTATAACATTCTAATACGAAATGCAATTTAATACCAATTGTATAAAAAATGTTGATGTTGTCATTTAGCTCGTTTTTATTCTTGGTTATACCGCTTCTCATCTGGCTACAACACACAACATGATTTCAAGCATTTTAATTTTAAATGCGCAAATTAAAATGTCACATTCTGATGGGTGACATTGAAAGTAATCTTAGTGATTTATACCAGTGTGATAATCAGTCATAAATTGCCGAAAGATTGGTACAGTCAGGTACACTGCAAACAACCCTGGTGAGAAATAGAGTATTGACTAATTCATTTCGAAACAGAATTAAATAAAAATGTACTCTCACTCCACCCCACTGTTAAAAAAACTTTTCATAAAACTCCATTAGTAGATAAGGCCACACAGAGCTGTAATAGCCACTGTAATAGGCCACTGTATGGAGTTGGTTACTTAACCCTAGTGGATGAAGGGTGAACAGTCATTGTTGTGAATATCGACAGTCTGTTGTACTTGCTCCTTCCGCCCTCAGCAGTGGTTGCTGCTACCCTCAGCTGTAATAGCACTTTATGGAGTTGGGTACTTAACCCTAGTGGATGAAGGGTGAACAGTCATTGTTGTGAATACCGACAGTCTGTTGAACTTGCTCCTTCCGCCCTCAGCAGTGGTTGCTGCTACCCTCAGCTGTAATAGCAGGTATGGAGTTGGGTACTTAACCCTAGTGGATGAAGGATGAACAGTCATTGTTGTGAATATCGACAGTCTGTTGTACTTGCTCCTTCCGCCTTCAGCAGTGGTTGCTGCTACCCTCAGGTGTAATAGCACGTATGGAGTTGGGTACTTAACCCTAGTGGATGAAGGGTGAACAGTCATTGTTGTGAATATCGACAGTCTGTTGTACTTGCTCCTTCCGCCCTCAGCAGTGGTTGCTGCTACCCTCAGCTGTAATAGCACGTATATTGTTGGGTACTTAACCCTAGTGAATGAAGGGTGAACAGTCATTGTTGTGAATATCGACAGTCTGTTGTACTTGCTCCTTCCGCCCTCAGCAGTGGTTGCTGCTACCCTCAGCAGTAATAGCACGTATGGAGTTGGGTACTTAACCCTAGTGGATGAAGGGTGAACAGTCATTGTTGTGAATATCGACAGTCTGTTGTACTTGCTCCTTACGCCCTCAGCAGTGGTTGCTGCTACCCTCAGCTGTAATAGCACTATGTGTGCCAATCTTACTTCTGGCTCTGCAGACTCTTAAGTGCTAGGGAGGGAAGGTTTTACACGCAACTCCCTTCCACTATCAGACAATTGGTGTGCCATATCATATTATTGAATAGTAGACCCTATTTTTTGATGAAGGTACTGTAGACAGTGTCGTGTACCTAGACATCATTGCACAGTTTATTCCGTTGCTTTAAAATGATAAACGTGATTGTTGGTTGCAGCAGGACAGTGCCACATTTAACACATCCAATGACAATGTAGTTCTCTGAGAGGGGGAGAGAGTGAGGGGGGGAGGGGTGAGAGAGAGTGAGGGGGGAGGTAAATATTGATAAATGCAAAATGAGGTCTATAAACGATAAGTGTATGAAGGCTATGATAAAGACCTTCACACCAATGCAATACTGTAATGGTTTCAGTTACTTCAGCTGTTGGCATACTTGTTGAGTAATCGATGCGTTTGAATTTTGAGGACTTATAGGTTAAAAAATGTAAAGGGGGTTCTAATCTGGTATTACAATTCAAATCGACCACATACTTGATGAAGGAAGTGCTAATTAGCCAATAATTATAATCAGAACTGTGTTTGGAACTGATTGACCTTTGACATCGATTAATTTTAAGGAAGAAGAATATAGCTTACCTCAGTAATATAGTGCAACACTCGAACACACCATTTATATACAAAACCACTAAATAATATATAACAGATAGGAGTCACCACATCACCTGTCGTGTAACAGGCTGTATTGATGTTTAATGCAAATTTTTCAAGTCTATGATTCATTTTATTAATAACGGATGGGACGACATATAATCAAACATAAAAGAATGTTTACATTCCCGGCAAATAAAAGAGATATTGTGTCAGCCTACTGAGTGACAGGCTTCGATGGCGATCAGCCAAATTCCATGATTGGACATGCACCATCATAGAATTTGTTCTTTTCTGTGAAGAAATTCAATTTGGAGCATCAATATTCAAGGCTACAGATGAAATCTTTCTCGAGGTATCTTCTTACTTTGTACAGTACACTTTTTTGTTCACGAGATCGGTTTTCAGATCGTTGTTTAAATAGTAAAAGTCTTCACACCAGTCACCATAAAAGTTGCATGAGTTAGTATGTCATGTTTGCTATTTTCTAGTTGTCATCATGGTTAACGATGAGACCAATGTAAAAATATTCGCTAACAATCAGTGAAATATGATGGAGTGACACGCAAAATCATGAATCTCAGTGTCTCGTGTCGGAATAAAGCTTCAAGAAAACTTTCAAGTGGCTTACATCTTACACTACGATCGCTGGAATCCTGGTATCTAGCTTATCAGTTTCAGATAATGTGACCGTTTTAAATCCGATCATCACTGTGGCTTACATCTTACATTACAATCGCTGGAATCCTGGCATCTAGCTTATCAGTAGCAGATAATGTGACCGCTTTAAATCCGATCATCACTGTGGCTTACATCTTACACTACGATCGCTGGAATCCTGGCATCTAGCTTATCGGTAGCAGATAACGTGACCGCTTTAAATCCGATCATCACTGTGGCTTACATCTTACATTACGATCGCCGGAATCCTGGCATCTAGCGTATCAGTATCAGATAACGTGACCGCTTTAAATCCGATCATCACTGTGGCTTTCATCTTACATTACTCTTGCTGGAATCCTGGCAGAGTTATCAGTATAAGATAACGTGACCTCTTTAAGTCCACTTTTGAATTGAGCAAAACTAACACGTTGACTGTGGCTGACTACCCGAAGTAGCCTCTTGACACAAGATAAGAACTCTCAGCATATAGTCGCAGTGAAGGTGTTAATATACGTAATAATGGCATGATTAATGCGTGCAGCTATAAATATCTTGAAGTATTACGTGATAAATTCGTGCTATAAACATGTTGAGGTACTCATTTAAATTATTGAGGTATTCACTCAATCAGTGTCCCCTACCGAATCGTTTATGAGGTAATGCACTATGTGTTAGCAATCTTGTTAAGTAAAAGTAGACATGGATCTTAACCAAATAAACGCTATTGTTTCAGCCTCGTTGCCGTTTGCAGTTGCTGGCTCAGTGGTAGCATGGCCGTCTCCAATTCTACCCAAGATGCTCGCCCAAGAAGCTCCTATTTCCATGAACATCAGAGAGATCGCATGGATGGTATCACTTCTGTACCTGGGAAACCTAACGAGTCCCATTCCAGCAGAGTATTTGGCCGACAGCTACGGCCGAAGGAAGATTCTTCTGTACACCGGTCTTGTGTCTGTCATGTCCTGGCTGATGATACTGTTCGCCACGAACTCCACACATCTGTTTGTCGCGAGGTTTCTAGCCGGCCTACAGTTCGGGATGATCGCGACCGTTCAACCCATTTACATCGGGGAAATATCACAACCGGACATTCGAGGAACTTTGAACACCTTCAATAATTTCATGTTTGGCACCGGTAGTCTTTTCTCGTTTGTGGTCGGGCCATTTGTTTCTTATTACACCTTCGCCCTCGTGTCATTGGTTTTCCCTCTTCTCTTTTTGCTGACTTTCCTGTTCATGCCTGAATCACCATACTACAGTTTGATGAAAAACAGAACGGAAAATGCCAGGGAGTCGTTGTTCTGGCTACGAGGGGATCTCAACCGAATTGAACTCGAATCTGAGTTGAATCAAATTGAAAGAACTGTCCAAAATCAAATGCAGCGTCCTGGATCTTTCGGTGATCTCTTTGCTACGAAATCTGCCAGGAAAGCTATGGTCATAAATATCGCCTTTTCCATCATAAAAAGGCTGACGGGGGCCGGAGCTATAATGACTTTTGGGTCAGTATCCTTGCCCCACAGAACTTTCGGGGTCATTAATTCTGACGAGTGCATGATTATACTGGGAATTGTTAATGTACTCTCCTCTTTTCTTGTCGCCTTTGTTGCGGACATGTTTAGCCAGAAACATCTACTAATCGTATCTTGCTCAGGATGTTGCGTCACTACATTAGTTCTCTCCGTATGGTTTTTTATGGACCCGAATTACGATTTAGACGTAAGCCAGTCAGAGTTTTCTCCATTGTTAATATTTTTAGTTCACAACTTGTTCTACAATCTCGCTTGTGGATATGCGGGAGCTGTTTTTCAGGCAGACATCTTCCCTGGAAATGTGAAGATGAAATCGACCGCCGTCACTACGATATCTCTCGCATTTTCTTCTTTCATCATTAACAAGTTCTACCTCGTAATCGCTCACTATGAGGGCGTTTTCTTCAACTACGTTATTTTCACTGTGGGTTCTTTTCTTGGGGTGTTATTTTTTGTTCTCTACCTGCCAGAAACGAGAGGCAAGACATTGGAAGAAATACAAATCATGCTCGGTGGTTCCGTGGGTGCTAATGTTACTTCACTTCCTCAAACTCGGACGTTTTAGTTACTACGAAGATCACCTCAACTATAGTTTATATGTGAAATATTCTCTCTACTGTGTATTAAATATTCTAAATTATTGAACAGAGTATGTAAAAGGTTTGTGCATATTATTAAGTGCTGTATCTAGTCATTATATTTAAATTTGAATTCACGTTCTCCTTACAGTTATTTCCTGGGTTTTCTGTCCAGTAAAATCCAAAATGGTATATGTTTTGAAATCACAAAACTAGAATATTGGTAGACACCAAGGTTTTACCTTTTTCGATTTCTAAGCACTGAAGATCAAATTTTCAATTTAATGCATTAAAACCATGCAGTTTTAAAAAGTAAAGTACGTGGTAAAATTCAAATATAGGACTTATGTCAACACATTTTAACTCCAAAAATTAAACATGAAACCTAATTTTCCTTTCTTTATTTTGAGTTTTAAATGCTTAATAAATATTTGTACTATTTTCTAAATATTGTTTTAGTGATAACCATTTTCGCTAAAAAGTCTTAGTTAAACTGAAACAGTAATGCAATTATTCTGCTTATTAATATTATTCTAAACTCAAAATTGTTTTGCACTTCAGTATGGTATGTAGATTTGTTCCTCGATCATTGTTATCAAGACATATTTGTATGTACACATTTTTTCAGGAAAAGACCTTGTAGATTAGATAGTTTTTAGGATTGTCAAAGCGTATTTAGGACGTCAGTACTGCCAAGTATTCCAATACTTATATATAACAATATTTTCAAAACAAATATATGTTAAAGGCTTTTAAGCAAAACTTTGGTAAATAATTATTGGTTTTAAAGTTACTATTATGATTGAAAGGTTTTTTTACATGTTTATACAAGTAAGTATTAAGGGTATTAAATAATGAAATTTCCTTTGACAGACATGGTGTCTATTGAGTATTCCACACTAATTTAAAACTTATAGGTAGGTTTATAGCAACATTCATACTACGTATATTATATTGTAGTATATAACAATCTTTTATTTCAGTGGATACATATTTTATATTTTAATCAATGAATAATTAAACGGCTTGTGTATACTTGTAACATTAATTCATGTGGAAAGATTCAATGTAACTTATTAAGAACTGTAAAACCTCTTGAGACATTAGTTCAAAGATTAAGATAATTATAGACGATTTATAGTTATCTATTATTAGTATAAATAAGTAATAATTTATCTACAAAATATTTCTTAAGGAGGCCGATGATTTAATCTATAAACATCGTTAATTTGTAGAGACTGTAGCTGTAGTTCATAGGTAATCAGTGTTGTGCAAGTAAACGTCAAAAGTAATAATTCATCTTCGGTTTGACATTTAGAAGTGACAGCCGCATGTGAAATCTACCCATATTTTGAGGTCTCTAGCTAAATACTGCCCTATTCAGGTTATTATGATGGCTTATTATGGCTTGGTCTATCTACATCTCACCTACGGACTAGTGCTGTGGGGTGCAGGTGCAAGTAACCAATGTTTGAGAGCGTTCAAGATTCAAAAACGAGTGATACGCATCATTACAAAATTAAGAGAGTTATGCAGGCCAGTTTTCAAAAGATTGCAACTGTTTAATCTGCCAAGTCTCTGCATTTTAGAAATAACGTCATATTGTATGATTAAATGTACCTTGACCAAAGGACGGGACGTTCACTCGTACGAGACAAGAGGCAGAGAGATACTGGGCGCCACAGGACGGTAGTTAATGAACATTTGCCCTCACAGGCAGGGTTTTCATCTCATCAACAGCTTGTCAAATGAAAATAAAAAATTGCCTACGCTTAAATCATTTAAAACTCGTTTCAAACGCTGTCTAGTGTCGAACGCGTTTTATAGCATGAGTGAGTTATGGTGTATAACTGGGAGACCGCATAATCAGAAGACTTACTCTCGAATTGAGGCGGGAAAAATTGTTGATGAATGGAACAGAGCGTGTGTCTCGAAATTTATGTATAAATGAGAGTTTGATGTGGCATCTGTGCCAAAATTATTAGATATTTGACGTTTCCTATACAGATGTACTTTTTTGTATCCTCAATTAATATTTGTATATTGTCCTTTCTTGACAAAGAAGCTCAAAACGAATTATATACATCGTTATGACAACAGAAACAACTAGACTACAAATAATGTAACATAGATGAAGAGATGTCATCATTTTCCGGTCTATGCATAATTGAGTGCTCTACGTTACAGACACGATCCTACATCAAGTTCGAGCAATCGAGTTTTCTACATATAACTCTACATGTAGAACGTCACCGACTGTTGCCTTGTTGCCATGATCAAGAAAATCTGTCTAAAGTGTATATTTATAGCCACTGCAAACGTACATTTACTTTATTATAAAGTGGTCTAACACTCAAGCTTTAAGTTCAACCAACAATTTATTCTAAAGACAAATATAAATCATAACTTAGCGCCTTCAAATAGTTATTGGCAGTTAATTATAAGTAATTGTTTTGTAATTGCAGTTTATTGTGTACAGGCGCTTTAAAAACGTTTATCTTTTGCAGAGCCACCTGGTGGTGAGTTACATCAATGGGCATATCGTATAAACCTTTGGCGTGGAAAAATCTATATATCATATAGTTTTTATCATTCTATATATATATATATATATATATATATATATATATATATATATATATATATAATGATAAACATCGACCAACAACGCTTACTTTAAATTTAAATTTAAAACTTTTAATGTTATAGGCAAATTAAAAAAAATTTTGAGTCTGTGAGTCTTTTGGCCTAAGCCCCTTGTTGTGGGCTTATCAAGTATTCACTGTTTAACTTAGGTGAAATGGCTCTTTCGAGAGGAAGAGATTAACGATCGAACCAGATTACTAACTCAAAGGGTCAACAAGATTAGGGTTCACACCAAAAACAACGACCCTCACACACCCTATCATCGTTAACACAACAAACCAGTGATATCTTTAACGCTTACAAGTCCTCAGCCCCTCCATATCATGGCAGACACAACGTTGGATGGTAACTTGTACTTCATCAGCGTGGAATCTTCTGTGCACTACAGGAGAAAGTCTCGGTACCTTTCATGGAATATTCAATAGTATCGTAAGATTTTATAAAACCTATTAGATTTACTTTTAATAATGAAATTGTATATTCAAATGCGTATAGATTTGTAAGTAATTATCTACTCCACATATTAGACATCAATATGATTCTTTACGCTCCAAACCACAACCACGCCATCCAACTTCCAAAAATTCACTCGACCACAAACAACCAACTTTGATAGCTGTAGTAGGTCACTCCACCTTTAAGAAATCTCCGGCAATCGAGTAAGCCAATCAAAAAGAAGATTTTGGTCAAGGAGAGGAATCAAGATTTTGTTAAAGATTTTGCTGTCTACCATTCAAATTCAATGTTGGGGGCTGATTTTTTTATTAAGATATACGATTTTTAAGTGCTATCCGTGGTGAGCATCTGGTGACAAAAAGAACTTTGACATTTTGACTGCTGGCGCGTAATGATGGCACACACAACATACGATACTCCTGTAATCTTTGTTAGATATTGTGTTACAACAGTTTCAGCTTTCTTTGCACTCTTCCAGCATTCTTTGTTTCTTGGATTTTAAAACGCTTCTCACCTAGAGGATAACGCCGTACCAAGTTTCAAACTGATACGTTTTGTCATTCTTAAGGTATATTTGTCTATTTATAACTTTTCAAAAGTGACTCTGGGATTTAAAGGTCATAATATTCAAAAATGGAACATTCCTGGAACTGCCTGGAAATGATGTCATGAGAATGTATTGACTGGCAGCTATTTGTGAATCCACCTGATACCGAGTCAGGGTCAAAGTGGATTGTACTACGCCTCGTCTGCCAGTTTAAACACTACCAACCTCCGCTTACTAAGGTACGTCATTTACTAAACTCATGTGGTACACCGAACTCCGCCCAAACACCCCCCAGACAAGTCGATTATATCCTCCTAAGACGTTGATCCCATTGCTCGTGTAGAGCCTAGCAATTGTGCACTAGAATTGATGGGTCAAGAATTGGCTGGTTCAGATTTAGGCTACATTTTCCTGCGTTGCAAATCATCCTGCTACTTAAAATATTACCAAGGCAGGTTGGATAAAACCACAATAGGCTGACTGAAAAATATTCTCAAGCTGTTAGACATTAGAACCACGGCTTCAAATAAATTCATGTGTGTGATATTTGTTACCCGAATGATTAATTTCTGTAACAACCCTGTTCGTTTTTAGACGAACTAACCATAGGTACGGAACTCGGAGTTCGGTTTCAGTAAATATCGTAACAGACAGATTAACAAAAGTCTTTGCATTAATGAATTCTCATTACATAATGCAAATTTTGATTAGAAAATTTCAGAGACCATTTACTGATTTTTATAACATAAAAATTGGGATGTATAAGAAGCTGCTGGTTAATTGGCTTACGGATTTGGGAAGAGGAGGCAACAGAGAACGTTATTGCGTCCAATTACAGATAGAAGTTTTTTATCTAAAGCCCTTATCTGTTGTACCAACCTAAGCCCGTTACTTTACTTTATTTTACTCTACTGTTCAGGGAACAAGGTTTATGTATTTATGTATATGTATGTGTATGTATATGTATAAGCATGCATGTATGTAAGTGCGTATGTGTCTGATTATTGTATGCTATATATCTGAGTCATATACATGATTAAAACGTCAGAAGTTTTAGATCGACTATCTTTTTTCAACGACTCGTACCCACGCACAGGCTTGCCTATGTGTGTATTTTTCCTATATTTAAAAAAATTGTATGTTTTAATCATATTTTAAAAATATTATAATATAAATTAATATATTATGGAATAGTAATTTATTTATTGGAAATAAATAAGTTTTTTTTAATTGAATTGTTACACAATCAACTGACCACACTACTAGAATACTCATAGATTTGGCAATACACAAATAATCACGATCGTGTGTCTATTAGGCAAATATTCACTTATCTCACAGGGGGGGGGGAGGGAAAAAGAATATTTGTCAATTTATTGCCAAAAATAGTTCCGAATTGATTATTGTCAAATGACCACTTTGTTTTTTTGAGAATCTTAATATATTTTATTAAATGCTTAGTATTTCTTGTCAAATACACATACAGGTACGTATTGTACCATTTATCCAATAGTATGTTATAAGTTTCAATTTTAAAAAAACTGTATTATTAATTATTTTAGATTGCGTGTGTGTAATTTTAGCAAGTAGCTGATAATCTCGCCACCACTTCACTCCTGAATGACACTCAAGAACCAAGCCGTTATCTCGCCACCTCAACACTTTATTACTAAGTAGCCTGTCTTGAGTAAGCGCTGTGTTTCGAGAATATTTCTGTGTACTGATATATTAACCAGTGGAATACCTAATGTACCAGGAGGTTTAGCTATCAAACTTCATCACCAACCACGTGGCGTAGATAAGCATTGAACAGGGCAATACATGAAAGCATGTTAGACCTTTTTTACTCTTATATTTCGTAGGTGAATTCGAGACGGCCCTCTTGTGGTGTTGAGCCATCTAATGGGGAAGGTCAACCCGAGACGGTCTATGATGTGTCGCTCCATTTCCTGTAGAGCGATGTCGTGGCCCCGAGTCGTGTTGATGACAACGAGGTTGGGAATGTTCATCTTCAGGAGGGCGTTCATTGCTCTGTGAAAATATACATTTTGTTACATTCATTTTTTCTTGGCTTCAAACTGCATAACAAGTGGAGGCCGCTTCGGTTTAATTATTGCACCGATTTGCAGCATTCGTTACTTTTTTGAGAGAAGAAGAAACTTTCGTTTGGTTGAATCACTTTATTGATTATATATGATTGGAAATTTGCAAACCTTATGTGTCATAAGGACAGAAACAAGTATCAAGAGTTGATATCTAATCTTTTCGAAGTCTCAAAAATGTAATACATTTGAAAAATATCATTCGTTCTTTTACTTCAAGTCTTGTTTTACACATTTTCCTTTCTGGATATTTTGTTCGAATTTCAAAACCAATTGAAAGAAGCATGTTCAGTTCATAAAATAATTTTCTTTAGAAAAGTATTTTTAAAATAGCTAACTTTTCATTCTAAATTAGTCGTTCAAAGACCTATAAATTCGATTTTAAGTTTTGTGTATAAAGGGAAATAAATCAATCTCTGTATATCACACACCTGCTTCTAACAGCTAAATCTACACTAAACTACTGTAGTATACTCTTCTTTAACTTACAAAGTTTTGTGTGCATTGGGAGGTCTAGTGGTGAGGATTTCTTTGTGCAGGTTGTCTGGAAACTCAATGAAGAATATGAGGTCTGGTTTGAGAAGATTGTTGGGCCATCGATAAACCGGATGATCCGCAGGAGGAGGGTCTGAACCGTAAGTCCTCGCTATGGCGTATGTCTGTTGCTCAAGCCAATAACTGTAATTAATTGTAAGTCCCATTTAAAAATCATTATTCCATCCAAAACTTGCTACTCAGAATGACAAAGCGTATGCGAGCTGATACACAATTAACTATAATATTTAATAATATTTAAATAAGAGTATTAAATTGAATAATTAATGAGAGTCTTAACCCTGCAACTCAGAATACAAAGCGTATACGCAATGTAATTGTGGGAGTCTAAACCCTGCTACTCAGAATGATAAAGCGCATACGCGATGTAATTGTGAGAGTCTAAACCCTGCTACTCAGAATGATAAAGCGCATACGCGATGTAATTGTGAGAGTCTAAACCCTGCTACTCAGAATGATAAAGCGCATACGCAATGTAATTGTGAGAGTCTAAACCCTGCTACTCAGAATGATAAAGCGCATACGCAATGTAATTGTGAGAGTCTAAACCCTGCTACTCAGAATGATAAAGTGCATACGCAATGTAATTGTGAGAGTCTAAACCCTGCTACTCAGAATAACAAAGCACATAGGCAATGTAATTGTGAGAGTCTTAACTCTGCTACTAAGAATAAAAAAGCGTATGCGCAATGTAATTGTGAGGGTCTAAACCCTGCTACTCAGAATAACAAAGCACATAGGCAATGTAATTGTGAGAGTCTTAACTCTGCTACTAAGAATAAAAAAGCGTATGCGCAATGTAATTGTGAGGGTCTAAACCCTGCTACTCAGAATAACAAAGCACATAGGCAATGTAATTGTGAGAGTCTTAACTCTGCTACTAAGAATAAAAAAGCGTATGCGCAATGTAATTGTGAGGGTCTAAACCCTGCTACTCAGAATAACAAAGCACATAGGCAATGTAATTGTGAGAGTCTTAACTCTGCTACTAAGAATAAAAAAGCGTATGCGCAATGTAATTGTGAGGGTCTAAACCCTGCTACTCAGAATAACAAAGCACATAGGCAATGTAATTGTGAGAGTCTTAACTCTGCTACTCAGAATAAAAAAGCGTATGCGCAATGTAATTGTGAGGGTCTAAACCCTGCTACTCAGAATAACAAAGCACATAGGCAATGTAACTGTGAGAGTCTTAACCCTGCTACTCAGAATGAAAAAACGCATACGCAATGTAATTGTGAGAGTCTTAACCCTGCTAATCCAAGTTTTAAGAAAGGTTTTACTTTAAAATTTTAACACAAACTTTATACAGTTGTTTATAATATTTTAATATTGGTCTTAGTAAAACTAAAATTAGATATAAGGAAATTATGTCTGACTTAATAATGTTTGCTTTTACCTTTCTAGAAAATAATAATTATATTGACAGTTTTAAGTTCATTAATAATTGTACCTGATTATTATGATTTGATGTTAAAGGTAAACCTAATAACACTTTAATTGCAACAACTTTGTAAATTCAAAAAATGTTCATATTTTATATATGCCTTCTTAACATTTAAATATTGATACTTGCCAACAATACTTTTAGTGTTTTATGAAATTAATAGTTACACGATTTAATTTCAGTTTAATTTTTAGAAAACGTTTTTTTCTATTGCTCTAATAGTTTATTCCTTATACACACAAAATTAGTATGTCTATAACTCAGAAGTATGCATATTACTCATCCCATCATGGAGGACACTCAGCACAATTTTATGTATGAAAGTTGCAGACAAAGACTGATGTCGAAACGATCCAAAGAGTTTGTCTTGAGCTACTTCGTCGCGAGTTTTTTTTGGATCTAAGTCTATGACAGCGTCTTAGGAGTTACGTATGTTTTGTAATTTGTTTGATATTGAATAAGTTAAATAGCTTAACACTAAAGAATTATGTATACCCACCCATTGAGAATAACAGGAAAGATATTGATAAGTCTCCTAGTGGCTTGTGCTAGAGCGTACGCACAGAGCTTGAAGTAGGCTCTTAGGAGCAGACTCCCAGTAGGGAAGAAGTTTCTCAGAGAACTCAGACATCTCGGAGGATTGTGGAAGAGACTAGCTCCGATCCTACGAGACAAACGCATCGCTAGCATTCTCTTGGCTGCAACAGTTGAAAACCAATACAGGCTCCCAGTAGGGAAGAAGTTTCTCAGAGAACTCAGACATCTCGGAGGATTGTGGAAGAGACTAGCTCCGATCCTACGAGACAAACGCATCGCTAGCATTCTCTTGGCTGCAACAGTTGAAAACCAATACAGGCTCCCAGTAGGGAAGAAGTTTCTCAGAGAACTCAGACATCTCGGAGGATTGTGGAAGAGACTAGCTCCGATCCTACGAGACAAACGCATCGCTAGCATTCTCTTGGCTGCAACAGTTGAAAACCAATACAGGCTCCCAGTAGGGAAGAAGTTTCTCAGAGAACTCAGACATCTCGGAGGATTGTGGAAGAGACTAGCTCCGATCCTACGAGACAAACGCATCGCTAGCATTCTCTTGGCTGCAACAGTTGAAAACCAATACAGGCTCCCAGTAGGGAAGAAGTTTCTCAGAGAACTCAGACATCTCGGAGGATTGTGGAAGAGACTAGCTCCGATCCTACGAGACAAACGCATCGCTAGCATTCTCTTGGCTGCAACAGTTGAAAACACTAACAGGCTTCCAGTAGGGAATACATTTCTAAAGAACAATAACACTATTAACTCATGCATAAGCATATACACTGAATCTCAAGGACTTGATTTCACAAATATTAAGAGTTATTGCGTGCTCTCTTAATATTTTGTCCCAGATTACAATTCAATGCTTCAAACTTAACAATAAGAATTATTCAGAAAAGTGATTTGTTGTTTAAATTTTTGAACACAACAAGCAAATTCACTAGAAATACATCACTTACCTGTTACAAGCATTGCCATTATTTTGCTCCATAATGGTTAATAACATGAAATTAACTTCGACAATATCTTCAAAAAGCAATTATTTTTAATAGAAGATATTACAATTATTTAAAATTCAAGGATATTAATAACCTACATTACACGTTAAGTAAAAGTAACCTGTTCTGTGGTTGCCCTCCACCGCTATAAACGGTTTTCTGATGAGCTTGGGAAGATAGCTGATCCGCTTTGATTGACGGATCTTGATGTAAATAAAAGTAATTATGTAGATAGCAACATTACACTAACCTGTTCTGTGGTTCCCCGCCACCCCTATAAACGGCTATTTGATAGACTTGTATATTTACCAGATCCGCTTTGATTGACGGATGTTGATGTAAGTAAAAGTAACAATGTACGTAGATTACAACATTACACTAACCTGTCCTATGGTTGCCCTCCACCACTATGAACGGTTGTCTGATAGGCTTGGGAAGGTAGCTGATCCGTTTTGATTGACAGATGTTGAAGTAAGCGAAAAGCAGCTGTTGGACTGGGAGTAAATTTCTGAACTGCAAATCAAATTAAATACTGCTATGAAATGCACAACATTCATGATAAGAAATGCAGTTTTAGGGGGCTTTGTTTGTAAAACGTAAACATCCAATTTAATTTTTCACAAAATATACTTTACTCCAATTACAGCGAATAATCTAACTGTAATCTTAACGTATAGGTCAAAATATAAATCATAGAAACGATAAAATATACTAAATAGTTGACATTAACCTTTAGAACATTGTATAGTTACAACTAGGATATACACACGTAATTTCCCATTTAATAACAGGTACGGCATAGCTATATCCTTTTCAAATACTTCTGAAAATAACTTACCGTCTGATTAAAGTGACCGTTGTTAAAAATATAATTGTCCTTTCGTATAAATCATAAAGTATCAAACGATACTTTTGGGCTCGGCCTTTCGGATAGTGTAGTGTAATCACGGTATTTCTATAGGGCGCGGTCACGTGACGTCGCAAAGTAACCTGAACCGTAACACGGCGAACAGTTTAAATTAGCGACCACTTCGTTCAAATTCGTCTTGAGGGCGTAAAATTACTGCTTAGAATTAATTTACGACGTTGATTTTAGGTGTCATTAAACTGTAGACGTGTATATAATTATCGAAAAAAAAACAAAAAAAAATCACTTTCGGTCAGAAAAATACACTTGAAAAACTCTACTGATTAGAACTTCAACTAATTTGGACTTCAGTCATTGAGGTAAATGTGGCGTTTTCGACTGAGTTAGGACGACGATTTTTGTTATCATTAAACTGCACAATGTACCTATATAATTATCGAGAAAAAAATCACTTCCGGTCGGTAAATACCGAAGAAAAGCTGTCTACAGATTCAAGTTTTGACGATTTAGGATTTCACTGGTTGAGGTAAAAGTGGTACTTATAATTATGTTAGAACGTTTATTTTAGGTATTAATTCAACGTCGACTAATACATATATAATTATCGAGAAACAAAACAACAACATCACTTCCGGTCGGAAAATACCGAGGAAAAGCTCTATTGATTTAGATTTTGACGATTTTGGATTTCACTGGTTGAGTCGTTGAGTTCAGATAAAAGTGGTACTTAGAAGTATGTTAGAACATTGATTTTAGGTATCAATTGAACGCCGACTAATACCTATATAATTATCGAAGAAAAGTTGAAAAAATCACTTCCGGTTGGATAATATACCGGAAAAACTTTACTGATAAGAAGTTCCGACTAGTTTGGATTTCACTTACTGAGGTCATATCATTTTCCTTAGTATATTCCGATCGGAAGTGATTTTTTTTCTCGGTAATTATATATTTATTAGTCGGCGTTGAATTGGTACATAAAATCAATGTCCTAACGTAATTATAAGTACCACTTTACCTCAACCACTCAACCAGTGAAATCCAAAATCGTTAAAACTTGAATCTGTAGAGAGCTTTTCTTCTGTATTTACCGACCGAAAGTGAGTTTTTTTCTCGATAATTATATAGGTAGTCGAGTACAGTTTAATGATAACAAAAATCGTCGTCCTAACTCAATAAAAAATACCACGTTTACCTCAATAACTGAAGTCCGAAGTAGTTGAAGTTCTAATCATTAGAATTTTTCAGGTGTATTTTATTTCCGACCGAAAGTGATTAAAAAAACTTTTTTTCCGATAATTATATACTCGTCTACAGTGTAATGATATAAAAAAAATCGTCATTATAACTCATTCATAAATACCTCAATCAGTGAACTCCTAAATCCAAAGTAGCCGAACTTCTAATCAGTAGAGTTTTTCCGGTACATCTTCCGACCGTTAGTTTGATCTGTACCCGAGCAATACTCGAAAATTGCCCTCCTTTTCTAAAGGGTTTTCGGCCGTCAGTGGCCCAATGTCCCCGCAGGGGTATTTCATTTTCTCCACAGAATATAGTTGTGTCAATTATACGCTTGAGTGAAGCTCTGTTTTATTCTTTTTCTTTCTGATTGAGGTAAGGTTTCCGACCGTTAGTTTGATCTGTACCCGAGGAACACTCGAAAATTGCCCTCCTTTTCTAAAGGGTTTTCGGCCGTCAGTGGCCCAATGTCCCCGAAGGGGTATTTCATTTTCTCCACAGAATATAGTTGTGGCAACTATACGCTTGAGTGAAGCTCTGTTTTGTTCTTTTTCTTTCTTATCCAGTGAATCCAACATCACTTTGGTGCCTTCTATTCGACCAGAATCGAACTTCGTAAAGTTTCTGTAGGTATACAAGAAAATTTGTGGTATTAGAGTTGCTGTGAGAGTTGAATTTGCCTATTACATCTTTCAGCTTTCTATAAGGCGTAGTTACTAAAGCTCCATATTTTTGGTACTTACCTTTTAACAGTGAGCTCATTGGCAAATAACACACAAAACGTCCCCCGGATCCCCCGGTTTCGGGCCCAAATTTTTGGACCCCCCCCCCCCCCAAAGGAAATTTCTGGCTACGCTACTGTATACTTTAGTCATAAAGTTACTATTTCCACTATAGTAATCTATTTCCGTTATAATGTATGTATGTACCGGTATTCTGTTGATTGCACGATACATATTTATATCAAATTTCACCTACCTAGGCCATCAGAAGAATAAAAAAACAAAAATATAATTTTTATAGGGGTTCCGACCCTATTTCAGCCACTACGGTGGTTTGATCTACATGGAAAATCTGGGAGGAAAATGGAAAGTCGGAAAACAAGATATAATTCTTCTTGGGTTACAACCTTTGTGTAATCTCTATAGTTGGTTGATCTTTATGACAATTCTTTAGTTTTTCTTTTTTTCACTTCATACAGCATGTTCGCGTCAAATTTCATTTTCTAAGAACACCGAGGAGTTTTAAAACAAAAATATACTTCTCTGTAGGTTACAACCCCATTTCAACCTCTATGTTTGATTTTACATGTGCCTTATTTCACATTTCTATGGTATCGGGTAGTTGGAGAATTAGTGATGAGAGAGTAAGCGAATGAGGGCTATGTTTTATGTGTATATATATATATATACATTATATATATACATTATATATAAAACATAGCCCTTTATGTATACTCGTATATATATATATATATATATATATATATATATATATATATATATATATATATATATATATATACATAATAAAAAACAAAACGTTTAACTTTATCTTTAATTTTATACTGCACTTGCGGATTCTTATGTAGTACCAATTACAATATTATATTACACAAAATTATAACACTATAATAATATACCTATACAAATACATAAAACAAATAAGAAACTAAACAAAACAAAACATAACCGATAACAGATCAAAATTTCAGGAGTAACCACCTACAAATATAGATAACATTGTCATCTCGTTACTTGTATTGTACCTTGTAAATAAGCATATTATGTATGTACCTAACCAAAGGACTATTTCTAATTATGTACATTTCAACATCAAATTAAATATTATTTTCATTTCCATTCCCAGTATGGTGGAAACAATTGAATTTCCTTTAAAAAGTAGATTTAAAGGTGTAGTAGTTATGTGTAGTTTCGTTGATTTGTCTACGATAGATAAAAAATAGTATTCAGTTCCCGAACTTTTTAAGACCCTGTATAATCAATTTATGTACACAAATATGCAAATATGTGTGAATGAACAGAGGGAAATCATTTAAAACAGACTTTAAAAGTCTATTAGAAACATTACAATATAATGTATATTTGTCCTCACCTTTTCTGATTCCAAAAGATCCAAGACCTCCTGCAGTGATGTGAACACGGGCTGTGTGGTTGGATCCTCATCGCTCACTATAAATTATTAAATACTTTAAATTTTAAACTTATACCGTACCTACCTGCAACTTTTTGCATATGAAATTTGTCATATGTTCAACACAGTATTATTCTTTGTTTAAAGGTTATTTTTGACGATGGAAGGATTGTGAAGGAAACAGGATTTTTCCGGACATTTGCCATCGTTCAGTGAAACAAGAAAACAGTAACACTACGTTTCGAGATCTGCAATCTGATCTCTTCTTCAGGTAAAGAACTAACCTAATACATAATTACAAACTAAGTTAAAATAAACAAATCTTACTAAAGCGTTGTGGCACGCCTAAGTCAGGAATCACAACCTACATGTTGTTGTCAACTTCACTAACACTAAAGACATGCACTTAATACAAAACTATACAAAACACTAATCATTAAAAGTAAAAGTCCCTCTGGTCAGTCGTAGGTGGTCAGTAGACGAGTGAAGACGCATTGTGACCTGTTTCCGTAGTTTACTTTTAATGATTAGTGTTTTGTATAGTTTTGTATTAAGTGCATGTCTTTAGTGTTAGTGAAGTTGACAACAACATGTAGGTTGTGATTCATGACTTAGGCGTGCCACAACGCTTTAGTAAGATTTGTTTATTTTAACTTAGTTTGTAATTATGTATTAGGTTAGTTCTTTACCTGAAGAAGAGATCAGATTGCAGATCTCGAAACGTAGTGTTACTGTTTTCTTGTTTCACTGAACGATGGCAAATGTCCGGAAAAATCCTGTTTCTTTCACAGTATTATTTACGTCACATATTTTTACATATTGGTTACTTATTTATATACTTAGTTTATTTTATATTTAGGGTGTAAACTAAGTCCTGATACGCCTGTATATATTCCAAACTGCTTGAGATATCGATGGAAAATCTTCATCATACCTATTAAAATACATTTTTCGACTTTTTAGAGAGTAAAAATATTCCGCCCCCCTTTTATAAAGGTGGTAGAAAGGGGTTACTTTATATTTTCAAATTGCAACCCCTATCTTGTGACATTTCATTTCGAATGTACATTCAAAAGAAACACAATGATATGAAAAAAAAACATCTCTACGACTATCCTAGCAAAAGTTAGGAGCAAACTACCCCTTACATCTAAGAGTGTAAATTAAGTCCTGATACGCCTGGATGTATTCCAAGCGGACTGATATATCAATGTACAACCTTCACCATACTTATCAAATTACTTTTTTTAGATTTTTTATAGTAAAAATATTTTACCTCTCTTTTCAAAGGGGGGTAAAATAAAACTTTCAAACTGCAACCCATATCTTGTTATGGACAAATAATCCCTTACACTGTAATGCCACCTAGAAAAAGACACCTCTTACCAAAACTTTTTTTCATTAATTGCCCATAACTTAACGACGTTTAATAATAATATTAATAATAAACGACGTAGAAGTGTTTTCATAGTGTTATTGTGTTACTATTTAATAGACCTTTAATATGACATGTTACAAGGTAACGGTTGCAATTTTAAATTTTAAATTTGCCACATTCTATCTCCCTTTGAAAAGAGGGGTAAAAAGTGTTTTACCGTCAAAAAATCTTTAAAAAAAGTAATTCAATAAGTATGGTGTAGGTTGTACATTGATATCTCAATCCGTTTGGAATATATCCAGACGTATCAGGACCTTACTTACTGTATTTAATTTACCTTGTATAGTTAATTTTTGTTCAGCCTGTTCATGGTATAGGCCTATACATTTTGCCAATATAATAATTGAGTGCCATATGACAGATATGCCTTGAAATAGCCTTAGCTGTTAGTGAGATACAGTCTACTGTCGATAGCTTAAATCTTACATGTAACGAATACAGGATTTTCCGGACATTCTACAATGTACTACAGTTCTATTTGGTTGGCCGGTGAGTGCAGATCTCTTGTGTACCTGTATTCTGTAGTTCAGTTTTAATAATTAGTGTTTAGTTCTTATTAAGTGCATGTTTTAGTGTGTGCATGGAATAGACACACAAAATATCTGTTGTTCCTGACTTAGCGTGTCATAACGCTCTTGTATGTTTGGTTTACTTTAACCTAGATTGTAATAATGTATTAATGTAATAATATATCCATTAGTTTACGCATTTACCTGACAAAGATATCAGATTACAGATCTCGAAACGTAGTGTTACCACTGTGATTGTATTGTATTGTATTTGCTGTTCAGAAAGATCTTTCACAATCCTGCCATCGTCAAAAACAAACTTCAAGCAAAGAAATCTTATATGTTTCTAACAGCACAGTAATGAAATCAAATGGTCTCAATTTTATCGGTTGATAACATACCACAACCACAAATATTCCAGTACAATATTTTTTGTTTTAAAAAAACTGTAGGGCCTATTGTTAAAAATATGAACTCAGTTCCAAATGTTGATCAAACAATCACTAACTGATTATTTAGGTCACTGATTTCTTAATTGATAAGTAAATGGAAAAACAATCGTATATAATATTGGCATATACAATTTTATAATGGATTTTGTAACAAAGTATTTACAACATGTTATAATTATGATGATATTTTATGAATAAGCAATAATCTGCTAAATATATTGAGTATTTATATTCTGTATTATCAGTATTTATTATTCTGAAAACAGAGAAAATACATTATACACTTACATACACGTGGAGATCGTGTTTCACTTATAACCGAATTAAGAAAAAACAGCAATATCATTGAATTAAAAGCTGTAATAATAAACACAAAACCCCTCATTGTTTCTTGTATATCATAACTGATAAGAATTTTGAGCTCCCATACTTTGCTTTCGCGTGGAAGACGTTATCAGATCATCTAGATAAGATTAGCCGAAAATATTAATGTTGTTGTTGCTAGTTAAAAATTCAAAACATTTGCACTTGTGGACAGTTACAGGCATATTTTATCAACAATATATGTCAGAAAAACAGTGGAATTTGGAGAAATAAAACTAAACAAATCTTTTTAGATTATTATATACTGTATCTGACAGCTTAATAAGAGTTGGATTGTTGGTGGCAAAGCACTGATTTAAAGGGGCACAAAAAAAATATTTGGGCAATGCCCAATTTTAGGTCTATTTACTAGCCCAGTAAAATGAAGGAGGATGAGGTGGCAGGAAACACAAGTGGTAGCTCTTAAAATTCTTGTACAACCTTCTTGCTTGTAGTCTTACTGACTTCTTAACACTCATTGTGGCTAAAGAAAATTTCGACAGCAAGTTATTGAAAAGGAATAGTTCTGTTTGAACAATTTTCTAAATTGTCGGGATAGAAATAAATTTAGACTTTTAAATAATTCCTAGATTTCAAATTAGGTTGTGAATTAAAACTAAGAATGTAATGATGATACAGATGAACACAAAATTAATTTGATATAAAAAATTAACTAATATTAAAACTTTTTTTAAATATTAACAAGAAACTAACTAAAAGGTGTTTATATTATTGCATGTTTTAATGCTCTATATATTATTTATAAAAAAATGAGAGATCAATGATTTATGCAATGGCATATCCCTGGGTTAAAAAATAATAGAATGTGCTCATAAGTTAATCATTTTAGCTAGTTAATAAATGTTACATGTAAATGTAAAATGGTTCATCTGATGTCTTATAAAGTTCAAAAAAACACTAAGGGCGTACTTATGGAGGGGCTGGGGGAGTCGCCCCCCCCCCCCGGAAGTATAGTTGAATCGCTGATTGTTAAAAGGGACCTAAGTCACTTTTTTGTCAGTTTTGAGTTAAGTGAGGTTTTCATATGTTTGGAAGGTCTATCTACATTTGAGTGTAAAAAAGGGACCCCTAAAACAAGCTTTCTAAATACTCTTTCTGGTTTGATAAATTTCTGTTACAGTGTAAAAAGGTACCTGAGTCACTGACTGAGAGTACCTTTTAACACTCAACACTTGGCACCACTGCCATCAGCTGTTTGACAATCACCTGCTAAACAACTAATTCCCTCCATTAGTATTATTGAGGTTATGTCTCAATTGATATAGTTGGTAATGTAATGCTGTGTTGCCTTGTAAAGCATAACTTTTAACTTTTAAAATGAGTACATTTTCTGATGTACATCAAACACCAGAAAAAAACTAGAAAAAGTCAACCAAAAACCTACAAGAGGAATGTTATTAAAAGATTGAAGCTGGAGGGGAAAGAATATAAAGGCCATGGTGGTAAACTGCATCGACATAGATAATCTCGATCACCATGCAGGTTTAGTAATATTCTTAAATACACTAACATGTAAATAAATTACAGCCTTGTATTTATAAAATGTTACATTACCATGTTTTTTACTATAACATTTAAAGTAAATTTTTTTCTGAACAGCTCGCTCTGAGTTTTACTAAGGCTAGGCTAATTTACTTGAGTTAAGCTTAATTGTTGTCGAATCCTTTTCATTTTTCAGGCAATTTTTACATTTTATTAATACAAAAATTGCTAGAACTTTTTATTGATTACAGATGTCAGAAGAAATGCTTCAACAAGTTTGATGATGTAGACAGAGCTGTCATACATGATTCTCTGTACTCAAACCTACACTCAAAAGATGAACAGGACCTCCACTTGCAGAGAATGATAGATGTGATTGATGTCAAACAACACCGACCCAGAAAAAAATGATGGTACTGCTGTTTTGAAGGTAAGAGGTTTTTAAGTACCATGTCCTTCTAAGAGATTTGAAAGTAGAGGTCTGCCGTGAAGCCTTCTTCAGATTGTATGACGTGACTGATAAAAGAATAAAGCGGTTACGAAAATTGCTTCTTATCGGAGAGTCATCTCGTGACGAACGTGGAAAACACCCATGTGTAAACAAAGTGGGTCCAGATGAACTTATAAACATACACACGCATATAAGCTCTTTCCCTGTAAAAACTTCCCACTATGGCACTAGAGAGTTTAAGTATATTTCACCTGAATTGTCTGTGAGAAAAATGCATGACCTGTATAAGATAAAGTATCCAGGAACGTGTACCAAGTACGAGTTTTTATCTAAATTATTTCAATGATAATTTTAACCTGAAGTTTGGAAGGCCGCAAATTGGATACCTGTTGTTTTTGTGAAGAAAACAAAGTTACGGATAAAAAGTCCTCACTTGAATGATTCTGCAAAAAAGGTAGCTGCTGCTGAATTAATGGTGCATGTTAGGCGAGCGAAAAAGTTCACATCAGCTCTTCATGAAACAACAAAATTATCGAAGGACAATGAAAACACTATAGGGCTAGTTTTTGATTATATGCAAAAATATCAGTCTGCCGAAAATTCCTGTATAGGAAATGTTCTACCTAAGACAACTAACAGTGAATGTATTTTGTGTTTTTAACACAAAAAACCGACTTGGCTCACTACTATGTCTACCATGAAGGCCAAGCTCACAAAGGCCCTGATGAGGTAACATCATTCTTGATGCACTACATTGCTAATTTTTTTTACCAGAGTCAGGGGACTGAACTTCATCTATTTTCAGATAATTGCCCAGGACAAAATAAGAATCACACTTTGTCAAAGTCTGCCTTGCCCTAACTGATACTGGTAGGTTCCCAAACTATTAAACAATTCTTCCCTTTGCGAGGACACTCTTACAATCCTTGTGACAGAAAGTTCAGCATTATTAAAAGGCCTATAAGAAAATGTGACAGGATTTACACACCAAGGGAGGTATGTGAACTAATAGCTAATGCTGGAAAAAACACCCAGGAACTATTACTCCTGTAGATACAAACATGATTGTTGGTTATTCATCTTGGTGGCCAACTACTTATAAGAAAACATCTGTTTCCTTTAAAACACGACATCTTCCTAAAAATCAAAAATCCAATTTTAGCACCTCTAAGTACCACTATTTTGAATATTCTGCCTTAAGAAAGGGAGTTGTGAAAGCAAGTGAGTTTATAAGGTCGGGGGAGTTTTATAACCTTGGAGACTTTTTTGGTTCAAAAAGTGAACCATGTTAAGTTGCCAGAAGAGGAAGCTTATCCTGAAGGGAAAATCTCAATCAAGAAACCAAAAATAGAAGATATCATAAAAGCTATGCCATTCATTCCAGATGATCACAAGGACTTTTACAGAGAAATTATTCAGTGGCCTAGCACCGATACAGAGTAAACTTTAAGTTTTAACAAAAAAAAAGTGTTTTAATCCACAAGTGTTTCCTTCCAATGTAGTTCTAATATTTAAAATATAATAAATAAATAATTTTACATTAGAAATGTATTTATTATTGACTAATTCACAAACCCTAAAAATAAAAATATACTGCATAAATCTTCTCGAGTGTTAAAAGGGACCTGAGTCAACGTTTTTATTTATTTTTTTTTTTTTATTAACAATTAACACTAATTTGATTTATTTTTTAAATATTCTTGGTCAAAAACATAGCTTAATATGTAGAGGGATACTATAAATAATTTGTGTTACTTTTACTATATAAAATTAAGCGGATTGTTCAGTTTTTGTTTTTCTCAAATTGACACAAAAGTGACTCAGATCCCGTTTAAACAATCAGCGATTCAGTTGTAATAAATTGATATTAACTGTTGCTGGAATTTATTACAATCCTATAAATAACTATTTTAATATTAAGAATACTTACACTTCATAATTAGGGTTATTTATCTTTATTTTATTGTTCATAAAAATTATCTTACAATCTACAATATAATAATACAATTTAAAGGTTTTTAGTTGTTCAGAATCTTTTAGCAGAGAATTGTGTTGGATTTGGATTTGACGCTGGTTCTACGGTGGCTGAAAAAAGGTGGTGTATAGGACATTTTGAAAAAAAAGAAGAAATAAATCTTTATTTTTCCATTGCTCAAGCCACAAACTAAATCCTTTAGTCAATGATGCTAGCAAACTACCAGAAATAAGAAACTTAATTGCTACAGTTAATGATACAATATCCTTCTTTCATGAGTTACCAGCCCGCAGGAATTCGGTTTCTAATCTATCAAAACTGTGAGACCAAATGGTCTGAGAAATACAAGGGTTAGAAATTTGTCATGCACCTTGCATGACATATTCTATGCACTAGAACTTCTCTTGGTTGTAGAAAACTGTGTTACAAGAAAATATGCCTATCAATTAAACTACAACAGTGACTAAACAAATATTCATTGTATGTTTAGGCATGATTGCAAAGTACTCTGTGATTTTGGAACCCTTAGTGAACATTCTACAAAGTAAAGATATTGATTTGATTATGTTGAAGAAAGATATTAGTGAGATGCTTAATGTTATCAAGAAGAATTAACAAGAAATTGAACATGATTTTGATGAATTACTTTAAAAAAAAAACATGATATTGCGGAGAAAGTCGGCGTTGAGTTAACAGGTCCACACATTGCTCAAAAGCAAACACACAGAAGTAATCCACCAAAATCCCGTTTCCTTCATAATCCACCATCTGAGACTGAGATTCAATACTGGAGAGGTTGATTATCTCTTATCTTGACTCCTTAACTTTATCACTGAATGTTAGATTCTCAAATGAAAATACACCTGCTTTTGCCTTATCCAATCCAATCTTAGTCCTTCATACCTGCTAAAAATTACTTCAAAAGATTTGAGAAAAAAAGCAAATGCAATGTATTTCGTGGAGTTTTATGAGTTAGGTTATATCTCTGCAGAACTAGATTTTTGGTATAATCTGTGTGAAAAGAAGGTTTTAGCAGGAAGCAAATTAAAGGATTTGAAGTGACTGTACTTTTGGAGGAGGCTAATATTTTTTCACTGCATTGAGGCATGTACTCCTCATTTTAAGTGTTTTTCCATCCACTATGGCTACTGTTGAATGCTCTTTCACTACACTTCGAAAGATGAAAACCTGGTGGACAGATTAATTGGGTTTTATTTGATGAGCCTCCGTCGGAAATTATTTATGGAAAATCAGGACTGGATTAAAACGAGAGTTTTGAAAAAGTTTTCTGCAAATCCAAGAAAAGTTATACTATTATAAGACATGTAAATGGAATTAAAATATTTGTTTCAAGCAAATAGTTGATAAAGCACTGTTATAATTATACATAATTTTCTTAAAAAGTTGGTTTCATTCACCTTTATT
Source organism: Homalodisca vitripennis (assembly GCF_021130785.1). Classification (NCBI taxonomy): domain Eukaryota; kingdom Metazoa; phylum Arthropoda; class Insecta; order Hemiptera; family Cicadellidae; genus Homalodisca; species Homalodisca vitripennis. Next base: position 221,098,767 of record NC_060208.1, on the reverse strand, counting down.
TGTTCTAAAATTTTACAAGCTGGCCAATCATGGCTTGCCCCTCCCCCCTCTAGTTTTGATCCTGGGTATGCCCTTGAAAAACACCAATAAAACACTCAAACAAAAGCACAGACTAGATTGTTAGCAATGAACACCATTATTTTGTCAGATCCAAGTCCAACTAACTGATTGAAATATAATGCATTATCACACACTACAGCAGGTATTGCAGCATCAGATAAGCCATCATAGACAGCTGATGGGGCAGATTAGATTTCTATTATGGACAACGAATCTTGAAGTAGTATGATGAGAGAGAACTGTTTGAGAAAAGATGATACACATTCCTATAAGAGGAATCACCAAGTCTTTGCTGTGTTTATGTTTGGTGGTCGTGGCTACAGTATCATACAAACCTGATATTGACGATTCAGGTAATATTCACAATTTTTTTAACATTTACTATTAAATAAACTATATTTTTATTCCTGTTCAGGAATTGCTTTAAAGTATAACTTTATTGTTAGATTAGTTTTGAGAGTTATCACAGTGTATCTAGTCTGGGTGAATAACACAAAGTACAATTTGTTACTGAGTCTTTGAGTTGATAGATAGAGTTTTGAAGTTGTACGCAATTTTATATCAGCTTGTGTAAAAGAGAAAAAACTTAAATGATCAAGATAACTTTTTCAATATCTTCCAACCAAACTATTGCGGACTATTATTATTTTAAAAGAATCTGAAGTATTAGAATTAGTAGGTGTTCATTAACCATTAGACTAATTTTTTTTTTTCAAATACAATTTTACAATCTTTCAAATTGCACACTAAGTAGTCAATTTTTCTCCTTACTTCTTTTCCATGGTATTACAATAAGACAATTATTGTTGTGGTCCATACAGAGGACTTTGCTGAAGACTTTCCTAATCATGAACAAGGCAAACAAAGGAAGCCTGCAAAGTTTACATTTTGAAATAAGCATGTAAGGTATACAGTCACTCTTGCTATTTTAAATTGTAAATGGCCTCAAATACTGTTTTTGAGCATTAATTTAGTTTCAAAAAATCATGTTAATTTATACATTTTTTGTAACTAAACCTATGAATTCAAGATATTACCCAAATTTTATAGTACACTTAGATGTTTATACTGTAAAGAGTATTTCTTTTTCTTCAGCAGGTATTATATCATATTTAGATATCTGTGTACAATACATAAGTAGTTACTATTTTTATCTGTGAAGACTTAAAACTATTTTGTTGTAATGATTTTTTTAACATAAATCTCTATTACAGGTAGACCATTTAGGAATGCTGGAATACTTAGATTATTTTATGAGTTGAATGATGTGAAATCTGTTTTCAGAATGCCTGAGGTAAGATTTATTGATAAGTTGTCCATTATTCTTACTTTGGTTGTATGAAATAGAATGAAACAAAACAGCATCGAAATTCTTTGTTTGAAGGTTATTTTTGACGATGGAAGGATTGTGAAGGAAACAGGATTTTTCCGGACATTTGCCATTGTTCAGTGAAACAAGAAATCAGTAACACTTTTTTTTCTTTTTTTTTTTCGAAGTCTTTGATTTGTTTATTGGTTCCGGGTCCGTACCGAGAATCAATTCTTTGTTTGAAGGTTATTTTTTGACGATGGAAGGATTGTCAGGATTGTAAATCAGGTGTTACTGGTTTCTTGTTTCACTGAGTGATGGCAAATGTCCGGAAAAATCCTGTTTCCTTCAGCAACGAAATAGTTCAATTGGGCACTTTCATTTTGTCAAAAGCAGCAATTTTTTCATTTGTTTCAAAAGTGTAAGAGACATTTTGAGTCAGAGACTTTATTAACACAATACACAATATCTGCTCTACTCCAGTTATAACATGTCAATACTGACAGATACACTATGACATGTATTTTTTATTTACAAATTGTGTGATGCTGACTTGAAACAAAACTTTGTTTACTTTTGATTTCCGCAACGTAAATTTTTCAATATTAAATGTGTTTTTCACACTTAATGTAAAATAGGTATGGATAAGTTTAAATATGGAAATATTTCTAGGCGGTAAATATTTAAAGGTTTTGTGTCCATTATATATAGACTATATCCACAGCAATTTTACACCATTATTACTATTTTCTCTGGTCTTTCTTTACATCTCAGAATTTTCTTAGATACACAATGGCTGCCAGAACATCGACTGGAGCCTGTAGAGATGTTCACGCAGTATTTGTACTTCAGTGTTTCCTTTATGTAAAACACAGCTGACATGAAAATGTTCATTTCATTTTGCTGTTATTTGACATATGACAAACACAATATAGAAGAAAGAAAGAAAGAAATATTTTATTCCAAACTTTGTACAAATTGACAATAAATGAAATGGTTGGAAATACTAGCCATCTGAACAAGTAGCGATGGCTAGAGCAAAGAAAACTTAACTAAGTGTTTTTACACTGACAGTCCAGTCTACATAGCTATCCTCTTGTGTACCTGGTCGACACCACAGCACTCGCAATCTATGCTTGCTATTGCTAAAATAACTCTTTTTACAAAAATAATATATACTTTAAAAAACATAATAAACGTAAAAATTAAATTAAAGTATTACACCACATAATTGTTTCATCTACCACTTCTAAGTGAAAAAAAGATACTCTATTTTACATACAGATTAAAGTGTGGAAAATAACTCAATCTTATGATACCTGTTTCTATCTATTCTATATCTATATCTAATTCTACCTGTTTTTTAATTACAGCTTACGATAAAATCATAAATAAATAACTTAACGTCATCTTTAGTCAGTAACCATTTTCTAACTTTATCCAAAAATTGTTTGCAGTTTTTAATTGTTTAATTTTAACGAAAATTTGGCAATTGATTGTAAATTTTGGGGCCCAAAAAAAAATGAAACTCTTTTTAAAAATAGATTTTTTTTACTTTAGGATGAGTGTAGAGCCCGTGAGCCACACTTCTAGTATTGTTATAGGCTCTGTCGATGCCATAATTTCCACTTCTATTAAAAAATATTTTTAAGACTTTGTAGACAAATAAATGACTTAAGGGAAGAATCTTTAAGTGGTTGTAAAATGGAGGAGCAGAGGCACGTTTTTGTGTTGGAAGGTAATTATACGCACAAAATAATTTTGCGTTACTATTAATGGATTAATGGACACTTTGTCTGTCCCTCCCAGTTTTCAATTCCATAGTTTTAGTCTTGACTCTATAAAGTGAAAAATAAAGGGTCCGCATAAGAATTTAAATTTACAATATTTCTTAAAAAATAAAATTTCCTTATGTTTTTCCTGAGTTTTATCTGTAATTGTGAAGTATGAGTTTTCCATGAAAGTTTATCGTCTATGTAAACACCAAGATATTTTAATTGATTAACTTGCTCAATTTTAACACAATCGCAAGGGTTGGATGCACTCATTAACGACGTGAAAATGTAAATCCGTGTCGAAAGAAAACCCTCTAAGGTCAAAATTTATAATTTTGGTCTTGGAAACGTTAATTACCATTTTAATTATTGTTGCAGCACCAATTTTCGAAGTGATTTGAGATCCTCAGTTATTTGTGTCCAAATGGGAGCCCAATGTTTATTTGTGTAACGAAGTGAGACGTCGTCAGCAAAAGCACTGATTTTTCCGTACATTGGGATATTTAATAGGCTGTTTATAAACACTAAGAATAAAGAGGCAGAGAGCACGGACCCCTGAGGTACGCCTTTGTTATTATTTTTGGTGGACTTAAATTTTTGCTGAATACGTACTTGCTGTGAGCGGCCAAATAGGTAGCTTCTGAACCACATCAAGGGAATGCCTCTTATCCCAGCTATTTCTAATTTTCCAAGTAAAATTTCGTGATCGACAAGGTCGAAGGCTTTAGAGAAATCTATAAACATCCCCGATGTTTTTTCGCGCCATTGTTTAAAACCCTTGTATACGCCTTCAGTAAAATCCACTATTGCCAACTCGGTATTTTTCCCTTTAGTAAAGCCAAATTGTTTTGTACTGAAAAAATTTTGTTTATTTAAAAATTCTAGAGCCTTGTTTTCATTGCTCTCTCAAACACCTTCGATAGCACAGAAAGCAAAGCAATCGGTCTATAGTTTTGTAGGAGGTCCCGCTTACCATTCTTAAAGATTGGTACAACAATACTTTCTTTTAATTTGGTTGGGAATTCCCCTGTTAAGAAGCTAATATTAATTAAATGTACCAATACATGACAAATTTCTGGAGCGATTTCCTTTAATAGCTGAACCGAGAGAGAGTCACTGCCCACTGATTTCTTATTCTTGAGAGATTTGATTATTTTAAGAATTTTCTTGTTCACATACGGGATATAAGAACAGGCTGTTTATTTGGTAGACGCAACCAGATGCATCCACTCCACCAGTGTCGGGCAAAGCCGGCCCACTAGTGATAAGGGAGCGTTTATGAAGTATTCATTGAACATGTTTGCCAATTGTTTGTGGATCCTCTACACTGTTGCCGTCACTGACCTTGAACACACGTTATCAGCTGCTTATCTGTCTTATCAGTTAGGCTGTTAATCAACTTCCACTGCTGAGCACCTGTTACCTTTACACGCATCAAATAAACTTGAATAATATTTTTCTTTCGCCTTAGTAATATCTAAATTGAGTTTATTTACAAAATTACTGAAATATGTTTTGAACCCTAAGTCATATGGCCTTTTTTCTTTTTATTTTACTTAATTTTTGTTTCTTCTTTCAATTTTTATTCAAAAGGTACTCATTAATCCAAGGGCTTTTTGTATTTTGCTTTTTGATATTTATATCTAATTACTTTAGTGTCCTTACTACATGACAAGGCCTCTTGGGATTGCATTATAAAACGCAGCTGTTACTGCAATGTTTACATTCAACTCAGTTAACACATTATCCCAGTTAAAATCATTTAAAAAATTCTTTAACTTTTCAAAATCGACTTTTTCGCAAGTTACAGTAGAACTACTATGTTCAGAGAATCGGTTAACATTATTTTCATTTTTAATCAACAAAGCTATTAAATTATGGTCAGTAATTTCGGACTTAAAGTTTCCTGATACAAATTTGTTTAAATTTTTATGTCTGATAAAAATATGGTCTATGCAGGAGGAAGATTCTGGCGATATTCTAGTAGATTGTTAATAAAGGAAGAAAATCCATTATTGTACATTAAAGAAAGATATACTTCTGCCTCTGCATTGTAATTTTTTTATGTAAATATTAACATCACCCAGATAAATTACATTTGTTTTGAAAGTTGGTTTAATATAGGTTCTAGTTTCTTGAATGAAGTTATGTGCAGTATGACTTTGTAGTCTGTAAATGCAAAATATATTAAAAAATATAATTTTTTATTTTAAGCTCTAGAATTAAAATATCGGCGGAGGTCATTTTTATGCATTTGTCTCTGGTTCTAAATGTATCACGAACGAATGCTATAATACTATAATGTTTGGTTACAGTTCGCAAACTAGAATATCCCGGTATATTGTACAAGTAAATTTCTTCTTCGATAATCCAGATTTCTGATAAAACTATTAAATCTATTTCGTGGTCTAATTTCGCTAAACTGGCTAGTAATACGTCAAAATTTTGTCTCAAACTTCTAATATTTATATGGATGCAGCTAAATGTAATTTCAGAGGAGGCAAAAAAATCCTTGCTTAAATATTCAAAATTCAAAATATTATTTTCTGGGTCCATATGCTAAACTAATTATATACATGGCTGATTGCTATATGATACAGTTATATACAAACTATGTACATCTCTGTACACACATGTCCCTCTAACACTCGTTTCACCAGTGATCTTCAATACTCTATCGCCGCTGTCCTTCCGTGCGAAAGATCTTCCCGTCCTTGGTCCAGACGAACTTGTAGCCGCGGTCCCTTGCAGCCTCCTTGGTCTTGAAGAGGAGTTGCTTGTTCGCTGGTGAAAGGTGCTCATTGATGGAACACCTTCTCCTTCGGCATCCTCGGGTTGATCTTGTCAGCTGTCAGGGTCGCGTCGCTTTGAAGCCGTTGATCCACGTCTCCTTGTCTCGTCGGGACTTGAACTTGACGACGATGGGGGCAGCTCGCTTCTTGTTGTAGCTGGGACTCTATGGCGCCGCCTCGACACTCTCCTCCTTCAGCTCTCCACGTTGATGGCCTTGGAAATATCACACAGCAGACTCTCCAAATCTTCATTCTGAGACACAGGAACTCCGCTAATTTCAATGTTAGAGATCCGCGAATACTGTTCCATGTCTCTCATTCTCATCTCCAGGTCCTCTACGGCCGTGCGCAACTTTGAGTTTTCTTCACGCAGTAGTCGGGCTTCCTCCTTTGCACTTTTCATTTCTTCCGTTATTTTATTCATTAATTCAGAGGCATTGTCCATTTTCTCTGAGAAAAATTCTAAGGAGGATTTGAAGTCTTTAAACTCTTTGCTGTAGGTTTGAAGCTCACTAAAAACTTCGTTCTTGAAAGAGTTCATGGTTGAGATAAGAAAATCTTTAGTTATTACAGTTGATGACGATTTTTTTACTATTTACGGACTCCTTTTCAAGTCTGCATACATCGCACATCCACTCGAGTTTGGAACGGGTCTTGCTTGGAACACAATTAATATGTATCACTGCACTACACTTCCCAACACACTTGATACAACTCTTCTCATCGTCACACACACCAAATTGCAAATGCTGCAGTTAGCCGACATAATTAGGCGAAAATGAACGAATTCACTGTAACGTCCAGTACAAGCAGGTTAAGCTAACCTGTACACAGCACGTGCTACACTTAACCTTCAGTCAGAGCGCAGAGCGATAACGACCGGCCAGTTCGAGTGACTGATACTGACTGATATAGGAGTACATCACATCACCTATCACGTAACAGGCTTTGCTGAAATATTAAAAAATTTCAAGTCCATAGTTAAATGTACTCTCGAATTATCCTGTAGATGACAAATACACAAACCATCATACAAGAGGAATTTTGCCAGATCTCTGAGTTATAGCAAAGTATGCAAAATTTCAAGTCTATAGCTCAATTTATTCTATACTGCAAACAATTACGCTTCACTAATGCTCAGCAAAATTCCATGATAGAGCTCTACCTTTTCTATGTAGAAATGAAATTTCATACAAGATTTCAAATCTATAGCTAAATTTGTTCTTGAAATATCCTGCAGACAGACAGACAGAGTAACAGACAACAGAGATATTTTACCAGCCTCTTAAGTAACAGACTTTGCTAATGCTCAGCAAATGTTTTTGTGTTGTTTTAGTTTATACAGCAAAAAATTTAAAATGTTTGAGACCACAGTAAATGGAACATCAATTGCAGCAGCACTGTTTATATACTTAATTGAAAATTTATGCAATTGATTTGCTAATTAGTATTGAAACATACCTAATAATATGCATTTTATTATACACATACATATATATTTAGTAGTTTTATACCCTGTGACATTCTTCATATCCCTGTTTTGATAATAACACCATTTTATTTTGTTTCAGTACTCACATGTACCAGGCTGTCAGAGAGTTTTAGATGTCTTTGAGCATGAATGTTGCCCATTTGAAAAGAAGTTTATCACAAAAGATGTCAGTACTTCAAGGTTTCCTTTCATTGTGTTCGAGGGCAACCACAGAATAAGTGAGTATTAGTAACTCCATCAAACGTCAGATATTGCTAAAACGTTGAAATGATCAAATATCAAAAGATAAGGAAGCACCATAACATTCTTTCAGGCACATCGATCCTGAGCAAGCGGTTTTCCAAGATGATCACGGCCAGTTACTTCTCTATGGCACCGCCTTGCCTTATCCCCTACCGAAAGCTGTTCACACCCAAGGACTTGTTGCTGAGAAGGGCTTTCTTCAGTTTAGCAGTTTACGCCCTTGGTTACCAAGCAGCAGAGTCTCTCCAGAGGTGGCCTGTGGTGGTCGCAAGGTACAAAAGTAGTAGGACTATGGATATTTGCCATTGTTGTGTGTTGCGACAGAAATACGACTCGTTGAAACATGGTATTTGCTCTCTTCTTCACAGGACTCAATTCTTCTACTGTAAGAGCACGCATCATATGGTTCAGTGTTATAACTGTGTTATTTAGTGAATTTTTATTTTGCTTTTTTTGGCTTAGCACTGGGTTAAGGTATGTTTGGTTTTCATGAACCACTTAAATTTTGGTGTGTTCATTGTCATGTATTTAAATTGTTTGCTTTCTTAGCCTTGTGTTTTAGGATTTGACACATGATGAAGAGAGCAGACACCACTTCTTAAAATTTCATGCTTCTGTTGTTCTAACGCGTAAAATTGTTCTAAAAAGGATGATCAATTACAAAACTATTGTGATTAGTCACGTTTTGTAGAAATGCTCAACCAACGTTCATTAAATTTTCACTGTATGAAACCCAATGAAAGGGCTTAAAAGCACATAAATCACAGATTTATAAAAATATCTTTAAACCATTTAAGTTTCATTTTAAAATAATTCACTTAAGATCAGATCACTTAAGGTTCCAGAGGCCTTTAGCAGTATAAAAATGCCAAAGTATGTTGTTTGATATAAAATCCTTTGGAAGAAAGTGTTTGCTGCATTTTGGCACAATTTAATTGGTTTTATAACATAAACTAGAGAGTCTTCGTTTAAAATTTGTAGCTAACAATGAATGTATTATGGGGGATATGAGTACCTGTACTAAATCAAACCAAATCATTTATCTGTCATGTTAAACTACAGTAAATCTGATTAGAGCTTTGCTCCTAAGAACATTGAAAATTGCTAAAACTATGTGTCAAAATTAATGATGAAGAGTGTAAATCTTCAGTTGTAATAATAATTAACTCTTTTTATTTCCAATAAGAGCCATTTTTACTGGGATTATTTTATGAATGAAAGAGTGAACTAAAGTCTGCAACTTTATACAATCTATAATAATCATCTATGGCAATCTACAGTAAGTGTGCTGGTGAGGATTAAAACTATTGAAATTATTGTCTTGTTTTTCTCCTTAGGCAAAACATTTTAAAGTTTAGTTCCCATGTAATATGAACCTTTACCAGCATAGCCATGAGATGAATGTGGTAATAGTCCTTTGTTTTATTTATAGTGTTGTGGTCATGATTAGGTAATAATAATTCCCATCATCCCCCAAACTTGAAATGTCCATATATAAAGGAGTTAAATTTTTTCATGAATTCATTTTACTTTTTAAAGCACTAACTTAAAATTTACATATACAATTTTATTAAACTAGAACATTGTGTAAATTCAAATGCTTTTTCCCATTACTTAGGACTGCCATCAATTAATATCAAATACCCTTTTAGATAAAAAGTTATCTAAATTCCTACATTCCTGGAATTTATTTCCGGTTATCAGTTTGTTGCTGCTACAATGACAAAATTGGCATTGGAATACTCAAGTATACAACTCAGATATCACTGTACCTCTTTAATATCAAAACAAATATTTTATTTTATATTTATTATTCTGATTTTCCCTTTTATGGTTGTGTGTTAATCCAGTACTCTTAATAAAATATTTATCTAGTATTGACTAGTTTTGCAATTCACAAATTAAATCAAGAATACTTAAACACAAAGTGTACTTAATAGAAAGTCGTATTATTTGACAATATGTAGTATTATTATTCTAACCTATAAAGGACTCTAAGTCCCAATGCTTCATCTTAAAATTACACCACTAATAGGCTATGGTAATCCTACAATTAACTTAAATAAACTATCGATAATTAAATAGTTAAAGTGTCTTATATTAGTATTTTTTCTCATAATCTTGATTACTGAAGCTACTGGAATCATCAAGCCATTTTTGCTCTGACCAAACTGCTGAATGACTCCGACCTGCCAGAACCTGGATCCGGCTTCTACTCGCTGTGGCCCGAGGACTTGGTTAAGCCTGACATCCTCTTCTACGTCAACTTTCCCGATGACCTACACTTCCAGCCTGTCACCACGAGGAGGCCAAATTCCTGGAAACCTCGGTAAATACTCTTCTGTTCATTACTACTTATTATTATTATTATTATTCATTACTACTTACTTTATCTCTGTGGCATTCAAAAAAGTTGAACTTTAATTTATCAAACTATCTAAGAGTGAGAAACTTTGTCTCACATTTCAGAAGCACTGAGATGATTGAAAGAAATTCCAAACATCAGTAATCCTTCCAGCTCAGTCGGAGAAGTAGGTTAATTTTGTGACAGCTCAAACACATTGTCGCTGTTTATTTTACGAAACAATTCTGTTTAGCCCCAATATAACAGAGTTGTGGATCTTTGAAGTGTCAATGGCCACCATACTGGAAGAAAACATGAACTTATCCGCATTTTAAGATAAACTTTTTTAGCAGATTTCAACTTGTTTTGGGTTTTAGTGGTACAGTTATTTTTCCCACATCCATATTTTGGATTACATTAGACTCTGGAACTGTGTGTGGTTTTGAGTTCTGGGGGGTTCAATGAAATTATGTAGAAAATTTCTGTAAGTTCTACTGTAAGTACACTTTGCAGAAGGTCGATGCTGTATACAAAATCTACTTTCGTTGTTAAGTTGAAATGTTTTATCTACCAAGCATTAAGTAACAAAAAAAACTTTGGAAGAAAATTTCATGATAAAATTCAATTTTTACTACTTCAAATTTACTACTCATTCTCAAATTGTGGTCCCCTCCTTGCTTATCAAAAAATCTTTCTGATTCATTATATTTATTGTTTCATCACCTAATAATATTATACAGGTTATATCAAATACTTATAATTAATTATTCTACTGACTGGTTTATACACATTGCTTTATATTGTTTTTTATTGCACAAGTTTAATTAAATACCGTTCACTGTAAATTATGTCAAAAAGATACAAGAATTAGGGTAACCTTGTTCTAACTTAAACACAACATTCAATACTTTAAATAAATATGGCAATGTGGGTAGATCAGGCAGCAATAGTCAATAAGAAAAGAGTATTAAACTTAATAATGTATAATAATAAGTTTAAGTAAGTGCAAATGGTTCAGCCAACAAAAAATGAATAATACTCATTTAGGTAACACCTAGCAGTCCTCATAGTTGAAGAATAATGAAAAAGTTTGACACAGTTAGCTGGATCTGCTGATCAGTGCATATAACCTGCAATTCTTCTTTACAATTTAGAATTAAATTTCAATCTCCTCAAGAAAATTTCATCTTTAATCTCCTTAAAATTTACAAAGTTGCTATTACAATAATTAATTCTTTGTGATGCCAGTACATCATTATAAAGCTAAATAAACATGACAGTTCAACATAAATTTTATGACATTGATATGCTTAAATTAGAGCTAGAGGCACATCCTGGACTTGCAATGAACTCTCAGAATCAAGGACATAGCCAGTGAGGGGGTCCAAGGGGTCCGAACATCCCCCAAATTTTCAATTTTCTCTATTACTTTTTAGTAAACGATTATTATTATCTAAATAATTCAGTATTACTGACCTGTACTGGTGAAAGATTGTTCTCAACAAAGAAACGGGTCAAGAACTCTTTAAGGAACAAAACAGGGCCTTACTGTTTTTCCACTTTGGGAAAATATCAATAGTGTGGAACCAATCATAGTCCAAGTGCCCTTTATAAAAGATTTTAAATTGATAAAGCAAATAAAACCAGAAGAAAATTCAAAGCTGGACGCTTTTTCAGCAAAATATGATATAGGAAAGTATGAATACTTGTCCAAAGTAAAAGAGAATTTGAGTTCTTGATGGGAGACAGCATTAATTGATATGGAGGCAACAAAAATGGCTACAATCAATTCAGTTGAATCAAACAATATCTAATTGGTTAAGAGCTCCAGTAAGATGCTGCTAATAGGACAAAGTAGTATACTTTAGCCGTTCCTGGGACAACGCACCCGAGACCGGTTCTGGGACAAACCGTGTGAGACCGAATCTGGGACAGAATTTTTTAGAGAGCGACTAAGAGTGTGAGTACGGGTGGTCAGAACCGCGCCGCGCGAATCACCACGCGTTTTTATTTACCACAATTGTGAGTATGTATGTGTTTGTGATTTACTGATCAGATCTAAATAGACGATGTTGTTTACATGGTTGTTCTGGAGCAGTTGGTTGTTTTGGTCTACAAGTGTGATTGTGATCTGTTGAATCTTTCGTAAACCGCTCCGAAGAGGTATGTAGTGTTTTTCTTGAGGTGATTGAGATATTTTGTAGCCGTGTGGTACATTAGGGGAAAAGGAGTAGAGGATTGCTGTCTCCAAATGTTTGTGAGAGTGAACATCATGATTGACAAGACTGTTGTTGACAATATTGCAGTGTATCTCGATGACATCAACGGCTCTGAGATTCGGTGGATTCGATGCAATTACATTTTCATTTGAGTTGAAGTAAGACGATTCTTTTTGTAAGTTTGTTGCATCATATTTTTCAAAACCTAAGAGATCACTAACGGTTTTATCCAAGTAGAATTTAATTGGAGAATTAATTGATATTTTGTCACCATCTTTAAAGATCTTGAAATCGTCAGAATTTACACTAAGATTCAACGATTGTATGTAATCTCTGAAACTCTTTTCAAGTTTTTCAATGGTCCAGTAACCACATTGAAGTATCAGTGGTTTCGGAATGAAATGTATTTCCAAGTCCCAAAAATAGACTTTTGCATGTTGCAACAAGTTGTATATGTTGTTCTCAGAGTAAAATCCAACAAGAGCCATATAATACTCTACGTTTGGATCCAAGTGGATGGGGTGTTCTAGATGGAGAGTCAGTACAGACTCAGTTCCAGTTAGTTTGAGTAATGGCATGGTTGCAGTTTTTTATATACTTATAATTCTATACAAGTTTTACATGAAGTTACTACCATCATGGAAGTCTTCAAAACCTCTTTCCATATATTTTTTATTTCGTTGTTGAATTTTTTCTGCATGATGTATATCTTGCCTTCTAATTCACTCAATTGAACTTTGACAACCACATCATATGGCTCCACTGCTTTGCTCACTTGACCAATTCTCTGGTGGTTTTTCAGTAGGAAGCTGCCCCATATCTTTTTACCATTTACGGTACTAGTGGGGACAATCTCGATCGCATTTATTATTTTTTCCGATTTTACCAAATGCGATTCCAATAATTTCTTGACTTCGGATAAATCTTGTGAGACTTTTGATACATCACTTGCAAGCTCAATTATCTCGTCAGGAGAAGGGTCTGAATTGGGTTGAGTTGGTATTGACCCAATTTCAATTTCGTCTCCAAATCTGTTGAAAATAAAACCACGGTTTCCATGCATTTTTATTGTTCCTTATATTACGAAGAATATGTTCCCAGTCCTCACCAGCTGAATCTCGTCGTAGAACCTCCAGGCACAAATGTCCACAGATAGGAGGATCATCAAACCCCTGAATACGCTCTGAGTTATAAACCAACCCTTTTGACCCCAAGTACCTGACTACTTCTATTGGAGGATTGACATCGCCATATGAATCAAAATAGAATTTCTTTTCACCACGTTTCACATAACACGTCCAGTGAGTACCACCAGATGAAAGGTCACCAAGATTTACAATACCACGTTCGATATTTGTAGGTTTGTCTGGAAGTAACTGTCGCATGAAAACACCTCTAAACTCATTAATGTTTAATATACCTGCTAATTTTTCTATTTCACCAAGAGACAGCGGGAAGATCTCTTTTTTTTATTCACAGACAACAATGCATCAAGCTTCCGACCAATACGATGTTTCAACCCTCTACCTGTAGGATCTTTTTCAATAATGGTGTCCAACTCCTCATCGACTAAACTCTTTAACCAAGGTATAAATTTTTCTCTCAGTAAAGGAGCCAACTTTCTTCTTATTAATGGAGAGATGAAGCGTTTACCTCCAGGAACTGACGAATCCACCATTTCCATAATTTCCTTCAAAAACCCTCCTTGTTTATTAGATACGAGTTGGTTGTAACTTAGAAGCAATTGTAAACCTTTTTTGTTCTTAACAGCTCTAGAAACGGCTTTGTGTTGCTCTCCAGAAAGAAGTATACGATCACTTCCGTGAGACAGCTGTTCATTAGATAATCTGATTACTGTAGGTTTCCGTCTTTTGTACGCTGTACGAAGCTTACGTTTTTGAGCTTCGGATAGCCGAACTGTATAATTACGCTGACTTTCCATTCTATACGCTTTCTTATATACAAAACACTTACATGAAAACAATAATTGCCGCCTACTAATGAAAAAAAAAACATTTTTATTTTACTTTTTTTTGTTTTTTGTTGTTTTTTTTTATTTGTTTTTACAGGAATTTGATTATGTTTCGAGTAATGTCATATGAGAAATGTGCCTCAGATACAACGACAACATATGCTGTGGTGCCGCTGCTCCCCTGTGGAGATGCAATAGCTTTTACAAAATCTAATTCAATCTGAATGTCACTTCGAGATCTGTCTGTTGTTGGTTGATGTAGATGTGTGTCAATTACAACCAAAGGTGAGTTATCAATAAATTCTTTCAGGTTTACTAACACGTTATTGTCTCCGAAGTTTATTTTTCGGAACCCTAGGTACTGATCGTACATGACCCTGTATATACCATTAGTAATATCAAAATTCTGCAATTCCTGAGGGTACCTTTCTCCATTAATTTTCACAGACACATTTTTGATGTTGCAGCTGTCAAATCTACTAGGATCTTTTGCCTGGGTGTTTGTTCTGTTTGTCTGAAGTGCGATTATAACAAATCTAGGATTGTACACATTTCTGTAAACACTTGTAATATCGAAGCTGAACGATGAACCGAACACCCCTCTTTTGTCGATGCATTGCCATTGAAAGAAGTTGTAGACTAAAGCATCCTTGTCACTCAGATGTTTCAAACCATCAATTAACTGGATTTTGGAAGTGCTGGTATAATCGACTATGGGGACTCGTAACACAAACGACTCTATCACAATTTTCCCATCACCAGGATCCGTTGCTGTGGACCCTGCCCCTTTCCAGTGAAACAACGCATCATTATCTTCATTCCTAGTAAATGTGATTTCAAAACCTCCCTTGTACATCGGGTAACGTAGGTGGTCAAAGAACCCTAATCCTAAATGCCCAAGTGTGCCGAGTGCTTCAAACTTCCCACCTCCTGTAAACGATGATGAGAAACCACTACTTGAGAGTGTTTGTTTTTCAGTGTTACTGTAACTAACAATCCCCTTTATAGTGCTGGTGATGCCGGGGAGTTCTACTGTGTCGATCAATGTATTGTGTTTCCTCAGCTCTATTCTTGAAAACAAGAAGGCCGCGAAGTTGTCTACCAGTTTGACGGTAGAGTTAGTTTGATAATCAGATCCATCAGATTTTTGCACATACTTTCCTTGAATGTGGTACATTATGCGTGAATTATAAAATGCGTCTCCATGATCCAGTTTGAATGTTGTATTGTTGTTGGGTGCATTGAAGTTGAGCTCTGAAACTGGCATTGCAGTTCTATACTCACTTCTTGCTATACCGCTCGAAAATTCAATATACAGTTTCTCCATCACTGGTTTTACCACTGATCACTGTTCTATTATATCCTCTCTTATATATAGGGTAAAAAATATTTGCTTTCATTGCTTTATATATCTGATGGGTAGATACATCCTGAAGTTCCTAATCCCATACCGAGTTTACGTTTCAACCACATTCCTCCTGTTGTTGCTAGACCGACCATACGCTCATTCAAGTCAGCATCATCTGAGGTAACCCTCTCCCAAGCTTTCTTTTGTAATATTTTGTCCGCCTCCCACCTGTCTTCTGTGTTTTTATGATCCCTATACCATATATCATGCTTCTTACAAGCTTCATCGAGGGGATTAATTCCCTTATCTCCCCTAGCAAGTCTCTTGTCAAGCTGGGTGCCGGGCCCACAGTAGTTGTACGTATCAAGATTCCAGTTCTTGGGCGCATGTAACTCGAATGGTAACTTGTTAATGATGTCGTTCAAAAGCCCTTTACCTTCTATAACATGTTCAGGCAAAACAGACAAACATCTGACTAGGTTTCTTGTTTGAAGGTTATGTTTTGACGATGGAAGGATTGTGAAGGAAACAGGATTTTTCCGGACATTTGCCATCGTTAAGTGAAACAAGAAAAACAGTAACACTACGTTTCGAGATCTGCAATCTGATCTCTTCTTCAGGTAAGAAACTAACCTAATACATAATTACAAAACTAGGTTAAAATAAAACAAATCTTACTAAAGCGTTGTGGCACGCCTGAGTCAGGAATCACAACCTACATTGTTGTATGTCAACTTCACTAACACTAAAGACATGCACTTAATAAAAAAAAAAAAAAAAACAAACTATACAAAACACTAATCATTAAACTAAACTACGGAATACAGGTCACAATATGTCTTCACTCGTCTACTAACCATCTACGACTGACCAGAGGGGGTAGCCAATGGTAATCGTGACGGCCGGCTAAAACAAGATGGCGGAAATACAAGGGAAGGGGAACAGGAATGGGCCCTTTCGTTATTATTGGTTCATGCGAGATGAACTTCTTAAAACCATATTGTGACTCCGCATTGGTTTTATTGCAAATATCCGATCCGTTTGATACTTTTGGTATTCTCTTTAGTTCATTTTTTAGAATTGGCAACCAAAAGCGGGCCTAATCTCGACTGATGGTTGACTGATTGGTTGGTCTGCCAATTTAATGTATGTTGCCTCAATTAATTTCCTTTTGAAGAAATGTGGTTCCCGATGTATTATGTGGGCTTCATCCCAATTCATATGATGGTCTTCGGACCAACAATGGTGTGCAATTTTTGACTTTTCTGTGAAACCCTTTCTCGTGTTTTCTTTGTGTTCTTTTTATCCTTATTTTTAGTGTGTCTTTTTGTCTCGCCTATGTATTCCCTATTGCAGCTACATTTTATACTGTAAAACACAGTTTTTGGAATCCCTGTGTGCCATTTTTGATGTCGAAAGTCTATTTACAAAATGTACCAGTTCCAGAAACTCTCGGAATTATTAAATCACGTCTCAAAGAAGACCAAAACATTAAAGGATAGAACTAAACTTCCCGTGCCAGTAATTATGGAACTGTTAGAACTATGCACTCAATGCAATTATTTTGAGTTAGAGGGTAAAATTTACCGTCAAGATGAGGGGATGGCAATGGGGTTCTCCACTGTCTCCTATTTTCGCCAATATCTTTATGGAGGAATTCGAGCGAAAAGCTTTGGCTTCAGCTCAGTTCAAACCGAAGATTTGGTGGAGGTATGTGGATGATACCTTTGTTATTTTTTCTCATGGAGACATTGAATTAAATAATTTTTTGAATCACATTAATAGTATTTTCTCCTTCCATTCCGCCTCACAATGGGAAGTGGAAGTCCAAAACAAGCTTCCCTTTTTGGATGTGTGTGTATTAAGAGATAGGGAATATCCTTAAGACAACTGTTTTTCGAAAGATAACACACACAGGAAAATATTTAAATTATCAATCCAACCATCAAAAATCTGTCAAAGAAGGAGTAGCCTAACTCGTTGTTTGATAGAGCAAAGAGCTTGTGCTCAGATAAAGATGGACTAAAAGAAGAATTTAAGAAAATTGAATCGGATCTCAGAAGCAATGGATACCCTCAATTAGTAATTAATAAGTGCAAACGAACCAGAAGAATCATTCCTGAGTCAGAAAAACAGAATTGTGATAAATTTGCGTTTATGGTCAATCCCTTATGTGCCGGGATTTATCGGAGAAAATTAGAAGAGTAGGTAGAAAAGTACAACATTAGAACCGCGTTTAAAACACACAACACTCTTAGACAAAGTCTCGTAAAAACAAAACCAAAAAAATGGCACACAGGATTCCAAAAAACTGTGTTTACAGTATAAAATGTAGCTGCAATAGGGAATACATAGGCGAGACACAAAAAAGACCACTAAACATAGAGGATAAAAGAACACAAAGAAAACACGAGAAAGGGTTTCACAGAAAAAGTCAAAATTGCACACCATTGTTGGTCCGAAGACCATCATATGAATTGGGATGAAGCCCACATAATACATCGGGAACCACATTTCTTCAAAAGGAAATTAATTGAGGCAACATACATTAAATTGGCAGACCAACCAAACAGTCAACCATCAGTCGAGATTAGGCCGCTTTGGTTGCCAATTCTAAAAAATGAACTAAAGAGAATACCAAAAGTATCAAACGGATCGGATATTTGCAATAAACCAATGCGGAGTCACAATATGGTTTTAAGAAGTTCATCTCTCGCATGAACCAATAATAACGAAAGGGCCCCATTCCTGTTCCCCTTCCCTTGTATTTTCCGCCATCTTGTTTTAGCCCGGCCGTCACGATTACCATTGGCTACCCCCTCTGGTCAGTCGTAGATGGATGGTTAGTAGACGAGTGAAGACATATTGTGACCTGTATTCCGTAGTTTAGTTTAATGATTAGTGTTTTGTATATTTTTTTTTTTTATTAAGTGCATGTCCTTTAGTGTTAGTGAAGTTTGACATACAACATGTAGGTTGTGATTCCTGACTCAGGCGTGCCACAAACGCTTTTTAGTAAGATTTGTTTATTTTAACCTAGTTTTGTAATTATGTATTAGGTTAGTTTCTTACCTGAAGAAGAGATCAGATTGCAGATTCGAAACGTAGTGTTACTGTTTTCTTGTTTCACTTCTTAACGATGGCAAATGTCCGGAAAAATCCTGTTTCCATCTGACTAGGTACTTCAACCCTTTAGGTGTAGCAAATTAGGTCTTCCATTTCATCGTGAAGGAAATCAACCACAGACAGTTTTTCATTATGAAAGTTGTTGTTCCCAGCTTCTTCCTGAGCTTGATATGTAGTGTAAACCTGTCAATGAGGTCTTTGAAGTTCTTTATGTACTTATATTCGACCGGACTTTCATTGTAAACCTTTAACCCTGAACCAATTGTTGCCACTTTTCCATTCACCAACTCATCCCAAATAGGTTTTATCATATGTTTCCACTTTAGTCCTTGACTTGATTTGGGGCGACCACTTTTGGGATTGTTTCTTTGGAAAAGCGAGTTTGTCCTCACCAATATGTCCTTGTAAGAGTTCCAGTCTTCATCAGTGTACAGATCCTTCTCTACTATATTGTTTTTCGTCAACAATCTCCAAAGACCCTCAGTCCCTTTGTATTTCTTTTGAGAGCTGACTAATATAATGTCATCATAATCAAATGTAATCGGTTCGGAACCGATCATCGGCTGCTCTAGATTTTCATCGTACCAAATACCAAACTGTTTGTCGTTGGATTTTGGAAGGTATCGGGCTCCTAGAGAACCAAGTGTTACTACTTTAGAATCCATCAACTGTTTCATCGATTGCTCTTGAGGTTGTACTTCTGGCTCATCATCGTAATCTACATCCTCAAACGTTCGACGATCTGATGCTTGAGGTTGAAATCTTACCAACTGTTTCATACGGTTTTGACTACGTATCTTTTGTGTTTCCAATTCTCTATGTTGTTGTTCCCTAATGGCTCTGGTGATTGGTTCGTACTTTTTCTCATTTTCACGAACATCTTCTAACTCTTTAAAATGGGTCTGAGCAAACTCACTTTGTAATTTCCGGTTTAACTCATCCAACTTTCGAGCTTTAGAAACAGTGAGCGGTCGATCATGTGTTATTGATATGTTACGATTGGCAGACGTCTCATTAGCATTTGATGATATAGTATTTTTGTTTGAGAAGTTTTTTAATTCATCCTGTTCAGCACGTTTGAACTTTGCAGCCAAGACAGTCTGAATTTTTTCAAGTCGCCTTGCTTCTTTTGCATCTAGTTTATTCGCCATGTTGTATACTTATAGTAATAGATACAGCGTTATTCTTCAAATCTTTCAAGTCACGTTTACACTAGAACGTCAAATTACGTTTATGAACGTCAAATTACGTTTATACTTAAACGTCAAATTACGTTTATGAACGTCAAATTACGTTTATGAACGTTAAATTACGTTTATGAACGTTAAATTACGTTTATACTTAAACGTCAAATTACGTTTATGAACGTTAAATTACGTTTATACTTAAACGTCAAATTACGTTTATGAACGTCAAATTACGTTTATGAACGTCAAATTACGTTTATGAACGTCAAATTACGTTTATACTTAAACGTCAAATTACGTTTATGAACGTTAAATTACGTTTATACTTAAACGTCAAATTACGTTTAGGAACGTTAAATTACGTTTATACTTGAACGTCAAATTACGTTTATGAACGTCAAATTACGTTTATACTTGAACGTCAAATTACGTTTATGAACGTCAAATTACGTTTATACTTGAACGTCAAATTACGTTTATACTTGAACGTCAAATTACGTTTATACTTGAACGTCAAATTACGTTTATACTTGAACGTCAAATTACGTTTATACTTAAACGTCAAATTACGTTTATACTTAAACGTCAAAGTACGTTTATACTGGTACGTTGTACAGCGAAGTATTATTCAACACTTAGTTTCCTTTTTAAATTGCACATGTATTTCCTTTTTTGTGGTTTAGCTGTAGTATTAATAGATATGAATCCATGAGGTGTTTTCCAGCACTCAAAACAGAGAGCCTCAAATTGGTTGAAAGTCATGTCAGAACCTACAAAGTCCTGGAACACTCTCTTTGTATAGTACTTGTTCATTGTAAACAGACACAACAGATTAACATTGTTTCGTATGACCTGCATATCAACTCGACCATAGCTCTGACTCAGGTAGACACAAGAAATCCCTTTATGACGTCCTCTAATGAAATAGTCTTTGATTTTAGTTTGCTCTTCTAGGAGGCAGTCATCAAATACCACAAGTGAGTTTGGTTTGCAGTCATCGATAGAAATGAGATCTTGACAGGACGAATAGAAAAACGCTATTTGTCTTCTAAGGTTTTTTTCTAATCTACTGTATTGTTCACGCAGATCTACATATGCAGGTTGTTCTATTGAACGACTGAACACGTATATATTCTTGAACGGAACTCCATCTTTGTTGTAAATGA
The DNA here is from genome assembly GCF_021130785.1 of Homalodisca vitripennis. Lineage (NCBI taxonomy): Eukaryota > Metazoa > Arthropoda > Insecta > Hemiptera > Cicadellidae > Homalodisca > Homalodisca vitripennis. The sequence goes on along the minus strand of NC_060208.1, from coordinate 221,077,734 downwards.
AATTCAATAACAAGTTCGTTTTACCACTCCCAGACGGTCCTACAATAAGACACCGTAACGGTCTAGGTAAAAATTGGTCTTCGAATTTATCGTTGCAATACACTTGAATTTCCATAGTATGTTCTCTTACATACATTTACAATTTAACAGTTTTCGCATATTCTATGATGACCCCATGCTAGGGTTCGGATATTGTCTTCGAGTACGAAACGCTTGTCGTCCTTTGATGAAAGTACCACTTTATGGTGTTCTACACTGTAGAGATTGTGTGCTTGACTCCGAATTGTATTCATCGTTTTGTAGTGCTCGATGTTACTAAACAAACAGTCTTTATAGTTGCTAAAGGTAATTTCATTTTCAACTACAGCTTTTTTCACACCCTTAGACCTCTTTATGAAATGGTTGTCTTCTATATTGCTCGCATACATCTTGGATCGTAGTCCTACAAACTCTCGCATGATTCGACCATTAAGTTCATCTTTCATTTTACCCAGAACTTTTTTGTTTACGTGGGGAAGCCCATATTGGTTGGGGTTGGGGTAGTCACTTGTATCAAATAATCCAATTATATGTTTCATGTCTTCGTAGAAAGTTTTAATTTTGATGTCATATATCAGGGAATCGGTATCGGTGTACACCATTTTTATATTAGATCCATACTTCTCTTTCATTACATTGTAGTGGAAATCATACATCAGTGTCTTTGATATGTCTAGAATACTCATACCTACGTAAATAGGTTTATTTAACAAAAGTTTTTTCTTACTAAAATGTACAGCAACTAGGTTTTCTGTGAAGATGGTTCGACTCTTAAAGTTCGGTTTGCTAACCCATCTTTCCACTAATTTGGATTTAGTACCCAAACGAATGTCCACACGATTTCTCATATTTTCCATAGTTTTTCCAAAAACTGAGTTGTTCATAAGTTTGAAAAAGTCTTTCTCAAAATCATTTTTCGCCTTTGTACGCTCCATGGTATTCAGATTAATGTACGGTTGCAACCAATTGCTTTGACTGAAACTAAGAACTCTATGAACATGTTTTAGTTTCATACCCAGACTCAAATAAAGCTTTAAATTTTTGTAGTGTACGACATACTTTTCTTTGCTGTAGAGAGTTGTCAGAAGCTTTGCCATTTTCGATCCTGGTGGGACTCTACGTTCTGGAGCGAGAGGTAGATCAGAGTGTACGTCGTGTAGTTCTTCAGGATATTCCAAATCAACTTCTAATATGTAGCCTGTGGGTGAATCGTCACTAACTTTCATTACATCGATGTCTGTACTGCTCCACTGAAAGTTTGCATATGGTAGTTTTACAGACATTGCCCACCCATACAGGTTGTTTGCATCCAAGTACATGAGGTAGTTGTTTGGTATCGATTTGTCGTAGTCTTTCATGTAGGGATTGTTTGCCTTCGCATATCGATGAGAACACTGTGAAATACCACCACGAATACCTTTTTCAACCATGAGTACCATATCGATGTCAGTCAATAGGGACAGTTCAACTTTTGTAATTTTTAGCATTGCGTTCCAAGCCAACCCAGGTGCTGTGAAATACCATGCAGGATCTAATTTGTATGTATTGAGACATACATCCCTGAAGTTTTCCATAACATCTGCAAGCAACAAGACATCGGTTTCGTTATATAGCATTGTATATTCTTTCATGTTCTGAATGTTAAAGGCGGTCCATACATCGCACGCATGTTTGTAATCTTCATTTGTTATGTGTTGTTTATTCAGTCTATTGTAAAATTCTTCTTGACTAGGTAGTGATGTTTCACTATATTTTTCTATACTGTCCATGTAGTCGTAAGGGTACACTCCTTTTCGTAGCAATAAATTGAGGTCCTTACCATTGTAATATGTTGAGATGTGTTTGAATTGAGATCTGGTCAGATTCTTTGCCAACCTATCGAGACTTTGTGACATGAACTTGAATGAATCGATGAATCGTAGTTCAATTCCACCTTCCACACTGACCGTAAAGGAAATGTACCGCTCCTCGTTGTTGGGTATCAATGATATGCGATTTTGGAACTTACCAAACTCTTTAATGAAAAGGTGAGTGTCGTAACCTGCTAAATTATGAATGAAAACAGGAATGAACCTAGGTTTTTTGAAATTGATGTTACACTTGTTGTGAGCTGCTCCTCTAAACAAACCCGTCAAATGGTTATGGTCTCTAACACGATCATCACCAAGGTAATTTCCACAGATATGACACGTAGTTGTAGATTCAAACATTTCCTGTTGCTCTTTTGTCATCAACTGCATGGGGACTATTGCTTCACTCTTGTAAAGTTCATTAATCCTTATCGACTCCTCAATCAATGATTTTACAAATACATGTGCAGCATCGTCTCCAAAGTATTTAATCGGTGGTTTGGAAAAGCCGTCCTCTGACACCCCATACATACAGAAAGAAATTGCATTATGTTTCTGATATTTGATAGTGAACGACTGATGATTACCATTACAATCCACTTTACACGGTTGACATGTTGAAATAGGTGCTAGACAGCATTCAAAGTCTGCGTAATACACAAAGGGCACTTTCATTGAGCAATTGAAATCTTTAAATCTAATTACAGTTCCTGGCTCTGGTAGTTCCAATTTCACAGCATCGTGTGTGTTACAGTCTTCTCTATGCTTGATGAGTAAATCCTCTCTCGTAAAGTGTTGCAAACACCTATTGCATATCCACATCTTATGTCCATTTCGTGAGATCTGTGAACTAACCAAACGGGACATATCTTTGATCCAGCAGTAGTGAGTGTTTGTTTTTTCTCTGATAAACAGTAGATTAACATGTTTTTCCATCTCGTTATCAGTTATTCTCAGCGGGAATATATCGAACTTGTCGTCATAAGCATAGACATTAACAGAAATTCCACTACGTCTTTCAAACTTTGCTATATCATCAAGTTTCATGGGGCATTCGTAAGTTGCTAGTGCATGAAGCAGCTCTCGTTTGAAAGGTTCGTAATTGCTGATTCTTTCTGGATGAACCTTAACTGGATGTAAAGCTGCCAGAATAGACCACATAAAACATTTCTGATCTTCGTTTTTTACATTAATAACAGCCTTTTTGGATTGAATCCGTTTTGGTAGAACCACATAGCTGGATCCGTGAAAAGGAACGTATCGGTTGACTCTGATCTCCAAGTCTTTCACACTTTTTAGTGACCATTGAGAACCGTTTGCCTCAAACTCCTCCATCTCAACCAACATCTTAAGTTTTGCTGAGTTATAATAGTCAGACAGAGACGTTGTCGAGTAAAGAATTTCATTTTTCGTTTTAAAGTTCATGACTTGAGTCACCTCCACATCGTTTATTATTTTCTTGAATTCAGCATGATAAACCATGTTTACCTTAAGATTTTTTTCTTTTACAGCTTCCTGAAGTTTTTCAACAACGAGTGGTTTGCATATCTCAAGAAATATTTTTGGATCTTTGATCCCACGTTTGTTCATAATCACATACGTTTTCAATCTTCCCGTGAATGCCGACTGGACTTCTGATATTTCATCAAGTATTGTCTGTGACTCCTCTGGAGTACGTACCGGAACCAGATGAGGTGTTGAAGGTGATTCTGTTTCAGACAGAAGCTGTCTCTCTTCCATGGTAGGGCTAATCGAATTCTCACTATTAATTGTACTAGTCGGTGTCTCACTAATAATCTTTTTCACACCTGTAGGAATCTTTTGTGGTCTAGTCGGTTTTTCGGATCATCGCTTCAAGAGCTATATCGTTTGTATTGACCTTCGGTACTTGTTTGACTTCCCTTGGTCGTTTTGGGTATTTCTTTACCAGCATGTTGATGTCTGGAGTGGGTGCCGGCAGTCTTGGTGTCAGTCTCGTAATGGGTAATATTTCACTCCTGTATCGAGGACCTTCATGAAGTGCTGACAAGCGGATATGGTGTTTCGATTGTTTGTGACGGTTCCAGTTGGATGACTCTATTGGTGTTTCACAAATCCAACACATTTTACTTTTAGGAGCTGGTTTGATTTCCATCTTTTTCAGACGTTCGTTATATGTCATACCATGCTGGTTTCTGGCACATTTCTGAGATTTTTGGTGCCGAGCCATGTTGGAAACCGTTATTTCCTTACTACATTTTGGACATGGTTTCTTCTGGGGTTTTATTTGAGCACGTACATCGGTCGGACTAAGCACGTTGTATGTTGGACTCTCTGGGATATGTAGTGGTGAATGGTATACAGGACTATATGGTATATGCAGTGAATAGTCTGACTTATCCGGAACTTCAAATGGTGGTGGACCAAGTATTGATTTAATTTTCAATGAATCAGGGTGTATCCTTTTTACTGGTGGTTCAAACTTTGGAGCGTCAGCTGTAGATGGACCAATTATAGTTCTAATTTTGGAATAGAAATCTGGAGTGTCTAACATAGACAAATCAAAATCAGCAATCGCGTCTTGTTCTTCAGGTCTGAGATTTGAATAGGACTCTGGCAACATAGACATATCAAAATCAGCAATCACGTCTTGTTCTTCAGGTCTGAGATTTGAATAGGACTCTGGCAACATAGACATATCAAAATCAGCAATCACGTTCTGGAATTGATTGTCACTCACAGCATCAGCGTAGTTTTCCAACATAGACATATCAAAATCCGGAGTTTGTCTGTCTAACGCGGACATGCATTTCTTTGTTTTTTTATGGCGGGACATGGAGGAGTTCCTGACTTCAGCACCACACCTTGAACATACTTGTTTCATCGAAGGAGGTTTTTCATTGAATCCGTTGGAAGAAGCATAAGCTGGTGGATTTGACGCTGACATACACTTCTTTGTTTTTTGGTGGCGGGATAGGTTAGATGCAGTAACCTCTGCTCCACAATTCGGACATTTCTTCACTGATGATCTTCGAAGACCATCCGTAGCATTGAGAAATGCTGTTTGCTTGCTATCAGGAGAAAATACCATTATTACAGAGCTGGCTACTCTCTTACTGTATGGGCGATTGACGATGGAAAAGGATGAGGTATGGATACACTTCTTTGTTTTTTTGGTGGCGGGATAGGTTAGATGTAGTAACCTCTGCTCCACAATTCGGACATTTCTTCACTGATGATCTTCGAAGACCATCCGTAGCATTGAGAAATGCTGTTTGGTTGCTATCAGGAGAAAATGCCATTATTACAGAGCTGGCTACTCTCTTACTGTATGGGCGATTGACGATGGAAAAGGATGAGGTATGGATACACTTCTTTGTTTTTTGGTGGCGGGATAGGTTAGATGTAGTAACCTCTTCTCCACAATTCGGACATTTCTTGACTGATGATCTTCGAAGACCATCCGCAGCATTGAGAAATGCTGTTTGCTTGCTAGCAGGAGAAAACGCCATTATTATAGAGCTGGCTACTCTCTTATTGTATGGGCGATTGACGATGGAAAAGGATGAGGTATGGATGGATGAGAATAGGAAGAGGGTGGGATGAGTGGAAGGAGGGATGATAGCATTATTAATACATTTGACTCTGAAAGGAAGAGGAGTAGGAAGAAGGTGGGTGAGTGGGATGAGTAAGGTGCGGTGTCTCGCGCGGCGCGGCGGTGACTGGACAGTGACGAGGCGCGTACCGATTGTTTGTATACTTATAGAAACAACACGCGGTGTCTCACTCGGCGCGGTGGTGGTGACGGTTCAGCAGTCGCGCGGCGCGGTGATGACTGGACAGTGACGAGGCGCGTACAGATTGTTTGTATACTTATAGAAACAACACGCGGTGTCTCACACGGCGCGGTGGTGGTGACGGTTCAGCAGTCGCGCGGCGCGGCGGTGACTGGACAGTGACGAGGCGCGTACAGATTGTTTGTATACTTATAGAAACAACACGCGGTGTCTCACTCAGCGCGGTGGTGGTGACGGTTCAGCAGTCGCGCGGCGCGGTGATGACTGGACAGTGACGAGGCGCGTACAGATTGTTTGTATACTTATAGAAACAACACGCGGTGTCTCACTCGGCGCGGTGGTGGTGACGGTTCAGCAGTCGCGCGGCGCGGTGATGACGAGGCGCGTGCCAATTGCTTGTATACTTACAGTAACAACGCGTGGTGTCGGTGGCGGGACAGCGATGACATGCGTGGTGATTCGCGCGGCGCGGTTCTGACCACCCGTACTCACACTCTTAGACGCTCTCTAAAAAAATTCTGTCCCAGATTCGGTCTCACACGGTTTGTCCCAGATCCGGTCTCGGGTGCGTTGTCCCAGGAACGGCCAAAGTATACTACTGGACAATATTCTTTGACTCTTTCTACCCATCAGTAACAATGAAGACAGCAGAGCACCACACACATTTTTCATCTCAACAATGTAGACAACAACATTGTCACAACAACAATCTCAATTATCAAACAACAAACAAACTCATTATCATTGAACAATCTAATAAAATTGATGAAAATTATAAACTTCATCAAATTCTTAAGGCTAATCAATTAGAGAGTTGATCAAGAATGGTTTTGATGATTTACAATATTTCAATAAAATTTAGACTAAACGTAATATTTTTTATAAAAATTTGATCATATATATTTTTGTACTGGTCAGTTAGTTTATATTTAGCTTCTATCTGCATAAGAGTTATTAATGCTATGTACTGTAATGTACTTTTAACCACGATTATGTTTTGTCCAGACTGCTTGAGTTCTACCGAAGACTAGAGCAACCTCTGACAATAGAGTTGAACACCAAGGACGGCTGGGACAGGGCTTTGCAAGATGCCAAAGAACATGTCATTAAGTATTTGGGTTCCACAAAAACATTTACATTGAAGAACATTACTTTCAGAACTTATGGAAATAGATATAATAGATCAGTGCGTCCTGTGGAACAGTCAGAACTCTGGTAGAGAAAAATTACATCATTGAGAAAATTATTCAATAGAGAGATGCAGAAAAACCTACTGAAAACTCCAATCTACTAGACTCAAGTGTTTATTTCATCAAATATAATGAAGTTATTTATTTTTGTATAAGATTGCCAAGAGTCTGTGGTGACATTTTAGTCCAGAAATTAAAAATATGTATTTTTAATAATAATTATGTTAACATTACTACTATTACTTGTCTGTTTGCTTCCTATCTTAAAAAAATTATTTCTACAACAGGTATCTGAACAGATGAGTAAACTATCTGTAGCAAATACTGTTGTAGGCTACTAAAGTATTCAGTAATCAATTATTAATTAACAATGTTTCCATAACTAAGGTACATTCAGACAAAAGTGGGCTTTAAAGTCCATTTTTCTTACCAAAGTCCAATTTTACTAATAGTTCCGTAGCCACTACCAACCAATGAAATCCAATAATTTTACATGGATTCTAAAACACGAGGGTTCTATCACAGGATTTATTACTAGATATTTATAACCATCTTTTCAATGTCTAACTTTATTCCTTCATTATCTGAGGGTGACAATCTTCACAATTTTCAGATTTGTTTTTTTACTCTAAGGTTTTTTGTAATAAAGTTGTTATAAATTAGGATTTTTCAAAGATTGATTGAAGGTGATATTATTGTTTTAACCTTAAAACATACCCAACCCTTGAAATACATGTGTATTAAGGTAATTGATCTGCATATATATACAGATGGTTCATGCCTTGACTCTAGGGCAGGATTCGGAAAATACAGACCAGGAATTAACCTAGCTGTGCCGCTGGGAAAACACGCCATGGTCTTCCAAGCGGAATTCATGGCAATAGAATCATGCACCAGAAGAGTTGGTGCGAATGATAGTTGGAAGGTGTTGAAAAATCACAAGTAAGGGAGGTACAAAGGTCCTTTTAGGACTAAGTTCAGAGACAACCGTCTCTTTCTTTCTGAATAGAAAAAAAGGTCATTAATGTTTAAATCAGGGCAGAGATGTAAATTCTCATAAACTATAAAAGTATAAGTTTATAAAACAGTCATGTTATCAAGTTTCTAAGTTTCAAAATTAAATTTTTAATGCATTATCAATATAGACAGATATACTAAAAAGATCTGGATAAAAATTTCCATCGATAAGTCCCTGTGTAGAAGAAGGACATTGAGAAAAGACAATATTGATGGTGATATTAATGCAAAACATTTTTATACTATTTTTAGGTTTTTGTCTTGATTGAGAGTAACTTCCCATGATAGCTTTCATTATTCTTTGCAAAACTGAGCAATTTTTGAGTGTTGAATTATGATGTACTTTTCGTTGTTAGACCATGAGGATTTGTAGTTTGTGTTATTTTGACACATTATTTAAAACACTAGAGGACAGGTGTTTTAAAATATTATGACCCACACTGTTGTCAAGATATCCATCACGTGATTTAGAGAAGTTTCAGAAAAATAATTAAGTAAACACAAAAGCAAAGTAATACAAATCTGATTATGTAAGCACTAATTAAGTTAGGCAATTTTGAAATGATTCCATATAAAAAATATTATTATCATACCTTAAATGCTATACCTAAAATGTAATTATTCTTTTTTGTTCAGGACATTTTAAGAAGAAACAATAACATTACGTTCTTTCATTTGAAAAAGGATAATAGGATCTCGGGCATTTGCCACTGTTATATGTTACAAAATGTATAACACAACTTTTCGAGAGTTGAAATCTAGATTTGAGTACACTCGGTCCTAGGTACTTAAAAATGAAGTTTGTAAATTGTCTTCTTGAACTAAGTAATGTAGCAATGGCAAGATTGAGTAATTAAGCAGCATTTACAATTGTCATTCAGGCATTACAAAATGGCTGCTAAATATTCTCCACTACTGATGATCAATCAAGCAACAGATGTAAACAAGTAATGAAGCAAGTAAACTGTTCAAGAAATTACTCAATAATGGTAAATTGTTCCCTTGGTCTAAGTCCAGCCATGGCAAGGTTGAACTCATGGCACTATTTTGTTACAGCCTTGTCCGAGATCGGTACTTAATAAGCTTGTGTCATTGTCAGAATTAATTTACTAGTGAAACAAATATTTCTATGAAAGTATTAATTAATAGTTTTCCAAATACACAAGAAGTCATTTTTTAAGTAAGAACTGTTTTGTAATGGATCTAGGAAAACTATATGTATGAACATAAATTGAATCACAAATTAAATTATGAACATTCATTCACTTTCTACATACTTACCATAAACTTTTGAAACATTTTTCAAGTTGTGACACCATCTTTTGAATCCCATCATAAAAAAAACCCAACCACCTGACCGTTAAACCAGTTAGTAACTGTTTTTTTCAACATGTTATCATTTTTTCAAGCGCTTCACACCAAAAAATTCCTTGAATTTTGAAAAAAGATAAAATTTTGATGGTGCTAAGTCAGGGCTGTATGATGGATGATCCAGTAATTTACAATGAAACCTGACCAGCTGCATCTGTGTTTTTGCCTGATGTGAGGCTGAACATGGAGTGAAGCAGAACAACGTCGCTAGAGAGCAGGCCTCGCTGGCGGTTTAACATATCAGCTTCAATAACATATCTCTCTGAATTTATTGTTATTCATTGCGGCTGAAGGTCTATAAAAAGAATGTCCTTTCCGGTCACAAAAACTATGGTCATGATTTTTCCTTGTTGAAAGTTCTTGGTTGACTTTCCATTGCTTCATCGGGGAGTTTGGGTGATGCCATTCACTGGATTAATGTTTAGTCTCTGGAGTGTAGTACGTAACCCAATGCCTCATCACTATTCACAATGTAACTTTACAACTTATCACCATCCTTGGGCTAGTGCTCCAATTAGGACAAAGAAAGAGCCATACTACTTGCTTCATGTTCTTTTGTTATCAATTTTGGTACCCATCTCGTACACTTTTTTTGTAACGAAGTGTATCAGTAACATTAAGCTACATACTTTGAAACTTGTGGAAATTCCTAATGAAGTTCGTCAATAGTGAAATGCCTGTATTGAAGAATTTTATCACCAACTTCAAGTCTTCATTAATGACAGTAGGCTGTCCAGGTCATTCTTCATCATAAACAATTGTCCTTCCTTCATTCAAAAGCCTACACCATTTTCTCACATTTACATCGTTTATTACACCCTCACCATAAACTTCAAGAAGATGTGAATTTTAGCAGGACGAACCTTTTTTGCATTTAAAAGCCGAATTACTGAGCACACTTCATAATTGATGGGATTATTGATTGACATGGCAACGAAAAAAGCAGGATAACCACACAACCAACACCAGCAGATACATGAAATGTAATGGCAGCATAGTGAGGGACTGGCAAAGAATGGCTAACCTTCAACGTACATCACGTAACAGGATGCATGGATACAATGAACATTATTACATTAAAAATGTCCCCAAATAGTTTTTACATATACTGTTTGAGAGTTGATAATAAACAAGATAGTTGCAAAAAATGCAGGTTAAAATCAAGAAAGAAGTCAAGTTTGTTAAATGGTTTCATTCGGCAAAAAATTAACATCCAACTTGCCCGCAAACCGTTCTTGTACAATGTCTTCAATGTCGGCAGTGACGTTGTCAAACCCTGGGGCTGTACTGAGGATCACCACTGGAGGATCTAATATCTGCCTGTATATATATTCCAATCTGAAAAATGTAATGAGGCTTATGAGTGTATTCTTGGAAAGTCCAAGATAAAAATTATGACACTTCTTTAGTATAACTTAATCTGTACTTTATAATATAACACTATAACACTTAGAGATAATCTAAAAATATGATTAGGTATTGCATATTAGAGTTTAAAAAGTTCAATACTTTTTAGAATGTAGTAAACAATTACAAGATGTTAAAAAAATGTGGGAAAATATTTTGGACTATGGTTCAGTAGGTGAAAATAAACCAAAAAATTCTTCAAACTATAAAATATACCTCTTAAACAGTTTAAGTTACTGTATTGTAACTTTATATATTTATAAATTGTATTAGGATTTTACTTTCTGTTTAAAGAAAAAATCTATTGTTAATGTTTTCAAAATGGTAGTCTTTTAAAATGTAAAAGTAAACTCATAAAAACCAATAAGAAGAGAAAAATTGTCAAGACGCGTAAAACATAACGGAATAAGATAACTTTTTACTACCTTAATTGTTTATGAACATAATAATAAATTTGTGTTTATTGCTCTTTAGTCAATAAATAGGCCTATACAGATTAATATTGTGCTATTATATATGATGTTATAACTACTTAGGAAAAGATCATTCTACAGCAACATCTTTTCTCCAGGTCCTTACATATAAACCTAGGTTTATATACATATAAACATGGGTCGAGAGATGCCTCTTTTAGCCGCTAGCCACCATTTTGTATCTTTTATAAAAAAATTATCATCTGTATCTCTAGAGCTAATAATTATTATTTTCAGTACTTGCGGGATAATTACATTCAACTATTTGGAAGGAAATATGTACATACATTGTTATTGGGCTTAGTAAAATAAAAGAGTTGCAGTAAAAATTCTATTACCATGACAAATAATGTTGTTTTTACCTCAAAAATACACCAGCTGATTCCTCTGGAGTTGTATCCACAGTATTAAGATTGGTTCCAATCTAATGATAATCTATACTATTATCTAGCTTTGCTGTCCTTGAATTGTTACCAATTTCACATTATTATACAAATAATTTGCCCAAAAAGATATTCTGCTCAAACAAGTATGGTATTACAGACACAAAAGATTATTTATTGATCTTTTTGAATTGAATTTCATGATTCCAACAAGCTAAATATTGGTAATTGTCAATAATGGCTGAAAATCTATATTAGTTTATCTGAGATTCCTAAAAAAAAAAACATAGATACACACTAGTGATCCATCTCTCTCTAACTTTGAACAGATTTGGTTTACCAAATTACTTGTGTATTACTCAATTCCAACCGCCAATAATGAAATTATTTAAAATACAGCACTTACTCTTATTCGTCATAATAAACGATTTCCATTAAAAGGAATTAACTACAGTAACTCTTCAGGTAACATACAATTTTACCTCTTTTTCCATGCATTTGGTGGTCTTGTGGTCCCAGTCAAATGCAGATTGTCAGGAAATGTTACATAAACAATCAAGTCAGGCTTGAGAAGATCATCCGGCCAAGAGTACAAAGGATGACCACTAGGAGGTATTTCTTCTATTGTTTGGAACTGGTTACCTATACCAAATACACTCTGTTCAATCCAGTACCTAGAAAAGTCATATAGGAAGTCAATAACATTCAAACATAAATAACTAAAATCCAAATTTTTAAAAGGATAGATCCAGCAAGAACAGTGGTTTAGACAGACTCAATTTCCGGGGAGGGAATTGAAATATTCATGATATTTAAGAAAGGACTATGCCCCCGGGAAATTTAGTTAATTGTCTAACTGTACTTCATAAATGCATGTTTTGGTTAATTTCATTTAAAAATAGCATTTTTCTGCTTGAATAAATCATATAAGTAAAAATTACCAACTAGTCAAAATTTTTAAGACTTGTGTTCCTTTCTAGTTAAAAATGTTTCTTAGGAACACTAAAATCCCGATAACAGCCCCCTCTCCCGACCTATGCCACTGATCAGAAACTAAATATATTCAGTTTGGTGTTGATTTTTCAATCCTTATCCTGAATAAAAACTTACAAAATATATAATTATGGTTTATATATTACGTTCTGTGAGGATTTCTTTAAAAGTGAACAGGAGTTTATGTTAGATGGACTTTAAAATCTTGGTTATTTCTTTCTTAAGAAAATGATCGACCTACTAAATATATTTGGTATACGTAATTCTATTATTTTGCGAAGTGATTAATTATGTATTATGAGAATTTCCTGTGAATATGATTCAGTAATTGTATATTGGATGGTCATTTTCCAAAAATTCTCTTTGCAATTACAAAGTTATGCATAACAGATTATATGAGATACTTCCTCATTGCATAATTCATTATCATAGTAGGTTGAGGGGCCAGTATGGCGGTTTATATAATTAGTTTTGGTAGGAGAGGATGTTGATGGGCGGCAGATTTTCGAATCTGTCTCTGCTTCCTCTAACCCAATGAAATATAATTGTACTCAGATTGTTTATTCTGCAACTTTCTCGTTTCCATCATGTTTAACCATAAGGCAGATGTAAAAATGTAAGAATTTTATTTTACCTTTAATTTTGTCTTTCCGACCACAAACAGATTTTTCCTTGAACCAACATGAACCTATGGATCAAGTTTAAAGTCTCTATGAGCTTTCTTTAAAAACGTGTTACAAGGACGGACAAGCTGACTGACAGATGGATAGACAGTATGATGATTAGAAGGAAGTTGGGTTCTTAATAGCCAACTAGCGTTTAAAGGCAAAAATTAAAACGTGAAATGAACAAGGAGCATTATGTGCACCAGCTCAGAAGCTGTATGTGTTATTATTATATCACCCCTACCTTGAAGAATGTTTCACTATAGATGTTTTTTTAAGGGGAGTATTTTTTAATTAAATGTAAAAAGTAAACTGAGGTTAACTTTTTCAGTTGTCATTTCTTAAATTAGTCTATACAATAGAAAATAATATGATTTACAAGCAATGATCACAAGAGAATGACTGACCCATTGGTTACAACAGGGTATCTGTTGTAGACCTGTTTGACCTTGTGCGCAATGGCGTACATGGACAGCCCGTAGAAAGCGCGGCGCAGAGGGTCTCCCTGCGGAAACACTCGCTTGTATGGCTGCAAGCACTTGGCGACGCTCTGTAGCAGAGTGGCTCCGATGCGGCGAGCGAGCCTTCTGCTGATGATGTCAATACCTGTGTAAACATGAGTTGTGTGCAAAATTTAACTTGAAAAGTAATAATTAATGTTTAAAATCTACATGGAGGAAAGTTATTGAAACTATAAAGAATTTAACACAGTGGACACAAAAAATAACAAGGTTTTTTATATTATAATAAGGTACACATTTGTGTTCTGCACCAGATCAAACAAGATTTCATGTAATTGCGTCAATTCTTACCACATACATGAAATTTTCTGAAGATTAAATTGATCTTAGACAGCACATTCTATGTTCACTTGGGTTCAATTAGGCTTATATAGCGCATTCTGTGTTCACTTGGGTTAAATTGAACTTAGATAGCGCATTCTATGTTCCCCCGGTGTAAACTGAACTTAGATAGAGCATTCTATGTTCCCCAGGGGTAAACTGAACTTAGATAGAGCATTCTGTGTTCACTTGGGTTAAATTGAACTTAGATAGCACATTCTGTGTTTACTTGGATTAAATTGAACTTATATAGCGCATTCTGTGTTCACTTGGGTTAAATTGAACTTAGATAGCGCATTCTATGTTCCCCCGGTGTAAACTGAACTTAGATAGAGCATTCTGTGTTCACTTGGGTTAAATTGAACTTAGATAGCACATTCTGTGTTTACTTGGATTAAATTGAACTTAGATAGCGCATTCTGTGTTCACTTGGGTTAAATTGAACTTAGATAGCACATTCTGTGTTCACTTGGATTAAATTGAACTTAAATAGCGCATTCTGTGTTCACTTGGATTAAATTTCTTAGTTGTGGCTCTATTAGGTACTTTTACCTTACCAAATAATTAAATAACATACCTACTTTAAAATATAAGTACTTATAATTTCATGTTGGTTCATTTTAAGGTTAATATTAATTTACTAACAATAAAATACTTTACATATTTTCTAAATAATTCTTCCTTTTTGATCATCTGTACCAAATTACTCTGAATTCATTCTGAAATGCATCAGTATCAATATTAAAACCAATATCTACATTTTATACCTTTCATGCTAGGACATTAGTATTTATTTACAAAGAACTATCTGTATACTTCCATCTTATCTTTACAAAGTTTAAATATTAATTTTATTGACGTTTGGAGATAGAATATCTCTGAAAAAAATTTTAACTTTAAATCTATAACAATGAAGTCAACTTACTTGTTTTATGATCTCCTTCTACTACAATGAATGGTTTTCTTTGTTTGTAAAGTGGTTTTGAGAAATGGCTGAAACAGTAATTCTCAAAGGCATACAAAATCTTCTGAGTGTCTGGTCTGCCTGCATTCTGTAACAGAAGAAGAATCTATGTACGATTGAGTGAATCTATTCTTCACCATGATCAGTTCATCTCAACTTGCTGCAGAATTGCAGTCTATGTAAGTATTTACCATCCCCAGCAGGGTTCACTTCTGGCTGGTTTGTAACTTCCAGTTGAACCTACCACTGGGTACAGCAAAAACCGATGTATCACTTAAATCTGGGCAAACTTATGGATGTTTAGGAAGAGCATATTACTAACTGCAAATATTGAGATTCTGTGGTGCAAGGGTAATTCGATAGGTCTAGTCTACTGTAGGAGATGATTGTTGGAGTTGGTGGGGCTCCCTAAGTGTTAAAGGCAGTTGCTAGACTATACATAAAGGCATGCCAACCCTGCCTGCTTTGACAAGAGAGGCTGGTACAGAGCTGGCTTACTCTTCGTCCAAGGAGACTGAGATTAATGCCCAAAGCCCTTCTTCATGGATCTTGACATGAGGCGGCCCCTACCCTCCTTACTCATCCAGAATTTCCTGACACTCTGGAAGCAGCACAAAAGTCCTTTCAGGACTAAGTGCAATTTCTCAGCTTCTTGTCCTAAGAGAAAACAGTATTGACTAAAACTAGAACTCAAATTTAAAAAGCCATAAAAATATAAATATAAAGATAAAAATATGATCTTGGAAAAATATTATCAGTTCAAACTTTTAGTCACTATACAGAACCACGACACACTCTTCAAAACTGTACATTCCTAAGGTGTGTTGTGGGTCAAATATGACCCAGATAAAAAACGAAAATTATACTGTTTAAATAAATATTATTGAAAACTGCTCAAAAAGAGGTAAAGGTTTTTTCCTATATAACAATTTCACATTTTTAAAATACAGGGTGGTTATAAATTATTGTACACATTTTAAGATTGAATAAATAAATAACCAATCAACTTAAAAACATGGGAATTGTTTTATTAAATTGTAAATTTAAAACAGTTTTATATACTGACTAAAAATTAATAATTGTACACATTACAACAATTATAAAAAGTAGTTATAAAAAGAAAGTAAAAATGTCACTTAAACTGTGGGTGTAAGGTATTATTCTTCTTAATGACTTGTGTTGTGACATAGTCAGCTGGTCAACAATGGATCTTTCCATACCAGCTGTTAATTACAGTTGACTAAACAAACACTAAACTAACCTCAGTATCAAAATGGCTAGTGTGCAAGAAAAAGCAAGGTGTGTTCTTTGGTTTCATGAAAGCAGATCTGTAATAACTGTTCAAAGAAGGTTTCGTTTAGAGTATAGCCGCAATCCTCCGAGTAACAATTCTATAAAACGCTGGTATAGGCAGCTTGAACAGACGGGAAGTGTCCAACATAGAAAAGGTGCTGGTAGACCTCCAGTTTCTGAAGCTATTGTTGATCAAATAAGAGAATTGTTTACGAAGGAGCCCTGGTAAGTCTACTCGGCGTGCAAGTTTGGAATTAGGATTACCTCGATCAACAGTCTTAAAAATTTTGCACAAACACCTTAAGCTCCATCCATACAAAATTCAGTTATTACATGAACTAAAACCTAACGATAAACCTCGACACTACGATTTTGCTGTTAGATTACTTGACCTCGAAGAACAAACAATAAACATTGGAGAAAGCAATTTCTTGAAAAAAGTAATTTTTTCTGATGAAGCAACCTTTCATGTTTCTGGTAAGGTGAATAGACACAATTGTAGGATTTGGGGTACTGAAAACCCTCATAATGTTCGAGAACAAGAAAGAGACAGCCCTAAAATAAACGTTTGGTGTGCATTGGCTATAGATGAAGTGATAGGACCCTTTTTCATCGCAGAACCGACAGTCACTAAAGAGGTATACCTCGACATGCTTGAACTTTTTGCAATACTGCAAATTGAGCATAGACAACCAAATGTTTACTGGCAGCAAGATGGTGCCCCTCCACACTGGGGGAAGATAGTACGTGACTACCTAAATGACACGTTTTCCTGGTCGTTGGATTGGAGGGGATGGTCCAATTCCTTGGCCTCCACGTTCCCCAGACATTACACCCTTAGACTTTTTTTTGTGGGGCTATGTCAAGGACAGAGTCTTCGCCAAAAAAGTTCAAGATATTGAGGAACTCAAGAATAGAGTTCGAGAGGTTATTGGAAGCATAACTCCAGCAATGCTCAGAAACACATGGTGTGAGGTTGAATTTAAACTACAAACTTTGCGTGCAAACCTCGGAGAGCACGTGGAATTAGTTTAGTTTCCTTGTAAAAGTATGAGTAACAGTAATCTTTTTGTCCTTCATTGGTAATAAAACTGTTTTAAATTTGCTATTTAATAAAACAATTTCCATGTTTTTAAGTTGATTCGTTATTTATTTATTCAATCTTAAAATGTGTCAATAATTTATAACCACCCTGTATATCATGATATTTTTAAAAGCATCATCTTAAAACACAATGTTTATTCCGTTATCGCGAACATTTTAAACAGTATTTTAAGTTATTAAGAACCTGGCAGGGTCTTCTCAAAGTCATGTGGATACAACTTATGTTATCTGTCCATCTGCATAAGAAAGAGTCTTGATAGAAAAGGACTAAAAACTTGAGACTTGCTTCACAGAATCCTTTTAGTTCAAGGAAGAGCGCTATATATTTTGGGGTCAAAAGATAACAGCCCAGTCTGTCTGTCTATTTGTCCTCAACTGTGATAGAAACGTCCCAGAAACTTGAAACTTGGTAAATAGGTTTCTCTTTGTCCAAGGAAGAACCATACTGATTTTGGGGTTAAAAGGTCAAAGGACACTCCTTCTGCCTGGTTGCCTGTCTTTATGTCTGTTTCTCTGTACATCAACTCTTGATAGAAAAGTTCTGAATACTTGAAATATGGTACATAGATTATTATTGGTCCAACGAAGAATTGTATTGATTTGGGAACAAAAGGTCAATGGACTGCCTGTCTATCTCTTTTTCCCTCTGTACTATAAAACTTTCCTTAGGTTCTGTTAGGTTCTTCTACTATGTTGAGTCAGTTTATCATTATTAAAGTATTTTTATACCTTTAATTTAAACTTTTTAAGCTTAATGATTATATGATGAGAAGTAGAAATGTTTAATGAATATAAAACTATTAAAATAGGCTCCCCCCTCAACCCAATCAAATGGATACCATTTGAGCTACATAAAGTCAAAAAAATACTTACCATTTACAAAACTGATTCATAGCTTAAACTATAGGGTATTTACGTTATGTTATGTTTTGGATATAATACAATAAACATACATTTTCTGCAATCACTAAACCAAAAATTTACAAAGTTTTAATTTCAAAATTTGTTGGCCACAGTCAGTGTTGTGTCTAAGTCATGTTTTGGGTAATGAATTTGAATGAAGAACACACCATATAGAGGGTGGGTGTGGAATAAGTCTGAATAAATCTAAATATAAATAATTATATAGCCCTAATTCAAAGTTGGATTGCTGTTAAATGTATAATTTTTAATTGTTTATGACTTAGGGGGTTATATACGCTTTTTAGTTACGTCACTGGTTACAGTGGGTCTTTGAGAAATCAGAAACATTTTTCCTTAAATAATAATGTTGGAACAATAAAAACTTTTAAATCTTTATTTAATAAAATAGTGGTTGTTCTGATTATCAACTTTATTCACGAACAAGAAGGTAATAAAGACAGTAGAACTCACCGGCCTGGTATAAAATACATCCAGAACAGAGCGCAGGCTGTAAAATATTGGTACATTATCTCCGTATCCTGTAAACAAAATTAATTTATTATCTTTTATAAATGAAACCTTTTCATATAAACACCAGAAATATATATATATATATATATATATATATATATATATATATATATATATATACAGAGTATATATATGTTACTACAAATATACGGTAGAAAAAAGATTCCATACAAAATAGGCAAAGCTGTTTTACTTTTTTGATATGTTTTGAGTAAAGTGTGTTAAATGAGTAGTATTTTAAGTAAGTCAATATTCAAACAAAATTAATGCTTATTTAGGAAGGCATTGTAAAAGTTAAATATTATTTAAATTCATTATTATATGATCTATATTTATGAGTTTTAGAAGAATGAAAAAAATATTTTGGGTTTTAATATTTTGTAGAGATGAAGTGGAGGAGAAGACTTGTTAGTTCAATTTACTAATCACAAGTAGAGACTTTCATGTTACAACTCAAAAATAAGTTATACTGTACTATATATATCCACAATATAATGAGAGTATTCTGTTTTATTACAACATGTGGAATGTATCTTCCCAGGAAGAGGTACACCAATGAATTGAAATCACATTGACAGAAATAAAGGCAACACTTGGGAAGCCAGTTGGAGGCAAGGTCTCCTGCAGAGCCAACAACCAAACCTTGAATCACATGGTAAATCATTAAATAGATATCACATTGACAGAGGTAAAGGCAGCACTTGGAAAGCCAGATGGAAGCAAGGTATACTGCAGAGCTAACAACCTTGAATCACATGGTAGTCACTGAATAGATATCACATTGACAGAGGTAAAACATCACCTGTAAAGCCAAGTGGAGGCAAGGTCTACTGCAGAGCTAACAACCAAATATGAGTCACATGGTAAATCATTGAATAGATATCGCATTGAAAGAGGTAAAGGCAACACTGGGAAAGCCAGGTGGAAGCAAGGTATACTGCAGAGCTAATAACCAAACATGAATCACATGGTAAATCATTAAATAGATATCACATTGACAGAGATACAAGCATCACCTGTGAAGCCAGGTGGAGGCAAGGTCTACTACAGAGCTAACAACCAAATATGAGTCACATGGTAAATCATTGAATGGATATCACTTTGGCAGAGGTGTAAAGGCAACACTTGGAAAGCCAAGTAGAGGCAAAGTCTACTGCAGAGCCAACAACCAACATGAGTCTCATGGTAAATCATTGAATGGATATTACTTTGACAGAGGTAAAGGCAACACTTGGAAAGCCAAGTAGAGACAAAGTCTACTGCAGAGCCAACAACCAACATGAGTCACATGGTAAATCATTGAATGGATATCACTTTGACAGAGGTAAAGGCAACACTTGGAAAGCCAAGTAGAGGCAAAGTCTACTGCTGAGCCAACAACCAACATGAGTCACATGGTGAATCATTGAATGGATATCACTTTGACAGAGGTAAAGGCAACACTTGGAAAGCCAAGTAGAGGCAAAGTCTACTGCAGAGCCAACAACCAAACAGTAGTACATGGTAAATTGTAGAATAGATATTACATTGACAGAGATGAAGGCAACACTTAGAAAGCCAGGTAGAGGCAAAGTCTACTGCAGAGCCAACAACCAAACCATATTACATGGTAAATCATTGAAAAGATATTACATTGACAGAGATAAAGGCAACACTTAGAAAGCCAGGTAGAGGCGAAGTCTACTGCAGAGCCAACAACCAAACAATAATACATGGTAAATCGTTGAATAGATATTACATTGACAGAGATGAAGGCAACACTTAGAAAGCCAGGTAGAGGCAAAGTCTACTGCAGAGCCAACAACCAAACAATAGTACATGGTAAATCGTTGAATAGATATTACATTGACAGAGATAAAGGCAACACTTAGAAAACCAGGTAGAGGCAAAGTCTACTGCAGAGCCAACAACCAAACAATAGTACATGATAAATCGTTGAATTGATATTACATTGACAGAGATAAAGGCAACACTTAGGAAACCAGGTAGAGGCAAAGTCTACTGCAGAGCCAACAACCAAACAATAGTACATGGTAAATCGTTGAATAGATATTACATTGACAGAAATAAAGGCAACACTTAGGAAACCAGGTAGAGGCAAAGTCTACTCCAGAGCCTACAACCAAACAATAGTACATGATAAATCGTTGAATAGATATTACATTGACAGAGATGAAGGCAACACTTAGAAAGCCAGGTAGAGGCAAAGTTTACTGCAGAGCCAACAACCAAATAATAGTACATGGTAAATCGTTGAATACATATTATATTGACAGAGATAAAGGCAACACTTAGGAAACCAGGTAGAGGCAAAGTCTACTGCAGAGCCAACAACTAAACAATAGTACATGATAAATCGTTGAATAGATATTACATTGACAGAGATGAAGGCAACACTTAGAAAGCTAGGTAGAGGCAAAGTCTACTGCAGAGCCAACAACCAAACAATAGTACATGGTAAATCGTTGAATAGATATTACATTGACAGAGATATTACATTGACAGAGATAAAGGCAACACTTAGAAAACCAGGTAGAGGCAAAGTCTACTGCAGAGCCAACAACCAAACAATGGTACATGATAAATCGTTGAATAGATATTACATTGACAGAGATAAAGGCAACACTTAAGAAACCAGGTAGAGGCAAAGTCTACTGCAGAGCCAACAACCAAACAATAGTACATGGTAAATCATTGAATAAATATTACATTGACAGAGATAAAGGCAACACTTAGGAAACCAGGTAGAGGCAAAGTCTACTGCAGAGCCAACAACCAAACAATAGTACATGGTAAATCATTGAATAGATATTACATTGACAGAGATAAAGGCAACACTTAGGAAACCAGGTAGAGGCAAAGTCTACTGCAGAGCCAACAACCAAACAATAGTACATGATAAATCGTTGAATAGATAGTACATTGACAGAGATGAAGGCAACACTTAGAAAGCCACGTAGAGGCAAAGTCTACTGCATTGGGATTAAAAATGTTTGAAACAATTTTTAATCATAGTTTTAAAATATAAAAAATAATAATTTATTCATGATTTAAAAAAAAGAAACAGTTGTAATATTATAAAAATGTTTTTTAATGTTCAGGTTTACATAGAAAACTCTTTCAACTATACACAGTGTGACAGTGTACGTTACATTGTTCAGCACTGTCAAGATTTTGTATCCTGTAGGGTTTTAAGAAATAAAGCATAAACTTTGAAGAAATGTTTTCTTATATGAAATAGTAAACTATGGAGCAACCCTGGTGTATGAAGGAAATATTATGATTTTCACTAAAACAAATTTATGAACTCCTATGGCTGAAATAAAAAAAAAATAATGAAAAACTCACTGCTTTCTTCCCTTTGTGTCAAAACATATCCAATTGCGTGAACACCGTAACACAAGATTATCAATATTAGATTCATTTTACGATAGACTAAAAAGAGCTACATCTTTCACTATCTTTTACTCATCTTAATCACCAACTCTCTGAAATGTCAAGAACCTTGTTATGTAATCATGAAGGCCCAAAAAATGTGGAACTTTAATCCAACTCTTCATTATGATTATTACATTAGCTTAGTAACTGAGCATTACAAATAATAATTGCTAAACAGGTGTTTTTACCATAAATATTGTTTTGTCAATAATGAAATATATTTCTGAATGAGTATTGTAATAGAGGTGAGGATTACATGTATACTGATACTTTGCCAAACAAGGTTTATTTGTTGTTTCTATGGAAAACAAAGTCTGGACACATTAATTTGAAAAGTAAAAATACTCTCATAGTATTAATAATTTAAATACTGGCACATTTAAATTATTGCAGGGGGGGCATATAAAAAAACTTCCCTTATCTACATTTACTAAAAAATTAAAAGAAGTACTTTGTCAAAAAACATATTATAGTATAAATGAATTCTTTGAAGATGGTTTATGATGATAACGAATAGTAAAAATATATCTTCAAAAGATCTACAATAGGTTTAGCCTTAGATTTAATCAATGTTTCTTTTTTATGTTTTATAGATCAATGTGTCAAAAGTTATTTTTTATAAGTATGAAAATAATGTTTTAGAATAAGTTTAGTTATGTAGTTTTTAATCATTGACTATGTACCAGTTTTTATTACATTGTGATACCAGAAAACGTATTGTACAATAAATATTTGTCTATTTGTCTATTAAATATCTGGGAGTTGCTATTAAGCAAATCTGAAAGTTTGCTATCAAACTCCAAGGATTAGGTATCTGCCAGATTTTGAAAACTTCCTCTTGCACTTCATCCCAAACCGGTTGTGTCTTATTTATTGGATATATTAATACAGACTTACTGATAATGAACCATAACTATTACTAGAAGCAACTTACTTCAAGGATCTTGCAATATGACCACTGAACACAACTCATCACACTGCCGAATCCCACACCTCATTAGACCTTATTATTGTACGAGTAAGTGAAAAGATAACATCCACAAATGGCAACTTCTAGTTCTGGCAATCTCAAGGCATGATATCTGTAAAAGACACCAAAGTGTGACCTGGTGTTCTCATTATCTCATCAGGTGCACATTCAGAGAGCATTACAATGTTGAGACACGATCCAGAAAAATGGTGGAGCAACCGAGTTTTCTACACATAACGTGGTGGATCCAACATGAATGTTGAGTTTAGCTCCAGTTCACCTTCTTCTCAGTTGCAACATCTAAAGTCTGTGACAACATCTGCTTTGGCGTATTGCTTCTTCTACCCACATAAAATAGAAAATATAGACTAATACTATTATTACGCTAAACTATTAATAATTCCTCTCAGTTTTCATATCTTTTCATTATCATCATCAAAATTAATTAGTTTATTTTTGTTGTATTAATCTACTTAAAGTTAATGTATTAAACATTTCTTTGTGTTAAATAAATCATGTTATTAAATTTAAATGATAGAGCAAGGTAGTGTACTTGCTCAGAGAGAGTTAGGTCAGGTAAATAAAATATAAAAAATACATAAACGTTAACTGTATTGATGCACAATCAACGTGTTAATCACAATGATTTACGCTTGAGAAACCAGCATGCAAAAGTCAGTTAAACTTTTACATGTTTACAAATATTAACAATTATTTAAAGTTATTGCTCAGAAGAAAGAGTGACATTCAACCTTAAAAATTATTAAACTGAGCCAGAAATATTTTATAATTAATTTCAATTTTTTTCTTGGAATTTTTTTGTTATTTCTCTAGGGCATTCAAAATTTGTGATGATAAGTAATTATGTTCCTGACTTCTTCCCACCCTCTTAAACAGCTTTGTTCAATTCCACAATCAAATAATTTTATAATTCATTTGCATTGTTAAGTTTATATTAAGCTTCAAATAATGTTTCCTGAAAATCTAAAAGCAAGAAGATGATAAATTCAGTGCACCAATACTTAGACCGATTATTAAAATATAATGAAATAATAAGACCATGTAATTTTAAGCTTTTAATACTCTAATAAGAATAAAGGTTGGATAATAATGTTATGCGTCCAAACGCATATCTTGCTACAAAGTAATAAACAACCAAACGCTTGCTGGATTATGCAACAGTTTGTCATCAGACTACAGTGAACTGATTTGAGAATGAACAATGCATTCTTACTCTTTCAATATTCTCGTGCAGGGATTCCAATGTGGAGTGGTATTGTAGTAACAAATATTTACTTAAAGTGACAATGTATCCAAGTTACGTTTTATCGTGTGTTCTTTTTCTCATCTTGTTCTTGTACGAATGTATATGTCACACAGGTAAATCAACTTGTATAAGAATTTATTTGGTAACTTTTAAAATAAGCGGCAAAAATTTCATTATTTATTTAAGATTCAGACAATGTTTCTTGTCCCTGCCACAAGTAAATCAACGTGTGTAAGAATTTATTTTGTAACTTTTAAAGTAAATGGCAAAAATTTCATTATTTATTTAAGATTCAGACAATGTTTCTTGTCCCTGCCACAAGTAAATCAACGTGTGTAAGAATTTATTTTGTAACTTTTAAAGTAAATGGCAAAAATTTCATTATTTATTTAAGATTCAGACAATGTTTCTTGTCCCTGCCACAAGTAAATCATTGTGTGTAAGAATTTATTTTGTAACTTTTAAAGTAAATGGCAAAAATTTCATTATTTATTTAAGATTCAGACAATGTTTCTTGTCCCTGCCACAACATTGAGAAGGTAAGGTACAGTTGTCATATATTAACCTTTGGGAAGGTGCAATTATTTCTACTATGTCTTCTTCTGGGGAATTGGGGCTAAAAAATAAGGCTGTGAATATTTACATTTATCAATACATACATACATATAACACAATTATCTTTTCATAATATACTCTAACTCGTATTAGTAACCTAAGCGTGTTAAGACTATTTATTGCACTCATTTGCATAATGTTATGACTTTGAAATGTATTGAACAGTTCAAAACTCATTTGCTGTCATGGCTTATATAAAACACTGGCATTGTTAATACTATTTCCTTAATGTTATAATTAAATACTGAAACTAATACTATAATACTATACACAATGGCATTATTTTATTGACTGTACATACATTTTTACATGACATAGTTTTTCGAGCCCTAATCAAGGCTTCTTTGAAGCCTCATGAGTATTTCAAAGATTTTGCACTGATTTTATTCCTCATTTTTATCATCATTATGTACTTGTGAAGGAAGAGTATGAAAGTTAAGAGTGATGAACTTGGAGATAATTTTAGCTGTCCCAGATATTTAGATGCTGTTATTTTAGAGGCTACAATGTGTGACAGTGAACTAGACATTCCCTGTTTGGCATTTACCATTCCTGGTTTAATGTTTGTAAACATAATATCATCATCCCCAGTTGACTACCATAAATGGTTGGAGAAGTGATTCGCTTGGGCTGGGTATGCCCTTAATAGTGACAGTAAAGAAGAGGTGTTTTTATACCTACAGTAGAAAGTAGTGACTGAAAAATTACACAATTTAACGGATGATTTTAAACTTACGGAGAGTCCGATGTAACTCTATGAATTGATTTGTAGAATATTAAAGCAGGATTATGTTTAATTCATTTGTGATCAAATCAATTACCTCCCAACAATATGGATGTCAAGAGGAAGGTTAAATTTATGCCTCTAGTGATGCCACTCGTTTGATGTACAGTTGCCACAAACAAATAAAACCGTGATAATTACACAAAACATGATACACCAATTTAATATGTTTATCTCATGTTAGTTGGACTGAGGCACTGTACCAATTTTTGTGCATCATTGACGCTCAGGTGATATGTGGAGTTCCTGTACTGAGTGACTTGTATGCTTTGAAAGTGCCCATGTGTAGAGATATCAGTGATCGGTCATTCAGACTGCCCCTCTCTTATTGTGAGAACAGTTTTTTTATGGATGTATAACACTAAAAAGTAAAGTCTAAGATATTTTAGTTACAAACATACGTATTGTATGTTTAACACCATGCATACATTCAATTTCACTCAAGTTGTTTGCCATGTAGGTAGTAATGTATTATCTGAGATCATACTTTTGAAATTTTAATTTTTAAGCTTTTTTTCAAGGAGAAGCCGATCCCCTTTTAAACCTTACTCTGCCCGTCCTCATGGGCCACTGACCTGTACGAGGATCTTATCAAACAGAATAAGGGGGAGAGTCGATACAGCACAGTCACAGACAGAATTCGAACCTGCGCTATCTCTAACTCAGACTCAAAGTCCAATGTCTTAGACCGCTCGGCTATCGGCACCAGCTTACTTGCCTAAAATTATTTTTTTTGTTTCACTTGACAATTTCTGTAAAAATATGTCCCAAAATAAGTTGTCCAATAGATTTTTGAAAACATTTAATATATTTACAGCATAGTCTCCTCAAGATTCAAAAGTATTAAAAAGATATTAAAAATTATATTAAAATACTAATCTTGATGAGGTTCTACTTTTCAATCTAGTTAATAAATATCATCACAAAACATTTTGACTGGTTTGGTTTTCAAAATTTGTAATATATAATAAACTATAATGTTGATTTGAATAAATAATGTGTTAGGTCTAAAAAGCATTGTTTAAGGACTATACCAATTATTTTGAATAATTATTTTAGTACTTATAAGTGTTAAAAACACAAACCACATCTTTATAAACTGTGTTTTTAAAGACGTTTGCTGTTAACTTTGGGTAAAAATGTACTTGAAGCAGCAGGAACCCCAACCTGTGTCTAAACCTAATTTTACTTTCTCTTGGACTACCTACTATTTTGGAAACAGATAAATACTCTAAAGAGCCTTTGAAATAAAGTACTTTTAAAGTGTATTTTGAAACTGTTTATTTATTGTATATTAATTGCAGAATAGGAATTTATATGGTTCCATTTTTTTATTTATTTTGCAGTATGAAATAAATATGAAATGTCATTAATGGTTGTATATAACTGTTTTATCAACTGATTTATTTTGATGTTGAACTTTGTTCTAGGTAATACACCAAGACCTCAAAGAGGAATAGATATTCCAGTGTTTTACTCACTAAACCAAGTCTTGGACTGCTTTAATATAGGAGAGGTAATTAATTTAACTTACTGCTTTTCATATTTTTAGTGGTAATTATTTTGTTATATTCTCAGATTCATTATTAAGTATTGTAGTAGAGTCTTAATCTTTGGTTTTAGTACACCATTTGACTGAAAAGATGATATTGTAAACAAAACACTCATATAAAACTTGAGAAATTAACTTAATTACAAAGTAGGAGTATGCCAGATCACAAGTTGCGTAACAAGCTTTACTGAAGTTGCATGCGAAATTTCAATTCTATAGTTCATTCCATTCTCGATAATGTCCTGCAGACAGGCAATAAAAGCGGAATAGAAATTTGTACACCCCATGCAGACAGAAGAGAATTTTTTCCATCCTACTGAATGATAGGCTTCAGTGAACTTCAGCCGAATCTCATGGATGTACTGTATATGCCCATCATCAAACACGACATTAATTATGTAGAAATGAAGTTTAATACTAAATTTCAAGTCCATGGCTTAATTCATTTTTGAGATATCCAACGGATATTAGACAAACAAAAAAGGAATTTTGCCAGAAATTTTTTAAATTTGTAGATCAATTCATCTCGAAATATAACACTGAGTTATAGGGGTTTGATAATGTTGAGCTGAATCCTATATATATAGATATCTTTATTGATCTTTTAACATTTATATGCAGTGGATCTCATCACAACAGTATGCAATTTCAATTTGAAATTTAAAACAAATCAAGAAATACATTCAAATATATACATTATATATAGACAATTATCAATCAATCATGCAATTAAACACATGGTTAAATCACAGGCAGAATACAGTTGAATCAAAGTATAGCTAAAATCAATAGTTAATAAGTTAAAAATTTGAAAAAAAAAACAAGTTAAAATATAAGTTAAAAAGTTAAGTAATTGGGCTAGTAGTATGTAAAAAAAAACAAACATGCATCCTATTGCAAGGCATTATTTTTACTTAACATGTGAACATAAAATGGGAATATGAAACTTTTAAAATGTTAACATAGGCAAAATATGATCAACCTAGAGTATAGGTTAAAAATTAAAATTAAAATATACATGCAACTTATAACAAACTCCTTAAACTTTAACATGCCAGTGTCGGAACTGTAAAATTCATTGAGTTTGTAAAAGGGTCTTTCAATAAGTCAGTCACGCATGACTATAAATCATTTACACTGACATTCTGAGCACTAAAATGTTGTTTGTTAAAAAGTGGTATACCAATAAACTCATAGGAAGACAAGATCTTACTCAATGTTGTGAACGGCCTATTGATTAAATCTACATTTCTAGTAATATAATTATCTACATGCTTGTTAAGTGTGAAGCTGCTAAAATTTATTCTTAGCATGCAACAAAGCAAAAAGTATGTAAAGATTTACCACTGTTAATATTCTAAATTTTAGGAAGATAGGCCTGCAGTGAGCTCTGGGATCAGCACCATCTAAAATTCTCATGACCTTCTTTTGTGTGATCAAAACACTGTCTATGCCACTGGAGTTGCCCCAAAAGAGCACACCATATGCTACTGTGCTACGAAAAGATGGACTAGTATCATTATCAAACTCTGTCTTGCCTATATTATACAAATTAAACTACACCACATTGTATTAAAGGACAAAAAAAACATTGCAAAAGTCTTATAGAGCAAAGTAACCTTACTACATTTATTACTATACCACATGTAATGTCACAGTCTATAAATAGAGAATTTTATGTAGAATAGAATAGAAATATATTAACACTTCTCAATTGGCATGAAAATTAACCTATTATTCCTTGAAATTAACTTTTAATTTTCACTTGTTGTGATTTATTTTTACAATAAGATTTTTGTGTTTCAGTATGCCAACTCTACGCTGACACAAAAAGTCATGTACTCGTTTGAGTACGGCTGCAAGAACAATATACCTATCTCAAGAATTCGAGAGAATCCTTTCATTGCTATAGAAGGCAACCACAAAACTAGTAGGTACTTGAGGCTTTTTGTTCCATACATTATCACATTGCACTACTTTTTTTTAATAATGAACAATAATAGGTGAAAAACAGTAGTGGTTAAAAAGTGTAGTAAAACGATTTAATTATAAAATATCCACCACTAACAATTATTTTAATGTCTGCTGAATTAAAATAAAAGTTTCAAGTGTGGATTTTAGGGACAGAAGTATACATTTTTTCTTTATCATTAGATTAGCAAGTTCTGGATTAGAACTGACATAAACATCAATTAATTATTTTCCCATCGCCCAGAATCACAAGAAACAATCAGAAAAGGGAGAGATAATGGAAATACCTGCATGGTTGTATTGAAATTATTATATCTTACTTAAAAGTTTATTGCCTCGATGCATATTGTTTGTAACTATTTTACTTTGCAGATATACACTTTGTAAATGATCTTGCCACATTTGTTACACATTGTGACAACGTACTTACATTTATTTGCTCTGTGTTTGGTTGACCCGCACCTATAACATTTTTCTTCAAGGTTTTCAATTCTAATCTATAAGTGCCTGATTATGATGGGATTGCCTTATACACTTTGTATGTGTCAGATTTTTGTGCATTAGCAAGGTCCAAGTCGTTTTGAACTAAGCTAGAGTTGGACATAAGCCTGTTTGCAGATTTTTCCATAGAACCACCAGCTGCATTAAATCTTTGTTTCACATTTTGGTTTGATCTTGCAATAGTTTAATTCTAATATTAAAACAATAGTTTAGTTTACAAACCAAAAATCTGACATAAATATGGGCCAGAAATGCTTAGTTCACCATCTGCCTGTATATATGAGTTTTGTAGTTTGTATTAATCTTGCAGTCTCAAATCAAGAGAAAAATTGAAATTGTATTATCATATCACGTTTCAAGATGGCGCACAGTTGACGTTTTTAAGCTTAAATGGTTATTGATGCCCTAAAGATGTAAATAATTTTGCTATGCATTACATCAGTCAAAAGCTTATATTATCTACTTTATTTACTGACCGGTTTTTATGATCTAAATGTCAAAAGGTTTGTAATCAGATTTAAGAACTTTTATTATTGTGAATAAAATGTCACATTCTTATTGATTACCACAGTATTTTACGTTAATAAAACACAAAAAATTTGATTTTAATCTTTTATTTCAATCTTAACAATAATGAGAATGTCAACTATGTTATTTTAATAAGGAAAATAAGTGTAATGTTTATTTATTTTTTAGGTAGAAAAATAATTGCAAGAAAGGTGGCCAAAAGGATAGGAGCAAGTATACTACACAATCCCCCCAAGTGTTTGTACCACTTAAAGGATATGTTTCAATATGGCACACTTATCAGGAAAGCCTACTTCGCTCTTTCCATGTACGGCTCTGCCTACACAGCCAATCGGCTTCTTAACCGATGGCCAGTCCTCATCAATGGGTAAGTAGACTTTACAGCGAAGTGTTTAGTGAATTTATACTCCCTGTTTCTCTGTCATGCGTTTACTTCAATCCTTACTTCCAGTCTAAGATATTTCCAGTGGCACAGTAGAGTTATCCTTGCTGTCCTGGTGAAGAAAAAATATGTACGTATATATGATTGAGAAGCCTATTTTGGTTATAAGCTGCCTATTTCTGAACCACATAAAATCACTTACGTGCCATTGTTGAGTTTGCCTTATTGCTCTGAACAAAAAGCTATAAACATATGTATCTCTCTAAAATCTACTTCAGTCAACCGTCTATCTTCTGCTCTTGTAATTGACTTTCGTTTTAAGATATTTTCGGTGCCAGAGTTGAGTTTGCCTAATTGTCTCGATGCAGAAGATACACATACACACGTAGGACTGAGAAGGCTTTTACAGTCTAGAGGAATTTCTACATACTTTCTATCTACTTCCAGTATAAGCAAAGAATCTTATTAAACTTATGAAACTTTCAAAATAGTTTATAGAGTTTTACATTGTAAAGTGTTGTTTTACGGATTGTATTGTAGGAAAGAAAAGATCGTTAGGACGTGTTTGAATTCATTTCTCTGGTTTTCCTAAGGCCACTGTTAAAATGCCATATAGCAATGTCAAGAAAGCCCACCAGGTTGGAGTACTAAACTTGAAAACATGACATTCAACAATTTTTAAATTCTGCTTATGACATCAAATTGGGATAATTCATGTTGAGACCGTCACTTGGTCCTGGAAAGAGGGCTCGACTCTTCTAGCAGCTCCCTCACCTTTCTTGGGTTGCTGGTAATGTATTCTTGGTCTATTTGCAATCTCAGCAAGAAATGATTTAGAAACTTTTCGAAAAGGGTTTTTCCTTGTACCAAGATCCCACTTTGTCAGAGATAGATCTTGAATTCCCACTTAATCCTAATTTCCTACCTTTCCTGATAGGAGTGGAGGGAACCCTCCACTAACTCATATCCGGAGTCCTGAGTGGATCCGGTTATTGCACAATGACAGTATAGTATTAATCGTAATGTGTTTATAATCATTAAAACTTTACACTAATTGACGGTGTCAGCCACAGGTAAATACCAAATGTTGCCTAAACTTGCAGCATACGACTTTGATCTCTATCTATGTCTATACTTGAAACCAAATGGAGTATTTCTTTATTTCAGTATTAAGAAATATAAAATAAATGAATAAAGTTATTATTGATATACATAAATAATGTTAGTGTGATTGTCCTGTTTGTAAATTTTACAAATTATCAGACCAAAGTAATAGATGGTATATTTAAAAAATAACATTCATCTATAGAATAAAATTGATTCTTTTGTAAACCAATTATAAAAATTTACCAGAAACCCAAGTTTTGGTCATTTTTAATTAGGTGAAATAATTTAATGTAGATTTTACGTGATATAAATGAAATGGCTATTGGTAATTTTGGTTAATGAACAAAAATCTATTGCAGTAAGACCAATTTTATTGCATTGCTTCTAAAGTTAACTTGTTCAGTATACACACTGTTGACAATTTTTAATATGTGAGAAAGCCAGATTCAAACTTACTACTTTTGCACCCACATTGAATATCACAATATTTTATTTTTTGACTAAAACCATTGACACTACTAAAATTAATTTTTAAAAACACTTGTAAAATGTGTGACTAATATGTGGCAGATACTGGATGGATCAAGCTGCTTACGCGATATCTAAAGCAAATTCAAACGCTTCTCTCCCATTGCCAGGAGATCCAGCGTACATGTTTCCAGAAGATCTGCTCAAACCTGACCTAGTCTTCTACCTGTACTTTCCTGACAACCTGCATTATGAGCAGGTCACAACACGCTCACCAAACTCTTGGAAACCCAAGTAAGTATATTTGTTAATTACAATTTATTTTTATTACATGTATAACAGACATTTATACTGTGTATAAAATTGATTTGAGAGGATAGTATCATAATAATATCATTTAAATAGCCATAAAACAACTATATTTTTTTTAATCAGTTCAACCGACATACTGGTATTTAATAATTAATTATAAGAAATTGGTTTTACGTAATCACATCAAAAACAATCCAAACCAACAGGACTGTGGATAACGACTAGGGCCAGACACAAAAATCCACTATGCCCAACCACTGATAGTTCTTTAGGTCGGGTCATCTCGAATTGGTATAACATAGTCAGATCAAAGACAATCCAAACCCAGACACCTCACTGAGGTCAATGACTAAGGACCAGAAAACAGAATTCACTATGTCCAACCACTGATAGTTCTTTAGGTTGGGTCATCTCGAATTGGTATAATATAGTCAGATCAAAGACAATCCAAACCAAGACACCTCACTGAGGTCAATGACTAAGACCAGACAACAGAATTCACTATGTCCAACCACTGATAGTTCTTTAGGTTGGGTCATCTCGAATTGGTATTACATAGTCAGATCAAAGACAATCCAAACCAAGACACCTCACTGAGGTCAATGATTAGGACCAGACAACAGTATTCACTATGTTTTCTCTGTATCACCATATAATTAAATATTTCGGTTTTGAATGTACTGATCTACGTTATCTAATCGTTACTTTAGACTTTCTCCTACATTAGTCAATTTCTGGTTATCTTACAAAGAATGAGCATTCAAGTTTTCAACAATCAAAAGTTTAGAAGTTAATTCTGCTGTGCTTGCAGAATAAATTTTTAAGTTCTATTGATTGCAAAACAACTTGTTCTTAAATGTTAGCCTGAATGCAATCTGCGTGCAATGTGAGAACAATGATTCCTGCAAGTATGTGGACTGTGACTATTGTCCTTGGGGCTATTTGAGGTCACTGATATTATTAACAAGTTTACTGCAACAGATGCTCCAGTGCCCTTGCTGTCTTAATAGACTTCTTATGATCATTCAAGACAGAGCCTCAGTGAACGTATTAATAGGATAATTAATAAGGATAATTTTGTTTTTAACAACAAATGAGTTACAAATTTAGTGTTATCTCTGTTAGGACAGTGCGGTACTATCAGCTGATTGCAGGTAGACATTTAACACTTTACCAGAGTTTCATAAATAACCAGAAACAATATACCTTAGTTCAGTTTGGAAGTTTAGTGTAGATATATTTTTGTACTACTTGAAGTATGGTTTTGTTAATTGGATAACATTTACATAATATTAACAAGCAATTGTGTTCCAGAATGTTGGAAATCTACAAACGCATGCAAGATCCAAAAGTAATAGTTCTCAGCACTGCAATTGGGTTTGACGGAGTAGTCACCATGATTGAAAATGAGATATTCAACAACTTAAAAGATAAATACATTTTTGAGGCCCAGCCTTATAAATAAGTTATCTGTAAAAAATTATTATTTATCCAGTGAGAACGATAAAAATACAGAAATGGTGAAAAAGATAAATAAAAATAAGTTGTATAAAGCTGATCTAAGATTGTTTTGTTATGGCCTTGCAACATGCTATCATATTGTCTGTTAGTATTACCTTTGACTGTGTAATGTACTCAAATACAATATTATAGAATACAGGGTGATTTACGAAGATCCCCAGAAACTGTGGGAGCTCATTCTAGTTGTAAAAATAATGAAAGAAGTTTATAATATGAACATGAGTCTGGAAATACTTTGTTATCGAGTTACAGCTTGCAAAAGATTTCACCCGGATTTCAGCTCACCATGTAAAACGAGGTCTTCCTAAAATTCAGTCCATGTGCTGTTTGTAGTAGTAAAGTTTCAGTCCATGAAATTATATCTTGCCGTAGTAATTATTAAATTATTTCAATGCCACACTTATTTACAAGTGAAGAATACGCTGATATGGTGTACTAGATGTTTCCCTTGACTGCACGCTTTTCGTAAGCTTTGCACGTTTATGAGCACTTCTGGTTCAAGTGAATTATATTTCCAAAGGCGATGTAGAGTTTGCCTTGTTGCCACAATTAAGAAAGTCTGTCAAAAGTGTATGTTTATAGCCATTGTATACGTACATGTACTTTATTATAAAATGGTCTAACACTCAAGCTTTAAGTTCAACTAGAAATTTATCTTAAAGACAAATATACATCATAACATAGCGCCTTCAAATAGTGTTTCGCTATTTAATGTATGTAACTGTCTCGTAATTGCACTTTATAGTGTGCAGGCGCTTTAAAATCGTTTGTGTTTTGCAGTGTCGCCTGGTGGCGAGTTACATCAATGGACATAGCATATAAACCTTCTCCGTGGAAAAAATAAATGTACATATAAATTTTCATAATGATCGGTGAAATAGTTTCTGAGTTTATTAATTTCATATAAATAAACATCCTCTTTTATATATATATATATATATATATATATATATATATATATATATATATATATATATATATATACACACACACACACACATATATATATATATATATATATATATATATATATAGAAAACAGGATCACTTCCTACTGCAAAGTTCCAGTATGACCACTCTTGCCAACATGATGTTATTGTACAAGAAAACATTTTTGTTGCTGTTGAACATATTCCCGATATTAGTACAAGATGTATTTCTAAACGGTTCAGGGTTGCGCGAAGTAAAGTATGGAGAACTCTTAATAATAACAAGCTCTATCCCTACCACAAATAAAAAATACATCATTTACATCCATGAGACAATACCTATCGCTTTGAGTACTGCATTTGGTTAAACACTGATCGTCGACTACTTAAGTATATTTAATTTACAGATGAGTCAGTTCACTCGTGATGGTATAAACAAATTACAAAACCAACATTCATGGGCAGAAATGAACCCTTATGCAACTATTGAACGTAACTTTCAGCAGCGTTTTAGCATTAACCTATGGTGTGGTATTATTCATGATCAGCTGATTTGACCATTTATTTTTCAAGAGCACTAACAGTTTCTTCAAGAAGAATGACCAACATTTCTTGAAGATGTTCCTCTTGCAACATGACACCAGATATACTTCCAACACGATAGCGCATTGCCACTTTTTTCAAATGTTGTTTCCTCCTACTTGTTTCCACTGCATGCTGTACAGGGTCGCCAAAGTCTCATCCCTGCTAATTTTTGAACATTTGCTTATAAAAAATATAACGCAAGTTTCTAGATTAGTAGTGCCTAATTTATGACATTGCCTCCTGAGTGAGAACACTCCTAACTCAAAATGTTCTAAATTAAACCAAATTGAAACGGTGTATATTTTCTGTGTCCACACACCACATCTTTCACAATGCCATCAATTAATGACCTTGGTTAAGATGTACATCATTTTGTGACATTTATTTTTAGCAACTATTTTGTTGTACACAACATAATGTCCATTTGTGCAAAGTGACTATTAATAACATTGATAACTACAACACACTGGTAATGTACTTCATTCCAGGCAGTGAACAAAATTAAAGTTCCACAACTCTTATAGGTATTTTACTTTAAACCATGATAAACGTTGTTGATAAAAATGTATCATGTACCATTGCTATGGTAGAGGGAGTGGAATCCACTTGATTTTAGGAATATATCTCGATAGAGGATTAACTTGGACCGATCATGTTGAGCATGTATGTGCAAGGGTTGCTTCAGGCGTTTTTGCCCTGAGGAATTTGCCACGGGTATGTTCTTTTGACGTTATAAGGATGGCCTATTTTGGCCTTTTATTTGACCTACGGCATATGCCTTTGGGGTGGATGTGCCAGAATCAGATTCAACAGTTTTCAGGCTTCAGAAAAAAGTAATTAGAATAATGTGCAAATTGAATCCAAGAGAGTCGTGCCGCGATGATTTCAGGGAGCATGATTTTCTGACTTTACCCTGCCTCTATGTCTTGGATGTAGCTCTGTATTGCCGATTCCGATGTGAGTTAGTGCGTGGCAGGGACGTCCCAGGTATGATAATAGAGGTTGGGACAGCTACAGGATGCAACATCATAGAACACTGGCATCTGAACAACTCCCTTCATAAGCTGTTGTCAGATTAATTAATAATCTCCCTGAGAGCAAATAAAATGTCGACAACTCAACCCTGTTTAAAACTCGATTAAAGGACCTTTTGGTGTCTGAAGTGTTTTACTCTGTGATGAGTTCATGTTACGCCGCTGGGACCACAAATTTTTCTTAACTTAGTACCGATACTGAAGCTATGTATGGATGAGAGGGAGAATGTAATTTAACGTATGAATGCGAGCAGTGAATGAATCTTAGAATAGCAAACTGCAGGATTTTTAGCTTTATTTATTGACGTTTGCAAATGCAATGTAAAATTGTTTGAGAGTAATAAAAATATGATTGATTGATGTTGGCGACTGATTGAACTAAATGTTTGAGAGTAATGGTAACATATGCAAGGGAAAGAACAACATATATTTATCTTATACACTTCTAACTGGTACACAAAAGAACTGTTTACTATATTGGACTTTAATTACGGACACAGAAGTTTTCAAACAATCTTTTATTATTTTTATAATATATATACAACTTAATGGAAAAATAACAAAAAAATCATTTTTGAGATGCAGTAATCAGCATGAATAGTAAAAATGCCACTGCACTGTACGGTTATCACACAGAAGACGGTTTATCACAATATTTACAGCAGCGTAGGTTACGTTCCTTTACTGTCACCTCTTGGCGAACTGGATCACATAGTCTCTCACTTTGTTGCGGAATGCCTCTTTGTCTTTCAGATACAGATCTGCTGCCTCTATGTTCAACGGGTCATCAAAATTGAGCAAATCCTGTGGTAACAAATCCAAAATTTACATAAATATTACATACAATAAACCATAACAAACTCCCAAACCTTACATAGTATATTGTGGTTGGTTAGATAATAAATACAATTATGCACGGAACACCTGGGCCACTGATTGTAGCAGTATAACAAGAGAAGATAGAAAATAAAATTATAAATAAAACAAAATTACTATAATTTTACAGTGAGTAATTTTCAGAAACTGATATTGAAACTGTTGCAAAATTAACAAACATCAAAGAAAATGCTTCCTAGCTGTCATTTGCTTTATTGGTACTGAATTCCCTGTTTCAAAATTAG
This sequence comes from Homalodisca vitripennis, assembly GCF_021130785.1. NCBI lineage: Eukaryota > Metazoa > Arthropoda > Insecta > Hemiptera > Cicadellidae > Homalodisca > Homalodisca vitripennis. The sequence continues at coordinate 221,039,848 of NC_060208.1, read as the reverse complement.
TACAACAGGTTGTTTTATAAAGACAACACCTGCATTATTGTTATTGTTTACCTGAAGAACAATGAACACCTTATCAACTGACAAAGGTTGATGGTCAAATTCCGGAGGAACTAAAATCATAAGAACATGAAGAAAATAAGGCAAATTGCCTTACATCCTCATTGACAGACATTGAAATTGGGCTAGTAGACTTCATATTAGGTGATGAGTTTGAGGACCTGCAACAATTTACGAGTTTAATAAGGACATTCTATGATAGTGTGGATTGTTTGGATAAGATTGTTTGAAAACAAAGTGGAATATATCAATTGAAATGGTTATTTTTGCCTACAGTACCGTAACCGCTTGAGATAAAGCCAAAGTTTGAACATAATGTTTTTGTTTTTTTCTACATTAAATTTGATGTAATACAAACCATAAGCTTGTATTTAATATGTTTTAGTTATAAACTTTTTTAATTTTCAAAATGTTGAGATTTTTTGGGAACTGAACTTCTTAGTTATTTTTGGTAGGGTAGATCCTCAGTTATTTTGGGTAATATTTGACTTTCATAAGTTATTCAATAACCTAAAAGTAAAAACCTATTGATGCTGTATTTTTAGATTTTTTAATATCCTATTCATTTACAGCAATCAAATTTTAAGTAATTTTTTTTTTGAAATTGTCTGTCATGAGGTTTTTAAAATAAGGTACCACACTCCCCACCTATACATTTAAAAATTTCCTAAAAACAACCCTGCAACCCCAAAATACCTCCTACAGATTTTTTGGGGGTTTCAAATATTTTTTTCAAATTCTTTAGCCACAAACTAGAGGGAGGTTCTGCACTTGTTATACCGCACCCCTACAATCAGTGGCCCAGGTGGTCTGGTTCTCCTGTATGAAAAACCATTATTAATTTTACTTTCAGTCTGCAATATCAAAATGAAGCCAGATCGCTATAATGGTAACTCTAGTTCATCCAAATTAGTGAAACTCTACTTCCACAAGATATGGGAAAACTTACGGTAAACAAAGAATTGAGGCCCCAGATGACATCCTTGAGGCGTCTTGTCGGCGCCCAACCCATGCCGTCGATGGAATTTTGCCGCAACAGACTCAAGCAGATGTCACCTTCTTCACTGATGTTCGGATGCCACAGCTTCGTCAGACACTTCACACTGGGAGGCTTCAAATGAAACATGCATTTATAAACATGACAGCACAATATCAACCAAGGGACTGAAGCTACAGTGGCAGTTGTTAAAAAAATCTACAAGGTGTAAGGTAAAATGGTTCATTTAATATACAGAGGATAGCCAAACTTAATCGGGTGTTTTATTTTTCTAAATTTTGAATTCAACATGTTGCACTGCTCATCAAACAGAAAAAAAAACACTGGAAATTGGGCAATCTTTATATCTTACTACTGTTTATGCTATTTTAAGTCTTTTAGAATAGCGGTATTTATACCACTGCACCAGCTTCTGTCTTGTATTGGGTTTCTTTTATTTCTAGTCACTTTATTTCTGCTTAAAAATATTTCTGGATGTCTTATTAATATTGCATTGTGTGTTGTGACTCAATAAATTTCATATATATTAATTGTTTTCATGTTATCATGTTGCCAGTAGAAAACACAACTTATGAGGTCCTGAAAAAACAAGTTTTCCCTTTTTTAAATTATTTTTATAAAGCTTTTTTTGGAAGAAAAGTATTTTTACAAACTGTAAAATAACCATAAGACTGGGAATTTCAGAAAAGTCAGTCAAGAACGGAATATAAGTCGCAAGCCCAACTCATGATCGACTGACTGATCAGTTTTAAAGACATACAGCAAAAGTTGATTAAAAAGATAAATGAGTATAGAGCCAATGTAGAAGTTTGATAAAATTGTTGGTAAGGTAAAAAAGGCCTTAGCCCTTTAAGGACCAATGAATAATATAACTATATTTGAGAAAAATACAGTTTAAAAAATTTAAAAATAACTTATTTTTTAATTGTTGTCCAATTCAAATATAATTTTGCAGAGTTACTGTTAAAGTGTACATTGAAAAAAAATGAATCTTCCAACAATAATATTTTTTGTTTTCAAGCTACAATAAAGCAAACAGAAATAAAAAAGAATGCTTTTATTTTTTTCACTTTGTAATTAGATAGAAGCATAATAAGAATCCACCTACTATATTCAAGTGCCAATACATAATTTAAAGACAGTTCTCTAAAAAATTATAAAAATATACCTTTCATAGCTCAAATGAATTATTTTGTAAATCTCTGCAATCACATATTTTGGACAGAGTCCTTTTTACATACACCCAACACAACTTGGCAAAAAAAACTTACTAACATTGAAAACATTTTTTGGTCCTTAATAGAAAATACCTATTGAATGATACTTAATCATAATATTTTAAGAAATATTAATTTTAACAGTTGATGTCAGCGACCATTCTAATAAAGCTTACAATGAAAAGTAAATAACAAAAAATATTAATAATATTATAAATGCAAAAGTGCCTTTGTTTGCTTTGCTTTCATGCATAAAATATTCAACTGATTGTATTGAAATGTTGCTTGGACATTCTTACAGTTCCTGAGATAAATATAGACCTATTCTTATTTCGAAAATCTTTCCGGACTATGCCCCACTGGTCTTTAAAATAGCAAAGAATCCAATCTTGATTTCTTTTGTAAAGTATTAATTAAAAGAACCTGTCAAATGTAATCAAACTGTTTTATGTAAACATTGTTTTATGATAGCACACCCATCCATACGTTTAATTCATTTAATCACTATTTTCAATTTGTTTGCATTTATAGTGTAGGTATAAAGTCTCTAAGGAGTAACCATTAGTTTTACTCTGTTTTTAGATTTCAGCGATTGGGTAAATACTCTAGTTTAAAAATCTACTACGAAATTCACCTCAGAAAATGTCCTAAAACATGATCAGAATTTGTCTCCAAAGACTCCCTTTGAAACAGTTGGCAAGAAGTATGCTAGATGAAAGTTCGCTGGACTGTGCTTTTGAACTAATGTACTAATTTCAGCTCTAAATGTACTAAAATATTAAAAATATTGTTCAGTTTATAAAGAAACAAACGCGTAAATAGTGCCATTATTAATATACTTTTAACTGCACATGTTTAACAAATATTTAGTATTAGATATAAAAGACAGTAACTACAGTAAAGTCCCGTTAATCCGACCTAATTGGGACCGAGCCCTATTCGGATTATGTGATTGTTCGGATTAGCCAGTTACAGAAAAATGCGGTTTTAAACTTGAGATGGGTCTATTTTGTATTGAATTATCAACACTGTTCATTAGAAACATGTTTTCTGACTGTTGCATTGTATTTCTTGACAAATAAAAGTGTTTTGCGAATACTAAGTACATTTACCGTATTTAAAGTGTGAGAGTTCTATTGTTAAGCAATGTGAGCGTACTGGATATTGTACGGGTCCACATTGTACGAAACTACGCGTCATCCAATAGACTCTCTTCAATGCGACAGAAGACAATAACTGAATTTATGTCTTTTAACAATTAATATTGTACTCAATAATAATATCAGTTAACTGTACGTCCAATTTTCGTTTGATTTCACTTCTTAATACAGTAATTTAACTCATACTTAACCTATAAGTTTCAATTTGATACTGTATTTAACTTCATTATTTATGTACTGTACCGTACACAATTTGTCTTAATAAAATACTGTACAGTATGTCTATTTAATTAAAGTTTTCTTTGTTTATGTACGAAATGATGCACCCATTTTAATTTTTTATGTAATTAGTTCTATAACTGTTCATTATTGTTATACAATAATTCCTCCTGGACCTGTTCGGATTAACCGACGTTCGGATTACACGTGTTTGGATATAAAAGACAGTAACTATCTAACTTTTACTATATATTTAAAGTAATTATAACACCCTTTTGACAGAAGTAGGCTTCTCTGATCTGTGTATGTATATATATTTTCTTGATTGGGAAAAGGGCAAATCAAATTAGGACAAAAATACCATGATGGAAGTAAATTACAATGGCCATAAATATACACTTTTTTAACCCTTCCAATCCCATAGACAGATATATTAGAATGGTAGACTTTGACCAAAACGCCAAATGCAGTTATATCCAATATTATGGATTATGTCTCTTGGAGAGTTTTTTAGTTCACAAAAGGACTTCAAAATGCCTGATGCACACTCCGTGCTTATCGCACTTGCCAAGGAAGTATTTATAAATGACCTTCACTTTGTGGCAGGGAGAGGGGAGCACCCAACCGCCTGCTCGTCATATCTATGTCTCCTACAGAGCCATAATCAAACGTATCCTTGACAAGTATTACTGCTTTTTCAGTTGTCACGAGTGAACATCTACTACATGTCTCGTTATTATTCTTCAAGGTGTGGTAGTGTTATGATTACTTACTTACTTACTCTTACTCCTGTGGCCACTCAAAACCCAGATGGTTTTTGACCTCGCCAACAATGTCTCTCCAACTTCCTCTATCTTGAGCCACTTCCAGTGTAGCGCCAATCGTTCTTAAATCCTTCTCCACCTGATCTCTCCATCGCATCCTAGGTCTGCCCAATGGCCTCACTCCCTCTGGTTCCCCTCGCCACACCTTCTTTATCATTTTATCTTCTCCCCTACGGGCAACATGGCCCATCCATCTCATTCTTTTACTCCTTATCAGTGCAATCACATCGGGATCTTGGTATATTTCTCTTAGTTCTCTGTTCTTCCTGATCAGTGTTGTGATTAGTTTTAAATATTTATCTTGTTTTGTAGAGTGACGAGGTGTATTTAATTTAATTTAAATTTATTTGAAATAAACAATTTTTGTTATGGCTCTTTTTTTTAATTTTTATCAATAAATACGCTAATTTTAAGTCAAAATACCCTGTTTTATATTTTTTTTTTGCTTTTACAATTTATAATTTAGCTATAGTAAAAATTAGCTTTGAACTTTAAAAAAATTTTTACACGTCTTGGTGTTATAGGAAAGTTAATGAATTTATTAGTGGCCTGCGAAGGGTTAACATATTTTCTAGATCGTGGCCAGAAGGCAAACTCAAAATTGGCGTCAGAAATATAATTCACTTGAACCTAAGGTGCTCATACAGGTGCAAAACCTACGAAATTGCATGTGAAGCCATAGGTAACTGCTAGTTTCTTATACTCCTAAAAGTTACACAGAAAGATTTAAAATTAAAATGGCACTGGAAAAATTTGTTAGCAATCATAACAATGCTGCTCAGATATTATTTATAACAGATAACGTTTAAACCATTGATACTTCAACTTCACAGAAGTATCAGCTACTATGGACAATATACTCACAGCCATGTTATAGTCTTCAGTGATGTATATGTGAAAACAAAACCTGCCTCCAATCCAAAACCCTTCGTCCGGTGTAACAAATAAACTGAACTCATGAAGGCAGTGTGGGTCATCAAACTTAACTCTACACGTAATTGGTAACATCTGTTCCATTTCTTGTACCTGTTAACAACGTATAAATAAGTTACAGAAACAGTTTTTCTTTAAAAAAATGTCCATAAGAATTATTTAAAAACCACAGTTATGAAAGTCATGTAATAATATGCTTTCAGAAGTAGAACTTCTAATTTTGCCTTATTTAAATACACGTTACCTTCCACTTTTCATTTTATGAAATGTTTTTTCACATATAAAAAAATGGTTAAGCAAACACAGATAAAAAGCATAGGAACCCGCCAAAGTCAATCTTGACATGTTATCGGGCAGGATCTCTTAGTTTCTGCAATGGCTACACATGCTCACCAGCCTTTTGTATTGATAAAAATATAAAGGTATGCAACACCACGTGTTGCAATGCAAAGTTTCAAATCAACAGCTCATTTCATTCTCAAGATGTCCTGCATACGGACAGACAATCATATGGAAGAGAAATTTCTACATCCCCCCAGAAGACAAAAGAGAAATATGTCAACCTACAGATTGATAGGTTTCAATGACACTCAGCCAAATTCCACATGCAACATCATAGAACTCATTCTTGTCTATGCAGAAATAAAGTTTTGTTTACAGATGAAATATTTCTCGGGATATCTTACCTCATTCACATTTGTTCATCAAATTAAGTTTCTGTTTAAATAATAAAAGTTCTGGTAAGCTAGGGGAGATACTAAAACACAAGAGTGCACTGTAATCAAACCTTGTCATCAACTTTTAACATTGACTTTCCACTCAATTATTTTTGTTTTTTTTTACTCTATCAATTTTTTATAGAGTGGCTTGAAAACCACATCAGACAACCACCTCTAAGAAGGTTCTAGCGATGTTATGATAATAAAGTACAATTTTGAAAAAACTTAGTATGTGTATATGTTTGAGTACCAAGAACTAAAGGACAGAAAATGCATACAATAATAATAATAATCACTAATCAATTTTAATTGCAGATGAAAATGTTAACATTGTATTGCAATAGCCATACACTTCATGGTGTTAAATAGGTCATGAGAATAAATATTAAAAATGTACACAAAATCCATTGTACTGTTATATTATTTAATCTTTCATTCTACATTGCAAGGTACTCATATAATACAGCTAAACTGTAAGAGGTGTCTCGTTGTCTTGTTTTATTGATGAATAACCCATCAGCATGCCATAAATTCTTCAGCAGACTAAAATGTATGCGAGACCAGATAGCGTTTTAATTGATATTTGAATTGTTTGGGGTTTTCCAATCGTTTGACACCTTCCAGGAGTTTATTGTTCAGCATAACACCTACTTGAGAGGGAAGGCATTCAATGCAGAGGTCCACTGTTGTCAGACACGAAAGATGTCCCCACCTCTCGTGTTATATCCATGGACATCTCCCCCTGATAAGTTACTTCGAGAATGTAAAGGGATGTAAAAGTTAGCAAAACCAACCTCTCTGGAAGTATCCCTCCAAGATAGTTTAGCTAAAGGATTCTGATGGCCTTTTTTGCAATCTGAAGACTCTTTCAGAGTGACAGTTAATAAAGTTCTGACCTTTCAAAATAAATAAAAATGTAGAACTGGACTTTGAAACCAGTGGAGTCAATAATTCTCTTAACCCTGGAACTGGCAAACGCCCGATATCGGGCGTTTTAGTCGCATCCTAGATGGCAGCGCCCGATATCGGGCGTTTTAATACGTATTTTATTTCTCAATATTACGTACTTAAAACACGATCAAAGAGTATCGGTGTTGATACCAATCGAAAGAGGAAGGTTCAATGTATGTAAATAAAACCCCAATAAATTATTTTATCGTTTCGTTACACATCCATACGTTTATAATCTCTGAACTGTTTGTTTACATTCTCCCGCGTATCGGGCTAGTTGCGCGTGCAGCTATGAGTCAATCTGTTAAAAAATAATAAACTGGTTCATTCGGCTATTGTTATTTCGTCAGCTGCATGGTCTTCTGTTTGGTTTATTGTTTGAGTTCGTTGTAATGATGGATGTGTATATGACACAATAATAGTAAGTTTTTTGTGCGTGTTTACGTAATGGATCGCAATTTCCGCGATCGTTCAAGTGACTTTCGAGAACTAGTTGTACATGAAATAAGCAACGATGATAATTCCGATTTAGACATTTAATCAGAACATAATTAAAAAAATATATAATAAAAAATAAAAATTAGAAAATGAATGCAAACTAATAGTTACAAGATTGTACAAATCCAAGTGAGCTTTAAAGTTCTTACTTTTTTGGTAAGTAGCACTTTCAAATGTCAGTGTATGATTTTTGTATCGTTTAGCACATGTAAAAATAAATACCATATAAACTATGTGTTGTTTTATTTTTACTCAGAATTAAATGCTCTTCCTTTATTATATTTTGGATTTTGCATATCACTAACAACAACAATTTTACAAATCAAAAACTTTCAACTAACTTTTCTTTTTTCTAAAAAAATTTTTTTTCATGAAGAGGTAGAATAAGGGTATTTTTTTTTGTTTTAATTAGGTATTATGTGAAAAATGTTCCTTGAACAATGCTGAATAAAGAAGTATATAATATGACATATGTACTTTATAGTAAACATGTAAAATAATAAAATAAATATAAGGCAATGTATGAAGTACTAAAAACACTCTGCCACTGAGAGAAATATGACCGCCAGTTCCAGGGTTAAAGCACAAAAAAACAAGTGTTCATCGTTGGTCTATATGGTCGCTGGTTATGGCAATGTATTTTTCGAGAAGTTTGAATCCTTATTATAATTAATAATAATCCTTATTATAAAATAATTTTTTTTCATAATTGGTGACTTTAACATTAATGTACTCTGCCACACGGAACCCTTTACCCAGCAGCTTAAGAACATATTAACAATATTTGGTCTGTGGAGTCACCAACTAGAGCAACTGCCATTACGGGCACAGCCATCAACAATACATGCTTCACAGTTCGGTTTCTGTACTAGACATGGCCATATCCGACCACTTAGCTTAGGAGATTGTCATTAGTGGATGTACATACCAGAACTTATTCCACGAAGAGATAAAGTTAAAAGGGTTACTCGGCAATGCAATGTTAAACTTCTTAACAACAGCATAAAAAAAGACTTGAGGTTTTTTGATGTGGAAGAAGAATATTGGATGTGGACGAGAATTACGTTTATGAGCAATTAACATTAATGAGACATTCAAGAGAAAGAGCACAAAAAGTATAGAAGTTTCAATGGGTAGACTTTAATAAGCTGCCTACACTCATTTTTCGTTTTTTTTTTTTAAGGTTTGATGTTTTTATCCGAAGGAATAATTTGATATTACAATTTATTTAACTTAGCATATGATTTCAACTTATTAGTTATAGTAATTGTAATGTAAACAATAAACAGCAAGAAGTAACTAATATTTTGAGACTTTCAAAATGGCGATGAATATGAGGAAAATATGTGAGATATTTCTCACAAGTGATGAGATTTGTTTAATTGGCTTCAACGTGTGGGTTTGGCTTCTGGTAACCCATGGGGAGAATTCATTCCTCCATTTCATAAAAGTGGTTACTTATTGACATCAAGCTGGATAAATTATAAATACTGTGAGTTTTCTTTGATTCTTAAGTCTAGGCCATAGTTGATTTTGTTATTTTTTAATGTTAGCGTTTAATTTATGTTTTTAAAATTGTAACGTGCAAGGTTCTTCTTGTTACGGTAATTTATTATAACTCTTATTGTGTATGATTTTTAGATGTTTGGATAATACATAATTGTTCGATAAAAACAAAAGAATAGCAAATGTAGGCCGCTTATTAAAGTCTCCCCACTTCAATTTCTAAGAACTAATCAAACCTAATGAGTAACAATATCCCTATTACACAGGACACAATCGTCCACATTCTTCGTACATCTTTGTATTGTCATGTGGCATCTAGTGAAAGAAAATTAAGAATTAACTCATCTTGAAAACCAAGAACGGAATCACAAACCTCACCTCTTTAACAAGTAGTTTATCCCTGACTGATACACGTTTTGGAGTGTTATTGCTAGTAGTGGTTTTCGTCTCTCCAGAATCTTTTTTCAGTTTGCGTGTCAATGTGATCATATTTCCCTGTAAAGAAAGTAAATTTCAAATAGTTAGTAAAGTTTTGTTGTCAAGATAACTTCATTAGATTACAGACTAAAACCAGACACCATGTGAATATTTGGTACTTTGGGATTATACCGACCACACCCAGACATGAATTGTTATTTGACATTTTGCTTCTACTGATTACTAGATTAGCGTAGAAACAATATTTCGTCAATATAAAACAGAAATTGTCTTATCGCAAACCCCTCCCCATCCTCAGACAGAGGTCAAAGTCGAGCGGTCTAGTAGATAACGTGATTGCAGAGTCTCGCCGCCCGTTCAGCTGGTTCGTCGCTTTATTGTACTTCCGTGTTTTACCTCTACCTTTGTCCAAACGCAAAAATTCAACAAAAACAAACATTACCAAACTAAAACTAAACTCTAAAAACTAACCTTCGGTGCTGCCCCGCGCTGATGTCAAGGAAAGAAAAACATCCCTAGAGATAGTACCTATCAGTAAAATATCAAATTCTAGAGGGGCTGATCAGAAATATAAATTGAATTGTAATGGAAAGGCAATTATGTACAGTGCAAATCATGTGATGCCGCGCGGCCTGCCGTAATCGGGATTCTCGAGAAAGATAAGATAACAGCGACAAAAATACCGATCACAATACCTGGAAATGCTTGTAAGTTTGTAATTTTGCAATTAAAGAGTTGTTTTTTCGTTCTATCATGTCTATTTCTATAAATTTATGTTTTTGTGTTCTTCATACTGGTGTGGTCGGTATAATCCCAAAGTACCGAATATTTAGTAACACTATTTTAAAGTTTGATAGTGTTTCACTTCAATTTTATAATATTTCTAAGAGTATTTGTTATTTTAGCCTACCTACCAAACTTTATTTTTGTACAAGTATATCACAAACACAGACAAACTAACAGGATTGATTATTAAAATAAATGCATATATGATCTGTTTGGTTTTCAATATTATTTAATGATTTGATGACTTTTTAAATTTTTAACACTCAATAATGTTTATTTTCAGATCACAAACACGTGAACCACTTAAAGTAAAATAATTGTACTGTAAGTTAGCCTAATATAGTTTTTATTTATAGTACATGTTTACTATGTTCATGACAATCTCTATTGTACACTTGTGTATTGAATGAAAATAAAGGTTCTTGATTCTTGAAAATTAAATGCATATTTGCATTTTAAGTTTAATAAAATTTGTGGAGGCTAATTTACAATTTTGTGGGCAAGAATACATGGGTGGTTTCAGATTTATATTGATGGTGTTCAAAAATCCCATATTTACCATACAAATAAATATATACCATGAGTTTGATAAAGGAAACATCAATAGCTTATGATGTTTGACCATAAATGTTCAAATTGGAGTTGCCCAATTTAAACAAATAAAAATCTAAATAGGCTACAGAGTATTAATGAAAAATTGTCCATGTATGTGCTTTTCAAATTGTATGAGAATGTGCACTGTTTCAGACTACCCCCTTCAAGGTTTTATATTCACAGCATCCAAAAAAAGAATCCTGCAAAAAAAGAAATTCAGAATAGAACCAAGTGCAAAAAGAAAATAATATTAGGAAACAAAAAATAATAATTTACATTTATCAAAGGAAAAATTTTTTATTTAGCTATTATCACAATTGATTGGCTCAGTTGTGATACTAGGCTGATTCAAAATATTGAATTTTACCTTTCCGTAGTGTAGGACCTAACCTCAATTATCCTCAATACTGAATCAACCCTTTATAGTTCTGAACTGACTGTTCTGTTCACGCACTGTTCAATGTTCTGTTCTGTTCTGTTTTGTCAGTAACTATAATCTAGAAACAGACTAGGGCACCTTCTCACGGGAAATTATGTACCAACGAGTAAAAGATGTTTTCAATTAACACATCAAAGAGTAATAAGAAAATAAATATGGTGGAGAGCCGACGTTGAAAGTCTGTTCCAAAATTTGATTATGACTAAAAATTACTTTGTGGTACTTTCCCTAGCTAGCCAGAAACGGACGCACTTAGTTTTCGTAATCTACTACATGACACCAATTTTAAATCTATATTGAAATTTCGATAGAAATAGTCTATTTTTTTATTCCACTTCCATACTTATCATATAATATAAATAGTATACGTAAGAAAAGAGGAATCCGGCAATTGATATAATATAAACAAGTAGTTGACATTAAACTAATAGTACGCTCATTATTCTGATAAAAATATTATTGAATTCATCCAAACAATGTAGCATAATTAAATATTAGATATGGCAGGATGGCAATGAACACAGAATATATTTTGCTGCTGATATTTTATGTATCTACCAAATTTTAACACTTGCATACAAAGGTCTATATATCTGTAATTGCGGGCTAAATAGTAAATTACTGTGTTGAGATTAGAAAATAAAGGAAATAAATGTTAACCATCAAAATCAAGTGTGACTTACTAGCTAGTAAAACGGCAACAATTATGACATACTTACAGATTAGATTGTCTCAATAAAATACAGACAAGATATCGGGTACTATAATCAAGATCATGGGAAACTTTGTGTTGTAAGTTACACAATCAAAATTTATCTAATTCCTGGAAAGTTATTAAAAACTTTTCAGGGAATATGTATGAAAGGAGAGCGTTCCTATTCAGTATAAATTAACTTTGGCAGAGGCTGTCATGGAGAGCAATGTTCCAGCCTCCGTTCCAAGATATTTCGAAATATGCATTCTAATCGTCACTAACACCATAAAAAAACTTAAAGAATATGTGGGTCTTTTAGTATGAGGGAACTGGGCATTGTTGTAAGTAAGAACAATGACACATCGCCAGGTGCAGATAGTATATCATACTCTATGATTAAATAATTACCAGAGAAAATTAAGAGGCTACTCTTAAAACTATAAAACAGTAATTTTAAATTTGTAGGTGCCGAGTTACACAGGGTATGGAAGAATATAACGTTTGCCTTATTAAAATTAAAAAGTGATACAAATTCTAATCAGAGGTATAGACATATCACGTGAATTACTCGGTTTGTTTATGGTGCAATTGTTTGTTGCCATCATAGTTAACCATGAGACAAATGTAAAAATATTCAAACGCTCACCCAAATCCCATGCAGTGACATGAACCATCGTCAAACTTAGTGTTGCTCGTATAGAAATGAAGTTTCATGTTAAATTTCAATTTTCTAGGCCTCTTTGTTTTCGAGATATTGTACTGACAGGTATATAGAAATGAAATTTTTGAAGCCTCTCTAGTGATACACATCAGTGAATGACAAATTAATAAATCCATTATCAGCTAAAACATATTCAAGTATATGAGCTACCATGCCATAAACAGTAGTTTTCTAGAAGAGTTCTAGTATAAAACACTGGAGTTTACATATTTGTTATTTAATCTACAGTTCTCACGTGACATTTCTTGTAACTTAATATCTAAACAATTGGTATTATCCACTAAATAATCAACCATCATAGTTTTTGTTTTTAGACCTAGTTTAATTTTTTTAAGATAACTAGACATTTTATTTTATTCTTGAACTCAGATATATTGCGTTATAGGTCACCTCCATGACAGTTTAAATATTTAAGATGCTTAAGATGAAAATACCTTACAGTAGTCTTCAAGGTTTTTTGAAACAAGACCTAAAAAAAAAAGACACAATGTATGGGCCATGTTTTGAATTTAGTTGTTGCCGATGCAGCAGTGAACCTTCTTCAAGCAGTAAAATTATTTCGTTTAATATTGAAATCCGCTGTATTATTAAGTTGTACAAGATAATGGCCGTTTTGGAGAAGGAAACATTTGGTGGAGTAAACATAAAGCTCTTTCTTTAATCATTGGTGAAGAGGTTTTAAGAAGTAAACAAGAAACAAAGATGCAGAAGTTGGTTAACGTTTTAACAGTTATCAATAAAATAGCATGTGGAAGATTCGACTGTAAAACTAAATTCATGGCGAGAAATCTCATAAGTCAATAGTGTAAGTTCAAGAATATCTTTATGTCTTTGGTTTTTTAGATTAATCTTTTGTCATTTCCCAAGTTTTAAAGTATTTACAAGGAAAACCATAAACTATTCAATTGTTTGGAACTTAGTTTAAACCTTACTGCAGCAAATTATTTCTAAAAGAACCGACGATCACTTTGAAGTCCCTTTATTTCAAATCAAAGCAGTATGTAATGAAAGTTAATAATAGTTTTGATGTTACTTATGTGGAAGTAGAGTCAGATTTTCAATAGAAACGACGTTCAAAAACAAAAGTAATGCCTGGAGAACAAGCAACAGATTTATTTATTTATTTATTATTATTTCAACGGCATCCGCCAATATACAATAATTTCACAACATCTTCATGCAACTTAAATATAACATCAACAAAATAAATAACAACTAATTAAATTACAGAAAGTAGTGATTATGCAGTGGAATAATAAATAAGTATTAAGATTTGTGAAATAATGTTACAATAGTGAAAAATCACAAACATCATCTCCAACTGATATTAAGGGGGAAAAAAACAAGCTAAAACAATCTCGACGGTCCAATTGGTCCAAAATTATAAACGCATATATTTTCAAATTTTAGATTGTGTCAGAACAAGTATAGAGAAACGATCCAAATTATAAACTCAAATATTTTCACGTTTTAGATTGTGACAGAACAAGTCATAGAGAAACAATTTGTTCCCAGTCAGAGCAACAATTTCTATCAATTTCAACAATATTTGCTAACACTTGAAGCACATTTTTAAGGTTTTCAATACTTTTGACTTAATAAAATCGTTTTGGATCCAGCCATGAACAATCTTGTCATATGCTCATATCCGTCATTAACAGATAAATTATCAAATAACATTAAGTGTTTACATGTCTTTTCCACCGCTAAAATTGCTGTAAATATAGTTTTCCACAAATCAGTGCACAACGGGGATGTATCGATATTAATTCTTTATTTTTTCTAGTAACTGACAAAAACAATGTAGCAGAAATACAACTGTCAGTTATTAGAGGACGACATGTATAAAGCATTGTCAAAGAATTTTGACCATTTATAAAGCGATGTCAACGAATGTTGACTCGGCGTTGTAAGGAAACTAATGTTGTTAAATTAATAAAATATGATAGTCTCTTATTATCACTAATCACATTTTCATTATAATACAGACGACGCGCGACGTCTATCAGGGAGGAAACAAACTTAAAAAAAATTATGGTTGCCTGTAAAGTCGGTTTTACGGGCGAAGATTTTACGTGAAAACGTCTTTTTCTCGGTAGAATATTTTATTGATATGAATATTATTAAATTGCACAATAGGAACAAGGAATTGAATGAAAATAAGAATTGCACAAATTTTAACTACAGAAATATATTTTGTTTACTAAAACATTGTACATAATTTGAAATTAATTAAAATTTGTTATTGTAAATGGTAAAGTTGAATAAAACATTTACTAAAATTGGAATTTGAAATTCTTGCTAAACACAGTTAAATTCTAACTCCGCGCGTGGTGATTGGTCGGTTTAGTTCGTTTGTTTGGTCGCACTGTTATGACAGGTTAGAGGTTATAATTTGTTATTTTAAATGTTTGACTAGCAATACGCGCTGTTTCTTCTCAATCGACTGAATTACGATTGAATGCAGAGTGATTTAAACTAATAATTTACTTAACACTATCAACATTTGTCAATAGTATGATATAACCTATAAACTCAGTTTCTCAACTTTTGTGTCAATCTAACAATTATTAATCAATCAATCATAGTTTACGATAATGAAATATCAGTGTACAATTATTTACCTTTATTGTTGTAGTTGTTGTAAATGACGAATCTAAGCACTCCACATTTTCACGAATAAACATAGTTATCTGCTTTATCCCGTGCGGCGGACCCACAGTTATCTGCTTTATCCCGTGCGGATCCCGTGCGGCGGACCCACTGGACGGGCATCGTAACGTTACCGGGCGTTACACTTTTTCATGAGTGACTCCGAGCCGCAACCTAATTTAAGACGTTGTCACGTCAAAAGCATGATGTTAACTGAAGCATGCCTTTTAGAGTGAAGAGTGAAGTGAATAGTTCCAAGTCTATTTATTTTAAACAATTCTATATTATATTATTTATTTTATATGGCTACCTTTTTTATACATGCCACCTGCTAATTGACCAACAAAAAGTAATATTTCTTACGTTATTTCTTTTACATTACTTTTTTAATTTGCCATCTTTCATCTTCTTCTTTCATCAGATATACTCCTTTCGAATTTCAGATTTTTAATTCCTTTATTGGCTAAGTGTATATTATAGGTATTCGATTCTTTAGTCTCGTATTATTTTTTTACATCATGTTAATTTATTATCTTCTTGTAATTTAAGATTTTTGAATTGGTGTGCAGACTGATAAACTCTTACTGAATAGGCTAATGCCCACATGGATATATTCCAAGGCAATTATTTTAGATTTATTTTTGCTATTTTGTGAGTAACTTATGGAAATAAACACAATCAATCAACGAATAAAAACGATGTAAGAGTCAATAGAATTAAGAAAAACATCAAAGCTTGACTAATATTATGTTTGTCCGAATTCGTTGATTTAATATAGGCTAATATCATTTTTAAAACAATAATGAGTGTAAATTTACAAACACAATTAAAATCACAGCTAAAATTTACTAGTGATTAGTTATTAATTAAAAACTTATTACTGTTAACAGTGAAAAATAAATCTAGGACACAATCACATCGACATTCTTTGCTACAGGAGAAACTACTTCTTTCTTACCTCGTTAGTTGGAGCTGATGGAACTTAACTATTATTAACGTGCCTGTTGGTTAATATTTTAACAAACGTAGTTTTACGTCATGGATAATATGGAAAAGTGCTAAATATTTGAGATTTCTCTCCTATGTTCTTTACGTTCCCAATTTTCTCAAGATGTTTAACAGTGCGTTTGGAGATTTTACATTCAAAAAAGCACAACCAACATGGTCAAATGCCAGTAAGCCCCTATTTGACATTTTTATAAGCAAATAACTACAAGATTCACTTCATTAGTTAAAATATGCCTGTCTTACATAGTATATATTTTTTAGGCAAAACGATTTAGTATAAATAACATTTATACGTTGAAGTATAGTCCATAAGTTGAAATTGTTAGTTTGTGGGAAATATGTTGATTTAGTTGAAGTAGGATATTTCATTTTCCTATGTTGGATATCGCACTTGATCCATGGTTTCATCTGTCTGTAGTACTGGCTTGAACGTCAGAACACGTTAGTTATTTAAAATTATATATTTGTTTCGTTACTTTGTTTAAAGATAGTTATAAACGTTTTATATTTTAATGATTTTATAAGTTGTTTTTGTACCGTCGGTTTAGTATTTTATCAAGGAACTTATTGCTAATTGTTGGTTTAAAATCGTCATCACTTATGAGCTAAATTTTAAACCTCAGGTAACTGTCGATGTCTCCCGCGAACGTTAGCCAACGCCGACAATTTGTTACGTTTATGTAGTTAAAATTCCGTTACATCCTTGAGTGCAAGTGTACGGTGGACATAGATATGGATGAAGACTTCAGTGCTATTAAGTCTGGAATAAGTGTTGACATCAAAAGAACAGATGGTGAGTTTTTCAGTTATCGTACCTTACTTTATATCACTACTAATGTCAGTCATGTTTAGATGCCTACCTCAACAGTTTCAATTATTGCCGTTTTATTAAATCTAGGATTTCAAACTTGTACCATTTAGGTTTCAATTCTGAAATTGTTTACTATTTAGCAGATATTAATCTGACCAAATTTACAGATACATTTTAAACTATTAGTTATACAATAGCCTACTCATCATGAAATTGGCATGAACTGGCTGGTTTTCCTTTAGTTTCAGGTATATACATGCTAAACTACACAGTGATAGGCTATTCAAAACAAAATTTATTCTTTTTTGTCAATAATCAAATTTTGAAATGAGAACTATGAAATTTGTGTTATAAAGATCGTGTAAGCTAGGCTAACGACTGATTTTAAGAGGAAAGGGTAGCCTTTGGAACAATTTGTAGCTTAATTGTGGAAAATCAATAAGTTTTTATATTTATATGTAAAATCACTTGCTGAACACAAATTTAAGTCTTTTTGAATAAAAAGGCGCTCAAAGTATTAAAAAATAAAATCATTTCACTCAACTAAAATTTGTACAATTTTATTAGATTTTGACTATGTTCATTATTTTTAACACTTATTTTTAATTTACTGTTAGTAGGCTAAACAATAGGCTAAGGCTACACATATTTGATGTTATTTTAGTAAAAATATGCAGTGTTTTGTTAACGTTGTTATAGGTTATGTGTGTTTCAAAACAAAACAAACATGTATAACAGAAAATATGAAATATATTAACTAAATGTATGTTTTCTCCTGAGTAGGAATGATTAACCACTTTCAAGAAGTTATTAAAAGCATACTCTCCACAAAACTATACTTCTCTTCTGTACAAATACAAAAATGATCTGCAAGCAGGTCGGCAGATATGCCACTTTTTAAACTTCGTTTTATGGTCCTCCACGAGCTTTCTACTGTATGTTACTGCCTATTAAAGATAGGATAATACGTTTATTATATGAAGAAGTATTTATACAATTTAATTATTGTTCAAGATTAGCCTAGTATCGGTGGGTTATATTGATAGTTATAAATAAGTAATATCGCTTGTCAATATTGATATAAAAAACCATGTCCGCTTATCGTACTGTACCCTAATCAGCAATCAGCCTCAGATTTCATCATGTGATTGATGGTTAAATAAAAGTGATATATTAACAGACTTCAATAAGGCAGGGTTAAGTTAATCTTTGTGTATTTTGATTTACACAGGGTGGGAAGGGTCGATTCAGTGGGACTGTAGAATTCAGCTCCATTTTACCTTCTGCTTGTATGGGTTCAATTGTGTACCCGATGAGACAAGGAGAACAGTTGTTCGAGTCATCTTGTTTACACTTTATTTCAAAACAATGCAAAGAGTTTGTCTTCAGCTTCTTCATCACTGACTTTTATTCAATCTCTTCAGATAGATTTGGACTCCAGGAGTCAAGTCTGTGACAGTGTCAGATCACATGCGCTGCACTAAGTGGGTGAAATGGAGCTGAACTCAACATTCATATTTTAATTTATTAGCTTATCACATTTTTAACTTAAATGTCGCACCATTAGAAGTAAACAACAAGGTCTGATCTATCTACTCTATTTTGTTAGAAAATAAATCCAACAAAGTTGACAATTAATTTTGAATCTCTATACATAAGTTACTTGATTGTTTCCTAGATAGTATTCTCTAGTAAGTAATCTAGACTAGTGGTATCTTGATAAATATTTTTCATCCATCACCAGCTGTGCTTACCCGTACTGATGGTCAGATACATTTGTATTCAGACACTCGTAGCATTTTGATATGTTACTCGAGTAATGTCAATCTGTTTCGCTCGCTTGCATAACATCAAAAATTTTGGTATGGGCTACTTGATCAAATGTTAATACTTCAAAAACTGTAATATTGAACGAATTATTCTTCCCCTCTTTAGATATCATCCTTACTGTATTTGGATAGTTATTCTTATCAATTGTTGTACTATTTACATTTTTAGTCTAACTGTGGTCATGAACATGAAAAAAACGCCATTCAATTTGTTTTCCTCAAAGTAGCTTATTTCATTGAATAAATTAGCATACAAAGGTTTAGGAATTGTTTATATATTTTTTATGTCTAGGCCTAATGGATTATAAAAAAAATCTTCACGTATTAAAATAGTGTTATAAGTATAGTGGCATCATTGTCAGCTCGAGGGTTAAGTGAGCATATAACAAATACCATGTAAGTTACGTCTAAGTTTAAAATTTCAAAGTTTGATCTTATCAGTGATGATATAAAGAATAGAATAAACACTCTAGGCCTACAGAGTAGTCTACATAATGTATTATGTCCTACTTACTTAGAAATCTTGTCCAACCAGAAGAGAGGTTATCATTAGATAGTACAGTCTCAAGGAATATAGATCTGTCTTT
Source organism: Homalodisca vitripennis (assembly GCF_021130785.1). Lineage (NCBI taxonomy): Eukaryota > Metazoa > Arthropoda > Insecta > Hemiptera > Cicadellidae > Homalodisca > Homalodisca vitripennis. Next base: position 221,020,208 of record NC_060208.1, on the reverse strand, counting down.
TTGTGCTATTAAAGCCTGAACTGATGATCAGAGGAATCTGTGATTATCAGGCCTACTTTCCCATGATCATATCTCATTAAATGATATGGCATTTGTTTTTGGCACACCTCACACTATAGGCAGAGAAGATAAAAGATAGCTTGAGGTAATACAGTACTTAAATTCAAGCGCAGACCACATACCATGAAAATGGACTTTTTTTCATGGTTGGGCAAGTATTATTATCACAGGTGCATATAAACAAAGTATATCATTGTCATTATTACATTAAGAATGGAAATCAACAACACTTGGAGTGTTAAGGATCAGGGGCATCACGTGATCTGGGATTCGACTTTTGCAAGCTCGAGTTAATTTTTTTTTCTAAAAGAGCAAGCAGTGCGCAGCACTGCGCAGCGGGCAGGCATCGTTGACAGGATTAACGTCATCATTTCAGTAAAATTGCCAGAGGTACTGTCAAAAACAGAGTTTTCAGAGGATTTCAAAAAATCGTAACTCCTTTGATTTTCGTTGCCGACGAATTTTTTCTTCACTATTGTTTTCAGGAAAAATTGTAGTTTTCAGGGAAAAAAAATTAACATACCTTTCCATGGTCACGATTTTGTAAACTGATACCTAGTGTTGTTATAAGTACAGAGTGGCATCATTGCCAGCTCGAGGGTTAAGCGAGCATATAACAAATACCATGTAAGTTACGTCTAAGTTTAAAATTTCAAAGTTTGATCTTATCAGTGATGATATAAAGAATAGAATAAACACTCTAGGCCTACAGAGTAGTCTACATAATGTATTATGTCCTACTTACTGAGAAATCTTGTCCAACCAGAAGAGAGGTTATCAATAGATAACTGTATCTCAAGGAATATCTGTCTTTTTCTGCTATTAAAGCCTGAACTGATGATCAGGAATCTGTGATCATCAGGCCTACTTTCCCATGATCATATCTCGTTAAATGATATGGCATTTGTTTTTGGCACACCTCACACTATAAGCAGAGAAGATAAAAGATAGCTTGAGGTAATACTTAAATTCAAGCGCAGACCACATACTTAAGCGAGAATCGTAGAACCTCTATGTGTAATGCATCGATTAATCGAAGATTTTAAGGATAAATGTACATCTTATAGACTCACCATCAAGAACAGGATGATTTGACTCTGTTCCATATGCCAGTGATTAAGTGTGCACTCTGAACCATCTTATCATTCGGCAATGCCAAAGATAGCTTCTCCATTTAATTTTCAAGTTTCTTACTTTTTAAAATAGTCTTTTATACTAAAATGTGTAAGAAACCCCAATAGGGTTCTTTTCTGGCTGGTTTACACCTTTTAGTTGAACCTACACTGGCTATGGCAAAAACGAATGTGTCACTGACACATACTAGAGTGTAGAGATATTGTGGTGCAATGTTAGATCGATAGGTCTAGTCTCCTGTGGGAGATAACTGTTGGAGTTGGTGGGGCTTCCTAAGTGTTAAGGGCTGTTGCTAGCCTAGACATAAGTGCATACCACCTCCTACATGCTTTGACTGGAGAGGCTGATACAGAACTAGCTTTCCCTTTTTTCCAAGAAGTAATTGAGATTAATCAGGATCTCGACAGGACGTGGCCTGTACCTGCAATCTTACCCATCCAAAATATCCTGTTACTCTGAAAGCAGCATAGGTCCTTTTAGTACTGAGGGCAATTTTTCAGCTTCTTGCCCTAAAAGAACAAATAAGAAGAAAAAGAAAAAAAGTGAAAGAAATTAACCCACTAATTGCTTGGAATTACCAAGAAAATAGGCTACTTTTTTACCTTAACCTGAATAGTAGTAATTGCATATAATTACCTTGTCATCTTTAAACAATCTTGTCATACTTAGATCTTGTTCACCAAGAAAGGAATTTGCATTGTGGAAATATTTCTTAAGTACTGGAAAGTCAATCTACAGAACCATTGAGCAAATAAACAAGTAAACTGACTGACCAAAATGTCACCATTAAAAATCAGGCTTTATGGAACTGTTACTTTAACAGATTAGCCTACATTTATATTCTAGGAATGTTTTTCATTTGTCGTCAGTGGCATTAGTGATCAGACCTTCCTCAATATTTATCCATTACGTGAGGTTAATTAATATTAATTAATATTCCAGAAGGTCTTGTCATGTGTGCACATATCTACGTTTTATTTAAGGCTATTGGCTAGATTTATGGAAAGGGATACTCTAAGTGGCTAACATTGTTTTTGTAACAGGTAACGCTATTGAAAAATTTGTATCCTCGTATTTTGTTCCTGGAAAGTGTGATCTCTTTGTAAACTTAATATAGTGCAGTTTATGTTCTTGCTATCTTATCGTTAAATTGTTCTATTTCCTGAGTTCAGTGTAGGAATTATTTCAAGTTTTATATACCTAATCAAACTTATTCCTCATCAGTGCAAAATGGACTATATTCTCGATAAGTTTCTCAAGCACTAAAAACATAATTATAACATAACATAATTTTGGGTCTGGTGCATTGCTTTGCGATTCTATTTACATTGTTCATGGGCTGCTTCACTCAATTGTTTCTTTAAACTGTAACATGTTTCGTATAGCTTGTTGAGTCATGTAGGGTCTCTTTGGCCTTATTTCGTAAGCTATGTAAATTTTCCATTCTTGTAAGACAAAATGATGTTAAATGTCCGAAAACCTGCTTACCTTCTAAATCATTAATGATCAGTTTTAAACAAAGAATCAGTGTTTATTGTCAAATGCCTCAACTTGTTACCACAACCCAAAGTCTGTTACAGCATAAATCAATCAAATATTTTAAAATTTTGTACAAAAAATGGTACATATACAATACCATAGTAATGCTGTACAATGAGGTCCACACTATAAACAAAATCTGCCCTTGGAGAATGACCCAAATGCTAACAATCGGTTACATATGAGATGTGAAAACCAAAGTATTTTTTTCATACAGCATTGTGAATACTGTGTTGTGTTTAAAATTTAATTTCAAGCATTTAGATAGTAATGAGTGCAATAAAAAATTAAAATAAAACAAGTAATAGTTTGTTTTTAATATCTGATGCGTTATAAGGGTTCAATAAGAAAATGGTAGAAAGGGTTAAATATGATTGTAAATAAAGGAAACAAGTGTTACATTTTCTTCTTCAACGAAACACAAATTGAATGTGAGGTCTAGTGCAAATAAATGTATGCCTACTCTTGTCTGAATGATTTGTGTTCACCTGAAACATTAAATATGTATTCATTTTTTAAATACTACAGTGAAACTACATGCGCTAGTAGAATAAATAATGGAACAAGACTAACAACACCATATGGCTATAAACAATAATATTAATAACAATTCAAGTGTAATACTTGAAGTGTTGGATTCCAAACCATTCATCATACCAAAATATTTAAAATTGAGTTATAGAGTTTCCCCATAAAGTTGGCTGAACTGCATATATCTGTGCTGCTTTTCTGTTTCAAACAATCTTTATCCTATATAAAATTGAGTTTCAAAATCATTTGATTTTTCAAATGATTCTTCATGCACCACCTACTTTGTTCCAAATCTAACCTCATCCTGTCAATAATAAATTCCAAAATGATCTTCATCGAATGCAAAATGACTTCTCAACAACTACGTTGTTATAAACAATCCTTATCCTAGAAACTAATCATTGCAAAACGATTTTAAAAGTGCTTTATTTTATATTAACCTGTTGGGTTATATAGTGCAATATTTTTACATGGTAAATTAATTATATAAATAGGTTAACAGTATCTAGATATATCATTATCTGCAAAATGTAACCATCCCTGAAAATGGTGACAACCAGTACACCACTAGGTAGATGCTTGCCCAACCCAAACTAAAAATTGATTTTTTTAAAGGAATCCAGACAGTGATTGTTGGGAAAAAGAATACTAATGCCAAGCTGTGTAAAAAATTATTTTCAGGTTTTTCGTGATTTGCCAAAAATGAAGTTCTGTGGATGAGGAACGGTTTTTGAATCCAATGCCTCACTTATAAACAATCAACTACCATTTAGGAATATGATACAAGATATAACGATGCAGGACATAAAAAATGATACACAATACACAACATTATGCTTAAACAAACAATTTTAAAAAATGGCTTGCAAAACAGTAGAAATATATAGGTATATGATAATTATAAACACTAATAATAATATACTAGCTAAGTGAAACATCTCTGAAGGAGTCACTTTCAAGCTTGAACATGTTTGAACATGTTGGTATCATTTGTGATCAATTGGTTACCTTCTCGTATAAGTCAGGCATGAAAGAATAGTATTGTAAGATTTCAGACATTTACCATCGTTATATGTTACAAAAAATATAACACAACGCATCGAGGATTGAAATCGACTCTCCTTCATGTGTAAAAAATCCTAATACTGTACGTAAAAAACTTAAAAACTAAAAATGTCTAGCTATGTCTGTTGTGTAGTAGTGGCAGTAGAATGAATCCGCTTAAAAAAGATGCAATTCTTCATGGGATACTAAAGTCCAACATTGCCAAGATCTCCGACAGTCTGAAAGACTAGATCAGCAATTGACTTTTTTTGTAAGGGGGTAATAGTCCGAAGTTAATGATGATTGATATTGATCAAAGAGGAGCAATCGTGTGATCTGATTCTTTCTTATTTTCAGTCATGCTATCTTTCCAATACTTTTGAGTCCTGTTGATATACTTGATCTACCTGAAGATGATGGACTGGACTAGTTCTTTACCAGTTTATGTGATTGTGGTTTTCTTGTTTTGAAGGTGGTCTTAAGGGAGAATTTTGCGAAGTGGGTAATGCCTTTCTATGTCTACACCGTAAGAATAAAAAAAACTCACATTTATTATGTTTAGTCTGTTTTGATTGGTTGATTGATTAATTTGATCATTAAACATCGTATCTAGATTACCATTCACATAGCCTATAGATTATATGCCTTCATAGGCTCACATATATAGCCCTAGCACATTATTTATTCTTCAGATTATTTAAATCTCCCTAATCTTATCTTTCTCTTCTATGAAATAATTTTTGAATTTATTTTCACAGACTGCATTTAATAAGGTGCCTTAATGAAGCAGACTAGTATCCACTGCCAATATTTTTTATGTAAATAACGGTTTTATAAACAAATATAGTATAATTTTGCTTTGAAAGTGCATTCATTTGGATTTTGTTTTATTTGTGTGCAGTGATCAAAATTACTTGCTAAAATGTTTATTTTTATTTTTCTGATAGCTTTGGTAGGGAAATGATTACTTATAGTGTTACTTTGGTTGATCCAATAAAGCTTTGACAAGTTGCCACTTGATGGTATCAGATAAGAAGATAAGGATTATGAAAACAAAAAAGTTAATAACCTGATAACATTTTCTATTTCGCTCTATAACGCCTAATAGTTGGTATACTCATACAACTGGTCTCTTTGCAAAACTCTGAATGGTTACACTGAAAATATTAAAAGATACCGAAAGATGTGTACAAATGAAAATTGTTGTTAATGCAGTTAAAAAGAGTGGTTTACTTTTCATAAAATTTTCTGTGTATTTCCAAAAATAGGCTAGACAAAACTTTTGCACAAATAGAAACGATTGTCACTTTAATCCTTTTATAGAATGAGACTAGCTAATGTTTAAAGCCTAAAAGCCAGTCCCTGAACACCTTTGCAAGTTCTTCACTTTTTCAGGAAGGTAGACAGTCAGGAGACAGAAAATGTTAAGTGTAAGCACAAGCTAATTTTTTAATCTTATTAAAGATTCTGCTGAGGCCAAAACGAATGTTGAAACTCAAGAGTTTTAATGCATATTTCTGTACAAATAGAACAATATAAAGTTTTTAAAAATAGAATAGGCCAGACCCAATAATGTATAATTAGGGTATCTTTAACCTCCTGACTGCCCTTAGTATTTTCCTTAAACTTCCGGCCATTTTTTGCCAGTTTTGCAAACTCTTTAAAGAATTGTTTTTTTACTTCAAAACTACCCATATGTTGTACAATTTTGTTTAAAATGAACAGTATAATACAATGATAATAAGTAACTAGGTTAAATGTTTTAATTTGAGTTGTTTACAGTGAGTGAGGAAATTTTGTATTTGCTGCAAGTAAAAAGGGGGAGAGGTGTGCTTGGAAAATATAGTTCAGTATACATATAAGTTTCAAATTCCAAGATAGCCTGAAGGTCACAAACTTTAGTCTATTTTCAAAAAAAATGTATAGCTTTGTACGAGTCTTTGGGTAAATAAATCCTTTGGGTAAATAAATTCGTTTTAGCGCACAAACTGAAAGTAGTACAAGAAGCATGGTTTTTGTGATCAATTTTACAATTTTTTATATGTTTATAAATTGTTATAAACTGTAAACCTAACTCTGTACATTTGGTATCATTTTATTTATAATAAACTAGAAAATGCTATAGTAATAAATATTGTGAGAAAACCTAGGACTTTTAATTTTTATGTTTAGTAGAAATCAAAATTTGTCTAAAAAACGGGATAATTACCTGATAAAACAGTTATTCTAAAAATGGTTTTGGTTTTTGTAAAATTATATAACCTAAAGGACATAAATTCAGTTTAGTTTTTTGTATATAGATATAAACAGTGCATATTATAACAAATTAGATTAATTGGGCTATCAAAATTAACGGATATCCATTGATTGGCGTTTAAGGAACGGAAATAAACAACGGATATCCATTGAATGGCCGTGGCGGTCGGAGGGTTAACAATTATTTTTTACATTCAAATTCTCAATTCTTTAGCATTGTGTAAAAACCCCATTATCTTACTGCACAAGTAACATCGGTTTTAGACACTTAGTTGGTCCAGTAAATTGTTGTTTTTCGTTACCTTATCATTATAGAGATCTAAATTATCTGCTGGCGCGCAATTCAAGTTCGATGCGCTAACCTCAAACTTTTTTTGTTTCAGTAGCTTCTAACCTCAAACTTAAATTGTTTTAGTAGCTTCTAACATCAAACTGTTATTGTTTCTTTAGTTTATAACCTCAAACTTTTATTGTTTCAGTAGCTTCTAACCTCAAACTATTATTGTTTCAGTAACTTCTAACCTAAAACTGTTATTGTTTCAGTAGCTTCTAACCTCAAACTTTTATTGTTTCAGTAGCCAAATAGATGTAACAAACAGCTATTTATGACACGCAAACTTGACATAACTACTGTATGTCGAGTTACTATGTAATAAAAATTAGATAAAACTTGTATAACATGTTATTATTGTTCACCAGGGGGAGCAAAAGTAACTTGCCACCGTGTGTAAAATACGAATTTACGGAAATAATCATTTTTGCTCCTTGTGATGAAAACTGCTATTTGGGATTCTCACTAACAAAGTTCCTTTTTCAATTAATTAAATTTTCAAGTAGTTTTGTATGCATATCCACTTTTTTTATCTAAAAGTCGTGATTTAAGACATTTTAGAATGCAGAAATTGTTCAGTAATTAAGGTAATTGCATTAGACAGTATCAATTAAGCTTCTTAAAGAAGAAATATAATCTAGGCTATCGATGTACATGAACTGACAAAGACCGAATGATAACAATTCTGCACTGAACGTTATCGGCCACTACATGTAGGCCCAGAGTGGGTCAGGTTGAACAGCTGCCCGCGTTATTGCCATTTATAGGAAAGTGAAAGTTAGCCTGTCGCTCTCCTGTGTCCATTTGTTTTTGTTAATGCGTCTTCATCTTTATGGATACTCGATCACCTCTTACATTACACAGTGATGCTGGGAAAGGTGGCGTTTTACTGTGGTCGTATCAACTCGCCTCACCTTAAACGGGAAACACTTGTTTTGAATGTGTCAATCGTGTGGCCGGTAAGTGATCTTTACAATGTCAGCACCTTTTGAGGTAAGGGTGACTTAGTTCATGCCCACTAGTGCTGTCATACTCTCACGAAATCGTTTTAATGCCAACTGTTCAGCAAAGGCCTTGCAAAGGAATTTCAAGGTATGAATTTTTACCTACAGGATAATGGCTGTTAGAGACGTTTTACCAGAAGTAAAAAGTAAACAAGTCAGTATTTATGAACAAAAGTGCTTACATTTAGAACTAAAAACAGTAGATTGTGTTTTGGTACAGACAGACCCCTGAAGTCGAAAGTGGAATTTATTGTCATGGGCATGGCACCTAAGAGCCACATGGATATATGTGAAAAAATTCTATGTTATTTCGTCGATTAGTACTTAAGACTTCAGTATTTGTTGAATAACTAAAGGGGGAAACACTTTTAGTGGGCCCTACAGCGATAACCTAGAGTAAAAAAGGAAATTTTAAAGGTGCTCTGGAAAAAATATTTATTGAAAATTGAATTTTACAGTATTGGTGAATTCCTTCTAGTTGAGGCTATAGAACATTAATTTTAATTTAATTTTAATTTTTTAGTTTAAGTAAAGCGATTTCTTTGTTTACAATTTGTTATTGACGATGGGAGGTTTGACAAGCTAAAATGATTTTGGACTTTTGCCATCGTTATGGTTACAAAAGGTATAACACAACGTTTCGATGACAGGAATCTATCCTCTTCGTCAGGTTGATTAGGTGTTACATATCTACGAAACGTTGTGTTATACCTTTTGTAACCATAACGATGGCGATGTCCGAAATCCTGTTATCGTGTCAAACGAGTTATTCTTAGTTATAAATTAAGATTTTAATTTCTGACATGTGAGGTGTATATATTGTATAACATGTATACTTATTCAGATAAATAAATTATTTGAATTGAATTGAATGTAGATTAAAGGATTTTCCTCTTGTAGGAAAATCTTTCCTACAAGATATTTCTTAAAAAATATCTTTCTCTTAATTGTTGTTAAATGTTTTACCCATAGTATACACCGTCTCGCATATCATATCTATTGTAAATAAGGCCTACAAAAATTTGGGATTTTTTTATTAGACAGTCTTCAAATTTTCATTCAATTTCAACCTTAAAAACATTGTATATATCACTTGTCCGATCAAATTTAGAATTTGCCAATATAGTATGGAATCCTTATTTTGCTAATCGCATTAATTTAATTGTAAAGGTACAAAAAAGGTTTTTACGATATTTATACTTTAAAGAAACTGGTCACTTTACCTTCGTTATTTCATATAATCAACTTTTAAGCATTTTTGAAATGGAAAGTATCCAAAAACGTAGAAAATTAGCGAATTTATTTTTTTTTTTAAAATTGCTGAGAGGTGAAGTAATGGATTCATTTTGCTTGTCAAAAATTAATTTTTACACTCCATCATTTTATAATAGATCCCAAAATTTGTTTCGCATTAATTTTTCTCGTACAATGGCACATTTTTCATCACCTTTGAATACAATGATGAGATTGCATAATTCTTTGCCTGGGGAGGTTGATATATTTTTTACATAATAATATTAATCAATACAAAAGACTTTGTCAGAGGGAGCTTTGTCAATAAACTGAGCTAGACTATAATTAATACCTTACATATATACATTTAACAAATATACTACACTACCAATATTTTTATTAAGATGTTTATACTTTTAATCACACGCACACACGCACACACACGCGCGCGCGCGCGCGCTTTCTTTTTGTTATGGCTTATCTTGACAGAGTTTGATTTGTTGTTTTTGTTAATATTTATGATTATTTATTATTGTTGTTATTTTGTTTATAATTTTACTATAGTTACGTTGTTATATCTATATATATATGTATCTGTTATTTATCTTTAGGCTTAATTATCTATTTAATGGGAACTATTGTGGTGGCACACTGGACTGGACTGGATTATATTTGAATGTGTGGATATTATTGCATGTCATCTTGATTTAAACATGCACAATGTAATTGGGTGTGTAACCTGTATAATTGTTGCATGTAAATAAAATAAATAAATATCATTATCCCGTAACATGAAGTTTTGGTACGAGAATATCTTGTCATATTTCTGAGACAGTGTACACAGGTGTTCACATACTTCTGTTTGTTTAGATACGGTATTCAGGCTACAACTGCTTGAATGTCTTATCAGCGTATATGACTAAACTCAAGTGTGTGCAGTTGGTGATTCATATCCCTCGTGTAATCTGACTCATTATGCAAACAGTTTATAAACTAAATTGTTCACTTTTATTACGCTAAATTGTGTTTCCTGTAATTTTTTAAAATTGTGAACTGTGTAATTCGTAAAAGGCAGCTTTAAACCGAACACGCATAAAGTACGGATAAACATCCACCAATCGAATTGTCTGTTTCAAAAGGATCTGAAGGCAGATATGGAAAGTTGTCTAATGTGTTCTCTGTCATAAACCATAGCTAAGCGGTAGAGCGGGGCGGAGAGCGGTAAGAGAAGTGGAATTGTGACATTCCACCTAGTGATTCTTGATGTAGTTAGTGACTATTCAAATCTTTGTCGCCATACCGTATGGGGATCGTTGTGGAATATTATGGGGAAATGCGTGTGTATTGTGGTGAAAATGTGTTTAAAATACACTTTTTGTCAGTGCGTCTTATGTACAAGCTTTTAATTTTATTTTATTTATGTATAAACATTAGAATTTTTACTCCAACATAAAAAACAAAGGCTTTTGCTTATCAATTTATGTATATATAGATAAGACGTGAATACAGTATTTCATATGAAATGACCAAGTACCACTGACTGACTCATCACCACAGACAAAAACAAACCTGTAATTTCTTGTCTGTGCTCATCACCAAATCTCCGAAACAAGAAACAGGGTTTAAGTTTGTCGCGGTTTAACTGTGGAAGTTGACTCATCAGTACAGAGAAACAATCCTGTAATTTGTTGTCTGTACTCATCACCCAATCTCCGAAACGACAGAAGGGATTTACATTTACAATTTAGTACATCTATCTTCATCTTACCTCTTGGTACCCGCTAAGAAACGGGGTTTAAAATTGTTGCGGCTTAACTGCGGAAGTTGACTCATCACTGCAGAGAAACAACCATGTAGTTCCTTGTATGTGCTCATCAACCAATCTCCGAAACTTTAGAACGGATTTACATGGAATTTAGTACATGTATCTTCATCTTACCTCTTAGGTACCCGCTAAGAAACAGGGTTTAAAATTGTCGCGGTTTAACTGCGGAAGTTGACTCATCACTGCAGGAGAAACAACCATGTAGTTCCTTGTATGTGCTCATCACCCAATCTCCGAAACTTTAGAACGGATTTACATGAAATTTAGTACACGTATCTTCATCTTAACCTCTTAGGTACCCGCTAAGAAACGGGGTTTAAGATTGTCGCGGTTTAACTGCGGAAGTTGACTCATCACTGCGGAGAGAAACAACCATGTAGTTCCTTGTATGTGCTCATCATCCAATCTTCGAAACTTTAGAACGAATTTACATGGAATTTAGTGCACGTATCTTCATCTAACCTCTTAGGTACCCGTTAAGAAACGGGGTTTAAAATTGTCGCGGTTTAACTGCGGAAGTTGACTCATCACTGCAGAGAAACAACCATGTAATTCCTTGTCTGTGCTCATCACCCAATCTCCGAAACTTTAGAACGAATTTACATGGAATTTAGTACATGTATCTTCATCTTACCTCTTAGGTACCCGCTAAGAAACGGGGTTTAAAATTGTCGCGGTTTAACTGCGGAAGTTGACTCATCACTGCAGAGAAACAACCATGTAGTTCCTTGTATGTGCTCATCACCCAATCTCCGAAACTTTAGAACGGATTTACATGGAATTTAGTACTTGTATCTTCATCTTACCTCTTAGGTACCCGCTAAGAAACGGGGTTTAAAATTGTCGCGGTTTAACTGCGGAAGTTGACTCATCACTGCGGAGAAACAACCATGTAGTTCCTTGTATGTGCTCATCATCCAATCTTCGAAACTTTAGAACGAATTTACATGGAATTTAGTGCACGTATCTTCATCTAACCTCTTAGGCACCCGTTAAGAAACGGGGTTTAAAATTGTCGCGGTTTAACTGCGGAAGTTGACTCATCATTGCAGAGAAACAATCATGTAATTTCTTGTCTGTGCTCATCACCCAATCTCCGAAACTTTAGAACGAATTTACATGGAATTCAGTACATATTTCTTCATCTTACCTCTTGGTACCCGCTAAGAAACTGGGTTTAAAATTATCGCAACTTAACCACGGAAGTCACCCATAAACCTCTTTCGATGACAATTGTTATTACATTCACAATTGTTGGAAAACTTAAATTACCATTAGGCTTCCGTATGAGTCGTAGATACTCGACGAGTTTTTTTTAGTATGTTTCCTTTTGCACAACCGAGGTTAAACTCAACAGTCGTCGTTCATATTGGATTCGCAAGCTTGAAATATGGATTGGAAATTGAGAACGTTTGTTAACATCGCTGAAGTATGTAATGTTTGTCGTGTACAGTCTATATTTGAACCCACGGGATCACGGGCTGGTGGAGTGGATAGATTTAGTCTGCAAACAAGGTGATTGTCTCATAACTATCGCAGTCTTTAGCGTCCCTGCCAATTCCACAGTTGTGACCGCACTGTGTGAAACCGCAACGAGCCTCTGTCTCGTAATTAGAATGGGTTAGTAGTTAAACGCCCACCAGGGAAAGTGGGGAAATATCAGATTGTTACTATCTTATCCTGCCCTACTACAACTGGGCATGTGCAAGTATCCACAATCATGGGACAATACTGAAGAAAACCCTTACATGGACTATATTTGTAAAATACTATTTTGGTGTTAGAAATAATTAACCCTCCGACTGCCCTTAGTATTTAAAAAAAATGCCAAGTCGTTTTTTCCAAGTTTTGCAACCTTTCTTTCTAAAATCTGTAAAAAATAGTTTTTTACGGCAAACCTAACTGCATTTCTATAAATTTGTTCACAATGAACAGTATAATACAATGATAATAAGTAACTAAGGTTAATATTCTCATTTGAATTTTTTACGGTGGGTGGGGAGTTTTTTCGTTTTTTTTTCACGTAAAAAACTGGAAAAGGGTGTGTTCGGAAAATGTTGTTAAGTATATATGTATTTCAAATTCCAAGACAGCCAAAATGTCACAAATTTAGTCTAGTTTCAGAAAACGTATAGTTTTGTAGGAGTCTTTTGGTAAATAAATTAGTTTTAGCACAAAGACTGAAAGTAGTACAAGAAGCGTGGGTTTCGTTAACAAAAACACATACATTGAAAAAAATGTTTTAAAGTTGTTATACACTGTAAACCTAACTGTATTAGGTATAATTTTATTTACAATAAATTAGGAGAACAGTATAATAATAGATATTGTGAGAAAACCTAAGATTTTTATTTTTTTTATGGTTATTAGAAACCAACATTGTTATAATATGTTTCTAAAAAAATGGATAGTTACCTTATCAAAATAGTAATTTTGATTTAAAAAAAAAATATATATATATACACACACACATATGTATATACATATAAATTATATATTAATATTTTGTAATAAAAATATAAAATACCTACAAAAACAAAAACTTGGTTGAAACTATTTTTTTCTTCAAAGACGAAAACAGAAACGTCAATCTAAAATTACTCCGCTGTCATAGAGCAATAAAATATACCATTGCTGTGTTCGGAAACTGTGGTATATGAATCACGTCGAAACTAGATTGTTCACGTATTATAACAAATGAGATTAAGCGGGCAGGCCAAGTCAACAGACATCCGTTGATTGGCGTTTAAGGAACGAAAATAAACAACGGATATACGTTAAATGGCAGTCGTAGGGTTAAGGAATGAGTGATCGGTATTTTGTCTGTACACGAGATATATTTGTGAATAGTCAATCTGTTTCTCTAAGGTATACACAGGTGTGTTAGGTGAAGCAATGCCAATTATCCACATACCTGGCCACAGCCTCTACTTCACATACATTATTCAGAAGTGAGGCTGGTTAGTCTGGGTGATCACCCACAGTCGAACCGCGGGGTCAACGTTTTACTTGACTACAGTTTACCGAACATATCTGGTAGCCCATTAGTACAGATTTCAGGGAAGACGTTTCCTAGCCTTCCATAGTGGTTACATGCAAGGTATAGTCTTGCTATCTGCCACTTGACCGAGATGTACGGTCTGTTCAGTTGCGTATATCAATGAAGAGGGAACGTTAGTATTAGTCAGCTTCCTCTGAGGCTCCCATGGGGATTAAGTTTAAAACTGCATAATAATTAGGATCTCGTCTCAGAACCACTAATGTTTCACTTCGGAAATTTAGATGTTAGTGTAGTGTCTCAATAATAGTGATCATAGCAATCTTTATTGCGCGGAGACAGTTAACAATTGCATTGCATGCGTCAACAGAGTAAATTAAGGAAATGCATAGTTTAAATGGTGTTTTGTCGACATAATAAATTAAAATTCTTGTTCTATATCAGAATATCATTGTTGCTTTTCTTTTTACAAATTGTAAGAATTTTCATCCCAGCTGAACTCCTCCTACAGACTAAAACGCCTTTGACGCCAGGAGGTGTTTCGAATGAGCTTTAAACTTTTTTGGATCATTTAGTAGTTTGATACCTACTATCAAGTTTCAATTTTGTATTTGGAACAATTGCCCCACAACCTTGACGCGTAAGACAATTGTGGATGCATAAGACCCTAATAGGCCATTTGTAATACATCCCGTAGAACAAAATTTCAAAGATCCGCAGGACATAAATGCCCGAGACAACATTAGAGCAAACGCTTACTATGTGGTGTTCACATGTCAGGCCTTGTCAAGGTAAATTCCACAGTGGATTCAGCTTCTTCCCGAAGAACGTCGTTCCACTGTCACCGCGGGTTCTTGAAGTTCTTGCTCAAGTTTTGGTGAAGGCTAAAGTTAATGACGTTAGATTTTGAACTAATCGTTTTTAAATTAATAATTTCAATTATGCAATTCTCTGCTAATACTACATTAGTAGTTTAAAAATGACTGTATATTCATTATAGATCTTCGTGTAGGAAACTTATTTAATATAAGTTGTAAACCATTAATAGATAATCTTTTTTTAACAGTTTATTGGGAAATTTAAATCCGTGTTACTGACGTGAAACGTTTATAGATCTGAGAGGAGATCCTATTTATAGAGTAGTCTTCAACGTTATCCCTATGCCTCTGGTGGGAGACCGGCAGCTGAGCTGCGCTCCTAATAATGGACCGTGGGATCCCTTTCAGTAGACTAGGTTTCACCTTGCTGTTTATCCTGATTAAGAGATTAAAATCTATAAAATATATTAAATACTAGCTGTTTCCCGCGGCTTTGCACGCTTTTCGTAAGCTTTGCCCGTGTATGTGAACTTCTGGTTTAATTGAATTATATTTACAACGCCGATGTAGAGTTTGCCTTGTTGCCACAATCAAGAAAATATGTTTATTTTTATAGCCATTGTGCACGTACATGTACTTTATTATAAAGTGGTCTAACACTCAAACTTTAAGTTCAATCAGAAATGTATCTTAAAGACAAATGTACATAATAACTTAGCGCCTTCAAATAGTGTTTGGCTATCTAATACACACAACTGTCTCGTAATTGCAGTTTATAGTGTGCAGGCGCTTTGAAACCTTTTATCTTTTGCAGCGCCGCTTGGTGGTGAGTTACATCAATGGGCATAGCTTATAAACCTTCTCCGTGGAAAAATACGTATACATACAAATTTTCATAATGGTCTGTCTAATATTTTGCGATTCCATAAAGGACAAACACACAAACATTCATTTATATATATATATACTAGCGGGCCCGGCGCGCTTTGCTGCGCATTTCAATAATTTTTTTGCAAAAGTTGCCCGCGGCTTCGCACGCAATTTCCCGTTGAAAACAGTACACTATATTCACTTATTCTTTTTTCTATCACATTCTAAACATTGCTGAGATAATTGATAGTCGTTCCATCGTGAGCCTCTTGGGCGTATTATGAAGGTATGTACCATATTCCTGCCTCTATCTAGCTGTTACCCACGGCTTCGCACGCAAATCTTAAGAACCGAAGTCCTTATATTACTTAGTAAATTTTTTTTTTTACTATAATAAATTTTAGATTAAATTAGTTATATCTCCGATGCCACGATTGAGCTTGCTTTGTTGTCTCGATCGAGAGAATATGTACACACGGAGTTTTGAGAACCATACTTCTGTCAAAAAAAACAACTAAGGTTGATTTTATAACATTCTTTATATTTGTAGCCAACGTAAGATAGTAATTATGATATCTGCATTACTCTTCTGATCAAGCATGAGCATGGTTTATATTAAATAAATATTGCAGTTAAAGGCGAATTTTTACGTCAAATTTGAATTGTATTATCTGGATAGTAAAGTCTATGTTTAACAGTGATTGCAAAAACAGTTTAAACAAAATTTGTCGTTTCTCTTAAGCTTACTCTATGCTTTAAAACTATAAGTGTAATATATGTTTACAAAGAACAGCTGATTAAAAATTTGAAAAGACGTTAACATATGTTTGCTGCAATGCATTTCTTATGGGTATTTCTGTAACCAGTGGGGCGGAATCCTGAATCGGGAAAGGGATGGGCATAGCTTATAAACCTTCTCCGTGGAAAAATACATATACGTACAAATTTTCATCATGATCGGTCCAATAGTTCACGATTCCATAAAGGACAAACATACAAACATTCATTTATATATATATATATATATATATATATATATATATATATATATATATAGAAGGTCAACATCTTACTGATCCTTTGTTTCCAAATGTTTTGTTTGATTAGTTAGATTTTTCAGTGGTTAATCGTTTTTAAACAATTAAAGTTTAGTAAATTCTTTATATAGTGTTTTTTTGTTCTGAAAATGGGACAAATGTTTGCTTTTGTAAACAGTAAAAGTTTAAAAAATGGCATGGAAAACATCGGACACCCTGAAGTTGAGATTCTTGTGCAGTGGAATGAAATGTTTCCACTGGTGCTGCGATGGATAGGATTGTGAGATATCCGGTGAATTGCACTGCAGTAACAGATCCAATTCTTGCTGCCACAGCATACAACTACTGTATCTGGATTTCCTGCAGAATTTATGGTGTTCACATTTTATAGTGTGTTCAACTGTTTAAAAACGTTATTTAATAATAGGTTCATTCATTTTGAGGAAATGGTTATTTTTCGTAGCATAAAAGCCTACCTAATGTGTCAGGTGAGTAGGCCTGGGGACCGTGACATTTAATGTTTATACTATGTGGGATGTTATACTGCAGTTAGTTCCTATCGGCTGCCTCCTGTGACACACTGACTTCTGTGACACACTGACTTGACACACTTAACTCGTATCGAATGTTGTTTAGTCCTATTATTCTCTAATGCTTTTTTGATGCAACACGTGGACAATTTCTTAACACGAAAAAACTTAATTGATATTCTAGTATTTTATATGACCATCACAACGGTCACCGTATCTACCACGTGGTAACTGAAAAGCTCATATAAATTATAATGATTCTCCTTAGGAGAAAATAACAAGGTGTTAATGCATATTGTAGTATTGTAAAGGCACCTTGTAATTGTTATAAGACCGTTATTGTTATAAGGCGCCTCCGACTCAAATAAGACCGTCGTTTTATTAGAAACTACATGTTTATTGCAATGTTTCAGCAAAATTTATAGTAAGTGAACTATGGTTATTTGATTATACCAAAAGTGTTTAAATAAATATTTTCGCCTTTTAATGTACAGTGTGAGTTAAAAGTATGGATACACTCTGTTCAGTTTTTTTTATGGATAAAGATGGAGGGATGGAACTCCGGTCACCTTTCTAGGAATTATAAGTAAACTTTGTAGTCACTGTTACAACTCTGTCCTTTTCCCGAAATAGGATTTTGTGGGAGCGGCTCAAAATTTTAAAATGTATAGACCCATTAAGGGATATTTTTTTACTGGGTTGATGTAGAAAGCTATAGTTTCCACTGTTCTTCTTTTATCAACACCTTTCAAATTAGGTGTCACTTAATGAGTCTTTACATTTAAAAATGTTGAGCCACCTCCCCCCCCCCCTAAAATCCCATTTTGGGGAAATAGGCAAAGTTGTTGCAATAACACTTTCCAATTCAAGAGTATTTTAGAACTTATCCATGTTTTAACTGTAAATTAATGTTATTAATATAGTAAACTAAACTAAATGGAATCATAATGAAGCCATTTTACTTGGATAACGTATCATCGTGTATAGTTAACCTAGTATAGTAACTAAATCGCCATTGTACCACCGAGATGTTAAATAGTATGGAGATTTTATCCCGCCTCTTGTTAATAGCATATGTAAGCAATCAATTAGTTGGAATTGGAGCACTGCAGGCGCAAACGCCAACTAGTTTGACCTTTGATATTGAAGTCTGTGAGAGAGCAGTATGAGTGGCGGAGGTAACAATGCAGTGCTATTGAAAAGAGAGATAAGAGGAGTTAGTCTAGCGCTGTGGTCATTACTTGGTTACCGCGTGCAACAAACAATACATTGTCGGAGTAAAGAAAGTCACTCTCAATGCATCATTAAAATATATTTTACAATAGTTCACTGAGATTACTTTGTTGCACATACTTACTTAGTAGTGAAGGGTGCTTTTTATTATTTTTAGATAAATATCATGGTAGTAATGTATAATTTAAATATTTTGAAAGTATATTTACTGTAAGGAGTTATACATATTTTAAGAAAAATGTCATGTTCTTTGTTGGGTTTGGTTTCTCGTGAAAGTTCTGATAAGTGTTATATTGAGTTGCTTCATGTTATCAGGGACTTTATTTAAATATCTAGTAGTAGGTGCTATAAATATCCAGGGTTTTAGTTCCAGTGTTTTTTTTTTCATCCAAAACTAAACAGACGGTCTCAATACCATTGTTTTCTTAGAGCGAGGACATACTGTCGTAAATGTAAAGAAGCATGCATTATTATCTGTGTACAATATTATTCTAACTTAGTCTACCTCTGTTTGGTGTACATGCCAGTAGGCAATACATCGTGTTTCCAAATATAGTGTATAAAAGTATATGAGGAGTGTAATGAGCTCTGAAAAATGTATCAGATGGAAACCCAAAATACAACTTTTACATTCACAAATTTTTTTACAGCCACAAAACTCGCACGACACAAAACGTGCACAACCACAAAACCTTTTACAGCCACAAACCTTGCACGACCACAAAACCTGCACGACCACAAAACTTGCACGACCACAAAACCTTTTACAGCCACAAAACTTGCACGACCACAAAACTTGAACGACAAACACTTGCACGACCACAAAACTTGAACGACCATAAAACTTGCACATCCATGTCTCGTAGTGATAATACTGACAACCCTCGTGTTAACAGTGTCATTGTAGCGGGCTGTGGTTTGTGTTTCAGTTACAAACAGCGTTTTAATGTTCAACACGTTGAGTTACGCTGAGAGTTCATTCACCGCCACCGTCACGAGATTTATAAGGAAAATATGTCTAATAAATTGTCAGCGTTTATATAAATTATATGGTATTTACCTTGTTTCTTTTATCGTTGCAGATTATCAGGTACAAAGTTAATTATAATAATAATATGTTTCATTGCGTATAAACACAGATATGTTACCGCAAGCATGAAATTAAATTACGTTCTAAAATTTAGCATTCATTCACTACTTTTGAATCTCATTCATTCATACAAATTTTACATTCACACCAATTAATTCATTCCGAATTTTTTCCCACTCTTGTCCTAATGTCAATCAGCCAATCATGTGGTCTCACAAACGTGAGACATAAACTCGTCTACACTGTACAATGCTTTTGATCATGTATGTAAGGTTGCTTTCGCGATTATGTAATTTATAGTTTAGGGTACTTATTTGATTTATTTTACGTGTGTGAACGTTCATCCGTACTAGACTACAGCAGAAGGTGATTTCGTAAAAATATCATCAATCCTTCACATATGTTGTCGGTCTTAAATATTTTTCAAATCGATCTAGACTACCATTAGGAGATCATAATAAGAGGTAATCTTGAGTTCATTTATCATGATTCATTATTGTATGTTGTATGTTTGTTTTCGATGTTTACTGTGATATGAAGCATCCCAATCTGTACTGTATCGGGTATAAATTCAGAGATAAAGGTGGCAGTGAAGCAGAAACAATCAATTTGTAAATCCTTTTTTTAATTCATATTTTGTTATTAAATTAAAATGATATTTTTTAAATTTGTCCAACGGGCAATAAAAAGGGAACGTTAACGCAAAATTTAGTGCGCCCTTTTTTGAACCCTGTTTTGTGTAACACGATTAGGGCCTACTGACGCTAAGCTCTAATGTCGGTTCGGTATACAGTGTCAATAGCGGCAGTGAATACCGTTCCCAGCCGACTTCCTGCGTGGAGTCCGATGACTCATGGACTCGTTCGGCACGCCACGCACACGATCTTCTGTTAGGTGTCCGTAATATAGGCAATAGACAAACTTCTCTTAGTATATATTCCTCTAGTACAGTAATCATTGATTGAAACATTGCTGTACAAAAGTTACTATGGTGCAACTATCACATATATTTTATATTTGCTATCAAATAACATTCACAGTCCTCCAATCATCTTTTTCAAAATTATTTCTTTTTCTTCTCGGTAAGGTTTGATCAATCCGATGAGTCACATTGTTCGTATGTATCTTGTGTTGAATTGCAGGTAGTAATTTGCTGTAAGGTCCTTGTCTGCTGGGTTACCACAGGATAACGACTTGAGGAACAAGGCGGTCACAGCTCTATAAACGATCTGACAGCCCCTGGTGCTTCTGATGCAACTGTTACTGCACTGCACCTGCAAAACAAATATTTGTTTGTAGCTAATTATGTGTAACGGATACCGAATCATACCTGTTAATTAAGAACTTCCTTGTGGTGTATCGAGCTCAGGTAAATTGGTTAAGGCTACAAGCAGTTTTGATACGCGGGTGCTAATTGAACTTATGGGAGTGGCGCGTTTACTTCCTGCGGAAATTGCTCGATTCGGCGATAAGTGTTAACTTGAATCGATTACGACACTTCGTGAGGTTCTCTGGGTGAATCGTTCAATCGTTCACTATAAAGTGTACTACGGCATACACCTGTATCACGGTTGTGGGCGGGGGTAAATACTAAAATGACGTATAAATGAAGGCGATGGCATCGTAATAAATGGATACAATATACTTCGTTCAAATCAAACTGTAATAATGATTATTATTATTACGTGGTGCGTGTAGATGTGGAAACATGAATTTACTTTCTACTGAGGTTGTAATGAAGAACGGGACCGATAGCGGAAGTAAAGCAGCCTCAGGTTATACCAACAAATGGTAATCGATACATCAAACTTGTTTGCGCTTACAGTGATGGACTACTTATCTTTGATTCGGCTTACTTTTTTATTTGTACTGTACAGTCATTTATAATAAACATAATGTGCATTAAATTTCATATTTTGGCAAATATAGTCAGAGAGTGAAATTGTATTTATATTCAACCTAAAATTTGCATTTTGTATTGACTGTTAATGTAGGTTCTAAAAGTACATACAATGTCTATGCTCTTAAAATACACTTAAAAGAATCTTCTTGGGGTTTCAAGCCTTAGAGGATCTATATTATTGTTTTTCAAACTTCCAAATATCCCAGAGAGATGAAATTTAACAAATTCCTTATCACCTAAATAGAAAAACAAAAGAATTTTCGTGAAGCTCGACCACCCATAAGGTTTTAAATGTAGTCACAAGCTCTAGAAAGACTATTAATTATGTTTTAAAACGTCCAGCTGTCCTTGACAGGTGAAATTTTACACACGTGTATCATGGTCCTCGACAGACTACTGGTATTCGAATTAGCTTAAACGAACAGGAAGTAGATTTAAATGTCCGCAAGTGGTCGTCATCAGAACTAAAGTTATAGCAGGTAGACCGGGCTGCGCGTGTGACGGTGTGTGCGTCGAGGGACGAGGGTCACCAATGCTCTGGGCCTGTCCTGTTGACTTTCCGGACAAACTATAGAAGGACATGTCAATTGTAGTTACAGTGTGGTGAACACCGGTTAGTGGCCTATGTATTGGTTCAACTGCTCAAACAGAGGCTGTGTTATCTGGTCTAGTTACCGCTCAATATTATATGCATTCTACTAATATCAATATACGTACCATCAGGTCTATAAATAGAACATGACATGGTTTATAAATTTGTATGTGGATATTTATTTTGTGCATTCAAATTAATTAATCAGGTGTCAATCTAATATTAAGTTCTGTTTCTTCTAAAAACAGTTTTGTAGTTACTAATGTAGAAAAAACACAAAACATGACTCTCCAATTACAAACTTATGTCCTAAAGTTGCTCCTGTAAATGTGCAAAGTTTCAAACAAACTAAAATTAGGTTTCTAGCTGACAGCCATGGGCGAGGGCTAAGTGGGCTGTTTCTGTCCAACTGTCCCCCAAACTATGATTTTTGTGTAGATTTCATACCAAATGGGACGCTAAAACATGTAATTAAAGACTATAAAACTATTGTAAAGCCCATGTGCACGAATGATACTTTAATAGTTTTTACGGGTACAAATGATATTGTAAATAATGGACACTGTGAACAGGATATTGTTGGTGAGTTGGAGGGCTTACTCATGAATACTACTGCACTTAAGGTAATTATTGTAGCCCTTCCTCTTAGGTTTGACAAACCCTCCCTGAATGGTATTATTAAAACAATAAATGATGAGTTGGTAAGTCTTGCGTCAAGGTTTGAGCATTGTACATTTTTAGCTCTTGATTTACTGGCTGACCGTAAGTTCTACACTAAGTCATGGCTTGCATCATAATTATTCAGGTAAAAGAAAAATTGTTGTTTCTCAATTAAGTAGTCTGATTTTCCCCACGGTTTTGAATACTCCACAACAAATACCAGTTTTTAGTTTCCAACAGAAACATTCAAATTCAAACGTTTAGATGGAACTCTCAAGCATGGTCAAACTTCTGCATTGAGACATGTAAATTTGGAATCAAAACACAATGAAAAGAACTCGAATATTTTTTTAGAAATTGGGGACAGACTGATTAAAGCAGCCATAGTGCCTCCCTCTTATACTCCTTGCTTAAGACAATCCGAAAAATAAATCCAGAACTTTACGATTGCTCCATCAAAATGTACGTGGTTTTATATGCAATTTGATTTCCATTGAGGTTTTGGTTGATCTGGAAAAGCCGGACATAGTCTGCTTTACTGAAACACTTCCTTAAAAATGAAGATGTCTCCATGGTTAATCAAATGAACTAACAATCGCCTCGTCCTATTGTCGCTCGACTATTAACAGGGTTGGTGTGTGTTTGTTTGTAAGAAATTCTCTCAACTTCACTGTCATAGATGTAAGTCGATTTTGTGTAGAAGGCGTTTGTGATTGGCTGCAGTTAGTGTGAATATTGGACCTGGTTCTCTTCTGGTTTTGGGAGTGTATAGGCCTCCTTCTCCAGATGGGAGTGCTTTTGATAAATTTTATGATCTTACATACAGTTTGTTTATCCAGGATCGTCGGGGAGAATTGCTCTACAATTGTTTTGGGAGATTTCAATGTAAATGTAGCTGAATCTACTTTGGTTACTAATAAAATTCTAAGCTTGATGAGTTCTTTTAACTTAAGAAACACAGTGCATGTTTTTACCCGAGAGTTTAAAGGATCTAAATCAATTCTTGATCATGTTTACACTGATATCGCTCCATCCCTGATACACACTTATGTTTTAGAAACTGAAATTTATGATCATAAGGCTCAAAAGGTAGAATAGAATTGTCTCTGGCTCTTGATTGTGATGCATCTTCTGAAGTTAAGTTTAAGCTTGAGCGCGATTTTAGTGCCATCAATGTGTCCACATTTAGTAATTTTTTAAATAATGAAACTTGGGACGATGTTTTTTCTTCGACAACACTTGACGGTAAGTATAAGGCCTTTTCTTCAATTTTGCTATACTATATGGATTTGGCGTTTCCTGTTCGCAGGAAAAAAATTATTAAACGAAAGCCTACATGTAAGATTGTTCTTGACAGTTTTATTGAGCGTAAACGGCAGCTGTTATCTTTACACAGACAGACCAGAGATCTTGATTATCTTGACCATAGAAGGCAGGTTTATTTAAAACTAAAGAAAGATTTTAGAGCTTCAGTTCGTTCAGCCAAATCTGAGAAGGTTTTAGGGTATGTTCTAAATGCTCAATCCAAACCTAAAGCGATGTGGAGCATCATAAATGAAAATACCGAATCGAATAGTCCAAAAAACGAACTTAATTGGAAGAATCTTGGATTCAACTGGAACTCCTGTGGATGAACCTTTTGTTAAGGCAAATGTCTTTAATGACTATTTTGTAAGCCTGGGGGAGAAGTTAAATGCTAAGACCAGCATGGCTCAGGATCTTTTGTCTAAACAAACTTTCAGTGAGTTCTTCGCTGTTTCTGTTCCCTACTGATGAGACTGAGTTAAAGAATGTTGTTCTATCCTTAAAGCCAAGTAGTTCTGTAGGTTTTGACGAAGTATCGTCCAAACTTCTGAAGCAATGTATAGATTTTACTTACAAAGCCACTAGTCCATTTGATAAATTTTTCTTTATTGTCTGGTTCATTTCCTTCACTTCTAAAAGTTGCGATTGTAAAGCCTCTTTATAAAAAGGCTAGCAATGAGCAGTGTAACAACTATAGGCCGATCTCAATTCTCTCCACATTTTCAAAGGTGTTTGAAAAAATTTTTTCAATTAGACTTTTATCACACTTTGACAAGCACAATATTTTGTTCCGTAATCAGTTTGGGTTTTCAAAAACAAAAAGGTACTCTTGACGCAATGTTCTGTTTTATTGACAAAGTAGTTACTGCTCTGGATAAAAAAATGTGTGCTATGGCCTTTTTCGTCGATTTAAGCAAAGCGTTTGATTTAGTTGACCATTCGTTACTGTTAAGTAAACTACAGAGGCTGGGCGTCAGAGGTGAAGCTCATGATTGGATAGCATCGTATCTTTGCGGTCGATCTCAGCGAGTTGAAATCAGTTTTGTAGACAGCCAGGGTATTTTAAGAAGAAAGTGTTCTAATGATCTGGTCATTAAAATGGGAGTCCCCCAAGAGTCCGTGTTAGGTCCTTTTCTCTTCCTTGGTATTTATTAACGATATTAGACATTGCACCAAAAAAGTCAGATCTTTGTATTTTTTTGCCGATGATACATCTCTTTTGGTCACAGCTCACAATCAAGTGGATTTAGAGATCAATGGTTTTGTTGAATCCAATGCTCTTCTTCAATGGTTTACCTCAAATGGCATGATTGTGAACACAGACAAGACCCATATTCTGAATTTCACACTTAGACGTAGTTTTGTGGACAACTTACAGGTAATGCTAGGGGAGTGCATGGTATCATGTGTGGACTCAGTGAGCTTTTTAGATCTTCAACTTGACTGCAACCTGACATTTGAATTGCATATCAATAAAATAGTAAAAAAAAACAAAGTTCGTGTTTGTTTGCACTGAGAAAATTGGCTTCTTTCGCTAATTCACAACTACTACTCTAACTTTGTACTATGGGCTGCTTTTATTCTCATCTTGTTTACGCAGTTCCCATTTGGGGAAGGAACTGCAGAACCAATTTCATTTTTAAATTGCAGAAGCAAGCTTTGCGGATTATTTTTGGGCTAAGTAGGCATCAATCTTGTAGAAATGTATTTAAAAACAACAACATTCTTACTTTCCCAAGCATATTTATTTATGAATCTTTAGTTTTTTTTAAAAAGAATGAATACTTTATGACACTAGCTAACACCAATTCAGATTATTCACTTAGAACCCGGCTTAACATTCCAGTTCCACAACATTCTACTTCTTTTTTTCAAAAACACGTAACTTACAACTGCATTAAACTTTTCAACTCACTTCCAGATGCTGTAAAGGTGGATTGTTCTTTAACCTTGTTCAAAAATAACTTAAAACAGTTCCTCATCGACGGTTCCTTTTACAGTGTCCAGGATTTTTTGCATAAATTGTAAATAGTAGACTAAATATAGTTTTGTTTTTTTTCTTTGATGTATACTTAGCATAACATGTAACACTGTATAAGTTAGTTAAGCTAGCCCTGTGTGTTATACTTTAATGACGTTGCTAATGCATGAAAATGTTATTTTGAGCAATAAAGGATTTTGATTGATTGATTTGGTTCTTAGTCAGTGTTTGATAAAACCAAACTTGTGTGGAACTTGACATTTGCAAAGTAAATATATCTTCGTTCTGTAACAAAGAAAACGTGAATAGAAAATAGCATCCATAAAAAAAGTTTGTACTATAAAATAATTGATATTTTTCAACTAAATCTGATTTATTCTTTCCATTTTAAGGTTATTTCTACCAATCCAAACAAAGAAACTGCCTTCAAATTCTACCGGTATACAACACTTTGAAACACTGCTTACACAATTAACTTCTTTAAATATTTCAGCTTCGCTGTTGAGTCATATTCGTCAATAACTATGAAATCGAAACTGCCAATAATAAGCACTGGTCTGTACAGGCGAGTTGAAGGGGCGGAGCTTTCTCGTGACTGGCTGAAGTTTAACCAATCACCGACCAGATGAGATGTATATGGCTCCCGTATCACTTTTAGGCAATTTTACACTATCTTTTAACCAAGCCATTTTTATTATTGTTATTTTTTTGATAATATTAGGGAATTTTCGCAATTGATTTTGAGATATTCTGTAGCATGTTGGGTCTAGTGGTTGGTTAAGCCTGCTAAGTATAGGCAGTTTCGGTTTAACATATGTTAACTGCAGATAGCTCTCGACTGCGATGCCGACATATTTTAAGAAGTTAATTGTTTATGCAATGTTTCAACACTCTTGTGAACCAGAAGACTATGGTGTCAGTCTGGCCGCGTAAGCCTGAGAATAATTAAGAAAAGAAAGTGAAATACATGTCCAGTTCCAAGAAAAAAAAAACGTTTTTTGTTACATTTTGTTTAAATTCACTCCTAATAATTAAATTTCGTCAATGTTCCAAAATATTATTATTTTTTGGTAACTTTCTTTTTTATCAAAATCAGAGACAAAAGATAAACTCACTTTTAATAAAATAATATTTTATACCGTACTGACAACTCTACTTCGTGTAGGCTACGTTTATTCTTAATATGCAATACTTCTTAAATCATTTCATCAACTATATATTTATAAAATGTTACTAAAAATCGTCAACCAAAAAAAGAATTATTCTATTTCCAATAGCAAGTTTCATTATTTAAATTCTGTATAAAAATTTAATTTTGTTAATTTATTGTTCTTTACCAAAAACCATCTTGGTAAAAACCATCTATTGTTCTTTACCATTAAAAGATCTTTAATTCCCTCTAAAACTCCAGGTATGTTGTTCTCTTCCTATCCGTGTATCACATACAGAATGGAAGTATGTTTATAACTAAAAATTTGAAAAAAAGTTGAAAGCGTCCTCTTCAGTGGCTTTTTTTATAAAAAAAGTCTGAAAACGCCTAAAAGTAATTCTGGCTGATCTAGAAATATATCTAAGTTTTCTCTTTCTATTTACAATTGGTAAACAATTTTCAGAGGTGAGATTTGTTATCAACCAAATCCACTCAAATGGCTCTCAATTAAGGATTAACCATTCAAGCGTGGTGGCAAGCTCGTTACACCGGTTCAGTATATGACAAGCTTGGAGCTCGTAGCACATCTGGATATATCCAACGTTTTTACACCTACAAGTTTTTGTGGTGACCATGTATAGTTTTATTACACTGCGATACAACAGATGTATTGCAATTAATTCTGACTAACTTGTTAAGCTGCACTTGTGTTGCAAAATCATGATGTCATTAGATTATGTTATCGGCTGCAAGTGGTTCTGTTATCAGTACATTACAAGTGTGTTTTTGCAACAACGGTATTTACTCTGACTTCTGTCGGTCTTTTTTTCCAGCACTAGAATTACAAGCCACTACAGGATGTCGGTTATTGGTTTGGTTAGAATTTCCAATATGAGCATCCTTGTGCTGAAATTCAGTTCAGAATTCTAGAGGTACTCGTGATTGTTTTGTACGTTCTAGAGGTACTCGTGATTGGTTTGTACGCTGTAAAGGTACTCGTAAGTTTTTTGTACGTTCTAGAGGTACTCGTGATTGTTTTGTACGTTATAGAGGTACTCGTGATTGGTTTGTACGCTGTCAAGGTACTCGTAAGTTTTTTGTACGTTCTAGAGGTACTCGTGATTGTTTTTGTTTTGTACGTTCTAGAGGTACTCGTGATTGTTGTATACGCTCTAGAGGTACTCGTGATTGGTTTGTACGCTGTAAAGGTACTCGTAAGTTTTTTTGTACGTTCTAGAGGTACTCGTGATTGTTTTGTACGGTCGTGTTAAGGTAGTACCTAAACAGTAAATTACTACTTCCTCTCGTGGAGGGAACTTTCCAACTAGTCAGTATCAGGTTATGCTACAGTGAAAACTAAAGGTGCAAGATCGAAGCACGTACCTATATTACACAATCGAATCATACTAATTTGTCACTATCCAAAATGTATAGTTAAAATTTGTTTACTGACCCATTGTGTATAAAAAATGAAAAATCTTGGACTAATCCTGATATTTAGGTGGTATTTATATCTTCTCTTGCTAAAATAATTCACGTCACTTCTTTAGTTACGTGGTGTATATGGCGAGATCACTTTCTCGACGAGAACAACAAACATGCAGTCTCTTGTCCACTTTAAACTTACATTTAGTAGCGAAATAAAGAAAAGATTTATTAGATTTTGCTAGTTTTAAGTCAATATACTTCAGACTCGATCTCTTATGCTGTTGATATAATGCAAACTCCATCGAGTCTCCACAGCGATGCCGACGTGTACCGATATTAATGTGTTACCAATGAGTTGACAACAGTGTGAACCGTAACATTCAAAGATAAGTTACTGTCTACGACACCTGCCTTTTAAGCATAGTACATGAGACGTTATTCGATTTTGCTCAGATGCTATCTTCACTAGGACGTTGTCAATTTAATCTTGACAGTTTTTTTACTGAGCCAACATATTTCAATTTGAATTCGTAGCTGGATATTATTTCCGGTCGTATTAAACTTCAATAAAATTGTAAAAATTTAATATTTAAGTTGTTACAGCCTTTACAATTTTCTTTCGTTCATCTCAGGTTTAGTTCCCTTATTATTGAACTAAGTTAGATATTCAGTTATTGTTCAATTTGTTTCAGTAGGACTTACTTGGCTTATTGCTGTCATTATCGAGTTATCATGGATTTGTTTTATGTACGGTGGATTTTTCACTACGTTGTAACCAATCCATTATCAGTTTGTGTACAATTGTAAAATGTCCTTATTATGTACAATGGATTTGTCTATATTTTGCCTATAATCGATTTGTTTTTTTTCTGTAACATCATTAGCTGTCGTAATTAGCTGTTGAGTTAGAGAAGGCTATCCAATCTTGGTACTAGTGAAACTCATATCTGTCTTCCTGTTTATCTATCTGTACGCACGATATTTCGGAAACGAACCATACATACCGGTAAATAAGGTGCCTGATGACAAACGAGAGCGGCGGCAGTGGTAACACAGCTTTACACCCATACCAGAAGTACGGATGTTAACGACAGAAGAGGGCGGCCACCGCGGTAATTGTTCCCTCAGTCAATTTATGGCTGTACACGGCTGTGGGAAAGGGGAGTTGCACCACACATACCAGAAGTACGGAGGTTGACGACAAAAGAGGTCGGCGACCGCGGTAGTTGTGCGCTCTGCAGTGTAACCGTGACTGTACACGGCTGTGGGAAAGGGGAGTTGCACCACACGTACCAGTAAGTACGAAGTTGACAACAAAAGAGGGCGGCCACCGCGGTAACTGTTCCCTCTACAGTGTAACCGTGACTGTACACGGCTGTGGGAAAGGGGAGTTGCACCACACATACCAGTAAGTACGGAGGTTGACGACAAAAGAGGGCGGCGACCGCGGTAACAGTGCCCTCTACTATGTAACCATGGCTGTACACGGCTGTGGGAAAGAGGAGTTGCACCACACGTACCAGTAAGTACGAAGTTGACAACAAAAGAGGGCGGCCACCGCGGTAACTGTTCCCTCTACAGTGTAACCGTGACTGTACACGGCTGTGGGAAAGGGGAGTTGCACCACACGTACCAGTAAGTACGAAGTTGACAACAAAAGAGGGCGGCCACCGTGGTAACTGTTCCCTCTACAGTGTAACAGTGACTGTACACGGCTGTGGGAAAGGGGAGTTGCACCACACATACCAGTAAGTACGGAGGTTGACGACAAAAGAGGGCGGCGACCGCGGTAACAGTTCCCTCTACAGTGTAACCATGGCTGTACACGGCTGTGGGAAAGGGGAGTTGCACCACACATACCAGTAAGTACGGAGGTTGAGGACAAAAGAGGGCGGCGACCGCGGTAACAGTTCCCTCTACAGTGTAACCATGGCTGTACACGGCTGTGGGAAAGGGGAGTTGCACCACACATACCAGTAAGTACGGAGGTTGACGACAAAAGAGGGCGGCGACCGCGGTAACAGTGCCCTCTACAGTGTAACCATGGCTGTACACGGCTGTGGGAAAGGGGAGTTGCACCACACATACCAGTAAGTACGGAGGTTGACGACAAAAGAGGGCGGCGACCGCGGTAACAGTGCCCTCTACAGTGTAACCATGGCTGTACACGGCTGTGGGAAAGGGGAGTTGCACCACACATACCAGTAAGTACGGAGGTTGACGACAAAAGAGGGCGGCGACCGCGGTAACAGTGCCCTCTACAGTGTAACCATGGCTGTACACGGCTGTGGGAAAGGGGAGTTGCACCACACATACCAGTAAGTACGGAGGTTGACGACAAAAGAGGGCGGCGACCGCGGTAACAGTGCCCTCTACAGTGTAACCATGGCTGTACACGGCTGTGGGAAAGGGGAGTTGCACCACACATACCAGTAAGTACGGAGGTTGACGACAAAAGAGGGTGGCGACCGCGGTAACAGTGCCCTCTACAGTGTAACCATGGCTGTACACGGCTGTGGGAAAGGGGAGTTGCACCACACATACCAGTAAGTACGGAGGTTGACGACAAAAGAGGGCGGCGACCGCGGTAACAGTGCCCTCTACAGTGTAACCATGGCTGTACACGGCTGTGGGAAAGGGGAGTTGCACCACACATACCAGTAAGTACGGAGGTTGACGACAAAAGAGGGCGGCGACCGCGGTAACAGTTCCCTCTACAGTGTAACCATGGCTGTACACGGCTGTGGGAAAGGGGAGTTGCACCACACATACCAGTAAGTACGGAGGTTGACGACAAAAGAGGGCGGCGACCGCGGTAACAGTGCCCTCTACAGTGTAACCATGGCTGTACACGGCTGTGGGAAAGGGGAGTTGCACCACACATACCAGTAAGTACGGAGGTTGACGACAAAAGAGGGCGGCGACCGCGGTAACAGTGCCCTCTACAGTGTAACCATGGCTGTACACGGCTGTGGGAAAGGGGAGTTGCACCACACATACCAGTAAGTACGGAGGTTGGCGACAAAAGAGGGCGGCGACCGCGGTAGTTGTGCCCTGCTTGGATGCTGTTACATAAAGCCTCCGTCCCACACGCCTGTAACTGGTTCTGGCCGCCACTAACACTTGGGCAACAACACACTCATTCCTTATTGACGTTTTCAATTCGTGAATATTTCTTATTGATTCTTTTCATTTTTAATATTTCAGAGAATTGAAATGTGACAGTTTTATAGTATGGTGTAAAAATATCTCCCATGTCGTTGTAAAGATGGTTACTGGTTAGAAAATCAGTAGACGACTGTAGATGAAACGTGTTAGGACTACTGAATCATAAATATGAGAGATGTGTTTAGGAATGCTTCAATTCTAGTATGCTGTTTTTTGTGTGTGTTACATATAATGGTTTAAACAAATTAAAATTCTATTTATGTATAGAAAATAAACGGAAACGCGACAAGAGGTTGTTAAATCACACGGCAATGGATAGTAAAACGTTACTTGTACACACAAAGTATTGCCTGCTTAGATATACTATAGAATAAGTAGTTGTTTGAAAACTCGTTATTGCCAAAAAATTATTTGTCTGTACGACACTTCTGACTCTTATCTGTGGGACGGATGGACCAACTTCGTCAGAGTCCTACTGCTCTGGCCGTCCATCTCAGTCCACTTATTACAGTTTTTTTGGCTTGGAAATAGCGAAATAGACGTATAATAGTGTCAATAGATCAATGTTTGCAAATATGAGAATTCATTCTTCCTTATGCCTACGATTATACTTCCTGAAGGAGCTGGTTCTGGTGCATATACGAGTATTTTTGAGGTGGCCTCTATTGAAGAATAAATAATTTGGTTAGCCTTCTTCAAGATGGTCAGTGACATCTCGTTAGCTGCAGTTGTGGATCTGCCTTTGAGCAGTCAATTGTTGGTTTGTGATTGGTCCATTTTCCAAGGTGGAAGTGTAGTCCTTGAAATGTTTTTTTGGACGTTCTTGGAAAAGGTATTGGAGGTATAATTTTCCTGTAGCTATTTTGTGTCCGTGACTGATCCTTTTTATATTATTACAATATAAGTTTCACAATTTAGCTGTACAGGAATTTTCCTGCTACAAAAGAATTTTATTTATTTATTTATTATTATTTTTTTTCTTGATATTTATCTGTCAGTGGTCAAACAACACACAAAACCAAATATACATACGTTTTTACATCACAACCTTAGATTTTACAATCAATTAATTTAATGTGGACCTAACGTTTTCTCGTTGGCTGAGCTTTGCCGAAGCCTATCACTCGTAAGGCTGGTCAATTTCTGTTTTGTCTGTCCGTACGGTACCTCGAAGACGAACTATAGATTTTTAATTTTTGATACGACCTCAGCGAAACCTGTTATGCCGACACATGGTGTGGCGTACATCTACCTTGTAAGTGTGTTGTCCACAATTATACACAACTCGAGTCCACTTGCGTCTGCAAAATGATGCAAAGAAATAAAAACTGCACTATCCAATAACAAACGTTGATTTTCATGTGACAGGCGGTATTACCTCTGTTTTAAGGCATTATCCTAGGCTTATCCAAACACTGGTATGGGCATACTTACCCGCGGCTTCGCACGCGATTTCCTGCCGAGTAACATATTCATCAGAACTGAAACTCAACAAATTATGTTAGTATCAATATCAGTAATGTGAAACAAATACAAACAACGAATTTTCCAACAATATTCGTAAGTGTTTTAATTAAAAAAAGAATAATGGTCTTATATTTAAATCGTCTGGATGTATAAATTTCAAAATTAACTGATGTGTGATTTCAACAGTGGTTAAATCAAAATTAGATTCACGATTTGTTTTTACGAAGGAAAACAGTATTTTCTCAGTAATTTTCTATCATTCAAGAAATTCTTACACTACGCATGGACATCTGCAATCTGATCTCTTCTAACGGTGGATAACTAATCTCACATATTACACTCTAGGTTAAAATAAATCATCCGAGAGCGTTGTGGCACGCCTATATTAGGGACTATAACAAATATGTTGCGTGTCAATCGATGCACACTATCTCTAAACTATGCACTCAATAAAAAGAAACCGTACTAAATAATGCATGTCGCAATTGGTCTGCACTGATCGACCAACCACTGAAAACTGAATTGCTGAGCTATCACGTTGTACAGTAAGATAAGATAAGACTCGCGTTTATACAATATGTGTTTATTTCTGGAAATGAGTACAGTACCAATTTGTATGAAGAAAAGGTTAATGTAGGAATGACTCAATAATATTACTGTACCCGACTCCGGCAAGAAGCGTTTATGTTGGCAGCAATTTGCATAAACAATCTCCGTAAGCGATTGGCGGATCTCGTAAGCGCAGGGAAATCTGTCTGGCGGTGGGCAACCGTTTAGGTCGCTCGCTCGTAAAACGCGCTTGGTATGTTTATAACGCCGTTACTGCTGTGTTACTGTACTTTATACAAGCCACTTAACTTGTAAGATTCAGTTACGGGTATAATTAAAGAGTTAAAATCCTAGTTAATATCATTTCTCAAGTTACACTTGAATGACAGTTTTAATAAGCGAGATTATGTTCATAACGCTGTGACTAGTTATTATGGTTATGTTTGTAATTAAATGTTCCTCTGTAGGTAAATATAGCCTCATTAGAAACCCCTCCCCCACCCCACAACGTTCTGTTTATATCCAACTAGCTGTTCCCCGCGGCTTCGCACGCTTTTTGTGAGCTTTGCTCGTGTATGAGCACTTCTGGTTCAAGTGAATTATATTGTCAACGCCGATGTAGAGTTTACCTTGTTGACACTTTGAAGAAAATCTGCCAACGTGTATGTTTATAGCCATTGTACACGTACATGTACTTAATAATAAAATGGCTTAACACTCAAGCTTGAAGTTCAGCAAGAAATGTGTTTTAAAGGCAAATACGCATCAAAACTTAGCGCCTTCACGTAGTGTTTGGCTATTTAATATACACAACTATCTCGTAATTGTAGTTTAAAATGTGCAGGCGCTTTGATAACTTATATATTTTGCAGCACCTCCTGGTGGTGAGTTACATCAATGGGCATAGCATATAAACCTTCTACGTGGAAAAATACATATACATAAAAATTTGCATAATGATCTGTCAAATAGTTTCTGAGTCGATGAAGGACAAACACACAAACATTAATTTTTATATATATAGAAGACACCTGGAATTGAGAATGGTCCTTCCTATACTGATGGGTTAATGTTCTCCTCCTGTAGAACCCGACGTACTGGTAGGAGAGCTTGAACTGTATACTGATGGGTTAATGTTCTCCTCCTGTAGAACCCGACGTACTGTAAGAGAGCTTGAACTGTATACTGATGGGTTAATGTTCTCCTCCTGTAGAACCCGACGTGATGTAGAAGAGCTTGAACTGTATACTGATGGGTTAATGTTCTCCTCCTGTAGAACCCGACGTGATGTAGAAGAGCTTGAACTGTATACTGATGGGTTAATGTTCTCCTCCTGTAGAACCCGACGTACTGTAGGAGAGCTTGAACTGTATACTGATAGGTTAATGTTCTCCTCCTGTAGAACCCGACGTGCTGTAGGAGAGCTTGAATTGTATACTGTTGGGTTAATGTTCTCCTCCTGTAGAACCCGACGTGCTGTAGGAGAGCTTGAACTGTATACTGATGGGTAATGTTCTCCTCCTGTAGAACCCGACGTACTGTAGGAGAGCTTGAACTGTATACTGATGGGTTAATGTTCTCCTCCTGTAGAACCCGACGTGATGTAGAAGAGCTTGAACTGTATACTGATGGGTTAATGTTCTCCTCCTGTAGAACCCGACGTGATGTAGAAGAGCATGAACTGTATACTGATGGGTTAATGTTCTCCTCCTGTAGAACCCGACGTACTGTAGGACAGCTTGAACTGTATACTGATAGGTTAATGTTCTCCTCCTGTAGAACCCGACGTGCTGTAGGAGAGCTTGAATTGTATACTGATGGGTTAATGTTCTCCTCCTGTAGAACCCGACGTGCTGTAGGAGAGCTTGAACTGTATACTGATGGGTTAATGTTCTCCTCCTGTAGAACCCGACGTGCTGTAGGAGAGCTTGAACTGTATACTAATGGGTTAATGTTATCCTCCTGTAGAACCCGACGTGCTGTAGGAGTGCTTGAACTGTATACTGATGGGTTAATGTTCTCCTCCTGTAGAACCCTAGGAGAGCTTGAACTGTATACTGATGGGTTAATGTTCTCCTCCTGTAGAACACGACGTACTGTAGGAGAGCTTGAACTGTATCCTGATGTGTTAATGTTCTCCTCCTGTAGAACCCGAGGTACTGTAGGAGAGCTTGAACTGTATGGAAGGTTTCTCAAACGTTTCCAGTGCTGTGACGTCAAACGAAGTTCATTTTACAATTCTCGGCTAACGAATGGGTATTCCTCGGTAACTACTGAATACCTCAACAAAGGCTGGGAATAATCTGTCCTAAAACAATAGTTTGCGTAGGTCAATTATCCAACGACTGCCGATTAAATTTGGCATTCCGTAATTTCATATGAGTATAAATACTTTTTCCCCGGGGAAATGCGCTATGAAATCATGATCATATAGGTATTAATTTTGGGTCAAGCGATATAAGAAAGGCGAGTATCTTTGGCATCTAAAACAACTAGCAGTTACCAGCGGCTTCGCACGCAATTTTATAGGCTTTGCACATGTATGACTACTTTCGATTGAATGATTATAAACACCAATGTTGAGTTTGCCTTGGTGTCACGATCAAGAAAAATATGTCAATAAGTGTACATTTATGGCCATTGTAATTTACTACAATCTTAGTACTTTTTATGCCAAAGTTAATTTTTTTTTTGTTTCTTCGATTTTATATATAATTATAATATTATAATATATAATTTACTAGAACGTTTTATTTTCTTATTTTGATGTTTTCTTACCCTGTGCTCAACAGCATTTGCAGTAAATGATTAAATAAGAAGTGTTGTTACTATCAAGCTTGAAAATAGTGATTCAATTTATTTTAAATATGGTTGTGCTGTTAAAACTATTTAACACAGAACAGTTGGTTACACTTAATAGGCTCTTTCGATTAATTATATGTTTTTTGTAATACAGTATATGTATTTCTCATGTGACCATTGGGGCGCAGCCTGGAGAGATTTTCTGTTTAAGAATGTACCTATATGTTTTCCAGAGACACTAGCTCGGCGAACACACAAACATACACCGCTGTATTTTTATATAATAGTACAGATAGTCTTCCTCAATTTGTAAACCTATTCAAATTTTGACAGGTGCGCTTTTGCGTTTCCAGCTAAGTGCTCATACTAATGTATTATCTATTCATGTTATAATGGACTGCTGCAGGGCGAGTGAACTTTGTACTTTGAGGTATCTCCTCAGCCTAACGACATTATACCCTACAATACCCTACATTATACCCCGATCGTGGTTGATACCTCACTTCGTCCTTGCCGGTGTTTCAGCGCAAATCTAAATTATCACTCCTGAATCACGTGACAAGTCGAGGATGAAGGCGGTACGGATAACAGAGATTGTGTGTCAGGTTATATCAACACACGGGGATCGATATGTCAAACTCGGATCTGATGCACACACTCCACGAGTTATTTATTTACTTTCTATGCGAGGTATTCAGATACAGTAGTGTTTGTGTTCTGCCGTTTCTTGTTTGTTAAGTGCAGTGCGTCCAGGACTTCAAAGGGTGATTATTTGTTACGATGGCGTGGTGCACTTATTTAGTATTCCCCACACGTTCTTCGCCGAGGTACTTAAAAATCCGGGTCTTTTTTGTTTAAGGGCTAGCACCTTACAAACATACTATACCTTACTGACAGTGCATTTAATCGTTTTTTTGGTGTTATTAGTTCGTAGGGCAGTAGTCCAGGTACTACTTCTTGTATAAACTCGTCTTATCTTATCAGTGATAAACGCGCGCCGCTTATCTTTTGCCTGTAATGAAGCCTGCGTGAGTTATACTTAGTTTTTCTTGTTCAGTATGGCGTGGTGAGTTGATCTGGGCTTGGACTTTGCAAGCTCGAGTTAATTTTTCTCTAAAAGAGCAAGCAGCGCAAAGCGCTGCGCAGCGGGCAAGCATCGCGTGATCTGAGTTTTGAATAGGCAAGCTAGGGTCTTTTGTGCTAGCCCTTAAAAGAAAAAGACCCAAAAATCCACTTAGACCACACTTTCTCACTTCGTCGCTAAATTTTCCGTACTGCCGCAGGCGAATTACACCAGATGGAAATTAAACCTGGCATCATTGTTTTTAATACGCTCTGAAAGCTATCCATTCAATTGTGTATGTATGTTCATTCCGCCAGCAGAACGCAAAGTTACTGACACTAAATGTGTTTCTTCTTAATAACAGATAAAAGAACCACTTCATACAAACAAGAATGTAAAAAACAAATATTATTAAGCAGCAGAATTGGGAAGAAACCCCCAACGCTGTCAAGATTGTAAGGCAGTCGATGTAATGAAGAGCTCAGGTTTGCATCGACACAAACGGGAGAAATGTTGAACATTTGCTGTAGGCCTAATAATATTTTTTTACATTCTTGTTCACATTGTGTGGTTATTTTATGTGTTATCGCGAAGGAAATGAAGTTTTGCCTACAAAGAAGCGTTTCACATATTCCCAACTTTTTAGGAAACGAAACATTTGCGACCCCATGTGTATTGGACAAAAATGTTTGTATTCACATCCTCTATCAACTATGACAAATTGGGCACTTTTATCGGAATCACCCTGTATGACACTTACTTCTAATGTAATGATGGAGGGTTTCGTTAATGTTCAGATGTTATTGCTTTGTTACTTGGTTACTGAGATGACAGAATTCAGTCGAGATATTCCTTCATGTCCTCGTACAGATGTGTGTAATGTAGTAGAGTGCTTAGACATAATTACCGATGATAGTGGCGGATGAATGTGTATCCCTAATATTCTTTGGCGCATCTGCAAAACTTTGGGTGCCAAGAAGCGCTTAATAGATAAGAGTACTTGAAAATAAGACAAATATGTTATAATTAGCGTTGATAATGGTGCAAGGTGTGTGTATTTTAGTATTCTAGTAGTATAAATAGACTATGAAAAAACTAATTGTGCTGTCGATGCGTTAGGTTCATTTTTTCACGTTGTAATAATTTTTCTTTTTTTAGGTAAGTGCCGATTCCGTTGTTGTCACATAGCGTTCAATTACTTGCACTCCCGAGGCAACACTTTAATTGACTAAGGTAAGAAAGAAAACAAGTCATTGCAGACGACGTAATGGGCTAGTTTGATAAGAATTTAATTGGCGCACAATACTGGATAGATTACCGACTCACACGTACCACTTCGACCTAATTTGTAGGCACACATTCGCAGTTTATGATAAAATAAGAATAATAAACAGATTTTTATTCAGGTATTTTCCAACGAGTTTCGAGTTTCCCCGCTAACAAAAATC
Source organism: Homalodisca vitripennis (assembly GCF_021130785.1). Taxonomy (NCBI): domain Eukaryota; kingdom Metazoa; phylum Arthropoda; class Insecta; order Hemiptera; family Cicadellidae; genus Homalodisca; species Homalodisca vitripennis. Next base: position 220,981,159 of record NC_060208.1, on the reverse strand, counting down.
GCCTCACCAAATAAACTAAAATTTTTCATAGAAGAGCTTTTTGATGTGCTGTAGTTAAGTTCTAACGAACTTTTAAGTAACTCTGAGAATATCGATGACATAGCAAGCTCACTTCTCACTTGATGGATCGGATCAATGTGTCAAGATAACAGACGTCATTAAAAATATGTCGCACAGTGTCAAACAAAATTCTATCGCTGCACCTCTCCTATTTCTGGACTATATCGGTACATTGAATTCAGTGCTGCAACATTGAAAACTATTTCAATATTCAGACGACATGACTTTGTGTTTTAACAGCAAATCAACACAGGGATTGGAAATCGCTTCGTAAACATAAATGATTGCTTGCAGAATGCAAAATGAGAACAAACTGGTCTAAATCAAACTTCAAACATTTTTGCTTTTGTCAACCTTCAACGGGTCTGGCCAGATGTTCTTTATGGATGATGTGTCTTTGGAACAGACTTCAAAGTTCCACACTGTTTTTTATATTTTTTTTTATATAAAGCACTAAATGGAGCGATATATAATGGATAGAGTTTCTGCTAGAGTTACCTCTGGTATCTATGCACTACGTAACCTAGATAAGTTCTGTTCCATGGAAATTTTTAGAATGGCCTATTATGGCCTAATCCATTCTCATTTTGCGTATGAAATAAGACTTTGAGCGAGTTGTGCATAAACCAAAATGGGGTCTTCAAGAAGGGTCAGTAGATCGAGTCGAGTAGATAAATTATTATAATAGATATTCGAGTAGAGAATCCTTTAAGGAGTTGGGATTACTGACTTTGTTCTGTCTCTATTATGTTTGTGGTGACTGTGTAGCTTTTGGACACATGAGGTCGACTTATTACCTCAGGGATAAGGATAAGTTATATTGTAGGGCATTATCGATTTGCACTGCACGTGTGTGTTGTTCTAATACACAAAGCACCGCCACTTGGTGACACACAATCCCCAGTGGACGTTATCTGTACTGTGACATCCGTGTCAGTGTCATTATCGAAGTAGGTTCTCGGTATTGGGTCAGGTGCACATTACTTTGTTCGGGTACAAAACATTTCGCGATTACATTTCATTAGATATATCAGCCTGAAAGAACAACATATTGGATTTTTCTTTTGTTCAGTTTTAGTTGTAAATTATTTTTTTTATGCAATATCGTTAAGCTGCTTAAATGTTCGTTTTACGTTTAAATTGAAATTGTTTTAAATATGTCGGTATTGTATATTTTATAATGCAGAAGCATGACTTTTTTAACAAATGTCTTGGAGGTTTTTATTAAAACTTGATTGTCAAAGAAATTTGATATCTTAGTATTAAAATCGTCTGTTTACCAATGAATTTGTGCTACAAAATTGTATAACTCTGTATGAATTTACAGATAATGACAGTAGGAAATTTAAGCCATTTTCTAATAAACCCCAAATAAAAAACGGCCCAAGAAAAATACTATTTTTACAGTATAAATATGAGGCACAGCTTCAGGAATTGGCTTGGATTTTTTTATTAACTTATTCATTTTATTTTTGACATAGAATAATGCTTATGGTATATTATTTTTTCCTGTATAATACAAGGAAATTATTATTATTTTATATTCGTCTCCCTAATGAAATTAATTTTTAATAAACAACAAACTTATCAATCTAAAGCTATGAAGCTGAATTTAACTAAAAAAATATATATTTTTCAGTACCACCTGAGAAGAAATATATAGTGAGCTGCGTTAGTTTTGCTAGAGTACGAAATAAAAATTGTGTTGCGTAGCTAATAATATAACACAAAACACAACAGGTAGACTCCGCGCTTCGCTACTCTCGACTGATGGTTGTATTGACGTGTTGTGTATTTAGACAGTACATTGACTCATGACGAGGAGACACCACAACACGTGTGTCTCATACATCACTAATTTCAAATGATGGCCGAATTGAGGTGTTGTACAAGTAGACACTATATTATTGTCTCACGAGGAGGAGACACCACAACAGATGTGACTCATACCTCGCTAGTATCGACTGATTAGCTCGTCGTGGTGGCGTCTGCGGTATCGAGCCACCGTCTGTGCCTGGAGGCCTTGAAAAGCGATGCTTTCTTTGGAAAACGGCCTTAATGATAAAAACCAACAACTTACCGTGTTAATATACGTCTTTTCTTCAGTAAGTCAATTATTTCGTTTTAATTTTTTGCCAACATGGTTACTATTAACCCAAATACTAACATTTTATAATTCATTATCAGTAAAATTAAATACGTTACCCGTGATAAAGAATCGGGCCAATCGTTTTCTGAGGCCCTAATAGTCCAACCAAGTAATGGATAAACATAGAAAAAATTTCAATAGACGCTTTTTAAGGTGTTTTTGTATTCTTTATTGAACATATTCTTAGAGAACAGTACAGTCGTCAGATTTTCTTTTGTTACAGCAGGTTAGAAAGTTCTGTTTAAAAATTCATTTATTGTGTAGAATGGATGGTCTTGAAGCAAGAGTTTTAGTTTGTGTCCAAACTGCAGTCGGTCTCTCATCTTCAGTTCTAGTGGGAGGGCGTTCCACAGCTTTGCTCCGACATACGTTGGCTTCTTCTCCGTGGACGCTAGGCGGTGAGCTCTATTAGAAACCATTGCTGAATAACATCCAAAATAAGACAAAATCGATCCATGGGGAAGAACACACCCAATAGACCATTTCAAAATGGCTATTTCCCAATTTGGATGTACTAGGTCAATGTATACTTATTATGGGAATATATAGTTCTAATTCGACTCAAACAAGGTTACTTGTTTCGACAATTAAGGTACTTTTACTATTTTTTGTAGATTATATATACGTGAACCATTATGCATGTTTTGACAGAATCGCCGTGTTACGATTAGCTTTGCTCGATGGGAATTGCGAAGTACTGGAAATGCAATTCAAAACACTTTCTTCTGTTAGGTCAGTTGGAGATATGTAAACACCGCCTGTAGACATTTTGAGCGATTTAAGTCACTTCTAATTTAGTCTTGCTGCAGCTTCTATTAGGTGCAGATCGGTATCACAATCCTAGAATTCCATTGGATGTCTCACGTGGCGTGGCAGCTAGATACCTGACATTTGTTATCTGCTTTTGTTTTTCCAATCTATATTTTAAAATTATTAACCTTACTGGTCAACAAGATTTCACTTCATGTATTTACCGTCGTAGACACAAATTTAACTCACTTGGAGATATACCTCAATTTTAGGGAAGAATTGCTTGTCGTTTTCCATCTAAACAGTATTCGTATAGAATACTTTTTCCAGTATTAAAAGTAGCACTGTACAATTTGGAGTAGACTCATTCAGCATCAACAAGATCGCCAAAGTAATCATCCTACCGGAACCTTATTTACTAATTCAGCGGCGTTCAGGGCATTTTTAATAGTTTTTGCAACACGTCAGTCCTGAATCTTATATTTTTTCATAATTATGTTTTTGGCATTGCAAAATAACCAATGATTATCACTGATCCCTAATAGGGAACTGAAGCTTTACTTCGACAGTTTTTCGCGGAATATCTTCTCGAAGCTGTATTTCGACAAACAGTTTTCCTTGGTGTATCCTCGTGAAGCTGTATTTCGACAGTTTTCCTCGATGTATCCTCTCGAAGCTTTACTTCGACAAACAGTTTTCCACGGTGTATCCTCTCGAAGCTTTACTTCGACAAACAGTTTTCCACGGTGTATCCTCTCGAAGCTTTACTTCGACAAACAGTTTTCTTGGTGTATCCTTTTGAAGCTGTATTTCGACAAACAGTTTTCCTTGGTGTATATTCTCGAACCTTTACTTCGACAAACAGTTTTCTTGGTGTATCCTATTGAAGCTGTATTTCGACAAACAGTTTTCTTGGTGTATCCTTTTGAAGCTGTATTTCGACAAACAGTTTTCTTGGTTTATCCTTTTGAAGCTGTATTTCGACAAACAGTTTTCCTTGGTGTATATTCTCGAACCTTTACTTCGACAAACAGTTTTCTTGGTGTATCCTATTGAAGCTGTATTTCGACAAACAGTTTTCCTTGGTGTATCCTATTGAAGCTGTATTTCGACAAACAGTTTTCTTGGTGTATCCTTTTGAAGCTGTATTTCGACAAACAGTTTTCCTTGGTGTATATTCTCGAACCTTTACTTCGACAAACAGTTTCCCACGGTGTATCCTCTCGAAGCTTTACTTTCGACATACTTTTTGTAAATAAACGATTGGTTTGTTACATACAACATAGAGGAAACGGTTACCCGCAAACTTACACACATGTAAACTGCAGCAACATACTTGTGTCGCTTGTTTTGATATATGCTCTAATATGGTTCTGTAAGAAACAAGAAGAATCCGGTTGTTTGTGAAGTTCCAGTGGACGGAGTCCTGTGAATCATTCAGTGGGACTTGTTGTTTACCTTGAAAGGAGTTGACACCGACACGTCTACTGCCGCCCTGCTATCTCTGGCACAGCGCGGGTGAATTTAATTAGTGCCGGTTTTATCCATTTATCATTAACCCACTTCACTTGCTACTGTTCGTCTCACACATTCCATACTTACTTTTCACATTTCTCAATATTGTTCGCATTTCACACAATCATACTTTCTGTTCATGAAAAAACTTAAATTATAACTTCAAGTACAATTTAATACTTATTATAATTAGTATAGTAGTAAAAAATGTTGACAATTTTAAATATCAAAACCTAAAGTGATCATTTATTATCCCACTTCACTTTGTGATGGTTTCAATCAAATTTGACCTACTGTCTTGTTACACATTCTATACTTACTTTTCACATTTCTCAATATTGTTCACATTTCACACAATCATACTTCCTGTTCATGAAAAAACTCAAATTATAATTTAAAGTATAATTGTATACTTATTATAATTAGTATAGTTGTAAATATATTGACAATTTCAAATATCCAAATGTAAAGTACTGTATTGCTATATCACGTAAATTAATTTGTTGTTTAATCTAATACTGGGCTCAATGTCTGTAGGTTAGCTGAAATTACTAAATACTATAGAGATAACTCTTTTTACAAGTGAACACTATTAACAGAACACCCTTTGCTTTGCTGCGCTAAATAAATCAAGTATATTTACATATTTTGATAATATATTAAATTTTCATTTAAAAAGATGTTGAGTCCCTTGACATTAATAATATACACTATTTGTATAATTTCAACAGCCACAGGTAGAGTTTATGTGTAGTTTGAAGCAATAAATCAAAACCTTGTGTTACTTGTAATATTCTAAAAGAAAACTCGCTATACTATACTATATTGTCACATAAAATACAAGTTGAGCTTACAATTAACCTGAAATCAAATTCACCATTAGTTAAGAGCCTGTAGTACTTAGTGTACATTGTACATAAATCAGTTTAAGATCGGTTAGCTATTCTTAAAGTTTGTTTTGCAATCAGGTGAGAAATATAAAAAAAAGTGGTGTCGATAGAGGTTTTAGCGTATCAATAAACAAAATACTAAAAAAACTCATGTAATTCTTTGCTTAGAGTTGTTTTGATATTTCGCAAATGAATGCCAAACAATCGTTAACCATTCCACTAGTTTTTGGTTATTTTGTAATAATAATAATAATCTTTATTGCGTCAACAGTCACAAGATCACATGCATGGGTCAGGTAGATTCATCATTATATACATTTTGCATTGATTCTACAGTATTGCAGTATAGCTATTCAATTGTATTACAGAACTGTGGTTTTTATTTAATTCTTGTATTTTCAATAGTTTTCAATAATTTTTATCACAACAACTCGGCATGAACTATTTGACACATTTGAACGCCTTTGACACCAGGTTGTGTTTTAATCGAGATTTGAATTGTTTAGAGATGTTTAATAATTTAATTGATGGGTACCGCTAACGATCTAGCGATGTCCATTTTGTTTTTTTGTTTCTTTATTTGTTTTTTTATATATATTTCACACATTAATGTCAAACAAAGGCACTGACTTTGTAGTTTGAATGTTTAGCGTGTGGATGACAAACAAAGGAGTGTAATATGTTAGAAAGTATATTTTGAAACGTGTGGTGCCAGCTTGACACGGCTGCGGACACAGTCGTGTGGTGCGGAGGAAGTGGTACGGCCTCGTCTACTGCAAGGTCGCCCTGGCCTGGCAGTCTCGCCTCGCCTCGCCCTCCCATGTCGGCCTGTCTGGACCTGCATCGTACCGTACATATACATACACTCGTGCTATGTAGAGTGGCAACTACTGGAAGAAATTCGGGTTTGTTGGCAACATTTAGCTCCCTTTTTGCAAGTTCCGTCAATCGTCGGTTATTTTCAAGATGTCGACACTGGAGAAACAGCAGATTGTTATGAGAAATAATTGACGACCTAGGAGATTTTGGGTAAGGCCAGCTTTATGAAGGCAGATTAGTGTACAGCAAAAGCTTCTGTTTTAGGAAAGAACCTAGGTGATTTTGGGTAGGGTCTTCTAGTAAAGACAGATCAATGTAGAGCAGCAGTTTGTGTTATAGGAAAGAAGAGACGACCTAGGTGATTTTGGATAGGTTTTCTTTTGAAGGCAGACCAGTGTACAGCAAAAAGCTTGTGTTAGAGGAAAGAACCTAGGTGATTTTGGGTAAGGCCTTCTCTTGAAGGCAGATCAGTGTACAGCAGCAGCTTGTGTTATAGGAAAGAAGAGAGAACCTAGCTGATTTTGGGTAGGTTTTATCTTGAAGGCAGACCAGTGTAAAGCAAGAGCTTGTGTTTTAAGGAAAGATGAGACGACCTAGGAGAGTGGTTAAGGCCTTTTCTTGAAGGCAGATCAGTGTACAGCAGCAGCTTGTGTTACAAGACAAAAGAGAGAATCTAGGAGATTTTGGGTAAGGCCTTCTCTTGAAGGCAGATCATTGTAGAGCTGTAGCTTGTGTTATAGGAAAGAAGAGAGAATCTAGGAGATTTTAGGTAAGGCCTTCTCTTGAAGGCAGATCAGTGTACAGCAGCAGCTTATGTTACAAGAAAGAAGAGAGAACCTAGGAGATTTTGGGTAAGGCCTTCTTTTGAAGGCAGATCAGTGTACAGCAGCAGCTTGTGTTAAAAGAAAGAGGAGATAACCTAAGAGATTTTGGGTAAGATCTTTTACCAGAACCCGATACTAATCCATTATCAGGAGAGCTGAGGTGTAGCAGCAGCGTTTTTTGTTTAAATCAGGGTTACTTGGATTCTACAGGACTTGTTTCTCAAAGCACAGCTCGATCAAATTTTGCACTTGCTCTCGAGAAAACTTACAATCGTCCAAAATGTTCTCCATAGTCAATAACAATCCAAATAACATTTAAATACTTGAAACCGTAATTAATTTTAAAATACACCAGTACCAGTCGTGGCACGAGACTTGAGTCATTATATTGAACTCCGGCACCGACCACGTGGCCGGAACATATTCGTTACTCATGACGACCGTCAACATTGTTGAGAACTACTGTGTAAAAGTGGCTGTTGAATACTGACGTTGTAATACAGTAACCAGAGTGCATCTGTAAAACAAGGAATCGTCAATATTAAAGAATTGTATAACTGCAGGAATTGGAATATAAGGTTTCTTGGACCTCATACAATCTGATTAAAACCAGTAGAAACAATGTCTCATATGCATCTTTGCTCCTCTTGAAAAGAGACAAATGTTTTTAAGCAGCTAATGTAATTATTTACTTCCGTGTTATTGCTTAGTAGCAACTGTGAGGTGTTGACATCGATGACAGACGGCAGTCAATAGCTGCCCACTTGACCTCCAACCGTCTCACTGTGGGAGAGGTCAGTTGTACAATTGATTGAAGTGGGTGGGATACGTATGCAACGGTGTGCAGAGGTGCTATGCGACTTTCTCCTCCCCTGCAACCTTACGATTACCGTAGCTACTCTGTATTTGGCCAACTCCTGCTGGGCTTTGGGACCGTGTAGTTATTAATTCATTTGAATACTTGAAACGTCAATTAATTTTAAAATACACAAGTACTTGTTGTGACACCAGACTCGAGTCGTACTGAACACCGGCAACGACCACGTGGCTGGAAAAGGGGAAGGGGAACTATTGCCAACTTATTATTCCAGTCAACGTTGTTGCCAACAAAATGCTCTATTAATTAGTAAAAGTCGTAAACATTTGTTGATTAACACGTTCACGACGTCAGTGTTTTTTCCGGAATTTTGTATTTGCCGTATAACTTTTTATAATGATGGCAAAAACCGTAACCGTTTTTTTTATGTCAAACGTGTGAGTATAACGAGAAAGGTATGTAGGCTTCGCAGTTTTGAATAAAAACAATTATTTCATTGTTTCAATTTTTCTCCGTGCACCCCCAAGGAGTACATAAAAAAATTTAATTTAACTTACAAGTTAAGCAATAGTGCGCCCGAAGGGGTACACTATAGCGTGAGATATTTATTTAAGCGTGCGTTCAAATTTAACAAACCACCAAGACAGGCAAACAATAAAAAAATAAATAATGAAATGCATAGCAACGTGTACCCTACTTTACAAAAGCCCGGTGTGCACCCGATCGGGTACATGACGGCAGTTGTGAAAGATCGCGTGAAAAGATAAAGTGGAAGATAGGTATACAGTAGTCGGAGTGGCAAATCCTGGATTCAACTTGTGTTGCACGCTGAATGTTACTAACTGTAGTTTAGATAAGACACGCAACTAAATACTTTTGGTGACTGCACCAACTAGTTGGAGGTATAGTCGGAGTGGCAAGCTTTCACGTGCTGATAAGAGCAGCAAATCCTGGATTCAACTTGTGTTGCACGCTGAATGTTACTAACTGTAGTTTAGATAAGACACGCAACTAAATACTTTTGGTGACTGTACCAACTAGTTGGAGGTATAGTCGGAGTGGCAAGCTTTCACGTGCTGATAAGAGCAGCAAATCCTGGATTCAACTTGTGTTGCACGCTGAATGTTACTAACTGTAGTTTAGATAAGACACGCAAATAAATACTTTTGATGACTGCACCAACTAGTTGGAGATATAGTCGGAGTGGCAAGCTTTCACCTGCCGATAAGATCAGCTAATACTAATCGCTATTGGGTAATATTTTGAAGTTATACTATTAAGCTGAGTGATTTTTACATGTACTACAAATACACCAACTAAAAAAAGATTCAAATAGAAAATATTTTATTCAGTACTGTACGAATAATCAACCCCTGCAGCGAGAGTTCCATATCTTTTCTTGCTACTTAGGTGTGGATTACTTATGTAATTATTAATCTTCAAAAATAAATAAATAAATACAAGGCGTGTTTGTATTTTAAAACATATTTCGTAAAAGACGGAGTTTGCTTGGGTAACGTATTCTAACGTAAATGTTTGGCAATATAATTATACATTCTGTTCTGAGTTGCAAACTTTAAATTATGTTTAAAATCAAATTAACAAAGTTTCAGTATAAGAAAAATATTTTAGCAATTTTAAGGCGTGGAGTTGTTTTATGCAAATAAAATTATTTGTTGCAAAATGTTTTATAAAAGAGGTATAGCATTAACGATTGTTGAAGTGTAATAGAATATTCAAATTGCTGTATGTAAGCTCCAAAGTGTAGGTTTGTTGTTTTAATGTGGGACAACTCTGGCTAGTACGAATTAATAGATAATTAATAAATAACCATCGCTTAATGTGTAAAACTTTTTTCACACATGCCATAGGTTGACTTTTCTATCACCTCATTCACACAGTTGATCCATTCTGTTGAAAACCAACAACTGATTGAACCGTTCGTTTCGACCCGTCGAATCCCACCTCTAATTAACCCTTATCGGACTAGTGGTGGATGAAGTGAGTGTACCACATTCTGAGTTAATAATCTACGGACTGATGTGTTCACATGGTGTTACACCACCACGCTGTTACAGATTAATGAGCCTGGTGTAACGTTTTCACAATTGTTTGGTTTTTTTTTCTTTCTTTTCAATCCATGTCCGTTCTAGGACTATTGTGCCTAGAACGGATTACAGATTGCCCAAAGTCAAGCTCTTTATTGCAAATACATGGGTAAAACATGTATGGCATGCATTAGTTAAATTAAAATTCAATTTTATCATCCACTCTACATCGAAATCAACATTCAAACATACAATATTTTATTCAAACAGTTTTTTTTCATTCGCCAATTTTTTCCCACCTCCAGCGCCGGATTGATAACCCGATTGGCTGGTCTCCCAGTTTTATACAAACAAACTGAACTTCCCATTCCGTATTTTTTCATTTTCATGACAAGAATATCAATATCCAAAACATCCAAATGCTTTCCTCATATCAAGGTGTCCAGATAAATCAATCGCTGTGTTGGTACCCCTACCCGGGACGAAATCGAATTGATCGGGAGAAAATATCAACCTCTCATCCAAATATTTTATCAATTTAATTTTGTCTATGGTTTCAAAAATCTTTGCGTACGGTACTTATCAATGAAACTGGCCTATATTATGCTTAGGCGTTACTATCCCCTGTCTTGTACACTGGTACAATAGTGGCTATCTTCAAATTTTGTGGTATATTGCTTTGATGACCGTTTATAAATAGTATAAAAAACTGGTGCAAGTACATGTAAATGTTCTTTTCTGTAAACAGTTGTAATACTAATTCCATCAATACAGCTACGTTTGTATTCTATTTTATTAATTATGTTTATGACGGCAGTAAAATTATTTCAAATCGTTCAAAAATATTTCATATTGATGTTGTTGCTCTTCTTGAAAAAATCCTTGCCAAAGTCATTAAATCTTCACTCATATATATGTATCATTGCTGTAATATTGATTTGAAACAATTTACAATTATATATACATTACCTTTCACATCCGTTTATCTACCTTCAATTTCAGTCTTTTCCCAAGCACTTGTTTTTCTTACCATTTCTTTTACCACATTCCAGTGCTGTTTAGAGTCACATTCCCTCTGATCAATTAAATTAGAATTATAGTTAACTTTTTCATGTTTAATTTGTCTTTTTACTAACTGTTTGTAACTTTTTCATGGTGTCGTTTTTCCTTCTCATTTTTAAAAGCTTCAGTGTTACGATTAATTAATTTTATTAAATACTTGCTTACTCATTCATAGCGCTTTCTGTTCTTACTGTTTAGTTTTTTTTAATGTACAAGAGGCGTTATAATATCTGCTGTAAATGTCATAAAATTCAGAAACGGACTGATCGGCAACTTATTTGAAATGAACACTAATCTGGTAACCTTAGTTGAGTAGTATATAATTTTTTATCCAATACTTTAAAAATCAATGAATGGTTTCCATTACTCGACATCCAGACAATTCAATGCTTTTACCATAGTAATCAGTTATAACTAATTCTACAACATTTCATGTTACATTTAAACCTCAGGAGTTGTAAAGCAGTACATGGTCCAGATATTAGGCTGAATTATGTACAACTCTAGTAGGAAAATTGATGCAATTTAAACAATTTTAAGAAAATACTTTGTTTAAACATTCATTACCAGAAGCATACGTTTTGTAGTACATTTATTCATGTCTCTTGCAATAATTAATTATGGGATCATTCTTCATATCTAAAATATTTTCAAAATCGTAATTACATTATTTACAAGTAAGTTTACATTGTTTATACATGCCAAATAATGACAGATTAAAAGTAAGATTGTTGTGAGTTATCTGAAAGACGATGTTGATGAGCTCAGTGGTCGGCAGTAAGATAAATCTGTGTATTGATTATCAGAGTCCACGTAGATAAGAACTCGGCAGGCTTGATTATCTGGCCTCGGCTGGAACATCATGTTGTAACCTGGTATAAAATCTCTGTCCTCTTCCTCACTCAAATTCCATACTTCAGTCAATACAACGATTTTGTAATTATTAAGTGTTTTCACCACAATTCAGCGATTGTTATACTGTGCCAGTGTATTGTATAACTTGGAGCGGTGTGTAATTAGGATCGACCGTAATGCCGAGACATTTGTTGAGACAACACAACGGGGCTGTAGGAAAGGTCAAGTCAGGAGATGTGGATTGTGTAACGCCGACCCGAGCTCCGCTGGAGGTGGGACACTACCCGCAGCGGATATTATCATACAATATGTGGTTTTAGTTTCACAGTTTGTTATACTGTGCCAGTGTGTTGTATAACTCGGAGCGGTGTGTAATTAGGATCGACCGTAATGCCGAGACATTTGTTGAGACAACACAACGGGGCTGTAGGAAAGGTCAAGTCAGGAGATGTGGATTGTGTAACGCCGGCCCGAGCTCCGCTGGAGGTGGGACACTACCCGCAGCGGATATTTTCATACAATATATGGTTGTAGTTTCACAGTTTGTTATACTGTGTCAGTGTATTGTATAACTCGGAGCGGTGTGTAATTAGGATCGACCGTAATGCCGAGACATTTGTTGAGACAACACAACGGGGCTGTAGGAAAGGTCAAGTCAGGAGATGTGGATTGTGTAACGCCGGCCCGAGCTCCGCTGGAGGTGGGACACTACCCGCAGCGGATATTATCATACAATATGTGGATGTAGTTTCACAGTTTGTTATACTGTGTCAGTGTATTGTATAACTCGGAGCGGTGTGTAATTAGGATCGACCGTAATGCCGAGACATTTGTTGAGACAACACAACGGGGCTGTAGGAAAGGTCAAGTCAGGAAAACTCCGCTGGAGTCTGTGGATACATGTAGTAGCGCGTTGTGTACGGTGATCGATTGTTGACAAGCAAGTGTTCTTTGTTATACTGTGTCAGTGTATTGTATAACTCGGAGCGGTGTGTAATTAGGACCGACCGTAATGCCGAACATTTGTTGAGACAACACAACGGGGCTGTAGGAAAGGTCAAGTCAGGAGATGTGGATTGTGTAACGCCGGCCCGAAGCTCCGCTGGAGGTGGGACACTACCCGCAGCGGATATTATCATACAATTGTGGATGTAGTTTCACAGTTTGTTATACTGGTGTCAGTGTATTGTATAACTGTGTCAGTGTATTGTATAACTCGGAGCGGCGTGTAGTATAGGATCGACCGTAATGCACGAGACATTTGTTGAGGACAACACAACGGGGCTGTAGGAAGGTTCAAGTCAGGAGATGTGGATTGTGTAACGCCGGCCCGAGCTCCGCTGGAGGTGGGACACTACCCGCAGCGGATATTGTCATACAATATGTGGTTGTAGTTTCACAGTTTGTTATACTGTGTCAGTGTATTGTATAACTCGGAGCGGTGTGTAATTAGGATCGACCGTAATGCCGAGACATTTGTTGAGACAACACAACGGGGCTGTAGGAAAGGTCAAGTCAGGAGATGTGGATTGTGTAACGCCGGCCCGAGCTCCGCTGGAGGTGGGACACTACCCGCAGCGGATATTATCATACAATATGTGGTTGTAGTTTCACAGAGAGAGAGAGAGAGACTGCTGCTATACTTTGTCGCTATTTTACAACGCCTCCATGTAGAGTATAGGACAGATTGATTCTACTTGTGCGGTGTTTACATTGTAATAGATACTAAGTAATGTAATATCATCAATGGTGAATGGAAAAGTAATCGTACATATCGGCCAGTATCCCTTTCCACATAGTGCAATAACCTACAACTTGTGTTCACCTCTGTTTTGCATTTTGTAATTCCAGACCTCACTATACCGATAGTATATTTGACAGTTACATTAATCTGTTATGGTTTGCAATTTACTAGAACTGCTAGATGTTAACATGGCGTAGCACATGTATTAACGAATCGCCTAATATTTAGTAATGGTGGGCCACAGTTCTGGCCGAGGCTATTTGTAGATCTAAATGTATTGCCGGTTAGGAGCACTTAGTATTAGAACACACGTACAACCATACAATACTCTTTAACTGAACTATAGTTGTAACATAACCTTCACGAAATTCGGCATTAATAAGAGAACGGCAAAATCTGAAGGCGCGTTTTCACCAAATTTGACAAAAGATCTTTTGTAGAAAACTATAAGTTGCTGTTCTAAAATTTAGAACAAGTGAAAACTTTTTGCTAATGGATTGGCGCGAAAGGTTTAGGCAGTAGGCTAGTATCGAGGATGTAGGACGAAGAAGACATAATTATTGCAGCGGCTGCCTGTGTCATCATAGTCAGCCACTGTACGAAAGGTCCTCCAGGACAATGGGTGAGACCCTCACTGGAGGGCTAGGAACAGGTACAGTGGCAGTGACGTCATCTTCGAGAAGATGACGTCTTTCCGTTGAGTGGTGAGCTGAGGTGTGACGGGAGTGTCAAAAAATTTTCTGGGAATGAAGTGACTTTGAATAGGCGTATTTGATTTCAATGATCGGACAATAAGTCAAGAAACGTGACTTACGCAAGAAAGCTGTGACTGTCCAAGAAGAGCTAGCAGTTACATTACGTTTTTTGGCTATTGGTGATTCATACACAAGTCTCGGTTATTTTTTTTTTAATCTCAACATTAACCATTTCGCTGTTTGTATTTAGAAGTGTTGAAAGATAATATTAAGGTATGTCAATAAACATTGCTCGTATATTCAGTAGTTATTCAAGCCGAGTTGCTAACTGAACGTATGTAATATTTTATACATAAGAAACTGTCACTAATTCTATATTACTTTTCTACAAGCTGCTTGCGCAAAGCAGGCAGCAACAAATCTTCCGCTTTTAGTTGTCAACATTCTTTGACCTTTACCGACACTCCGCGTGAAACCAAAATCTATTGGAAGACTTTGGTGCAAACACAGCTTTACATTGTTCCTGAAGACCATAAATAATATAACATTTCTTTCGCGATCTAGCCATTGTGACAGTGAGCGATGGACACTATCAATACCTATTGTGACTATTGGAAGCTGATATTTTTACTTTTTACTTTTAGGAACTGTATACATAAAAAAGACCGCTCCTAGTTTAGAGAGTGAACTGTGGACAACATCAATACCTTGGCCTCCCTTCTCATTTTTCATTCTACAATGTTTGTTTTTCAATATAAAAATCTTTTTCCACATTTAAATCATGATCATAACACACTGCACAAACAATTACCTAATTTGAGACCATTTCAGACTCAACCTTTTCAAAAACTCATTTTTTACTTTGGTTCTAAACTCTACAATTTACTTCCAAATGTAATAAAAATTCAAACAAATGTAAACAGTTTCAAAAATCAATTAAAGGCTTACTTGATCGGGAAGGCTTTCTACAGTCTCCAAGAGGCTCTCGTGATATCCATGTCTTGATTAGACCGATTTTTTTTTCTTTTGTAGGAGTAATTTTAATATAATACAAGAATTTATTGTGTTTTACCTTTAGATTGTATGCTCTATTGTAAACAGTTGTTCTGTCGCTTTTCTATAATTACTTTTAATATTGATGTTTTGACTTGCACAGAAAACCTTTGTGTTCTATTGTGCGAATAAATTATTTTTATTCTTAATACGTATTATGACTATTAGATGCTGGTATTTTAATTATATACATTTAGAAAACTATTTACGGTTTGCGGTTAAAAACATACACATTTGATTTTTAATTCTCATTTTCCTCTCGCATAGTTTTGACGTTTGAGCTTCTAGATAGCACATTTCCCCCGCTGTGTTCCACTATCGGCGTAACGTAGCCACTATGAGCTTTACCAGGAGACGTTATTTGATTTACAAACGTATTTACTATTAAATCTTATTAAATTTAAGTCGTGTTAAGTGATTGTTTGTAAATAATTTTGTTTGTAAGTCTAAACGGAGATATAAAGAAGCTAAAATTCAAATTGTAACTCCCGTAAGATATGCACTACGAGTTACTATGTGGTTTACGTCCTGGGTCCAAAGCACTGGACAAAAGCACATATATAACTGCAGCTGGTTGGTTCTACGATAACTCGTGCCCCTCTAGTTGAGTGTGTACGGCCCTGTACTCTGTGTGGAACCATCGACCTTGCCGTGTCTATAGGTGCTGTTCCGGGCCAAGTGCAATGATCCTTGCTGCGGCCTGCGACGTTCTCCTTTCAATGGCTTCATCGATCAGTCCGCTCCGCCGAGAAACGTCCTACTCACTAGCTTTAATAATACTCGCTGTGGGAAAACATATTTTGTTATAACACTCATCTTTTTTTAACTAATAATAATAATCTTAAGTAATAATATCTAACCGTATACCGAAGATAATAATCTTAAGTAATAAACTCTAACCGTGATTCGAAGATAATAATCTTAAGTAATAATATCTAACCGTATACCGAAGATAATAATCTTAAGTAATAAACTCTAACCGTGATTCGAAGATAATAATCTTAAGTAATAATATCTAACCGTATACCGAAGATAATAATCTTAAGTAATAAACTCTAACCGTGATTCGAAGATAATAATCTTAAGTAATAATATCTAACCGTATACCGAAGATAATAATCTTAAGTAATAAACTCTAACCGTGATTCGAAGATAATAATCTTAAGTAATAATATCTAACCGTATACCGAAGAACAGATAGATGGGAAGTAACAATTACATTTTACCTGATTTAAAAATAACTTCATGGCGCAAAAAGAACTTCAGGTATAATGATACCTGGAAGTAAAGGAAGTCGTTTTAAGTTGCACTTAAAATACATTCGTGCTTCATTTCACCAATGTTGTTAGTTATAGTTATAGTAATCTTGATGTTTCAAGGTAGTGTAGCCATTGTAACTAACTCTTACCGTCTTCAAGTTAAACTGAGCACTGTACAGCAATTACCATGATTACATTAGGGTATGGTTATGAAACCTTTGTAATTAGGTTGTGTAGTTACTGTTAGTGTTACCGTCTCCCAAGTCAAGCTGTGTACTATATAACAATTACCCATGATTACATTAGGGTATGGTTATGAAACCTTTGTAATTAGGTTGTGTAGTTACTGTTAGTGTTACCGTCTCCTAAGTTAAACTGAGCACTATACAACAATTACCCATGATTACATTATGGTATGGTTATGAAACCTTTGTAATTAGGTTGTGTAGTTACTGTTAGTGTTACCGTCTCCTAAGTTAAACTGAGCACTATACAACAATTACCCATGATTACATTATGGTATGGTTATGAAACCTTTGTAATTAGGTTGTGTAGTTACTGTTAGTGTTACCGTCTCCTAAGTTAAACTGAGCACTATACAACAATTACCCATGATTACATTAGGGTATGGTTATGAAACCTTTGTAATTAGGTTGTGTAGTTACTGTTAGTGTTACCGTCTCCTAAGTTAAACTGAGCACTATACAACAATTACCCATGATTACATTATGGTATGGTTATGAAACCTTTGTAATTAGGTTGTGTAGTTACTGTTAGTGTTACCGTCTCCTAAGTTAAACTGAGCACTATACAACAATTACCCATGATTACATTAGGGTATGGTTATGAAACCTTTGTAATTAGGTTGTGTAGTTATTGTTAGTGTTACCGTCTCCAAGTCAAACTGTGTACTATACAATTACTCATGATTACGTTAGAGCATGGTTATGAGGCCGTTGTAATTAGGTTTTATATTCATTGTTTATGTTACCGTCTTCAAATCAAGCTGCATACTACGTAGAAGTTACTCATGATTAAATTAGGATATAGTTACGAGACCGTTGTAATTAGGTTATATAATCATTGTTAGTGTTACCGTCTTCAAATCAAGCTTAATATTAGGGTATGAGGCCATTGCAATTAGGTTGTGAAGTCATTGTGTTGCGTAATGTATAATTACTCATTATTACATTAGGGTATGGTTATGAGACCGTTGTAATTAGGTGATATGATGAATTATTAAGTGCAATTACGTTTGTTCTCAACACAGTTAAAAAACTACTACAATTCGAGTGCATCCAAATAAGTTATTACACATAAGTACAAAAAACATAAGTGTATATAAGCACGGAAATCGTGCACTTATTCGGGAATCATGTTCGTAAACATTTACGTATAAAATATAAACGTTATATTTTTTAGAAGTTCAATATCGTGATATTCAGGACAGTGTTGTGAGGTTTTCTCGTGTGCGAGTGTCCACGAGTTGACCAGGTACTGCTAGGGAAGGAGGGTCTGTGAGTCATCTGTGGGCAGCGACCTTGGAGCCCACTCTGTCGGCCGCTCACAATACCTTTTATGTCGTCCCACCTGCCCGTGAGCCCACGGCATCTGGGGCTCTCATCGACACACGTCCACTGAAGTGTTATTGCAGAACACCAAATTGTAAACTTGCTAACAATTACAAGTACGGTGACCTGCGAGCGAGGTACCGGTGAGCGCGTGAGGTTCAGTCTTATCACAAATCAAATCAGCAGTGCCATGAGTAGTTCCATACCGAGCCTCCAGGTAGCAGCACCAAGTGAAGCAATGTCCTTTCCTACAAATGGCAACGATTTCAAAGTGAAAAGCTCATTTGTATTAAAAGAAATGCCAGAAATTGTATGTATAGACTTTTTAAGAATTGTTATAATAAATATTTTTGAAATTGTTAAACAATTGTATGTGAGTGTTATATTTTGAAAAGGGAACATAGAAACTTCAGGTTTACGGTTCGATCCGAATCGTATTTCACGGCAAAGTAAGGTGTTTCTCTCAAGGGGACGCGGGGCACACTGCAATAAGGGAAGTGCAATCCATACTACTGCTCTAAAAATAAATCCCACTGTTTATGCTTTATTCTGTGAAACATGAAAACTGTGAGAAAAACAACGTAATGGAAGGTATAAAGTGTTTTGTAACAATGAAACTTTGTATTTTCTGAAAATCCGAGATTTATTGAACCCTTCCAATACTGTAGGTGTATTATTATTAGATTGTACTTTTGTTGGCTTTATGTAATATAAAAATTGTTCACAACTTTCGCATAATTCGAACAAATAATTACGTAAGTAAACGTTATGTATTGTTGTAATAATACATTTTCGTATATATTTCCATTATTCGAAAAGACTATGAAACATTTTTAAAAACCTCACAACATTTTCGGGGAATTTTTCAATTTTCTTGAGATAAGTACGAAATATTTTATGTTTAAACCGTGTATTTTATTGTATAAATCTCTAATCGGGGGGGGGATTAGAAAAACGCACACAGGGAAAACCAGAAAAACACAAATGTAAGGGCGGGGAAAACCATTTAAGTTAGTGTGTCTTCTCATTGGTCAATTCGCACAAATCACAAGAGTACAAATCACAAGAGTTACAAATCAAAAGATTATAAATGGGGTCAATCAATGAGATAAATTGCGTAAAATCTTTGTAATAAACTCCTTTATAATTTTATGGATCTAAATTTTTTTTTAATATCCTAGAATATGAAGATAATCTTTAAAGAGTCGTCAAGAAGGTATTTTATGCTGTGGGGTTGGCAACAGTTTGAAAATGGAGCCTGAGGTAATTCCTTTCTCTCACAAAGGGCATCTTATCAGTTTATCGATCTACTCTTCTTGATAACGTGAGTTTTAATCTTGGTGGATAGCAGTAGGTTCCTTTTGTTAGATAATATCCTACTAAGGGTTACTTTAAGTAGTATTGTTAAGTGTTTAATATATAAGTGGATAATGAAAGAGACATGTTTTAGTGTTAAAACTATTATTTACTTGTAGAACAAGTTCATATTTCTAGGCCTATTTCTATTTAAACGAAATATTCGTTTACTGTATTCCTTTAGATGAAAACTTAATATCATAATGGCATGTTTCATTGTTTCTTATAATTTGGATTATAGTTTATGCTTTTTCAAATTATTCGTAAAATATTCTCGTCTTCATTTCATTAGTTATAAAATACGTTTTCAAAATAAAACTATGTATAGGTTTCATATTAAATCATGTATCTGTGTTATAATTTATGTTTGCTAAAAACTGTATACGATACATTTTTAAGAAAATATGTCAACGGGCGGCCAGTGACAGATTATGTTATATTTTATTTATTTTTCTACGTATCATACATTATCAAATTAGTTTATTATATAGAATATATATTCATTACAAATATTACAATTCATTATAGAGCCTAGTTTTTAGCTTGTTTTTTTTTGGTTTTAACTAAACATTTGCGTTTGTATGATATTTTTATTTATTTATTTTTTTTTGTTTACACGTAAACATTGTATATTTGTAGCTTTGGTTAAATATAGGCTATTGTTATTTTCTAACAGGGTATAGTTTTCAAAATATAAAAATAATTGTTCTGAATTTTACACTTATACTAAGGTATAAAATATACTACCTTATTTAGCGTACTTAAAAAAATTAACTTATACGTTTTTTTATAAAACATGTTGCAGAAATTAAAATTGTTGTTTCTACTGAAACATTAATTACATCTTTTTCTGCATAACGTTCTACACATTTTAGCTGTTTAGAATGTTTTTCAACATTCTTACTGCAAAAAGTGGCCGAAGTACACAAATTATGTTAAAATAATACCTGGTTCTCATTTTTCTCATGACAACACATAGTAAAATAAAACATTTATAAGTTATAGTAACAGTTTTTAAAACTACATTTCATGAGAAAAAATAACGTGATACAACCATTCAACAGTACAACCAGTAATCCCTCAATCTTTCTTTTTTACGCCAATCACACCGGATGAGATAGAAAAAAGCATCATATCAATGAAAACCAAAAAGTCTTCGGGGGTTGATGAAATGTCCGCTTGGTTGTTGAAGCAATGTTACGGTTGTTTTCTGAATCAAATGTGTATTCTGTTCAATGAATCAATTTGCAGGTGATGTTTTCCCAAATTGTTTCAAGATAGCTAAAGTTGTGCCAGTTTTTAAGAAAGGTGATCGGGAATGTGCGGACAACTACAGACCGGTGTCTCTCTTGCCTACTTTATCTAAGGTGCTGGAGAGACTCATTTGTTCTCGTTTGACTGCCTTTTTACAGCGCCACAATGTACTGGTCCCAAATCAGTTTGGATTTAGACAGAATCATTCAACAGCTGACGCAGTGATTTCTCTTGTTGACCAAATTATTGACCACCTAGAAAAACGCCAGGCAGCCTTAGGAATCTTTTGCGACCATTCAAAGGCGTTCGATCGTGTAGAACATAGCATATTGTGTTCTAAGCTGGAAGGTTATGGAGTTAGAGGGGTAGCTCTTTCATGGCTACAATCGTATTTGTCTCACAGGCAGCAGTTCGTTCAAGTTGGGTTTTCGAAATCAGGTTTGATTGAGAACAAGCATGGGGTGCCGCAGGGTTCCATTCTAGGCCCATTACTTTTTATCCTCTACATTAACGATATTCATGTGTGCAGGGGGGACGCCAATTTGGTACTCTACGCGGATGATGCTACGGTTCTTCTCGGTGGCTCAGATAGTGACGTGGACCTACGAGCATCTTCTTCCCTCGTAAATATTGACAGTTGGCTCTCGAAAAATAACCTAATGTTGAATGCTAAGAAAACCACATTTATTCAGTTTCTTACAAAAAATAAGCAACACTCTGATTTATTGATTAACATAAATGAAACTTCATTAGAACCATCTAAATCTACGTGTTTCCTGGATGTAACCATCGATAGTAGATTGCAGTGGTCTACTCATGTATCTGGGTTGTGTGGTAAACTGAGTCAAGTGTGTTTTGCATTACGAAATCTGAGTACTTTTATGGACAGAGATGGGTTGGTGACTGCTTACCACGGGTGTTTCGCTTCGTTGTTGGCGTATGGGATTGAGGTCTGGGGTGGAGCCTCTCCTGCAGAACATGCATTTTTGGTCCAAAAGAGCTGTACGGATCATATGCAGGGTCCCAAATCTTCATTCATGCCGTGGTTTATTTAGGAATCTCAACATTCTAACAATGACATCCTTTTACATTTTTAGAGTTGTCATGTATGTGAGGAAGCATCTGTGTCAGATTCCGTCAGTGGGAAGCACTCATGCCTACCCGACGAGGCACGGCACTTTGCTTCGTACTCCCTCACATCGATTGTCCCTGCACGAGACTAGAATGATGCACGTGGGTGTAATTTTTTATAATGCTCTCTCTCAAAATTTGAAGGAGGTTTGTGAACTGACAATTTTAAAAGGAACCTGAGGAGATACTTAATAGTAAAGGAAGTTTATAGTGTAAATGAATTCCTCTCTGACATTGGCTTTTAAATTTTAATCTAAATAATTCTTTTTGTGTGCTTATTTCTTTCTTTTGACTACTATTCAATTTGTTTTTGTTGACAGCACTTTTATACTTAAGTTTAGATTTATACTATATTGACGATTGCGATGTACTTCTGTGTACCTTATGCAATAAAAAGAATTGAATTTGAATTTGAACAAATTCTAAACGGGATTAGTATTTTTTACGAAATGTTTAAAAAAAGCCTTGCAACATACACAAAAACAGGACTTCTTAGAGATTGCTAGGTTTGATAAGGAATGTATAACAATCATACAACATTTGAACTATACTATTTTTCCCATAGAACGCGCCATCACAATTTGAAAGTTTATATTGGAAATATAGTGTTAATTTCTTCAGGTAGTAATCTTTGTATTGAAATATTGAGCAACTTACATTACTTTTTACGCTCACCCTGCTGTTCTTGTTGTCCAAAAACAGGAATTTTTTAGGAAACTGTGATAGATCAATTTGGAGTAATAGTTTGTATATTTCATAACTTGAAATAATTGTGTAATTAAGCGAGTATTGCCTTACTAGTTTATTACACCACATAGTCTGTCTGCTGCCGTTCCGTGGCACAAGAAAGCTACCTACAGGACAGGCGCAGAGTAAGGTCGCGCGTGTGTTCAGCCAACCTGAGAATGTAGACCTACCACACGGTCATTGTTAATTTATTACTCTCCGGATTACTGTACTGGAAATGTGCAGTACGATGCATTGTTATGTGTAGTAAATACGATTTTTACGGAAGCGTCATGTTGAAACCTACTGTATCGTGGCAAAATATTGATGTTTAGAGAACGACATGCTTACATCTTATATAGTTAACACAACTTAAAGACTCATAAAGATGCACAAATGGATTTATTCAAATAAACTAAATATTAAATCAACTAAAGAACGTAAAGACTCGATTCGAAGGACGCGAAGAATTGTTCAATATATTGGGCCAAGGATGTTGGGACAATCAGATTAGGTAAAGACTGGGGGTGTGTTGACTGCAGCGCTCTTCCCTCCTCATTCACCACGCATAACCTCCCCCTATCCCCCGGCCAGCCATCGTGACCTACACAACACTACTTCTGACCCAGTTCATCGTGGTACTGTACATATACTGTTCGATATGTTGGGCCAAGGATGTTGGGACAATCAGATTAGGTAAAGGCTGGGGGTGTGTAGACTGCAGCGCTCTTCCCTCCTCATTCACCACCCGTACCCTCCCCCTACCCCACCTGCCAGCCATCGTGACCTACACAACACTACTTCTGACCCAGTTCATCGTGGTACTGTACAGATACTGTTCGATATGTTGGGACAATCAGATTAGGTAAAGACTGGGGGTGTGTAGACTGCAGCGCTCTTCCCTCCTCATTCACCACCCATAACCTCCCCTCCCCCATCCCCGGGCCAGCCATCGTGACCTACACAACACTACTTCTGACCCAGTTCATCGTGGTACTGTACAGATACTGTTCGATATATTGGGCCAAGGATGTTTGAACAAACAGATTAGGTAAAGACTGGGGGTGTGTAGACTGCAGCGCTCTTCCCTCCTCATTCACCACCCTTACCCTCCCCCTATCCCCCGGCCAATAATCGTGACCTACACAACACTACTTCTGACCCAGTTAATCGTGGTACTGTACAGATACTGTTCGGTATATTGGGCTTTAAGGATGTTTAGGAGAGTATTAGTAGATATTAAATGAAAGTGCTAAGGAATAGTACCGATCCAAAATGTCCCTGGCCATCAGTGCGGGTTTCTGTGGAGCCACCTCGCATTTTTGGTAAAAAAAAAAAAAAAAAAAAAAATTAAATTTTAGCTCATATCACGTGGCGGTCAGTTGGTTCAACGACCTGACGTCGGAAAAGTGGCCTACTCGGGGGGTCAACTGGCCTGCACAAAATTCTGTAACATAGTTAAATAAAAATAAAACTAGTATAAATATAAATATAACGAAACCAAAATAATGCCCAGCTTACAGAATATTTAATTCGGAGGATGATATAAAAGACATTGGACGCCACAATTGTAACACAAAGAAAACTAATGTAATACTCCATGTCTAACTAATAATGACACAATATCTGACCTTTTCATTCAAACACAATCATAGCACACAATACACATATTGTCCGCAGGTAAAACTAATACACTTGTAGAAAGTAACTCCATTGTTGTAACCAAACTCAAGGGGACACGAATTCAAAGTGGCTAATGGCGGCGACGAAAACACAAAGAACACCGTTATTTTTTTTTAAAAAAACCACTACGTAGTAAAGTCTGACGAAAAAGTACGAGAGCACCTACGAAAAAAGAGAAAATCAAACTTCACCATAGAGGTAAAGGCAAAAATAAAAGCAAAGAGGAAAACCCAAATATCTTAAATTGTCCTCATATACAAGTTGGCAGCCCTTCTCTGACCTCCAAAAGTCCTTGTACTTTTTCGCCTGAATGGTGTACCCCGATTAACCCCTCCACCAATGCTTACCTCTCTTTAGCTTGTCGCCTCCCCCACCCAGAAATCCCGATTCCCCTACATTGATGAATATTTTAGACATAACCTAAAATTAGCAACATATTAACAGTTATTGTGCAATTATGGATTGCGACAGCTTAAACATTCTTTCTGGAAATAAAAACGTACTATTTTAAGAAATTCATAAAATTGGTTTGAGATCGTTATAGCACAGACTATAGATACTAGTATAGAACATAAATATCTATAGTCAGTGGTTGTGACTAAACATTTTTCATGCTTACCAATCTTTTTCTTGTTTTTTTTCTCACGTCACTGTTTTTTTTACATATCTTTATTTTACACGGTTAATTTTCCAATAGGTTTCTTTAGAAATGGCCGAGAAAATGTGAAAAATGTATCAAATATCAAAACTAAGTTCAATGCAATAACCCTGGATTTTGTTTAATATCCATGAGAGAGATCTATGTTATCAACTTATGTAACAATCTATAGGTATAACATATCTTTCTTGCATTCAATCGTTATAATATTGTAACATTCACTTCATCACACTCTGTTTTTAAAGCATAACTGTTGTTCACTAACACAACTACCCGAGCTGTGTCGCATCGCTTAACAAAACAGCGATCAGTCATCAGTAGCAATATAGTAAATGGCAAATCAATATGAGCCGATTGTGTATCATAGGTTCTCGCTACCAGTTTTCATTACGCCAACGATCGCTGTTGAAAGTTGCAGCAGTTTTCATTATTGGCTGAGCGTTAGCGAAACATATCACTCGAGGAGCTGGAACAATTTCATTTCTGTTTGTTTATACGCAAGATATCGCGAAAACTTAAACTTAAAAATTTGCGTGAAGCTTTTCATTTCTATGTAAGGAACAATGTTAACATTCACTGAAAACATTCTGGATTTTATAATTAGGTGTTTCACCGATTTTTATACTCGGCTCACACATTCAATAACTGTATACGTGGGTGTGCTTGTAAATTTTCTTCTGAACGCGAAATCGGTCGAAATATATGAGCTATTTAGATAATACTCGGGCCATGTATGTACCTATAGTATATAAAACAATATCTCCTTATGGGCAAGGTACAGAAGCGTATGTAGGAAGTGTTAAACAATGTGTTTTTACAACTCACAAAACAAAAAATAAGGTTACTATTTAAATGTTATTAATTAGTAATTTAAAATAGAGATAGTTAAGAGTAAGAAAGCAAGTGATTCAAAATCTGATAGACAGCTCACAGTCTGGGTAGCGGTTACAATTATTCTGGTAATCTGCTTACTTTTATGCTCTTTGGCTGGAAAGAATATTTCTCCAAGAAATTTATAGAATCAGATAAATGCAATTAAAAATTCTTTTTATGTAATGATACGTAAAATAATATATTTTATAATACAAGAAATTAAGGATAATTAGCAATAAGCTTCAATAAACAAATAATTAGTTTTGATAAACATTAATTTTTTGCAGTAAAACTACACATGTTTTTTTAAATTAAAGTTCTTTCTTTTTAGAGTTTTCGTCTAGAATGTTTATAAAGCATTAATTTATACTTCATTTTGTTTTGTGGGTAAAATAACTGTAATATCGGGGAATTAAAAAATTATATATACAAATTCGAGTGTTATTGTAGTTACGTGTTTATAGAACGGGAATACACGTCGTGTTGTTGTGTTGTATGTATAGTATTGTCTGCCAGGATATACCTACCCTGTATCGACCAGCCATCGCCAGCGTGACTAATCGCAGCCTACAATACACCGTGACTGTGTGCTTGTTGTACGACCTGCCGACGTTATCTAGATTTGTAGAAGAGATCATGAGTGGGACTCAAAGTGTCGATAGTTATTGTAGTAACGTGTTTATTCACGAGAATACACGTCGTGTTGTATGTATAGTATTGTCTGCCAGGATATAACTACCCTGTATCGACCAGCCATCGCCAGCGTGACTAATCGCAGCCTACAATACACCGTGACTGTGTGCTTGTTGTACGACCTGCCGACGTTATCTAGATTTGTAGAAGAGATCATGATTAGGACTCCAAGTGTCGATAGTTATTGTAGTAACGTGTTTATTCACGAGAATACACGTCGTGTTGTATGTATAGTATTGTCTGCCAGGATATAACTACCCTGTATCGACCAGCCATCACCAGCGTGACTAATCGCAGCCTACAATACACCGTGACTGTGTGCTTGTTGTACGACCTGCCGACGTTATCTAGATTTGTAGAAGAGATCATGATTAGGACTCCAAGTGTCGATAGTTATTGTAGTAACGTGTTTATTCACGAGAATACACGTCGTGTTGTATGTATAGTATTGTCTGCCAGGATATAACTACCCTGTATCGACCAGCCATCACCAGCGTGACTAATCGCAGCCTACAATACACCGTGACTGTGTGCTTGTTGTACGACCTGCCGACGTTATCTAGATTTGTAGAAGAGATCATGATTAGGACTCCAAGTGTCGATAGTTATTGTAGTAACGTGTTTATTCACGAGAATACACGTCGTGTTGTATGTATAGTATTGTCTGCCAGGATATACCTACCCTGTATCGACCAGCCATCGCCAGCGTGACTAATCGCAGCCTACAATACACCGTGACTGTGTGCTTGTTGTACGACCTGACGACGTTATCTACTATATTTGCAGAAGAGATCATGATTAAGACTCCAAATGTCGATTGTTATTTTAGGAACGTGGTGATGAGGGGCGTGGCGTACTGTGGTGTCTGTTACCTCCAGGCAGTGCGACGTACGAAGCCAGATTGTTAGCATCTACAAATGTGTGCTATTGAGAGGCCGATTTGTAAACCGTCGTGTAATACGTTTTTCTTCTGGTTAGCGAACCTAAAATAAATTCACTGTCGTTAGATTTTTTATAAAGTTAATAAAGTGTGAAATGAAAAGTGTAATGAATGTATTTGAGGCCATTAAACGTCATCCTGGTTGTTGCACCCAGACGCCAACAGTTTGTCATTTCACTTCGTTTGAAATGGCTTCAATATTTTTTGATGACGCTCGATTTTACAATTATTTCCTGGAACGTTCATGTCCATACTGTTTGGTACTCACAAGGATGTATCTATCTGGTGTAGTTTAATTTTCAGAGAAATGCCAATCTCCCCCGGGTTACAGAAAGTTTGGATCCTCCCCTGTCCGGCTGATTAACTGTGTCACCAGGGATGCAGTGAGCGACGACCGCCGCGCCGACTCAGCAGATCTGAAGCGTCACTCTTGGCCCAGTTTCACCCCAGTCGAGCACTTCGCTCCCAAGCGTTCTTATTTAGAAATCTGTTATTGGAAACCCGCAACACTCAAATTAAGGTTACAATTCCAGGCCAGTGGTCCACAAGGGCGGTTAGAATAATGCGTTGAAGGAATCGGCCTATTCGTAAAAAACAGTAATTGTTCGAAATTAAAGAAGCTTGGCATTGACCATATAAAAATATGAATGACATTACGATTTCTGTGTGTGAGTTGTACACTCATGTTTGTGTGCTTGTGTGTTTACTCATATAGTAGCAAAACCTTCTTCAGACATATACAGCAAGCTTCATGTGCAGAGTGACCAGACGCAAATTCCTAGGAGGAATTTTAGGGGTGAAAAAGGATTAAATGAATCCAAAAAGGAAGACAGTATTAAGTGATCGTATAAACTTTGCGAAAAACATTTATTTATATACTATTAAAACCCCACACAATATAAATTATTACTGTATTTGAGCATTTGTTATAACGCAAATAAAAATCTCAAATTGGATTTCTTTTGACATATAAATCGAAAAAATTAACTATTATTACAGAGTATATTGATGGAGTATTATTTGGGGCTATTGTTTTGTATGTAAGATAATATCGAGCGAGTTAATTATTGTTATAATTTTTCTTTAAAAAAATTATAACTGATTTAAACGTAAATGTTTAGAACGATACTAAAAATAAATATTGTGAAATAATTGGAATTAATTCATTGCATTGATTCATTACATTATTAGTAAGCTGTACTATCAGACATATATCAGAAATTACCACTACAACACAAAAATATATTTAACTTAATATAACAAAATTAACCTATCATTCATAATACGCGTACATAAGTAGAAAATCAAGGGGTAGTGCCAGTGCAGCTGAGCGGATAGAAACAACCGGGAGTCAATGACACTATAGACAACACTCAACATAGAACTAAAAATATCAGCAGTTCACATGCCATGGCATTACGGGACTTAGAAAATAGGAAGAGTGGTTTAATGTGATTCTACTATTTTCGAAAATTTAAGCATTTCAAAATGCCGGATGTTTTACACCAAATTTAAAAGCGAGGAGGACAAGAGGACAAACATTAAAAAAGAGGACATGTCCTTCCAAAGCCGCACGTCTAGTCACCCAGTTCGTTTGGCATATATTAATTAACTGTTGTTGCAGTATCGTCTGACGACAGTAAATTTGATAATTAACATAGCTCATTGTGATCATTACCGTGTTCGTTCAGTAATATACTGTATCATATTATCGGGCAACAGAGCTATTCAGAGCTGAATAGTGTGAATACAAGTATTTATTCTCTTCATGTTATGTACAACCGATAATTATTTTGTAAAATTGACCACATAGATAATTTGTGAAGATTTAGCTTATAAGGTGAAATAGGATGAAAGGACCTTAAAATACGTATAAAGGAGAAAAAAGGTAGCTACACCAAAATAATTAAATGCAACTCTAATGCAGTGCTATGTTGGCGGATAAAGTGCCTAGTAGCAGCGTTACAATGTCCAACCGGACAATTAAAATAGCTCTGGCGGCCAGCCAGTCTTCAGCCGCGGCTGCTCTGCTGGAGCCGTCCCTAACTATGTTCCATGATGAGTCAATCACCTCCACACTCGCTACACAGCGGAGTGCTCGTGTGCAGATCTACTTTCCTGTGAGAGTATAGCGCTGTGCTGGAGCCGTCCCTAACTATGTTCCATGATGAGTCAATCACCTCCACACTCGCTACACAGCGGCGTGCTCGTGTGCAGATCTACTTTCCTGTGAGAGTATAGCTAGCTGTGCTGAAGCCGTCCCTAACTATGTTCCATAATGAGTCAATCACCTCCACACTCGCTACACAGCGGCGTGCTCGTGTGCAGATCTACTTTCCTGTGAGAGTATAGCGCTGTGCTGGAGCCGTCCCTAACTATGTTCCATGATGAGTCAATCACCTCCACACTCGCTACACAGCGGCGTGCTCGTGTGCAGATCTACTTTCCTGTGAGAGTATAGCTAGCTGTGCTGGAGCCGTCCCTAACTATGTTCCATGATGAGTCAATCACCTCCACACTCGCTACACAGCGGCGTGCTCGTGTGCAGATCTACTTTCCTGTGAGAGTATAGCGCGCTACGCTGGAGCCGTCCCTAACTATGTTCCATGATGAGTCAATCACCTCCACACTCGCTACACAGCGGCGTGCTCGTGTGCAGATCTACTTTCCTGTGAGAGTATAGCGCGCTACGCTGGAGCCGTCCCTAACTATGTTCCATGATGAGTCAATCACCTCCACACTCGCCACACAGCGGCGTCCTCGTGTGCAGATCTACTTTCCTGTGAGAGTATAGCGCGCTACGCTAGAGCCGTCCTTAACTATGTTCCATAATGAGTCTATCACCTCCACACTCGCCACACAGCGGCGTCCTCGTGTGCAGATCTACCTGTCTGCCTGCTTGCCTGTCTGTTTGTCAATCTACCTGGGTCCAGTCTCAATTCCCTAATTGCTAATACTCTAGCGAAGTCTTGACCTCTAAATCTTTTTTTTTCTACTTGAATATTGCACGCTGCAATGGAACCGACCCAAACGTTGTCTTCTGATGAGTTGTCTTCTTTTATTATTTAATTTCTTTTTTATATTACAATACCATTTAAATTAGATGTAATCCATACATATCTTTCTTCGACCTTATACTGTATATGCATGTACCAAG
This sequence comes from Homalodisca vitripennis, assembly GCF_021130785.1. Lineage (NCBI taxonomy): Eukaryota > Metazoa > Arthropoda > Insecta > Hemiptera > Cicadellidae > Homalodisca > Homalodisca vitripennis. The sequence goes on along the minus strand of NC_060208.1, from coordinate 220,950,577 downwards.
AAATATCTGTCGACATGTTGATTATATACACCAGCATTTGCTTGTAATTGTGTACTCCTGACAACGCCCGTGCGTGGACGTAATCAACACTGTAGCTGTGGTTCGTGACCGAAGTGTTTATAGCGGAACACGTGCAACAGATCAACCCTTACCCACTCTTAAGAGCCCCCTATCTCGGGGTCGTGTCTGATACATGCCAGTCCCTTTTACGTATCTTAGCTTAGACTGCTGTACTGTACTGTAGAGCGCTCTGAACCAGAACAAACTGAGAACTGTGACTAATGGGATTTGTATGGAATGAAACAACTAGTCACCCGTATATCGATATCGACAATTGTCAGACCGCATACGTATCTTAGCTTAAGACTGGTGTTCTGTACTTTAAATGTACTGTACTATATACCGTTCATAAGATATATTAGTGAGTAGTTGCGTGAGTACCGATACACCGGCCGTGTCCTTTCATCCTGCTCTGTACACATCTGTAGAGTGCAGTAAACGTGCAGTGTAGTGTAGTCACACTCTCCACTTCCCCTCACTCGCAGTCCGTGTATGTCAATCCACCGATGCGTGCTGTTGGTCAAGATATGATTGTATTATCATCGACCGCACATCGATTGTTACCACGCGGTGAGACCGACGACATTAGTGAGTAGTTGCGTGAGTACCGGTACACCGGCCGTGTCCTTTTATCCTGCTCTGTACATCTGTAGAGTGTAGCGTGGAGATCTACAACGTGCTCAACTCTGTAATGTAAGGAAACATTGAAATCTCTTGTTTGGAGTACCTCAAGGCTCCACAATTGCACTCTTGATGTTTGTGATAAAATATTTACCTTCATACGTTTTGTCTCTTTGTAGAAATAGTTCGTTAGTTTTTCTGCATTTGCTAACGATACTTGTCATATTTTTTAATTTTAACGATGTTTATTCCATCTGCCATTTATTTATTTCAACAATTTTCCAACTGTAGTTATTTCAGAGACCTGTACGCAATTTGCATTAGACTACGTTTATAGTATATATCCGTACTAGCGCATATAATTTATTGTTTAACAGCAATTTAAATAACTCATTTTCAATCTTCTTTAATACCTGTCAGCTGGTCTTTTTAGGCCAGGTTATTATTGCAATACCTTGAACATTAAACGGTTAAACTACTGTGAATTTAAGTCCAAGCATTCAAATGGCGTTTTAAGAACCATGCTATCGTGTAACAGAACAATAGTAAAGTAATGCAGAATTTCAGGTGCTACATCTTCCTAACGTGTCTTCATTTCAGCTGTAACATTACAGTAAGTGAAAGGTGTTGTTCTTAACGTTTCTGTGTAATAAGCTGGCGGATGTATTTTAAATTTCTACCTGTATTGTAATTTATTAAAAAAATATACCTAGATAAATACCCTATTGTCGTTTTTAATTTGTGAGCACATGGTTTTAGAGACAAGTAGAAACATTGTTGAAATCTCATGATTTAATTACTTTTGGGGTTTCGCTTCGAATTGTTAGGTTAAATTTATTATTGTCAACGTAATGAGTCAGTATATTAGTGTTCTTTCACACTCTCAAAGCTGTATTTGCGACAATAGTGCGTCGCCATGGAAACATTGGCCCTCCTGTCCATATATCTTCAGTTCCCTACTTCGGTCTGTGCCTGCAGAAACCTGGTGTTTGTGTACGATCATTTCACTTTAAATAATGCACTCTAATTCAGAATTGTGTGTTTTCACGTTTATTTCAATTAACCAGTATTATTAAATTTTATCGATTTTCCTTAATTATTTGCAGCACGTGTAACCAAATAAGCACCAGTGTTAGTTATTTCTTAACTATTCATGTGCTAAGTATTTTATTTTATATAACTTGTTTTAATTTTTTTTGTTTTTTTCAAAAAAGAACAAATAGATAAGTTATTCACAGGTTGCTGAGTATTATATTTTGATGACTTTTCATCTTGAATCATTGAGTTTATAATTCAGTACTGCTTTAATTTTGAATAAAACATTTAAAAGTGCGAGGATGGGGTGCATGGTTTTTTATAATATTCTGTTTGTAATTGTCCGTTTTAAGTTTCTACATCAAAATTAAATTAAATATAGAAATGTGTTTGTGTATACAAATTAAATATAGTTTATGTTAAAATTTTGCCTCAACAATGAATGTTTTCTGTCAAATTTTAGCTATTTTTCTTAGATTAGTTTTAGTTGAGTTTATTTTTGTTTTTTTAATTAAAAAACATTAAGGTATGTTACTAGCCCTGCAATGTAATTGCTTCGAGATTTTTTGGAGAAATGATCCGCTCGCCAGACCTGTGCCCGTGTTTGGGTACGGAACGAGAAGGATTAAAAAAATCCCAGAAACCTGTAAGGCTGGGGTGTGTACCAGTTTGTGCCAATTACTAAATTCGTGCATACAGATGGACGTTGGAAATTTTTATCACCTGTTAAACTTATTAGATTAAGTTAATGGAGACTATAATTTATTGTATTACGAAAGTATTGTTAGTAAATATTTTTTTGGAATTATGGTAACTTTTCAACCACTCTGGAGAATACAGTTTCGGTATAAGTAGTATCGGCTTCGTTATTTTTCGTTATCGGAACTGTCTGCTTCTCTACATTACATTGTACCTTACAAAGTCGGTGGTCTGTGGTAGCATCACATTGTAAATGTTTCTCGTTGAAGGAGTTGAAGAAACTACTGCAATCTGTCTTAATAAAACATTCATGGTGCACTTGGGTCCAATTATGAAGTGGTACAGACGGACTTCATATCGTCAAGTAGAATCTTCTTTTACTCTTGCTGAACATTCAAATTTTTTTTATAATTGCAGAATTCCATACATGCTGAAACATGCTGTGATCGGTTCTATATCTTTTATTTTTTTAAACAATTTTGAAAAACAGGGGCAGCATGAACATATTCTTTTAAAATGGCATTCCAAACAATCGTGAGATAAGTAAGTAATAGTCACTGAGAGATATTCTAAGAGTCTATTCATCCATTTAATATTTACGTAAGGATGAGTCCAGAAGTCGGAGAATGAAACTGTTTTTTGTAAGTACCTTTGAATTCTCGTATTTCTCTAAAATATTTCGTGAAATTTATTTAGTAACAATTGAATTATTTCAGCTTAGTGTGGAGAAATCCTAAATCCAAAGAGCGAGTAATGTCGAGGTCCTTAGTTTTTTAGTTAACACATTTATGATGCAATAAATTATGGCATTTTACTGCTGTTGATTAAATTCCCAATAATATCTTGCCCATACGAAGAAAAGCTTCTGTACGTAACGTGGCATTTGTTAATCGTCTTTGACATGAATGACAACAAACTATCACCTGTTTAAATGTGTATAAACTGTTATCTGGTGTAAAAATGTATTGGCGTCTGTCTGTGTGTCTGTTATTGAATAACGTAAAACTACTGGACCGATTGTACTAAAATTGTATATGGACATTTTTAGGGCCCCTGGTTAACATATAAGTGTATTTTTATTTTGATAATCCCCTGATTTTCGCCCCTATGGTATCTAAAGTTGTATAACGGCAAACAAATATTATTAATTGAAAGCGCCTTTAAAATGTAATCAACTGTTCTGTGTAAACATTGTTTTATGACAGCACAAATGGTTGTGTTATTAATTTAACTATAATTAAAAAACATTTATAGTCTTGAAAGCTAAGAGTAAGCTTGTCAGTAACAAAACTTCTTATTTAAATTTTTTCTGAAATCGCAGTTGAGCACGGACTTTATCCAGATACGAACATTAAAAGTTTTAGGGAAAGTATACTTTTAACTGTAAATGTTAGGACTGTTATAAAATATTATCAAGGAAGCAAGGCAAAAATAAACTATGATACAAAAAAATATTAAGTCCGGAGTAAATTTTAATGGCCATATGTACACGTTATAACATATTTTCTTGGTCGTTGAAACAAGGCGGTGGAAATACAATTGACTCGAAAAAGGATTGCTCATACACGTGCAAAGCCTAAAATAACCCCATGAAAACTGACATAATACTCGTATGTACCTATTTCCGTGTATAAACTACAAAATAATTATGTACATGCAGTCGTACAACCCATAAAAAACTAATAAACAATTATCCTTTTCTGTTGCAGGTAAGAGAGTAGTGGGATCTATATCCACGTGAGTAGTTTCTATAGGTACCTACTATCTTAGTAGATACTAACCATTTGACCGTATTTGGTAAGTTTCTATCTTAAGCAGTAACTATGAGTGCCGAACCATACTGTGGAATTGTGGTAACCATTTATAACATATATTATAGTGAGGGATCAATATCCACTTGAGTAGACACTAACCATTTGACCGTATTCGGTAAGTTTCTATCTTAAGCAGTATCTAAGAGTGCCGATCCATACTGTGGAATTGTGGTAACCATTTATAACATATATTATACTGAGGGATCAATATCCACTTGAGTAGTCACTAACCATTTGACCGTATTCGGTAAGTTTCTATCTTAAGCAGTATCTAAGAGTGCCGATCCATACTGTGGAATTGTGGTTAACCATTTATAACATATATTTTACTGAGAGATCGATATCCACTTGAGTAGTCACTAACCATTTGACCGTATTCAGTAAGTTTCTATCTTAAGCAGTATCTAAGAGTGCCGATCCATACTGTGGAATTGTGGTAACCATTTATAACATATATTATAGTGAGGGATCAATATCCACTTGAGTAGACACTAACCATTTGACCGTATTTGGTAAGTTTCTATCTTAAGCAGTATGTTTGAGTGCCGATCCATACTGTGGAATTGTGGTAACCATTTATAACATATATTATACTGAGGGATCGATATCCACTTGAGTAGTCACTAACCATTTGACCGTATTCAGTAAGTTTCTATCTTAAGCAGTATCTAAGAGTGCCGATCCATACTGTGGAATTGTGGTAACCATTTATAACATATATTTTACTGAGAGATCGATATCCACTTGAGTAGTCACTAACCATTTGACCGTATTTGGTAAGTTTCTATCTTAAGCAGTATCTAAGAGTGCCGATCCATACTGTGGAATTGTGGTAACCATTTATAACATATATTATAGTGAGGGATCAATATCCACTTGAGTAGACACTAACCATTTGACCGTATTTGGTAAGTTTCTATCTTAAGCAGTATCTTTGAGTGCCGATCCATACTGTGGAATTGTGGTAACCATTTATAACATATATTATACGGAGGGATCAATATCCACTTGAGTAGATACTAACCATTTGACCGTATTTGGTAAGTTTCTATCTTAAGCAGTAACTATGAGTGCCGATCCATACTGTGGAATTGTGGTAACCACTTATAACATATATTATACGGAGGGATCAATATCCACTTGAGTAGTCACTAACCATTTGACCGTATTCGGTAAGTTTCTATCTTAAGCAGTATCTAAGAGTGCCGATCCATACTGTGGAATTGTGGTAACCATTTATAACATATATTATACTGAGGGATCAATATCCACTTGAGTACTCACTAACCATTTGACCGTATTTGGTAAGTTTCTATCTTAAGCAGTAACTATGAGTGCCGATCCATACTGTGGAATTGTGGTAACCATTTATAACATATATTTTAGTGAGGGATCAATATCCACTTGAGTACTCACTAACCATTTGACCGTATTTGGTAAGTTTCTATCTTAAGCAGTATCTAAGAGTGCCGATCCATACTGTGGAATTGTGGTAACCATTTATAACATATATTATACTGAGGGATCAATATCCACTTGAGTACTCACTAACCATTTGACCGTATTTGGTAAGTTTCTATCTTAAGCAGTAACTAAGAGTGCCGATCCATACTGTGGAATTGTGGTAACCATTTATAACATATATTATACGGAGGGATCAATATCCACTTGAGTAGTCACTAACCATTTGACCGTATTCGGTAAGTTTCTATCTTAAGCAGTATCTAAGAGTGCCGATCCATACTGTGGAATTGTGGTAACCATTTATAACATATATTATACTGAGGGATCAATATCCACTTGAGTAGTCACTAACCATTTGACCGTATTCGGTAAGTTTCTATCTTAAGCAGTATCTAAGAGTGCCGATCCATACTGTGGAATTGTGGTAACCATTTATAACATATATATTATACGGAGGGATCAATATCCACTTGAGTAGTCACTAACCATTTGACCGTATTCGGTAAGTTTCTATCTTAAGCAGTATCTAAGAGTTCCGATCCATACTGTGGAATTGAGGTAACCATTTATAACATATATTATAGTGAGGGATCAATATCCACTTGAGTAGACACTAACCATTTGACCGTATTTGGTAAGTTTCTATCTTAAGCAGTATCTAAGAGTGCCGATCCATACTGTGGAATTGTGGTAACCATTTATAACATATATTATAGTGAGGGATCAATATCCACTTGAGTACTCACTAACCATTTGACCGTATTTGGTAAGTTTCTATCTTAAGCAGTATCTAAGAGTGCCGATCCATACTGTGGAATTGTGGTAACCATTTATAACATATATTATACGGAGGGATCAATATCCACTTGAGTAGACACTAACCATTTGACCGTATTTGGTAAGTTTCTATCTTAAGCAGTATCTAAGAGTGCCGATCCATACTGTGGAATTGTGGTAACCATTTATAACATATATTATAGTGAGGGATCAATATCCACTTGAGTAGTCACTAACCATTTGACCGTATTTGGTAAGTTTCTATCTTAAGCAGTATCTAAGAGTGCCGATCCATACTGTGGAATTGTGGTAACCATTTATAACATCCTAACATAATTATAATGCGAAAGTACCTTTGTTTGTTTGTTTCACGGGTAAATTACGTAACCGATTGTACTAATATTTGACATGGACATCTTTAAGGTTCCTGAAATGAACGGCCTGTGCTTATTTCGAAAATCCATCCGGGCTACGCCTCAATGCTCTTTAAAATAGCGAAGATCTTGGTCTCTTAACTTGTGTAATATTAATTGAATGGTCCTGTCAAATTTAATCAACTGTTCTGTTTAAACATAGTTTATTTTTCAATTTGTTTACATTTGTAGTGAGTAATTTTTCTGATAAGCAATCTTAATGTTGGACACCGTTTTAGATTTCAGCGATTAGGTAGGTACGTATCTATCTTAGAAAATGTCCAAAAACATAAGAAGGTCAGAATTTGACGCCGAAAACTCCATTTAAGACAGTAGGCAAGAAAAATTCTAGATAAAAGTTTGCTGTTCTGTTCTTTTGTATTAATGTACCAGTCCCAGCTCTAACTATTCTAAAATATTGAAGAACTTTGATAATAAACTTAAAGACTGATATATAACCCATCTTAGTTCTCTTTTGCCAGAAGTAGGCTTCTCTGATCTGTGTATATATTCATGATCAGGAAAAACACAAAACCAACTATGGAACAAAAAATACTAAGAACAAAGTAAATTTAAATGGCCATAATTATAATCTTTTTGACGTATTTTCTTGATCGTGGCAACGAGACAAACTCAAAATTGGGTCGGAAATATAATTCACTCGCACCAACAGTCCAGTGAACAGTGCTCGTTACATAAACGTACAAGGCCTTCTAAATTGTTTGCAAAGCAGCGGGTAACTGCTAGCAGTGCAAATATAAGACACGGTGTAGTCTAGCTTTTACAATACATTTAAAGACTCTTATGAAATCTACTAAGGTTTCTTTTGAGAAGAATAAGCTTCTCAGAGCTGTGTATATATACATCGGGAGGCGGGAAAAATCAGCTTTGGAACAATAAAATACTAAGGCAGGATTGAATTAAAATTTCCATAAATATATATTTTCTAGCGTATTTTCTTGATCGTGGGAATGAGTCAAAGTCAACATTGGCGTCGGAAATCATTTACTCGAACCAGAAGAGCTCATATATGTGCAAATCCTGCGAAATTGCTTGCGAAGCCGCAGGTATCTGCTAATATATTATATGGTCAATATCCACGCGAGTAGTTGCTATCTCCAGGCACTATCTAAGAGAACCGTTTCGTACTGTGGAATTGTGTTAACCATTTATAACATATATAATATATTGGGGATCAATATCCACGCGAGTAGTTGCTATCTCCAGGCACTATCTAAGAGAACCGTTTCGTACTGTGGAATTGTGTTAACCATTTATAACATAACATGATATAATATATTGGGGATCAATATCCACGCGAGTAGTTGCTATCTCCAGGCACTATCTAAGAGAACCGTTTCGTACTGTGGAATTGTGTTAACCATTTATAACATAACATGATATAATATATTGGGGATCAATATCCACGCGAGTAGTTGCTATCTCCAGGCACTATCTAAGAGAACCGTTTCGTACTGTGGAATTGTGTTAACCATTTACAACATATATAATATATTGGGAGGTCAATATCCACGCGAGTAGTTGCTATCTCCAGGCACTATCTATGAGAACCGTTTCGTACTGTGGAATTGTGTTAACCATTTATAACATATATAATATATTGGGGATCAATATCCACGCGAGTAGTTGCTATCTCCAGGCACTATCTAAGAGAACCGTTTCGTACTGTGGAATTGTGTTAACCATTTATAACATAATATAATATATTGGGGATCAATATCCACGCGAGTAGTTGCTATCTCCAGGCACTATAATATTTTGAAATTGCGTCGACATATTTTTACATTAATACATATTAAATATTAAGAAAGCATTGGATATTTATTGTATTTTTAGTTTATTGTATTGTAATTAAAATAATAAATAGATAGAGGAGAAAGTACACAGCCTCGTACAAACTTAACTTAAATAGCAAATAAATAATAGAATACTCGAACTCCTGTGTTGAAATGACTTTATGTACTTTAACCCTCGAATTGCGTGACTCACAATCAGTTTAAAGTTACACTCATTGTAATTTTAATGGTTGGGTTTCTTGTTGACGCTCAAGTGGAAACAAAATAAAACAAATTGCGTTAGTCAATTCTAAATAACGGTCAATTAAAACTTTGTTTTAATTGCTACAAACTCTACACTAAAACATAAAAAGTATCGTGTTCAATGGTAATTAACTGGAACATACATTTTTATCGGTAGCTTAACACAGCACACAGATGCAATTCCACTAAATTTAGGTTCATGAGGACGATCTAGGTAATGTTTTAATTTTCTTCAGATTCTAATAAGAATTGCATTAAACGATTTTATCGTTATTGACAGTTGTTTACGTTTCTTTCTCGTTTTTATGTCGGGTCTTTTACAATTGTTCACCTATTGGTTGAAACTTATTTGCCATTTTGAAATTATTAGAGTTTTGTTCTAATAATTATGCTACATGAAAATGTGTCTTAAACCGTATGCTGGCAATCCTTTCAATTTTTAGCGGTTGTTTCTTAAACTTATTATAGGTAGCAATAAAAGGTACACACATTCTTCTACGAATGTTTCATATTATACATAATACAAAATACTCGAACACTTAACGAGACTTGAACTTTTATATGTATAGTTTAGAATTACAAATCTGCATGTGGGCATATGGTTGAATATAACTTTGCAGTGATATAATTTCTATCCTGTGCAACAGGGCAGGGTTTAATAATAACTGTTATAGCTAGCATTCGTCAATTAGCTCATATATTCAGCTCTTAATTCCTACAACAACAAAATGAAAATTAAACTAAAAGCCCAATGGCCGGATGGAAAACACATGTTCTAGCGAAGTCCCGGATTTGGATTTGAAATTGACCATTAGATTGACCACTAATAATGATCAGAATCGAACTATATTGTGAGATAGTAGCCAGAAGATTTAGCCGATGTTGACACACTCCAGTTCGCAGAGTGGGCACAGAAATAGCTCACACTGGAGAAATTGATGATGCCATGGTGAGGTTTTGCCCAACAACTCGACAGTAAATATAAACTACGTCATCGCATCCGCTCTCTGGTGTGGAATTATAACATGCACTCACTGCGAGAGGCAGAGAGTATCCAGAAGGTTTAGCCAATGTTGACACAATACACAATCCAGCTCGGGGAATGGGCACAGAAATAGCTCGCGACTGGAGCAGTTAATAAATTGATGACATGGTGAGGTGTTGCCCAACAATAATTCGACAGTAAGTATAAACCACGTCATCGCCTCCATTGTAACATGCATCCATTGCGAGAGCCAGAGAGTATCCAGAAGGTTTAGCCAATGTTGACACAATCTAGCTCGGGGAATGGGCACAGAAATAGCTCGCGACTGGAGCAGTTAATAAATTGATGATGCCATGGTGAGATTTTGCCCAACAACTCAATGGTAAATATAAACTACGTCATCGCGCTCTGGTGTGGACTTATAACATGCATCCATTGCGAGAGCCAGAGAGTATCCAGAAGGTTTAGCCAATGTTGACACAATATAGCTCGGGGAATGGGCACAGAAATAGCTTGTGACTGGAGCAATTAATAAATTGATGATGCCATGGTGCTGTTTTGCCCAACAACTCGGCGGTAAATATGAACCACGTCATCGCCTCCGCTCTCTGGTGCGGAGTTATAACTTGCATCCACTGCGAGAGCCAGAGGGTATCCAGAAGTTTTCGCCAATTTTGACACAATCTAGCTCAGGGAATGGGCACAGAAATAGCTCGCGACTGGAGCAATTAATAAATTGATGAAGCCATGGTGCTGTTTTGCCTAACAACTCGGCGGTAAATATGAACCACGTCATCGCCTCCGCTCTCTGGTGCGGAGTTATAACTTGCATCCACTGCGAGAGCCAGAGGGTATCCAGAAGGTTTCGCCAATTTTGACACAATCTAGCTCAGGGAATGGGCACAGAAATAGCTCGCGACTGGAGCAATTAATACATTGATGAAGCCATGGTGAGGTTTTGTCCAACAACACGACGGTAAATATGAACCACGTCATCGCCTCCGCTCTCTGGTGCGGAGTTATAACTTGCATCCACTGCGAGAGCCAGAGGGTATCCAGAAGGTTTCGCCAATTTTGACACAATCTAGCTCAGGGAATGGGCACAGAAATAGCTCGCGACTGGAGCAATTAATAAATTGATGAAGCCATGGTGCTGTTTTGCCTAACAACTCGGCGGTAAATATGAACCACGTCATCGCCTCCGCTCTCTGGTGTGGAATTATAACATGCATCCATTGCGAGAGCCAGAGAGTATCCAGAAGGTTTAGCCAATGTTGACACAATCTAGCTCGGGGAATGGGCACAGAAATAGCTCGCGACTGGAGCAATTAATAAATTGATGAAGCCATGGTGAGGTTTCGTCCAACAACACGACGGTAAATATAAACCACGTCATCGCTTCCGCTCCCTGGTGCAGAGTATAACTTGCATCCACTGCAAGAGCCAGAGAGTATCCAGAAGGTTTAGCCAATGTTGACACAATCCAGTTCAGGGAATGGGCACAGAAATAGCTCGCGACTGGAGCAATTAATAAATTGATGATGCCATGGTGAGGTTTCGTCCAACAACACGACGGTAAATATAAACCACGTCATCGCTTCCGCTCCCTGGTGCAGAGTATAACTTGCATCCACTGCAAGAGCCAGAGAGTATCCAGAAGGTTTAGCCAATGTTGACACAATCCAGTTCAGGGAATGGGCACAGAAATAGCTCGCGACTGGAGCAATTAATAAATTGATGATGCCATGGTGAGGTTTTGCCCAACAACTCGACAGTAAATATAAACTACGTCATCGCATCCGCTCTCTGGTGTGGAATTGTAACATGCATCCATTGCGAGAGCCAGAGCGTATCCAGAAGGTTTAGCCAATGTTGACACAATCTAGCTCGGGGAATGGGCACAGAAATAGCTCGCGACTGGAGCAATTAATAAATTGATGAAGCCATGGTGAGGTTTCGTCCAACAACACGACGGTAAATATGAACCACGTCATCGCCTCCGCTCTCTGGTGCGGAGTTATAACTTGCATCCACTGCGAGAGCCAGAGGGTATCCAGAAGGTTTCGCCAATTTTGACACAATCTAGCTCAGGGAATGGGCACAGAAATAGCTCGCGACTGGAGCAATTAATAAATTGATGAAGCCATGGTGCTGTTTTGCCTAACAACTCGGCGGTAAATATGAACCACGTCATCGCCTCCGCTCTCTGGTGTGGAATTGTAACATGCATCCATTGCGAGAGCCAGAGCGTATCCAGTAAGGTTTAGCCAATGTTGACACAATCTAGCTCGGGGAATGGGCACAGAAATAGCTCGCGACTGGAGCAATTAATAAATTGATGAAGCCATGGTGAGGTTTCGTCCAACAACACGACAGTAAATATAAACCACGTCATCGCTTCCGCTCTCTGGTGCAGAGTATAACATGCATCCACTGCGAGAGCCAGAGAGTATCCAGAAGGTTTAGCCAATGTTGACACAATCCAGTTCAGGGAATGGGCACAGAAATAGCTCGCGACTGGAGCAATTAATAAATTGATGATGCCATGGTGCTGTTTTGCCCAACAACTCGACAGTAAATATAAACTACGTCATCGCATCCGCTCTCTGGTGTGGAATTGTAACATGCATCCATTGCGAGAGCCAGAGCGTATCCAGTAGGTTTAGCCAATGTTGACACAATCTAGCTCGGGGAATGGATACAGAAATAGCTCGCGACTGGAGCAATTAATAAATTGATGAAGCCATGGTGAGGTTTTGTCCAACAACACGACGGTAAATATAAACCACGTCATCGCTTCCGCTCCCTGGTGCAGAGTATAACTTGCATCCACTGCGAGAGCCAGAGAGTATCCAGAAGGTTTAGCCAATGTTGACACAATACACAATCCAGCTCGGGGAATGGGCACAGAAATAGCTCGCGACTGGAGCAGTTAATAAATTGATGATGCCATGGTGAGGTTTCGTCCAACAACACGACAGTAAATATAAACCACGTCATCGCCTCCGCTCTCTGGTGTGGAATTATAACATGCACTCACTGCGAGAGGCAGAGGGTATCCAGAAGGTTTATAGCCAATGTTGACACAATCCAGCTCGGGGAATGGGCACAGAAATAGCTCGCGACTGGAGCAGTTAATAAATTGATGACATGGTGAGGTGTTGCTCAACAATAATTCGACAGTAAGTATAAACCACGTCATCGCCTCAGCTCTCTGGTGTGGAACTCAATACAATGAACTTCCAGACCTTAAGTGTGTCTATCGTTGGTGCAGTAATACGATATTTTATAGCTGGATCACCATTCTGCCTTTATACAACATGACAGTTATATGCGAATAGGAAACCTTAAATTGTTTTATAACCTTGTCGTATGTGATGTTACTGAGGCAGGTAGACTCTGGAGTATTTGTTACATTATATGTTTTGCGGTATGCAGTAGTTAGACAAGTATAAAGTAACCACAATATGAGCCGAAAATGTTGTGACTACTTTAACGTAATTAAGTACTTACATCATCAAGTACGCTACGCTGTGGTAGTTGTGTGTATCTTGTTGTTGTTTCTACACATGTAAGGCAGGCCTAGCCTCGGTTCGATGTACATTTACTAACATTTTGACTGGGTCGTGAAGTAGGTAAGTTATATTGTAAATTATAATAATTGTAAAATTGTATTGTTATAAAAGTTAATGTAAATGAGCTAAATTTGATGCGAAAGTTATTGTTGAATTGTTACAATATTTATCCGTTATTTTTTTATTATATAAATGTTACAAACTGTTGTTGAAATGTTGTTGTTGGTCATCTTGTCAAGTTTGACGCTATTATTTATTTATTTATTATTGTTGCTCCGTTATGGGATCAAAAGTATTGTATATTCGTTATTATTTAAAATTTGATTTTATATCGATATTTAATTATTCAATCGAACGATTGGTTATAAACAGTGTTGCAAGAGGATAAACATGAGATGGACTGAAAATAGTTGATCAATCATGGAGTAACTGCCAACTGTGCGGATAGCCTTGTAAGTAATGTATTATATAAAATGTATTTACATTTTTTCCACGCCTGTTGTGCCAAGCACTTGGAAATGTAAATTTATGAGAAAATGTGTATATAGAAATTCATCTCATTTCAGTGTCTTTTCTCCCCATTGTTGAGGTTGAAAATGTTCAGGCTTCCTTTCATCCTTGTTCACTAGTGGCAATTTTTACACACATAGTGTCGCCGAGTCCTCGTCGTTGATACTCAGTGGTTTCTCCGCTCTTGGTGAGGTTGTGTGGTGAATCATCCCGTGTGGGACGCCGCGAATAGCGCTAGGCGTAGAGGCGACAGATTGCTGTCAGAGGCGTATACTTACTTCACAGTTGGGGGGTCACAAACTTCCTAATGCCTTACATCTCATAAGTTACTCAACAACATAGTTGAGACCTCAAAACATGCATATCCTTCAACTGTGTGTCGAACGAAATGGTAGTTCTGAACGAACACTACCAATTCGCTTTAATACATAACTGGAAGTTGTAAAAATCACATACTAGTTACCGCTTTCAGGCGTGAGCTGCACGCAATGCCTTGACTTTACAAACTACTGAGTTACCGTTTACTACCAGGCCTCTTCATGTATAATTGAAGGCTGAGAAAAATCTTATACTAGTTACCGCTTTCAGGCGTGAGCTGCACGCAGTGCCGTGACGTGACAACCTACTGAGTGATCAATTACTACCAGACCTCTTTCATGCATAATGGTAGGCCGAGCAAATCTTATACTAGTTACCGCTTTCAGGCGTGAGCTGCACGCAATGCCTTGACTTTACAAACTACTGAGTTACCGTTTACTACCAGGCCTCTTCATATATAATTGAAGGCTGAGAAAATCTCATACTAGTTACCGCTTTCAGGCGTGAGCTGCACGCAATGCCTTGACGTGACAAACTACTGAGTGATCAATTACTACCAGACCTCTTTCATGCATAATGGTAGGCCGAACAAATCTTATACTAGTTACCGCTTTCAGGCGTGAGCTGCACGCAATGCCTTGACTTTACAAACTACTGAGTTACCGTTTACTACCAGGCCTATTCATATATAATTGAAGGCTGAGAAAATCTTAAACTAGTTACCGCTTTCAGGCGTGAGCTGCACGCAATGCCTTGACTTTACAAACTACTGAGTTACCGTTTACTACCAGGCCTCTTCATATATAATTGAAGGCTGAGAAAATCTTAAACTAGTTACCGCTTTCAGGCGTGAGCTGCACGCAATGCCTTGACTTTACAAACTACTGAGTTACCGTTTACTACCAGGCCTATTCATATATAATTGAAGGCTGAGAAAATCTTATACTAGTTACCGCTTTCAGGCGTGAGCTGCACGCAATGCCTTGACTTTACAAACTACTGAGTTACCGTTTACTACCAGGCCTATTCATATATAATTGAAGGCTGAGAAAATCTTATACTAGTTACCGCTTTCAGGCGTGAGCTGCACGCAATGCCTTGACTTTACAAACTACTGAGTTACCGTTTACTACCAGGCCTATTCATATATAATTGAAGGCTGAGAAAATCTTAAACTAGTTACCGCTTTCAGGCGTGAGCTGCACGCAATGCCTTGACTTTACAAACTACTGAGTTACCGTTTACTACCAGGCCTATTCATATATAATTGAAGGCTGAGAAAATCTTATACTAGTTACCGCTTTCAGGCGTGAGCTGCACGCAATGCCGTGACGCCACAAACTACTGAGTGATCAATTACTACCAGGCCTCTTTCATGCATAATGGTAGGCTGAGAAAATCTCATACTAGTTACCGCTTTCAGGCGTGAGCTGCACGCAATGCCGTGACGTGACAAACTACTGAGTGATCAATTACTACCAGGCCTCTTTCATGCATAATGGTAGGCTGAGAAAATCTCATACTAGTTACCACTTTCAGGCGTGAGCTGCACGCAATGCCGTGACGTGACAAACTACTGAGTGATCAATTACTACCAGGCCTCTTTCATGCATAATGGTAGGCTGAGAAAATCTCATACTAGTTACCGCTTTCAGGCGTGAGCTGCACGCAATGCCGTGACGTGACAAACTACTGAGTGATCAATTACTACCAGGCCTCTTTCATGCATAATGGTAGGCTGAGAAAATCTCATACTAGTTACCGCTTTCAGGCGTGAGCTGCACGCAATGCCGTGACGTGACAAACTACTGAGTGATCAATTACTACCAGGCCTCTTTCATGCATAATGGTAGGCTGAGAAAATCTCATACTAGTTATCGCTTTCAGGCGTGAGCTGCAGGCAATGCCGCGACCTCACAAATTACTGTGTGGTGGATTACTACTAGGTTCTTTTAATTCATAACTGGTGGCAGAACAAATGTATCCTATACGCAGTTATGGCTGTCTTATATGAAGAATCGAGACCAGTGCTATGAGATGTTAAATGTGGCATAATACATGCCTTGCGCCATCTATCAAAATCCTGAACCTTACGAATTATATAAATATTAATACCTTATCCTTTTACATTTTGTAAATTGAGTGATAGTGTTACTAAGTTGCGCTCATAGCAAAATAAATAATGTCTTCATAATTTATTTTAAAAAGCAGTCAAAATTATTGGCAAGCTGGATTGGCAAGTGTGGTGTGGAGGAAAAGTTTAGAGACGCGGGATTCTTGACCTTTCCATTCTTCTACATGTACGAGGTGATGATGTACTGCAGATCAAGTTGCCTATTAATAGGAAAATTCATCAATACATGAAGAGACTAGAGACAGCGTTAATTTTCGAATTCAACAGTTCTTATTGGCGTTGAAACATGTCGGTGTCAGATTAATCATCCACACCTGATAATGATCCAACCCTTCAACCAGTTTACATCCAAGAGTCAGCAAACTGTTGTATATGTAAAGTAAACAATTGGGACTCGGTTAAAGGCAGTACGTATTGTATCAGTATCAGTACTGAGAATTATGCACACATATAACCAGTGTGCATTGTTTGCATCCAATTCACTAAAGCCTTTTTGTGTAATGTAAACCGCGTGAATTCGGTTATTTGTTAATGGCGTAATGTTTAAAGATCAACAATCACGCTAGATAATGTAATGAAGCAATGTCGAGCGGAGCTGCTGCTTGGACGGGTGACCGCTGAGCGATTCTGTCCTCGCAAGCAGCTCGCATGCCCGGTCATTGGTTCGGGAGTCACCTTTAAGCCTTTGGTTCCCAGTTTGTATTATAAATGGCGTAGTAGAACTAACTTCGCTTGGTAAAATAAAACACCCTTTACTTTACTATTTATCGTAGGATGTATTGTAATTATTTTAGGTTATTAAGAAGGTTTCGTGGAGCTTTGTTTTTTTTAGCTACTCCACGAATATCTACTGTAAATTTAGATACTCCCATGAGTATCAATGTATTTTTGTATGAAATTTTGTTAAACGATCAATTTTAATGAGTGACAAGATAATATTGTAACTGCCTTATTACACACTCGTTTCACACAGCTGGATTTACAATATATGTACTCGGTATGTGTAATATATACATGTCACAATTATATCCTTAAAAAAGTTGAAAGTTGAAGTTAGTGTGTGAAAGTTTGCTTAAGTAAACGTCTTAACTAACGCCAAGCTTAACCGGTCTCTTATTCGCTTGTCTCGGGAACAAATCCTCAGTAATGAATGAGGACGTTCTCCCTCTGCCTTGGGCTATAACGCCTTGTCGTCTTCTCTCCTCTGTCTCCATTTCTCGTTACTCCGTCTCCGTAAAACGGAAATGTGTCTGAGCTCTCCTCAAGTATTTTAGCGGTTCTTTACGTGCAACGTTGAATTGTGGAAACTTGTTTTAATATATGTAACACTCGTGGGGTTAGAGAAGTTTCGATTCTGTATGCCTGTCTGTATTCACGATATGATTTATAGACTTGAAAGTTTCCATGAAATATCATTTATATACCTGTATAGGGAACACTGATTTAATAATGGTACATGTCAGCCCATGGAATTTGGCTGAACGTTAGTGAATATTCTTATATGGGTCTTATGGGTAACTGAGATAGCAACGAGAAAATTGCACAATATTTCTCAGTGTGTAGACATTGAGTACAATAAAGGAAACAGAATTTTTTTCCGGATATTTTGCATCGTTCAGTGATACAAAAAATCAGTATCACTACGTTTCGATATCTGCAATCTGATCTCTTCTTCTGGTAATAACTAACCTAACACATAATTACAGACTGGGTTAAAATAAACAAATCATACCAGAGCATTGTGACACGCGGAAGTCAGGAATCACAACCACCATGCACCGAATAAAAAACTAAACACAACACAATCAGTCGTAGGTGGTTGGTCGGCGAGTGCAGACCTTTTGTGACCTGTATTTTGTAGTTAAGTTTTAATAATTAGTGTTAAATACTGTATACTTAATATACTGTTTCCATCACAGTCCTTTCATCTCCGAAAACAGACTTCAAACAAAGAACTAAGTACAGTCGTATGAGATGGGACATGTGACATTTTTATTCAAAGAGTAAAAAGAAAAAATAATAGAGACGAAGAGTAAATACTAAAAGTCGGTGACAAAATGGGATGTCAACGCACTCTTGCATTGCTTCCCAGCTTCCCAGCTCATGGGTGCGTTTTATTTTTGGACACTGCTATGAAACCATATTTATGAACAAAAATTTAAAGGTATCATGGGGCAGATATCTTGCGAAAGACTTTATCTGTAGATTTTAAAAACATGATAGTTTTTTTTTCTCAGTACACAAGAATGGGTTCTAAGATGAAGCATATTCAACCAAGGAATTTGATTGAGCGTCATTGAAGTTTATCACTCAGTTGGCTGATATAAGTTTTTTTGTCTTCCGGAGGATGTAAAAATGTATGTTTTAAAATAAATATATCTGTCTATCTGTCCGTTGGACATCCCGATATTAAAATGACCTATATACTTGAAATTTGATTATTTCGCGAAGCTTGTTACGTGGTACGTGGTGTTGTAGTGTATTTGTATCTTGTATGGGTGGGGTACGATAAGCGGACCCGGTTTTTTATATCGAAATTGGCAAACGATATTACTTAATCATAACCATCGATATAATCAATCGATACTGATTGATTATTTTGAATTATTAACTTAAATAGTCTATATCAACAGCTGTAAACACTTTAAAATAATACACGTAAGGTAATATTTCAACATTAGTAATTTTAATTATTAAAAATGGCAGTCAATTTTAGAAAACTACACGACATTGCTTTGAAAGATGATAAGACTAAATAAAATATATTGTTTTTGTGGCTTCAACATGTTGGACTCGTACCGAAAACCCCATTATATGAAATTTGTGGGAAAGAAACAACTGTAACTGTGAGAGGAGCAAATATGGTAGTCTTCAGTTTTCCTAATTTTTATAATAATAACTTGTTTGATCACTGTAAATATTAAATTCATATTTTAATTTAAAACATGTTATTGAGGACTATAGATACTTTTATACCAATTGATACTCTAGGATTTGACATGCGAATATTAGGTATCGAAGACTACATTCTTCGATATAAAAAACCGGGTCCGCTTATCGTACCCTACCCTCTTGTATATATACAGGGTGTTCACAAAAGGGCGTCACAAACTGCGCCTGATATTACTCACCAATTCAAACAAAATATTTCCTATAAATGTACCTTAATGTGAAAGTTTCCTATGTAGAAATGTTTATGTTTATTTGAATCAAAAATTTATTATCTATAGAACTCGTGAAGATACCAAACTTTTCACATAGGTAAGATATAACAGGAATGTACATAAGATGAAAATTGTTTTTAAATGTGATATGCTTTAATGTTAACAAAATAGTACCTGTTAAAATTTTAAAACTTAAATAACTAGAAAATAGTATTGTCATAACAACTATATAAGATACCAAGTATTTATAGTTGAATTTGTATTAAAATTCCAACGGTGGTTTTCAACGAAATCTGCCAACGCATAAGCGAACACGACCACTTTAAGCGTGCGCGAGCTGAAAGCAAGAAACATTAATAATTGTCAGCTGAGAGGCAGCAGGTGTTTTGAGATGTTTGTAGCTCCCGGCTTAAAGTGGTCGTGCTCGCTTATGCGTTCGTTGACGGTGGGCAAGAAATGTCGTGCCCAGCTGGCCAACGGATTCGACCGAGCTATTTATTGAGTTCAATTATTGTACCTAGTTTCAATTTGTTTTGGCTTTTGAGCCACCCTATAATATATGATGTAAAAAAATGTGGAGAAATACATTGAGGCATTTAAATAGGTGAAAATAAACAAAATTATTCCTCTAACAGTAAGGTCTATTTCGATTCGATTACCGTCTCTATTAAAAATAATAACTAAAAAACTTTGCATGTTTCTTTATCTCGTTAAGATATAATGTATGGTGATAGAAAAATATCTAGCCTTCTACTACGAGTTTCATAATGGCGGGATTTTAGACGTTTAAAGCAACATTTTATAAAAACAGTCAAAGCATTTAAAAGATGGCTTGCAAAATAAAAATCCATACCCTGAACGTTAGCGAAGCCAAGGGCTAACACAATTATGTACATATCTGTCTGACTGAACGATACAGGGATGTCGAAACCGAATTGACCTGTAAACTTGAAATTGTGCATAAATCTTCATATTTATTACAGGAACACTGACCTGGGTTATGGTACATGTTACTCCATGAGAGTTGGCTGAGCGTTAGAAAATATTTTTACTTTGGTCTTATGGGTAACCATTGTGGCACGAGAAAAGAGCAGAATAAATAAATTTGTAAACCAATTTAAGTTCAACCACTTGAGATTGTAACATGTAACTTTCTTTACTCATGAAGTACAAATAAAAATAACAGCGTGGAAAATCGTTAAAAAGTTGAGAGTTAAAACTCAGAACACTCCTAACAGATTTTAACATGTGATTAATGATTTTTCATATAGCCTAACTATCCCAACACATACATAATTTTAGGATTAATTGGTTTGTGGACTTTTAATATGAAACCAATAAGATGAAACCCAATTTTATGAACCAAAATATAAATGTAATGTATCATGAGGCATGATATCTCGGGAAACGGTTTCATATTGAAATTTTCCATGAAATTTCATTTCTACATAAACAAAAATGAGTTCTAAGAAGGTGCATGTCCTACCGTGGAAATTTATCGTGTTTTTTTATAAACAGATGAAAATAACGGATTGAACGTGTGTTTACTACTCTCGCATTTAACAATGTGTTAGGATACTCGATATCTTTGCAATCTTGATCTCTCCCCCGCAACCATGGTTTTGATAATGAATATTTAACTATGTTTTAGGATACTGGATATCTTTGCAATCTTGATCTCTCCCCCGCAACCATGGTTTTGATAATGAATACTTAACTATGTTTTAGGATACTGGATATCTTTCCAATCTTGATCTCTCCCCGCGCAACCATGGTTTTGATAATGAATACTTAACTATGTTTTAGGATACTCGATATCTTTGCGATCTTGATCTCTCCCCCGCAACCATGGTTTTGATAATGAATACTTAACTATGTTTTAGGATACTCGATATCTTTGCGATCTTGATCTCTCCCCCGCAACCATGGTTTTGATAATGAATATTTAACTATGTGTTAGGATACTGGATATCTTTCCAATCTTGATCTCTCCCCCGAAACCATGGTCTTGATCATGAATACTTAACTATGTGTTAGGATACTGGATATCTTTCCAATCTTGATCTCTCCCCCGCAACCATGGTCTTGATCATGAATACTTAACTATGTTTTAGGCTACTGGATATCTTTGCAATCTTGATCTCTCCCCCGCAACCATGGTCTTGATCATGAATACTTAACTATGTGTTAGGATACTGGATATCTTTGCAATCTTTATCTCTCCCCCACAACCATGGTCTTGATCATGAATACTTAACTATGTGTTAGGATACTGGATATCTTTGCAATCTTGATCTCTCCCCCGCAACCATGGTCTTGATAATGAATACTTAACTATGTGTTAGGATACTGGATATCTTTGCAATCTTGATCTCTCCCCCGCAACCATGGTTTTGATAATGAATACTTAACTATGTGTTAGGATACTGGATATCTTTGCAATCTTGATCTCTCCCCCGCAACCATGGTTTTGATAATGAATACTTAACTATGTGTTAGGATACTGGATATCTTTGCAATCTTGATCTCTCCCCCGCAACCATGGTTTTGATAATGAATACTTAACTATGTGTTAGGATACTGGATATCTTTGCAATCTTGATCTCTCCCCCGCAACCATGGTCTTGATAATGAATACTTAACTATGTGTTAGGATACTCGATATCTTTGCAATCTTGATCTCTTCCCCCGCAACCATGGTCTTGATAATGAATACTTAACTATGTGTTAGGATACTGGATATCTTTGCAATCTTGATCTCTCCCCCGCAACCATGGTTTTGATAATGAATATTTAACTATGTGTTAGGATACTGGATATCTTTGCAATCTTGATCTCTCCCCCGCAACCATGGTTTTGATAATGAATATTTAACTATGTGTTAGGATACTGGATATCATTGCATTCTTGGTTTACTGATAACCTAATGTAATAGCTGAGCTACGTACAAGTTAATTCTTCAGCCAACATATTACTGTAATTATTATATGCACTGTTACATTTATTTTTTATTGATTATTCACGTAGGAATTAAAAAAATATAGTATTTTGCTGTATTTTGTAATATACAGGATTGATAGTCTCAATCTAGTATTCTAAATCAATCTGTCATGAAAATATGAAACTTTATTTGTCTACGCACTAGAGTCAAACAACACCTTGGTTTCTGTTATAAATATTTGAAAATTTTTACCAAAATGAGAATTTTGTGGTTTTTATAACGTTTAGTGAATCACGATTTTGGCCTAGATGTTCAGTTGGCGTAAAGTGGGTTAGTTACTTGAGGACAATGGTCTGAGCCCTCCCCACCTTCTCGTGACAAAGTGAATCTTCCTTCCCATGTGTGATACACCATATGCGAGGTGACGTCAGTGGCCTTCCACGTCAATGCTGTTTTTTATATATTTTTTATTCAAAACAAAATCTTACAATTTTTGTTTTAACAGTATTTTGTTATATAAATTTCTATAGTTATACCAAAGGAACTGATTGGAAGATACTCATTCGAGTGTTTGCATATTCCTAGAATTTTATCCTTGAAACAGAGGGAAAGCACCTTTTGTCACCTGAACTTCAATAGATTGCTACTGGTTATTGCAGTTTTTTTATTTAATAAATTGATTCTGCAAACGCAAATGACCTCGCTTTGTGTATGTCTAATGTACAAATAAGTGTATTAAATTGCTTCATAGTATTCTACTGTTAGAGTTTTGGACCTCAAAACGTTGTTATGAATTTCGATTTACGATGTGCTACGAAGTTTAATTGGCTTGAGCGTGTGGCGGAATCTCGCGCATCAATTGATGACGAAATTAAATTTCTGTCGTGTGTGTCCGATAACTTTCGAACGAGTTGACTTAGAGGGTTGAAATTTGTCATGGAACTCCACATCGGAAACTCTATATCGGAAGTGGAAGTTGTAAGGTCCATTGGGAGTAACTGTCTAGGCCAGGATGATGTCCGCTGTGCGGCAAGCACAAATCCTCCCACACTGATCCGAAAACTGTCAATCAATCTATATACCTGTTTTATTACACACTAGCTGTTTCCTGCTTCTTTGCACGCTTTAGGATGCTTTGCCCGCTTTGTGTGTGAGCACTTCTGGTTCAAGTGAATTATATTCCCAACGCCGATGTTGCCACGATCAAGAAAATCTGTAAAAAGTGTATGGTTATAACCACTGTATACGTACATGTACTTTATTATAAAGTGTTCTAAAACTCAAGCTTGAAGTTCAAACAAGAAATGTATTTTAAAGGCAAATATGCATCAAAACTTAGCGCCTTCACATAGTGTTTGGCTATTTAATATACGTAACTGTCTCGTAATTGCAGTTTATAGTGTGCAGGCGCTTTGATAACTTTTATATTTTACAGCGCCGCCTAGTCGCGACTTATTTATGCCATCAATGGGCATAACATATAAACCTTCTACGTGGATAAATATATATATATATATACATATAAATTTTCACAATGCTCGGTCAAATAGTTTCAGAGTCTATAAAGGACATACAGACAAACATTCATTTATATATTTACATTATTTAATGAGTTAACAATGCTATTTATATCCATACTATGTAACAATTCAAAAACAACGAGCGAACAAACAACAGTGTCTCGAAACTAAATATGGAAAGAGATTATATGGGAATGTCTAGTTTTCCACGATGCACCAGATACTCGTAGTTATTTAGTAACCAGACGGAGAGACTCTGTAGTCTGCGGCATCTCAGATGTCCAAACTGTGCAAAGAATTTGTTTTGAACGTCTTCGTCGCCGACTGTTGTGGATCTAATCAGACGGACGTGGACTCCAGATTCCAGGAGTCAAGTATGTAGCAGTGACGGATTTCGGACGTTGCACTTCACGGAAGTTAAAATGTAGCTAAACTCGACATTTTAAGGAAATCTGGATACTAAAAATCCAAATAATAAATAACGACAGTTACTGAAAACTGTATTTTGACTCAACTATTTTTATTCTACACATAACGAATTGTCAATATAACTGAAAGCAATTTTTCAAAGAAAATTTTGTCTTTATTTAGGTTAGGGGTCAGTTATTAGATAGTAAAACTAGGAAGAGTGCTGTTTCGGCACACAAAGGGGTTCTCGGGGGTAGGCGGACAAAGCTCTCATATGGTTGCCTTTGTGTAAAAATAACTTCTGTATTCTTGTTAGTTTATTTGTAGGGGTCAGTTATTAGATAGTAAAACTAGGAAGAGTGCTGTTGTCGGCACACAAAGGGGTTCTCGGGGGTAGGCGGACAAAGCTCTCATGTGGTTGCCTTTGTGTAAAAATAACTTCTGTATTCTTGTTAGTTTATTTGTAGGGGTCAGTTATTAGATAGTAAAACTAGGAAGAGTGCTGTTGTCGGCACACAAAGGGGTTCTCGGGGGTAGGCGGACAAAGCTCTCATATGGTTGCCTTTGTGTAAAAATAACTTCTGTATTCTTGTTAGTTTATTTGCAGGGGTCAGTTATTAGATAGTAAAACTAGGAAGAGTGCTGTTGTCGGCACACAAAGGGGTTCTCGGGGGTAGGCGGACAAAGCTCTCATATGGTTGCCTTTGTGTAAAAATAACTTCTGTATTCTTGTTAGTTTATTTGCAGGGGTCAGTTATTAGATAGTAAAACTAGGAAGAGTGCTGTTGTCGGCACACAAAGGGGTTCTCGGGGGTAGGCGGACAAAGCTCTCATATGGTTGCCTTTGTGTAAAAATAACTTCTGTATTCTTGTTAGTTTATTTGCAGGGGTCAGTTATTAGATAGTAAAACTAGGAAGAGTGCTGTTGTCGGCACACAAAGGGGTTCTCGGGGGTAGGCGGACAAAGCTCTCATATGGTTGCCTTTGTGTAAAAATAACTTCTGTATTCTTGTTGGTTTATTTGCAGGGGTCAGTTATTAGATAGTAAAACTAGGAAGAGTGCTGTTGTCGGCACACAAAGGGGTTCTCGGGGGTAGGCGGACAAAGCTCTCATATGGTTACCTTTGTGTAAAAATAACTTCTGTATTCTTGTTAGTTTATTTGCAGGGGTCAGTTATTAGATAGTAAAACTAGGAAGAGTGCTGTTGTCGGCACACAAAGGGTTCTCGGGGGTAGGCGGACAAAGCTCTCATATGGTTGCCTTTGTGTAAAAATAACTTCTGTATTCTTGTTAGTTTATTTGTAGGGGTCAGTTATTAGATAGTAAAACTAGGAAGAGTGCTGTTGTCGGCACACAAAGGGGTTCTCGGGGGTAGGCGGACAAAGCTCTCATATGGTTGCCTTTGTGTAAAAATAACTTCTGTATTCTTGTTAGTTTATTTGTAGGGGTCAGTTATTAGATAGTAAAACTAGGAAGAGTGCTGTTGTCGGCACACAAAGGGGTTCTCGGGGGTAGGCGGACAAAGCTCTCATATGGTTGCCTTTGTGTAAAAATAACTTCTGTATTCTTGTTAGTTTATTTGTAGGGGTCAGTTATTAGATAGTAAAACTAGGAAGAGTGCTGTTGTCGGCACACAAAGGGGTTCTCGGGGGTAGGCGGACAAAGCTCTCATATGGTTGCCTTTGTGTAAAAATAACTTCTGTATTCTTGTTAGTTTATTTGCAGGGGTCAGTTATTAGATAGTAAAACTAGGAAGAGTGCTGTTGTCGGCACACAAAGGGGTTCTCGGGGGTAGGCGGACAAAGCTCTCATATGGTTGCCTTTGTGTAAAAATAACTTCTGTATTCTTGTTGGTTTATTTTGCAGGTTATTAACTCCCTTGCTCTTGGTTTATTAATTTTGCACTCTGAATGTAAGAAATGCAATATTTTTTTCAAAAAGTAAAGTAGAAATATTACCGGTAATACATTGTCTTAAAATTTAATTCTCCAATGAAAAATTTTCTATTTTAAATCAAACTGATTTGAATCTCATTATAAGTTTTCTTGCAATCACAAATATTGATTTATTTTGGTATCAAAATTATCTCCGTGGGTTCTCTATCTCCACATATTTATTGTACAGTGTTTGGTAGCAATTTTAAAGTATATACTGTTATATACTACAATACTATTATATCGAAGGAATTATAAGAAACAATTTAGGAGTATTCAGTAAAGTATGATTTTAAATCAGTACGAGTACATTTTGCACTCGAACACTGAAAGTACCGGGTACATATAGAAGCAACTAGGAATAAATAGTAAGACATGCCCTTACTGTCATAGTTGTTGCGAGGCCTTAAAATATATAGCGTTTTGAACTAAATTGAATTATATGTGCCGTGCTGTGTATTTTGTTATTTAAAAATAGTTGTAAAGTTTAAATTTATTTATTTTATTATAATTGATTTCAAAGTTCCATCATAAATATTATTTTTAGTCAAAAATAGACTATTAGGTGATCTTTTTATTTTGAAATAAAATGCTCTTGGTGGTACAGGTCCCGTTCGCCTCCCTCCCCCCCCCCCCCCGACGGTGCGCCCCTGATCGTGTACTAGTGTTACACGTCAATAAGACATGAGTAAGCGTTCTGCAATAGGTGCTGGAATTAGATACCTAAATAAGTCTCTTGCTTGCTTACTTTACTTTATTCTACTATAGTTGACTTAAATATTTTCGTGCAGTTTTTAGTCTTGAACATATAGTAATTAACTTTTAATTAAACTGAAATTATGTATTTTCAAAGAAATGTAGAAGTTCTATCGCAACTCACTATAACAAAGATAGTCTTCATTAGTAAACTGTGGATGGATATTAAATAATAGCAAACGTTATTGTAGTGCCAACTGACTTATGGACTATATGATGGATGTTTTTATACTTCTACTATTACAAGTAAAATCGTAATGTCCATAAGGTAAATATCTACAAAATGAGACTTATTGTTAAGTTTCAGTACCTTACTAGCTGTTAGCACAATAATTTAGTAATTGAATAAACGTTTTTTTTTTAGTTAGATCCATATTAGATTTGATTTACATAACACTAGGGTGCATCTGATGAACAATGAGAATGCCTATTCATCCAGACTGCATTTGATTCTGCAGGCTAGCTGTCGCGGATGTTCAAACGACGCACAACAGCTCGTTATGATATTCTAGGATTTCTTAACAATTACGTGGACTCTAAGTTCCAGGAGTCAAGTCTGTAATAGCGTCAGGGTTCTGACGCTGCACAAAGCGTGGAAGGTGTAATTGAGCTAAATTCAACTTCCGTGCGACAATTATGATTTCTGAGGACGTTTAGCCTAAGAGTGTCAAGAATTATTGAACACATGAACTGTTTCCTGTTTCTACATCGAATTGAATTGATTAGGTTTTGTTGGTTCCATTGATTTTCCTCGTTGTTAGATCCGTAGATATGATGTTTGGTCGGCATCTTACAGAGGTTAGTTCCAAGTTTGTATCTATGGTCGCCATCAAAGGTAACATACGAGATACTATACAAAAGTAAAGTGTTTGATGGCACTGCTCCATGTATTGACATCAGTTCTAACTTATATGATCCCTTATGATCACTTAGCGTTCGTGTCCCTGTGCCCTTGTTGTCTGAGGCCAGTCACCGTATTTGGTGTAGCGGTATCGCCCAGCCTCGGCCTCCCAGTCCCGCGGCGCGCCGACCTTCACGCGCCGTTTGAGCCGCTCTTCATTGATCCTTCAAGGCACATGTTGAGACCTGAACAACGTGTGTGCACAACAGCATGAACACAATTAAAGAAAGTTATAAAGGCAACTGACTGTTATCCTTTACAGAAATAGACAATTTCCAAGTAGGAGTGAGTGATCTAAATACAAATGAGCGAATTAATAGAAATTGTAATAGTCTTGGTATTATACCATGCCCAATGTCATGGTATGTAGAATGCTTATAGGTTGCATGAACATTGTGAATATCAGTAAAGTGTTATATCAAATTGTATTGGCAATGTGTTGTTGATTCGTGTGTCACCCAATTGTTATTCCTTTTGCAACGAAAAAAGATTAGAGGAAATAGTTGAATAAGTATTGTGAAGTTTTATTTATAATTAGAAATTCAAATAATAGTCAAAGTAATAAAATATTGACAACCACATTGTGACGAAACAAGTAAATATTTCATACACGTTGGGTAGAGGCCTACAGAACGAACTTATTTCTGATGGAGAGTTTGCATTTAATAAAATAGGTTCTTGTATAGCAAAGTAATGCGTATAATTTACAACAAAACTTTATTGCGTTGTGTTTATGTACTATACACATGTTGATGTGTATAGTATATGGAGTAGATCTATATATTCAGAGTATAAACAAACGGGTCAGTTATAAACTGGTAAGTTACATACTCTGTAGTTAAACTAGATAATGTTGACTAGTAGCTAATGTAAACTTTTTAAACGTTTAATAGTGATAATGTATCATATCTTGATCTTGGTGTATCTTATCTTGATCTTGATGTAACTTATCTTGATCCTGATGTATCTTATCTTGATCTTGATGTAACTTATCTTGATCTTGGTCTTATCTATATTGATTTATGTAATATTAGAATGATCTGTGGGTTTATCGATTGTGGAGCGGCAGCGGGAGCCATATGGGCCAGATAACTCGTCACCCGCGCCCGCAGTAAACTGACGAACACTGTGCACACGGCAGTACGGGTAATTCACTAGCAATTACATCGCGTACGCAAGAGCAATAGCGGAGTAGTAAAAGTGGGTTATTAGGGGTTGACCTAGGCTGTAAGCTCAAGAATAATGGAGTTAGTAGTGGTTTATCGCTTGTGGAGCGGCAGCGGGAGCCATATGGGCCAGATAACTCGTCATCCACGCCCGCAGTAAACTGATGAACACTGTGCACACGGCAGTACGGGTAACTCACTAGCAATTACATCGCGTACGCAATAGCAATAGCGGAGTAGTAAAAGTGGGTTATTAGGGGTTGACCTAGGCTGTAAGCTCAAGAATAATGGAGTTAGTAGGGGTTTATCGATTGTGGAGCGGCAGCGGGAGCCATATGGGCCAGATAACTCGTCATCCACGCCCGCAGTAAACTGATGAACACTGTGCACACGGCAGTACGGGTAACTCACTAGCAATTACATCGCGTACGCAATAGCAATAGCGGAGTAGTAAAAGTGGGTTATTAGGGTTGACCTAGGCTGTAAGCTCAAGAATAATAGAGTTAGTAGGGGTTTATCGATTGTGGAGCGGCAGCGGGAGCCATATGGGCCAGATAACTCGTCATCCACGCCCGCAGTAAACTGATGAACACTGCGAACACGGCAGTACGGGTAACTCACTAGCAATTACATCGCGTACGCAATAGCAATAGCGGAGTAGTAAAAGCGAGTTAGTAAAGGTTGATCTAGGAAGTAAGCTCAAGATTAATAGAGTTAGTAGGGGTTTATCTATTATGGAGCGCCAGCGGGAGCCATATGGGCCAGATAACTCGTCATCCACGCCCGCAGTAAACTGTCGAACACTGTGCAACACGGCAGTACGGGTAACTCACTAGCATTACATCGCGTACGCAATAGCAATAGCGGAGTAGTAAAAGCGAGTTAGTAAAGGTTGATCTAGGAAGTAAGCTCAAGATTAATAGAGTTAGTAGGGGTTTATCGATTATGGAGCGCCAGCGGGAGCCATATGGGCCAGATAACTCGTCACCCACGCCCGCAGTAAACTGTCGAACACTGCGAACACGGCAGTACGGGTAACTCACTAGCATTACATCGCGTACGCAATAGCAATAGCGGAGTAGTAAAAGTGAGTTAGTAAAGGTTGACCTAGGCTGTAAGCTCAAGAGTAATAGAGTTAGTAGGGGTTTATCGATTATGGAGCGGCAGCGGGAGCCATATGGGCCAGATAACTCGTCACCCACGCCCGCAGTAAACTGATGAACACTGTGCACACGGCAGTACGGGTAACTCACTAGCATTACATCGCGTACGCAATAGCAATAGCGGAGTAGTAAAAGTAAGTTAGTAAAGGTTGACCTAGGCTGTAAGCTCAAGAGTAATAGAGTTAGTAGGGGTTTATCGATTATGGAGCGGCAGCGGGAGCCATATGGGCCAGATAACTCGTCACCCACGCCCGCAGTAAACTGATGAACACTGTGCACACGGCAGTACGGGTAACTCACTAGCATTACATCGCGTACGCAATAGCAATAGCGGAGTAGTAAAAGTAAGTTAGTAAAGGTTGACCTAGGCTGTAAGCTCAAGAGTAATAGAGTTAGTAGGGGTTTATCGATTATGGAGCGGCAGCGGGAGCCATATGGGCCAGATAACTCGTCACCCACGCCCGCAGTAAACTGTCGAAGATGGTGTGCAGGGAGCCACGGGTAGAAAAACTCACAACGACTTATGTTGCGTTCAATTTCAGTGTTATTTTGGTTGTTTCTCAAAAGCCTACTTTCATTTTAATCTTTCTTTAAACGATATCATTTGTTGTCCTTAAACTTTATTGATTGTATCTTGAATTCATTACTATAATGTTAAAGACTATAACATACTTCCTTTGAGTGGGTATATATTAACAAGAATATATTCTACAAAATAATTGTTATTTGTGCCTATTTTCTTGATAAAAACTGCATCTTTATTTAAAATAAGGTTGAATACGAGTCGTGCTAGTTTTATTGAGAAATATCTATAGCATTTCTTTCAGTAAACTGTATTTCAATGAGATCTCCGCTTTTGGCATTAACTATTTGGTAAGTTATGTCTCACGTATAAAAAAAGTTTGATAAAAATACTTAACTACCTACTTATTTTCAAGTTCTTAAGTTCTTCAAGGTCTGGTGGTGTTTTCATTGTTAATGAAATGTCTCGAAGTAAGTCCTAAGTGCGATTAAAGTTCATTCCTACTGCAAAATATTAATGAATTATAAATTTACCTTCGGAATTTCCTCACTGTTGCGGCGTTACAACGCGTTTCGTTAACATTGTGACACCTTCTGGTGTCCATTATCGTTTCGTTGTAAAAGCACACGACACAAAAACGCTTAAACACAAGTCTCTATTACGCGGTGGCCACATGTTTGCGCGTGCTTTACCGTTGTGTAGCAATGTTCTTTGGAAGGTGTTCCTTAAAACGGCTTTTGAATTATCTACCCGTTTCTTCGAGATAATGTTGGAGTAATCACAGCGAGTACTGTATTATATAAATACCGCTGCCGTCAAAATATCGGCGTAGGGGTTGTACAGAGATTTACAACTATCAGATTTTATTTACAGTATTATAAACCACAGTGTATCCACGTATTGTGTGGTTCAGAGTATTGCCATATGTCAGTCATACGTTGTACCGTCGCAATGGTATGGAACATCAGAAGGTAAATTTATAAATCATCAACTGATCAACTTGATCAGAGTATAAGAGTTAGTGTATAGACTCTAGAGAATGAATCAGCAAACTGGCACAACTCAAAAAACGTCAATTTCTGACTTGTCAGACTTTATTTGCTGGTGCACGACTTGTACATTTTGGAATAAAATAAATTGTATTGAAATTTAAATTGAATCAGTATGTTTAGTTAATCTTTAAAATTATAGACATTCAGAATAAATGGATTGGATCAATATTTACCGTAAAGTGTACTTTAAGGGTTGAACATGTGTGAGCAGGTTTCTGCTGATTCTCTAGTGACCGTTGCTGCCAAACCCTCCACACTGTCCACCCCGGTCCGACGAACCAGATCGAACCGGTTTTGCTTGAAGTCAGGGCGGAAAAAATTTTCGGTCAACGATTCCTTACACTATCGATCCTGGTGGGCCGCACATTGGTTACCGTGTGCTTGCGACCGAGTTGGTAAACCAAGGCGGACAATGAGAGGACGATGACCGCCAGGTCGGTGTGATCTGCAAGTGGCGGGATGCGGATAGAATTACACCCAGCTCATTCTGGCATAGGTTCACCACAATACGTTCATAGTTCCACCACAATATGTTCATATGTCCACCGCAATACGTTCATAGGTCCACCACAATACGTTAATAGGCCACCACAATACGTTCATAGGTCCACCGCAATACGTTCATAGGTCCACCGCAATACGTTCGGTGTCATCCACAACTCACTGTAGCTGGTCGGTCGTCCAATTACTGCAGCTAGATGATCAAGGTGCTCACCAGCTCCTGCAACGAGCTCCTCGTGGGTCACCTACATGGGATGATCAGAAACCTCGGAAAGAAAGAGTGGGACTGTTCAGAGCCGAGCAAAGTCGGAATGTGCGGCTGATCAGCGACGTCAGTTCGGAACGGTTCTGATTTATATTATCTATTACGAATTAATGAGTCGTTTTGTATCCGAACATACACGAAAAACATAGAAATTATACATTATTACTTATTATTAATTAATTATATTAATATTGAACTTTCTTTGTTCCTCCAAAGACACTTGACAAAATGTGAGAAGATGCACAACGAATAAAGTGTTATATTTTGCTTATAGGCTTAAAACGGCGGCCATGTATTTTTTATTCCATTGGAAAGGTATTAAAATTAACAGAACAAAGCAACACATTCATATGCATAACTGCAACATATTTTAATACAGAGTCTTTAATTGGTAGTAAAGAGATAATTAGTTAAGCTACAAAAGTTGTAATAAAGAGCTATAGAATTTTGAGAGTAGGGCTCTTTTTAACCTCCTGCATGTTAAATCCACCCTTAATTTTTTTTCTGGTTACGCCACTGCAACGAACGAGGTGTCTTTGTTACATTAGACTTCCTTACGTCTTCATGGGTCTTTCTATACGACGTTGTATTGGTTTATTTGTATGTATACGAAGTTAATTACATATTATTAATTGCGTTTAAAATTAAGGTTTAATGAAATCAATGTAATTGTGCTGCATCCAGCTTGAAAATGTAATTTAAATATATATATATATATATATATATTTCTGTACCAAACTACCGAAAGGTACTCAGACTATAAGCTGAAACCCCATTTTAATAGGTTTGCCAGATACTGAACTAAATTAAATCCAGAAGAGTGTGGAGCGAAAACGCGTGGGAATGCTCAATACACGGGCTATCTGTAAGTTGGCAGGAGGGGCCCTTTTTCTCCGAGGTTTCTGATCAGCCCATGTGAATGACCCAAGAGGAGCTCGTGCTCTTGCAGCCTTTGCATTTCCTCGTTGGCTGATAACAGTCGCGTCTGTCACTATTGTTTGGAGCGGCCCGAATCGGACGGTGAAGATAAGGAGCGCAAGAGCTTCTACTTATCAGTTCCATCAGATAATAAAACAGGTTCACTCACCTTTGGACCCGGACCTCAGTTACATGAAGTAGTATTGTCACACACTGATTCGTGTACTCAACTGCTTATATTTTGCGTGTTCGAATTTAGTTTGTTCACATTTAAATGGTACAAAATATTAAGATAACAGTGCTTTATCTGTAGTATAGTGCAGATAGCAAAGACAAAGTTATTATCTACAGCTAGTGCAATATGAATATACTTTATGTTATATGGCAATTAAAGTTGTATGTTTGTGATTTATTTCAGTCTAAAGCCGTTAAAAAATTGGAGCGAAACTTTTACAAACCATAGTCATTATAAATATGACTGGATTTTTGTAATACAATAATGGTATTAGTAAATTTAAAATTGGCGCCATTTGTAATTACGGTCTCTAGTTTACGGTGCGGTAGGGTGGGGTTGTACAAGTGAAAGTGCGTTGGCGACTTTTAACAATGAATTACCGACTGTTATAAAACCCAACTTATTGAACAAAGCTGTAAATGTTTGCACTTAGATACTGGAAACTGATTGGCATCCTTGACATTGTGATATGACATTTTCACCGTGATACAAGTATAAAAAAGATAAATTCTTTCCAAACTACAGTCCGTAAAACAACATTTCTACCACGGAAAACGTATTAAAACAATGATTCTGAAATGTTAGCTCTTAGGCAACTTTTCTTCTCCGTAACTGATCCTCTTTACAGTTCCCGCGAAAACTCCCTCTACTATACGATTCGCCTTTTATTGGTTGGATATAAAGTCACGTGACATTGCGTGGTTTCTCCCCCCTCCCACGTCTTTATATTCCAAATCAGGTCTAAAGGAATCATATTTATATTGTCACTCCTCGATTTTTATTTCCAAAAAGTTTGAACACCTGCAACTTGGCAGTATTTATTTTTAAATACATATTTTCCACCTTATAATGTAAAAAATTCATAAATCTTGCAAAATATAGTATTTTTTATAAAATAATACGATTCGTTACTAGGTCCAAGAATGTACTGTACAATATTAAAGAAAGAAAGAAACTTTATTTCTCACAAATAAAAATTACAGATACCATTTTTATAAAATTTTACAGACTAACCAAAAAACATTACATTTACTTACACATAAACAATACATATGTACATATGCAACTAAAACTACTATAACACTATCACTATGAGAAATAAAGAGAAAAAAACTCCAAGGCAAAGCCTGTTTGGAGTAATAAATATCATAAAACTAGCAGCTTTACAAACAGTACAGTAATATTTTTAGTAAAACTTATTTATTTTTACTCTACATGAAATTCGTGATAAACACTACTAAATTAATAAAAAAATCTTAACTATACATAAAATTATCAACTAAGCCTAAATGTAACAAATTAAACAAATAAACATGGAGAACACAAGTAGAAACATAAATTAAATTATGCATTATTATCATTATTGGAAACAGATTACAAGGAAAGGAAACAATCTCATTTTAAACATTAATTTTAAAAAGTACTTCTTCAATATCCTTCATTGACAATAGCCACTTTTTAAGCTGTTTTAGAAAAATATTAATTGAATATTGACTCTTTATATGCTGTGGTAACAGATTAAAAAGTTTTGGTGCTAAATAAATAAAAGCTTTTGTAAAGAAAGTATTTGAAGGTTTTGGTACTAATGATATACAACATTAGAGTTCCGAAAACTGTTTACTTCTGTTTGTTTATTGTTCTTATACATTAAAAGATGTGACATTAATCTGTGTGAAAATTGCGTAGTAAACCATCAATCATTTACGTCGTCTGCCCGATTGACACGCTCTACAATCATTGTAATTGGTTACCGATAATAATGAGAGGCCAACCCCAGTTACCAACCCGTTTGTTTCCTTTCGCTCGTAAACCGGGAGTAAACAGTGGAAAGCAGGCCAATCGGCTGGAAACCCCGATTTCCAGGAAATGTGTCTACTTCTACAATATATTAAGTAGTCGCAGTGATCAGAATTATCTTTACAGATAATGTTAATAAAACTTGATGTTTCCAGGAAATCGAAATATTTGGGAGTGGGTTTTGGGTCTTTTTCGTTTAAGGGCCAGCACCTTACAAACATACTATACCTGACTGACAGTGCATTTAATAGTTTTTTTTTTTTATTAGTTCGTAGGGCAGTAGTCCAGGTTCTTCTACTTCTAGTATAAACTCGTCTTATCTTATCAATGATAAACACGCGCCGCTTATCTTTTGCCTGTAATGAAACTCGCGTTAGTTCTGTCTAGTTTTTCTTGTTCAATAAAGTGTGGTGAGTTGATCTGGGCTTGGACTTTGCAAGCTCAGTTAATTTTTTTTTCTAAAACAGCAAGCAGCGCAAAGCGCTGCGCAGCGGGCAATTATCGCGTGATCTGAATTTTGAATAGGCAAGCTAGGGTCTTTTGTGCTGGCCCTTAAACGAAAAAGACCCTAGGTTTTTATTATTGTTTCGTAATATTGATTATTTGTGGCATTGCTTTCCTATTATTATTTTTAGATTTCAATTTATGTGTTACTACATACGTGTTGTATGTTTGGGTGAATGCAAGAAAGATCCCTTTTAATGTGATATAGTCTGACAAAAATGAATACATTGTTGGGTCATTTAGCATTAAGCATATTGTTTAGACGAAAGTCATTGCTACTGTAGGTAGAAATACCTGTGCAACTGGGAGTTAGTCGACCACCATATTGAGCATCTTGTACTTATCTTCTCGGGCAGAATTTGTGACATAATTGAGTGAAAATACTTCTTTATTGAGGCGAATATATGGACCTTATAAGTCCATTCTTACCTCACAATTCAAAATATATAACTAAAGTTTTTTAGAACATATATTTATCTTTAGCCATACTAAAACTAAAAGAACCCTTACAAAGAATAATGGCTTCTATATGTACAACTAAACTTAACTATAGTTACATTATCCAATAATACAAAGGGAATATTTACAAGTTTGTTGGGAATAAATATAAAAAAACCAAAATTTTACTTATTTGCTTCCATATAAGGAAGCACACAACACACATAACTCCAGATCACGTTTGCCGGACATTTCTTTCTACAGTCACCCGTTCCGGAAAATGCTTTTTCACCGCCATCTCAAATGCAGCTGAGGGGCTGGAGAGTGGAGATGGGCTCTGGTCATTCACTTGGTATGATTTGCACGCCGCGGTTTATTCACGCTGTAATGAAAGAGTGCGGCCGGGGCCGTGGTGAGTGTTGCTCCTTCTCCTTTGAATTTGTCCTGCATTAGCATTATAACGATATATGTAGCTCGGTATAGGCTGCCTCCTTATTAGCTTATTATATAAGATATAGCTAGTAATTGGCTTCGTGCAAGGTTTTACGTGGGAGATTGACCAAAATTAGACAATTGATTGTTTGAATATAAATTCGGGTTCCGTTCTAGAACCGATTAAACGAGATCGATTAACAAATAGGTTACCGGTAACCGGCTTCTTTGTCATATGTCACACTCATATACAATAAAAATGTACTATAATATTGTAATATTATTAACACTTTAAACACTAAGATTAGTCTTTGCACTGTGAAAAACATTTCTTGAGAAGAACATTTTAAAGAGCTTTGCATTCTCTTAGAGTATGATAATAATAGGTCCATATAAAGGAAACAAGATTTTTCCGTGCAGTTAAACAAAAAGTCAGTAACACAACGTTTCGAGATCTGCAATCTGATCTCTTCTTTAGGTAAATAACTAACCTAACATATAATTACAAACTAGGTTAAAATAAACATACCAGAGCGTTGTGACACGCGTATGTCAGGAATCACAACCACTGTGTTTGTGTGTCAACTTCACTAACTCTAAAACATGCACTTCATAAAAAACTAAATATTAAAACTAAACTACAGAATACAGGTCACAATGCGTCTGCATTCGTCGACCAACCACCTACGACTGCTTACCTGAAGAAGAAATCAGATTGTAGATCTCGAAACATAGTTTTAGTGATTTTTTGTTTCCCTGAACGATGGCAAATGTCCGGAAAATCCTGTTTCCTTCACAATCCTTCCATCGTAAAAAATAAACTTCAACAAAGATCCATGTAATTGTAACATGACATTGTTGAGTGTGTTTAAGTGTCAGTTAATTTTGTTATCTGATCGATTTATTAAGGTAGTTGTGGCTCATTTTCTCCGTATTGATAAACAACAAATGGCGGCACTCCCAGCATCGTACGATGTACAAGCCGTAGTCGCCGACATTCAGCTGGCGTTGTGAGGTTGCCAGGTTTCTCGCGTAAATACGGAAAAATAATTCCTAAAATGGAGCTAGGGAGAGAGGAAGAGAGGGCCTTGACACGCGCTCGTGTCCCAGACCTTCACGGCGCGGAGTCGGGACAATTGGGAGCGCGGTGGAGGAAGAAGCTGTGCAGCCAATTGAGTGGCAGTGTCGCGGTATGGCCTGGTGCTGTCCATGTTGGCGGACCGCGGATGTGCAGGACAAGTGTGCTAGTGCCGGTGCTGGAAACAATAGTTCCACAGCGGAATACCAACCCAGAGGTGGCGAAGGTTTGGACTGCTCCCAAGGTAGGGCTGCTTTGAAAAAAGGATGGATGCTTAATGGCTGTTTTATTATTGTTATTGGTATTGTTTACGTTCTTCTTTTACCATAGTTTTGTGAACCCCATCTACATTATGGCACCAAATAGTGAGTGAAAGGTACTCTTAACATGAAGGTACATGATTGTTTCGCAGGTATAACTTACGTATTTTCGCACTCATTACCCTGCATCACAACAAGTCCATCACAAGCATCTCCTTATACTATACACAAAAGGCTCAAATGACTTTCGAATGATCTAAATTTTAAAGGACGATGTGTCGGAGCTCTGAGATCGTAGAACGAAATCCTTTAACGAGTAACAACAAGTTGTGTCAAATTTGTGTGTGGTTTCATAGTACCTTTTGTTGGATGTCTTCTAAGATGTCACTAGTTGCTGTTGGATAAACTAAGAACTTTTAGACGTAGTCATGAAGTCTGAATGCCAATCAATCCTTTTTTGACTGAGCAACAGTGGTGCAAAATGATGAAGCCCTACAATAATTTCGCAACGTTAACACGGATATTGAACCTTATCCAGTTTAATACTGCACTATTCTTAGTACTGTCACGTTAAATTTCAACAAAATCGCACACAGTAAATATTGGTTGATTGTAGTAGGCTACGTCTATTTAAACTATTAGTATTTATAATATTTACTATTAGGATGATTCCATAAAGTCACACGTAAGTAATCGCTGTATTTTCTTTCCTCTTGCCATGATCTTCAGGTTAAGAATTATATCGATCCCTTATGAGGCCCGCTACATCGCATCGCTGTTTTCTTCGGCTCTCGAAGACGTTGCACTTTGTGTCTGCTGTAGAAATGGGTACACAATTAAACAGTTTGAAAGGATAATAGCGTTTCGGACATTTGCCATCGTTATATGTTACATAATGTATAACGCAACGTTTCACGGGATTAAAATGTATCATCTTCGTCAGGTGAGGATATAATAATTTTATGAAATAACAAAGAAAAAAACAGTGAAAGAAAAACGTATCCGAAAAATGCTTCGAGTCCAGACAAGAGAAAATGAACCCAGGCGTTGTCGCTGCATAGGATTGCAAGTCACGAATTCAAGTCACGAACACGACAATTCAAGAGCACTATCGCACGTCACAACAGCATAGGCGAAAGTGGGAGACTGCATTAAGAAACCTTAAACAAAGAACTAAACAGTTGTTTCACAACCGTTGTAACAACGGTTGTGCTACTCGACAGTTGTGTGAAACATGTAATGGAGTAGTTGTTGGCCTTACTAGGCGACGTGAACTTCTAACAACGAAAACTATGCTGCTAGTCGGCGACTATTGGGTGAAATTAATTTTTTAGTATGGCTAAGGGACTGCTTACTAGTCGAGTAGATGTGCCTGCTACCCGTTATGGTAGCATTACGATTTTTTAAGCTAAAGTGTACAGATCAATGCATTTAATTACGTAATATTACCCTAGTTTGGTGTACAGTATAATGCTGTACACAAACTCGCTTGAGTTCGCCTATTACTTCAGATTGTTGTCCACTTTAGTTCCCGTCCTTGCCACTGTCGAATCTATTTGCCATGTTTTCATGAGGGGGAGGATTTATTCATTTAAATTAAACACATTTTCATTGCATTATATGGTTTGAATTCTTTGCTTGCGCCATCCACTTGTATAGGTTTAATACTTTAATTACGGGATAGATTGAAATAAGAATTGTCCTGAAATGTAAACAGCCATGTCAGTCTCTTTTCATTTTCAACACATCCGTGCATTTGGCCAAGGGTGACGGTGGAGCTAAAGATGTTAGTAATTTTGAAATGTAGGCCTAATCGTGTAAAATTTCGACATCATTTCTTTTTTGTTAGTGTGACAAAACGATAAATATAATCAAACATATAAACAGATTTTATTTGTGTGTTACTAAACGCTTTGTTTATAGGTACAGGTTAACTCGCCATCAATAA
Organism: Homalodisca vitripennis; assembly: GCF_021130785.1. Classification (NCBI taxonomy): domain Eukaryota; kingdom Metazoa; phylum Arthropoda; class Insecta; order Hemiptera; family Cicadellidae; genus Homalodisca; species Homalodisca vitripennis. The sequence continues at coordinate 220,910,207 of NC_060208.1, read as the reverse complement.
GAAGATTTAATAATCCATGAAGTGCCCGAGTTAAGGCCTTATCAGCCAGATGTTATTTTATCTTATCTGAACTATCCTTATCGCTTCTTTGCCACTGATTGCGGAAAATCTTAAATTAGCTTGGTAGGTGTATACCTTCTTTCTATATAATATTGGAGGCAAATATCACTGACTAATTGGATACGAAATATCCGTAACTAAGAAAGTATTTACACGCTATTATTAAGACATTAAAATTGCCATTAGGGTTTCGCATGAGTTCTATAGATACGTTCGGTACAAGTTTGTTTGCATGTTTGCATAACAAAACGCGAGAACTCGTGGAAAACCACGGTACCACCCTATGTAAACATTGGGAACAAAGGATTGCAAAGTGAGAACGTTTGCATACAATATTATGAATGTAATAGTTTTCGTTAATGCCAACATTTTGACCCACGAGTGTATAGGTCTAATGCAGTGGGGAGAGTCAGGGTGCAATAACGGTGATTTATGGAATATCTCGGTTTTTAGGATGTTTGGGAACTGGTCGACAAGGAACTAAAGATTCCTGCCAATCTTACGATATAACCGCAACGAATCTGTAGTAACTTATAAACATACAACCGTGCTCATCAACAGAAAGACGCAATACAATGGTTCCTTTATCATCATTTTTATCATATCAATCATTATATTTTCTAAGGATTGCGGACCATGAGAATGATTGTGGAAAATATTTAATAAGATTGAAAGGTATAACTTGTGAACAAGCTTTAATTAGTCATCAATATACACTAGATATAAGAAAATTAATGTTTTTAATGTTAATTATAATAATAATGTTAATAATTTAATTTTCCTAGTGATTTTGGACTATAAAGTGTGTGTAAACTCTTAAATATAATTATTTTTAATGTATAAAATTTAGACCAAAATGAAAAATAATTGTTGTTAGAAAAAAATATTAATTTTATATTTTTTCATGTTTTTCTTTGCGTTTCATAATCCATCATTGCTCTAAAAACTAACGATTCGTGAAGAACACTGTTTTTTGTCTTTGTATGGATGAGTGTATATATATATATATATATATATGTTTATATAAGTTACTCTTCTTACCTTCAACATTTTTAACACTGTGTTTTGTGTTGAATATTTTCAACTGTGTAGAGAAAATTTACTTTTGGTGTGGCATTACACAATCTGAGTTACAAAATTATTAATTTGCGGTGTGGTACATAGAAAATATGTACTATAATGGTTTGTTTTAATTTATCAAAAGACCCCCTAACATTTAAAAATTTATTTCAGTCTGTTGTATGTTATGAAGACCCAAGACACCAGTTTTTACCCGAACACTGTACAATATCGTCATTGTTATTTTATCACAGTCTAGGAGGTGACCTGGATTGAAGCCGTTCTCTTCCCAAGCGATTAACATAAATGCTCTCACAGTCACTCATTGTCTTCTGCCTTCCTCTCTCCAACCACTTACAGTCAGCTTTCAGTATCTAGTGTGAATCGATAAAGCAGTTTATGACGGAACATTGTCTATTGGTTAGCTTTAATGGTACGTTAATTAATTACAATACAACTTAAACATCCATAGTTTGTCTAGTAAATAAACACGTAAAATTTTTACTTAACACAGATCCTTTATCAGTGATTAGAAGAATCAATAGCATCATAATCAACCATCAATGAACTAATACATCGCTCAGTCAAAAATATTTGATTTGCTAAACAAGATTTCTGTTGAAAAATGTTACCGCTGTTTAGTATAATACTGAATGACAGCTGATTGGCGTTAAATAGAATGGCTAGTTTTTTCTTTAAAAGTATGGCTTTTCTCATTTTGTTTTTTTTTTTAGTACAAGTGTTTAGTTCTGGGTACAAGTTATCCATATTTCGTGAAAGCTCCTAGTAAGAAATTAAATATATGCCGGCAATTTGACAGAACTGATTTATTTTTCACTGAACCCTTAGATTTTTTCCAGTATGTATAAGTTAAAAGAGTGCTTGGAATACTATTAAAAAAAGCAAATTACATAGTAATTATTTTTAACATGTAAAATTATTGAGGCAGATGACAAAAATCTAATATGATGTATGATGGAAACACAGCAGATTAGAACTTATACTATTAGCAGGTATTACCTGAGTATAAGTTCTTTGTTTTTGAAATAAAGATATGAACATGCAATTAAAGGTTATGATGATCCATACATTTGATGGTGATCTGGGAAATTGGATCGGATTTAGGACTCAATTTTGTAGCAAACATTATTGAAACAGGAGATTGAATGGGAAGATGAAGACAAATTCGAAATGTTATTTCAATAATTGAAATCAGGGTCACTTAAAAAATAGTACAGGGATTCCCATCTTCCAAAGAAAATTATGGGAAAGCATTAGACGAAGAGGATGTGATAAAGAAGATGTGTTGATAGAATCCTACGTGAGACAACTAATTTAGTTTTAAGTAATCTGGGAATGAGTAAAGGATAATAACTATGCTTTTATAAGAAACAGTTATCATTACTTTATTATATGAATCTCGGAATATTTTGATCTCATATTTACTACCATTATTCATGATGGAAATCGAAACAATTAAGTAGTTAAAGTTGGTGACTTTAATTGGTTTTGGTATGGCAAAAAGGATTGAATGGAAAGAGTGATTGAGGTTTTCCTGGAAATAGTGGGAATGTAAGAGATAAAACATGTACAAACTCAGGAAATTTGCAATTAATTGTATTATTACTGCCGAAGATTAAAGATTTACAGTTGAGTAAGTCGCCATGTATGTTTTGAAAAAGATCCTTGTATGTGATTAAGTAATTACTATTTACAATGTATGACGTGTGTGTTGTGTTCCAGGGAGAGTTCACCCCGCCGTGGTGTCCGGCGTCAACACCCAGACTCGGTGCGTCACCGTCGAATGGTTCGAGCAGGGTGAGACCAAGGGCAAGGAGGTGAGGCTATATTGTACAGTTTATCAGTAATCTAACGCTTTCACTGCCGCCTTCTATTTTTGAGAACTTTTTACACTGCAGCCCGTTTTTTTTTATAAATATAATTTTTCAGCAATTAGAAGAAAACCATGGGATTTAAATTTTTTTTGCTGGGTTCTCCTCTTTCTACACAATTGCTCATGCATAAATATTTTTAAACAAAAAGTCTTAAAACTAAGAGGTTTTTTTTATAAAAAGTTGACCAAAAACATCACCAAGTACTAGTCTATAACATAAAATATATTTCTTTTTATTATTTGCTGTATTCAACATTGACATTGTTTGCACTATAGCTACACATATTTACGATTGAAATCCCCTTATTTTTAAATATTTCTTAATGTGGAAAGTCTTGAAACATGGTTCTTTGCAAATGGCAATTTTGCACTCGCTACACTGATAGGAAGTGTCTCTTCTTGCAGCCTTGCCTGCTTGTTTTTTAGTTATTAAAGAGCAAAATAAAAGTTGTTATTACTATTTTGCTTATATTTGTTATTTTAGTAAAAAACAATAAATTAATAACAATGTCAACACTACTTGCATCTCCAAGAAGTCCATCGGTAAAGCTCAGGTTGACGTGTGATAATCTATGAATCCACCCCAATATCCCAAAGAAAAAAAAAAAAAATAAAATAAAATAAGGATCATCATTATCTGTGTCATCTTGGAATAAATCATCACTTTCTTTCACTGTAACTTAAAATTCTGAGTAACTCTTCTAGCACTTGATTGTCTTCAATATTGTCACGATTCATTTTATTTATTCAAAAAACAATCGTTGTAAACTAAAGTAATAACAAGCAAATTAATAACAATGCAGACGACGAATTATTAGAACGACAAGAAACGGCCGCCCGGCTGCCACGACGTGACGCAATGATGCGTTCGTAAACAAACCACCATTTTTCTGATATTCTAGATGACTGCCAACAACATTTTATAGATCGTAATCCATAGAGTAACAAATAAAAACATGTAAATAGCGACTGACTACCAATGTCGAAATCCAAATACGTTTAAATGCACCTTGATTACTGTAAAAGTCGGTGCCGTCAAAAGACGTTGTCTTTAGTCTATAGAATTCCATGCGCGACGTCAAATGACGTTGTCGGCAGTAAAAGTGTTAACCTGTAACTTACTGGTATTTTATGTGTGAGGAAGTACAATATTAATAAAAAAAGGTATAATTGATGGTGCAAAGTTTTGCTTATTCACTTTGTAAAATGTTTGATACAATTTGTAAAAGTAGAATTTTTCGGTACTTTGGTATTGTGTGGAGGCCACTTTCATACTCTGTCCCTCCCTGTCTACTACTTGTTGTTACGCGATATAAGTAAGTAAATAAATTTGTAGTATAATAAATAGAAAAGTTAAAAGTTAACCTTCACGAGCACTCACGTGATCTGACCTTGAAAATTTGACTACTATCTCTTACAGTGTTTTTCTTCTTCCGTCAGAAATTCGGGGTGACGCCGAAGGCGTCACAGAAGTCCGCATTGATAACCAAGGGCATTTTCGGTCGGTACTTCTGGATCTCAGATCACGTCCCAGATCGTCATACTTCTGCGCCACTGTGCACTTCTGGCGAAAGAAGAAAATCATCCTTCGAGATAGTACAAAAATTCAAGCTCAGATCACGTGAGCGCTCTCTCTCGTAAAGATTAACCTTAACTTTTTCTATTTATAATACGTAGGTATTTATTTTCCTACTTACAGGTATGTCGCGTAATAACAAGTAGTAGGTAGGGACAGAGCATGTTGGTGGCCTCTGCACAATACCAAAGTACTGGACAATAATAAGAAAATAACACATTTCGAGTCTTTTTCGTTTAAGGGCCAGCACCTTACAAACATACTATACCTGACTGACAGTGCATTTAATCGTTTTTTTTTTTTTGTGTTATTAGTTCGTAGGGCAGTAGTCCAGGTACTACTTCTAGTATAAACTCGTCTTATCTTATCAGTGATAAACGCGCGCCGCTTATCTTTAGCCTGTAATGAAACCTGCGTTAGTTCTGTCTGAGTTTTGTGTACAATAAAGCGTGGTGAGTTGATCTGGGCTTGGACTTTGCAAGCTCCAGTTTTTTTTTTCTAAAAGAGCAAGCAGCGGGCAAGCATCGCGTGATCTGAGTTTTGAATAGGCAAGCTAGGGTCTTTTGTGCTGGCCCTACGAAAAAGACCCTACATTTCTCCTTTGACAAATTGTATAAAACATTTTACAAAGTGAAGAGGTAAAACTTTGCCCTATCAATAATTAGACCTTTGTTTATTATATTGTACTTTCTCACACATAAAATACCAGTTAGTAAAATACATATGTGTTTACCTACTTACATCGCTTAATAACAAGGAGTATAATAGTGACTTCCACATACTGCCAAAGTACTCATCTTTCTTTATTCAATTTTATTTGATGTTTATGTTTTGCAGATCGAGATCGAAGCCATCCTTGCCCTGAACCTCCACCTAGCGACGAACCTAAACAACCAGAACCACATTCCCAACAACCAAGCCTACCCACTGGCTCGGGTAAGTGTGGTAGTTAGTCAGTTAGTGTGTAGCCTGGCAACACTAACACTTAGTGGTCACTAACACTGACTGACTCTGTTGTCGTAACCACTTGTTGTCCACTGTAGTCACAACATTGATATAGTGGAGCACATCTATCGTTCATGTGACCTCATTCAGGGACTTATCTTACCGTAACCCCCTCCGTTAGATGTGTAAATTAATTGTTTATTGCTTATTTAACATGTAACAATTCGTTGCAGTATAGTTGCAACAATTTTATATTATGTACGTTTTAATTCTCAACATTAAACGATTCTTTTAACCTTTTTTGACATTTGATATAAGACGCGTTTTGTGCGTTTGTTACAAGAAATCGTAATGCTTTGTATTTAACAATAAATTAATAAGCGAACTATTGTAATTCCTTCATTAGCAGAAAGTTAAATAGTGCATTAACAACAGCTTAATATTGTCCCAGAGATGTTTTAGTAGCGTCCTGACTGTTATTAATACGTGTTTACTTCTTTCCGATATGTTTTGTGATGAATTCAAATTTCCTGTGAAAACATCACAGTATTAGTCGTATCATTCCTGCATTAGTCTAATGTGTAGAGCGAGCGATTAATTGACAGAGTGACTTGTGGACTCAAGGGTATGTGTGGGGAGACAAGACTAACGTAACCTGATTGATTGAAAGAGTTACTTGTGGACTCAAGGGTATTTGTGTGGGGACGCAAGACTAATGTAACCTGATTGATTGAAAGAGTTACTTGTGGACTCAAGGGTATTTATGTGGGGACGCAAGACTAATGTAACCTGATTGATTGAAAGAGTTACTTGTGGACTCAATATGTGTGGGAGGCAAGACTAACGTAGCCTAAGTTGAGACTAACAGTGACGACTCGCCTCCAGGAATCCAGTGAGGAGGAGGAAGAGGAGGAGGAAGGCAGCGTTCAGGAGGATATGGATAATGAGGTCCAGGCTAACGGGAACCTCCACCACCAGCAACGACCACCCTCCACCGCCACATTGCCCATCCGCACCCTGCCCTCCCGTTCGGTAACACCCCTCCTTCCCTTCTCTGTGCTGTGTGTTGCATGATGATGAGCATGTTAGTTACCTCGAGACACCACCTCTCTTGCCACTTACAGAAATTTGCTTTGATCGAGGTTATTACTTGTCTGCTGTATTCAACCAAATATATACTCATTACGGTTTTAATGGTATTATATGTTTTCATCGTGAAATTTTATAATCCTGTTTTATTTCTTGAACACGAATGTTTATAGTTTATTTTGTCCATCTAAAACCCACTGGGAAATTAATTATTGCCTAATTTACTGGTGCATTTATGTTCGTTGTATCTATTTTTCTTTAAAAATATTTTTCATATAAAAAAGTGTCAGATTTTCTTCTGAGGAGTCAGAGTTAAATTTTATGCTTTTCAAAATGTATGCTGTGTAAAGTTACAGTATTGGACACCTTCCTGGCCGTTATTGTACTGTAAATAAATTAATCTTATTTTATGTTTTACTCCACATTACAGGGTTATCTTTATATTAGTATATTAAATAGTTAAAATAAGGGTTAATAGTTTAAAAAGGTTTTAGTTGACCATTTATTATACTAATCTTTTAACACAAGTAGAAAGACAACTACTATATATTTGAAATTGTGAACATTATATTTTCTAATCCAGATCATAACAAATGTATGTACAAATTAAATACAGACAGAAACAGCATTATTTCTTATTTGTTCTAAAAAATATAATGCTACTGTGTGATATTTATCACGCAACCTTACAGTTTTAAAATGTGAAGATAAAAAGATTATGCTATGTGTGAAAAGTGTAAGTGTCATTGTGCTATAATCCGAATGGTGCAATGAAATGTATAAACTGATAATTAATGTACATCTACATTACAGTAATACTAGTGTGCAAGGAAGGTAGTGTTTGAGGTTAATTTGAATTTCAATTGGTGTTGGCTTTTGTTCAATTGGTGCTGTTTGATATTTACCTTATTTTAGCACTTCTGCTGTTGAATGAGTTTTCCCTTTGAATTATTATTGAAATTATTTTGACTGGTGATGTGGGTTGAATAAGTGAACTACAGTATTACTTTTGTTTTAAATAGTTGTTTCATTGTTTAATTTGTATAAATAAATATTGTATGATTTAATGCAACATAAGACTCAATGTAACATTGAAGATCTGCAGCCTTGTACCATGCTTAAGAGATATTTTTGTTACAAGAAGGATGATTTTCTGTGTAAGTGTGTATTAACCAATATTTTTTTAAACCATATTAGCTTACTCCCATCAAATTTGGTTAAGTGCCGGTTGTAAAGAAATGATTTTTCCGTTTTACCCCATAAGTACAAGAATTTTAAATCTCAAGTATTTTGACACCCTTATTTGTGGTTGTAGAATTAAGAGGGAGCTTTCCCACTTAAAAAAATATTTAATTAATTCAAATCTAAATTCGTATAGTTATCTTCTAAAATTTATACTTTTATATATTCAAATATTGAAGTGAACAACTTTGAGGTTTTTCTCTGATTAATCAATAGAAATATATAAAAAATAAGAGCATAAAATTATTTGAGGTTAACCACTGCTCTTAAGGAGTTACACTCAAGATGGATGTTGGTACAGCCAGGTCTTAAAAAAGAGTCTAATGTATTCTTTATTTAATATTAATTTGATTTTTTCATATTTGTTGCTGTAAATAAATGCATTTTCATGAGATAAGTATATATATATATATATATATATATATATATATATAGAGTATATAGGTAGGTTACTTACTTTTTGTATGAATATGTATCAAATATAGCTATATTAATTTACTGTTTTATAAATTATCACAGATTCCTGTGAACCCATGCTATAATAATTTGATTTATAAACAAATGTTTATTATATGTACAAAATTGTAATAAAATAAATTTTTAATTCATATAAAATGTTTTTTTTTGTTATACGCGATACACATTAAAAATCATTATTGTTTTGCTAAATTTTGATAATAACTTAGAATGGATAATACATTGAGAATAAGGATGAAATTGTTTAATGTATCATTGCAAAATACAAAAAAAAGTGGAAAGTTTGTGGTTTATGTTAACAAAAGCAGCAGTAAAACTCAATGTATTCCACAATGTGCGGACACACAGAATATATAAACATTCTAGCATATCATTTTATAATTAATATATTTGTTTTATTAGACATCCCGTGGTGTTGATCTGGAATATGTTTTACAAGGAGAAATTTTATTTGCTGAAGTAAAGAGGTTTCATGTGGTATTTTGTTATATCAGCAAGACAGCTTCTTGTATAGAAACTGGGTTATTTAAATATGAAAATTATAAAAAGAATGAATTACCTATAAAGACTGGAGTAAATCTCAATGCTGATTTCTAGAGTGCATTTATGCGAATCAGCCATTAATAGGAATTAATGAGGAAGTGTTTTACCAAAATCTGTTAAATGAAAATGTCAGTAACAGTTTAGCTGGGTTTTGTGAAAGAACCAATCAACTGGAATTTGGAAAAAGGTTAGTAGCATGATTGGTCTATGAAATTACTTAAGAAAGAAGGACAAAATGCTGTTATAACATTAAAAGAAAAATTATTCAAAATTAAGGAAGAGCATGATAATGAATTATTTTAAAAATCCTGTAAACAAAGAATAATTAAAATCTGAAACTACAGATGTTATGTGAAAAGGTAGGAGAACCCATTGTAAATTTCCAACAAAAATTTCCAGAGTATAAGAAATGCAAATTTTGTAAATCAATATCCAATGTTCTACCAGAAAACCAATCTGTTGTTGATCACAGTAGTAATGGTATCTTACTCCAACCATACAACCTAATAAATCTTACTGTACAATCACTGTTCATTTCACTATAAATGGAAGCTTTCGTGCAGCCTTTCTAGGAGTGAAACTTCAGTGGTAGATAGTAGAACTAAGCTAAGCTAAAAAATGTCAATGCCTTTTTCAAGTGAAATTTTAAGTAACAACAAATATGAAGCTTTTATCTATAAAAGAGGTTTACCAACCAGGGATTCCAACAATTTGTGATCCCTTTCGGAGGTAACCACTGTTGAGCAACAAGTGGCGCACATATTACAGAAGACACTGAGGTGATGTTGTCAAGCTGTCCAGGTGTGTCATTTTGTCACATCATTACAAAGCTGGATGAGATGACAGCTGATTTCAATGACCAAAATGAAGCCATTTTATTAGAGAACAAAAATGGATTTGATAGGTTTAAGAGTAAGAATGTTGTAAATATTTTAAACTTAGATTTAGTGACTACAGTAGCTTCTACAACAAACCTAAAAGTTGTAAATATACGTTACTGATACAATAGGTCATAGCATAAATGTTTCGTATACATTGAACAATAATAGGAAACTGTATTAAGACAATATTTACTGTAAGACCAAACATTCCTTTTGTTGGTATATCACACATTGACAGAAAAATCTAATAGACATGATTTACATTTTAATAAGATTGACAAAATTTAAATTGACAGGAATAATAGCTGAATCTGCCAGTATTGGTCAGTGGAAGAAATGATTGGTGGGAGATTGACAGTTTTTTACCAGACCTATTTACCATATCCGTAATAGTTTAGGTTTTGTGAGTGTTATTACTAACTTTTGGACTTCGACTAACAGTGTTCATATGTTACTATCTATTATAATTAGGATGTGTGCTATACACTGAATTGTTAACTTTAATAAAATATGTCTTTGATCTTTTTCAGTACTCAACCAAAGCTTCAATCCCGGTCATAAGCAACAAAGGTATGTGTATTTTTTAAATTTAAATTGTTTGTCTAATAATATTTTTAATTTATTTAAGGTTGTCCATTAGTCCAGCGATGGTTTGATCATTAACTCTGCACACCAATGTAGGATCTATTAAATTATGTTCTGTACCATCAGTTACTCAATGATCAGTTTGTGATAAGTTGAGAGAGTCTCTTCTCACGCTGTGGCTGAACTGGTGGCTATCTGTTAAGCCTATTTCAGACAGCAGATATAATACATCAGCAACGTCTTCAAAAGACGTTGCCGACGTATCTCTCAATAATATCAAGGGGGCAATGCACACTGGCGTAGTAATACGTGAGTGACACGAGCCACATTTTAAATGCTACCTTCGTTAGCTACGTGTCGCCCGCGTATCTCAAACACGTGCATGCGCACATTGCATCCTGTGGGCTGCGGAGTTATTTCTGTTTGTAATATGTTCTTTTGCAGCTTGAGCAGGGCACTTTGGTGTAGGTTTCCAGCATGTATTGTAGGGGATTCTTACTTCCTCAGGGGTACCAACTGCAGCAACATTGCTTTACTGCTCAAATAGTTATAAAGTATCACAGTAGACTTAATGATGTTATACACACTGTCCAAATCGCATTGCAATGGTCAAAAGTACAGCCCCCACCATTGAGCAAGTATTCCGAAAGTGTTTTCCACAACTCGTCTGCACCTTTGTACTCTATTGTTAAACACACTCTTCTGATCATTAAGATTCTACTGTGGGTAAGGCCAATTTAATTATCTTTAAAATGGAAACCCTTCAGGTACCGAAGAGCTATAGTCTGTTATCCGTTCTCCAAGAGAACGTTTTTCAGGAAAATAGAGCAATCACATTCCTTTCCATATGATCCTATAACAGTGGATTTAAAGTAGTTGTACTACAGTGATTGTAAAATTGGTGGGTACTGAATTTTAACATGTTTACCGTCAAACGTCCCGATGCATACATTTCTGACCAAGAAGTGCTACGTCTGCTATGTAGCTTGCGGTGTGAAGGTGGAGTCACTAGCGTATTAGTACATGAGCTACGGTAGTGTGGGGAGGCCCTTTAGATTATTTCCATCCCTTATTGTTCATCGTAAAAGTGACTACAGCATTTCCAAGTACCATTTGATTTTTCTGACATTATTGTTTTGTTAGCTATTCTACAACAATAATTTTTCGAAATTTATTTCAACTAAAATGGTGAAATATATAAGAACTAAACATATATCACAGAAACTCCCAAAATCATGTATGATAATATACAGTAATGCCATATCTTAAAGTAAACATCTCAGAAAACTGCAACTAAAAGTAAGTGGGGAGTTTGTTTATTGTTTTATCTTTATTTTTATGAGAAAACTCAAGATAGTTTTAATGCAGCTAACCTTATATACAATCTAAAATTTAACCAAAGCCTGTTTAATGATTTCATGGATCATTACTTCTCTAATTTTTTTAAAATTATGATTTTGTTTGTTATTTAAAGACTCGCTTTATTTATCGGAATACATACATTCCTTGGGTTTTTTTACAGGGTTTCTTACCTGGAGTACGGTTTAGTCCTACAAGTTCTGTTAAACCTTTTGTAATGTATGTACTTTTTAAATAAAAAATAATATATTTAAATTTTCCAGTTCAGATACCTTAATGAAATTGTCTTATGGTGCAGATATATTGGGGGCTTTCCCTGCATTCAATAGGAGCCCAGAAGGTGCTGATTGTGGTAAGCTGTCTGTGTAGGTCCAGAGTCACCTTTTGTACGTCACATCTATGTGTCTGTGGTGGATTTATGCCTTCCTATTCTATACTCTCTTTGTTATCATTCTCATTGTTGCAACACCTTACAGTTAAATGTTCTTTGCTTTAATCTTGAATGTATCTAAAAAACCCATCATACATAGGCCAAAAATTAAAAAATCTTCTTCCATACTTCCTCCGTAATCTGACAAGGGACAGACTGAAAAACTCACTTAGAGAATTTCTGCTAAAGAAACCTGTCTACACTCTAGAAGAGTTTCTGGAATCTGCAAATGCAAGAACCACATGACGTTCAACATTTAAACATCAACTTTTAACTCACAACTATTATATTATAATTGTTATAATCTGACAAACTACTGTTCTTAATGATCATGTAATAAAGATATTTTGACTTTGACTTTGAAGAATGATGTATATTTGAGGATAGTCTGTCCGTGATACAGTATTTACTTTACTCCCTTACTTGAACAATTGCCGTGTCTCAATTTGCAAACATTTGTAGTGATAATCTTGAGATTTGAGTCAAGTAAAACAAAATTGTATGTGTCCAATTCAATTCTGTCCCGTGTTTAAGACGAATCACAACCAATTAACTCTAGCAATGTAGGAAATGTCTTTTTTGTAGAAAAACAAAATTCGAATAAATCCAATTTTTCGTGAATTAAGTTTAAATAAAAAGTTGTAACATATTTTTTATAGTGTTATACAAACCGTCAATATTGGTTTTGTTATGGATAAACGTGAATTGGCTGTGTCGTTTGAAACTGAGCAAGGGCCTTCATTTTGGTCCTGCCACTGAGGGATGCTCTCTGAAACTACTCAAGTATTTGTTGATTAGATTATTATGTGTAAAATTCTGGGCTTTGTTGTTGTTATGGGTCAGGTAAATTGTAGAATGACTTTGGTTACTCTGTATCATAAATGGCTTTACTATTATGTCTATGTAAGAGAGGTTCTGACACTAGAGAGAGGGCTACTCCTATTACAAAATTACAGATGGGGTAATATTATAACCGTAAAATTATTTTACTGTGTTATTCTTGCAAGTCTCTATGTCAAACATTATTATTGGTGTTGGTTCCTCAAATCATATTTTGTAATTGTTTGTATTATCTGTTTCTTGAGTGTTTTCTCTTCACAACACAGAGTTCACAACCTGTTCAGTGCTGCTATAAGAGGCACAGCTATTTGAAAATGAGACAATTGCCAGCTCGCTAACCATCGAGCTAATAAATAGGTAAACAGGGCACTGATTCCTCAGGTACTGATTAAATCCGTGGATATAAAAATCCACCCCACCAACTCTAACAATCATCTCCCGCAGTACACCTGATCTACACCTATCAAATTACCCTTGTGGCACAGAATCTCAACATTTGCGAGTAGTGATGTGCCGTAAGGTTGCCAGATTTGAGCGACACATCGGTTTTTGCTGTACCCACTGTGTTTCAACTGGAAGGTATAAACCAACCAGAAGTGAACCCTCCTGGGGAAATGGAGCAAAGAAAAATCAGTTACATAGTGTTTGAGTATGTTGTGATTGAAGTGGTCGGTGACTTCTCTTTGTCACGGGCTTATGTTTTAGAATGGCACCAATGATTTCTTAAAGGTCGAGATGAGGTGGTAGATGACAAGCAGCTCGGTTATGCTTGCACTTCAATTACCAACTAAAACATCCCAAGAATTAACCGAATCGTAAGAAAAAATTGTCGTTTACCCATCTGAGCTATTGCTGAGCGATTTAGAAAAATACACATTCGGAACTGTAGAAAGTACAACTCACGGATTCTGCACCAAGACAATTTACCAGCGTATAGTGCCTTATCCGTTCTGCAGTTTTTATCTGATATGAAGATCTCAGAGTTGCATCATCCAGCCTATTCTGATTTAACATCATATGACTTTTGGTTGTTCCCCAAGGTCTAAAGTCTACTGAAAGGAAATAATTTTCAAACCGTTGAGGAGGTGAAAAAGAATGCGGCACAAGTTTTAAAGGCGATCTCAAAAGATGACTTTCAGTACTGTTTCATCCAGTGGAAAATACCAATGCAGCGGTGTATTGAGAGGGGAGGAGAGTACGTTAAAGGAGATAGATAGGAGGTAACTTAAAACTTCACCAATTTCACTTTTTACAAAAAGCCTCAATTTCAAATAGCCGTGTCTCATATAATATATAACAGTACAACTACATAGCCAAATTTTAACGGCAAGTCTCTTATCATAGCACAAATATGATACAGCTCTACTCACCATAGTATGTCAATGGGTTAAATACATGTGTTTTTAGTAATAAATAATGCTCTTTTTCTTATCTAAAATGAACATATGTTTTACATACATTATTAGTTGATAAAATTGTAAAAGACAATGTTATCAGAGTATAATGTTAGCTTCTCATGGTTAATAATGGTTTAAAATTTCTATAATCAAAATAATAATTTTTTTTTTTTTCACTGTGAACTGTGTTTTTTTCATCACACTGTGATTGCACCGATTTAGTTATGACTCCCTTACCATCTGGTCTCACTTGATATAGACAGCCTGAAATGTTGTTAGCAGGTTCCTATAGGTCAAATAAAATACAAGGCCGTCCAACGACGATAAACAGTGCCAGTGTGAACGGCCACGCCCAGGTAGAGACACAGAGCATCCCGCCCACTCCCACCACCCCAGTGGCCACCCCTGCGCCGCGCACCAGCATGGCTCCTGTAGCCAACAACGTGGCAACCAACCCGAGCGCTCTGCCCTGCAGCCGCGCGCAAGGCCGCCAGCCGTCAGAGTAATGTTGTCAAGGAGGTACAGTCTATACACTAGTGACGACTGCATGATTAATATGATCGTGTGTTACATTTCCACAACAACTAAAAATCCTGGCAATATTAACTCACCAGTTTATAAGAAATCGCTGGTTGGGAGTTGGATGTTATGTTCAAACAAAATGTTATAATTTAAATAACATTACCTAATTATCTATAGTTGATGTTAACTCTTTTGGTAGAAAGTGAATAGTGTGCAGCCTTCAGTCACATCTTTAAGTGCTGTAAGAAAATCTGATACTTAAAGTGCTACATAACATTACATGACTAGCTGGAGATATCAATGTTATATAACATTAACTGACTAGCTATAGTTTTCAATGTTAAATATATATATATAACATTAATTGACTAGCTATAGTTGTTGATGTTATATTTATATGTATGTCTTATGATTTGTATGTCAGCATACATAAATATAATTGTTAATAAATACAAAAAGCTAAGCACAGATTTTGGCAAAAACAATTAAAAAAGAAACATGCCTTGAAAGAAACAAAAACCAAGTTATTTCCAGTGCCATAGTAGTGATTGCATTGTTGCATCAATCAAAAAAATTAAGCATATGTTGGTTGGTCTCAATAGTCTACTTTAGTCAAAAAGTGTCCATTTCCAGTCATTGTAATCTACTTCCTGCCATTGTAATCTTCTACCATTTCCATTTCAATACTTGAAATATTTGTATTCGTATTTGTTTTGGTAGTCTGTTGAGAGCCAAAGACACGCCTGTCAAATTTCACCTTTCTAGGTCATCATGTTGTTGACAAACAAATTATATTTCTTCTAGGGGTTTCAATCCTGTATCAACCCCTATGAATGTTTGATCTTTATGAAAATGCAGTAGTTGTTCTATTTAAATAATGAGGTATACATGTGCCAAATTTCAACTTCTAGGGTATCGGAAAGTTGCAGAATTAGTGATCAGTGAATGATGTTTTTGCCATTTATGTACAGAGATAAAATTATTGTATCAGAAGTCTTTATTTTCTATTCTTTGAAATATTTCAACACTCACAGTTTGAAGTGATTTATGACGGCAAAATTTCAATTCTACAAACACTAAATCCACCTTTTAAGTTTATCTAAGTAGTTTTGAAAATTCATTATGAATCAGTAATACCAGAAAATTGTAGATAGTGTTGGGAAAATACTAGAAAGAGGTATTAAGTAATAATTTATAGTTGGTAAATTTTTAAACTGAAAATCACATTAACATTATATTATAATGTCATTCTGACAAGTCAGTTGTTTAGGTTGAGAAGTTGAAGAAGAATAGAGAAGAAAGGCGGCAGCGACAGGCAGAGCTTAAAGAAGAGAAAGAAGCATTGATGAATATTGATCCTGGCAACCCCAACTGGGAATTCTTGGGCATGATCAGGTACATTACCTTTACAGACCGATTCTAGCATTCTAGGACATGTTTGCAATGGGTATAAAAACTGTGATCAGTTGTTTCTTTCCCAACATATATTCTTCAAAAATCTAGACAAATTTTTTTCCATTCTGAATTTGGATACATTTTTAATTACTGAAAAATATATGTTAAGATAAGGAACTGGTTTTTGTTTGAATAAGTTTGTTCTGGTTGTACTGTGTTTGGCAAGAAGCCTTAATATATCGCTTTACTGTTTTTTTTTAGTTCGATCTGTCCTCTGATTTATGGAATTATTTTAACTTTTCATTCATCATAAATGGTCATTTTACCAATAATATTTTATGATTTTAAAACATTTAGCTACAGAATATCGCAATGGTGGTACAAGCGATATTGCTATCTTGAAATGTTGAGCTTGTTCACTAGTCAATAGATTGCTTTAGCTAGATAGATATGACATCTTACCATTTGTCATTAAAAACTATCTTATTTGTGAAGCTTAATCGTCCTTTATATATAAAAAAAAAAAAAAAACTATGTAAGCTTCAGATTAATATAAACTGTGTAATATAGCAGCTTTTTAAATATAAAGAAATAACATTAACGAGGAAGTTTTAATTGTTATTTCATATTTCAATTTTGTTTTCTGTTTTCCAAGATTGTATCAATTTAAAATGAATTTTATGTCTCTCAAAGACCTATCGGTTGATGCTGTTGTATATATACCATAAAATTATGGATTTTGTTACGAATATGCCCCTAACAAAGTTGCATTGTGTTTTTTATAGAGCGTACCGAGCTAATATTGACTTCAGACCACTCAGAGAAACCGATGCTGTAGAAGACCATCAGATTACAGTTTGTGTCAGGAAAAGGCCCCTAAACAAAAAAGGTGAGCTTTCAGTCTTCGAATTAAGGTATTAGTTTTGTACACTTGATCTCAGATTTATCACATAAAAGCCACTGTTAGGATGATTGAATTTGCATGGGTTGAATTGAAATTAAAACTATACGATGCACAGATATAGAATAATAAGTGTTTACTCAATATTAAATTACTTTTTACTCTAAAATATTTTTATTTTATTTTATGAGTTGTAAGTGATGTTTTTAATAGTTTATAAATTAATAATCATTCCTGACTTTAGTATTTCTCCTGTTTCAGAGCTGACTCGCAAAGAGGTCGATGTGATTTCAGTTCCAAGCAAGGATCAGATAATCGTTCATGAACCTAGAAATAAAGTAGATCTAACCAAGTACCTTGAGAATCAGCATTTTAGATTTGATTACGCCTTTGATGACACCTGCTCCAATGAAATAGTTTATAAGTAAGTAGCATTTGTCAGTGTGGATTGTGTTAAACTAAGAAATGTTAAAGGCAGAATCCCAAGTTGAGTATTTTCGAATTCTAGTTGGGGCTGTCCAGAGTAATTATATACTGGATTTTATCCCATGTCATTACAGCTGTTAGGCTTAGAATTTGTACACTACTCAGTACGAATGTCATTGTTTGGAATTGTCTCACTACAAGAAAAACATAATTAGATGTCCAGTGCTGTGAGCAATGCCATGAATGGTAATCAAATTAAGATAGACCATTTATTATGTATAAAATGGGACTATATACAGTGAATGCCATATGTTAACATTTACTAGCAGAATAATAAATATTGGAAAAGTCGATCTTGTCACCCTCGGCAGCTTTTGGAATTACTTGGGAACCGACTAAATTAGCTTTTGGTATTCACAAGGGTTAATCTTTTTTTAAGCTGCTTGATATTTTCTTATCATTTATCAAATCTTAAAGCCTATCAATAATTAGATCAGCGACAAAGACATTCAAAATCAGAACTCTTTGCATTGTTTCGGTGTCAGAGACACCTAGACTACAAAGGAGGTATTACCGAGCATTCATCCATTGTATTCAAGATGAAGAGGTGATTTCATTGCCTCAATAGGTGCACAATTGAATGCACTACAATGTTTTTTAAGACCCAAAGCGTAGCAACTGAGTATTTTACACATAATGTAAGCCAATTTAGCTATGGTGGGAAAGTTTGATTCAATGCAAACCCTTTGTACGTAACAAATATGAGGGTTAACCCTTCCCACCATAGCTTTTTTATGTGTAGAAAACTTCACTTATGTTATCTTCCTTACATAAGGATTAAGAATAGATTTTTTAAAGCTTTGAGGTACTTTTATTTTACTGAAGCTATACAGCTGCCATCTAGAGGATTAAACAATTTTGCGTTTTCAGGTACACCGCTAAACCTCTAGTCCAAACAATCTTCGAAGGCGGCATGGCCACCTGCTTTGCATATGGTCAGACTGGGAGTGGGAAAACTCACACGATGGGGGGAGACTTCCATGGCAAGACACAGGACTGTAAGAAAGGCATCTACGCAATGGCTGCCAAGGATGTGTTCAAGTTCCTCAAGTCTGCGCAGTACAAGCCTCTCAACCTCATTGTGTCCGCCAGCTTCTTTGAGATCTACAGCGGCAAGGTTAGCTGACATCCCACAAGCTCTTAGACGCATATCTTTTCTTTCTCTTAGGACAAGAAGCTTATAAATTGCACTTAGTCCTGTAAGAACCTTAACGCTGCTTCCGGAGTGACAGGAAATTCATGATGGGTAAGGTTAGGGGGTAGGGGCCTCCTCTTATCAAGATCCATGAGGAAGAATTAAGGCTTTAATCTCAAATTCATGTCCCCCCAGAAGAAGGGGAGGCCAGCTCTGAACCAGCCTCTCCAGTCAAAGCAGGCAGGGGATGGCACACCCTTGTTCAGGTTAAAAAGAACCTCTGATAGTTAGGGAATAAACCCCACCAAACTCCAACAGTCATCTCCCGCATTAGACTAGACCTATCGAATTGCCCTTGCACCCCAGAATCTCGGCATTTGCGGTTAGTGATGTGCTCAGGATGGCTGAATGGTCTATGGTACTACTGTCAGTTGGCCGTGGAATCACAGGTTCGGTTCCTGCACCTGACATTAGTCATTTTTGCAGTCTGGTGTATAATTATATGAGGATCAGCAGTCTGTGGTAAATCTAGTGGGAGGAACGGTGGTCGGCTTACGTGGAAGTTGACCGGGATACATGTATTCTTGTATAAGTGTACAAGATCCAAAAACACACATTATAAACTTTTCTTATTTGCTATAAAAAGGCACATAATTTTTGTTATTATATTTTTTGAAAGGCAATTTTTTATTAAATCATGACCATAATAATAGTTTTTAATTGTTAAAACACCATTTAAATTGTAACAACACTAAACCAAGAAAACCCTTGTGCTAAAACTAGTGCATTAAAGGGTAAATAAGTTATTCAATTATGTTAATAAGTTCAGTCACACTGCTGCAGGACAGAATATGATGATTGTGTTCAGCTAACAGCTCTAAGTTCATGGTGCCATATGTCATAGTTCCGGTTGTCAGTTGTATGATGAGTTACAATTTGTTGTGTCATATGTGAAAAGTTTCAATGTGGCTTATATGAATAACACTACATGGTTTTGTGAAGCAAATTCGAATTTAAATGTTTGTTAGTGAATGTAGGCCTAGCTCAGTTCTATATGATGTAGTATACTCACCACTATTGATGTACTTCAGTTTATTAAATAACTTTCCTTGGTTTCGGCTGTATAAAATTTATTTACGTACAATCCATACGTACGTAATTCTTAGCACCAGCTTAATATACTCTCATGAAGCTTCACTAATTACACAATTAATACATCTGTATCGGTACAAAGTTTGCAACTTTAGTTTACTGATTCATAAATTTAAAGGTTTAACAAAACTCAACCAAAACACATTGTCTTTGGTAACAAGCACGTGACCTTTCTAAAAAAACTGTTAAAGACAGAAAAATTCAAATATTAATTTCTACATATAATTTATAACTTTAAATCACTACTTCACAAATTTAAACTTATGATTGAATTTTACTGAAACAGTGCTTTTTCATAAGAAGAGCAACACATGTTGTTCTACTACAATAATTAAAGTCAGAAAGAGACCAGGCAAACTCCCGCAGGGGTCGGGTCGACAAGAGCAGAAGTTGTGAGGTTTAGCCTCTGACCCAAACTACTATGTTTGAATTTAATGTTTGTTAACACCGCTTATAGATTATGAATTTCTTTAGTAGCTATTGAAATTAAATCATTCAAATTTATTCCAATACAAAGTTGACATATATTTTTCTTTATTAATTACTAGCTGTTGCCTGTGGCTTCGCACGCTATTTAAAAAATCAAAATCCTTGTACTACTTAGTTAATGCACTTGTGATGTAATATAATGGTCTTCGAAATTTTCCTGTTGTTCAGATTTTTATATGAAACCAACAAATCCAACAAAATAACTTATCCTTTTTGTTGATAAAATACAAGAAATTTCACA
Organism: Homalodisca vitripennis; assembly: GCF_021130785.1. Taxonomy (NCBI): domain Eukaryota; kingdom Metazoa; phylum Arthropoda; class Insecta; order Hemiptera; family Cicadellidae; genus Homalodisca; species Homalodisca vitripennis. The sequence continues at coordinate 220,889,509 of NC_060208.1, read as the reverse complement.
AAATAAACGTTCTCAATATACTCTGTTTATTTCCTAATTTATTTATTCCATGTTTTTACCATTATGAAAATGGTTACCAGAATTTTATTTTAAAGACAAATATACGTTATTGTCTCGTAATTGCAGTTTATAATGTGCAGGTGCTTTGAAAAAATGTATATTTTGTAGTGCCGCCTGGTGGCGAGTTACATCAATGGGGAAATCATATAAACCTTCTCCATGGAAAAATACATATATATATATAAAAATTTTCATAATGATTGGTCAAATAGTTTCTTAGTCTATCAATGTCAAATATACAAACATCCTCTTTTATATATATATATATATATATATATATATATATATATATATATATATATATAATTTCAATAAGCATTGAATCACAAAAAGTACTTGCTCCGCCGGGACTCGAACCCGGATCTCTCACTTGCCGGGTGAATGTGCTACCATTACACCACAGAGCCCTTACTTTTTACGATTCAATTATTTTGTATTTGGCCGTTTCTTTCACATATGTGTTTAAATAACCAAACTAACATATGATCGGAAGACCAAATACCTGTCAAATGACTTTTATTTTCATTAAATTTGCATAAGTGGCAATATACAAATATATATATATGTAGATTATAATCTTATATGTAATCAAGTGTTTGTAATAGACATTCTATTTCCGCTTACCGATCTTGCCGCGAACTATTTAAAAATAAAATTTGAATCAAACTGATCTGTTACAACACAAGTTAAAGTTTAGAATACCATCATTATTATAAATATCAGTAGATTTACAATAAATAAATACTAATCTAAATGATTTTGCATTTTATTTTCCAGGTCTTCGACCTCTTATCAGATAAATCCAAGTTAAGAGTGTTGGAAGATGGAAACAACGTGGTACAGATCGTAGGACTGACTGAGAAGGTTGTGGATTCTTGTGATGAAGTGCTAAAACTGATCCAGCATGGGAACGTTGCAAGGTCAGTATATCATATAAACTGATTTGTTTGTTTGTCACAACTTAGTGAGAATGGCAAGGGTTTGTATTATGGATGATCACACCAGGGTTCTGACATAGTAAGTATAATGTAAGAGTTGGGTATCACAAAATTCCCCCGCCTTACAATTCCTCTTAAAATTCTCCTGGCATACAAGCCTGAATGCCAGTATCCTCTGCCGCAATAACCGCTGAGTCGTTGTGCCAAGTTTCGTTTATCCTGAGGGAAAGAAACAATTCTCTCCACACTTAGTCCTAAAAGGACCTTTGCACCTCCCTTACTTTTATTTGTGTCTTCAGAGTTATATTTTTGAAGAGAGCCAGTCAGATTTGGGGGCTTCTGTTCTCTGATGTCCTTGGGGCTGAGGAGATATGCCCCCAGGAATCTTTTCTGAATTTTTGATATGGCAGGACAGTTATCCAAATATGCTCCACTGATTTCCTCCTCTTCTCCGCAGAGTCTGCATTCATCAGTCTGGCTAACCCAACTTCATAAGATGTTTTCTAAGGGGGCCATGTCCTGTCAAAATCCCTATTATCATTCTTATATCCTCCTTACTCTGATCTAGGAGAGATGCCCACTCTTTACCATAAGGAGAGATAAACATTTTTGATTGTCTTAATCCTGAGGCTCTACTCCAATTTAAGTTTATAATACTTTTTTCCCAATCCTTTACAAGAGCTTTGCTGTTGGAGAAAGGTATTCCGTAACCTGGCTCTGACTCCACCATAATGGTTTTCGTTCCCATTTTGGCGATGATGCATGGCTTTTTCATTTTCATGAATGCCCTCATGGCCTGACACCCAATCGAGTATTACTTTGTTATTATTAGCCAGCTCTGTCACAGCATTCTTGTTTCCCCAGACTGCTTTCGAATCAAACAAACAGATATCAAGTGCCTTCAGTGCAGCCTGGCTGTCAGAAAGTATCAAGTATTTTGCTCTTTTGTCCTCATTTGTATGAGTCTTCTGGCACATAATTCTATTGCCATGACTTCCGCTTGGCAGACCGTGGCATGATTTCCAAGGGGCACTGCTAGGTTAACTCCTGGTCCGTATATCCCAAATCCCGCCCTAGAGTCAAGGCATGAACCATCCGTGTAAAACTACAGAACTCCTTTTGTAGGGCCTCCTTTTTAATTCTTTTCTTCAATAGAGATTATATATGGTTTTCAAAGGAGTATTTCTTAACCATTGCTTCTGACACATTGGTTAGCATTTCAGTCTCAGGAAATTCCAGGGTTATTTTCATGTGACCTGAGGAACAGGTAGTCTTTATTACCTTTGTTCCTAGAAGCTTCATTGCACTTAGAGCAACTGTCCTCATTAACTCCTGCCTCAGAGGAGTGTATCCCAGGACCGCTTCAATTGCCAGGGTTGGACAGGAGCCCATCACTCCTGTGATGCTTACGCAAGCTAGCCTTTGAAGATTCTGTAGTCTCTTGGCATCTGTTTTTTTGTTCTACTTTCGGCCACCACACTAATGCAGCATATGTGACCATCAGTTTTATTGTAGTATCCAATAAACCATTTTGGGTTTCAAACTTAAGAACGTTTTACAACTATTTTCAAGCTTAAGAATACAAATATTGAAGTATGTTTAGTAAGAAAACCAGTCAGAATTTATAAAACAAGTTTAACAATATTTTTTCTATTCCAAAAAATCTTTTGTTATACTGCAATTATAGATTAAGCTACATTTTTACTCAAGTGCATTAATGACAAATTGAACTTAGTGTTTAAAGCAACCATCATAGACAAAGAACCTGTAATAGACTTTATGAAATAAAATTTAGCAATTTCAAACAACTTTCACCTTACTGAATTTTAAATGTCTTGGTTTCAATATGGCAGTCATTGAAGATTCTAAAAGAAATTGTTGTATCTCGGTTATTGGAATTCCTATAGTATCACATTACTACTACATACTATCTTGTTATACTGTGTAAATGTATAACAAAATGACTTTGTCAATGCATTGTAATATTGTGGGACGACAATAAACAGATTCTTGATTCTTCATTAAAGTGTTTTAGAAATTTTAAGTTCATTTTGAGGAATGTTTTTTCTTAAATATTTTGATATCTTGTGAGATTTCAGATATCGGCTGCACAAACTTTGAGAAGTATACAATAACGTCTTTGTGAAGTATACAATAACATAGCAGAAATAAAACTGTGTATGTACTTTACGATAAAATCAAATTATTACAAATGAACATGTTTCTTCTAACTATTACAACAAAACCAAATCTTGTAAGGTTACAAGATAGTATTGATTTAACATTTTTGAAATCATTACAAATATATTAATATTTCAACACTTATAGCCACCATAACATTTGGAGTAGTATATATGGATTATATATATTAAAAGTTCTCCTTAACAAAAAAGTACTAGACTGACCTAATTAAGATAGTAAAGTTTTTATGTAATCTGATACACTGTTAAAAGTACGCAGTATATCATGAACGGTTTCTTAAAGTGCTTTTTAGTAATATTAAACTTAATTGGTCGTGTGAAACCTGTCAAAGTTGTCTGGTTCCAGAACATCGGGACAGACGTCAGCAAACTCGAACTCGTCACGGTCGCACGCAGTGTTCCAGATACTGCTGAGAGTTCCGGGGGTCCAGCGCATCCATGGCAAGTTCTCCCTCATTGACTTGGCCGGCAACGAGCGCGGTGCCGACACATCGTCTGCGAACAGGTCAGTTACATCCACGTGCGCACACGGTCTCTAAACATCAAGTGCCAGCCCACCTGTGAGTCATTTTGTACTAGTTATTTTAATTTTAAATCGTTTTAGTATCCATCATTGATAGTTTTTTCTGTATGAATTCTTTTTTTCTATGGTGTGGCCTATTGCCATGCAATTAAGCCTCAAAGGCCTTTTGCACATCCCGGAAGCACACCATGAGGCCTATCAGTCTATGATTTCAGCAGATCCACAAACCGCTGAAAACAACCTATCAGGTCCTCCTGTGGAAATTCACCACCCTTGTCCAAACTACCAAAGATGGCGTACCGCTCCCTTGCTATTGCAGGACAATCAAAGAGTAGGTGTTCAGCAGTTTCCTCCTGCTCATCACACATTCTACTTGTGAAATAGACTTATAACACGAGAAGACATCGATCTACTCAGTGAGAGAGGGTCAAACGGCACCCTGGAGAAAGATGAATGTAGTACCATTCTGCTCACTCTAATACCCGGATGCAACCTCCACCTTCTCTCATGTTCAGCGTGAACCTATTTCAAGACAGCCCCAAAGGATTCACATCCTTGAAATACCACAGAACAGTTGAGCTCAATACCCATCATAATTGACGCTGAGCTCTTAAATTGTTTTAGGATCCGTCATTGTTGTTTATTATTTGTGAATTAATTACTACGCTGTCTAGAATACATAAGAGAAAATTATAAGGGTGAAATTAAATATCAGGTTTTTAAATGAAAAACTAATGGAAACAGCTTTTGTGTCGTAAAAGGGTGCTAATGATTCTCTAGACACAGCACAGCCGGATTTGTCAGCTAAACGAAGTGTTGTGTTGGCAGACAAACTCGGATGGAAGGTGCAGAGATCAACAAGTCCCTGCTGGCTCTCAAGGAATGTATCAGAGCTCTGGGCCGCAAAGGAGCTCACCTACCTTTCCGAGCCAGCAAGCTGACTCAAGTGCTCAGGGACTCTTTCATAGGTGACAAGTCCAAGACGTGTATGGTGAGTCCTACTGTATTCACTCTGTAAACTAAACAACAGCGGTGATGGTTACACGAATTTACTGTAAATACTGTAGAATGTTTTTGTTCTTCACTTTAAGGTAGTTATCAATATCAGGGAGGTTATGTCTGGGCGTAGGCACACGGTCAAGGTCAAGCTAATTGGCCTGCTCTACGGTAGTGTGCTTACATTCTCAAGCATAGAGCATGTAGAGTTGTCACATTTTACTGATCTGTACTATCACAAGGAATTTTTTTGTACGTTGTCATCATAAATAAGAAGCTAAGTGCTAATCACCAATACTTGATAGAGTTTTAAATGTCACAAGGCGCAATGTTAAATATGAGCGAGAATTAACAAGCCACGCGGACAGTTTGTGGACGTGTACGTGGGTCAATGATTTTAATCTAGACCAACTTTGTGTGTTTCCCTTATATTGATAACTATCCTAAAGTGAAGAACTAAAACATTGTACAATATTTCCAGCAAATGTACTTAACCATAACAGCTGCAGTGTGTTCTGAGTGGGTGACCGTCGTTAAATCAGAGTACCTAACACTTTTTAGTTGTTCCAGTTTTATTTGACACTTGTTGTTAACTTGCTGAATTTCCTCTGGTTATCTATATATCGATGCGTACTTAAGTATAAGAGTATGTATAAGAGTGTAACGGTGTGTTCAGATTGCCATGATCAGTCCTGGCCTGAGCTCGTGTGAGCACTCACTAAACACACTGAGATACGCAGACCGCGTCAAGGAACTGGCGGCCTCCGACCCGACCGAACCACGAAGTGGTACCAACAGCTCCCCGGAGGATGAGCAGCCGAGGCGGCAGCAGAGCGTGCACTCGCACTCATTCGAGGACAGTGACTTGGCCACTCTGCGCTCACTCAATGTCAGTATCACTTCTGTAAAACCATTAGTTTCTCTAAACTATTCTAGAAATTGTAATTTAGTTTTTTATCTTAATTTCCAGTGGACAGTCACCTGTAGCCATTTGTTGGACATTCAACCAACACTGATGATAACAATATTTCTAAGAACATAAATTATTCCAGTTAAAACTATAACTCATTTGAAAGGATCGTATAAAAAATAATGTTGGTAAAAGATTGATTAAGTAAAAGTATTTCTTTTAGAGTGTATAAAAACATCAAACATTCTAATGAAACACGTAGACTGTAGAGTCTGTGCGGAATACATTATCACAGTAGTGGTTAGAAAGTTTTAACTATCTATGAAATAATAAACTAAAAAAATCCTCTTTTAAATCTAAGACTTACTTGTTCTACGAACTCAGATTTATTTTGTTTTAGGTTCCTTGAACTTCCAAAGCCCTTCACTGTTGAATGTGATTAGATTAAACCTGTTCCATATTTTCTAAGATATTATCTGTAAAGTCAAATTACTGATTCCAGCAAAATTCCTTGGGCACATGAGTAGAAATGTTTATCGCCAGCAAGGAGAAAATATCGTTGCTAGATCAGAGAACTTCACCAGTAGTATGTCTATTGTCTGGTTTAACTATCCACATGATTTTAGCTTTATTCATAATTTTAGAGCTTGCTGCAATGCATGACAAAACATTTTAGTAAAACTCTTCTACAATGAAAAAGATCAGAGATCCTAAAATAAATTGGGACTCATGGTAATGGAAGTTAATGGATTTTCTGTCTGGTTTATTTCATGAAAATAAAGTTAACTCTATGATCACACTTCACATTTCCTTTTAGCACTTAAAAAAAATGCTTGTCTCAGGAGGGAGAGATATCGGCAGAGATGATGACGTTCCACGAGGCTGTGTCTCAACTCCAACAGTTGGAAGACGACGTGTTGGAGTCCCACAAGACCGTGCTAGACTCACACGCGCTCTGGCGGCAAAAGCACGGTCAGCTGCTCACGATGACACGAGATGTTGACTACGACCAAGACGGTAGGAACTTGGCTAGAAACTGGGCTAAAAACATTGTCACCTTCACCTTCCTGCCGCTTCTCTACACTATCATATTTCTCTGGGTAAACAACGGTGGGGGCTCTATACCCGACTCTAAGGAGTTTTAGTGGAATCAGAGACGGCATAGTTGATTGATAACTGTCTGGGTGCAACGTTTATTTGGGTGGTTTTCGTCTTCTATCAAGTTTGTTCTCATTTTGCTGTTTTTGTGGAATCATTTTTGTGCGGTTTGAATCAGTTTGTACGAAATAGCACTCAGCAGTTCAAGTCATCATGTAAAAAATATTAAAAGACAATTTTTCCATAGAAATAATAACCAAGATCAATCACCTTATCGATGTTCACAATTTTATAAAGATAATTGTCAATAGAAAAGACTAGGTCTTTATCTTAGACACTTGTTTCAAATTTCTTCTAGTTAGTGTAAAACTTCCCCTTCCAGTTTGTTTTGACTTGTTTTTCTGGGTATTCTATTTTGGTTGTATTGTAGCTGTGATATTAAGGATATTTTCTTCCACCATCTGCATTTTAGTAGGTATACAGTAGTTGTACATTTTACTATCAGAACTGCATGAAATGCATTTGTCATTTTCCTCTTAAGCTTTGTACATAGCTTTAGAACACTTTTTAATAAATTGTCAAATTGTTGTTGCACTTTGCGTTATTTATTCATTTCACCCGTTGTCATGCACGTATTAGTGCGTTCGTTGCATTTCTTGTTTCTGTTGAATATATTAAAATTAAAATTTCTTGCACGCCATCTAGAAGTAATGTACTTATTTAGTTTAACTAGATTAAATTTAACACACATACAACTTGATGGTACTTTCTGAACTTCACATATGTATGGTATTGGGTGTTCAATCAATTGAAGCTCATATTAGTGATAATTTTGATTCAGTATCTTGCATGACAAACTGTAGTATTTTAACATTAAGGTCGTTTCACAAGTCTGTCTCAGTCGGCAAATTCTCCATGCTACGTTGATTTCACGTAAACTCCATATTTTTGCGTAATCTGTATTCCTCTGTAATCTATGCAGAGAGTAATTATAATTTGTTTTGTTATTACTACAATATTTTGTTCGTTTTATTCAGTTGCTTATTTCATGGTTTTAAATTAATATGTTTTCAAGAAATATTTATTTTGTCTTGAAAACCGTTTAATAAGACAAATATTTTCCCTGTTACAATCATAAGTGTCATGTATCTAGACTAGAGATGCTACGAATATTCAGCTAATATTCGGTAAAAACACACATTATTCAAAAAGATATATTATTTTAATCACAAATGGTTAATGTTCATACATAAAAGTAATACTTTAGTGCTTAAAATGTGTCAAAGGTAAGTTATGATGAAGAAAACAAGTTTTTCAGTGTTTGTTGATTTCTATCTTTAAAATGAGATAGCTCCCATGTTTGTAAGACATGATGCTTAACATTGTTCTTGTGTGGTAAAAACTCAAGGTCTTTTCACTACGACTGACCCAGTAATCAATGTAATTACTTCTTTTTATAGTTAAGGTATTGTTTTGATTTCGTTACTTTTTTTAGAAATTGTTGATTAATTTAACTAAGCTTTAAGGGAAAATATATGTTTCTGACTTTACTAAATACATTGTAAGTACAATCCGTAACCGATCATAATCTTAAGAGCATGCATGCTATGTTTAAATTTAAAAATAGGAATAAAACTTTAAAATTTGTTACAAATAGTAATTCATCTAAAATACATATGACTTAATCTTCAGTAATGTTCAGAAACTTATATTTTAGTGTATCAATACTAATGAATCGTTAAAAAGAGTATTATCTGTTAATATTAATGATTTATAATTGATATTCAAAATAGAGTTTCAAATGGGCAAATCTGTATCATGTGTAAATAAACAATAAATTAGTATAAACAGATACTGATACTTCAAAAACTAAATTTTTGTGTTTTAATGCTAAAAAATTGTTTTTAAAGTGAAATATTTACAAGAGACGAGTTCCTGAACAAAGTATGAGAAATTACAATGATAATACGTTGAACGATATATTTGAGAATGATGTATGTATTACAGAATTATGCAGCAGAGCTCTGGTGAGCATTTAACAGCTTGACTGGTAGAGAGCTTAAACCCTCTTGTTGTTAACTCCGTGTTGATCGACTTCAATATATGCAAATAGTAGTATTTTATAGTGGAACACTATTAATATTCTCAATTGAAATGAAGACAAGAGGAAATACTGTGAGGTTTAGCGTTGATTGTGGGTGTGAAGAGCGACACTTAAGAGTGATTTGTTTGGCGATTTCATGCAAACCATTCATTAACGGCTTTATAATGAGTGGCCTGCGTTAAGAATATTGTGCATAGAGAACGGAAGTCATAAAGTAATTCAGTCGCCCATCAGTTTACTTAACCATCTCAAGACTGTAATCATAAACTAATGAAATATTGCAATTCAAATAGAAATTAATCATTCTTAAGTGCATTATCTTATATAGCATAGATAGTGATGGAAGAAACCTTATGGAAATAGCCTAATTTTCATGTATTGTTTGACATGTGAAAAGTGAATTTTGAATTGTAAATAATGGTAGATATATCAAATATCACTTTTGAGGAATCCTTATTTATTTTTTATTTTATATTTCCACTTCCAACAAGAGAAGAGTTTCTAAGACAACCTTTTAGAAGAATAAAACGTTCACTTATTTTCAAAAATTATGAAAAAGTTGTAAAAAAGTTTTTAACGAGAAAAGAACGTTTTTTCAAATTTTTCCACTAACTTTTGATATTGCTTACCTTGAGGAGGAAAAATCATGACATATGAAACAACTTGTTTTTTATCTCCTCTTTGTGTGCACATAAGTTATTCTATAATCTTTATATTTCTGTCTACTCTGCAAACGTGTGTAAACTGGATATTACATGTCGCTACAAGTAGTGGAACTCCAATACGGACAGGAACATTGGTGGACTGTGACCCCAACATATCTTTACGTCAAAAACTTTAGTTGCAGATTAAAGTATCTGATATAGAGAGCTACTACAATATATCCTATCCATTCATTATAAGACATCAAAACTGCATCAACCCATTGCGGATCACTGACGAACTGGGCTCGTCACGCAGCGGTCGGGCCTAACGGCACGATGACGGGCTCAGGTCGCAAAAGCGGTCTGCTTTTAAATTTCCCTCCAAATAGTTCTATTAACGTCTGATAGATCGGGTGATTGTCTTCACTTGTCAACTAAGAGTGTTTAACAACGGTCTACGTGTAGAGTTTTCAAAAGTTTTATAAATATCCTACAGATCGCAGTTGTATTTCGAAGTTGAAAAATCATTCATAGGAGTTACGCTCTGTTTTTTAGCGCTTCTGATTGGGTGTTTTCCTCAGTTGTTATTATAATACTTTTGAGGTTAGAGACACAGAACTAAACGACGCAGACGTACATGTTGGCGGGTTTAGTCTAGACAATGGCCCGGATGTTGTAATCGCTTGGCCCGAGCCGCTTTATTTAGACTATGATTCAGACATTATCCCTGCCACCCCGGCACCTTGCTCGCGTGTTATCGTTCGTACATCACGGATACCCCAGCAGGCCCATGTTCCATCTGAACAAATACCTTCACAGCTGAATTTTCTAGTATACAATAGCGAGCGATACGATGTGGCGCACCATTGCTGTTCGTGTGGCCGCTGACCGTAAATTAATTCGTGCCCGCTGGTGCCCGCGCACCAAAACAATACGATCCGCAATGGGTTAATCACTATAACCACATCCACTTCGTGTCTGCGATAATGTATAACAACTTGTCACCAGTCTGTTGTAATTATATTACGCAAGCATGTAATCAGTCATATTGTATTTACTGCATGTAAGCGTATCAACGTGTTATGTATTGCATGACTGCATAATGTTTCTGTGAATTATCTAATTGCCATGTAACATTAAATTCTGATAAGTTTTATTGTCAAGTTTATATACATTTTGAGCAAAACCTCGGTAATGCAGTACATCTCTGGAAAGTTACGGCTTGTGCTTGCTTTGTTGTTCAGATCATTAATGATAATCAGTACAAAACAATGTTATCTCTCAATATTATTTAAATCTTTGACTAGTTAATCCTAAGAAACATTTGTACAAAAGTATCAGGTTTTTGTATTTAGTTTTTTTTTAAATTTAGTTTCTCTATGTAAGAAATGTTGTACCTTTTTACGAAACGATCTAAGGGTAAAAAGTGTTTTAGTTAACTACTGCAAATAAAATGCAGTCAATCAAACAATTGCTTTATAATGAAATACATATTTTTATTGACAAGAGAAGGTTTTGTTGCCAAAGAATTTTGTTAAATTGTCTAAAAATAGTTTTGATTATCATAAATCTACATTGAATTTATATTTATTTGTTAGGAGTTTGTTTGCAACAAACAGCATTTTTTAAACCAAGCAAAAATTATATAAGAAACATTATTTTCAATAAAAATTGCCTTTACGGAAAACTATTCATATTTAAGTAACAAACACCATATTTAGTGAGGATTTTAAAAAAATCTTAAAAATTAACTCATAATCATTTTTATCTTTGTTTAAACTAATTGTTTGTGTGCCGTTGTAATTTTTTGTTTTTGTTAGTCATGTGCATGGTTATAAAATTGTGTAGACCTTTTGACATTAAAAAATGTTAGCTTTGCCTTTAAACCTTAAAAATATTATAGAAACACATTATAAAGTGAATATGAATTGTGTGCATCATATTAACTTTACAGAAACATTTACTTTTGTCTGTGAGCTTTTACTGATTCAATTCTTGTGACAGTTGTCTAATACTTTAGTTATATGTTATATAAAAATCTTATTTCATTCACCTGCTCACATACAGGTATTTATCTTGAAAATAAAAATTTATATTTGCTGAAGTGTTGTATCCGGATACAAGTCAGGACCTTGGGTAGGATGTGTTACCGTTTCTGCATGTTTTTTAATTTTGTAGGAATAAAAAGTTTCCTTGAAATTCGAACAAAGAAGTCAAGTATATTCCCATAGTTGTAAATAACGTGAAACCACAACTAGTCTGTACACTCAATGTTCTTATGTATTTAAATATGTGAATAACGCAAGATGATGTTGTTTGTAGCGTACTCCAAACAGTTGGAGACCCTGCTAGCCGACCAGATCACTGCTCTGGTGCAGTTCCGTGAAAAGAACAACCAGTATCGTCTACAGTTGGCTAACGAAGAACAGATCAGTCAGAAGATGAAGAGTCCTCTTGTTTCGCAGCGTTACGCTTACAACTAATCGGGATATTGGCTTGTCGCAGTCGAGTCGGCGAGGAACTGTGAAATACCGCTTAAATTTCTCTCTGAGTCTCACCTTTTATACTCTATTTAACTGTGTTATTCGTTTTATGATTTGGTTTTAAAATGTTTCCCCACTTGAGATGAAATGTGAAGTGTTTAACATTGCTACATTCCCCCTCTCCTAATGTTTAGGCAGTCTAACCTCAACTAATTGTGTACTAATAATAAGTTAGAAAACATCACGTCAAATTTTAATCTTTTATCATGTTTTGTAAATTTCCAGTTGAAAATCTGTGAAATTCATGTATTGATTTATGTATTTAAAGCTTTAATAAATTATGTTCTTTACAAATCGTTAATTATTTTGCGACTGAAGTTTTATTTTATTTGTTTGTAAGAGTTAGTAATGTACAGGAGATAAATTTCCTCTAGCTTTAATGTTTTGTTACGAAGTTATGAATTTTTTAGCAAAATGAACATTATTGTAAAATTTTATCTTAAAATGTTGTTCTTAAATTGACAATAAGCCTTAATTATGTTTAATGAATTACTCCTATTAAAATCTTCAATTTTTTCTTATTAGTGGTACGGAGTCAAACATTTTAATCGATATTTTTTAATTCCTCAGTTTTACCATCACTTTATATTTTGTTTCCTTATTTATAAACCAAATTTAGTGTGTTAGGTTTTTATATTTATGACATTTTTCTCTTATTTATTTTTGGCATTAAGTGACTTTACTAGTGTTGGTTTCACACTGGATGTGATATTTTAGTAAACGAGTAAAAATTTATATTTTTTATAAATAATAATTTGTGTTATCGTCAATAACATAACTATTATAATAGAGCCCAATAGTCAGTTTTCAGATACATAACAAGTAGACGTTTGTTAAAAATGTACCGTTCTCAATTAGCCTAACAGTTTGAGCCTGTAAATTTGAGTCTTGAATTCTGTGCAGTAACCGTTATTGCTGTTCAGTGTTTATTTCAATGCATAATGTATTCTGAAGTGTTATCGTGTAACTTGTGAGCACAACAGTGTTGGTGTCAAATTTTGAGGGCAGAAAAACCAATAAAGTTTGGTTTGTAGTTATTTCTTGTAACACGTTCCCTGCGGGCCGAGTCCAGACAGTTACAGTGCTCTGTACTTCACCTTACAGACCCCTGAAACATTTCAAGCTCGTTCTAAACAAACATTACTTAATTTCAGACATCTTACTTTGACCCGGAAATGTGGACCAGTTGTTTAAACAGTGTTAGAGAAACAGATGATTTGTTCGCATGTGTATTGGTGCAATCTACCGGTAAACAATTTAACAAATGTTCCTAGTTCTTCGTCCCTTTTGTTATTCTTGTGTTCAGTGAACATATTAGCTCCCCACATGAGGTTCGTTTGTACGACATGTGATCGAAAGCCAGGCTCTACCGTGAAAGACTGGAAACTGTTAATGTTACTGGAAGAAGGGACAGACCACTATTACTGTAAATAGTGTAAATATTTTGTTTGTTGTTAACGCATTCGCTTTACTTTGTAAAATTGGTATTGTTTTTAATACAATTTTTCAAAAAATATTTGGATTTATGGTTTTATTGTGTAGACTAAAAACGCTACACCGGGCATTAGGCGCTATATAATTATGTTACAGAGACATAAAACTGTGTAAAAATGTTGTTTCTATTAATTAATTTAATTACCCAAGAGATACTATTTTACATGACACAGCCCTAGTGTTAACCAAAATAATACCCCAGATCTTAGCACACCACGTCCATATAAATGATTAATTTCCTGTGTAAGAAACAATCAAAGGTACAAATCAAGGTCATCTAGATTATTCCTGATCCTCTTGGTAATCCTTTTGGTACAACTCGTATTTACCACATATCGGGTACCGGTAAATCAATGGTCCATTTTACCGCAGTGAACGTGTTAAGTAATAAAATAAAATATGATATAAATTAAATGGTTTCCCAACATAAACCCAATTAAAAAGTGTTTTAACCAGACATCCATTTGTATTTTACTTTTTAAGTTGAAAAATAATCTTTATATTGAAAAAGGGTTTCCAGTATGTTCCAAAAGCTCCAAAATGGAGAAAATAAGTCATGTAACATTTGGAATTAAGTATATGGTAATAAAGATTCTCGTTAACTCTTTCCCGGTCTAAGTATTCAGAGGTGATAGTCCGGAAGAAGGTTAATATTGTATTTCAAATAAAAAAAAATAAAAGACATACAAATTGTTCCGTTCTTAATATTTACATTTTTCATCTACTAAGTGTGAACACAAGCCATACACAATATTAATAAATAATAGTTATTACTTAATCAATGTTACTTTTGATGATCACATAGTATAAAACAATGAAACCGGTGGAAACTACTAGAAGTTTATTTTAAGAGTGAATGTCTCACTTGTTTTATTATAAAAATTACTGAAATTGACCAGTAAAAATGTTGAATAAGGAATATTCTTTACGATATATATTTATGCATGATACATTATGCATGTAACACATTCGTATGAGATAATCATGTATGTAATAAAATTTAATGTATTGTCTATTATTTTTCTCTAAAATTACTTTGATTCGGTTACTGGAACCCTAAATTGTTCAGTAAATTGACAAAATTCGTTTTTCAGTATTCTCTGGTAAAACATAAACTACCTGAATTCGTAGAATTAACCTCAATTAACAAGTTAATCAGGTGCAGTAAATATAGCCTCTGTATCAGAAGGCTTATCAGTATAACCTGTATGACTAATACGTCACATGTGACTTGAGTATATATAGATAGATATATTTATATCCAAATATTGCTTAGTTGTTAATTTAATTTTTTAAGTGAAGCACAATAAAATATTTTCTTTGTCCAACATTTTTGGTTAATTTACCCGCTTTACCCAAGTTGTATTGACTCAGTTACAGATTCGTTTGGTAGTTATTGGATCAATCAAGATTGAATTAGTTTTATCTCAACTAAGAATCAAACACCAATATTTTTGTATTAATATCAGAAAGATTGGTTTATAATGATCCTGTTAATTGGTTTGTAATAAACCAAATTAATCGTCCAGTTAAGAATTAATTGATAATAGTCCTTTCAGTTTGGTTTATCATCTTTTTCAAATATGGATCTCCTCAGGAAAGAATTTTGTTACAATTGCGTTAATATTTACAACAAAGAAAACAGCTTTAGGTTATAAATGTTGACAAGCAGCACTACAAAGTCACATTATTCACTGATGTGTTGACATCCAGCCTATGACAAATTTGCAATGCCTACTTCTTACCTGTGGATAAAGCCTAAATGTCCCAAGTTTTCATGATTCAATTTATGAACTCCAAGACTTCATGCTTACGATATACAATTTCAATATACTTTCTTAGGCACACACACAGTGAATACATACTTATATAGACATGCGACAATATGAACAGCATGCTATAAACAATATACAGGGTGTAACAAAAAGGTTGGGTTGGCTATGCATTTTCAAATTCTGTGTGTGAGATTCTAAACTAAAATGAAGAATACCTTTTTCCAATTTCCACTTTGTTTAGCCGCTAGCCACCATTTTGTATTTTTTATTAACAAATTACTATCTCTAAAATTAGTAAAGCTAAAGAAACCAAATTTGGCACATAGGTTTGAATAGATAAGATGAAATTATAGCTAGTGGCTAAACGTAATGGAAATTGGAAAAACGGAATTTCATTATTAGCTTAGAATCGCATAAAAATCTGATAGCCAGCCCAACCTTTTTGTCACACCCTGTATAATAAACTAGCAGCTAGCGGCTTCACATGAAATTTCACTTTGAAAAAAGTGTGCCAAGAGCATATTGTTTTAAATGGCATTCCAAACTACTTTGAGATAAGCAATAGTCACTAAAAGACATTCCAATCTCATGATCCATTTTATGTTTAAGTTTAAAGGGGTTCCTGAAGCCGGAGAGTAAAACTTTTTTTGCACTTGATCTCCTTCACATCATATTAAACAGATTAATAGAATCAATAGATTGTATAAAAATTTAATTTTCAATGACAAGTCCGCCATTTGTGTTATTAATTTATCAATTGCTTGTTCACTTTAGCTAATACAGTCCGGCCTATTACATTCCCACTGTTTTCTTGTATCTTTTACACACTTGGAATATTCTGATCTTAGCATCCTTATACATTCAATATTAAACCATCGCTTACAGAGCTTGTCACAGCTAGTGACTTCTTTTGACTCTCGCACCATAATTAGATAAACTGGACAAATAATTGAAGTACCCATATTGCGGAACGTCTACAGTCAAAGGTCTCTTGAAAATCAGCAATATCTTGAAATACGTTTGTATATCCAGCTTGAAACTAGAGGATCTACCCCAAATAGGACGTTATAAAATATTTCAGAAGCTATGATTTTGGATCACAGTATAGAACTGGTATTTAATATAGTGCAAGGTTTTGGCGTCGACAACAAAAACTTATATTGTAGTGGCATCAAAGTGATGAAGGTTTGTTGACAATTGATGAAGAATGTGCAAACTGACTGTACAGTTTTTATTGACAACTAGCTGTTTCCCGTGGCTTCGCACGCTTTTCGTAAGCCTTACCTGTGCATGTGCACTTCTGGCTCAAGTAAATTATATTTCCAACGCCGATGTTGAGTTTGCTTTGTTACCACGATCAAGAAAATCTGTATATGTTTATAGCAGTTGTACACGTACATGTGTTTTATTATAAAGTGGTCTAACACTCAAGCTTTAAGTTCAACCAGAAATTTATCTTCAACACAAATATACATCATAACTTAGCGCCTTCAAATAGTGTTTGGCTATAAAATATTCGTAACTGTCTCGTAATTGCAGTTTATAATGTGCAGACGCTTTGAAAACTATTATCTTTGGCAACACCACCTGGAGGGGAGTTACATCAATAGACATAGCATAGAAAACTTCTTTGTGGAAAAATACATATACATACAAATTTTCGTAATGATCGGTCATATAGTTTACGATTCCATAAAGGACAAACACACAAACATTCATTTATATATATATATATATATATATATGATGGTTGTCAAGTGTAATACATTATTTCTTTAACATATTTATTAGTATTTTTAGTCGGATGACAATGTCAGTATATTTGTTAGTGCAAGTTTATTGAGAATGCTAACTACGACAAGTGCTCGTACTTTAATTAGAGCTTGAAAATAGTGTTCCCACTAATTGAAGGTAGTGTATGATCAGAAGCTATTCGATCCACTCTAAACCACACAACA
The DNA here is from genome assembly GCF_021130785.1 of Homalodisca vitripennis. NCBI lineage: Eukaryota > Metazoa > Arthropoda > Insecta > Hemiptera > Cicadellidae > Homalodisca > Homalodisca vitripennis. Next base: position 220,872,265 of record NC_060208.1, on the reverse strand, counting down.
GATCCAATTTCCATCGAAGACTTGTTGTGGTACTCAGTTGGTTCAAGGAGAAGTAATCAAAGAGGCCGTGGTCAAGAAACATACGCAGTTCACCTTCCTCCTAAAGCAGCATCTGGAATCTGATGCCGTTACAGACGACTCCCGGAATCTGGAACCATGTTCGCCTGAAAAGATCTAAAAAAGTCGATGACAAAGAATCTCAAAACAACAATTTACATTGTTTTTAGACATCAGAGACACTTAGATCATCATGGCTCGTTGTGTAAAAAAATAGCACAACTTGTCAATGACTCAAATTACCAATGACAAAATTGCTCCTCCCACTTCTCTCACCTGTGAATGTGAATTATTAGCCCTGTTAGTCTTATTGAACATCTATAGAATAAAGATGAGTCCCCTCAAGGAGGCTGAAATGTTTCAAAATATCTTGTTTTTATTTAGAAGTGGTGTTATTAATTCTACAAAAGAAAATCATTTTAGATTATAAAAAAAACAAGCAGCACCACAAAGTCACACTATTCACAAATTGTTTGAATTCCAGAAAATTGATTTTGCTGTTCTCTCTTCACTCACCTGTGGTTCCACTTTACTAGTCCTGTCAGTGGTTTAACATCTGTTACTGAAGATAGTCCTTCTCAGCGTGGCCTAAATGCCTAAAAGAATGTTTTGAAAAGATGTGTGAATAATTCTAGCAGCACTACGGTAGTCATACTGGTCAAAGTTTGCTTGAGCTCCAGCCAATCGTAGTATTGCTCTTCCCTTTTTACTCACCTGTAAATTTACATGCTAGACCTATCAGTATTTTAAACGTATCTGTAGTCACGGATGATTCTCTTCAATAAGCCTAAATGTCATGTATGTTATAGTGCTGCTACAAGCACAAGCACATAATAATACACTTTCACAGGCAAGTGAAAAGGGAGTAGCAATACTGTGATTGACTGCATAGAGTCATCCAATCAGAAATCAACATAATGTATATAATGCTAGCTGTCATTTTCTATTAACTACAGCTTTTTTCTTTGTTTGAATTATTCACACTATTTATAAAATAGATCTTGAGGCATTTAGATGACCCTGAGGAGTACCATCTTAATTCAACCAAAAAGGCTTCTGACAATCAAAAATAAGCTCATCGCCCTTTTCTCACATCTGAATGGGCATTATTAGACCTATCAGTCTTTTAAAGATTCACACAAATCATGTTTGGAAAGTTAAAGAAAGATTGATCACAATTTTTAAGGTTAGTTGCGTTCTTGTGTCTCCTCCACATTGCGTAAGCCCTCATTAAATTAAATGGCTACAAACTTAAATTAGTGATTTGTATGTAAACAAATGACGATGATTTGTGTCATCGCCAACTATCAAACTTAGGCCAATAATTTTGTATAAGATATTTTAGTTCAAGTTTATAATCATTTGTTAATTTGCACGAATCAAGAGTACAAATCGTGTGCAGTAAAGCAATACCAAGGTGAAGGTCAATGTTGTGTTCGGGGAAATAAGTGTGTTTGTTTTTTATTCTCGATATTAACTTTCATAAAAATATTACAAACTTGATGTTCCCCGCAGCTTCACATGCTTTTCTTAAGCTTTGCTCATTTATGAGCACTTCTGGTTCAAGTGAATTATATTTTCAATGCCGATGTAAAGTTTGTCTTGTTGCAACGATAAAGAAATTTTATGTATACATTTGTACATTGTACACGTACATGTACTTTATTATAAAGTGTACTTTATTATTATATAACAGCTCAACCAGAAATATACATCGATACTTAGTGCCTTCAAATAGTGTTTAGCTATTTAATACACGTAACTGTCTCGTAATTGCAGTTTATAATGTGCAGGCGCTTTTTAAACTTTTATATTTTGCAGTGCCGCCTGGTCGTAAGTTACATCAATGGGCATAGCATATAAACATTCTACGTGAAAAAATACATATACATACAAAGTTTCATAATGATCGGTCAAATAGTTTCTGAGTCTATAAAGGACATACAATGCTGGATTACTCATGTTGTCAGGAGTAGGGCAATAATTTTGCTGTAACAGATAAGAACGTAGCCATGAAAACATTTTGGGTTCAGACAACTGATATTTTCCTGTAGTGGACAGAGAGCAAGGCCCCATTTTGTTCCTTAAAAAGTTCTTGATCCGGTTCTGTGTTGAGAACGATCTTTCAGCAGTACATGTCAGTAATACTGAATTATTTAAATAATAATAATGGTTTACTAAAAAAGTAATTTAAAAATTGAAAATTTGGGGGAGACCAGACCCCTTGGACCCCCATTTTAGTTTGAGTCTCCTCTTTGGCTGCTTCACACAAATCTTATAGTTTGTATAATAAAACCACAGTCTAGTCAATGTTTTGCCATGGGAATTATTTTTTTCTTGTGCCTCCAAATTAGTTAAACCCATGATAAATCAAGGGATCACAAAGAATCATCAAATATTTTTAAATATGTAAGAGGTGATGCTAGGTGTCAGACTTAGGCCAATGTTTTTTGTTTTCGTTTTGGTGGCATTTCGGTTCACACTCTACTCATTGGTTGTTTCGCTCAAATCAACAGAGCACAATTCATGTTCAGTAACATAAGACCAAGGTCTAGTCCAATGTTTTGCTAGGCCACTTGTGTTTGTTTGTGTGTCTTCTGAAACTTGCATTAAAGAAAGACAAGACAAATTACTTCTATCTTGTGGTTAGTACATCCTATTCGTTGTAGATAGGAAATTTAGTTCTTTAGATTGAGAAAACGCTAAAGTTTTCACGTGTTCTTCATGTTGAATCCAGATTTGCAGACGTCATATGCAGTATTCACAGCAACAGTATAATCTTTATATTATCTTCTAACCATCTATACATTTTCCTACATAGAACGATGGCACTTGGATAAAATCAGCAGACACGTTTCCTGATTCAAATCTGCAATTGTGGAAAAGGCTTGTAATAGTCTGCTACTGAAAGCTGAGGTAGTGAACGTGTTAAACCAGTTTCTCCATAAGCCAGGCTTTTACAATGATTGTATTTCCAGTTTAAATCGTTGACCAAGTTGACTCTGCACGAGCTGGATGGTGGTTTGTGTCACATTTTCTAAACCGTTATACTTTACTTCGTGAATATCAGCATTTGGAAAGTTGAGAAAAGTACTTGTATATCTGAAACAAAAACATTGAGTTAGTGTATTAGACTTAAAATAAATAATAACATGCGGGTTACAGCACAATTATTTCACGAAACAGTGAACATTATTTTAGTTGTAAAAATGTATGCTGATGATCTGTTTGTAAATTACTATGCTTACATAAAAGGTTACGGGTCATGAAGTTAGTAAAAAAATGATGAAAATATGCCCAAAAGCATGATTAACAATATTAATGCGCAGTTGAGGTATCAGGTTTTGACACACATCTTAAATCTATTTTTAGTTTTCTGTTTTTGGCTATGCTCCTTGAGTAAGAAAGGTTTCGTCATTTATCTTAGTGGTCAATAGCAAAATGATACAGCAATCCTGAGTAAAGTACTACGATTTAAATAAAATCATAATTTGAAATGCAGAGATAAATTTGACAAATAGATATACAACTAAAAGTACCTAGACTTCCAGTCAAGAGGCCTATTTTCCTCTAGGCTTTTATCTTCCCCACTCTGGGCAGGCAGGTGGTGAGAGGTGACGAACACTGTGAGGTCAGGCAGGATCAAGTCCTGCGGGAACCGATAAACTGTGGAGTTAGGAGGTGGAACAGCATCTCGAGGAAACAACCCTGTGATTGTAGCCGCAACCAAGTCGTACCAGTACCTGAACGGTTCATCAGTAGTTGTTATAGTTAACGGTATGTATTCACAAACATTTCATTTCCAAGGTTAAATCTGAGACAAGAATATTAAACCACCTAGAACAGGACCTACATTGTAAATGTTTCAAACTTTAAACAAGTGTAATTTTTTTAAGAGTGAACCTTTTCAGGTTGTATTTGTGGCATCTTACTCTACCAATAAAATCCTTTAATTTGATGTAGTACGATATGACAAAACATAGCAGTTACTTAAAAAAAGATTTATAGGTGCAGTAATGATTTACCAAGTTTTATTGCTTTACCTGTCATTGTTCGGTAATTATCAAACCTGTGCGAGATTTTTACACTATGTATATATATATATAAATATAATAATATAAATAATATTATAATAAACATTGAATCACAAAAAGTACTTGCTCCGCCGGGAGTCGAACCCGGATCTCTCACTTGCCGGGTGAAAGTGCTACCATTACACCACAGAGCGCTTAATTTTTCCGATTTCAATTATTTTGTATTGGGCCGTATCTGTCACATATGCGTTTAAATAAGCAAACTAACATATGATCAGAAGACCAAATACCTGTCAAACGACTTTTATTTGCATTAAATTTGTATAAATGGCAATAGCCGAATTTAATTTCAATAAATATTTAATCACAAAAAGTACTTGCTCCGCCGGGACTTGAAATAACCCGTATCTCTCACTTGCCGGGTGAGTGTGCTACCACTACACCACAAAGCAGCCCTTACTTTGTATGATTCAATTAATTTGTATTTGGCCGTTTCTATTACATATACGTTTAAATAATCAAAGTAACATGGGATCTTAAGACCAAATACCTGTCAAATGACTTTTATTGACATTAATTTAATTTTTATAAATAGCCGAATTTAATTCAAAATTCAATTGAATCAACCCTTCTTACCATAGCTACGTTACGACTAGGCAAGTCCCAATTTTCTTGAATTCCGTCTTCTCAATATGTTTATCAGTTTCGAGTAGATGTTTGAACAGTTCCAGTAATTTAGATACATTATATTCTCACCCAGTCATTACGACAGGCTTGCGCACCCAGGAGACCTTAACAGCGTGTGATGAGCCGTACATTCCGAGAGCCATGTAGGGTCGGTGCAGTCCGTGTCTCCTGTCTCCATAGATGTACCAGACAGGTCGGAGACATCTAGGAGGGTTTGTCAGGAGTTGGCCCTTCAGTGCCTTGCTCACTGCGCTAGCAACCTCATCTCTGACTGGAATAATTAGTGATCTTAATCGTCTACTGGGCAAGCAAAAACTATACAAATAAAATACGTTAGATTTCACTACTTGGTGTTGTCACCTAATGCATTACTTCTTATGGTACTTTGGGATTATATCGACCACACCAGTATGAAGAACACAAAAATATAAATTTATAGAAACAAACATGATAGAACGAAAAAACAACTCTATAATTACAAAATTACAAACATACAACGATTATCAATTGTTAATGGTGTCTGATTCCGTTATATGCCCCCAACGCTTAAACTTTTTTCAGTTAACTTAGAACGTTATAAAACGATGTAGTTGAGTAACAGAACCAACATTCTATCATCAACAAGCATTTCCAGGTATTGTGATCGGTATTGTTGTCGCTGTTATCTTATCTTTCTCGAGAATCCCGATTACGGCAGGCCGCGCGGCATCACATGATTATTTAAGTTTTTTGCACGGTACATAATTGCCTTTCCATTACAATTCAACTTATATTTCTGATCAGCCCTTCTAGAATTTGATATTTTACTGATAGGTACTATCTCGAGGGATGTTTTTCTTTCGTTGACATCAGCGCGGGCTTCGGCAGCACCTTCGCATTTTGGGTGGTGGAGTTTGATCAAGAATAAAAACAAGTTTTGTGTGTTTTTTTCAATAAAGAGTTTAGTTTTTGTTTGGTAATGTTTGTTTTTGTTGAATCTTGTGTTTGGAGAAATGTAGGTGTAAAACACGGAAGTACAACAAAGCGACGCACCAGTTGAAAGGGCGGCGAGACTCTGCAATCACGTTATCTACTAGACCGCTCGACTTTGACCTCTGTTTGAGGATGGGAGGGGTTTGCGATAAGACAATTCCTGTTTTATATTGACGAAATATTGTTCTACGCTAATCTAGTAATCAGTAGAAGCAAAATGTCAAATAACGATTCATGTCTGGGTGTGGTCGGTATAATCCCAAAGTACCCTTCTTAATTAAAATAGTTTGTTTATTACATTATTATCCTAATCCTAATAATATTATAAATGCAAAAGTGCTTTTTCATTTATTTATTAATTTTGTTCATACCAACGGCATACACCACTTTTATAAACAAAATACAGTGTTTTAAGAAAGCAATTGCTTGCAAGCAAAAATAATTACAACATTGTAAATTATGGAATCAAAAAGTGCAGAAATACAATAAATAGCAGAAAAAAGAAACAAGAAATATTACAATCGAAGGTATATCCCAAATTAACAATGGGCTTTTATACAAGATAATAGTAATAATGATGTCAAAAATCAGATATGATTGAAAATCAACAAAGCAAAGTGGCTACAGATTGTTCCTTGAAAAAATAATAATGGGGGATTTAGCTAAACATAAACATAACAATAACAAACAGAATAAAATAAATAAATTATGTTGTTAAGAATAACTAGATAAAATTTAAAGAAAATAACAGTTAAAACTTTATATAAATAACAACAATATACTATGAAAGTTTAACAACTAAATAGACTTTAAGAGTCACAATAATAATAGAGACTGGAGAAAAAAAACATCGATAGAAATTGCAAAATGACAGCAATAATAACAAAGTAAAGATAAATAATATCAAATATACAACAAACAAAACATAAAAAAGTACCTTGAACAACAAGAAGCAAACCAAACATGAACCTTTGTTTGTTTGTTTTGTTTACGGGCTATTCTACTGATTGTATTGAAACTTTACATGGACGTTCCTAGAGTTACATGGATGAACATAGGCCTATTCATATTTCGTAAATCCTTCCGGACTATGCCCCACTGGTCTTTAACGTAGCAAAAATCCCCATCTTGGTCTCAAAAATAGTGTAATGTGAATTCAAAGAGGCAGTTTAATACATTTGTATTAAACTGTTATTGTAAACATTGTATTATGACACCATGACCGTATATTTGATTATTTTAACTCAAATTTCAATTGGTTTACATTTATAGAGTAAAAGTATAACAAAAGTAACAACACTTGTTATAGCAACATCGAGGCAACAAGTAAACCATTTTATTTATTTGGATCACAAAGCCATACATAAGATACTAAATGCAATTTTTATGATAAAAACGTTGAGGTGACATCGCATCCATTTCTCATTGATGAGGTATACAATACTGATTAGGAATATACATACTTATGTAATGCTTAGACTGAGTGGGGGGCGGGCCGCACCGGGTGTCACCTTTTTTGGGGTGACACCCACCCGGTCTCTCAACTTTAAGAACAATGTACAAAAAAATCACTAGCACAAAAATTTCTTTTCGGGGATTCCTCCACTAGCATTAGCTCAGCTCTACGCTGTCGTGGGGGATTCCCCGTCCCATACTCGCGATCTTTGACGTTTCAGTTGCAACATTTCTCATTTGTTTCGTGAAGTGTCTTGTGTTTGGTTGGCGTGACCGAATTACTTTTGGAGATACCAAGACTGCGAAGACACTTAAAAGCCGCTAATATTACGGTCACTGGTTGGGTGTCTCTAGATGTTTTATAGTTTATTGTAGAATGGGATTTTACAGAATCTCTTCCAAATCTTATGATTGCAATGACATTGTTCATGACCGTTTGAGTGTCCGTAGCTTCATGTGAGAGGAGCTTCAGTAAATTAAAATTAATAAAAAACATTACTATTTGCGGACAATAATGACCCAATCGCGGCTTAGTAATCTTGGTATATTAGCCATCGAACACGAGGCAATACAAAATATAAATTTCGATGAAGTTATTGCTGAGTTTGCAGCTGTCAAAGCTAGATAGAAGAAATATTAATTGTATAACAATTCCTTTTCTGTCTTAGTTATTATTGTTTTGCTATTTCTTCAATATTATAAATTATAAATGATCCATGACCTTTATCACGTAAAATTTATTGCTTTATTGCTTCTTGCTTATTTAAATTGTTTAAGTATTTTAATGTACCGTATTTTAGGATGGATATAATTATAATCGAAGTTGTGGTGCAAGCGTTTGTTCCGTCTATATCAAAGAATTTCGTGATACCGACTCGAAAAACTCGGCATTCAAATAAATAGGCTCAGTACTTTGGTAAGTTCGCAGAAACTAAAAAATAAGAGCTAACGGAATTTTTAGTTCTAAATCACGATTAAAAGGAATAAAAAACATATAAAAGTCTTTAATGATCATAGTGCTCACCATAGATAGAATTATGACCGCTACAAACGTGATGCGCAAAAAATCACAATTGAAGAATATGAAATGAAATGAAATGATTTATTAGCCCAATAGAACATTACATTGTTATAAGGCTCGTCAAGAAATAATAACACTAAATACTAAATAACAATTTAAAAAAAATACTAACTACAACACAAGTAACGTATAGCTAATACTAGGTGGTATGATATTTCACATCTTAATTATTTTCTGGTGAATTCGGACGAAAATCGTCAAAAGTATAAATTTCAGTTTGAAGCATGTATTCTTTAATAGTTTTTTTTGAAAGCCTTTAATGTAGGAATCTCTCTCCATGCTAAAGGTAATTTGTTAAAAAAATGCTGACTATTGTAAGAGAAAGATGTTTTAAAATGGGTTGTTCTGTGTATAGGAACAGGTAGAGAATAACTATTACGTGTTGTGTAGTTATGATGGGAGATAAAGGGATTGGACTGTATTCTTTTATATGTTTGAGTTAAAACTTCCATTATGTAAATACTTCTTACTGTTAAAATTTGAAGATTAAAAAAATGTCCTCTACATGATTGATTAAATTTCAAATTTCCTAGAATTCGGATTGCTCTCTTTTGAGTTTTGAAAACCTGTTCAATAAATGGTGAACTTCCCCAGGAAACAATTCCATATCTCAACACAGATTCGAAATAGCCAAAATAAATAGTTTTTGCTGTTCTTAAGTCAGTCAAGTCTCTAATTTTACGAATAGCATAACATGCTGAATTTAATTTCCCATTTAACTGACTGATGTGATTTTCCCATCTAAGATTGTCATCTAAAGTAACACCAAGAAATTTACAATTTTTTGTAAAAGTAAGTTTACTTTGGTAAAAAGTTATTTCAAGTTGTTCTCTAAAGTTTCTAATAAAGTGAAAATTAAGTATGGATGTTTTGGAAATATTTAAGGATAGTTTGTTAGCTTTAAGCCAGTTAAAAATCAAACTAATGTTATCATATAATTTTTGAGATAGTTCAGTTTTATTGTCAGATTTAATCAAACTAGTGGTGTCATCAGCAAAGAGAATTAATTTGTCACATAAATTTAACTGCTTGTGTAAGTCGTTTATAAAAATTAAAAATAATATTGGACCTAAAACTGACCCTTGGGGTACGCCTGCCTCCAAATAGCGGGCAGGAGATAGATATTTATGGACAGAACCAGCACTGTTTTGAACTATCTCTACTACCTGGCTGCGATCCCTCAGAAATGATATAATGATTCTTCAACAATAATGATCTTAGATTAGTTATATCAATTTAAAGCATAGATGCAAACTTTAGTTTCAGTAATAAAACTTTAAAGCGTAGCCTACAGCATAATTAAGCTTAGATAGTTACTTTGATATGAATCACTCTCAATGTTTATGAACGGTTTTCTGTTCTTGTCAGCATCTCTGTCATCCCAAGAAGTTGGAGAAGAAAAGCATTTGTTGATGAAGAGGCTCATCAAAGAATTTGATCCTTTCTTGTATTGAGCCTGAAATAAAGTTTCTTTAATTTATTATGAGGCATAGCAATCGTACAATTCAAAGTCCAGTAAAAAATATAAGTGCGCAATAAATTCAATTTATCTTATCCCGTTTATTTTTTTTCTAATTTAAAAAAAAATTCTTTCATATATACAGGGTATGAATAAGTCCTGATACGCCTGAATATATATTCCCAAACGGATTGAGATATCAATGAACAACCAACCATAGTCTACTTATTATAATATAAATATAAATATATATATATATATATATATATATTTATTTATTTATTATAATATATATATAAATTACTATTTTGGAGTTTTTGGAGGGTACAAAATTTCACCCCACTTTTCAAAGGGGGTAACTTTAAATTTTCAAGTCGCAACCGCTATCTTGTGACTTGTAATTTTAAAGGTCTATTCAATAGAAACATGATGACTCTAAGAAACACTTCTATGACGTTTGTAGCTAAAGTTTGCATATGACGCAAAAAATAATAATCTGTAGGGACAAGACAATGCCAATGTCTTGCGCATATCAACACACACATGCACATGCGTGATATCTTTTAGTAAGACTTTGCGGTACCCAGCTTATCCCTTTACGTAGTATCTAATGATTCTGGTGTGTATAGTTTTGGTAAGAGGTTTCTATTTCTAGGTGGAATTACAATGTAAGGGATTATTTACTCATCACTTTTGCTAGGATTGTCGTAGTGACGTTTTGTTCAAGTTATTGTGTTTCTATTGAATAGACTTTTAACATGACATGTCACACGATAGGGGTTGCAATTTGAAAATTTAATTGGGGGTGCGGTACCCCCTTCTACCCCCCTTTGAAAAGAAGAGTGAGTGTTTTACCCTCCAAAAAAAAAAAAAAATAATAATAATAAATGTAGTGAAGATTGCAAATTGATATCTCAAACAGTTTAGAATACTCGTATATATCCAGGCGTACTAGGACTTAATTTACATCCACTTATATGTAAAAGGGCCTTTGCCCATAACTTTTGCTAAGATCGTCGTAAAGATGTTTTGTTCGTGTCATTGTGTTTCTTTTGAATCTGCCTTTTAAATTACATGTCAAAATAGAGGGGTTGCCATTTTAAAAATTTAAGGTTACCCCTCTACTCTCTTTTTGTAGAGGGGTGAGGGATATTTTTATCTTTCAAAAAGTGCAAAAAAATGTATGGTGAAGATTGTACATCGATATCTCAATCCGTTAAGTTCCATATGTATCAGGGACTTAATTTATACTCTGTATATATAATACAGATAAAATTATAAATGAATATATATCTTCTAATATATAAAAGGAGGTGTCATACCTGATTCATACATGCTCATACATGGACAAAGCCTACAATAAAAACTATTCGGTATTTCGTTTAACATCTGAAGTTCTTAACCATGAACACTTAAAATTTAAGCAGAAATAATATGTACCTAAGATATGCTTACTTACGTTTCAAAACTACATAGTACGTCATCATTTATTATATTATGAGAGACTTAATTGTAAATCAAGGGACTTAAGCTTTAGGATTGCTCATATACTAACCTAATAGTTGTAACAGTTGAAATCGTTCAGATATTCAACCATACAGGTATAACATGGAATATTGAAGAGAAAGTTGTGTTATTTTACAGACCCTTACAAAAACTGTTTCCTATCCGGCTTAAGAGCCTCAAAACTCTAAACGTAAATATAAACTGGGTCAGGAAGTTGGAATATATTTCAACTACTATAAGGAGTTTTTATAAAAGGGATATTAAAAGGCATATAGAAGGAATATGCCTATGGTGTCCCTGTTTTAGTTGAAAATTGCGTGCAAAGCCGCTGGTAACTGATAGCGCATATAAACTTACGATAATGTGAAGGAAACTGGAATTTCGGACATTTGCCATCGTTCAGTGATGCAAAAAAATCAGTAACACTACGTTTCGAGATCTGCAATCTGATCTCTTCTTCAGGTAAATAACTAACCAACACATAATTACAAACTTGGTTAAAATAACTAATCATACCAGAGCGTTCTGGTCGTAGGTGGTTGGTCGGCGAATGCAGAATCGTAACTGGTATTCTGTAGTTCAGTTTTAATAATTAGTGTTGTGTTTAGTTTGTTGTTAAGTGTATGTTTTAGAGTTAGTGAAGTTGACACAAACATGGCGGTTGTGATTCCTGGCTTACGCGTGTCACAACGCTCTTTTATGATTTGCTTATTTTGACTTAGTTTGTAATTATGTGTTAGGTTATTTATTTACCTGAAGAAGAGATTGCAGATCTTGAAACGTAGTGTTAATGATTCTTTTGTATCACTGAACGATGGCAAACGTCCGGAAAAATCCTGTTTCCTTCACTATCCTTCTATTGTCAAAAACAAATTTCAAACAAAGAGTTACAATAATGTAACAGGTACTCAGATAGCTTGAAAATTAATATATTGATACTGGTAATAATGATACTACCAATATTGATATTGGTACTAACTCTACTGTTCTTCCAAACTTCCAAAACTGAATCCATTGTTGAGTAGAAGCAAGGATCGACCCAGCCATCATGTCTGATTAATGGAAGGCCTGAAAAATAAAAGAAGAGCAACAGCTGTGAACTGGGTGATAAGGGTTCATTTACTTCATTTACAATATGTCCTTAAATTAAGTTTATGAGTAATATACCAATAAAGAGGTTAACGTAAGTTGTTCATAGAATGGTTACTAGGTAATTATTTGGATCTGTAAGTCACATTTTTTTTAAATCAAAACTATTCGCTACTAGGTTGAAATAAATTGTGATGCAAACCGTTGTGCTTGCATTTTGAGGAAGTATTGATTTTAATTTATATTTTGTGTATAATCAAAATCCCAATCATTTCCACACTCTCTGGTTACCTTAACGTGATTTTCGTCTGTACCAGAGACAAAATATCACGTTCAAAAATAGTAAACTATTTTCAATGTGCTTTTTTAAGTTCAGAATTTATAAACTGTTTAAGAAGATATAAGGGCGATTTTCCACCATTCTTTTAATCCTTGTCAGAACTTAAGGTGTAAAATTAAAATTATCTATTTTCAAATGGCGGTCGTTTTAAAACAAAAATATCACATTTCACAAGAATTAGAATGACACTAAAACGTTTTGATAATAGCCTGCATTGTAATAACACACACAATAAAACATCGCAATTAATTTAAAATTTCATTAAAAAGTGACTGAGGAAATAATTGTACTACATCGAAACTTAGCTGATTTTAATTAGTTTTTACATTTATTAAAAAAAGTACAAATGTGTTTCAGTTACCAATACATTTGTACTGGCATAGTACTGTTTTTGGGACTTATGTTATGTTTTCAATAGTTTTAATCGTATGTAGGTTGACGTGAAATGCAACAGTATAATTCTTAAACCATTTCCTTTTTTAAGAAGAGAAAATGCTTTTTTATTTGATACCCTATACTGGGGTTAGTGCTGCACGATTACTACTATTTCATAATGAAAATACTATTGACTATTAGAAAGTTACTTAAATTAAAAGTAACTGTTAAGTGAAAATAAAATTAGTAGATAGAATATTTTTAATATTATTTGGAAGGTTAAAAGAAGTAATTACTCAAAGTCTCTTCATCAGGAACTTCCACAGAAATTTGAATCTTCTTTCCCGTTTTCCTTCTGTAAGCACTCACACTTGTGACAATACACAGCCATACTACAGTTTGTTTCAAGTCTGCCTTATCAATACCAGCAAACATAATTAACATCAAGGCTATCAGATTAAGCTTTAAAAACTGACTAATAATGACTATTTTGATATATGTATAAGTTATGTAATGACGCCTTAATTGTGATTTGCATTCTGTGTTTATGTTTGAAGCGCTTATGCAGAAATCAAGTCTGTACATGTTGCAGCGTCATCATTTGATCCCTGAGACTGAATTACTTTGCAGCATTTACATCAATTATAGCAAGTAAACAAAATTTAAAGTATTTAACAATGAACCACCTACAGTGAGAAGGGTTGATTCAATAAGAATGTCAAGTATCAACTTATTGGATCAACCCTTCCCACCATTGCTCTACATTATGTGTAGAAAACTCGGTTGCTCCACCGTGATTTGAGATCGTCTCAGACACATCGTAGTGCACTCAGTTGTGTACCTGATGAGACAATGAGAACATTACTTCATCTTCATTACATTTGTTTATAGTCCACGTGTATCTGATGTCGAAACAGTGTAGAGAGTTCGTTTTGAGCTTTTTCGTCGCCGACTGTTTTGGATCTCTTCAGATGGATGTTGATTACAGATTCCAGGAGTTAAATCTGTCACAGCGTTGGACTTCAGACGCTGCACTAAGGTGAAGGTGAACTGAAGCTAAACGTAACATTCTTAATGAACTACCTGTAATTCCATTTATTTTTTTTTAATTTTAAATTACAAAATTGAAAAATACCAAGGGATTCTGGATGTCCCTTTATAAATTTTGTAACAATAAATGTTATTTTATTAAGGAAATAATAATTCACTGGATGCAGAATAATAATTCAGTTTATTGAGAGATCAAATTTTTCACCCAGTTCATGTTGGATGAGGTGCAGAATAGTTGCAGTCACGTTGTCAGCTCCGAACCACTTCACTTCTCGCAGTTTCACCTTGCGGAATCTCAGGAAGCTTTCTGTGAATCTGTAATCAATTCTATAATGTTTCTTAATTGTATAACATTTCCTGTTGAAATAAATAATAACATTTTATTAAATGAAACATGAATAGTTATTAGCAAAAATTACTTTTTAAAATTATAAATTGTACATCGCCCCCAATAAATTAGTACAAAAAACCGAATAAGCAGTGTGCTGGCCAGCGAAAACTAGTAATTATGGGGCTTATACAATCTTATACAATAATTTTAAATGGATTTTTTCAATCGGACAAAAACTTTAAATTCCACTTACATTTCTGATATTTTAGTGTTAAGATTATAGTAACGTTTAACGTTAAATAAAACCAAAAAGACGAGTCAGGTACATCGTAAGGCGGTTTACTTTCAAACCTTGTGAATCCAGCGATAAAGGCAATGCATCTAAAAGTGCGTGTGTGTGTCCTTTATATAATCGTAAACAATTTGACCGATCATTATAAAAAAATTTTGTATATGTATATTTCCACGGAGAAGCTTTATATGCTATGGTCATTGATGTAACTCTCCACCAGGTGACGCTGCAAAAATAAGTTTCCAAAGCGCCTGCACACTATAAACTGCAATTACAAGATAGTTACGTATATTAAATAGCCGAATACTATTTGAAGGCGCTAAGTTATGATGTTTATTTGTCTTTGAGATACATTTCTGGTTGAACTTAAAGCTTGAGTGTAGGACCACTTTATAATAAAGTACATGTACATTTATAATGGCTATAAACATACACAGAGTTTCTTGATCGTGGCAACTGTACATCGGCGTTGGAAATGTAATACTTGAACCAGAAGTGCACATGCACAGGCAAAGCTTACGACAAGCGTGCAAAACGCCGGGAAACAGCGTTGTATTACATTTTTTTTAAAGTTCGTATCTCGGTTCCACCCTCTGAAGAAGATATCGTGTAGAAACCCAATCAATCCTCTTACTCCTAACCTGTTTCTCTCTTTTACGATAAAAGTAAACTATGTAAATTATTTAACAACCTGGACCTCCAGACTGGGAGCCGAGTCTCCTCGCGGCTGTCCGGAGCATGGTTGTGAGTGTTTATAAACACAGTTAGATCCGGCCGAAGAAGGTCCTTGGGGAACTCGTACAGGCAGGACTTGCTCCGTGGAATTGTCGTATTGATGAAAATGTCCGCAAGGGTTGCTGCCGTTACGTCATTCCAGTAACTGGAGGCAAAGAAGTGCAAAATCAGTCTTCAATGTTGCCGACTTACAAAGGCGCCTTAATTTGCATTATGAAACTGTAACTCTTCATTCGGTACTTACATATTAACGCCACAGGAGTAAAATTTAATACCGAGAAACCGTTAAAAAGATAATGGGCCCCGGATAATACCAATATACCATAGCTGATCTATAACTACGTAGAAAAATTCTACCAATGCGCAAATAAAGATTAAACGTGTTATTTGCTTATATTAGTTTAAGTAAAATAAACATAATTTTTAATTTATCTTGAATTATTTATTGGTCTATTTTTCATCTAAATCCTAATAAATGCTTCACTTTTAAATGAAGTTTTTGCGCCTCTAAAGTGTTTTGATGTTAAATAAAGTGTTTTATTTAATATTTTGTCACTAAATATTTAGGTTTAGATTGTCTACACTTTGTAATCAAAACATTTCTGATGCTGTTTTAAGGTAGTCATTGACTCTTCACATCTAATGGAGTATGGGACAAAAAGTTCGGAAAAAATTCAATGCCCAGGATGTATATTATTTTAAATGTATAGACCATCTTCCATTGGATGTTAAGAATCAATAACCACCTCTTTAAAAACTATTTCTTAAGTTTAATATTTATTTGCTAAGTTTAACTTTAACATTGAGCCAAGACAAGGATATTAAACCACCAAAAACAGAACCTACATTGTAAATGTTTCAAACTTTAAACCAGCGTAAATTTTTAAAGAGTGGACCTTTTCAGATCGAAATTTCGGCATTGTATTCTTCCAATAGAGACCTTTACTTTGATATAGTACTCGACCTATGCTCTCTAATGTAACATTTTCTTCTGACTCCTTGCGGGCCATCCCCTAGACATGAAAAAAATGGTAGTTACTTCAAAAAGTAGATTTATAGGTGCAGTAATGATGTACAAAGTTTTATCACTTTACCTGTAATTGTTCAGGAATTATAAAGCCCGTGCGGGACTTTTTTACAGTCTGTATGTACAACAGCTGTATATTCAGGAGATACAAAGACTGAATAAATATAATCTAAAGCTTATCTCTTGTCAATGTTGTGTTATTTATTCATTGAAGACTGTTTATTACGCAAATCTTCGTGTGATAGATTAACTAAACATCCAACCTGAGAATTTATGAGGCCGTGAGAAAAAAAGAACATTCTGTCTGCCCCTTTCCCTTTTGAAATTGAAAGATTGTGTTCATTAATTTGCTTGGAATCTCATTTTGGAAAACTCATATTTTTCACAGCAATTTAAATCTGATGACATTAACCTAGCTCAGCCGTCAACAAACTTTAACTTTATTATGATATAACTAAGAACGTTTTGAGAGTTACCCAGTCATGATGACAGGTCTGAGTCCCCAGTGCACCTTGACTGCATGGCTAGAGGCATACATTCCCAGGGAAATGTAAGGACCGTGAAGGATGTGGCTGGTGTTCCCATAGAGGTACTTGAGGGGAACCAAGCAAGTTGGAGGGTTCACCAACAACTCTCCCTTCAGTTCTTCTGCCACTTCCCTGGCTATGTGGTCTCGGACTGCGATCGGTTTTTGTAATGAGTATCAATTGGAGTGACATGAGTTTGACATACGAGTATATTACTTAAAATGCTCTATACTATTGGGATTCAAATTAATTACTTATCTTACATTTGTTTGTTGAAATGCTGTCAAATCAATACCCACGTAGGTCCTAATGTAGCCTAGTTTCAACTTACAAAATGCATGAGAGTCCAATTGTATCTTAGACCCATACTGGAAGCTGAGCCTAAACGTCATCAAAAGCAAGATATCATTAGCCAGCACAAAGTCCTACGCCATAGATGTCACCCTTGGCACTGGTATAACGCAAATACTCATGACAAATCCGGATTATGTATGGCCATGAGGATGGTCAACACTGCAGTACTTCGAGAAAGACATCAGTTTGCCATTGCAGGTAATGGGTGTTTAATATTTTTACAAAACTGAACTGGAAAAAATGATTTCTTCAAATGGAAGTAAACAAACTGGAAAAGTAATTCTCGAGAACGCTATGAGCTTGCCAAATGGATGAAATTTTATCTCTACACAGACATGTTGGATTTCGATGGGGTAGATTTCCCTTGTGAGTGGATATCTCTCATCTGACAAGGAAGCATCGAGTCAGTCAAGGATGAGCCTTCAAATAGTGGGAAGAGACAGCAGTCTTTATGATTTAATTACGGGAAGCATTTAGTTTTGTTGGCGGTTACATCAAGGTAAATTTCGGACAATGAATGATTCATATCCTATCAGGATGCCGTTGAAACAACGCCCATGACTTCAAATTCTAGAAAACCCCTCTTACGCGACACATGGTTTGGCGTACATTGTTTAATTAATATAAAACTTAAGTAAATATAAAAAAAACGTAAAAGCAAATTAATATACTAACAAGCTCATAAAGGAGGCAAAATACTTACTCGCATTGGAGTTTCCTTCAATGTTGATGAAAGGATTCCTGGGATGGCCAGAGTCAGGATCCCAGGACTCTTCAAACGAGAAGCACCTGTTCTTAAACAGATTCAGCACTGCTCTAGGCTCCCTCAGGTAATGTACCTATTGCAGAGACAGAGGCTTGGTAATGTTAATGAAAGGATTCCTGAGCTAGCCAGAGTCAGGATCCCAGGATTCTACGAACGAGAAGCATCTGTTCTTAAACAGATTCAGCACTGCTCTAGGCTCCCTCAAGTAATGTACCTAGTGCATAGATAGATGACTACACATAACGTAGCTATAGTAGGAAGGGTTGATTCAATTACATTTTGAGTTTAGCTCTAGGTCCTTTTATTGCAGCGTCTGGTATCTGACGCTGTCTCAGTCTTGACTTCTGGAATCTGGGGTCATGTTCATCTGAAGAGATCCAAAGAAAGTCAACAACGAAGAAGCACAAATGAAAAATTTACATCGTTTCGACATCAGAGACACCTACAAATAGGTGAAGTGGTAGTCACAATGTGTCATCAGGTACACACTTGAGTGTACTACGATGTGATAGACACGATCTCTAAGCATAGTGGAGCAGCTGTGTTTTCTACACATAACGTAGCTTTAATCTGTAGCCTGGATACTAAGACATGTAACACATGAATACTTTGATATTCCCACTAAAATCTCCCCAATGACTACGCTGAAATCAAGTTACGAAATGAGCCTTTCCTTCTCTCATTGAAGTTGAATCCCTATCTGTCTCATTAACCTTTAGTGATTTATTATCAAAAGTCCAACCGGCGTATTTGTCTCCAACAAATTCTGAAAGAACATCTAAGTAACGATTCACTTTCTTTAAATATTTTTTGGTTCAGACTTTGAATACATTTGAAGAGCTGACGATTTGTCATAGTAAAGAGTTGTACTATCAACGAACCGCTGAATGGCCAAGTTCAGACACTGGAACTAATGTAACAGTATCGGAACTCACATACACGCCGCCTGAAGCGTTTTACCACAAGGCAAATCAATTCATACTGCGGACTGAAGGTCTCATTGTTCCTATAATAGTATGCTTGGGACGCTTAGCACACACAAAGTGAATTTGTAAATGAAAGCTTTAAAGCATTCACATTCAACGCCCGTTAAATCCAAGGCATTACAATTCAAGGTTGAACTTCAGATAAGAACCTTTTATTTGCAATCGATATTACTATCACGGAATTGCCTAAGGATGTTAAATCTCAACCGAACAATAATGTAAGAGTAAAAAAGAAAATCTTTCGATTTCACACTGATAATAAAACTAAACTTAAACATTATGGTCTAAGAAGTTGGCTCCTCACTGTCTCACATAAATTTCGACATACCGTATTACTATGCCAGACGTCCAATATGGAAGGCAGTGTGTGTAGTACAGAGCTGGGTTGTCCCACTCATCGTTCAGCTGTATGATAGGAGGATCTGCAATGAGGAATGAAAAGTATATTTTTCAGTTTTGATTACCTTACTAGCAGTTACCCGCGGTTTTCTGTTGAAAAACAGGACACTTTGTTCACGTATTCTTTTTCTATCACATTCTAAACACTTCTGAGATAATTGATAGTCGTTCCTTCGTGAGCCTCTAGTCGCATTATGAAGGTATGTACCATATTTCCTGCCTCTATCTTTCGTGGTTTTTGATAGGTGTTGATAAGATATTCAATACAATTAATTTTATATTGATGAATCTCGATAAACTAATTAGGTTATAAAGAATCAAATTTGGTCTGTTAAAATTAATTTTCTGTCTAGGGTATGTCCAGTATTATTGTGGAGTTTGCCTTATGCTCCAAACAAGAAAATATATCAACGAAAAGAAATTTTGATCATAAAGCGTTCAATCTAACGAAATTCAATTACCTTATGTGCAAACATTCACGGCTTTGTACAATGAGGTTGCTTTTATAACAGCGTCTAATAGTATTTTCATTGCATTAGATATTTTATTGATCATTGGTGCAATCTAAAAATTAGGCAACAACTTCTTTTATGTAATCTGCATTACTCTACTGATGTAGCACTTTACAATAATAATTTTCTAAATTTTAAATATAAACAAATGTTTTTGCCTCTTTGATGAACTTCAGCTGAAAATATTAACAGTTGTTAAGTATCAGTTCGCTTTGTATTACGTGTCGTAGCTCAGTCTGCCGGATCCGGAAGTAAAACATTCCAAAATCAAGAACACTTTATAAATAAAACATAAATTAAATAAACAATTTAGATTGGACCAAATTGTGAATCTAAACCATTTAGATGGTCTCTCTGTCTCTCCCTCCCTCCCTCCATGCCCCCTCGCTAGTTTACAGAAAATTCTTGGAGCAACAAAATTATAAGCTCTGGTAAAATATGCTAGATAAAGTTTTCGGGATAAAAATTTATTTGAATTACTACGTTTTTTTTTATAATAATTTTCATGTTGTAGTAAGGTTCCCTTTTTACATCAAAACAGCTTTAAAATGCTTAGATTATCAACTTACTGATTATCTATTTAATGACCAATGTACTAACTGACACTACAGTATACTGGTTTAAAAATTGTCAAAATTCTAAAATAAAAATTTGTTTTCTAAATTTGGAAATCACAGTAACTCTTGTAACAAGATAATTTTTATTTTTCCTCTTTTTCAAAATTGTATTGGAGTTGACGTAAGTAAGACATTTTTTAGAAGTGTCAGTTTCTTCTGCAGGAGCAACCTGATTCGACTCATAACAATAAATTATAGTTATATTTAACTTTTTAACTCTTGAAATTCAAATCCAACTCAACTATCTAACTATATGACAAGTTAATTGCAAATATTTTCACTTGCTCTGAAAATAACATCGCAAGCTTTGTCAAATATCTTTTTCTCGTGATGATTGGGGTTTTGATCTTTATTTAATTTTAAATTTATGTTAGAAAAATACAGAGAACTAAAGTATTTTGGAAATTATTGGAATATGAGACTTTTACACTATTGTTTGGCAGCTTATTCAACTTCTATAATAATAAAACTTGTCTATAGTTTGTATAATGATTTAGACTACATAATTTATTAAATCTACTGTACCTGACACCTCTTCCCACTTATATAAAGCTCTTACTCGCACAATGCAAAACAACGTAAACAGAGTCTGTCGAATAGCAACAAACTCCCAGATCATGTTGATAGTGTTTGATAAGAACTCACTAGAAGTTATGTAACTCCACTTTTATTACATTAGAAGTAAAGAAAAAAAAATAATGAGTAAAAAATCATTAAGTTAGACATGCCTTTTCATTACTATTTATTCTTTTAATTCTTTCTTACCACACAATTTCAAAGGAGTCTTCCTTATCACATAAAGAAAAACGATCTTTATGTAGATTTTCTTTAATAAAAGTAACGATGTCAAGTATGTTTAGTTGACACCATCAGAGCATGTTAAAGTCTATTTTAAATGTTATATCTTGAAGTATATTTATTTTTTAGTCTCAAGAACGTTTTGACTTAGTCTCAATAGGCTGTATTATCGACTTTGTTTATAACTTCTAAGAGTTGATATGACAAATAAATATTATTTATTTACTTGCTTTCTCACTGACATCAAAGGCTCTGTATTTCCTGAAGACTCTATAGTTGTACATTCCAAGCTGTGGAAATACTGGGTATAAAATTATTTTTGGTAAATGAATGAATGAATGAATGTTTATTCCATCAACTGTACATGAAATATCACAAATGACAATAGTAAAGAACTAAACAGAATTGTTTTGAAAACAATAGTTTACTAGTTATCTAGCTAAGATACGTAACTTAAATAATTAATAAGGAATAAAGCCTGCATGGGCATTCAGGCCTGTGCGCAGGCTTCAGTTGATCGTCCCGCCACGATAACTTAACATGAATCTTAACTTGATATCTTTAATAGCATTTAATAAATAGAATGTGCTAGAATTTTTAACATAAAAATAATTTTAAAATAAAATAAAAGAACACGATTTAATATGAGGAACTGGCTTGTTACGTTTAGTAAAAAAGTAATTCAGTGTTAGTTTATCTATGATAATGCAAACAGCGTCATATCATTGTGTTGGCCCAGGGGAGATCAAGTCAGCATGGTTCTATAATAAATAGTGTAGTAGTGTGGTGTGTGTAGGTCTAATTCTAAATGATGGTAGTGTAGTGTAGTGTAGTGAGTTCAGTAGTAGTATGGTTTAGTAGTATAGTGGTCTAGTGGTCGGGTGTAATATTATAAAGTGCCTGAGGATGGGTGTTGCAGGTCAGGCCGCTCGGTAATCTGCAGATATAATGGACTCTGCATGTGTGATACCTAATTGGAGTAGCCATTGTTTCACTCTATTTTTGAAAACAGGCAAGGAGGGTGATTCAAAGAAGAGTGCAGCTATTATGATGAACACGAATATTTCTATATAGAATGTTAGATATATAAAAGGGGTTTGTTGTAGAATACTCTTTACGTAACTGTAAAGTAACAGTCCTAACATTATGCGCATATCTAGTATCATGAATGGTGGGTAATTTCTGAAAAGATTGTGTTAAAATTAAGGTAAAATGTACGTCAGGGAGAGTCTTTAAAAAAAGTTGGCGAATAGTAAGAATAGCAGATTCTCTAAATAGAGTGTCAGTAGAATAACGTTGACTTTTGTTAAACCCTATTTTTAGTATGCGTTTTTGAGAAACAAAGAGGGGATATAGAATAAGATGGTCTTGCCCCCTCCCCAAGCAATTATTTCCGAAAGAAAGAAGTGATTGAATGTAAGCATAGTAAGCTAACTTAATTTTCTTTTTCCATCAAAAAATTTCACTAATTTTGTCTGAAAGCAAAAGCATATTTTTTTAATATTTTGTACTAACATATCTATATGGTGGGTCCAGGTCATCCGAAAAATCAAAAATTACTCCAAGGTATTTATAGTAATCCACCTTCTCTACTTCCTCCCTCGCAAGTGCACGTATTAATAAGAAAGTTGTTACCACAACTATGAATAACCAAGTTTTCGTAAATTATAATCTGTACTATTTCTTAGGGAAATCGGCAATAAACTTTGTTTTTGTTATATTAAGAGAAAGGACATTTTGGTCAAACCAAGTTTTTAAAAGAGTAAAGATCACTTGATGCTTTTTGACCTGTACTTCTGGCCAAGACTTTCCTCTTAAAAAAACAAGGGTGTCATCAGCAAATAAGAATAATTTACCATTTAAATTCAATTTTGATATATTGTTGATATAAATTAAAAATAAAAATTGGACCAAGAGTGCTGCCCTGGACCACACCGTATTCCAACAGGTAGTGGATCACTGTTTTATACCACCAATAGACACACATTGTAACCTATCGGTGAGATAGCTCCGAAACCTCATGAGAGAGCAGTGCCGCGAACGCCCAACTTTCAAGCTTCAATAGTAATTTGCTTCTGTCTACGGAATCAAAAGCCTTTTTTAAATCCAGAAAAATTAACATTGAAACGCGTTCCAATCCGAAATGCTATCATTTATCTCTCTATTGATGTCAAAAAGAACGTTTGTGATGTTTTTGTCATTCCTAAACCCGTACTGAGAGTCACACAGTATTTCGTTTTTCTTGGAGATATGTAACTAGTTGATCTTTTACTATGCGCTCTAACACTTTTGAAAATACACTCAACAGGGAAATTGGGCGGAAGTTGTTTTTATCATTGAACTCGTTGAACTTATGTAGAGGGAAGACTTTTGCCAATTTGAAGAAAGAAATTTGGAAAAAACGCCCCATTTAAGATACTTAAATTGATTAAATGAAGTTAGAGGGTGGAAGAAAAAAATTGATATTTAGTTTTAGAATGTTAGCCGAAACATCATCGAGGCCCGGCGCAGACCCTTCCCCGCAGTCCAGCCCACCTGATGAATGATGTCCAATTCTGTCACAGTGTGAAATATTATTATGTAATGCATTCTGGTAATAAAAAGATTGGCATAGCTCACTAAGCTTGGTCATAAGTCTGTTCACGTTTTGATCATAAATATGAACATTTGCTTAACAGTTGGAAGAAATTAGTTTCTTGGCTTCTTACAAAAATTTGAGTGCTGTTAATCTACTTAACTGTGAGGTCTGTTTCACCGTTTCCTAAGTGAGAGTCCACTGTTTTCTTAAGTTCCTCCAAAAACCTCTGTTCTTTGAGAGTCCTATCATAAAGGACAGACAATAGATCCAAACTGGGTTTACTTGATAGCATCAAAGATTTCCTTGATGAGGTCCAAGCCATGCAGATGACTTAAGTTTAAAGGTCAAGGTTGAAGTGTTGTTTTGTAGACACATAACAACACCCATTAAGACTACGCTAATTGAGAGGGCAGCACTTTCACTTTGTTGAGAATTAGCATCAGCTGGTACTTTTAAGTACACCACGTAAAAAAAAATTTGGAACTAAGAGGGTTAATTGAAGTAAGTTTAAATGTGACATTTAACCTGAAATAAAAATCTGTTATTTCAAATGTTTAGAGAATTATTCTGTTTATTAACCTTGATTTGATTTGATTTGATTCTGTTTAGTGAATTGGAAGCACAGATCAAATTAACTTATCAAAAAATAATACTGTATTAACAGTAGACTTTTTATAGTTACCCTTATAAAAAGCTTAATTTTTATAAATATTACAGATTAGTCATGAAAACTCATTTGAAACATTTTCTTATCATACAATAACTTATTATACAGTATAAAACTTTATCGCAGAGTTTGATTTTTTAGAGAGATTATCACGGAGGAAATCAATAAAGCACAACTCACTAATAGAATAGACTTTATTATCTAATCCATATGGTATATGTAAATTATAAGTTTTTCAAGTTCCAAATACTGCTATTCACAAGTTTAGGTGTTACTTAAAACAGTCTACTTTAATAAATCCTGAACTGATTCAATGTTCTAAAATATTCTTACAGAAAATTGTAAAACTATTGTACCTTTTCAAAATGTTAATAAATAAAACAATCAATAAACTATATCCAAATAAATAAATATTTACACAACCAAATTTTTTAAGTGGCGAGAACATTGATTCCTCACAGATAGATATTTGATAGACAACAATTTGATAGATTCAAATAAACATCTGATAGAATAACATCATCTACGCTAACAAAGGTTGGTCCACAAACATCTCATTGCATGCAATTTGTACAGGATACGACACAAGTTCGCAGCAAATATATCCTACAAACTTGGAGACTGTGTACATGCTAT
Organism: Homalodisca vitripennis; assembly: GCF_021130785.1. Classification (NCBI taxonomy): domain Eukaryota; kingdom Metazoa; phylum Arthropoda; class Insecta; order Hemiptera; family Cicadellidae; genus Homalodisca; species Homalodisca vitripennis. The sequence goes on along the minus strand of NC_060208.1, from coordinate 220,846,935 downwards.
AAGTAAATCAAGATATATTTAACCCTTAAACTGGCAATAGTCTACGCAATAGAAATAAAACCTCTATGGGTGTACTTTACGATAATTAAAAATGATTGATTCTCACAGTAAATAAGGCTTTATATAATCCATATGCGTGTTTGTATGATCCTATTCTTCATAAAAAAACCAATTTTACGCCTGCTGTATGCAAGATGGCAATAGCTACTGTACTATTTAATTAATAATTTGATGACTGAAAATACAAAATACCTATTTTTATAGGTACTTAGATTTTCTATAAGCAAATTAATTACTAAAAGTGTTTTGTATAATTCTTTTACTTACAAATTGTAATTAAATGTAACATCTAACATGTTTTAATATGCAATAAGAGCCTGTTGTATGCGGTAATTCAACTGCCAGTTCCAAACAAAGTTGAATACATATTTTTTTAGAATAATTATTCCATTGAGTCGTCACATTTGAATTGATTGTTTTAACATTATTTTTAACATAACAGTCAATTAAGATGTATTGTCAAAATTATCTACACAGCAATGCATCATAACCGTCATAATAGTGTTTTGTGTCATGATTAAAATAACATTTGAATATTTTTTTTATGGAATTAATTGTGACATAAATTATGATAGTGAAATGAACTCTTGTAATCAATTTTTAATTTTAATGACTATGGAATATTCAAAACAGTGCATACACTGCAGTGTGTTAAGAGTTCTCAGTGATATTTGTCATTATAATAAGTAGGCAGTACTTATTTAAAAAATGGTCAAACCATCTCAATCAATGGTCATCTGACGATGCAGTTGGGCACAATCTAAACTGTAACTGATTTGCACTTTACACTTCCCACACATACGTAATGCACCGTAACAACTTCCACTTCTTTAGGTAACACGCATTATGTGCACATTATAGACATTAGCCTATATAGTTTAATTAGTACATAAAAATCCAATTAAAAAGAATATAATAATTTAGCAAAAGTACAGTATAGAAAATATAAGAACATTGTTTCAATAATACAATTGTTTCAATCTATATAATAAAAATTTAGTTACAAATGGCTTTAAACGTGAACAGCCTAACACTTCAGTCATTAAAAAGTATGTCTTCCAAAACATTAGCTTCAAAACAATAAACATGTTTATTATACAGTTAGTTAACTTTTTGGTAGGAAATGAATTTTAAATATAAAATATTTATTAATTTTAAAAAATGTATGTATAGTTCACTGTTAAAACTTTAATAGCTGTGGTCATTTCATAGAACAACTACATTTATCAAATTAAAACTACGTTTATTTATAAAAAGTGTTTACTGCTTTACTGCAGTGCATAAAATATAAACTGTATTACAATATTTTTTCAATATATAATTTAATTATGTTGGTAATAGTTCTCCATAAAAAATAATACACTACTGTACAATTATTTTATGTTCATTTGGGTCTTTTGTTAGGAAAGGAATTTAAAACCGAGTAATTTGTAAGTCTATATAACAACTTTGTTCAAATTTGGTGTTGCTCCATGGCGAGGAGCCTTCAAAAATACACTTTAACCACGGGTGACAATTCAAAAGGCAGTTTTGAAAACGGCTTAAAAAATATTTGCTACCTGACTGCTGCTGTCATATTTTGAGAGACAGCTGTTTTTTTTTTTTTCAATTCATAAAACACCATATTTTTTGTCCATTTTTTAACATTTTATGATGGAAAAGGTTTTAAAATGAAACCAACATTTTAAGAACATTATATGTAACTTTAGCACTAATTTAATAATTTATTATTAAAATTATTTACTTTTAATAGAAATTTAGATTTTTTATTCAAGTACTCGTATTTTCCCTTTAAGGGTAGAATGGGGAAGCAGCTGCTTTCTCTGCCCTTAACTGTGAACACCCACCATGTTATAAGATATTAAGATAAGAAAATAACATTGAAATAAACATTAAATCCTTTTCAATCAAATCAATATTCTTTCTGTCGTTAATGACATTAAATTACTGACTTGTTTTTAAAAACAAACAAATAATAATAAAAACCAGCTAAATATTTATAACTTACGTAAAAGTATACCGTATATAGCATAAGCTATGTAATAGTATACAGTATAGCATATTTGCTACACTATTGTGTAGCATAGTAACACTGTATCAGTCTGTGTGTGGAAGTAATAAAGCTGTTCATGAATCAAAATTTGACTTTTTTACCAAAATTATAAAAATGTATTAGCAAGCTACAGTATAAAAAAATTACTTCTGCACAGTCTCCATTAAACATAAGTAAATCACTAAGCACTTACACTCAACACATAAAATTAATTTGTATTCCGATGCAACTTAAATGCTGCGATACATGGTTTATTGACATCAACATGTACTTATAACACTTCCTCACAACATCTCCACATTGTACAGCTAAAGTAAAAGATGCGGAAGGATTGCTGAAAAGAGATCCATTGTAGATTTTGAAACTTTAGCAACTGTCTTTTAACAATATGTCCAATCAATACATATTCAATGGGCTCTTCGATTATTTGTTCAATTACCATGTGAAAACAAAAAAAAAACCATTTTACTAACTAAGTATTATTTATAAAGCATTACAATTCTTGAGGATTTCACAAAGATATTTTCTATGAAAAACCCACATCATCAAAATTTTTTAACTTAAAAACAATTTATGGAATTGATTGTCAAAAAAAGCTTAGACATAACGAAGAAAGGTATTCTATCTGGTACGTAAACTATATTTTTGTACTACAGTAAATAATCATTTTGCCTACTAAAGTCGTGTATAAATATAATTTGCAGTCTTCAATTAAAGCTTGCGATTCAGGGTAAGGTAAACTCTCCAGCTCTGTATTACAGTTCTGATAACTAAACATTTATTTAAACAATGTAATTATAAATACAACTGAATCTAAAGCGCACAATAAAAACAATTACATACTATAGTAAATTATGATTTAATACAACAATACAGTAACTACTTTGATCCCAACAATAGCTATTTACGTTCTGTAAACAGGGAACAAAATAAAACAGCTGTTGTAATTGTTATAAAATCTGTAAAGAACAAAACTTTAGAGGAACTGTGCTTACAATAATTCTGTTCTCGGTCTTTATAACTGTAAAAGTGTATTTCAAAAACCAGTATCACAAATTATGCCCACGTCTTGGTTGGATTCAGGTCTATGACCAGTCAAAGTGACTGTCTTGTCGCACTCAATGGCAAAATCACTTTATTTGTCATTACCAATATTTCAGTATTAATCCTAACTAGTTGTTGTACTGTGTACAATCTTAAAACGTTCTCTACGTAAACACAATAATTGTTCTATGTTTCTAGATATAAATTATTAGAACTTCAATCATGGTGAAGTTCAACCAAGTAACTTCACTGATAATATCACTTGTTCACCAAGTATCATTCATAAAAAATCGCAGTTAGTATTACTGGAAACAGATATATAATGCAGATATACATTTTATAATCCGTTGATTGAAAGAACGAAACCTGCAAATATTTGCCACAACAGTACATTTTACAAAACATTTCCATCTTTCAAAAGTCAGAAGGTAAAACAAAAAGATGATTTTACTTTAGTAGCCAGATATCTGAAAAATAATGTCGTATCTATGAAATGGTAGGAAAAGAATCCAGTTTACGCCAATATGTATTTGGGTCAAGACTCATCACCTGCTGATTGGTAAACTCTGATTCCTGTCATGTCGTTACAAGTACACTCAAATGGTGTATTGTGTTATATTTGTTACAAAAGTCATTGCTGAGTGTTGTAAAAGTGGCATTTCCAATAACCGAACTATAATTCCGAGAAGATTTCAATGTGAATAGTTCCTCCTTCAATGAAATGACCTAATAGCTACAAAACTGAAACAGCTGTTTTACATTAATCCCTGAACATACACAGTATCTTTGTCTTTCTACGGAGTAAAGCCAACCTTTACTCATTGTTTGGAAGTAGACAGCTACATTGTCTAGCAGGTAGAAGAAAACATTACTGATTAATTATATTCATAGTCGTCTATTATTCAATAGATACTGACACTTAACATAAAATGTTACACCTGAAGGATAAGATAAGCAATAGTGTACGATTGTGTTTCAGTTACATGCATATTATAGTTCAAACACTGAAACAAAGTTTTACAGCACTATTACAATGTTTCAAACTCTTTTAAGTAGGCTATTGATATAGTCATCTGTATATTTCTTCTGTTCTCATGTATTAGCTACGGAACTAATAAATTCGAACTAAAATCAATTATTTGTGCATTAAAAGATTATTTTGATATTAACAATACTATTAGTAAATAATATTAAGACATTTTCTATGCTAATTATTTTAAAGATTAATGTTTAACCTTCATCTTTAAGATTGAATCTTTAATATTAATCTTAATGATTAAATCTTTAATATTAATCATAATCTTTAAGATTAATCTTTAAGATTGGATCTTTAATATTAATCTTTAAGATTTTATCTTTAATATTTATCTTAATCTTTTGCTTGGTTTTAAAAACTTTTCAATGAACCATTAAATAAGTTTCGTGTACTTCTTAAATCATAATTTTTAAATTGATCGCTAAAAATAATAAAACACTATTTTACTTAAAAATAAAACAATTGTGTACCTTACTTAGTATCTCAGTGGTAAGTTTAAGGAATGTTAAAGATTTGAGCATAGTAATGTGACTCGGTTGTACATCAATTGACTAATGACATAAGCTCCTGTGTGCTGTAATACCGTAGCAATGATAGCAAAGATCACTGACATCCTGTAATTAGTAGAGATTAGTTACAACTTACAACAGATCTATCTATGTAGTGTCTAGTTTGGCAAGTTAACATTTATGGAATAATAGTCCCTAATAAAATACTAAAACACAGTTTGATCATTACAATTATTAAATTCATAACAACTAAAATTGTGTTAAACACATATTATGTGATATTTGACTAATCATTCTTTAATATTTTGATATTTGTACTGCACCTTTTACAATGTATATACTTTATCTTTAGCCGAAGATAGGCTAATGGGTGACAATAAATTAAGTACTTAGCACATTCAGACAAGTTGATCGATTTTTTTAATATTGTCTTAATACATTATGTGCTTTAAGGAAATCAAAACTAGGACTATATCAAGGTCCAATAAAAACATCTTTATTTAAAATCAAACTACAAACCAATTATAACAAAATACATCACAGAACGCTGTAAAATCACAAGAAAAATATAAAACTGTACAAAATAAAATAAGTAACATGAGAAATCTAAAACCAAACGTTTACAACAAAATATAACACAAAATAAGCACACATATAACTCAGATCAAAACGATGTCATTACTACTTGTATTTAAATAATTTAGATATGTATAACCACTACTAAGTATATAACACAGTCACTACGGCTTTCAGCTGTAATAAACGTGTTCAGCCATATTAAAATAACAAATAAATTATATAATTGGTGAGATTTTAATTAAGTATACAATATTATCTGTTAATAAATAAATCACCTTATTTGTTGTTAAGAATAACTGGAATGATTAAAAACTCATTATTAATAGTAAAGTGTAAAGATAGTAGGATTATTATACATCTTTAATCTTATATATATTTTATGAATTAATACAAATGAATAAGATCTGCCGTTGGACATCTTTTGAAGTAGAGAAATCACAGTACTTAAAAAAGGTAAATAATATTTAAATTAGAGCCCAGAACACAGAACAGCAGACAAAAATGACTAAGGGGTCTGGTTTTCACGATGCTGACAAGTGGAACATGTAACCTGTACTAGTTCAGGGCCAGTATTTGTTTATCTACGTGTCTCTGAGAAACTTTGCCAAGAACCGTACACAATGATGCTATATTCTAAATTAATCTCCATTGTTAAATAGCACATTTTTACACCATAACCAATGTGGCTCAAGAACATTTTTTATATTGTTTTTCTAATAATAATAGTAAAAAAAAAACAGCTTCAACAGCTATACTACTCGATTAGAACGAGTAACTCATTACCCGTGGGCCAGAAGACTATTGCACCACTAGTGTTCCTTTCTTATCATGTTTCTATAACTTTCTCTGTTCCTTTACATTGCTGACGACGTTCAAGAATAAAAGAACAATAAATAATACATTTATCAATAACAGTGGAAAGATTAAGAGGTGGCAGCCTAGTAGATGCCAAATTAATGGATGAGGGGACAAAATATATAAGGTCAAATAAAAAATGGGTACAGATAGCAGTGGCTTAACCGATTTCAAGGAGATCGAGGTTCATTTTCAATTAGTTTCATTAATCAATTAGTTATTTCCAAAAACATTAATCTCTGAATAGTTACAAAAATATTCAGTTGAATGACCTGGAAACAATAAGAACAACATAATTATGGAAAATAGCTGCTTACTGTACTAATTTAATTAAGGTGTAAAAGTTTAGGGTTAATTTACTGTTAACTTTTACATATTATTCTGGAAAAACACTCTTAAACCATTGAGGTTATGCATAAATAAATAAATTTACATAGGAGAGTAATTAAAAATATAGGGCTATATATGTGGAGTTAATTTATTATAACTGTACGTGGTGGTGAAAAAAGTGAAACTGTGTTACCGGAAGGAAAGTTCCTTGTCATCTCCACGAGAACTGTACAACAGTCAACAGAATTGAGAACTGGAAATACCGTTCAGTCTGAATAACCACCAGTGATTTGATTGTGTGTTGTTATTGATTTCCATTCTTGTGTGTCTACTATTTGAATACAAAAATTCATATTAGTGAAAAAAATAAAAAATTTGTATATCTTGATATTTCCAGTGAGAAGTGATCATGTACTTTAGATAGCCATTATATTAGCTCTAATAAATAAAGATTATATTATGTTCCTCTTGTCATGCTCCGTATATTTATGTACACATTTAAAGGTAATTGTTTGGCTCATATCAAACAGTGATTAATTGTTCTACCATTTTGCATTGTACTTGATATTACTGTAAAGCATTGTTTTATTTTGATATGTATTCTCATTGAAAAACAGTACTTTATAATCCAACGAGAACGCATATCAATTTTGATTCATGTTTTTATATCACAATAAAATTGGATATTGTGATGTCATATTTTGATCACATCAGTAGAGAGTGCTAAAAATAACTTAAGTAATAAAATCTGTCAGCTGAGAGATGCCCATCTCAACTCTGTCCGATGTCTTCACGTGTCACAATTCGATCAAGGTTAAGTGACATTTGCTCCATGCATATTAATTTGGAAATTATCACACATTCTTTTACAGATGTTAAAATATTTTAAGTAAGAAATCCCCACACTGTAATATAAAGGTAAAATTACACAAGTAATGTGTTTACAGTTAAAGCCAGCAGTGGTGGGCGCGTACACACGAGATGCGTCTCTCCGAGTTCAGACTGAAAAAAATTGGCTAATTCTGAACTAGAGAGGGTCCCACTTGCTTCTTGAACAGATATGTTATCCCTTTTGCATTCGAAGAGTTCATCTTTTACGGTTACTAAATAATAATTTCTACCGATCTAGTCGAGCGTAGACGCGTCCTTGTCGGGAATGCTGTTAAGTAAACTCTGCCAGTAGAAGAGAGGAGGTCCTCGTGAGAAACAGTATTTCTGCTCCAATGGTTCACCCTCGTCCACGTAGTACATCAGGTAAAAGTTGCACATTTCGTCTTTGTTGGTCTGACTGCAACAACAGAAACACATGTGGACCACATTGTAATTATAAACTGTTTATTGTACAGTATAATAGGAGATGAAAATCAAAGAGCATTCAATTTTGAATAATCAACAGGTGCAAATATAAGTAGTAGTATTGATATTATTCAACAAATAAATTTTAAATCAACATCTTAAACTTTGATTTAGTATTCTTCCTGAGAAATGATGACGTTGTAAATCTTAAATATTTCATTGGGGTTAGCGGAAATGTTGTCATTAATAATATGAATACTGCCTATGCCCCTCTAGATTTAAAAAAATCTGTATATTGAAAACTTCACTAACTAAAACAGCAGCACCTGTCTGCCTATTGTTTTACTAGGATCTTCTATGTTAATCTACTGGAAATTACATTTCACATATATGCCATAACTAAAGTATCAACAGAAGATATATTTTTCCACGAATTAACAAAATGGGCAGCCCTGTTGATTTATGTTTCCATATTAGGTGCATTATTTCAGCAGTTATATGGAAAAGAATTTCAGACACTCTCGAGGCCAATGAAACTACATCCCTCTCCCTCTGTGACCTCAGCAAGGCGTTCGACATTGTGCCTCATGATATCCTCCTTAGGAATTTAAACTCACTTGGGGTCCAAGGTTTAGTTTTGAGTACTATTACCAGCTATCTCACAAACAGATCCCAGACCGTCTCTCTTGTTGGTGCGTGCTCGGCGGCCAGGGAATTGAAGCACGGGGTACCACAGGGTTCCGTTCTGGGGCCCTTATTGTTCCTAATCCTGGTAAATGACCTGTATTTAAGAATTAAGAATCTGTTTATTGTCGTCCCACAATATTACAATGCATTGACAAAGTCATTTTGTTATACATTTACACAGTATAACAAGATAGTATAAAATAAAATACATACTAGACACTTATGGTTAAAAGTACAAGTCAAAAGGAAATAAAATCTAAAAGGCTAAATCGTCTATACTACACAGAAGCATTTCATCTATACTATAAAAGGCTTTTTTCTTTTAACCACTTAATTACAACATTTTTAAAGTTTTTACAGGTAACATCCTTAGCAGACATAGGCAGCTTGTTAAACAGTTTGATACCAATATAAGAGTATGCGTGCTGAGTTTTTGTTAGTCTAGCGTGCTTTAGGTCAATAAGGTCTCGTTGTCTAGTGCAGTAGTCATGCTTAGAGCGTCTAAGTTTAAATAAATCTAGATTTTCCTTAACATACATTAAGCTTTGCAAGATATAAATGGAAGGAACAGTGAGTATACTATGCTTTATAAATAGTGGCTTACAAGAGTCAGTGACATTAAAATTAAACATTATGCGCAAAGCTTTCTTTTGGCATGAGAAGACCTCCTTAGCCCCACCTGAATTTCCCCAAAGAAAAGTTCCATACAAAAGATGTGAGTGGAATAATGCAAAGTATGCTTTCATTAATAGACTACAGCTTGTACAGGTTTTAAGTTTTTTTAGTAAAAATATAACTCTAGACAACCGAGCACAAAGAGCATCTGTGTGATGTTTCCAGGTAAGCTTAGAGTCTAAGTTAATTCCAAGTAGCTTAACTGACTTAGTTACAGAACTGGTGCTTAGGCTAAAGATGATGTTTTCTGTCTTATCTTCATTCACACATTTAAACGGATGTACACTTCTATTTGCAGATGACACTACCCTGATCTCAAGAGCTAGTGACCCTGAGGTGGTACTTAGGGAGGCTGACGAATTGCTACGTACTGCCAAGACGGTTTGCAAACAATAAATTAAAATTAAATGACGATAAAACCCAAACCCTTCTTTGCAGCCTGAATCGCGGAGCTGTTGGGCAGACGGGGAGGGGGGGGCTGTAAAGCTGCTGGGGTTCTGGCTGGATTCTAGACTAAGTTGGAATGCTCATGTCTCCAAGGAATGCTGAACTGTCTAGAGTGGTCTGCCTGCTCCGCAAACTGAGATACTATGTGACTGAGGAGTTTTTACTAATGGCATACCACTCCCTTTTCCACAGTCTTATAATGTACGGACTCCTCCTTTGGGGGCATTCTTCTGCTAGCGGCGACATCCTGCTGCTACAAAAAAAGGCTGTTGGGGTGATAGCTAGCCACCTGAACCACTGTAGGCCCATCTTTAAGCATCTGGGAATTCTCACAGTGCATGGCCAGTATGTCCTTGACTCCCTCCTTTACATACGGGACAACATAGATTCATTTGACAGAAGGAGCCAGGTACATGATCACCGCACTCATGGGGCCTGCCAGCTGGATGTGCCTCAATGTAGGCTCGCTGTGACTCAGAGGAGCTTCCCTACTTCAGCTCTTAACCTTTTTAACACCCTGCTGGAATATGTGCGAAATCTTGAGCTTGGCAAGTTCAAGAAACATCTGAGGGGCTGTTTGGTGGAGAGGCCCATTTATTCTCTAAAAGAATTGGACAGTGGGTTTTTTTTTGCATCCACCGCCATTGTGATTTGTATATAGTTTTGTGATTTTTATTTTTATATAGTTTTTGTAAAATGACGCAGTCAATCCGGTTTTACCGGTCATCGACGGAGCTACCAAGTATCAAGTAAGTTAATTTTTTGAACAAAATTGGAAAAAAAAACGTTCTTTAACATGTCTCATTTCCGACTGACTCATTTAACATACCAATAATCTGTGTGCATGGGTGCCGACTTCTCAAAATTATTGATGGGGCTCTAAAATATGAATTATTCTCTGAAGTAGTTAAAACTAAAACCACAACAAAATATTTAAATTTTACTACTTTTATGTAAACGTTCACTCCAAATATGCTTTAACATGAGGACTAATACATGCACAGCATAGCTTACGCTACGTTTAGAATTGTTTTTAAGTCAATTTCAGTAAAACTACGTAATAAAAATATTATTATAATCAAGTTTACACAAAATTCAAATTTAGAGTTAAAAATGCAATAATTACCCAATGTAGGTGACTGTTCTTCGTTCACTGACCATTGTACATCTAGCAGCCTGAAATGTAATACATACACAATTATCATTTTGATTTTATCATGATCAATGTATATTACAATTTAAATATGTATTTACTTTTATGCTTAAGGTATATAAATGTCTGGAATCAGTTTGGATAAAGAAGGAAACAGTACTGATGTAACTGGTATTATTCATGAGTTCTATACTTTTTTACTGTAAATTAATGTTAATAATAACTCAAAATTTCTGCTTTGTTGTTAGACAAACAGGCCGGTAACCCTCGAACTGGTGGTGTCTGCTCCTGTACTGGCACCCTTTTTTTAGTAGTTTGTAAGAATTACATTGAACTGTTGTATACCTCTCAAAACTCTTCAAATATACAACTTATTATACATCATTGTTTTCAGAATATTCCAAATAATAATAATAATAAATTATACTCATTAATATTTTCTTATTCTCAAAAAAAGTTTGATGTTTGAATGCGCTTGATATGAATTTTTTTTAATATTATATAACTTTGCACTATCTTATCATATATATATATGAAAGATTTATAAAACTCCAAAATACACAAAAGAAGCACGATTTTATCGCTACCAAAATGTAAATAGTTTTAGTGGCTTTACTTAAAACAAATTTTGGTTTTTTTTAGCAATTTTTGAAGTTTAGCGCACAAACCGCTAAGAATGTATTTTCAGCCATATACAATGGCTTTACAACATGGGTTATTCAACCTATATATGGCATCAATAATAATAATAAATTATCTTCATTAACATTTTCTAACTTTCAAAAAAATGTACAATGTTTGAATATTCTTGATAAGATATTTTTTGAATATTTTATAACTTTGCACAACTTCATCATACATGTGTGAAAGGTTTATATAAATTCCAAATCATACAAAAGAAACACTATTTTATACATACTAAAAATATACATAGTTTTAGTGCTTTTACTTAAAAATGTTTTACTTTTTTTAGCAATTTTTTAACTTTAGTTTTAAATCTACTAACATTGTATTTTTAAAATTTCTGTACAATTGCTTTACAACACTGAAATTCAACCATATATGACTTATTATCAGTTTCCTGGAAAACTAAAGGAATAATAATACTCGCTTATTATTGTTGCTTATTACATTATATACAATAACCGATTTCTGAAGCGACTGCTTACTGCCATATATATGGCAGTTGCTAGTTGGAGGGTTAACCCATTGTGGATCACTGATGAACTAATTCAACACATTAGCCGGGTTAGCATCTCAGTGATGAGTTCAGGTTGCAAAAACAATTTATATCAAATTTATTCCCTATTAGTTTTAATTATGTTTTGTAGACAGTGTGAGCATGTCATTACTATCTAGTGAATGTTTTTAACAATGATCCTTCTTCAGTTTTCTCAAACACGTTTGTAAATATTCTGTAGATTTGCAGTTCTATGCAGAAGTTGAAGAGACAGCTGAATTAATTCTCTATGTAGCGTTACTGATATATTATTGTTACTGGAACACGTGTGACCAAACAAATCAACTTGCAATGGATTGAATCATTCAAAAACCTTTTTACAATGCAGTAAGCAATAATTTAGTCAGTAAACATTTTCAATGGTAGCTAATAAAATTCTACAACAAACGAATAATGAAAGCATGACAGTCATGCACTGATTGCAAATCATAAATGGTCTATAGTTAATGAATAACCAACTGTACAGTAACAATGCTAGAGTTAAATGTTTGAAAAGGCTGAAACTAATTTCTAGAGTTAAATGTGTCTGTGATACATTGTATATAATCAGCAGTTCATACATATTTTAACAGGGACAAACAATTTGTCTTTCATACTGGAACATATTCTTTACAACTTTTGAACTTGTACTTTGTAATGATTTTGCAGGACTTGGTAGTGAGGCAAACAGAGTACGGGAACTCCACATATTCACAGCTGCTACCATTTTTCTAAGGCTTCAATTTTATCTTTCACTTGAGGAAACTTAAAGCCCACTAATATATTTTTCAAATAATGTAATTACTTGTACTGAACCAAATGTTGGAATACAAAGTAGAAAACATTTCTTGAAATTTTACTAAATTGTTGACGTATCTCTCAACTGTGTATTTTTTTGTAAACATGTGTCTGACAATTCCATCAAAGTAATTGAAATTGTCTTTTATATAACAATGGATATAAAATATACACATAATCAAAAACTCAGTTGATTGTGGAACGGAGATCAGATTCTGAATCTGCCTCACGATCCACAGATCAAAACTCAGTGTACCGAACATAGATGCATATCACCTCCACATTAGTAACAAGCGGTGGGAAACAAGAAAGGCTTTGTTTGAGAGACTTTGTTTCTCATCTAGACCAAAGACCAAGAGAACTAAAATCTACGACTCCTGTCTTGTTTCCGTGAACCGTGGTGAGAAGGTGAAGTCACTGATGGTACACAAATATAAATTCTATGTGAACGTGCACAATTTTTACATCATAAATTAAACAATAAAAACCTCTTCACAAATTTCTTCACCAACGTTGTCGTTCATTACTTTGTTCAGAACTAAAGTTACAATCCATTTACACCATACCTATCGTTTTAGGGAAAATGACCAGTATTAGAGGGTTAAAAAATCTCAAAATTAAAGCAACAAACTCGGATATGAATGAATATTTAGCCTTGCACTTCACAAGCAATATTAAAGCAATGCTTGCGATTCTCATAACTCATATAATGCAGATCAACACTTACAAGGATGTCACCCTCTGAGATAGACACCTGGTTGGCTACCGGGTAGAACATCTGGGGTAACAGAGGGTCCTTCTTGCCGATCAGTGTCCAGTGATGTCTGCCACGGCTGTCAGTTGTCACCAGGTACCCTGAGACGACCTTACCTAAGAACAGAGAACATCAGCTTATCGTGAGCTTTCATGCTAACATGAACAAAGAAAATCATCTTATTGTGAGCTTTTTTACTGACATGAACACAGAAAATCATCTTATCGTGAGATTTCTTACTAACATGAACAGAGAACATCAGCTTATCATGAGCTTTCTTACTGTCATGAATTTAGAATCAGCTTATTGTGAGCTTTCTTACTGACATGTACAGAGAACATTAGCTTATATTGTAAGCTTTTTTACTGACATCACACCATCTTAGGATCTTAAAATCACTTACATTAATGTACTTCTTACTTTAAGTGTAATGAACTTATTTAACCAGGCCAAAATTTGCTCAATAAACCTATTAATATCTTATATGACTTATAGATAATGCAAAAAGAAAAAGAGTATGTGCTAAAAAACTCACACAGAGATTACTTGTTGTATGCGTGATTAACTGATACTCACTGTATCAGTGATAATTTCGGGTGTTATTTTTCCCACAAGAGTACTTACTACAAGTACAAGTACAATGAAATTTATTAGAACAATTACCACATGCAACTTTTTCATTAATTACAGAAACAGTCACAATTGATTCTTCAACAGCAGCCGTCATTAATCCAAATCTCTTGTAACACTATTTTCTAATATAGTGCTACCATATGTGTGTGTAAGACTAGCTTACAGGAGTGCTCTTGCGAATATTTGAATAGGTAGCTAGCTATACAATAAAATATAATGAGCAATAAATGAAAATTGAAAGAAATATTACAGTACCTTTGCACAATGTAAGGTTGCACACATAATTATGCAAGTTTTATATATCTTTGCAGCTGTATTTTTTAAAGTTCTCCGGCAGAAAGCAGTGAGATGTAAACACCCTTCCTATACATGCTACCTCTAACCTTATTGCATTTCCAGTTAAACTCAGGTCTCAATTTCCCCAAAATAATTAATATTTTAAAATTTTGACAAAATATTCACAGAAAGAAATTTTATCTACTTACCGAGGGAATGAGTGTGTGTTCGGAAAGCGAAGGGGTGTATGGTTTTGTTTTCCGAGATGGCACAGGCAGTCTCCATGTGTTCTGTGGTCATAGGTGGTATCATGCCTGCTGTGCCCAACAAGTACACTCCAGCCAGTTTGGACTGTCTGTCAACATTATAATACCAACACGTGATACATACGTAACTTATACATGATATGAGTAACCAAGTTAATGTACAGGTATACAGTGTATGTGTGGTACATATTACAAATAAAAGTTACTATAGACAAACCGCTCAAAAAGAAACCTGTGCTGAAGCAAATATCTGAGCAGCCACGTGCAGGAGGGGCCTTTCTTCAGTGGTGGGGAGTGGGACAAGCATCTCCTTGTCTCTGTTTTATCTGATGTGTGGGTCGTGTCTCGCTCGCGACATTTCATTTACACTGTAGCTACTACTTACCTATTCTATAAGTTTATTGTATTTTTGTGTGTAGGCTTATAAAAGCGTAAATAATTAACTGAACAGACTAATGTAGCCATAGACGTATCCAGGGAGATTACGTTTTTGGTGTGAGTGCTGAGCAGTGCTGTCGACTGGGAGAGTGTGACATCACTGTGGTGGGGGGGGTATTTACCCCACCCTGGGGTGAACTAAAATCGCCCAGTGTCTTTTTGTAAGCGGTTTACCTAGAGGGTCTTATGATTACCATATTTTAATAACGGATAACAAAGGTGTATATTCTGAATTTTTTAATAAAAAAACCTGTTCTAAATAAATTGAAAATTTTGCTTCAAGTAAACTAAGATCAGATTATATACTAAGTATCAGGTGCACAATTGAGATATAAACAAGATGAGACAATGAGAATTCACTTGGATAACACTATATTTTTATACCTTGTAATCTAGGTGTTTCTGATTTACAAACTATTTAAATTGTTCGTTTTGAGCTTTTTTGTCGTCAACATGTTTTGGATCTCTTCAGATGGGTATGACTCCAGATTCCAAATGCTGCACTATGAGGAAGGTGAAATTCAACATTCATATTGAATCAACCCTTTCCACCATAGCAATGTTATTATATACAAATATGTTATAACATTATTTTACTTTATGAAATAATAAAAAGGAAATCTAAAGGAAATAAACAATCATGTGAAATATTAAATGAAAACTAAAAATATTTATTAGATTAAAAATTGATCACAGAGACATATATTCTTTCAAATAGATGTTATCAGTTCAAAGCCGAATGTTGTGTGAATACCCATAAGATACTAGAGTATAAGGTCATGGGTTACTGCACCCGTCACAATGATAACTCTGCTATTAGCATTACAAACAAAAAATTTAAAGATAACAGTTTTAGATGAAAGTAGGCCTTGCAGTCAAACTAGGCAACAGCAACGTCAAATGTTAACTATTAGAAAATCATACCTATATCATAGTAAACACATCATTATAATAACAATTAATATAGCTACTGGCCTGAAATACTTTATGTAAGTTCATAATAACTAAATGAAACATAAATAAAAATGTGCAATAATTTACATTCACAAATTTTTTAAGGGTTTTTTTTTATTCCTGTAATATTTTTTATACACCATTTTACAATAGTCATATTTAAACAAAACTTAACAAACAAAAAAAGCATGAGCTTAATTATTACCAAGTTATTAATTGAAAACTTAATAAATATTTATTTTCTATTTAATAATATAACTCTAAAGTTAAAAATATTGTATTTTGGTAAACTTGAATACTAATCTTATATATTTATAAAAGACTAAAATTTGCCAAATCTTTGTAAAGTATCTATTATTCCAGACCCAGGCATTACTGAAACTAGAATACAATCTGGATCATCAGACCACACAGCTCAATTATGTAAGCTTCTCAACACATACTTCACCCATATAGCTGAAATTACTCTGCAGAAATCTCAACAGCAGAGGGAGAACAGACTAGTGGAAGGGCATGAATCTACTACAAATCTTCCCACACAACCATTATAAATGACTCCCACAACTCAGAAACAGGTCAAATTTGTAATCTGCAGCCTAAAATATAAATGATTTAGTAGTGATGATGAGTATTCAACCAAAATTGTGCTGAAGAATTATAATTAATCTCACACTACAATTATAACTAAATCGTTTCCACGGGGTTATTTTCCCTCTGCACTGAAAATCCCTAGAATATACCCCAAACACCAAAAAGGACCACCATCAGAACATGAAAATTACAGACTAATATCACTGATCTCAACATTTTCCATAATTATTGAAAAATTAGTTTTATGAAGACTAATGGATATCTTAAACAACATAACTTGATTTCTGACTGCCAGCATGGGATTTGGAAACTGAGATCAACAAACACTGCTATCATCAGCCTAGTCGAGACCATCGTTAACAAAACTGATGATAAAAAGTTGACATGGTACCAGACAACATCAGAAACCTATTAGGAAATATACTCAAGAAATAACTTCAAGATTTTCTAGTGAAAAGACCAGTATACACTCTGGAAGAGTTCCTGACAACACCAAGTAGTAGACAGTTAACTTAAACATTGTTTGTTTATGCCATTGTTACTGTACTTGGTTTATTTTGATTGAATTGATTAATATAAATATTGACTCTGCTACAGGCGTTCAAGAAATGAAAAATATTATAAAACATTTAGGCTAGAGTTTCTTAATTTTCACTTTAATGATTTATTATTGTTACTTAATATTGGAGCATTAATGTTTTTAGTAGTTTTTATTATAATACTGATGTTATGTTTAATTATGGTTTAGTTATATGTTTAATGTAGTTTAGATTATTCATTCTGTTACCAATTGACAGTATAATATGAAACAGTAAATCAATATTTACAACCTAAAAGAGTGTTTGATAGTACAAACAAAAAAGAAAGAATAAATCAATAACTTCGCTATATTTAATTTTCAGAATATTTCATCATGCATGTTATTTTTGAGTTTTTAGTTTTCTGACCCATTTTTAGTATTGTTGCTTGGTGTAAGCATTCTTAATCGTAAAACAGTTAAACAACAGTTTACATTAATTTTGACACAATACACAAAATATAACAGACTACATGAATAGTACAAGTTAGGCTAGACAAACACAGCAGCACATTGCTTGACTTGGTAACAGAAACTATTTGTTATTTAAGTTCCTGTTAGATGTTTTGGTAATCAGTTTTTACCTTAACTTGTGTTGCCTCCTTAAATAGAATAATATCGAGAACAAAGGAATTTCGCTATCTCATTCTCAGTCCTATTGTATTCATTACACTGCAAAGCAATGACAGTTTGGTTATGTTATAACCTCACTTTGTACACTTATCTGTTACATACAACATGTATTACTTAATAATTATTTAAATAATAAAACTAGTGTGCTAATAATAAACCATGCGTAAAACTGGCAGAAGTTTATAAAGAAACCCCTTGAATTCATAATAGCCAGTTAAAAAATATTTGTACTATACTTACGGCCGTTCCGTGTAGTACAGAAATACCCCAGAATCATCTGTACTGCCATCTGAAACAATAATAATACAATGAATTCTGTAACAGATTTTTACTGAAATAAAATGTAAAATTTAATAAAACACATTTATCCAGCCTGTTGTCACCTTAGAAAATAAATTACGTTTAACCTTTGATTACATTAATTTGCTACACACACAACAGTATAATTAAAGGATTAACTAATTGTTTATTCTTATTTCAAGGTAAAATAAATAAACAACTGGTTATGACATAACAAAGTGAGGAAGGCAATAGTTTTTATTAGATTATGTTAATAGAAGATTCAATCTCTTGTAAACGTTGGTTTCTTACAAGAAGAATAGAAAAAAAACTGTTTTACTGGCTAAAATATTGAGCCTGGAATTATTTTTATTTAGAATTTAAACTATGAGGATTGTTTGGTATGTTGATTATTTTGCCATCTGGATGTTACTGAGGCATATTACTGAGAGTATAAAGATCATTCCGTCAATTACGTTTCACAACAAACAGCTCTCCTAGTCATTAATAAGTCCTTGCTGTTAAAAACTGTGCAACCAGTAGAGATTTCAAACAACTCTCCTAGTCATTAATAAGTCCTTGCTGTTAAAAACTGTGCAACCAGTAGAGATTTCAAAACAACTCTCCTAGTCATTAATAAGTCCTTGCTGTTAAAAACTGTGCAACCAGTAGAGATTTCAAACAACTCTCCTAGTCATTAATAAGTCCTTGCTGTTAAAAAACTGTGCAACCAGTAGAGATTTCAAACAACTCTCCTAGTCATTAATAAGTCCTTGCTGTTAAAAACTGTGCAACCAGTAGAGATTTATCTTATATTGTGCTCTGAATAAGAAGTATATTTTTTCTATCTACAGTAATAAGCTGACAATGATTAACCAAAGCATTAAAAAGATTAGGGAAAATTTTAGGTTACTATTACAGATTTTTTTAAATTTTTGTTATTTCACTTGTACCTAAACTTAAAAAAATATTTGTATTTGTTTTTACTGTTGGCTAATAATGTGTAACAGTACATAACCTAACTTTTAAGAAGAAAGAAACATCCTGTATTTGGTGATAACATAGAAATAGTTTTTAGCATTAACACTAGAAAACTAATGCCTTCTTCAATAGTGAAAACTCGTTGTACATCAGAAAAATAATGGTATAGATGCATTGGTTTGGATGTAAAATACATTTCTTTTTCAAAGCAGTTTAAAAAGAGGTGGTACATGATATAATTACCATTTTACAATTATTTTTGAAATTGTGGCATTTACTTGATTATTTAGTGAAGAATTTGTTATAGTTTGAAGAAGAACAATATGTTTTATTTAGGAGGCTGTGCAGATTTATTAGTGTACTGCTGTTATTGCTGCATACACTGTCAAAGTATGAGGTAAACTTTACATCCTGACAGAAAGTGTTTTATTCCACTTTTACAGCTATACATCAGATTATGGTAAAAGCTGCCTAAAAATTTATACATCAATATAAAGCAAAGATTATCAGCTGTTACACAAAATTAAAATTATTATGATATGAGCAAGACTTTTTGCAAGAGAATAATATGTTTTACTGTTTCTGTGTGTACATTTTATAAATTTTTGAATTTAAATTTCTTAAGTATGAAGTGAAGTAAAAATTATTGCTCACAAATACATTTGACAACATACTTTTGTAATATTTATATAATAAGAAACTATGAGCTATTGTATTTTTTGCCAATTTTAAATTAAACTGTCTATTTTTTAATTTGGGGAAACAAAGAGCAAAATACGAGGGCTATCATAAAAGTACCTGCCCTTTGATTATCAAGAAAACAATCAATCAGATAAACATATGTTATTATTACAAGATTATATTTTACTATACAAGAAAAAGATATATATTTCACTTTCCAATTCACAGACTTTATTTGTTACAGCGTTCGCCACAGTATTTTGGAAGATTATACAATAAGTTACTTACTAGATTTAAATAAATTCAGAAATTCAATGAATTTAAAATAAGTTTAAGATATTTTAAAAGAAAAAATAATACTCTATTAAAGAGTATCTATGTATTACAATAATTTAATAATATTATGAATATAAATACATTTTATTTTTATGACTGTCTTATAATCATAACAATAATGTACACATTTAATTGTATAACATTATACTTAATTAATTAAACTCTTGACTTTGACGATGTTTCATAACTCATAGTAATATAAGGTTCTATTTTATATTTTGACAATGTCACCTATTCTTCCAGATGTGCTGGATTGAAAGAATGTATATTATGTAAACTATGACAATAAAGAATTTGAATTTGAATTATATCCATCCAAAAACTATAAATTTCCTCAATTTTTCTAGATAAATGTAATTAAGATATAAGAATTATCACATCCTTTGACTAACTTAGAAATGCCTTCATCAAAAAATTCTGCCGCTTTTGCCGTTACTTGAAACGCTGAGAGACCATTTTTCATGTCCATAAAGATATGATAATCAACTCAAAGGTTGTGAAATGCCCATCTTCTCTGTTTCGTTGATCCTGTCAACAAGTTCATCACTCACCACTGATGGCCTGCCACTTCTTTCTTCATTGTGGGCGTTTTTTTGTTAAACAAATGAACCCATTCATGTACACTCCCTTCGTCCATAAAGTTTGGCCCATAAACGGCACAAAGTTCCCTATGAATACCTGCCATTGAATATTGTTTTGCTGTAAAAAACCTAATTAAACTACACACTTTGCATTTGGCAGGAAACTCGATTGCGGGACACATTTTGCAAAGCTATAAATAATAGACATGCGCTCATATGACCTTCTATAAACCTTCATAAATTATATGTATATATAGTAATAGTTTAAGCTATACTTAATAATTTTGTATATAAGCTATTAATAAGTTATATGCCAAGTTCATAAAGGTTCTGAGCAATTAATTAAATGTATAATATTATTAACTGCCTTTTAAACTTATTGAACAGACTGATTAACTGAGGCATTGATTCTTACCTTTAAACTTGTCTATGGTAGCATAGTGCACCTGTAGCACAAGGTATTGAATGGGTGAACGCCCTCCGACCTTGAAGCCCACATCCTGCGGTAACTCAAGCTTAGGAGCATCTCTGGCCCAGGCATACAGAATCTGTACATACAGACTACATCAGATATGGAAAATACTGAATCTCTTTTATACTTTCTACATCTATCCATAGAAAATATTTGAAGAGAAAATTATGTTTTATACAACAAACATAGTAAGTTCTAAAACAATCTTTTTTTTATGCACTGTATAAACATATAATTTGAGACATCCAAAAGTATGTCACTGCAGAAGTACAACTCTCTATTGGCCCTAGACCTGCAAGTGTTCTTATTACCTTTTTTGGAGTACTAAGATCTTGTTAAGATTATACTGAGATGTTCCTCCCCACACTGATATACTATATTTGATGTGGGATTCAAAAACAGCATGGTATGTTGTCTTCACTGCTTCCAGTCCTCCTATCCACTTAATTTTTCTCAATGCTTATATTTTAGATCCATTTTTTTGGTTATACTGTTTGTATGATCAGTCCAGTTAAGATCTCTATCAATTATTATGCCTAACAGCTTTGATTGGTTTTGATAATATGTTTTGGATATTATGAATGTGTTAATGTCTTATGGTAAAAACTGATTTGTGTGGTCTTTGATGGGTTCATTGCTAGGTCAATTTGCAGGCAGTAATGTTTTGTTTGCTGATATAACAATGTCCTTATGCAGGCCAAGTGCAGTGTAATTTTGTATAGGAGGGATTGCATTATCTGTACATACAATATTTTTTACATTGTCAGCATTGATGTAATGTGAGAAATCATTAATAAAAAGACAAACAAGAATGGGTCTAAACTGAACCCTATGGGACTCCTCTATTCACTAAATATGTTTGAGATCTGAAAGTGCAGCTTTGTCCATTTATAGTTTTCTGCAGTTTAACAATATGTTTGCGTCCCTCAAGATAGCTAGCTTTTCCTTAAACTCCCAGTGTTTATAGTTACCTTAGAATCAGCAAATGCCCTAAACAGACGAAGGCCTTACCGTAATCTAAAAGGACTGCTGATAAGTATTGATTGTCTTGAAGGTGGTCGATTACATACACAACTAAGCTTGTAATTGTACTTATGGTAGATGTTTCTTTGAGAAAACCATATTAACTTTTTGCTATGAGATCATAGTGCTCAAGGTGAGTTAGCATTTTTTAGACTACAATCTTCTCTTCAACTTATGAAAAGGTGGGGATCAGTGAGATAGGGAGATAGTTTTCTGCTTTAGTTGTAAAACCTTCTTGTGTTTTGGAGTCTTAGGAAGTTTCAAACGAGATGGGAACTGACTGATAATGAATGATTTATTTATTGTAATCACAAGTGGTACTGCTAACCATAGCAGAGAGTGGTGAAGTGGTGTTCCTAGAGTGTACTATAGTAAACTGAGTACCATCTTTCTGTAGCAAATCTAGCTTGTAAGTTGTCAAGGTTTCTTGCTTGTTTATTATAAAACTGTGAATTTATAAAAAGTTGTGGGTTTGGGTATTGCATTTCAGTATTCTAACAAAGACCAAGATATTTTGCCCAATAATGGGGTTTGAACTCCGAAACTGGTAGCTGTATCTGTTACAAACTAGAACTGAAGACATATATAATGCACACAATCCTCCTTTATTAATTGATTCATTTCTGGAGCTATTACCAAAAATAAACATAATAGCCTAAACCTGTGACAGCTGCAATGTTCAAACTAAATTTGTAAAAAAGTATTAAAAGTTAATAGAACTTTTAAATAAAGATAGACGTACCGTGGATCCAGATTCACAGACAGATGCGGTCTCATATGATTCTTGCTCTGAAGTAGAGGCCATTTCTCCACAATTCCTGCCACAATGAGATGTTACACGTTAAGAGAGCTGTATGAGAACCAGATCAATGACAGCTGTGATTAAAATTATATTGTATTGTGTCTATTTTCATGATTAAAATATACATCAAAAATATATATTATTTTTTAGTCTTATTGTCAGTCTACATTTATATTATTTTATAAACTAATAGTTTTTCTGTTATCCTAAGAAAACAGTTTTCACTTCAGGAATATATGTATGGTCTCAAGGATCTATTCTGTGACCATAATTTTTTATATTTATTACCCTGGATGTAATTTTTACTGGATTTTTTTGGAAATTTTACTGGAAGATGAACTAGCATCTATTTAAATGCATATAACAAGCACATAACATTACAAGAAAAATGTTTAATGATCCTTTTCCTTAATATTTTTTTTATGAAGCTTCAAAAACATGTTTTAAGAAAAAGTGGTAACTGAGGGTAAACATTTTGGCCATGAAGACAAAAAATTACTGTTTCAAACACTTAAAATTTGCTTGTTTTAACCCTTGTGAATTTTTGACGAGATATTTCGTCACACAGTGGCACGGTGACAAACTCAACTCAGCTCGTCAGAGCCTACTAATAGTTATAATAATGGCTGGTGGATTATAGTACTGTGTTTTCAAGGTAACTTAGTAATTATACCATTTTCCAACATCTGTGTTACTTTACAAGTGTCTACAATCCTGATGACTATGACTCAGCGTGAACCTGAGAGTGTTAACAACAATCCACATTTAGTTTAGCTTATAATATTATCCATTTAATAGCCCTAATCATGTGTTGTGTTGTTGTGTAATAATCTGATATTTTCAACAGGTATACATAAAAATATCAGTAAAAGTCTTATACTGTTGTACAATATATTTGAACCAAAATGTATTTAACTTTAACGCAAGGCTAAAGATAAGTTTGAGTAAGAACACTGAGAATTTGTATCCGCTGAGTCACACTCAAACAATTCAGTCCACAATGGCTGAAAAAGTGATAACAATTAAATAGAAAACACCATTGTGAGAAACTAATAAAAAAACTCAATTGTTGTTTCTTTGTTAAAGTTTGTTATTCACGAAGGATGATTTAATAGGATAACAAGATTGCAGACTGTTATTGTCAGTGTTATATGTTATAAAAATATGTAACTCCCATATATTCTTAAACAAAGTTTTAGTAACATTAAATGATGAAAAATGTTTGAAATTTTGTTATTTGTTTTATTTTGTTACTTTCAAATGTTCATCATCAGAAATAAAGTTAACTTAACAATTAAAGCTACGGTTTATTACACGTTATTTTACTATGTTTTACAGTATGATGTTGAATTTTTTTGTGAAAATCCGTTTATAGTAATAAACTTTTAAAATTAAAAATATTAACAGAACAATTTTATTTTAAAACAGTGATATTTACATTTGTTAACGATAATGAGCCATTAAAATTATGAAAATCGATGATGCTGGAGATTGGTAACAATCACGCATATAATCCAGAATAACGGAACTCACCATACAGGTTTGTTACTCCCAGGCTTTGTGCAACCATACAGCAGCATGTGATGAGCTGTGTTCATGGTAGCATTTGGTTCAAACCCCACTGAAACACAAAAATTACTTTGTTCAATGTAATAAAATATTCATTGCAAAAAACAAATTAAAATCTTCCTACTTATTTAAATAAGTGAATTCTTACAGTCTTTCTTGTTAGTAGACGACAGTGTGTGACCGTACTGAGGGTGCCATATCTGATTGCAAAACTGTTTTTTGTGGTGTACCACAAGGATCTGTACTTGGACCGTTAAATTACACATATTACAGCTAAGTAGTACAGTATAGTACTTCTGTACGTTAGTTATTAACCTGAGGAAGAGATCAGATTGCAGATCTTGAAATATACATTGCAACATTTAATGAATGATAACATTGAACAGAACAACACTGAATGATTGTTCTACATTTTGTAATATATAACGATGGCAAATGTCTAAAATTCTATTTTCCTTTCAAATCTTCCATCATCAAACTAACTTTAAACAGAGAAGAACAACATGCCAACAACTCACATTGATTGACAACGTGTCGTCTCAGCTGAACATGCAAAACAAACTTTACACTAATGTCAGAACAAATGAAAATCTCCAAGATGAACTTAAAACACTTGTACACAATCGCGACTTTTACAGAAATTCTTTTACAAATCAGATTACTCATATCAGCTTACTTATTCCTACAACTTTCGTGATAGTACACAGAATTAGTCAAAATAAAAATTTTTAGATTTTATCCATACAAGACTATTTAATCTTGTTTAAAAAAGAAGAGCTGGTCTGATATAGCTAACAATTAACATTTTAATTCACAGCTTTTTTGCTGACACAAAAGTGCTGACATGGCTTCCTAGATCCAATTGTATGAGTGTAAAGACAGAGAGTAGTTACAAAAAAAAATGCTTTACCTTACTGCACACTGACAGGTATGACAGTCATTTTAAAAATAAAGTGTCTGATGCATGGACTATGATACTGATAGGTTTGGCTGGGAAGAAACCGGAGTAGTATTGATATAGCCAAAGGAAAGATGCAATAAATCGGCTAAACATCATAAAGCCAGTCATG
Source organism: Homalodisca vitripennis (assembly GCF_021130785.1). Classification (NCBI taxonomy): domain Eukaryota; kingdom Metazoa; phylum Arthropoda; class Insecta; order Hemiptera; family Cicadellidae; genus Homalodisca; species Homalodisca vitripennis. Next base: position 220,821,278 of record NC_060208.1, on the reverse strand, counting down.
TAACCCCTTCGCCAAATGATTTTTTCTGGCTCCTGTACTCATTCTGCTCGGAGTGCTAGTTATAAGCACGTAACAAACAATTGTCTCTGTGTCAGAAAAATGTTCAGTGTCCAGAAAAAACAAAGATGAACATCAAATTTTTTTGGAAAATTGGAAAATCTGCAAGCGAAACATTTGTAATTTTACAGTGTTGATTTTTTATCACGAACAAAAGTCATTGAGTGGTTTAAATAATTTAAAGATAGCTGCGAAAACACACTGATTACACTCGCACTATGATGTTTACATGAGTGACGGTTAAGGGAAAATCTGTAATTAGTATTTAACAAGTTTTAAATTAAAATTTATGAAAAGAAACCGTTTTAATTTAAGTACAAGCAGTTAGTTGTTGAAATAGCGCACCGACATCCACGATATAACATTGAACGCTCAGCGTTGGCGGTCCTCGACTTTTTCACTCTGTGGTATTAGCTCGGGGTACTGTACGTGTTAATATGTCTGCAGCTGTTACGGGGTTAAGCAAGATGATCACTATACAGGAAAAATGTATAATAACTATGTTGGTTCTCATACGAGTTTTGATAAATTTAATGAATTGTGCGATAAAATTTAGAAAGAAGATGATGAATTTTTAACTGTAATCTAATTTCAAAACATAAAAATGGAAAATATATGAATAAACTCTCTAATACAATAAACATGTGATAAAATATTTTAATACAATAAACGTGTTATAAAATATTTTCTATAGTCTTTGAAAGTAACAGAAAACAATAAATTAGTGTTTAGTTTTTCACTTTCATGTTTTGGGTTTTAATACTTATTTTTTATGATTCACGCTTACATTTTCACGATTTATGTTTACCTTTCACGGTTACGTTTTCACAATTCAAAAGTTTTCTTAAATGGCAAACATACCTTCTGAAGAAACATAAATACTTGATCAAATTAAAAAGAAATTAAATAATTTAAAGAACAAATTAAATTTGATGAAAAAGAACAAGAATTTATTTTTAAAATTAACCAATCTGTAACTTCTTCTAGTAAAAATGTTGAAGATGAAATTGAAATTTTTTAATCAAAATATTAAGGATTTGGGTGCAATTGCTAGACAAATTACAGATATTTCAATAACAGAAACAGAAAAGAATTTTAATTACCAAAATTACCATCTTTTACACTGTTTATATATATTACAATTGTTGAAGAACCTGCAGTAATTGATCCAGGAACAAGTTCTGGAACAACCGATATAATAATTATTGAAATCTGACAATAATTTCTTTCAAGAGCAAAAGATAAAAAATTTTGTTTGTATTGGAATTGAAAAAGTGTTATGATTTACCAGTGAATTTTGAAATTAATAATATAACTAGATGATTTCAAATATGAAGGAACTCAAGGTTTGTGGAGGTTATTAACAGAAGATTTAGAAAATTATTCTGACATTTTATGAAAATTTTTATTTTAATCTATAAAAATAATGATCCATTGACTAAAAATATCAAAATCAAGTAGAAGTAAAAAGTATATGAATTTAGTCAAACAAATTTGGGAAAAAAATCAAATCAAAGGATCTGGAATAAGAAAATTCAGGGATAACAAAATAGAATAGACATATCGATGATTTAACAAACCTTGGCAGTATTATTAACTACATTTATGGTCAAGTAAAAGCTGAAGCAACATAGTATTAATGGATAATAACTGTAATATACTTTCCATCATGATATTGGTCTTACCAATCCCTAGTCTATTTGACCAAAGTTCCATAGCCTTTGAAGAAAATAATATTTAAGGTTGGATCATATAACACTGGACATAGAAATTGATTAGTTTTTTTCTCTTATAACAAGAAGCTTACAAATTGCACTTGGTCCTATAAAGACCTCTGCACTGCTTCCAGATGGGTAAGGTTAGAGGTAGGGACCGCTTCCTGTCGAGATCTGAGGAAGAATTTAGGGCACTATCTCAAGTCATATCCCTCCGGAAGAAGGGGAGGCCAGTTCTGAACCAACCTCTCCAGTCAAAGCAGTCATGGGGTGGCACAACCTTATGTCTAGGCTAGGAAGAACCGTTGACACCTAGGGAACAAACCCCACCAACTCCAACAGCCATCTCCCGCAATAGACTAGGCCCATCAAATTACCCTTGCGTCCTAGAATCTCAACATTTGCGGTTAGTAATGTGCCCAGTGTTTTGCACTGACACATCAGTGTTGTGCACAGTGTGGGTTCAACTGGAAGGTATAAACCAGCCAGAAGTGACCCCTGCTAGGTTAAATTGATTATTTACGGAACATATTGCCAAATTACTACTTACCAATGTAGTAGTTAGTAGTGAAGTTGATTCTGATTGGAGTGCAAAGATATAGCTCCGGCTGTAAAAAATAAACATGTACTTTATCATTATTATAATAATTTTATAAAATTCATTATATATCTCTAGCAATTCTATTTACTTATCATAATATTCCAAGCATTATTCTTTCAACCATCTAAGATTCAAGAGAATATGATATTTTCTTTATCACCCTCATGGAACGGTTGTGATGAAATGCCCTGTTGGTGAATTAATAAGTTAAATCTGTCAATTTTAAATGAACTAGTTGTGGTTCAGTTTTGTCGGCCATATTTATGTAAACTTAAATTTGTTTAAACAAATATTTCAGTTATAAGAGGGAATGAATAGTACTTAAACTAGTCATACGATATGAATAATATTTATTTATGGTAACTAACTTTATAAACATCTCTAAACATGTTGTAAAACAGTAAATAATAGCAACATATCAAAATTATGGGTGATACAATAATATTTTTATATCAGGAATCTACATTGTATCTGCAAATATTGTTTTATATGCTGATGATACCATTATAGTAACTACAAATAAAGATTATAACAAACTCTTAGAAGACTACAAATTGAATATTAATCTGGTAGAGAACTGGCTCACTGTCAACAACTTGATTCTAAATAGTGATAAGACAACTACTGTAATATTTAGCCTCAGAGAAGATCCTAACGGGACACAAGAAGATATATTTCCAAAATTTTTAGGTTAGACTTTTGATCCTAATTTAAATTGGTATCAGCAAATTGTAGGGGTTAAAAGTAAACTAAGTAAAAGTGTGTTTGCAATTAAACGTTTATGTGGTGAACTTGAGGAGAAAGCTCTTATACAATCTTATTTCGGACTTTTTCACTGTCACTTAAATTATGGTTTGTTTGTTTGGGGCTCTTCTCCTTACGCAAATGAAGTATTCATCATCCAAAAAAAGGTTGTCAGAATATTGGCAGGAGTCAATAAATATCATAGTTGCAGAAAACTTTTTAAACGTTTTAAAATTTTGACATTATTCTCTTTATATATACAACAATGCCTACTTTACCTTCAAGCTAATTTAGATAAAGTAAACCTAAGGAAAAATGTTCACAATTATGAAACAAGAAGTCATAACAATATCAACTTACCTCAAACTAGACTAGCTAAAACCGACAAAAGCCCAATGATGATGGCTATTCGACTATACAATAAGTTACCATTAGATATAAGGATGCTAAGTGATATGGAATTTAAAGATAAACTAAATTATTTTCTATGTAAAAGATTATTCTATTCAGTGGAAGAATACATCTCAACAGTGACTTGAGATGTATTCATTGTATTACAAAAGTTGTAACATTGTATTGACGTGCCAATGTATTTGTGTGGAATATTTTCTGGCAGAATAAAATTCTTATTCTTACATATTGTGTTAATACTAAAATCTCATATCTTTGACTGTTTAAAAAAATTTAAACAAATTTAATTTTTTATTTACTTTTGTGAAGTGTCTGATGAAGACAGCTTTGCTATCGAAAGGCCTCATGAAATTAAAGGGTATTTAATTATTGGTTTTTGTGTGATTTTACATTCAGTGATGTTTATCAACTGAATAAACAATATAAGCTTAATCTTCAAAAATGGTAATAATGTAGTTTTTCAAAGTTGTTAAATTACAAATATACTTGTAGAAAATAGTCAAGACTATTAAAACGTGCATTAAACTGTTAATGAATTAAGAGATTTATGACTGATACTTGTAATCTGTGGATGACAGTTAAGTTAATTTTGTGATTTTTTTATTCCTGGTTAGTTATTGTTTATTTCTTTATTCATTTTTCCATTCTGATGGTCACAACTTCCAGGAATGTGTAGTTTACAAGTAACACACACACACCGTTCTTCTGTTGCTTTTTACAATTAATAGTCTATTTTTATTGTATAAACTCATATTTATAAACACTAACTTATCTGTGAAGTATCACTAGGTGTAGAAGAATATATGGAGAAAGTATGGGACAGGAGGACTTAATTTTTCTGAGGGTAAAGTTTCTTTTGTGGGTTATCTAAAATTATAGTCTGAATTAGGATTCATATCTACATCTCTAAAGTTATAAGCTGAGATGCTACTGCGGAATGGGAATGCAGCTTTTTGCAATATAAAGATGCAGATCTGTCTGCGTTGGGATGTTGATGCTGTGTAACTGCCTGTATTGGGATGTTGATGTGTAAATGCCTGCATTGGGATGATGATATTGTGTAACTACCTGCGTTGGGATGTTGATGCTGTGTAAAGCTCAAATCCACTGTACCAGAACAATTTTGGTTAAATTTAAATTCAAACAGTTTGTGCAGAGAACGGTAAGTGGAAATTGAAAATAAATACAAAGAAGAATGTTAGTACCAAAATTTGTATTTAATTTCTAATTAGACTGCCAACTCTAAGTTTGGTGTTCACGTGCGGAGTGTGTATATAGAGAATGTCACAAGATGTTTGAAGTAGTGAATTCAATTAATATTGATGATTTGAATATTTAAAGGGATTGTAAATTTTCCCAGCGAGTGAAATCAATTCTATGAAACTCAACTGATACAATGGAGTAAATCTACTTTTATAAAACAGAGTGTTGCAGTAGTTGAAAAATACAGGTGAGTCTTACACATCTAATATAACGTGTATTACATGATATAAATAGTGAACATTATCATGTGACACATCAATTCGGTGATAAATATTATTCAAATTTGACCAACAAACCTAATCACCATAAATGACAATTAACTTCTCATTTTTGTATTATGATACAACAATAAGGAACCATAACATTAACACAGAATCCACACTGATCTGTGACACAGAACACAACAATGAAGGGCTATTAAGAAAGGATTATAAAATGGATCTACTTCACCAGTTCTCTGAGGAGATAAGCTGATGATGCTACTGGAGCATCAGCAGCTTTAAGCTAGTGAAATGTAGAGATGTTGATGCTGTGTAAAGCCTAGTTTATCTTATTTTGCATTTAAAGAATTAAATATGGTATATTAAAACAATTTCAATATTTTTATTGATTTAAAAAGTTGGTGGTGTACGTGAATTTTGATAATAGATTTTATCTTGTTATTGTTCAATAAAAAGTAAATATGGGTTAACTAAGTTTCTCCCTCTTTAGACAGGATGTTGATTAATTATTATTCAAGAGTTTGTAGATGCATGGGTGGGATAGGATCGGACAGGACAGCTCAGCATCAATGGGTGACGTCACTGTGTTGCCATGGCAACCAGCGTAACAACGAGATCAGCTGCTATCTACTCTGTAGTGCTAATTAGTTCCAACACCCACCGGTTCTTGGTACAATATAATGATTTATTACAGACTAGCTAGCCATCAGTCAATTGTAATCACTATACTGAAAATCCACAACAACCATTGTTTAGAACTTTCTAATATAGAAATTACAAGAAGAAACCAATATAAGCTCCATCTTCAAAATTAAATATCAGTCAATTGGTTGCACATTTTATTGGACTACCTATCCATGAATGTTTAATAAGATATCCAGTAACAGATATTTAAACTTTCTATGAAACTCAACTGATACAATGGAGTAAATCTACTTTTATAAAACAGAGTGTTGCAGTAGTTGAAAAATACAGGTGAGTCTTACACATCTAATATAACGTGTATTACATGATATAAATAGTGAACATTATCATGTGACACATCAATTCGGTGATAAATATTATTCAAATTTGACCAACAAACCTAATCACCATAAATGACAATTAACTTCTCATTTTTGTATTATGATACAACAATAAGGAACCATAACATTAACACAGAATCCACACTGATCTGTGACACAGAACACAACAATGAAGGGCTATTAAGAAAGGATTATAAAATGGATCTACTTCACCAGTTCTCTGAGGAGATAAGCTGATGATGCTACTGGAGCATCAGCAGCTTTAAGCTAGTGAAATGTAGAGATGTTGATGCTGTGTAAAGCCTAGTTTATCTTATTTTGCATTTAAAGAATTAAATATGGTATATTAAAACAATTTCAATATTTTTATTGATTTAAAAAGTTGGTGGTGTACGTGAATTTTGATAATAGATTTTATCTTGTTATTGTTCAATAAAAAGTAAATATGGGTTAACTAAGTTTCTCCCTCTTTAGACAGGATGTTGATTAATTATTATTCAAGAGTTTGTAGATGCATGGGTGGGATAGGATCGGACAGGACAGCTCAGCATCAATGGGTGACGTCACTGTGTTGCCATGGCAACCAGCGTAACAACGAGATCAGCTGCTATCTACTCTGTAGTGCTAATTAGTTCCAACACCCACCGGTTCTTGGTACAATATAATGATTTATTACAGACTAGCTAGCCATCAGTCAATTGTAATCACTATACTGAAAATCCACAACAACCATTGTTTAGAACTTTCTAATATAGAAATTACAAGAAGAAACCAATATAAGCTCCATCTTCAAAATTAAATATCAGTCAATTGGTTGCACATTTTATTGGACTACCTATCCATGAATGTTTAATAAGATATCCAGTAACAGATATTTAAAATGTTAAAAGTAATTGGCAATATTCACAAGGACACTGGATAGATTGGCTTCTTTAATTCCCAATTCAATAATGTTATAATTTGCATTACATTTTTAATACAACTCCCTTTAATCAATATTTTACGATGCTTAGATTTGTATATACTAAAATGTATTATGTTTCATGCATTGATATAAATAAAATAATTACCATAAAACATTTTCAATATAGATTATTGATATACAGCCTTGTTATTTAACTTATTAGGTAAAAGTTTTGATTAATATTGACTAATGTTCATATTTTTAGGAAAGGCCCTTTTCAGCCTTTTCTGCCAGTCTTCATGTGTCATTTACCTAAGCAAGGATCTGACGATACAGAATGGGACAATAGTTTATAAGAGATTATTTTTTATGTTTTAATAAAAAGAAACCTAACTACTGCAAAGGTAAGGATATTATGACGATAGATCAAAAATTTAAATCAGCTGATTAGAACAGTTAAAATTAAAACAGCTGATTGTTGTGGCTCACAAACAGTGAGAGTGGATATTGTTTAGTACTTGATTTTTTAAAAGCACGTTTTCTCCCTCATTTATCAACCAATATTGTCTTAAACTTGGTACGGTTGGATCTGTAATTTAATTGTCTCACCAAAATCGAATAATGTGACTTCTTTATCATATGTAATTTTTAAGATATTTATGTTTGAAAAGATTTCAGGAAGCCGCCATTTTAAAAATAAAGCTTTGAAAAATCAAATTTTTTTTCTAATTAGGGCTTTAGATTATATAGATAAATACCAAATTTCAACTTATAACACAAGTCATTCTCAAATTAAAAATTGTTAAGAAAAAAGAACAAAATGGCGGCTATTTAGGTAATTATTGAGTTTTTGTGTTATAATATGGTATTTTGGTCCAGGAATAAAACAAAAAAATATTTATAAAAGAATTGTCGAACACCCTGTAGGCTATATACAGTATGAGTTAAAAGTATGGATACATTTGTATGGTTTAGTTTTGATGGATGAAAATGGAGGCACTAGTTTCCACTGTTCTTTCACCTTTCAAATGAGGTATCACTTAATGAGTCCTTAAAAATTTTGAGCTCCTCCCCCCCCCAAATCCCATTTTGGGGAAACAGGCAAAGTTGTAACAGTGACTAAAAAGTTCCCTTCTATTACCTAGAAACATGTTCTATTTCCTATCCCTCCATCTTTATCCATAAAAAACGAAACAGAGTGTATCCATATTTTTAACTCACACTGTATAATATATACGTTATTAATTTAATCTCTTTATTTGAACATTTTGAATTCAAGCTTTAGTACACAACAACATGGTCTAATAAATACAAAAATACTTTGCCTTATTTTTAAATTACTAAGAAGTATATAACATTTCAAATAATTTCTTTTGATGCGCAACATTATACAAAAACAAATTTTTTATCCTGACTGGACTGAACTTATGTATGATCCTCATTTATGGAACAACTTTTTTTCTTGTCTCTTATTCTTATTTATTACAACAAAAAGTTAATAAACCACTGAAAACGCAAATACACATAAGTACTAAATTACAAGTTTTTAATATCATAAACTTAAATTGGATTTAATAATTTTCCTAACAACATTAAATCAAAGGTTCTTCCAATCAACGTAATAAAAACAAATATAGGATTATTCCATTATATCTGATATTGATATTGATATAATAAGAGAGTTAATGAAAGTAAGTTGTTAAATATTGAACTAGGATTGTCTGATCATAGGGCTTTGTTGATGTCTATTGAATACAGAAATGACTTGTCAGCACAACACTTTTCGACAAGAAAAAGAATTTTTTCAACTCAGAATATGGCTTGTATGGTAGGCTCTGTTAGTAAGAGTTCATGGAAATTTTGTGAGTTTAGCACAGCACAAGAGAATTTTAATAGGTTTCTAGATAGTTTTAAAACATGTTTTGAAGTTTCTTTTCCTTATACATCTGTCAAATTTAAATGTGGTTCCCAAAGTGCATTTAAAAATAAGAAATGGGTTACGAATGGGATAATTGTGTCAAGTAAGAAAAAAAGGGCTCTTCACAAAATGGCAAAATATAGCAATGATGTAAATTTTAAGAAATATGTAAAAGATTATAAACATATTTTTAAAAAAGTTTGTGCTGCTGCTAAAAGAATGTATAATTGTAAATATATCAAAGATTCTGAAAATAAAAGCAAAGCTGTGTGGAATGTGATAAAAACTGAATTAGGTATGAATACAATTAAAAAATCTGACTGCATGAATCTCAAGGTACAAGATGAAATGTATACAGATGCTAAGCATATTGCACATTATTTCAATACAATGTTTGTAAATATAACTAAGAATATTGGTGCCAAACCACAGATCAATTCAGCTGTTCAGCTACTAAGTAACGTTTCTTGTAATAAACAAGCCTCATTTGTATTTAAGTGTGTTTGTGCTCAAGAGGTTTATAGTGTCATAATGAGTCTGAGAGACACGAAGTCTGTAGCATGGGATGAGATCCCAGTGGAAGTGCTCAAAGCTACTGCAATGTACATCTCACATCCTCTGGCTTTGATTATTAACCAATCATTCATGTCTGGTGAATTTCCCATCCAACTGAAATATGCAGATGTAAAACCAGTTTTTAAAAAAGGTGAAAAACAGGATCCAAACAATTACAGACCAGTCTCCATCCTATCCAGTATCTCCAAAGTCTTTGAAAAAATAGCACACAAACAGTTATGTAACTACCTAGAGAGTAATAGTTTTCTGTGTAAAAGTCAGTATGGTTTTCGCTCTGGCCATAGTACAGTTGAGGCTGCCTCTAATATGGTTGAGCAGATCCTGGGGGCTTTGGATGGGTCACAGAGTACTGCTGGTGTATTCTGTGACCTCTCCAGGGCCTTTGACTGTGTAAATCATTCCTTACTTGTTAGTAAACTAAAATTTTATGGGATTTTGGGCAACTCTTTAGCATGGTTTCAATCTTTTCTTCATGGTAGAAAGCAAAGAACGCTAATCAACAATAATGGCATTAAAAGTATATCATCATGGGTGAATATATGTGCTGGTGTACCACAGGGGTCCATTCTGGGCCCTTTGTTGTTCATTATCTTTATAAATGACATGCCACATAATATTAGAAATGACCTGATTTTGTATGCTGATGACACAACATCTCTGGTAAAATGTAACAGGGAGCAAGATTTAAAATTAGAAATAATTACTTCCCTAATAGACTTAGAAAAATGGTTTACTTGTAATGGGCTCGCATTAAACAGTGATAAGACACAAATTGTAAAATTTCAGACTGTACAAAATAAGGCTATGTCCAATTTTAATATAGATTTTAAGAACTCGGTGATTGTTACAGTAAATACCACTAAGTTTTTGGGGCTAGTTATTGATAAGAATCTTTCTTGGAGACCACACATAGAACTGCTAAATAAAAAACTGAGCTCAGCTTGCTACCAAATGTACACATTGAGAGAGCTGGTTGATATTAAGACTAGGCTCATAGTTTATTATGCATGCTTTTTTTCATTGGCACAATATGGGATCCAAGTGTGGGGATGTAGTTCAGGTATTTTCTCTGTTTTTAAAGCTCAAAAGAGATATATTAGAACCATGCTATTATTGAATCAGAGAGATTCATGTAAAGATATTTTTAGAGATATGAAAATATTGACCATTCCATCATTGTATATCTATAGCTGTTTAATATTTATTCATAATCGCCTAAATTCAGAAACTATAATTCATCATGAACATCAGTATGGCACCCGTTTTAAAGACAATCTGCAATTTCCTCTTCACAAATTAACATTATTTGAAAGCTCTCCAAATTATATGGGAATTAAATTTTACAACAAATTACCTCTACATGTAAAGCAGCTAACACTGTTCAGTTTTAAAAAATCAGTGAAAAGCTTACTAATTAATAAGGCCTATTATAATATTTCTGAATTCTTGCAGGACAATCTGCAGCTTGTGTAGTTTTAGTGAATTTGACAAAAACATTGTTAATGTATGAAATGTTGTACAAACTGTTTTTTACCATATAGTATGTATTATTGACAAGCAACCTGTTCACACAACATGTATAGTTGTATAACTGTGAATGTTATGTTGCAATAAATTTCTTGATTCTTGATTCTTGATTGAGGCATTCAATTATAGCTTGTTGTGGTTTAAAACAAAGATAAAGGGAAGTGGTCAAGATTAATCAGGACATTTCATCACTATTCCATAAGATTAGTCACTGAAATCACATGGTTATAGTATGAGGAAAAAATATGATGATCTAAAAAATCTTATTTTGGTTTTCAGTGCATGCATATCTCTATAATCACATGAATTGAAGAGGTTTTTGCATGCCTAAACTTGTCTCTACGCATGTGTGTATATCAGCTATAACCAAAACAAAAAAGGGCTTTACCCAAATTCAAAGCTTTAGTGAAAAATATTACAGCCTGCTCCAACAGTTTAGAATTTTAATAACATTGTCCCTGTATTTTGCCCATTATATATATTTATTAACATGACAAAAACTCCAACATTCTAATATAAATGCCCATTCATCAGTTATAAATGACTGAATTTTCATTTTGAATCGAATACATTCACGTGAGACCTTCATATTCAATTTATCACGGTCTGGGCTATGTTTCAAATTCCAAGATTCTATGTACTAAAAATAGTTAGTTTTAAATTTATATTAAAATAATACATTTAATCATAAGGACAAGTTATTCGACAGTTTATGGAGAATAACCCCTTTATTCATTTGTTATTACAATATGATAACATGAATAGTCAAGGCTTGATACTAAAAAACACAGTAGTCATAAATTACATTTATAACTATATATACATGCAATAAGTACTATTTACACAGAGAAATGAAATATAAATAATTCCATTAGTTCTTATGTACATAATTCAACTATTCTAACAGATAAATGTTATAGATCCAGTTGTTATAAATTATAAAACTCTCTGCTCTTAGAACTCTTTTTTGATCACTTAGAATGTATGTTAGGTTTTTATTAGATGTCCCTCCGTAAACACATATGCCATATGAGACACAGGATTGGACATGGGACTTTCACTTTTTTCTAACTCCTAAATTACAGAAGTGAAAAACCCTTTCAAGAGCATAAATTCCAGAATTGATTTTACTTAAGATATAATCAACATGCAGATCCCAACTTCAATGTCTGTTGATAATTAGACCTAAAAATGTATTCTGGACTTGGGCAATTTCTTCATTGTCAATACAAATATTCAGTTCCTTATTATTTGCACATCTTTGTCTAGTGCAAAATGAGATGTAATTAGTTTCTTGTACACTTGTTATATTGCTACAATCAGTGGTCCAGGTAGTCTGGTTCACCATGTATTCTGTTGGTTTACTAATTTGTTTATTCTGTTTTTTTTTCTTGTGGGCCAACATGGTAACCCACAAGATCAACTAATGTTTACTTTTTGACCAACAGAAATTAGGACTCCCATTAGATCACTGCTTTCACTTTTCAATAGCGATGTAGAGGCCAACTTGCCTCACACTTATTGTGGGTACAGACAGACAGAAATCTGATTTCATTCATCAGCAACTGCGGCAGGAGAGGCTTCACCAAACAATCAGTCAAAGAAACTTGTACAAGTTCTTGTAGTCCATACACCTTGTCATATTAGTTTGTGGGGCTTTTTAATCACACCTAGGGTAATTCTGAACAATTACTGAATCAACTTCAGGCTTTTCACTACTGAAAGCACAAAATGAACATTATAATCTTATTTCTGATGACTTTGTATAGCAGAAAAAAATAAATAAATAACAAAACAAAACTATTAATACATAAAATATTCTGAAATATTGAGATGGAGCTTGTTTTGGATTTTCTTAATTCAATGACTACACTGAAAACACACCAATTTACTTTTTATTTTAAATTTACATACGTATTTACTTTTGTGATGTGTCTGAAGAAGATAGCCTTGGTATCAAAAGGCCTCGCAATATAAAAAACTTTTCAGTATTAGTTGGTGTGTTTTCAATGTAGTGATTGAATAGAATATTTTGTCTTCTATTCCAACTATCTGAAAAGACAATTCTATGTTTCATTTGAAAGAAATTTAATGTGTGTTTCTGATAAAAGTAAAGACAAAAGAAGACTACTAAAGTAAGGATAATAAATTGGTATGCAGGCAGTGGTAAGATGTTGATTGTCCACATGCCGCACCACTTTGTATCTTGTCAAACATGAAAAGGGATTGAGAGCTCATGTGATTTCAGTTTGACTTTAGATACTATCTTAAAGAATGTTCTTAGTTTTCTGCCTCAAGTGTGGCATACCGCCAGAGGCACCACGAAATACCGTGCTTATGGACTTGTAATCGGTACTTTCTCATGCTCAGATCACTTTGGGTACATCTGGAGAGACTGGGGGTCTCCTTTATTTTCAGAGTACGATTATATTATCACCCTTTAAATATCTTTTCATTGTTATTCTCAAAACAAAGAATATTAACTACTTATTTAATAGCAGTGTGCACTGTTACAGCTGTATTGGTGGTGAAAGGAAATATCCCTCATTAGTTATATAGATAAATATTCTAAAGGATTTTTAAGGCCATTTTTTACGTTTATAATGGAGAAGCGGGACCTCAAATAGCAGATATAATTCCTGAAGATGGTTTAATATAAAATATTCTATTTCTTTTCTTTCCAGAAGTTAATATATAGTTGCCTATTGTTCAGATAGCAGTCTAAGTAACACATCTCAGTATGAAAAGAATTCCAAAGACTTCCAAAGTAAGTAAGTATTTCTGCAAGTATTTAAAGATGATACGGTGTACACAATTTTACCACCTATAGTTTTTAATACTTTTTACATTTTTTGGAGCATCATAAAATGTCGTACAATAAAAGTTATTAATTTATTTTTCTGCTTTGTTATGAGTAAAATTGAATATAAGCTAATATTTTACATTTGGACTGAACGGAATAAGCTTCACAAAAGAACATGAATAGTTAGCCTGAAAGTCTATGCCACTTCAGGGAGTTTATGTAAGCCACTTTGAGGGAATTCATCAGTAGAATGTATACGCTAAAAACAAGAATTTAATTATTTTATTTAAACATGAGAACCAGCAGGTGGTATACCGCTCGCACTCTTTTATATGAAAAGGATTGATTAAATTATCTACTAACCGTTTTTCTAATACATATCTTTCCATAATTTAACCAATATAGTCTATATTTTTAACTTAATATTTGCAGAATATATATTATTGTCTATGTCATTCTTGGCCATAATTTCTCATATAATATTTAACTTGTGTACACTCACAAATTGATCAAACATTCAGTTCATTTTTGTTTCTAAGTCAAGTTTAAGGCACCGTTACCTTTGAAGTCACATACTTCGCTAGTTTATTTTATAATGTTGTGTCACTTTATTTAATGTTAGTGTAAGTAGGAGTGATTTATTAGGGAAAACATTGCATACAGTTTTTCCAATAAATATCTTTTCATAATTTAAATGATTCAGTCTATATTTTGTACTTAATATTTACAGAATATATACAGGGTGAGGCAGAAAGGATGAACGGTTTTCAAAAAAGCAATATGTCGTTACCTGTGCATAAAAAAACATTTATTTTCAGTATAGTATTCACATGATCTTACCATTTTAGAAAATTAATGTTTGAAAACAACATCTGACAGGTTACGGCCGTTTTCAGCGATGCACTTTATAAGCCTCTCTCGGAAGTTGGCTTCTACTCTTTTTAACATTGCCCTGCCAATTTGTTCGACTTCCACACGAATTGCTTCCTTTAGTTCTTGAAGTGTACGTAGTTTATGCTGGTAAACACGTGACTTGAGGAAACCCCACAAGAAGTAGTCGCACATAGACAGGTCTGGGGAACGAGGAGGCCAATCAATGTCACCAAACCGAGAAATGATGCCCGAATTGCTTCCATTGAATTTCTTGCTGTGTGAGCTGTCGCCCCGTCCTGCTGAAACCATACTTGCCGGATAGGAATACGTTTTCTTCTTAGTTCAAGTAGGAATAATTCAGTGAACATCTGTCTATAACGTTCCGAGGTTACAGTTACAGTGGTCCCGTTGTCGTCTTCAAAAAAAGTATGGACCAATAACAACTGTACTGCTCACAGCACACCAAACTGTCACCTTGGGACTGTGTTATGGTCTCTCATGCATTAAATTTGGATTTTCATCTGACCAATAACGACAGTTCTGATGATTAACGGTACCATTCAAATGAAAATGTGCTTCATCTGTCGTAAACAAAATGATGTTTTCATTTTGGTCAAGTATGGCCTTCATTTCTCGAGAAAAATTTAGCCGCTTTACATAATCGCCAGGATTCAATTGTTGAACCATGGCAATTTTGTAGGGATGAAATCCTAGATCGTTATGTAAAATACGCCTTACTGACCGATTACTGATGTTCAGTTCAGAAGAATGTCTCCTAGCAGATCGACCAGGACTACGGAGTATGGCTTGCCGAACTCTTTCCACATTTTCAGGAGTGCGTAAAGTGCGATGAGCCCCTGGCGGTCGTTTATTCATCACTGTTTCTACTGAACGAAATTATTGAACCCAACGTAAAATGGTGTTACGAGTGGGTACACTGTTATTTCTCGCAAGATTGAAATGACGACGAAAGTCGCGCTGAACTGCAACAATACTCTCATTATTACGAACAAAATTGTCGTAAGTAAACACACGGTGTTGCACACTCCACGACTCCATGATGACGACTAAACAATGACTAGACAAAATGGTATGTTCTAACAAACACATGGCCACTTTAGTCGCCCCACTCCCACTACCCAGATCAGAATACTATCTGTTCTAAAAACATCCATCCTTTCTGCCTCACCCTGTATAATTGTCTATGTCATTCTTTGCAGTAATTTATCATATAATAAAACTTGTGTTGACTCACAAATTTATCAAACATTCAGTTCATTTTTGTTTCTTAGTTAAGTCAAGTTTAAAGCACCATTACCTTTGAAGTCCCATACTTTGCTGTTTCTTACTTTGCTAGTTTATAATGTTATGTCACTTTATATAAAAAGGTTTGAGGTAGAAAGCTGAGGAACCTTCTTCCATAAACCGTGAAAACCCTGAAGGGAGCAGTATTGCAAAGATGCCTTCACAACTTCCAGGTGGACCACCCAATATATACCATCGAAGAATTCACAGAAATAAATTATAAGGAAGATTTGAAGCTCTGACATGACTCTTGACATCTCTTATTTATTACTGACATTACTCTATAATTTGTTAACATTGTGACACTATTACTGTTCTTGAAGTATATAATAAAGAAATATGACTATGACTATATAATGTTAGTGTAAGTAGGAGTGATTTATTATGGAAAACAATACATATCTCAGCAGCGAATCAGATGAACTAATGTACATCTTTCTTTATTTTATAACTTATTTTGATAACAGTTTACTCAATTTTTGTGACTTTTTAAAATTGTAAATAGATAATAACGTAATTTAAGTTACTTACTAATAATAGGCCTCCCACAGTTGAATTACTTTTTTGTTTTCCAATATAATGTGATAAAACAAATACTTAGGAAAATCGATCGACATATAGATACACTTTTATAGATACATATATATATATATATATATATATAAAGTTTGTATGATATTGTTGTTTTTGTAGTACAACGGAACAGTGTTACGTGTTTGAGCAGTGTTTAAATGATCAATTTCATTAATGTGTGGTCCTAAACGATGATTGGTACATTATACATACGCAACATTTTACTGCTATTTAATTCTCAGTAGCCTAGTGCCAATATAGTAAGCTAAAATTCTACCACCCTTTATGTATGCCTTTTTAATGGTGCATAAACATTTGCACTTATACCTCAATAAAATTCAGTTAAATGAAAGAACCGTAACCCAGAGATCCTAGACATTATGCAGTTTAGATGTCCGAGCAGCAAGAAGTTGATGTCGATTTTTTAAATAAAATTTGTATTTTCTTCTTTTCTTTCTTCTGAAGCACATTTAATTTGTCTGGATCGTGAGTATGTCAAAAGAATACCGCATAAGGAAAAACTGAAATCCTCATGGCATACACGCAATACCTTTCCAAGCCCAAAAACTGGTATTGTGGTTTGTGGTGCATACAAATTTTAATGCAGTGCAGATGACATAACTGTCAATGGTAAGTGCATGAAAACCGAGTGCTTTTGCATGATTTCATTTTACAATAATGCCAATTGGCTAACAAGATAATGTGATTTAACACTTCTGGATTTTTGTCCTTTTGGGAGTTTTTAAAAAGTTGTATCTACGCTAACAAACTTACAACGTTGGAGTAACTGAAACAAATATTCACCTAGCCCAGATAACCCCTAAAACTTGTCAAAAAGTTGGTCACGAGCTGACCATTTGCCTAATATAATTTTTCATTGTTAATGAAACATGCCAAATACTAGGTTAATAAAAGAAAATGTAAGTAAATACAAACAACTATTGTGTGTTGTTTCTTGCATAAAAAGTAGGAAACTTAAGTTGGATTACCCTTATATATAAGCTAAAAACCATATGATCAAAAGAATATTGAACTTTATTTAAATACAAATTAATTGCTAAGCACTGATCTCAAGAACAGCAGGAACAATTTGACAAATCCGTTTATATAAAGAGAAATAATATAGAAAAAATTACCTGGAATAATTTGAAATTTGGAAAAATAATGATAGTATTTATTTTTTATAATCAAGTTAACTGACACTAAACAACTGCTGACACTTTCAGCTGAAGTTCATCAAAGAGGTCTGAAACTTTAGTTAAAGATTGAAATTTGTAAAAATTTGGAATTTTGTAAGTGGAAGAACACCGCCATTCTTCCCAGACTACAGTTGTAAAAACAACTTTTATCATTTAACCCTATTATAAATGATTATTTTAAAATATTGCAAGAACTTAAAAAGTATTTTCCCTTAAACCGTGAGTAGATACAGTACAGTATCTATACTTATGTACAGTAGCACACTTTCTTCATTGTGACAATGCAAACTGACTATGGCACTAGAATCTTAGACCGAAAGTAGTTCAAAAAAGATGGAAGACGCCTTTTGACCTAAGTAGGTTTCCTATATATATATTAGCAAGAATAAGAATATATTCTTAATTGGGGGCAATGAGGCAAGCTCAAAAGTGAAACCGTGAATACATTTGAACGGAAGTGAATTTCAACAGCCAGAAGTAGACGCTTTTTTGCCGAAGTACACTTCTCAGTTCTACGTATGTGTATGTATAGTATATATGTATCTTCTCAGTATTAGCTATATAATTGGAAACAGAAATGCTCTTAAATGTGCAAAACCTGAAGAGTCAGTCGCAATATTCCTTAACCTCCGATCCTCCTGACCATGAACACTAAAATAATATGAACCTGATGTATGCCTACTTACATTTTAAAAATACCATAGGGTATCCATCATTTTGTATCATAAGTGCTTTTGCAAAGTAATTCGATAAAAATTGAATGTGAAGCTTGAATGTGAAGGGGATAACACCAAGTAAAAATAAAATGGAGAACTATTTCTATATTTACTTAAATAATAGTATTATTAATTACTTTGCTTGTAACTGTAAAAATGGCAAACCCTAAAATTTAATGGTCCTAAGAGGGTTAAACAACAGAAAAGACTACTAGTAACATATGGGTGAATAAATTAGACTAAGGTGTTGCCTAATGAGTAGGTCAACAAAATATTACTGATATTTAGGTATACATACCACATTAGGCCTGACGTTGGGCATCAGTAAGCCATATCTGTCAACTTTAAATCCATAAAGGGAAGTCACCGAAAACAAAAAGACGAGCGACACAGACAACATATGGTTAAAACAGTCAGCCATTCTTCGCACTCAACCAACCTGCCACTACGGCTATCGGCAGCCGACTGTTGAGTGTAGACTGTCACTGCCTGACTAGTACAGAAACAAATTATCTGGAACTGTGAACTGGATGCCAGGAAATGCGCATAGGAGATTGTTACTTTGGTTCCTCGTTCATCAGTTCTATTTCGGAACTGGTACATTACTGAACTAAACTGGTAGACTTTCTTCTGTTCAATAATACTGACTATGACGTTGTGCTTTTGCGCTTATCTAACAATGAATGTCAATGTTCTCTAATTTTATTAAGAACGTTGTGCATTTACAACAAACAAATCAGCTCAAGAACTACCTGTATTTAATTTATTACAATATCATAAAAATAAATTAATAAAAGACAATAAAAATGCCCTGTATTTTTTCTTTACTGTATGTATATTTTCCTACCACATGTAGTTTTTTCTATAGTATGTCCAGGAGGTATTCAGTAAAGATATATAACCAAATTGGTCGTAGGATAAGTTTTGATATTTTTCATTACTAGATGTGCATCAATGATGTGTGGATATAGTAAAATGAGCCTCTTATCAGTTTTAAGTACACTGTTGTGTCTATAAAATCTAAATTAAGTTTATTGATGGAAATCCATTTCAAAATTCCATATTGGTTGAACAAAAGTTTGTGATTGGGGTTTACTAGCTGAAAAATCAAAATCAGCAATGTAGATACTACAGATGACGAATATGTAAATATGCCGTGTGATGGTTGCAAGAATAGTAGAAATTTCTACACAAAGAAAGAGTAACAATATCGAAGTATTATAAGTACTCCAATTTCAAGGAGTTAATGCTTCTAACTAATATTGTTTGGCCAATCGAATGTAAATTGTCTACGCTTACATCATCTTACTGGAAAAAATAAATATCATAAAATTAGGTAACGAAGAATAATCCTTTTTAAACCTTGGAAATGTTTTTTGGAAATGTATAATCATTTTACTGTACACTATAACAAATTCAAAAGTTAAGTTAGAAACAGGAATAGTTTTACAGTTTTTTACATTCCATCAGTTAAAACATAAGCGTACCTATGTCAAATGACATAAACACTAACTCACCGATGTTTTATAAAAGATAATTAATTACGCTTATTGTTTCACTGACATGGCCAATTTTTGTTTACTGCACTCGGCTTAATACTAAACTGTTTCTCTGTATAAATGAGTTTTAGTAATTCTGATATTTTATGTTAATATAACAACCGATTGAGCATATTACATTAACCTGGATGTAGCTTGTCACTTCTATGTAAAGTGAGAATCGTCATTGCTCTGCAGCTATAGTGCAACGATAAGAAAATATATATTGTATATTTAAAACTCCTTATTAAATCCGTCACTTGTGTTCAGCAAAAGAAGACATATGATGTTTTGAGTAAACATAGTTTAAAGTTCCGTATATTTAGAACATTTGTTATGTATTTTTTTATTTACGATATTTTTCTACCTATATCACTTATTTTGAATATGCAATTTCAAGTACTTCCGCTAATTTAACATTAAATAAGATTTTTTAATACCTGGCAGACTTATACCCTTCTGCTTTAACTTTGTCAATTACGCGCCTTTGCTGCAAAGCAATCATCATACTGTGTTGATTATTAGAGGGCAACCAAAAGTAGATACCTTTTTCACGTTATTGTATTAAAACTTGAAAACGTGTGAGGAAGTAATCGTTATAATATTTACACAATTAAACCATGGCAGTCCATCCTATTACATTTTAATCAGTGCCGTAAACCTTTTCCATGTCCTTTGTTTGGCGTTTGTTTTGGACAATGGAAGGATTGTGAAGGAAACAGGATTTTTCGGACATTTCCCATAGTTCAGTGATACAAAAAATCAGTAACACTACGTTTCGAGATCTGCAATCTGATCTCTTCTTCTGGTAATAACTCTCCTAACACATGATTGTAAACTAGGTTAAAATAAACTAATCATACCAGAGCGTTGTGACACGCGTGTCAGGAATCACAACCACCGTGTTGTGTGTCAACTTCACTAACTCTAAAACATGAACTTAATAAAAAACTAAACACCACACTAATTATTAAAACTGAACTACATAATACAGGTCACAATATAGATCTGTCGCTGGTCAGTCGTATGTAGTTGGTCGGCGAATGCAGACCTAGTCTGTAGTTCAGTTTTAATAAATTAGTGTTGTGGTTAGTTTTAATCTGATTCCAGATTTTCCTCATCACCGATTTTAGACGGAGATTTATCTGTTTGCTACCTTTTTCAGTTTGTTTGTCTGTTGACTTTTTACTGTTTCCTTTTTCAGGAATTTCCCAATTTTTCCTTGATTCACGGTCTTAAGTTTATGGGCCATGGTGCATGGGGGGCAAAACCTCCAGTACAGTTTGTAGATCGTTGACTTACTTGTTATTTAGGGAGCACTTCATGATCGTTTCACTGTAAATATTATTGGACAACTTTGGGTTTGAATAGCTTTCAAATTCAAAATCCTCATTTAGTCAAGTATTGTAAAAGATTGCTAGTGATTTTTTCCTTGACCCGTAGCCACTGAAATTGGCTTATGCAGTCTATTCCATTTTTAGATTTTTATTCATAGTTTCGGATTACAAGAAATCTTGTTCGGTCATCCTAATCACTAGGATCCTTTTGATTGTGGAGGTCACAATAGGTCTACATTCGTCGATCAACCACCTACGACTATAGGTATTCTGTAGTTTAGTTTTAATAATTAGTGCTGTGCTTATTTTTTTTTTATTAAGTGCATGTTTTAGAGGTAGCAAAGTTGACACACAACATGGTGGTTGTGATTCCTGACTTACGCGCGTCACATCGCTCTGGTATGATTGTTTATTTTAATCTAGTTTGCAATTATGTGTTAGGTTAGTTACTTACCCGAAGAAGAGATCAGATTGCAGATCTCGAAACGTAGTGTTACTGATTTTTTTGTATCACTGAACGATGGCAGATGTCCGACAAATCTTGTTTCCTTCACAATGCAGAGGAATTGCGAACGAAGCCACAGGTAAGTACTAGTATGAAATAACATACATTGTTTTATAGTTTCGCGTCCGTGTATTCGTACATTTAACAAGTTCGTGTATTTATGGCATTTTACATCGTATATCCAAACCCAGAATACGTGACAGGATCAGTAAGGAGGGGTCTGCCATAAGGCACCGCAATCAATCAATTTCACAAACTGATTGTTCAAGTGATGTACCGTTAATGGTGAGTTTAAGTAAGCTCCAATACCGCCTACGATAAAACAGTTTTATAAATACAAAAACACTTTTCAACAGACTGATTTATGACACCCTTTATACACAATCGTTACTACTTCAAATCGACAAAAAATTAACGATTCAAGTGTTTACAGTGTTACCAATGAGGTATAAGTTGACCACGCTCAACGTCATTTTCTCCAGGATCACTTCAATCTCAGTAATGAATCTATGCATTGACGTCAGGTAAAGAGTCGAATCTTTAACCAACGAACCGTGCATCCCGTCACGTCAGTCAGCGACCTTCACAAGCCTCTCCACCACCCACTCCAGCAACAATGAATCGATTCTGCCTGTGACGTCATCTCTCCTCTTGCTCTCCGCGTGATCAATTTACAATAATATGGTGCACAGATTGTTGAAAACAATTATCTGGCGATTTCATCTAACAAAAATATATTATAAGAGACAAAGCCTTTATATTATATTATATGTTTAAAACCTATCATCCTTTGTCCCTGTATTAGTCATCAGAGACCTGGCTTAAATAATTCCTGGGTGCACCGGCAAAAATTAATTAATTTACAATAAAATCTTCAACTATGAGTAGAGTACACTCATCTTCCCATAATACAACATGTAAAAAATAAATCTACACAACTACAGTACATTACATACTGTGTCTGTTGTTGATTAGTATATTATTAGCATAAAGAACTTTATCCTTCATTATAAAAAATTAACACAGGTACTTAAATTATGATTGCACGAATTTGACTCATTAATATAGTTTCCCAAGGTTCGCAATTTACCTTGTATTGAAAATTCCATTCTTTCGTTTCATTTTATTTTAATAACTAGCAGTTACCCACATCTTTGCACACTATTTTCAAAATTGAAGGACGTAACCTTTGAATGAAAGCTTTTATGATATAATATGAGGAGCAGTATGAAAATATCCAAACAGAAGTAGGGATATATCAGGAAATTACTTATTATTTCAGTGACTATGATTAAGAAATTTAAAATTAAATAAAATGTTCACTGGTTTATACTTTTAGGATTGGTGCTTGTAGAAGCTTATATTTCTGGTTTGAATCTATTACATTTCTGACGCCACAGTTGAGTTGACGCTGCTTTAGTAACCCCTGGAATAAACACTCCCATGTGCTCTGATGTCATACCTAAGGGGGTGCTTATTCAGTATATGGACATTGCCAAGGCGCTTAATTAGCACCCCTCAGTTTCAATATTTCCCAATTATTTCATACATTTAAGACTAATGCATTACTGTTGCAATAGAGTAACCAGTGTTTAACACAAATATTACAATGGATAATTGGTTTTTGAATATTTTCCATCATTAATATTATAAAAATAAAACACTGCGTTACAAGGATTGGAGTCCTAAGTAATAAACTTTAAACAAAGAACCAATATTTCGTCAATGATATACTAAGACGAAAAGGTTAATTCTTACGAACTTTAATCAACTTTGTATTCTATTTCTGGAATTAGATGTATTATAATTACATATGAGTATATATATATATTTAAAAAAATAATTTAATAAATTATATTTTTTGATTTATCACTTACCAGGACCATTATATCTCTGTATTTCGCATTTTGATTTCAGTTTTTTAATCATGATTAATTTATTTTTTGTAGAATTAAAAATAATAATTCTTATCTGTAAAGATAGTATGACTAATAAAAGGAATTAATTGGCACAATAGTTTAGCTGCAAATACGTTTCCAATTTAGGTCAGGAAGCATAACAAATCAAAAATGTAAAATTCGGTGGAGATGAAATTAATCCTTCTGCTAGCTACAAACAACTTTAAAATTGTATAATTATTTACATTTTAAGGGGAACATGCAGGACATAATTAATTTTTGACAAGCAAAGTCCAGCCAGTTTGCTGTCCTGTTGCCTAAAATGTCCAATATATTTTCTAAAAACATTTCCGAGCATATAAATACATTCTATATTATTGTTGACATTCTGTCTTTAACTGCAAAGGCCAATTAACCTTAAATTTGAGTTAATGTGTTATTTTAGTTTAAATATGGTCATGAAAAGTGTTAAAAGACTTTTGCGTTCATAGAGTTGCTGTCATGGAAATAAAAATTAGTGACAATCAATTTGCAATTGTTTCTTTGAAGATTCAAGTCACGAAATGTATAAAACTCCACTACTACTTACTTGTTAATACGTAGATTATGAAGTACTCTTATATTAAAACAGTTCTCACAAAAAGTAATTACGTGCCGTAACAGTCTATTCCTATGTTAGCTGGCAAATTTACTTGGATGAAAAGAGGTCCGTAAATGATTTAACCAGTGGCATTAGAGATTCCATGTCATCATCAGGGCGTTACTTGGGAAATTTATTAAGTATATTGTAGCGGAATAGCATAAATAATATGCTTTGTTACATTTACGCATTGTTGCTACCTGAAAAATGCTGTAATTACATGGTCACGTTTATGTAAAATGCATACAGCTTAATACATGAATACGGCCAGTGTACTGATTTAGCACTCCATTTCATCAATTTAACGTCACAGGGGAGGGGGTTACATGTCTAAGGGTTGCTAAATCAGGCGCACAGAGTTTACCAACCCTAATGCCCTGATCAAGAAAATATATACATATATATAAGTGATCGGAAACCTACTTCAGTCAAATACTTCGGATTTTGTAATTTACTTTTGATCTAAGATATTTCCAGTGCCATAAGTAGAGTTTACCTTGCTGTCAAAGGAATAAAATATATCTACGTACGTGGCTAAAAAACACTCTCCATCTATGTTCTTTTTATCAATGAATGGTCTGAAAGTATTTATTCTGACTGTTGAACTTCAGTTCCGGTTTAATGTATTAACGGTAACACAGTTGAGTTTGCCTTGTTGCCCTAATATTGGTTTTTAAAATCTACTTTGTAAAAAAAATCATACATATGTAAAAGAAGATAGAATATAGTTGGTTCTGCACCACTTTTGGAGCCATTCAAAATTTAAATAAATACTGTTTAAAGTATCTAAAAAGATCTATAACATCATAAACTAAATGTTCATAAGACTTTTTTGGAGCTATAAAAAAATTTAAAGTAAATCCATAAAATCTCTTCTACATTTTTTTTCTTAAAATCAAAGTATCCACAACAGTCTTATAAAAGGTCACAAAATAGCAATAGAATGTAGAGTGAAAATTTAATTAATTTTACTTAAAAAGCTCCAAATTCATGAAAAATATTTCAAAATTTTATGGCAGTTATAGTTAAATTAGAAACAGATCAAGAAAATTATAAATTCAAAAACATTTGTTAAAAGCTCAAAAGTCTTGAACATTATTACTTAATTATATGTAATTTTAAATTAAATGTTTAGAAATCGAGGACAAGTCTTTTTAAAATTCAACAAAATTTGTTTAAAGAGCTCAAATTCTTGAAAAATATTACAAATTTGTATGTAAAATTCTTAATGTTCCAAAATCCACTCACATTAAAAATTATTCTTTGAAAAAAGTTAAAACCTTAAAATATTTATCAAAATTGTATGAAAATTAATTCTTAAATATACAATAACTTTATTAAATAGTCAAATATGTCCTATATAAATATACCCTAGAAAACACGAGATCTGCAAACTTTCTCGCATTTGAGAAACATAAAAACACACTTAAAAAATGTTAATAAACTTCTAGAACATGTTAAAGATATGTTGATATCAACTTTGACTGAAAATGAATAGTTTAAAGGTTTAGATTCAGAATAATATAATGGCTCAAAATTTGTAGGGACCATATCTAAATCTTATTCAAAATATTTTTATAACAAACTCAAAAACAACAACAATCAGTACAATATAATAATTTTTTATGAGGTTTCTTGATAGTTATCAGATTTATTTCTATTTTGGATTGTCACTCCAATCTGTTCTATACAAGGCTATTGGAAAACAAAGAAAAAGAGATGGGCTTATGAAACCAAAGAGTGAAAGAAGATTAATTGTAAATATCAAGATTTATCAGCACATATAACAAAATTGATAATTGGCGCACTCGATAAGGAGGGTCAAGTTTATCACCCACTCAGTTTAATCTGTATCATGGAGTGGACAAAGTTAGAGGCTCAATCATTGCCACACAACGTGCATTCCGTACCAGTTTTAATATTGCACCCTATGGTCGTATTCCTGGCCGTCAGTCTATTGTTTCATGGGTAAACAGCTTCAGAGAAACTGGTGATGTCAAGAAAAGAAATCCTGGACTTCCACAACCAGCAAGATCACCTCAAAACATTGATATGGTAATGCTTTCTGTTATGTGACCCCTCAGCGCTCTGCCCGTAAACACGCAGCTGCTGTAGGATTATCTGCTCGTTCTGTGAGGCCAATCCTTCATAAAGAACTAAAGTTTCATCGTTACAAAGTAGATGTTGTGCAGAAAATTAATCACGTGATTTTGTTGCTTGAGAAAACGCATGTGAAGCGCTTCTTGACATGCCTCAAGGCATATTTTTTTTCTTTAGTGACGAGGTTCACTTCCATCTGTCAGGATGTGTCAACAAACAGAAAATGCGCTATTGGAGCCCTGCTAACCCAAGGCAACTTCATCAGTGACCCCTACATTCATTTGTTATTGTTTGATGTGCTTTATCGAGTTTTTTGAAGATAACGAACAGGCAGTTTCAGTGAATTCTGACTGTTACATACATATGATTCAGGAGTTTTTCTTGCCAACACTCAATGAGATGGATGTGGGAGTTATGTGGTACCTGCAGGACGGTGACATAGCACGAATGTCAATGGCAGTTTTGTGTCAACACTTCCCAGGATGCCTTATCTAAACAAGAGGTGACTTGCATTGGCCTGCACGGTCGCCTGATTTAGCCCCGTGCGATTATTTTTTATGAGACTATCTAAAATCCCCTGGCTCCCCTGAACAATATTCGTCACGCTATTGCCAACATACCGGTCAATATGCTGGAAAAAGTTGAATGAACCCTCAGAGTCCGATTAGAGCAATGGATTGACATCAATGGACACCATCTTGCCGATGTCATCCTTAAAATTAAGTAAAAATTAACTTTAAATTTTGTTTAATATCACTAGTAAATGAGTACACATTCTTCAATACAATATTAATTACGTAATAAAAAGTACGTTTTCGGTAATAACAGATTTATTACTAAAACGTTAAACGATATGGCATCATGACGTGACAAATGCCACAATATTAACGAGTTTTGGACAAAACTTTGACATACTATGTTTCAGAAATTAATCAAGATATTGAAAAAAATTGGTGTGGTTTTTTATGTCTATGGTTTGAACCAACTCACCAAATTTCATTAAATTCTGATAACCTTGGGTATCACCCTTTGGATGATTTGACATGGAATGATCCTTTTGAAAATATTAATAGGATATTCTTGTTAAAACACCTTGTTAAATATATAAGCTTATTCCAGATGGAATTCAAAAGGTGTTTCAACAAGCCCTCCATAAATTTTCACTTAAAACGAAGATTCTTACATAGTTGCAACTGGGAGGATAAAAAAAGAAAGATGAACAATGAAAAAACTATAATATCCAATAACAATAAAATACAGACGACAAGTTGAACATCAGAGAAAGCTACACATGTGGACTAGTACCAGAACGTCTGAGCTGGAATTCTCTCATCTTTTATACCTTCCTGTTTAGCGATTGCCATTTCAAATGTTTCCAGAGCTGGGCTAAAAGTCACTTCATTCACGTCTGCTGATTTTGTGTCCTTTGGTGATTCTGTAACAGTCGATTCTTGTTATTCTATACAATAATGTATCTGTTACAAATATTCAGTTTATGCATAATTTAGTTTCTAAGATGTACAATAAATTATTCTCTGCTTGTTTGATTAGCATAGTAGTAAATTCTATTGACATGTGCTGCACTCTGTTTATATTTGAGAGTGAGATATTGTGATGGCATCTACCCCTTGAGGGACCAATTACAAAATCTGACACTACGTGCAGATGCAGTTTAACTCCTCGTACAGTCGCTTATGGCTTATGTAAATCTCTTAACATTATGTACTCTTGTAGTTTTGTTATGTTCTTTTTAATCTGCAATCTAATCCGTATAGCAGATGGATAACTAACCTAAAACAAAAGTATATATAATCTAGGTTAAAATAAACCAATCATACCAAAAACGTGACGAGGAAAGGAATCACAGATCATCATGCAGATGAGGAATCACAACAAATACATTGTCTCAACTCTATGTACACTATCTCTAAAATATATAATTAATAAAAGTAACAATGATGTTATTACAAACTGACAATTCTCACACTCAGGTGGCACTCACAAGGAGGTGGCACATCAAGAAATCAAGACATCAGGATAGGAGTGGTATATAATTTATGAATTCATTACAGACAAACTTCTTACAACCATATTGTGAGTGCATTGGTTTATTTGAATTTTGTATTCTGATTTATATTTTGTTTTATTTTTAGCTCATTACATAGTACAGTGGAACCTCGATAAGTCGGAATTATCGGGACCGCGGCCGATCCGGGTTAGCCGGAGAATTAGGTAAAAATTAATAAAATACGGTATACTTACAGATAAACTCCATTATAATTGTAAAAACATCAAAACATATGCACATTTAATTATTATTAATCCTTACAGTACATTTATAATTGTTCATTTCCTGGTAAAAAACTCAGTCAGTCAGCTTTGGTTGTGCCAATGTCGTCTGCCGCTTGCGTGCTGTGCGATCCCGCAAGTCTCTTCAACATGAGCAATTCAGCCGGCGATGTTTCTGCCTGCCGATAGTGTACAATACAGTACACTACACACACAACACGGGCACAAGCTAGGTAGGAACGGTAACTGAGGGGCCAGGCGTGGCGGTAGCGTGGGAGTGAATTTGGGGAAGGAAATACGCGTCTGTTATTGTTTTTGAGAATCCGGGACAATGACCGCCACTCGGCCGCCGCCATGTGCAATGAGTTACACACTCCTGTCCGTACAGTCCCATCAAATACTGATGCAACATCGATTCACGGATACTATACCACTCAAAAATATTACATTTTTATTACTGAAATGTTTGTCTGATTTTTTTATTTTTTTATTGAAAATCGGTCTGGGTTAGCCGGACTTCCGGGTTAAACGGGGGCCCGACTTATCAGGGTTGTACTGTACTGGAAACCAAAGAGGCGTAATTGTAACAAACAGTTGATTTAGTGCTTAATCCGCTATAAAGCCACGATTAATTTCTTTTTAAAGAAATAAGGTTCCTGATTTTCTCAATTCATACTGATAACTTCATAATATCTAATACACACTACTGTGAGTTGTATAGAAGGAGAAATACTATTAAAGCCATTTGAAAAATTGTTCATCTACATATCTTCATCAAATCTTCGGTTTGAACGGTGCTAACCAAAGTATTTTGAATGTTGAATTTAACTTCAGTTCACTTTCCTTTTACTACAGCCTGGTATCTGACACTGTCTCAGACTTGACTCCTGGTATCTGAAGTCATGTTTGTCTAAAGAGATCCAATGAAAATCAGCGATGAAGGAGCTCAAAACGAACCTTCACATCGTTTCAACATGAGAGAAACCTATAAATAGGTGAAGTGTGTCTCATTATCTCATCAGGTGCACAATTGAGTGCACTACGATGTTTCTGACACGATCTCTAAACACGATGGAGCAACCGAGTTGTTTACACATAAAGTAGCCAAGTATTTCCGTGTCACAGGCCTATCAGGATGTACAACATTAAACTGCCTTTCTGCCTGATGATAATTTTCATTCAAAGTCCTGAAAATATATACCATTTATACTTTATTGTCGTGACTACGGGGCATTTTACTTGTAGGCAGTAATAATTTGAGAATATTATTTAAAAGCAAGAATAACAAAGCGATTCAAAATCAATTACTGTAATAACACTAAAACATGCAACAATTTTCTCAAAACATTTCACGAAATAGTAACCACACAATAATAATACCACTGGATAATATCCACTTTAAAAGTTTAACCTGTTCTATGATGAGATTTAAACAAAGAAGGCACTTGTTTGTACTAAACCGTAGTTCAAACCGGGAAAGCCCAGTCACTCTTAGCAAATAAACTTCTTTTAAGTGTACTTTCTAACTTTCAATGGATCCTTCGGCCATTGCATTCTTAACTGATTCAGAACACAAATGGCCAATAAACCGGTTTCCCACGCAGACTAACTTTACAACAACAAAAATATAAATGTAAAGACTTGAAATGTTGACAAATTATTATTTTGTATGGAAAAGAGATAGCAATCTTCGATTTTCACCATTTTCTAGTTTTTTTATGATGCTCTTCAAAATGAGGGGTCACTTGAGAGGGGTTTAAATGTAAAATTTTTGAGTTGACCCCAATATGCCGCATATTTGGGGGCCACAAAACATTTTCAAAATTACCAAATGAAACTTCCTTTCCACATTCCACTACTACCCAAAGGATATCTCCTTATATAAACTTTAGAGCAAAATAGAAGGAGGGGGGTTACTTTTTATTCACCCTGTATATCAATTTGTGAAGTTTATAATGAAGGCATTTAAAGAACTAACCTATATAAAGATGTTTCTCTTTGTAGTCAATCGTCTCCTGGGACTCAACTGGCATCGGAATGATACGGCCAGAGCGCATCGAGACTCTCACCCTCTCACCTTCTTCTGTATACCTCCATTCCACCTTCACTGGTTTCCTGCACACGCAGGGAAATTACTTAAATGATGTAACAAAAATCACAAGATTAAAGTAGATATTGAGATCAATTGTGGATGTGCACTAAGAAAAACTAATTTTGTTGTTGTTATTATCTTAACACTTGTACTTCATGTAGCCTAGAGTTTGGTATGAAACCATCTATAAATACTTCTCAGGATTGGGGTTCCAGTGCAGGCTCTCACAGTGCCTGGGACTCAGGTTGGCCCTCTGAATATCATGTTCCAGGAGATTGTAATGACTCATTTCATACACCCATCTCACATTCATTTCAATACTTAATTTAATTTAGACCTTAAGAAATTTATTAGTAATAATAATTAAATAATTAAGGAATAATTATTTATAAATTGTCTCAAATTTTAATACAAACAATAATAAATACAAAATTAAATATATCAAAATTAATTAAATTCACCTTATTACATATAAAACTCAAAGTTATAAAAGTAAACTAAAGTCAGTGATACAGTGTGCAGGGATGATTGTTGAGTGTAGAGAGCAGAGGTTTAAAAGTTTAGAGGAGAGTAGGATATAGAAGAAGTGAAGCAAGATTATTATTTTAAATAAAGAAACTGGTTACATTTTATTCAGCAGTATTTGATTCAGAAGAAAGGTTTAATTTATTAAATTCATATTATCACTGAAGTACAGAGAAGAAGAAGAAGACAGGACATTGGGTGAGAAAATTCCTTTTAAATTTAACAGTGATCTATTGGATGGACTTAAAACCCAGGAACATTCGATTTGGCTAACAATTCCAAATTAATATAATTAAAATTTAACAAAATTATTTTTCAAACTTACAATATCTTTTATTAAAGACAATACCTAATATTTCTATTTCATTAAGCCTGCACGACCACCCTGTCCTAAAATTTAAGAACTGTATTTAAAAAAAATTTACCATTATTGTATCCTCCATCTTGTTTCAAAATTCAAACCTGTATGTCAATTAATTTATCATCATAAATTATGACATGGAACTCAATATTTTGATTTTTTTTAGGTTTTTATTTTTTTGCAAATTATTATAGTTTGATTTGTTACAAAAAAATGATACCACTCCCACATTTCTATGACAACTATAACCCTTATAGAAAAATTAAACAAAATATCTTGTCCCGTGCAATATTCAACCGATCCGTAATGACAAGAGGTGTAAGATATCTGACTTACTTAGGGGACGGTGACTCTAAGGGTCATGCAGCTGTCAATGAATCAAAGCCTTATGGAGATATAAATATAGAAAAGGCTGAGTGTATAGGACATGTTTCCAAAAGGATGGGGTCGCAACTTCGAAAGCTGTGTAAGACAACGGGAACATTGAGTGATGGTAAAGCACTTGGTGGAAAAGGTAGGCTTACTGGCCCTGAAATAGATACCATTCAGTCCTACTATGGTAATGCCATAAAAAAACAACAGGGATGACTTACTTGAAATGAAAAAGGCCATATGGGCAATTTTCTACCATAAAATGTCAACAGATGCTAACCCTAAGCATACTTTATGCCCCGAAGGAGAACTTTCATGGTGTGGTTTCAACCGAGCAAAAATAACTAAAGAGCCATATTCCCACAAGCACTCTCTTCCTGAAGTAGTTTTAAATGCCATCAAAACCTGTCTTCAATGACTTATCAAACAACACTCTTCTAAGTCGATGCACTTTAGGTCGTACCCAAAATCCAAACGAGTCATTGAATGGAGTTATATTGAAGCACCTGCCAAAAACTGTATTTGTAGGTATGACAACCTTAAAAATAGGAGTATAAGATGCAGTTATTAGTTTTAACAAAGGTGCTTTAGGGAAACTAGATGTTTTACAAGCTCTTAAACTAAAATACAGTGATAATTGCAATCTGCGCCTTCAGAAAATTGATAGAAAAAGAGTGTATGAAGCTGAAAAGAAAGTTCAGGATTCACAAAAGAGGAAAAGGAAACAAAGGAGGATGGCTAAAAGGAAGATTGAAGAGAAAGATAAGTTCAAAGACTATGAACCAGGAATGTTTTAATGCTGGTAAGTTACAAAAATTTTAAATCTAGTATAATCACTTACTTTAAACTGCGTTTACCGAAAATTTCATTTTCACACCACTTATGTCCGGTTTTCCCTCAGAAACCGTTCAAGATAGAAGCTTCAAATTTTTGTCACATAATTATAATGCATATTTGTACAAATATACCTATTATTATCTTGGTATCTGTTTTTATTGGAAATATATTAATTAAACATGTTAAAAAATAAATCTTTAAAATGGTACTTAAAAAAAAATTTTTTTTGAGAGGTTTAAAGTTGAGATATTTATTTGAAAATAGGTCTGTTTGTAAATCAAAAGAGGTAGTACAAACTGTGAAAATTTCATAGGTCTATCTCCAATGGCCTCTGAAAAAAATGGGCATAAAAATAGCAAAATTAGCATTGTTGGTATAGGGTGTACCATGTCCCCTTAAAGTTCACATTTGCATCATACTGAGTTATTTATTATTTCTAGCTATAATCATCAGAATACAAATTAAGTTTAACCATTTATTTAAAGTGTATAGTAGTAGTAGTATATTACAAGATGGTCTCACAAGAATCCTGTCTCTTTTACCTGAGACAGACTCTGCCCTAATGGAGCTTTTTCAGTATCTAGAAGCTAAGAATAACAAACCCCAATGCATTTTAGCTGATGCAATGCCGGTGAGTCAAATGAAAAATTTGGACAAAACTTCCCTCTCTTAACCCTTTAACTGCCGAGTTTTCAACGGTGATGTTACAGGTACAGTGACAATGTAGTGTGTCTTTCACTCACCACAATCAACTTTAGCATACTTCATTTACCAAATTGCCATCAGAATCTCTTGAGCGTCACGTCCGGTTGTAGTTGATAAATTGAGTCTGCATATTTCTCAGAAAAGTTACACTACTGAATGTCTAACTCGCAACAACACATCCGGACAAATCTAAAATTGATAAAATGTCCTAATCATTACTACAACTTATTTCTACCATACCAACTGAACCACAATTAAAATAGAATAAAAATCTTGCAGTAGCAACTTCAAAAGAACGATTGAAAGAGATAAAAACAATAATGTTCTGTTCCTAAGATCTAGGTAAAACTTCACCAATGTGCTTCAATGATCAGCCTCAGAGTGTAGTAGCAATTAAACAATCTTATAAAACAATGCTTGTAACCAACAAAACGATTTAATGGTTTTAAAATTATTTATGTTTATAACTAGACTACCCACAATTCCTGTCCTACTATTCAACTCTTACTCTATTAATTATAGTCACTGAGTTTAAACTTCACATTAATTTCGGCTAACTAATCTCAACCTAGATGTGATATAATTTAAACTCACAAATCATTGGGATCCACCAATGCAACTTCAGTCGTGACCAGCAGAGGCTTCTCTCTCTGCATGAACCACCCAGGATTGTCCTTCGTCTTTCCTACCTCCTCCACTTTACAGTTCAGAGTTCCTACGAACACCCAGTTGCGTTCCTGTATAACTTGAACCACTGTTCCCTGTTTCCCTTTGTCTTTGCCGACAAGTATTTCGACCTGAAAAAATAAGATTTAGTTGAATTAAATGTTTCTGGGTTTTAAAGTTCCAACACAAACAAGTGTTAGAAAATGTATACAACACCTTGAAAACTGAAATAAAATAATAAATAAACAGGATAATAAATAGCAATTATATAAATATGTTGAAATGACAATATCTGTTATATCTATTTTACTATTTTAAGATTTATGATAGTTAATTTATACATTATGAAAATAAGGGAAATGGAAATATTGTTTATGTAATCATATCCTTGGGTGATGTTACACGAATTCCATCTACTTCAACAGTGAGAACATTTACCTGCATTGTGATGTTTTCTTGAAAAAAGCATTTTTGAGTCCCCAAAGGCGCATGAAAAAGTTGCACTTATTTCTCCTGCCTCCTTACTACTGTAGGTTTTTGTGCTCTTTATAACAAAATGGGGAAGGTTAAAATTATTTGATATTTCACTTTTTTAAAATTTGAGTTAAACTTAGCTGTTCTCCATTTTTTAATATTGTAATACAGATACTACTAGCCACAGAGGTACAGTTATTACAAGAGATTTAATAAACAGCAGTTAATGTGTAGCAAATGTTTACCTACACATGTTAGCAATGTAATGTTTGCCATCCTAAATACAGCATCTGCTTCAATATAATGTATATGTAGAGTTTATCATCAGACTAACACCTTATCATAGTATAGCAGTGTGGTGATAATGCATACATCAATGTTTAAAACATCTGTAAGATAATAATGTATTGATTTTTGTAATAATCCTGTCCACAGTCTTTTTTCTTTATTCTGGACACTTGATTATGCTACTGACAGCCTACAATTTTACCAATAAAATGATACATGTCATCTACCCCTTCCTTCTAGTTTCTCCTTGTGCCCCCAGTATCTTGTGCAATTACTAGATATCCAATCCAATCCTCACCTCCCACCAAATAGCGTGCTCTCTCTCTATTCGACTGCTTGAAATTAATACAGTCCACAGTACACACATATGCATGCCTCTTTTCTTTATTCTCTCCAGATAATAATTAAAGCCTGTGAGGAAGTTAGGTTAGATGAGGAACTCTCATAGCTTTCTTTCCACCTGTAACGACCCGAACCCAATATTAACAATAATTCAAGAAAATTATGCTTTATTTGGTTATATAAAAATTTCATTCATTTAGTAAAATTTAACTAAAGACATAATAATTGTAAAGTGTTACAGCACTGTCGAGGAGGTCAGCAGTAAGACTGCTGACAATGCAGAGTCAGCACCTGCGTGTGCTGGGAAGCTAGTCTAGTTCAGAGGCCTCAGACTCGTAGACATGTAACTCTCTGTTGCCCTATTTTAAAACTTTTCTAAATTCTTTCAATAATGTAATTCAATACTTTATATTCATTCAGAAGTGCTCTCCCCTTTTTAACCAATGTAAATTTGTGTGATTTCTATAAATTAATCTTTAATAAACAGTGTTTTTTAAAAATTCAAACGTTGTTGCACAAACTTTATTTCTTTTTCCGGAATCATCCGGTGGTGGCAGCGGATACCAATTAATCCCCAAATCGGTCGCTGTTACAGATTTGGTGGCAGCGGTGGGATGATCGCGTAACTTTGGGACAATTTAACTGTACAGTTGATTGATTTCCCCGACGACCGAAGTGACCACGTGAACATCAAAATTATTCAAACAGTGTAATCCAGTGTCAAGTATAGTTTTAACAGTTAGGAAAAGTGTTTCCAAGTTTGGATTTTGCAAAATTTTGGTATAAAAAGTGCAACAAGGAGATGATGGAATTGGATAAAGGAATCTACACGTGAAGACGCCAAGCCGAGAAAGGACGCCGAGAAAGGACGCCATCTTGCCATCTTCATCACGTCGCCAGCCTAGGAGACGGAAGCGGAGCAACCAACCAACATCGTGGGTGACGCTGTCAACAACCAACATCATCTGTTCCACAGCCTTAGCAACCATGGCAGTCACAATGGCGGCGATATTTGGTGAGCCTTTGTTCACATTCAGAAACTAAATAAATATAATAAAGAAACATTGGCTATACTTTTAAACTAATTTTACCAAATATTCTACGTTAATTATATAATAAAATAAGACATAGAAATAAGAGAGAATAAAGGTGCTGTGGTGTAAATAGTTGAATGCAGCATTGAATGATAGCACAATTTCTTATTAATTTTGTGATCAATTATTAAGTAACAAGTAAATTAAATTAAATTGCTCTAACATGGAGTAACAATGTGCACTTCAATGTCAGGTCGTCACTTCCAGGGCACCTATTTCTCATTTTAAAATTAAGATAAGAATAATTATTAAATAATGTTTAGTAGGAATTGCCAATGTTTCCAGATAAAAAAAATGAACTATTAAATCTTGTAATGTAGAAGCACTCTTTAAAACAAGTGTCATAGTTTTGATAAAATTAATATTTTGAGTTTAGATAATTGTTATTGAGAAATATTTATGTTTTTAAATTAATTTGAATTTGAAGTTAGACGCTATTCCAGTGCGTTATTCAAAATCTATACGTCACATTAGTCAACTTGTACTGTGTAAATCGATATTGTTGATTGGTTAGGCATTTGCTAATCTACTAATTAGTTTATATGATGTATATGGATTATTATCACTAACATCAATTGATGATGATTGATTGATAGGATTGGGTATAGATAGGCTATCAATCATTGATTGGTTATTGGAAAATTTATTTCGATAGAAAACTCTTGGGATTTTGAAGAAAAAAATAGTATTATTAGTCATAAATTCAGTCGTATATTTTAAATCGAACTTCGTAAAATTTTGTAGAGTTTCCTAAATTAAATGTTAGATTATTAAGATCATTATAACAAATCAACAATCATGAGTTCTACAGTAACGTTTGAAGGAAAAACCATTGAATTTCAAGAGGCTTTTGATGCAATTTCAACCAAAGTCAGGTCTCTTCAAGACTGCATAGACGAAACCATCGCGGGAAAATTCTGTGCTGAACAAACAGGAATGTCACCATCCGCTATGGATATGACAAACGGAGCAGCAAGCAGGCCATCATTTGAGCTAGTGTCTAGCATTACTCCCTACGATGGAGAGAGAGCCGATCTACTCATGCCATTCTTCGACAGCATTCAAGGCATAGGAGAACTGAGCAATTGGAACGAAACACAAACATTACAAGTATTGAAATTAAAGTTAATTGGTAGTGCACTACAGTTTTCAAAATCAGATGAAAAATGCAAAACGCCACAACACTTAAAGAAATTAAGTTCTGCTCTAACAGAAAGGTTTGGAGATAGCCTACCAGATCACTATTATTTTGAACAGTTTAGCTAGCATCAGACAAAATAAAGGAGAGACTATCGAACAATTCTCTGACAGAGTAAAGAGGGTCAGTGACAAAACACTGAGAACCACCAATAACGAAGAAGTAAATAGAGTATTAAGAGAAGAAGCTGACCGAAGAACAATGGAAGCCTTTGTCAGAGGACTTTACGGAGAAATTGGCAGACAAACAAGGATTAAGTTTCCAAAGAATTTTAAAAACAGGGCTACCGTGGGGGGGGTGGGGGGGGGGGGGGGTGGGGGGGGGGGGGGGTGGGGGGGGGGGGGGGTGGGGGGGGGGGGGGGTGGGGGGGGGGGGGGGTGGGGGGGGGGACAAAAAACTAAAAGACCTCCACTGCCTGGAAAAATCTTTCGTCTACCTGATTATGATTTGGATGTCATGAAACTACTGAAAGACCTTCCACTGCCTGGACAATCATTGGCTACCGGGTTAGTGATACTGAAAGCTGAAAGCTAATGAATGCCCCTCCGTTTTTGCACAAAATGTATCAATTTTTTTACTTTATAATAATGTAAAACAGGGCCCTAACCTAGGGTATTGTAAAATATTTTTACTTCATTACGCGTATGTTTTTTAAGTAAGTACATGAGTAAAAACATGAAATATTTAGAACATTTGACTTATGGGAAAGAGAAGAAGACAACGTAAAGTTTTAACTTTTACTTCTTAAGGGGGGGGTTTCTTTGTACGAGTTAAACTTTTGCCAATAATTAAAATTTCCCAGTTTTTTAGACGACGGCATATTATAAGAAGTCATGGAACGTCTGACAGAGCGCAATACATTTTCTGTCTGTAGGTAATGAATATTCAATACGGCTCGTAAAAAAATTTAAGGGCGGGGATTTTTCAGTTCAATGTCCAATAGATATTAATGCTGGATCTTTAAACTTTAAATAATCTTTTAACTTATACCTTTTAATAAACTCCCCAAAAAGTTCTCCGAAAAAATTAATATGGTCTATAAGTTTTTAATTAGGTTTTACCATTCTTTAAATTTGATACAAATATTGTTAGAGAAAACTCTAAACAAAAAAATAATAATTAGTTTTACTGTACAAATTAATAACACATAAACACACAGACAACCGGGGAAATTCAGTTTTCGAAATTTGTGTAACTCAACAAAATGTATTAAATTAAGAAACTTTGCACTATAAAAAATAATTTGAAATAATCCTTGTTCAAAACCAATGGAAACTGTTAATAAAAAACCAATAATTTTTTTTAAATGTTTTGTAACATTAAAAGTACTGGGTAAATAGAAGTAAAACTCCTTAGAATGGAGAATCAATAACACGCCGTAGAAAACTTTAATATTGGACATGAGTTTACTACAGTTCAAGGAATGTGCCTATTAGGTTTTAAATGTGCTCATATTATTTATGGAAATTTACGGATGAAGACGTTAATGGTTAGGCTGGTAGTCTTATAATGTTACATTTTCACCTATACGAGTACACAAGAAAAGTTTTAGTCACTGGATTCGTAATATAATTGTTATCCCTTTTAATCCTGATGACCAAAACTTAAAGTAAAATATCGCAGTTTTTCTGAAATATAAAACAATATCGTATTCACGTCATAATAACATGTTAATTATTTCCAATATTT
This sequence comes from Homalodisca vitripennis, assembly GCF_021130785.1. Lineage (NCBI taxonomy): Eukaryota > Metazoa > Arthropoda > Insecta > Hemiptera > Cicadellidae > Homalodisca > Homalodisca vitripennis. Next base: position 220,781,897 of record NC_060208.1, on the reverse strand, counting down.
CAAAACGGTTTAGAGGAATATCACCATGTATTATAATCATTGTAATAAATCTAATATGTGCCCGTGGAAAATATTTTTGACAGTAGATTAAGAATAGCCCAAAAAACTTGATCCAACTCGAAACACTATTTACCAGAAAAACAACAAAGTTATAATGCATTATTCTCCCCCCGGGGGTTTTTCCTCCATCAGGGCATGTAGTGAAACTTTTATCACAAGTAGCAAGGTTTTTTAATAATGCTGAATCAAAACTGTTTACTTCCACGAGGTGGTCGTAGCCATCAACCATCTTGTTGAACTCTAAGAATGTAATCGCTTTTAATTAGTTATTATTTTGACAACAACATTCCCCAAATTTAAATTTTAAAATTCTTAATTTTCCATAAATTGCTGTAAAGTTTAAGCGCATATTTTGATTTCTAAGTAACAAATGTGAAGGTTTGAAGCACATATTTTTTCAATATGTAAATAAAATTTTTTAAACTAATATTTGTGTAGTTTTATAATCTTCTAGTTTATTTATATTGTGACTTCAACATTCACTCTTTTTGTCGATTCTTTTGGGCCAATTTGTTACGCATGGAATATCAAACAGTAGAAAAGGGCTCAACCTCAACAACTAAAACATGCAATGTTATGCACTAAAAACATAGAGTACCGATAATCCAATATATCATTTGGTGACCGGATTGTTTACGTCTCAGGAGATATCAAACTTACTCTTCTTTTGTTTGACGTCATTTCAGTTCCACTTGGATTTGGACACAGTCTTGTATAAGCTATACTGTCAGAAATAAACAATTTTTTAGTATTGCATCTAGAATATAAATCTTTTTAAATATAATACTTTTTAAAAATTTTATTTCAAACTCTAAATCAAAAACTGAGGAAGATGCCGGGCTTATGGCTGAAAATACTATTTGTTTTGACTTCCAAAGATCCCACATGGACTGTGTATTTGGCATTTCCAGGCAATTTTAATTATTCAATTTTACAGGCTTTAGTTCCTGAAAAGCATTTTTTTATCGATAAGCTTCCCCTTTCTTTTTAATTTAAATAAGTTAATTAAATTTTTACACGTATATACGTCCATTCATTTAAAACCTGTATGGTTTTCAAGGGACGCAAAATTATTTTTTAAATTGATTTATGAGATATAATAATTGAGTGTTCCAACGCCTTTAACTAAGAAATATGAAAAAGTTAAGTTAAAAATTAAATTCAAACCAAAAACCCATAGCATTCCCCAAAGTGGAGTGGGAGAAATCTCGCACCCACCTTTATATACACAGTTTCCAAAAGAGCTCATAAAAGATTCCTACTGATTAATGTAAGAGGCTGTGTCAAAAACTTAAGTATTCCTTGTGGCTCAATCGAACAAAGGTAGATTTCACATAGGCCGTCATCTTTAAATGTCAAACTAAATATGCAATATTAGTTTAGATTTTAATTTGTACAACATTCATGGAACAGTAATCCTAATTATTGGCATATTAATATAGCATTTTCAATCCTAATATTTTCAAACATTTATCCATAAATCCATAATCTTGAAACCTTTAAAGGTAAACACTTTTATAACCATACGAATTCTTTTTAAAAAACGTCCCACTTTATATAGTCACAATTAATCCAAAATTTATGTTTTTTAAGTCTATTTACTTATAGGGTTTTAATTGATTATTTAGGCTATATAATTTTAAATAGCCACCATATTTAAACTTTAAAAGTTATCAAAAAGTAGAAATAAATGCTTCTGAAACTATTTAAACATTTTGTGAAAAGTGTTCATTTTTATCTTGTAAAATATTCGAAATTATAATTATGACCTAATGCTTTTATAATTATGACACCAAAGGTTTTTTTCGTTAAGAGTTACTAACGCATTCGACAAGTTGTGTATAAATATTTTCTTTGTACTAAATACGGTCTGAATTTATTAAGAACTACGGTAGTTATCGTATTCAAAATTATTCCCGCAATACTTTTATAAGTATCTGATTAATTCTAAAACACATTTTTTAGCTGTAATGCTTAATAACTTATATATAATTATTACTCTCAAAAAACTTTTGATGGGCCATCTTGAAACTATGAAATATCGATAAATTCAAGTATAAAAGTTACGTAATATACTGTATGAAAAACGTGATCGTTTTGTATCGACCATGTTAATATTTAGTTGAAGTTAAAATGTTTTGCAAAATATTTCAGAGTCCGCATATTATGTTTAGTTATTCTGAAATTTGTAATATTTTGAAATATCGAGCAAAATGACTGGTCGTTCTTTACAATAGTATAAATACAACTGATGTTCAAATAAATACATTTATGTATCATTTTAGGTCGAATCATCATAGATCCATATATAAACAGACACTTTTCCATTTAATGTGACACAAATTTGAATACCTTCATCGACAATAAAGTTTAATGACATAATTAGTTCCTATAATTATTTTCACTGACACACATTATTTGATTTTGTAGTTTATGTCTTTAAATTGTATCACTCAATATGACTAGGGATAACTTCCAAGAGTCTGATAGGCCAAAACTATTTCAAGATAGTTTCTAGAAGCAGCTTTTTAAATGTATGAAAACTAAGAAAATCTCATCACGTCTGAACAGTTTTCATCCTTGCATAGTTTTAATATAATTGAGTTATACGAGCACATTCCATAAAGTTTGAGCTACAGCAGTCAACTTGACTTTGCAAGATAAATAAAATGCCAGGAGTGAAAAAATTAGGTTCCTTCTGTAAAATATGTTACTTTTCATTTGAAAAAAAGAAAAAATTTATTCTTCTAAAAAATTTAAAAAAATTTCGAAAATTTACAAACATGCTTTCAAATATAACATGAATACACTTTAAATTTGAAAATTTATTTTATTAGGTAAGGGTTTTTCTGTAGTTTTAAACTGGGTAAAATATTTTTTTAAAAAAGAAAAATTTTGTGTAGAGTTACATACTAAAAAACAAAATTGGTGGTGTTTTTGAACTGTACTGAAATTTCATGGCTTATTTACCGGGGTTTTGGACTGAACGAAATATTGAAACTATTTTAGCTTTTTAAAATAATTGAAAGCTTTTTTCGGCTAAAGGGAAAAATGAACTCCTTGTTTCCTCCCCAACCCCCCAAAAACGGTTTTTCCATCCCAATGGGTCATCATCCCCCACAAAAACCGATTGCCCAATAAACCCCAAACCGGGGACAACCATCACCCCCAAACCCGGGACACCATCACCACCAACCGGGCCCATCCCCACCCCCAAACCGGGGACATCATCACCCCCCAACCGGGACCCCATCACCCCCCCCCCGGGACTTTAAACCCCCAACCGTGACATCCACCCCCGGGGGACATCAAAAACCCCCAAAAACCGGGACACCATCACCCCCAAACCCGGGACATAAACCCCCCCAAACCGGGGAAACATCATCACCCCCAAACCCGGGGAACCCTCACCCCCAAACCCGGGGAAAACCATCACCCCCAAACCGGGACATAATAACCCCCAACCCGGGACATCACCACCACCAACCGGACACCACCCACCCCCCTCCCGGGGACTCACCCCCAAAACAAGGGGGACATATACCAGTAACCGATTTGTCTTTCGCCCCCAACCGGGACCCCACCCCCCAACCCGGGACATCACCCCCACCAACCCGGGGCCCCACAAAAAACCCCAAACCCGGGGACATTACCACCCCCAAACCGGGGACATAAACACCCCCAACCCGGGGCCACCATCACCCCCCAAACCCGGGGTAAACCCACACCCCCCCCCGGGACACCATCACCCCCAACCGGCCATCACCACCACCAACCGGGACAATAAATCACCCCCCAACCCGGGGAAAAACCAAAAACCCCCAAACCCGGGGACATCACCCCCAAAACCGGGGACAAAAATTCACCACCAAGGGACCCATCACCCCCAAAGGGGGAAACAAATAACCCCCAAACCCCCGGGGACATCACCCCCAAACCCAACCCCGGGACTTTCCTCACCCCCAACCGGGGCCCCACCCTTACCAACCGGGACCCCAACCCACCCCAAACCGGCACAACCATCACCCCCAAAACCGGGAAATCCCCACCAAAAACCCGGGCATCATCTCCAGAAACCCGATTTGTCATGGGCCACCAACCGGGAAAATTATAAACCCCAAACCGGGGACATCACCCACCCCCCAACCCGGGGTCATCATCTCGTAAAACCCGGGACCCACGTCGAAAAGTTTATTTCAATCCACAAAACCAAATCAAACGTACCCTTATAAAGAATTTTAAACCCGGATATTACTGAAATATCAATAACCCAGAACCTTTATCGTTATACCATCCCCAATGGGGAAAAATTCCCAACTTCTTTTTCCCTTCAGAGCACTGCGTCTGACCTTTTTCCCCTCACAAACCCCACCAGTCATCGTAAAAACCCAAACCCGGGTCATCATCTCCCCTAACCGAGTTTTACCCACCCCCAAACAGGAAAATTCATCACCACAAACCCGGGGGACTTTTACTACCCCCCCCCCGGGTATCATCCCCCAAACCCAACCGGCCTTTTCACTTCGTAAGTTTTTTCAAGCCAAAAACCCCAAAACCTACAAACATCCGGTATAAAAGTCTTAAGGGGATATTACTGAAAAAATCAGATAACCCAAAACCCCGTTATCGTAACCTATACCCATTGGGGAAAAATTTCCCAATTTTCGGGGTTCCTTTCGGGCATGCGCCCTAAACCTTTTTCCCCCACAACACACAACCAGGTCATCGTAAAAACCCAACGGGGGTTTTCATCACCAAAAACCCGGGGTCATCATCTCCACAAACCGAGTTGTCATCACCCCCAACCGGGAAAATTATACCCCCAACCCGGGTCATTTTCCCCAAACCAACCCGGCTGCCCCGGGTCGGTAATTGTTATTTCAAGGGGCCCAAGAACCAAACCTACAAAGGGTTTACCTGTATAAAGTTTTTAAAGGGAAATTACGAAATACCCTTAACCCAAAACCCGTTTTCGTTATACCTATACCCTTGGGGAAAAAATCCCCCAATTTCGCTTTCCTTTCTGGGGCATTTTGGGGTTCTAAACCTTGTTCCCAAACACACAACCAGGCCCATCGTAAAAACCCAACCCGGGTCACCCTTCCACTAACCGAGATGTCATCCCCCACCGACCGGGACACCCTCACCCCCAAAGGGGGTCATCATCTCCACTAACAAGTTGCCCATCACCCCAAACCGGGACATAAAACACCCCCAAACCCGGGGACTTTAACTACCCCCAAAACCGGGGTTTAATCTTTCTCGACCAACCGAGCTTCAGTCTTTAATTTCTTTTTCAATGCCAAGAAAAAACCCTACAAACGAAATCCTGTAAAAAGTTTAAACATTTATTTGAAATTCAGTTTAACCCCCAAACCGTTTTTGTTTTATGAAATGGGCCCCAATACTCTGGGAAAAAAATTCCCAACTTCGCATTCCCTTTCTGGGGACACTGCGTCGGGAACTTGTTTCCCCCAAAACCCACACAACCGGGTCATCTTTAAAAACCCCCGGGGGTCCTCACCCAACCCCCAAAATTGAATCTTTTATCGCCCCCAAACCACGTCACCCATCACCAGAAACCCCGGGTTGTTTTCCCCACCAACGGGGGTTTGGGTAACCTAAAAATGTTATTTCTATGTAAAGAAAAAAATCTAAAAAACTTTCCCAAAAATATTTTTTTACTACATTTTTTGTCGCCCCCAAAACACAATTTTATTAATAATAAAATCAAAAAGGGCCCATTTTTTAAGACAGTTTTTCCCTATACCCAAAGGGAAAATAGTCTAAATTTTTGGGGTTTTCCTAAAAACGTTTTTTTGTTAAAGGGTATTAAAAAATTGGGAAATAAACCCGTTTTTTGTGTTTTTTTTTAAAAATTTTTCTACCTGTGGGTAAATTTTATTAAAAAGAAAAGGGTTTCTCCTATGTGAAACAAAGTTACTCTAAACCTTTGGACACGGGTCACGGGAAATTTGCTTTATACAAAAAACGGTAGGGCCCAAATTTTTTTGCCCCATATATTTACCCCAAAGGACCCCAAAAAAAAAAATTTTCTACCAAAATTCGATTTACAAAAAAAATTTAGTATACAGCGTAAACATATAAACTCAAATACTATTTTTGGGGGAAAGAAAAAACGAAAAAAGAAACTTACCGAAACCCAAAGGGGTGTGGGAAAAACCACTGAATTAAAAAAGGCCGATCGTTTACTTTTGTTTATGGATTCCCCCCCAAATATGGGGCCCTTTATTGCCTGGAGATCCCCTTTAAATTTAAACCTTTTAGATCACCAATAAAGCCCCAAAAACTGTAAGTGAAATTTGGGATTCATAAATATTTTAAAAGGGCATATCGAAAACGCAATAATATACTTTTTAATAAGAAAATTGATTTTTAAAATATCTAAAAAACTGCATTGAGTCGACACCCGAATTACCAATTTTTTGAACATTTGGTTTCGTATACTATACTGGGGTTTTTAAATAAAGATGTTTAGATAACATTTTTAAAAACCCTTTTGAAGAATAATATGATTTTTTTTGGGACAGCATTTAATAATTTAAAAATGTACTCTTTATTTTTTTAAAAGGGAAAAATATTATTATGAAAGGCTATTTAAATTATGGAGTTTAAGATTTTTATTATATTAAAGTTTGTCCCACTGCGACAAAACCCCTCGATACATAGGGTTTTTTTATAAAAAGCTTAAATCACGGTGTTTAAAAAGGGAACATTACGAAAATTTAAGGGGTTAAAACAAAATAAAAAATATTTACCCAGAAAAAATTCCCTTTTTTCACGTCACGCCGAAAATCACCCTTTATAAAAAAAGGGGATGTAAAAAGGGAACCAATAAAAACAACCGTATGTTTTTAATGAAATCTGTTTTTTAAATTGAAACATTATTTTTAAAATATTTAAAAAATTTCAAAAAGCATAGTGGCCAAAAATTTATTATTCTGTCTTTGACGGTTGAGATAAAACTGGGGAAGGCTGTTTTTTCAAAAATTTAAATTTCCCGTTTTTCTACATTGAAAAGGACCCGTTAGAAGAGTAGTTTAATGTTTTAAATTAAAAGTTTTCGGGTTTGAGCAAAACTTAAACTGGTTGAAATTTAAAAAACTTAATTTTTTTGGGGTTTGATTAAAGGGGGTAGACGCCCAATCAAAAAAAAAACCCTTTAAACCCAAAAAAAAAAATTTAAAATTTACATGCACAAAGGGGGGGCCCAAAACCCTAGGGGGGAAATTTGGCTCCCCTTTATCCTTTCCCACCCCCTCCCCATCGCCTTCTTCTTAATAAAATTATACTAAAGGACTAAAAAACTAAGAAGTTTGAATAACCAAAAACTCCTTTTTACGGGTTTTGGGTTAAAATTAAAATTAAGGCATTTAAAGCCCAAATTGTCCCTTTTTTAAATTTCGCTTTTTCATTAGGCAAATTTTCATTGTCAAAAAAGGGTATCTGTAGTTTTTTGTACATTTAAATTTTACCGGGGGTACGCAAAAAAAAATTTAAAATTTATTTATTTTTAATTTTTTTAATTATATAAAAAGCCCCTAAGGGGATTTTAAATAATAAAATAAAAATTTTCAGGACTTTCGGGGAAACCCGGGTGTAGAATACCAACAAACCCCGGGGGAGCCGTTTTAAAACCTTCTGTCACACGGTTTCTTATTGCTTTTTGGGTGTACCTGTACCGGTAAATTTTACGAAAAAAGGGGTACCCAAGGTCAAAACCCCAAAAAATTTTCACATCAAAAAAAAAATTACAAAAAAACCCGGGAAAATTTTTTTTTAATACTTTAAAAAACAACCAAGTAAAGGTCTAATTCAAAGGGATTTTCCCGGTTTATTTTTAACAAAAAATCTTTTTTTCCACAAAAAATTTTTACCTTAAATAGTTTAAAACTATAGAAACGGTTTTCTATTTTAAAAAAGACCCCGTCTTTTTTAAGTTTTTTTTTAAAAGGGTTTAAAATTTTTTTAAAAATTTCTCGTTCGCCCCCTCGACAAAGGTGTGTAAATATCTCGCTTTTTATACAAATATTTCCAATTCTATTAGTTCTCATAAGTCAAACTTTTTTGATTTATTCATAAAAAATTTTAAATACTTTACAATATTTTTAAAATTTAATTTTTTGGGGAATGTTTAAGTGAGTATAAACTTTTAAAGGTATTACATTCTAAATTCTTTCCCCGTACATTTAAATTTACAAAATTAACCATACAATTGAAATTCTGTTTTGAAAAAAAATTAAAGGGTTTTCCAAATTTCCCAAATTTTTTTTGGACTGGCCCTCCAAACGGTTGAGGGTATTTTGAACACGTTTAATTTTCTTCTGAAATTTTTCCTTTTTTGTATGTGAAATTAAAATGCCATATCAACTGTTTGAAAGGATAGTTTCCCATCCCAAAAATTTTGTCTTTAAAACCTCGTGTAACATATAAAAATAAAAAAAATTCAAATTATCCTTTTAAAATTCCACCCGTAATTTAAAAAAAAACACCCGGTAGCCCTTTCCAGACTTTTCTTTAGAAATTTTTTTCCAGAAACAAATTTTAAAAACTCTTTATTTACTGTGGAAAACTTTAAACATCAGGCTTCTTTTAAAAGTTAAAACTTAAATTTTCGGTTAAGAAGGTGTGCCCAAACCCGGGAAAAGTTTAAAAATTTTAAATGTCCACAACTTGTCAAAAAACCGCAAACGTTTTAAAACCCTTGAATGTACGTAAAATCGTGAAAAAGTATTATAAACCAAATACAAGATCACGAGTGATTATAACCGAACAAATCACGAGTGATTAAAACCGTTTAAAACAGACGAGTAAATTTCCCCGAAAGGGGTAATTTAAATATAATTGAAACGTGAATCGTAAATATTTGATTAAAAACCGAACAAGTTCACGATGATTAAAAAACCGATACAACTTGACGAGTTTCTCGAAAAGGGGTAACTTGATTTTAATTTTCGTACGGGAATCGTGAATAGTGATTAAACCCGTTTAAAAAGACCGAGGGGATTATAACCGATAAAACCCATGCGAGTGATTGCCGAAAACGGGAAAACGTAATACAGAGCAGTCTCTTAGCTTTTTTTGGGTTATTAAACGCGAAAAACCCCTTTCTTTCAGGCGAAAGGAATTTAAAAATTTTCCCCAGGGGGTACTTGGGAAAAACTGCCCCAAAACGCTTTACCCTTTTTTGGTTTTTTCGGGCCTTGGATCAAATTTTAAAAACAAAAAATCTTGATTTCCCCAAATTGGAGTTTTTTTGACTCCCCGAAAGGGTTGATTTCCGTAAACATAATTAAAATAAAAGGGTGGGCATAGTTCAAAAATTTATCCGAGTTGTTTGGAATTTCCTTCACTCAAATTTTAATTTTAAAATTGAAAAACTCCAAATATTTTTACTTTAAATTTTAAAAAATCTATTGCTGTAATTTTTCCGGGAAAAAAAATTTTAAAAATGATCTAAATCACTTTAAGTGCTGAAAAAGTTCCATGAAAAATCCCATAATTTAGCCCCACATTTTTTTCTCATAAAATGAGTTGAAACGGGTTGTTTGGGATGGGGGAAAAGGGTTTCACTTTTAAAGAAACTTAAGGTCGTTTTCCCAAATTTGGGAGGTAAAATTTTTTGAAATAAATTTAAAAACAATTTCTTTTTGATAAAATTTTTAAAACGGTTTTTAAACGATAAAGTTAGATTTCCTGTTTTCAACAATTTCACCCTTATAAAAAATCAGGCAATTTCTGTGACAGCCCATTTGGAATAGCTCAGTAAAAAACTGATGGAGTAGCATTGATAGTTTTTTAATGTCCTCTTTATAACTTGGTCTTTGGGGAAATTGAATAAGCATTGTTTTCATACTCAAAACTTTTACTACACCCAATATAATTACTTAAATTCCCACAAAACGCTCCAAGAAGGATTTCCTTTTTTGTAAAATTTAAAATAGTCAATATATTATTTTTCCCGTTTTCCCAATAAAAGTCAAGGAAAAAATTTAATTTTTTCGAAGCCAATTCCCCACAAATTTTAAACCCATCCCAAAATTTTAAAAGGAGACAATTTATTTTTAAAGTATACATTTTAAACAATTCTCATTTATTGCAGCTTCTAAATTTAAAATTTTGAAATTTTTCAAAAACGGGGTTTGGCTAAATTTTCGGGAATTTAAATTTTAAAATCCATTTTCGTACCTACGGAATTTAAAATTTCCCTAAAATGGGGCACACTTTTTTGTTTGCTATGTCCAACAAATTTAAAATACTTATCTTTATACTATTTTTAATGTAAAAAAGGGGGTTAAACCCTCTAGGGAAATTATAACTTTATGTACAGGTATTTAATCCCTTTGTAAGCGAAGTAATTCAATGAGTTTATTTAATTTGCAAGAATAATTTCTAAACACTTGAAACATTTTAAACATGTTTTCCCATTACGACTGCTATTATAAAATTGTAATTTTTTTATTAAAATTTTTAAACTTATTAGTTTTTTTTTTGGGGGATTACGTATGTCTAAAAAGGGAAGGGGAGCAAAAATTGGGCCATTTTTTTATTTTTGGGTTCTGTAATAAATTTCCCTTTTTTTCCCCCATACTGTAAACTCTGCATTGGTTTATTAGAAATATTTTAATCTTTTTTGATACTTTTGGTTTAATTTTTGGGTCATTTTTTAGAATTAAAACCCAAAAAGGGGGCCTTATCCAAACTGATTTTTGGACTAATGGGTTTTGGGTCTGCCCAATTTTTAAAATGTATTTGATCTTTTAATTTCTTTAAAAAAATGGGTTCCCATGTATTAGGCGGTTTCCCTCCCAATTCTTTTGATGGTCGTTGCCCGGTTTGGGTAAAAAAAAACTTAGGAAGATATTTTTATTGAATTTAAACACTTTCAAAATGAATTTTATTTTTTAAAGTTTTTTTGTATTTGTTTCTGGGAAGGGATTTAAGTAAAAAAGCTTTTTTATTAACTTTTGAAAATTTTTTATTTTACCTTTTTGAAACGTAAAAGGGAAAAGTAGTCAAAAAAAATTTTTAATTTATCACACATTCTTTTTCCCCCCGGGGGAGATAAATTTAAACCCCTTAAAAACCCAAATTTTTGGGCGAGGGAAAATGTTTTATTGACAATTTTAAAAGGGTTTTTTAAACCCAAATTAGACTGGTATGCCTTTGCTTTTTTCTTTTATTGGTCACAAAAAACCCTATATTAGACTTATTTAAATATCTTAAAATTTTTTTGGAATTCTTAACTTACCAAAATTTTAATTGGAGTGGCCAAAAAATTTAAAAAAAGTTTCAAAAATTTAAATCCTTTTGGAAAGGGAAAGAGTTTTTAAAAAATTAATCGCCCTGCCCCAAAAAACCCCTTTTTAAAATTTAAAATTACGGGGAAATCAATTTTTTTTATTCTTTCCTTAGGTATTAAGAAAAAAATTAGAAGGTTTTTGGGAAAAAAAAAAATTTTAATGTTTAAAAAATAAAACAGTGGTTACTTTATTTTTTTTACTTATTTTTTTAGTTTTAGGGGCTGTTTAAAAAAACCATACTATTTCATTCAAAATTTTTAAAATTGCTTTCCCTTTTGTATGAAAATTTTGTGTGCGGTAGCTGGTTATTCCTAATTCCTGAACTGTTCTAATATGTAAAGATATGTTTTAAATTTTACACACAAAACCCATGTTTTTTTTTCCACATTTATTATAAAATTATTTCATATAAAATGTGTTTTGGTATATATTCAAATTTATATGTTTTTTCATATTATATTTTATTTATTTTATTTTATCCCATAAAATAACATAAAAATAAAAAAATTAAAAAAAATATAAAAATATTTTTTTTATAGTTGCGGTACAAAAAATTTATTTTAAGACTTAAATATTTTTTTTTGAATGACCAACGGGGCAAAATTTAAAGCACTTTTTTAAAAATATGTAAAAGGGCTTCTTTTAATCGCGACACTCCCACCCTTTAAATTTCAGAAAAATTTTAAAAATGTTTTAACGAATTGGCCAATTCTAAATTTTATTAAGAAAAACAATGCCATCAAGTTTTAGTTTTAAATAAATTGAAATGAAATAAAATCAAGGGGAATAAGCCCCCAAAATCCTTTATTGCTTTTAGGTTTTTTAAAAAACTTTTTTATTTTACTTTGTATGGTCTTACTTTAGCATAAATTATCTTTTTTTTCCCCCTTTTCCCTTTTATAATAAACTTTCCCTCTAAAATTAAAAAACAAAGATTTTTTTAATAAAAATATATAAAATTTTGGGTTTCTTAGGCTTACCGTCCAGTGTCATGCCCAAAATCAGAGTTTTTTCGGGTTCCCCACCGCATTCAAACACTGTTTTATAAAATTTTAAATTTTTTAAAAACGTTTTAAAACTGTTTTAGGGAAACAAAGAAACTTCAAAACAGTTTAAAAAAAAGAGAATTTTTAATTCAAAAAAAGAAAATTGTGTGAAATCGTCAAAAGGGGCGGGGAAACCACTAAACAAAACCCCATATTAATCATAATTTTTATCGGGGGTTTTGGTTAAAATTCACCCAAAACACGGGGAAGCAAAGGGCCTCTCCAACTCGTCTTCAGAGGGATTTTTTAAATTTTTTAGCAGTTTCTGTGTAAAAAGGGGGAAAACTAAATATTTTCCAAAAATAAGTTCTGTAAGGGAAAAACGCCCCACTAGAAAGGGCCAAGCCCCAAGCCCAAAGGGCCCACCCCAAAAATTTTGCGGGGCCGGGAAAACCCCTAAAATGATGGGGAAAGAAAACCGCGCATTTGTCAGCCAAGACCGACCCGACGAAAGACAAAACGCACGCCCACAGCTGTACGCTCTAAGGGTAAACGAAACACTAGCAGGGCCCAAAACCCAAAGACCACGCCCAAAGCCCAAGCCAGTCCCGGTCTGGAAAAAAGCACGGCCAAAACCCTCGACCAAGACCAAACATTTTTGAAAATGTACTAAACAAAACGTCATCTGAAAATGGAGGCCCGAGGAAATAGCAGAGGCCTTTGTATTTTGTACCGAAATATGAAATGGTAAAAAAAAAAAAAAACTGTTGTACGGGAAAATCGCCCCCGAAATGAAATGTTTTTTTCTTCCCTTTTTGCCTTCTTCCCATTTTCTTTTGGGAAAATCATCTGAGGGAAAAACCCCAAACAAAAAAGGGCCCTTTTCCCTTTTACCCCCCTTTATCAAACATGTTTTCTGTTGCCTTTTTAAAAATACTGTTACTAAACTTGTTTTCAAAAATTTCTTTAAACAACCAATCGAACCACATCTTCTCTTCAACAAATTCCGGGCCGCAGACTGGCCGTGGGATGCGCGTTGTTCTAAAAACAGCTCAGGGGTTTTTGGCCGCAACGCCCAACTGGCCCGCGCTTTGGGGCCTGTGGGGCCAGAGGTAACCCGGGGGTCGTGCGTCTGTCTTGCGTTGTTGTCTTGGTTGACTAGTGCCGTTGCTCCACTTTCTTTTCGGTTTGCCCCTGGCGGCAAGTTCTTGGTCGGGGTTTCTTGGTCTTGGTCTTGGCCGGGTATGCGCGTTTCCCCCTAAGTTATGTTTCGATTCAGTGTGAAGGGGGAAAATTTTTTTTTTTAAATTTTAAAAAAAATTTTCCTTTTATTTTCCGTAAAAAATGCTCGATGTTTCCCAATTTTTAAAGGAATTTATAAACTTGTATTGATTAAATTTTTTTTCCCGGAAACGTTGAAACTTTTGGGAAAATTGCGCAAAGAAATTATTTTGTGTTATCTACACAATTTGGGAGAGAACTATAAAAAATAAATATTTTACATGCAGTTACTCGTTCTTTACCCACGATAAGAAAGATATGGATTTATACATAACAAATAATGATTTTATAAAACAAAAGAAATTTTTGGTTTGCAATATGGGACTGCGAAAAAAAAGAGGTTTACCCTGGAGTACAGACAGAAAAAAATTTCATCCCCTTGTCATTTTACCTTCGATTTACCCTTTAAACCATTTTTAAATTTGCGGGTTCCCCTTCGCACCCTCATTTAAAAAACGAAAATTCAAATTTACCGTTATTTGGGCCACCAGTTTTGATTCCCTTTTTTCCCCTCGTCTGCTGTATCGCAAGAGCAGTTCTTTTTTTTGGGAAATTAACCAAGATCTCTATCTCACTGAAAAGAGTAAGGGCCCTCATCAAAAAAAATTAATGATTACCTTTAGTTTCACCGGGATCTTATAAATGGGTGCTTTTGCGGTAATGTAAGCAGTTTCACACTTTGTCAGAAACATTCAATAAAGCAGGGTCTCAAAGTGGGTTTCCCCCCAAAAAATAACTCTCTTTAGTTTTTCAAGATATCTCATGAAAAAACCCTACCACGGGGGATCTTTCAGCCTAAATTTTAATTGTCAATGAAAACTCCCCCTTATAATGTTTGGTACAAACAGATTACAGTATTTTTCTATCCGAGGGTTTCCCTGGCCGTGGAACGTTTTCCCTAGCCCACTACTCCCCCAGAAGCAAAGTCTACTATCAAAAGGGGGAGCAGAGCGTGGATCGAAACCCTCTAGCCCCAACCACTCACCCAGAAAGCTAGTCAAATTTAAAAAAAAGGGGTTTTAATGTAGGCGTGGATCGTACCCTCTAGCGCCACCACTAAACCCAGAAAGTAGTTCTACTACCCAAGAGGTATCTAGGCTTTGGAAGGGTTATCCTTTTGGGCGCCCCCCAACTCACCCAAAAAGCGGCTACTACCCAAGGGGTATTGGAACGGGGAACGTACCCTCTGGCGTCAAAAACCACCCGGGAAAGATTCTACTACCAAGAGGTATGCTAGAGCGTGGAACGTATCCTCAAAGCCCCCACCACCACCCAGAAAGCAGGCCTTACTACCCCAAAGGGTTTGTTGGAACGGGGAACTTACCCTTTTGCGCCCACATCCCCGGGGGAAAGTGGTCAAATTTCCAAGGGGAAATGCTAGAGGGGGAAAACGTATCCTCAAAAAAAAAGCGTCCACCCCCCTCACCCAAAAGCTAGTCAAAACAATCCAAGAGGTTTTTGTGAACGTGGATCAATCCTTACGCCCCACCACTCCCAAAAAGCTAGTTACTACCCAAAAGGGGTATCTAGAGGGGGAAGTACCTTAGCCCCCACCACCCAAAAGAAAAAGCTAGTCACCCCCCAAAAGGGGTTATGTGAAACGGGGAAAACGTATCCCTTCCCCTCACCACTCCCCAAAAGGTTACTATCCAAGGGGTATGCAGAGGTGAAACGTATCCTCAACCCCAAACCGTCACCGAAAAAGCTACTCTACTACCAAGAGGTAGGGCGGGAAAACGGGGAAGAAACCCTCTAGCGTCCCCAAACTCCCCCGGGAAAGCTAGTCACTATCCAAGAGGTATGCGGGGAAACGTGGAACTTATCCTGGGGCCCACCACTAAACCCCCCCGGGAAAGGGTTAGTCTACTACCCAAGGGTTTTGGGTAGGCGTGGAAAGTTTCCTCTGGCGTCCCCACTCCCCCAAAAAAGGTAGTCTACTATCCAAGAGGTAGGTTTTAGAGCGGGGAAAGTATCCCACCGTCCCCCACTCACCCAGAAAAACTAGCCCCTTATATCCAAGAGGTATGTTTAGGCGGGGAACTTATCCTATTGCCCCAAAGGGCCCCTAAAGGGAAAAAAGATAAATACAGTATGAAAAAAGTTTTATGAATAAAAACCGTGTGTGTGTGTTGTAATAACTGTAATATAAATTTATGGGGTTTGTTTTAAAAATTTAATTTTGAACTAAAATAAAAAGAAAAAAAATTTAGTAAAATTCCCGTATATTAAAAACTAAATTTAAATTTTTATAAATTAAAAGGTTAAAGGGGCACTCAGCATATAAAATACCTAATTTCTAAATTTTTGGCAATAATTTTACATTTTGAAAAGTTAAAAAGTTTCATTAAAAAAAGCAAGAGAAGATATAAGAGCCTGAAAATTAAAAGGTAAAGGGCCTAATCTTTTAGGAAAAAGGGTTTTAAATTCCTAATTTTCCAGACAAACAAATTGACCCTGTACTGTTTAAATTGTTTCTTTTTTTTTTTTTTTTCCCTTTTTTTCCATACACATTGTTTTTACGTTTAAAAATAAACCATTTTTTTTATTTGGCTAGTTATTTTTTTTTCCTTTTTATTTTTAAATTTTGATTAAAATTTTAATTTTTTAAAAAAGGTTTAAAAATGGGTCCCCCTTTTTTTGGCAGTAGATTTCCTAGCCCCCCCCCACTCAATTGTAATTTTTTTAAGGAACCTTTTGGAGAGAACCTATTTGTAGGTTTTGGCCGTATTATTAAAGGTTTTTGGTGCCCGTAAAAAAAATTTTTGATCATACGGAAGAAAAGAAACCATTTTTAACACCCAACTGGCATACTCCAGACCCTTAAATTTTCACCAATTTTTTTTATATATCTTTTTCTCACCTTAAATTCCCTCAATAATCCTTATTCTTTTATTGTCAACAAAAATTAAATGTTTTGCCCCCAACTAAAAATTTGTTTCTTTTTTCCTGGTTTTTTTTTGTTTTTTCAAAAAAATTTAAAAATTTTTGAAAAAAAAACCATTTAAAAAAAACCAAAAAAAAAAAAAAACCCCTACCGAAACAATCCCGTCCTCTGTTTTTTACCACATCTGTTTAAATTTCCTTTTAACCCCCTACAGGAAAAAAACTCCCGTCCCCTTTTTTTTGTCCCCTAAATCTATAAACTTTTCCCCTTTAAAAACTAAATAAAAAAACTCCTGTCTTTTGTTTTTTTCACCCAAAATTTTTAAAATTTTTGCGCAAAACACAGACAACAACCCCCGTGTTCGTTTTTTTCCCACATCTTTTCAGCTTTATCGTAACCCCTACTGGCACTACAAAAAGGGGGAAAACGGGTTTGTACCTATTTATTTTTAAACCCCGAAGGGAACTTAATATGGGGTAACTCTTTGTTTTTGTGGGTTTTTTTTAACCCCTTTTTTTATTTTCAATTTAAAATCCATTACTTAAAAAATACACAAAATTATTTGCCTACTTTAGCAAATTTTCCAGTATATGTGATTTTTTGCTTTACGAATTTTAAATTTTTTTATAATGAAATACCCTATTTGAGTAAACCCCTTTAAAATTAAAAAAAGTATCAATTTTAAAAATATACCTAATATTTTCATCGCACAACACTTTATGTATATTTAATTTAAAAAAAACACTTAAAAAGTATATTAAAACACATTAAACGACGACTCTCCATTCTTTCAACCAAAGTTATGAATTTAAGCCTCCCAGGGGGCCCCAAAATTTTCTAAGTTTCTTTAATGTTTCCCAGAAAACCCTTTTCCTGCAATTTAAAAAACCGGCTCTCTTACAAATGACCTTAAGCGTACTTTTTTTGGGCATCTGCCCCTTTTTTCCTCATTATCTAGATAAAAGAATGAAATTTGTTTTTCTAGAAAATTTTTTTCGCCTTGGGGAAGGATTTTGTTTGGGTAAATAAAAAAAAATGGGGACTAAATGTATACGTTTGGGTTTTCACTAAACGGGTTTTGTGTAATCCATAGCGGGGTAGATATTCTGTGTTTATTTATAAAATAATAATACTTTTTTAAGAGATTTTGTTATTTAATGGAAAATAAGAAATGGGTTTTTTGTCCTGGTTAAATATAGCATTTTCAAATCTTCTTTTGAGCTCCCTATTTTTTCAGTTTTTTGAACCCTTTTGCTTTTTTTTTGTCCCCAAAAGTAAAAACCCCCCAAAAATCCTTGTGGTGGGTATATCCCCTTATTTTCGATTTTTATAAAGGTTTAAATTGGGTTTTTTTTATGTATAATTTTTTTTGAAATAAATCAAAATTTTGGGTTTTTGTAAATTAATTAAATTTTAAAAATATCCCTTTTTTTCAGTTCAAGGTTTTCGAAAGGGCCATGTGGGGCCCAAGGGTTTTTAATCAAGAATTTTTTGATTTACTATTTTCATCAGTTCACATAGGTTCTGGGCTCTGAAAATTTTGCTAAAAAAGCCTAAAACACGTAAAAAGACCCTTTCTGAAAAAATCTTATTTCAAAAGTTCATTTTTCTTATTTTGTTTATTCGATCGTCCCTACCCGGTCAGAGGCTCATGAGAACGGGTAGAATAAGGGGTATAAAGGTATCGGCCTTCCCCCTTTTTTCAAAAAAAAGAGAGGAAGTGCCCAAAAAAAAATTTTAAAGGGAAAAAAAAAATTTTTTAAAAAAACCCATACATTTGCAAAATATTTAAGGACCCAAAAAAATTTTTAGGGAAATTATTTATCGATGTAAACACACTTTTGTCCAACGCGATTCCCAAAAACAGTCACACGTTACATTTTATCTCATGAAAAAGGACCCTTTGAATAATACATGTTCTTATCAAACCCAAAAATTTAAATTATTAGGGTTATAAAGCATTTTAATATTTTTCAATAAATATTGTTGAAATAAATATTTTTGATTTAAATACGCCCGAAACAAACAGTTCCCATTAAAAAATTAAAAATACTTTCCCAATTTATTTTAGTTAACTTTTTCACATGATTGTAACACTGCTAAAAAAAATCCTCAATAAAAAATATATATATCTGAGAAAAATTAAATTTTTTTTTTTGGGAAAATAAATGGTAACCAAAATAAAATTGAGAGGTGAATAATTCTACGTAAATTGTTTTTAAAAAAAAGAATTCCCTAAAATATTTAATTAAAAATGGACACCTAATCTTAACAACTCAAAATTTTGCTGTTTTTTGTAATTGTGTTTTTTTTTAGTTCAATGTTTTAAATCAAAAAAAGGGGAAAATTTAGTTTTAAAAAAAGTTTTTGGTTTTGTTATTTAAAATTTTTTTGCTTTGTACAAAAAAGTCCCCACTCAATCGAGTGTATTTTAGGTTTTTTGTATTTGAATAGTGATTTTATTTTCTTAATTTAAAAAGTATTTTTTTTTTAAAAATTTTTTAACGGTGCCAAAAAAAAGTATCTATTTGAAAACCCTTATGTTTTAGCTATCGAACCTAATTTCCTTTAAAAAAAGTTATTTTATTTAATTCATGTTTTTTTCCCCTAACTAAATGGATGATGCTATAAAACATTGTTTTTTTTATAAAAAATATATACTCAAAGTTGACCCCGTTTCCCAATTATTTCCCCTATGTTTCTTTATTTTTCTGGTGTTTAAAATTTTTTTTAAATTCAAAAAGATACCCCTTTTTTGAGCCCTCTTCTATTAGGAAAAATATAATGGGGTTGAAAAATTTTAAATGTATACAATGTTATTGGCCTTAAAGGTTAAAAATTTGAAAAACTTTCGGTAGCCCTTAAAATTACTATTTAAAATACCCAAATTTCGTAATTTTGCGATTTTTAAAAACAAAAGTTAATAGTTCGCTTTCTCGCAACACATTTTTAAAAAAAAATTAGTTTTTTTGTTAGATAAAATAATCACCCCTTAAGACTGATAGAGGGGCCCAAACTTCCGTCAATTATTTCCATTTAAACTAGAAAGGGGGTTTTTTAATAGGAAGCAAAAAACACCCCCCGCTTTAAAGAAAATTGTATCAATCGACTAAATGTTGAATAAAACTTAACCGGGGCTGAGAGGGGGTCGACAGAAAACCCAAATGGGCAAATCGAAATCATCAAAATATTTAGGTTTTCATTACATTTTGTTCGTTTTTTCCGAAAAATTCCACTTGGGATTTTGAGTTTTTGGCCACGCTGTTAAATTTACTCACCTCTCCCGGGGTTTGTAGTGGAACGGTTTCATTTAGAAAAAACCCCTAGTAACAGTCTATGAAAAATGGATTTAAAAAATTTATGAGTTATTTTTTAAATTTTTGAGTTTGGGGGAAAAATTTTAAATTATTTCCATAAGTATTCCCCATTCAGTGTCTTTTTTAATTTAGGTGCACGCATTTTAATAAAATTTTATAATATTATGAATTTTTTTGTTTTAAAAAGGAAAACCCAATTTTTTTTTCATTTTATATATAGGGGGTTCCTCCCAAGGGAAAAAAAACCAATTTTTATAAAAAAACAAAATTTTTTTATGGGTTTAGGGGCAATTTATAAAACATTTAAAAAATCAAGCACAAGTTTAACTTCCTCTTGTTTCAGCGAACCATTTGTAATCTGGGAAAACAAATTGTGTTTTTAATATAAGAAAATTTGGGAAAAATTTTTTTTTTTTTTTTAAATTTTTGTTTAACCCCCCCCCTTAGAAAAACAGTCCGGGGGTTGTTATGGTCAAATTGAATACTTCATCACAGTTGGTTTTTTAGGAAAGCGCTCCCCTAAAACAAAAATCAAAGTTTCAATTTTTCCGAAAATTAAAAAAAGTATCTCTAATTTTTTTTTAAATAGGGGGTTAAAAAATATTTCTAAAAAAGGTTAAAATTTGGGAAAATTTGGATTACACCCTTTTTATTTTTGACGGAAGTTGGTTTTAATTACGGATTTTTAAAAAAAAAAAAAAGTAATTTTTTAACCCCACAAAAAAAATAAACAATATTAGGGATGGGAATTTTTTTAAAAATACTTTTTTAAAAATAAAAACAAAAAAATTAAATTCATGTCAAAAACAAAATGATTTTTATTTTGGAAATTAAAGTCAATTATAAAAAATATTTGTTTTTTTAATACATGGTTTAAGATGTTTATGTATTTTTTATCAAAAAAATTTTCCGGGAAAGGCTATATTAAAAAACCCCTTATTAAAAATTTAGAAAGGAAAAAACTAAAGTAATAGAACGGTTGGGAGCATTTTGAAAGCCCAACTGATTTCCCGAAATTGACTTCCCGATTTCAGGAGTTTAAGTCTGCCCCAGCGTCATATTTCAGATGGGTTGGGGAAAGTAAGAGGAAGGTGAACTGGAGCTAAATTCAACATTCCCCCAACGAATAAACCCTTCCCCAAAAAAAATTATTTTTCAAGCAATGGGTTTTTTTTAAAAAATTTTAGGAAATGTTTTAGGTTTGGGAAATTTTTTAAAGAGTGAAAAAAATTTTTTGTTTTTTTTTTTTTTTGATATTTATCCTAGAAAAAGTATTAAATTTTTGGGCACTCTTAAAGGGAATTTTTTTTCTTAAAAAGGTTTTTTCCCGGGCGTTGAATTAAAATTTCCCAAAATTTTTTTTAAAAAAATATGTCCTTAAAATAAAAAACCCTAAACCTTTTTGTATTATTAATTGCTGTTGGAAAGCAAACCGAATTTTCAGAAAAACTGATTTAAAAACTGTAAAAAAGACACTCACTCAAATAATTGTGCGGAACAGAAAATCAAAAACATTACATAAATAACCCTCAAGTTTTGCTTGTGACCTTATAAAAACAAGAGAAAACCCGGGGGGTTCAAGTTAAATGGACAACATAAATCTGGGCAAAATTTCTTTCTGCTGCGGGCGACATTTACTGAGATTTAAATTACAAAAAGGCGCTTTCCTTTGGAAAAAAGGCTAAGGTTAAAAAAACCCTTAAAATTAAAACACAAACTTTTTCGCTTTTTTATTTCATGGAAAATTTTAAAACGTTTGTGAAGAGCCAAAACAGTTGTTTTTAAATTTTAAAAAGAACTTCTCCCCAAAAAAGGGCAGAAACATATTTTGTTCCGAAAAGTTTCTGTAACCCGGTTACCTTAAGGGTTTAAATTTTTTTGTTGAAGTAAAAATTTTTCCCTAAAAATTGCCTCAGGGGAAATTTTAAAAGGGACCCAAAAAACACCGTGGGTTTTTTTAAAAAATTTTTTATTGTGTTTTTGATTTTTTTTTTTTTGTTGAATTATTTTTTTAAGCTCCTTCTATGTAAAAGTTTATAGAATATAATTAAACCCCTTTCAGATGCTAATTTTTTAAATTCACTAAGCCCAAACAGTTTTTTGTTTTTTAATGAACCCTGTATTAAATTTGGTTTTTTGATAATAAACATTTTATCTAAAAGTTTTTTTTACAACCACTCCGTTATTTACTGTACATGATATGCAATGAATCCCCAAAATTTTCAAAGTGGATATTAAAAATTAAAATCAACATTTTAAAAGGTTAAAAATTTTTTTTTCTTTAAATTTTCACTTCTAGAGGGTACTTTTCTAATATAATTATCTATTTTTTTTAAAAAAATTTAATTTGCGTAAGGGAAAACCCTCCGTAGCCCCCATGCCCTGTGGGAAATCCGAATGTTGACATTTACCGAGCGAGAAAAACCCTGTAGTAAAAGAACATAGTGAAAAAATTTATTTTTTCCCCCAAAAGGGGTCCCGTAGGTACATATTGTTTGCAATGCTTTTTGTCCCCCCAAAGGGCTGAGCAGTTGACATAATTTTTTTTTTCCCGATCAAAGGGGCCCCATACCAATTTTAACTTCTTTTTTTTATTTGGGTTTACCATAAAAAACCCGGGGGACCTTCAGGTGAAATAAAAATTGTGTTTTAAAGGGGTCGGTATATCGTAGAACAGTTTTTAAAACAGAATGTATTATGGTTTTTTTAAATTTTCCCCAAAAAAACCCAAAATTTTTTAAAAAATTTAAAAAAAATTTTTTTTTTTTTTAAAAAATTATTTCGTTTTGTCCCTAAAAAGAAAAAAAAAAATGAACTAGTTAAATTTTAAAAATTAAGAATAATTTTACTAAAAAAAAAAACCTAATATTAAAAATTCAAAAGGGTTTTTAAAATTTTTTTTTTTTTTTTTTTTTCAAATAACATCAATATTTTAAAAAGGGAACCCCTGACTGCCTGGAACGGCTTTTTAAATTAAAGCAAAAATTTTCGGCGAAAGGGGGGTTTCAAAAAATATTATATCAGGGGGTTTAAACAACATCAAATCGGCTTTAAAAAATATGAAGAAATAAAATTTTTGGGCTTCCTCCTAGTATTAAAAAATAAAAATTGGAAAGAAAACAAGCAACTGGAAGCCCCAAAAAGGGGTGGAAAATTTTTTGTTACCTGATTGGGGTTTTGGATGTCATCAAACTACTAAAAGGGGCCCTTCCCCCCCCCCGGGGCAATCTTTCGTCTACCGATTAGTGATTTGGATTCATGAAACTAAAAAAAGGGGCCTTCCCCCGTTTTTGGGAAAATTTTTTTTCGAAAAACCCGTTTAAAATGTTTTGGGAAAAGTCATGAAACTAGGGGAAAAACCCCCTTTCCCCTGCCTGGAAAAATTTTTCTTTTTACCTGATTGGGGGTTTTGGGAAAAGTCAAAAAAATACTAAACCCCCCTTTTCCCCTGCCGGGGAAAAACTTTCGTCTCCCCCGTTTTTGTGATTTGGTTTCCCAAAAACACGAAAGACCTTCCCCCCCCCCCCGGGCAACCCTTTCGCCCTCCCCTTTTTTAAAATGTTTTTGGATGTCGGGGAAAAAAATAAAAAACCCCCTTTCCCCTGCCTGGAAAAAATCTTTCGTCCCCCCCGTTTTGGGGTTTTGGGATGTCACAAATTTACTAAAAGACCTTCCACGGGCCGGGGGCCCTTTTTATTTTACCGGGTTTTGCAAATACGGGAAACATGAAAGTTTAATGAATGCCCCTTCCTTTTTTTTCCCCAAAAAGTATAAAATTTTTTATTTTTTTTTTTAATAAGGGGAACAGCCTAACCAAAAGGCCCCATTTTAAAAAAAATTTTTTTTTCCCATTACGCGTATTTTTTTTTAAAAAAAGAAACGAATAAAAACCCCGGGAAAAATTTAAAAAAATTTTACTTATGGGAAAAAAAGAAAAAAAAGAAAAATTTTTTAAATTTTACTTTTTTAAAATGTCTTCTTTTTACGATTTTTAAAATTTTCCCCCAAAAATTAAAATTTTTGGGGTTTTTTAGGGGGCGGCAAAAATTTTAAAAAAAAGTCAGGGAAAAATCGGGCAGACCCCAAAAAAATTTTAACATTTTTCTGTCTGTGGGTTAAAGAATTTTCCCAAAAGGGCCCGAAAAAAAATTTGGGAAAACGGGGGAAAATTTTCCCCTGAAGGGGCCAAATTTAAAATTTTTAAAAACGGGGTTTTTTAAAATTTAAAAAAAATTTTTTAATTTTTAATTTTTAAAAAAAAATACCCAAACGGTCCCCAAAAAATTTTAAAAAGGGTCGTAAATTTAATTAGGTTTTCCTTCTTTAAATTTTACAAATTTTTAGAGAAAACTCTAAAAAAAAAATAAAAATTAGTTTAGTCAAATTAATAACACTAAACATACAGACAACCTGAAATTTAATTTTCAAAATTTTTGGAACCAACAAAAGTATTAAATTAAAAACTTTTCACTATAAGAAATATTTGAAATTATCCTTTTTCATACCCAAGGAAACTGTTTAAAAAAATAATAACTTTTTAAAATTTTTTTGAAAAATTAAAATCTGGTTAAAAATAAAAGTAAAACTCCTTTAAAAGGAAACAATAAACGCCTAGAAAACTTTAAATTGGAATGGTTTACAACGTTAAAAAAAGAATTTGCCATTGGTTTTAAATGCTCATATTTTTATGGAAATTTAGGGGTTTAAACGTTATTTTGGTGGAGCTTATAATGTTCATTTCACCTATACGAGTACACAAATAAAGTTTTGTCATGGTTTTAATTTAAAAATTTTTTTTCTTCCCAACCGGGTGACCAAAACTAAAGTAAAAAATCGCAGTTTTTTTTAAAAAATAACAATATTCGTATTTGCGCATAATAACATTTAAATTTTTTCCAAATTTTAAAAAAGGTTTTTTTGAATTCACCATGTTTAAAATAATCATTTAATAAATCTATATATGCCCGGGAAAAAAATTTATGCAGTAGATTTTAAAAAATCCCAAAAAAATTGATCCAACCGAAACAATTTTAAAAAAAGGAAAAACAACAAATTTTTAATGCTTTTTTGCCCCGGGGGTTTTTCCCCCATCAGGGGAGGGAGTGAAAATTTTTTCACAAGCAAAGGGGTTTTTTAAAAAATGCGAATCAAAATTTTACTTCCACGAGGTGGGCGTACCTCAACCCTTTGTTGAATCTAAGATGTAATCCCCGTTTTTTGTTTTATTTTTTTCAACAAATTCACAAAAAATTTATAATTCTTAAATTTTTCCAAAATTCTGTAAAGTTTAAAAAGAATTTTCGATTTAATACAAATGGAAGGTTTTAAGCACTAAAAAAAAAAGGTAAAAAAAAAATTTATTAAATAATTTTTGGGGTTTTATAAATTCTAGTTTATTTATAAATTTGGGACTTTAACATTCCCTTTTTTTTTTTCGATTCTGTTGGGCCCAATTTTTAGCAGGGGAAATCTAACATAAAAGGGCTCAAAAACCTCAACAACAAAAAATCAAATTAAAGCACTAACAAACAAAAAGGGACCGTTTTAACCAAAAACTCAATTTTGGGGAAAAGTTGTTTCGCCAGGGGGTATCAAAACTTAAGTCTTCTTTTTTTTTACGTCATTTAGTTCCCTTTATTTGGCACAACTTTTTATAACAACTTCAGAAAAAAAACAATTTTGGGTATTGCAAACAAGAAAAAAAACTTTAAAAAAAAAAAAATAATTTTTAAAAATTTTTTTTTAGTCAGAAACAAAAATGAGGGGAAAAAACCGGGCTTATGGCGAAAATATATTTGGTTGTTCCAAAAACCCCATGGCCCCTGATTTGGGATTTGGGGAAAATTTTTTTATTTAATTTTCCGGTTTAAACCGAAAAACATTTTTTTTTTGAAAGTTTTTTTTTTAAGTTAATTTTAAATAAATTAATAAATTTTTTTCCGTTAAAAGGACATTTAAAACCTAGGTTTTCAATTTTGCTTAAATTCCCCAAAACCCAAAACAATAACTAAAAAAAATTAAAAAAACTAACCCCCAATGGGGAAAGAAAAAATTCGTACCCCCCTTTTATACACAGTTTTCCAAAGGGGCCCCTAAAAATTCCAGATTTAATTAAGGGGGTGCAAAATTTTAATTAATTTTCCAGGGTCAAACAGAAAAAGGTAGATTTCACAAAGGGCCGTTATCTTTAGTTTGCAAACTGAATAGCAAATTAGTTTAATGTTTTTTAAATTTTACAAAAAGCATTTAAGTAAACCCAAAATTTTTGGCATTAATATAGCATTTTAATCGTAATTTTTTAAAATTTTTTTCATAAATCCTAATCTTTAAACCTTAAAAGGAAAAAAAATTTTTTAAAAACCTAGAATTTTTTTTGTAAAAACTCCCTTTTTATAGTCAAATTAATCCAAAATTTGTTTTAAGCCCCTTTTTTTTTTTATTTTAATTGAATTTTTGGGTATATAAAATTTTTAAAAGCCCCATATTTAAATTTAAAAGTTTCAAAAAGTAAAAAAAATGCTTCTTGAAACTATTTAAAATTTTGTGAAAAGTGTTCTTTTTTTTTCTTGTAAAATATTCAAATTAAATTAAAATCTAATGTTTTTAATTATGACACCAAAGGTTTTTTTTTTGTTAAAGTTCTAAAGCATTGGAAATTGGATAAAAATTTTTTTTGATAAAACGGGAATTTTTAAAACACGGATTTTTTTCAAAAAATTTTCCCGCAATACTTTAACTAGTATTATTAATTTTAAAACCCAAAATTTTTTGCGAATGCTTAAAAACTTTTATATAAAAATTTACTTCAAAAAATTTTGATGGGCCATCTTTAAAAATTTGAAAATCGATAAATTTAAATTTAAAAAAAGTTTTGTAATATACCCGTATGAAAAAGTTATCGTATTGTAACGACCTGTTAAAATTTAAAAATTAAAAAGTTTCAAAATATTTCAGAGCCGGGCCCCCAAAGTTTAGTTATTAAAATTTTTAATGTTTTAAATACGACAAAATGATGGCGTTTTTTTAAAAAGTATAAAACAATAATGTTAAATAAAAAAAATTTTTAGTATCATTTTAGGTGAAATCATCATTAACCATTTTTAAAAAAGAAAATTTTTTTTTTAAAGTGACACAAATTTAAACCTTATCAAACAGTAAATTTAATGACATTAATTTTCCAAAATTTTTTCACTGACACACATTATTTTTTTTTGTTTTTATTTTTTTAAATTGTACACCAATTATGATTAGGGAAATTTCCCAAAATTTTCGATAGGCCAAAAAATTTCAAGATAATTTTAAAAGCAGCTTTTTAAATTAAAAAAATACGAAAACCCAAACACGTTGAACATTTCATCCTTGCAATTTTTTTAATTAATTGAGTTTTTACGGCAATTTATAAAGTTTTAGCTACAACGGCCAACTTGCTTCGCAAGACAAAAAAAATCTAGGAGTAAAAAATTTTTCAGGTTCATTCTGTAAAATATGTTACTTTTCACTTGAAAATAAACAAATATTCATCTAAAAATTAAATAAATTCGCAAATACAACATGGGCAATATAATTATGAACACACTTTATATTGTAAATTATTTTATTATGTAAGGTTTCTTGTAGCTTAAACCGGTAAAATATGTTTTTAAAGCAAAATTGTGTAATTTACATACTAATAAAACGGAAGTGGTGTCCATTGAACGATCTGCAATAGCATATGCTTATTCACCGGGTTGACGTGAACGACATATTCAAACTACTTTTTACTCTTAAATAATGTAAGCATTCTGCTCAAGTTAAAGCAACGACTTTTTCCTCACAAACACACAAAGCTCATTACCAACACCAACTGGGTCACATCCCACTAACCGAGTTTTCACACCACCAACCGGGACAAAACCCCACCACCAACCCGGGACATCACCACCACCAACCGGGACACCATCACCACCAACCGGGACCCATCACCACCAAACCCGGGGCAAAACCACCACCACCAACCGGGACACACCACCACCAACCGGGACATCATCTTTACCAACTGGACATCATCACCACCAACCGGGACTCACACCACCAACCGGGGCATCACCACCACCAACCGGGGGCATCATCTCCACCAACCGGGGCCATCTCCACCAACCGGGACACCATCACTACCAACCGGGGCAAAACCCTCACACCAACCCCGGGGCATCACCACCACCAACCGGGAACACCCTATACCAACCGGACACCACACCACCAACCGGGCACCATTAACACCAACAGGGACATCACCACCACCAACGGGCATCACCACCACCAACCGGGACACCATCACCACCAACCGGGGCAACATCCCACCAACCGCGGCATTACTCCATAACCGATTTGTCATCGCCACCAACCGGACATCATCACCACCAACCGGGACATCACAACCCCAACCGGGGCATTATCTCGACCAATCGGGCTGTCACGCGTAAGTTATTTCAATGCCAAGAACCAAAACCCAAAAACATCCTGTATAAATCTTTAAAGGATATTACTGAAATCTCAGAAACCCAGAACCGTTATCGTATTATCCGGGATGGGTCCCTATACCCATCGAATAAATTACCAACTTCGCATTCCGTTTAGGGCACGCGTCGCCAAGGTCCTCACAAGACCCAACCAGGTCCTCGTCAAAACCAAACCCGGGGGCATCATCACCACCAATTTAATCGTTTTCGCCACCAACCACGTCATCATCACCAGCAACCTGGTTTTCACTCCCCAAGAGGGTTTTCACCTCATAATTTATTTTATTTGTGAAGAAAAAAACTAAAAACCCCAAAATTATGTTTTAAAATTTCTTTTTGTCGCACAACAACACAATTATTTAATGGATAAAATCAGACAAGACCATTTATTTAAGACAGCTTTACTATATCTAAGGCAATATCTCAAACTGCCTAGTACCATGAAAAATACATATTTTTTAACTGTAGTGGACTAAACAATCCTCGCCAGTGTCTAATAACATCTTTTGTGAAAAAGAGTATTTCCCGAACTGGATAAAGCCGATTTTTTGACCCTTTTAAAGGTTTTTTTTCCTGTGGTTAAATTTTATTAAAGAGATGAGGTCTCCTATCTGAAAAAAAGTTACTCTAAACCGTTGACACAGGCACGGCAATTGGGTTATACATAAACGCGTATGGGAATTTTTTGCACATATACTTTACTCCAAGGTCCCAAAAAAATATTTCTACTCAAAATTCGATTTACAAAACACAATAGTAACAGCTTAACTAACTAACTCTTACTATCTCCTGGGGGGAAAATAAAAAAGTAAAGAGCACTTACCGGATAAACCCAA
This sequence comes from Homalodisca vitripennis, assembly GCF_021130785.1. Taxonomy (NCBI): domain Eukaryota; kingdom Metazoa; phylum Arthropoda; class Insecta; order Hemiptera; family Cicadellidae; genus Homalodisca; species Homalodisca vitripennis. The sequence goes on along the minus strand of NC_060208.1, from coordinate 220,752,711 downwards.
GGGGTAGAAAAACCCCACCGAAGTAATAAAGGTCCGATCGTTTCTTTCTGTTTATGGGACTTCCCCCCCAAATATCGGCCCTTTATTTTCTCTGGGGATCGCCTTAATTTACTTTTAGATCACCAAAAAGACCCAAAAATGTAATGTGTGGATTCATGGTATTATAGTAACGGCAAACGACAGACCAGATAACTATACATTTGTAAAAGACTTGATTATTAAATATCTGAAAAACCGCATTGATCGACGATCGAACTTACCAATTTGAGCAATTTGGTTTACGTATATCATACTGCGGTTAAAAAAAGTGTTTAGATAACATTTTTCAAAACGGTTCAAGTGTTGGCTTCCATCCTCGTATATCACAAGCAATTTTAGTAGCCCGATAACGAGTGTAATGCGTGAATGTATTATACAAACTTTATACAAAATAATGATGGCTTTCAAGAAAAGTGACGGTATCAAGTGTTGGTTTTGCTCCTAGAAATATGACAACAATTTTAGTAAGCGATAACAAGTGTATAGGGTGAATGTAATTATATACGAAAATTTATATACAAAATAATGATGGGCTTTCAACAAAGAGTGACCGGTATCAAGTGTTTGGTTTGGCTCCTCGATACATGGACAACAATTTTTAGTAGCGAACAGCAAGTGTATTGGGTGAATGTGTTATATAACGAACTTATTATACAAAATAATGATGGCTTTCACAAAGAGTGACGGTATCAAGTGTTGGCTTCCTCCTCGTATATGAAAACAATTTTAGTAGCGATAACGAGTGTATTGGGTGAATGTATTATACAAAATAATGCTTTCTTTCAAGAAAAGTGACGGTGTATAGTGTGGTTTGCTCCTCGTATATGGCAACAATTTTAGTAGCGATAACGAGTGTATTGGGTGAATGTATTATACGAAACTTTATACAAAATAATGATGGCTTTCAAGAAAAGTGACGGTATCAAGTGTTGGTTTGCTCCTAGAATATGACAACAATTTTAGTACGGATAACAAGTGTATTGGGTGAATGTGTTATACGAACTTTATAACAAAATAATGATGGCTTTCAACAAGAGTGACGGTATCAAGTGTTGGTTTGCTCCTCGAATATGACAACAATTTTAGTAGCGACAGCAAGTGTATTGGTTGATTGTGTTATACGAACTTTATACAAAATAATGATGGCTTTCAAGAAAAGTGACGGTATCAAGTCTTAGCTTCCTCCTAGTATATCACAGTGACTCGGATGTTATCAAACTACTGAAAGACCTTCCCACTGGCTGGATAATCATTCATCTACCTGATTAGTGTTTTGGATAATATCAAACTACTGAACGCCCCCTAGAACTGACTGAATAGCCTTTTGGCCACCCGATTAGTGATATGGAATGCATCAAGCTACTCAAAAGCCTTTATTCTGGCAGGACATCCATAGGCTACTTGATTTAGTGATTATGGAAAGCATCAAAATACTGAAAGACCTTACATTTTGGCACTTGATTAGTGATTAATGGTGAAGCATCATGCTACTAAAAGCCTTTAATCTGGCTGGAAAATCCTAATAGGCCCACTTGATTAGTGATATGGAAAGCATCAAACTACTGAAAGAACCTTACATTTTGGCACTTTGATTAGTGATATGGAAAGCATCATGCTACTAAAAGCCTTTAATCTGGCTGGGAAATCCCATAGGCCACTTGATTAGTGGATATGGAAAGCATCAAACTACTGAAAGACCTTACATTTTGGGCACTTGATTAGTGATATTTTTTATTAACATATATTTTTTGTATTGTGGATGATATATAATAATAAATAAAGTAGCAAAAGTTATAACATTAATAATAATTTTACACAAAAATAAAAGCTAATTAAACTTCTATCTAGTTAGATTGTTGATTATCAAAATGAGAATTAAAAGTGAACAACTGCTGCCAGGAGACCGCTTGTTTATTAAAGCAGTAACTTACGGCGTAAGTGGCACTTAACTATAGATAATAGCTTTATACAAAATAACGGTGGCTTTTCAACAAGAGTAACGGTATCAAGTGTTGGTTTCCTCCTCGTATATCACAACAATTTTTAGTAGCGATAACGAGTGTATTGGGTGAATGTATTATACGAAATTTATACAAAATAACGCTTTCTTTCAAGAAGAGTGACGGTATCAAGTGTTGGTTCCTCCTCGTATATCACAACAATTTTAGTAGCGATAACGAGTGTATTGGGTGAATGTATTATACGAACTTTATACAAAATAACGCTTTCTTTCAAGAAAAGTGACGGTATCAAGTGTTGGTTTGCTCCTCGAATATGACAACAATTTTGGTTTGCTCCTCGAATATGACAACAATTTTAGTAGCGACAGCAAGTGTATTGGGTGATTGTGTTATACGAACTTTATACAAAATAATGATGGCTTTCAAGAAAAGTGACGGTATCAAGTGTTAGCTTCCTCCTAGTATATCACAGTGACTCGGATGTTATCAAACTACTGAAAGACCTTCCACTGGCTGGATAATCATTCATCTACCTGATTAGTGTTTTGGATAATATCAAACTAATGAACGCCCCTAGGACTGACTGAATAGCCTTTTGGCCACCCGATTAGTGATATGGAATGCATCAAGCTACTAAAAGCCTTTATTCTGGCTGGACATCCCATAGGCTACTTGATTAGTGATATGGAAAGCATCAAAATACTGAAAGACCTTACATTTTGGCACTTGATTAGTGATATGGTAAAGCATCATGCTACTAAAAGCCTTTAATCTGGCTGGAAATCCATATAGGCCACTTGATTAGTGATACGGATACGGAAAGCATCAAACTACTGAAAGACCTTACATTTTGGCACTTGATTAGTGATATGGAAAGCATCATGCTACTAAAAAGCCTTTAATCTGGCTGGAAATCCCATAGGCCACTTGATTAGTGATATGGAAAGCATCAAACTACTGAAAGACCTTACATTTTGGCACTTGATTAGTGATATGGAAAGCATCATGCTACTAAAAGCCTTCAATCTGGCTGGATATTCCATAGGCCAATTGATTAGTTATATGGAAAGCATCATGTTACTAAAAGCCTTTAATCTGGCTGGCCATCCCATTGGTCACCTGGTTAGCGATATTTAAATCACCCAGCTAATGAATGCCGCTTCTATATTGCCCAAGATGTATCAATAAATTTTTAATTTACAATAATGTGAACATGTAACCTAGGCGTATTGTAAAATATTTTTACTCCATTACTCTTATGTTGTTTAAGTAAGTTCATGAATAAAAACATGAAATATTTAGAACCTTTGGTTTATAGGAAAGAGAAGAAGAAAAAGTAAAGTTTAAACGGATCCCACCTTTACCTGTTAAAGTGTGCTTCTTTGTACAAGTTAAACTTTTGCCAAAAATTCGTATTCAGTTTTCTAGACGACGGCATATTATAAGAAGTCATGGAACATTTGACATAGCGCAATACACTTTCTGTCTGTAGGTAATGAATATTCAATATCTCCCAAAAATCTTGAAGGCCTGGGCATTTTCCAGTTCCATAATATTTATACAGAATCTTTAAACTTTAAATAATCTTATAGCTTAATAGCTTTTTAACAAACTACTCAAATGTTCTCCGAAACATTAAATATGGTCTGTAAAATTGAATTAGATTTTACTATTCAATAAATTTGATAAAAATATTGTTAGAGACAGCTCCAAACAAACCAATACATAATTAGTTTACTGTACTAAAAAAAGTAAAACAACAAGCAGATAACTATGAAATTGAATTTGGAAATTTGTGTGTAACTCAACAAAATGCATTAAATTAAGAAATTTCGCACTATAAGAAATATATTGAAATTTATCTTTGTTCACACCAATGGACACTGTTAATAAAAAAAATCAACACATTTTTGTAAATGTGTTGTAAAATTAAAGGTACAGGATTAATTTAAGTAAAACTCCTTTGGAATAGAGACTCCAGAACACGCCGTAGAAAACTTTAATATTGAACATAATTTTACTATAGTTCATGGGAAAATGCCTATTAGCTTTTAAATTTGTACATCCGAATAATGAACTTTTGCGAATGAAGAATTTAATAGTTAATCTGGAGGTTTTGTAAGGTTACAGTTCACCTATACAAAATATAATTGAGATACAGTTTTTGACACGATAATTGGTATCTTGCAATCCTGATCACTAATACCGCAGTTTAATAAGTGTAACATTGCATTTTTTCTACGTTAAATACAATATTCGTGTCATAATAACCTTTGTTAATAATTATTTCCAATATTTTAAAACTGTTTAGCACAATATCAACATGTATAGTACATTATAGTAACGAATCTATATATGACCCTGTGGGAAATATTTATGACAGTAGATTAAGAATATGCCACAGAAAACTTGAAATCCAACTCGATTCGCTTTTTCTCCTGGAAGAAACAACAAAGTTATAATGCATTATTCTGCCCCGGGTGGTTTCCTCCATCAGGGCAAGTGTAGTGAAACTTTTATCACAAGTAGCAAGGTTTTTAATAATGCTGAATCAAAACTGTTTATTTCCACGAGGTACTCATAGCCATCAACCACTCTTGTTGAACTCGAAGCTGTACTCGAGTTTATTAGTTATTATTTTGAACAACATATAAAACAAAAATTTATGAATTCTTAATTTTTTATACTAATGAAACACTGTAAGTTTAATCACATATTTTTGTTACTAAGTAACAAATGTGAAGGTCAAGCACATATTTTTTCACTAGTGTAAATAAACTTTATTAAACTAATTTATTTGTTTAGTGTTTTATAATCTTCTAGTTTAGTTATAGCGTGACTTCAACATTCACTCTTTTTTGTCGCTTTAGCTGTCATTTCATTCGAGTGAGCCAATTTTTACGTATGGAATATCTATCAGTAGTAAGGGCTACCTCGATACTCAATACTCACCAAGTAAAACAGCAGTGTATGCACTAACAAACATAGAGTACCAATAATCCAATAACTAAATTTGGTGACCGGATTGGTTCACGTCTCAGGATATATCGAAACTTGAGTCTTTCATTTTGTTTGACGTCATTTCAGTTCCAGCTTGGATTTGGACACAAACTTGAATAAGCTATACTGTCAGAAACTAAAAATTGTGAGTATTGAACCTAGAATATAAAACTTTGTTTTACTTCATTGTAAAGGAAATAACATTATATTTTAACTATTTGATACAATCAGAAAGGGAACTGAGTGTAGCCCATACAATTTGACATTAAGTACTTTTTAGCAAACTAGTATTGAGATCATAATGATATTTTGTGAGAATATTTCCATGCGAACTCGGGATTCAAGCTTGTGACAGTTTTAATTAAATCTACTTCAGCTGGGACCATTATAAATAAACTGACATAAATCGAATTCTCCGACTAAGCTAATGGTTTAGGAGGTTCGGACAAATAAAAACTTTAGATAAAATACTAAGGAGCTGTTGGCCAAAAATTCTCGTTTGTGTTGACTTCCAAAAAATCCCGCAAGGACTATGTATTTGTCATTTCAGGCGGAGAGTAATTTTAATTATTTAATTCTTCAGAATTTAGTTCCTGACCAAGTATTTTTTTAACGATAGACTTGCCCCTTTCTAGTTAATTTAGATAGTTTCAATAAAAAAAATTTTTTATGCGTAGATATACGATGTTTTGCTTTTGTAGCTGCAGTATCACCTCCCAAACCTTGCAACCTAAATTCGATGTGCCTTACTGAATTGAATTTCTACCAACACTTTTGAAAATGTATTTTATAAATCAGAAATTCATGATTGCTCTATCAAAACATGTAGTTGCAAGCCTGTGAAAAATCCAGTAACACCAATAAGCTGTATTTTCATAAATTTAAATACTAAATAAACTTCACCAAAACAGTGCATATGTGCTGCGATATTTTCTAAATCCAGATTGTGTTTTTCGTCATAAGTTAGGAATTTTCATGTAAAGCTCCTATTAAGCGCAAGGGATTATTTCCGAAAATCTTTGCTATATGCTTTGGTCGTAACTTATGGACTTTTTAAGGTAGTCACCTTTGGTAGTGGACAAGCAATGCTAGTTTTCTATCTTTTTGCAAATTTCCTAATTAATAGTGATAAATTCACACGATGCGTGATAAGCCATATATTAACCACTCTACGGACTTAGACATCTGAATAAAAAGATCTCACTGCCAACTGCTCTACTTTCAATTTCCACCTTTGCTGTCATAATATTATACACTGATACTGTGGAAAAATTAAACCGGTTGACATATTTATTTCCCCAATTCATTTAAAAAATAATTTATCTCAGTTTCTTGAACTGTTCATTAATTTCTTATTTGTATTAATTACTTATTTTATCTTCCTGTATATACGTCAATTCATTTAAAACTTTTTAGTCTTGATTTGACGTAAATTATAATTTGCAATTGAATACATGATATTTAATAATTTAGAGTGTTCTACCACCTTCTTTATTAAGAAATATGATGAAGTTTTGGGATTAAAGTTGAGATGAAACCTAAAAAATAATATAAACAGTTTGCCAAACTGGATTGAATAAATCTCGAAGCCACTTTTATACGCATTTTCCTAAAGAGCTCATAATGATTCCTACAGATTAATGTAAGAGGCTGTGTCAAAACCTTAACTATCCCTAACGTAGATTTTCACATGAGGCCGTCATCTCAAAATGTCAAACTGAAAATGCATTATTAGTTTAGATGTTTGATTCGCACAACACTGATGATGGGACAATAACCCTCAATGTTGGAATGTTATTATGGTATTATAAGCATAACACTTTTAAACATTTATCTATAAGTCCACAATCTTGAACTCTTAAGAGGCAAACATTATTTTAACCGTATACATTTATTTGTAAAAACATGATTTAGTCACACTTGATTTAGTCACAATTAATCCAAAATTATGTTTTTAAGCATATTCACTTGTAGTTTAATTGATTACTTAGACTATATAATTTTAAAACAGCCACCATCTTTAAACTTTAAAAGTTATAAAAATTCATTTAAAATAAATATTACTTAAACATTTTATGAAAAGTGGTAACTTTTATGTATCTTGTGTAATACTCGAGATTAAACTTTTGACCAAATGCGAAGGACAGCCATCTTGAAAGTTTCTATTCGTTAAGAGTGGCTAACGAGCTCAGACCAGTTGTGTAAAAATATTGTCTCTACCAAATTTTGTCTGAATTTATTAAGAACTACGGTAGTTATCATATTCAAAATTATTCCCACAATACTGTATACTAGTATCTGATTGATTCTAAAACACTTAAGAAATATCGATAAATTTAAGAATAAAAGTTGCTTATAATTAAAATAAATATAGTAGTATGTAAAAAATGTATCGTTTTGGCTCTATGTTGAGATTTAGTTAAAGTTTTTGCAAAATATCTCAAATGCAAGATTATTCTGTAATTTGTAACCTTTTTTTTAATATCTAGCAGAATCATGTTTCTTAAAATGACTAGCCTTTCTTTAAGATGGTGTAAATACAATTAAATGTTGAAAGAAATCAATGTTTTCTGTCATTTAAATCATTACTAAATCGAGATATTATCAGAACTTTCCCATTTAATTCATACAAATTTAAATATCTTCATTGACGATTTAATGATTAATGGTTAACTCGTAAGCAGTGGGTAAAAGTATTCCATTGCCATTGATAAAATAAGAAACAACCTATTTCAAATGTGGTCGTTGTTAAGTTATATTCCAGTCTTTACAAAAATATTGTGATCTCAAGGGTGATTGTGATAATAATTATTAAAAAAAAATTGTCTACAAGAGATACATTCTTACATAAACGTTACACTAGTTAGTTTACCTCCAATTTAGTAATAACTTATCCCGTGGTTATTCTCACTGACATACATTATTTGTTTTTGTAGGTTATGGTATTTAAAATTTATGACTCAATGATAACTCGGGAAAACTTCTAAGAAATCTGAAAGGCCAAATCTCATTCAAGATAGTTCCTAGAAGCAATTTTTTAAATGTATGAATACTAAGAAGATCTCATCACGTCCTGAACAGTTTCCTCCTTGCATAGTTTTAGTATAATTGAGTTATACGAGTACATTCCATAAAGTTTGAGCTACAACTAGGTCAACTTGACTTCGCAAGATAAATAAAATGCCAGGAGTGAAAAATTTTAGGTTCCTTCTGTAAAACATTTTACTTTACATTTGAACATAACACAAATATTCTTCAATAACATGAAATAAAGTCGCAAATACTAATAGGCGGTCTAATATAATTATAAACTAAACACTTTATATTGTAAATTATTTTATTATGTAATGGTTTCTTGTAGCTTAATCTCGGTAAAAATATATTTCTTATAGCAGAATATTGTGTAGAGTTAAATACTAATAAAACGGAATGGTGGTGTCCATTACACTGTATCTACAGTAGCACGTGCTTATGTCATCGTGGTTGACGTAAACGACACATTAAAACTTCTTTATACTCTTAAATAAGTGTAAGCATTCTGCTCAAGGTCTCTGTGACTGACCTTGTTCCTCACAACACACAACCGTCTCATTATCACCACCAACCATACCCATCGGGATCACCACCAACCGATCATTATCTCCACCAACCGGGACATCATCTCCCCCAATCGCGTCATTATCTCCAGTAACCGATTTGTCATCACCACCAACCAGGTCATCATCTCGCCTGTCACCTCGTAATGTTATTTCAGTGCCAAGAACCAAACCTAAACACATTTGCTGTATAAAGTCTTAACGGATATTTATATCTCACATAGTCCAGAACCCATCGGGATAAATTACTAACTTCGCATTCCGTTCGAGGTCATTTACGAGTGACCTTGTTCCGCACAATACACAACCAGGTTATCATCAAAATCAACCGGGTCATCATCACCAGCAACCGGGTTGCCATCTGCACCAACCAGGTTGTAACCTCGTAATGTTATTTCAATGGCAAGAACAAAATCTACAAAAATCCAAAAAACGATTGTTTTAAATTTGGGCTGCAAAAATTTAGAAACAAGTTATTATGAGATAAAATCAGACAACACCATTTATTTCAGACAGCTTTATTTGTATGTCTAAGGCAATAGTCTCAAACTGCACTAGTATAATGAAGGGCATATTTTTATAGACTGTATCTGGATTTCACAATTTTTGCCAGTGTCTAATAACGTCTTGTGTGCCAAAGAGTACTCCAGAATTGGATATAAAGCCGATTTTGTAACGGTTTAAAGGTTTTCACCTTTGGATACATTTCATTCAACAGATAAGTACAAGGTGACCTACCGTGGAACAAAGTTACACTAAACCGTTGATATAGACACGGCAATTGCTTCTACATAAATAAATGCGTATTGCCATTTTTTTGTACATATACTTTACACCAAGGATCCCAAAAAGAATATTTATACTCAAAATTCGATTTACAAAACACGATAGTATACAGCTGTATACTATACTAACTCTATACTATATGTCTGGGGGAAAGTAAAAACGTAAAGAGCACTTACCGGATAACCAAGGTGTAGAAAACCACCGAAGTAATAAAGGTCCGATCGTTTACTTTCTGTTTATGGCACTTCTCCCCCAAATATCGGCCCTTTATTGCTCTGGAGATCGCCTTAATTTACTTTTAGATCACCAATAAAGACCCAAACTGTGAAGTGTAGTGGATTCATGGTATTATAGTAACGGCATATCGACAGACGCAGATAACTATAAATTTGTAATAAGCAGCTTGATTATAAAATATATAAAAAAACTTGTATCCAGTTGAAGCTCGAACTTACCAATTTGATGCACATTTGGCTTATGTTGTTTTGTTATGCATACGAGTCCTATACTGCGGTTAAAAAAATATTTACGCATGAAGTAATCCTGTTACTCTACATTTCTTAGGTGCAGTCTGTGTTGATGTAGAGTGTCTTAAAGTTGGGCGCTTATCTCACAGCATTGTTTAAACAAGTTTTAATGATGTATTTTCCTATATGTTAAAAAATTATAAAAGACTCATTTAACCATTAAACTGTACCTTCACTGTCAAAATTGAGGGTTAGTTATCAATAAACGTGATTCACATTTTACACAGAGGTTCGGAAACTCTTCCTTCTCTGAGAAATATATCTACGACATTACCTTTATCTCTAACTTCCTTTCATAGTTCAACTATGTATTTATTATTCGTTTCTAAAAGCCCAGATTTACCTTCATCTCATTCGTATTGCGGAATTTCATTTAATGGTTCGAAAATGCTTCTGCTTTAGAAAATGGATGGTCGGTATTTAGTCCTGGTACACCTGTTTCCACAATTCGTTACAGTTTATTTATATACCTTGACCCTTTGCTGTTAAAACTCTAGATTAGACATTACTTCGCTCTTAAAACTATAGATTGGACATTACTTCGCTGTTAAAACTATAAATTGGCCATAACTTCGCTGTTAAAACTCTAGATTGGCCGTAATTTCGCTGTTAAAACTATAGATTAGCCATAACTATGCTGTTAAAACTCAAGATTGGACATTATTTCGCTGTTAAAAATGTAGACTGGCCAAAACTTGGCTGTTAAACTGTATATAGGTCATTACTTTAATTCTTGATTGGCCATAACTTCACTGTTAAAAACTATAGATTGATCATAACTTCGCTGTTAAAACTCTAGATTAGCCATAAATACACTGTTTAAACTCCAGATTGGACATTCATTCGCTGTTAAAACTATACATTGGCCATAAATTCGCTGTTTAAAACTCTAGATTGGCCCTAAGTACGCTGTTAAAACTATAGATCGGCCATAAATTTGCTGTTAAAACTCTAGATTGGTCATAACTTCGTGTGCCCATTTATATATCGTATTATATCGTATGCTACATTTCATAGTATTTTTAATAGTTGTAATACTAAGTGGTTGTGTTTAAAAGCTGACACCGAGTCAGTGAAAATGGTTAACACAAAGCATTTTGAATAAAGTAATCAAACAAAAAAAAAAAAAAAATATATAGAAATAAGAAATTAAAACCTTATGATCGGTTTGTATGAAGTATTTCAAAAGTTATGCTTGATTTAAAACACAAACAGTAAAAAAACTATTTCTTCTCAAATAAAATAATTAGTTCTTCCTGAGCTACGTCCAAAAAATGGAAACAATACAAATTAAATAAACACGTTGACAAAATTGAAGGGCAGGGAGAATTGTTATCACTGAACTGAGTGTGGTCACTAATGAGATCTTATCTTATCTCTGTAAAGTCTTATCGGCCGAACGTGATACCTACTGTGATACTGTTGCGAACCGATCCACAATACTTTTATAACATCGGTTAAAGAGGATAAAATAAAATTTGTACTCAAAAGTAGAAAAAAGTCTGATGTTATTGTTACATTGTATTTGTTACAAATGTTTATGAAATTGCAGCAGCATTAGTACTGTTTACAGGCTATTGCTAATAATATATGTATATATTTAAATATATAAAAGGGAATAAAATACCTTAATTGATACATTAATATTTTTAGTACTTTCCAGTTTGGTAGTTTATGAGGTAAAACGACTGAGGACGCTTTAATAAAAGTGACGAAAAATATTTATAACAGTTTAAATTGTAAACTTAACTGAAGGACGTTTTGTTGATTTATAAAAGCTTTTAATTTAGTTGACCACGACTACATTTTTAATATAATATATTGGAATAGGAGGAGTTTTATTGAAATGGTTAAAGAGTTTTCTTGTTAAAATAAAACAACAAATAACAAAGCAAAACTTTGTTACACTTAAAAAATAATCGAATCTGGTGTACCACAGGTCTCGATAACATCTGCAATATTATTTCTATACTTCATAAGTGATTTACTTTAACTTAAATTTAGCGGCAATATTAGCGTTTTGCTGATGGCATAGCTCATTTTTATTCTTACAAAGATGTGCAGGGTATCCAAGAACAAATGAATAACGATCTGATGTTTAGAGATTGGTGCCTTGAAAGCAAAGTGTAAGTAATAAAAGTCTAAATTGTTTATTATTTCAATGGTTTTTACATACAATTTCCTCAAATATACGAGAACCCGTAATATACAAACATGTATCTCTCAATTTCTAAATTGTTCAGAAACGTACAGCAAATAACATTACAGTAAGTACATAAACCTAATTTTACTGAAATTTAATGCTTATACTTTATGATGTTTCTAATAAGTAACAAAATTTATTATACAACACAAAACAATAAGAAAGGTTGAACATTCTAAATATATATAAATATATCTGATATGTATAAGCTCTATACTAACTGGTGCAAAGTAACAACAAATTATATCTCGTTAGTTTAATAAAAGAACTTAAGACAAATTTTGTCATTTATACATAGTAAATAATATTTTTATGTAAACGAATTATATATTCGTTAAATAACGACTGAATATAAGAAGGTGACAAAATTTGTTATGATATTGTATATTCCTACAGGGATACAGGGAAACGTCTCTGATGTAATTATAGCGGCACCCGTTGGGAATTTATTTCATATTCCAATTCATAGTGGACAGATCTTGATGTAATAGTTCATTGTTTTAAGTAACTTTATAATTCATAGCTATTTCTAAGTGAGTTATTATTGGTTTGGTATTAAAATTATTGTTCAGTAATTGAATGTTAATTTTCATGGAACGATAGCAATATTATTAATGTACATAGTTTTACACACGCTCTGGTGCATCAAACTGTTGAGAACCGTTGAAACATCTTGATTATAGCCTGGACGAAATGTAAGATTATCTGACGTAAATTTACTGCGACAATGGTTAAAAATAATTAGATATAATCCTTTACTGAACGCCCTTGATGAATATATTAATCCGATAAAATGAGGGACGTGGTATCCAAAAAGCGAGGTATTTATTTTTAAAATTTTGTGGCAGTCATTTTTTGATTCCATTAAAAGAAAAAACATACAATTTTGTAATTTAATTGTTATTTTACACGGAGTTTAAATGTACGTTAAAAGCTTTTAGAGAATACTTACTTTAAATATTGTTATGTTAATAAATTTCCATAAAATTTTAAAAAAATGACAAAAGGATTTCTTATATATTTATGAAATAATAACATTTATGAATGAAAAATTTAATACTCAGTTTTGAACTTAAATTATTAAAAATAACAGTTCAAAGATTTTAATGAAAACTACTCATGATATACACATTATTAAAAGATTGCATTAAAATTATTCCAAGTTTATCTGAAGATTATATAAAGTAGTTTTTATTTACGTATTAAATGGACAAATATAACATAGAGCATAAGAACTCATCTTACAAACGGAAAATATTCTTAACTTTTTTCAAATGAATCTTTTACTCTGAATAATTTCATATAATATATCTGCTGTTCTAATTGATATATGATGTTGGTGTTGTCCCAAAAACGCTTTGTTAATGAACATCTTTCATGCTGCGTTATTGATTATTAAAATAGATGTTGGGTGTTAAGAGAGAACATTAGATCTTATTACAATGTATCTTGATATTATTCTGCTTCAATCTGGAGAGCCGTCTTCGGTGAAAATTTCCAGTAATACATATCAGGTTAATTGAAGATGAAGGGACTGAGTTGTATCGTCAATCCCATCGAGCCTGTACTATTTTATCAACTATTATTCTAGGATAAGAAGAAAATACTTTGAAGTAAAAATAAAAACAACGTTTCTGAGTTGCGAAAACCTGAAACACATAAATATTCATGTCACTGGTAGCGTAAGTGTATGAACTGAAATAATACAACACTAAAGACACATATTTTGTTAGAACCTATGGTGTACTGTATATGTATATAATAATAAACCCTTTTAATACTTTTTAAACTTTTTTATTTTCGTACAATGTATATTTCGAATTCTGGGAATTCAGAGTACCGTACCTGAAGATGAATTCCCAGAATTCGAAATGTACATTGTAAGAAAATAAAAAAGTTTAAAAAGTGTTAAAAAGGATTATAATTATATACATATATATCAAACACTATTGAGGCTTCATCTCTAATGTGTATTGTATAGTGTATACAGAGGTTATTGTGACAACCGGATCAAGCAACATCTGCGTGGCTAACTGCTGAGCGATCCTGTCCTTGCAAGCGGCCCGCCTGCCCGGCAATTGGAGGTAGTTCACAAGTTAACTGTAATTAAGTCGTTGGCCACCAGGCCATATGTTGGAGAGGAAGCTTCACTTTACCTCGTAAAATAAGACATTCTTTACTTTACTTTACTTTAGACCCCTATCAAACATTTTAACCTGTTTGTATAAGAAGGTTGGAATACGTCTAGGAAAAAAATATTATTAAAGAAATTCGTGTCGTTAAAATAGTTACATATATAAATCTTTCCAGATAATTATATTTCAGAAATATTATTGTATGAAGTAGTTTTCTCTGTATAATTACCGACTGACTGAAGTTACGTCTTAGGAACATTTCCAGTCGGCGGAACACAAGATGTTTGTAATTAAAGTCTGGTTTGACGTCAACAACAGAACTTCCACAATGTCAAGTCTTGCAGATAATTTCCCTGCCTTATACACATCTATCCATACCGCACTCAATTAAACATTGAATCTCTCAACACCCATATGGGATATACAATTTTATAAATTATTGTTAAGTCTTGTATAACTCTTTCTGAACTATACGAACTAAATTTAATATGTCATTAAAAAAAGAGTCAAGTTCCACGTTCAATGCATTAAAGAACTTTAGAATTAAAAAATTGAGGTTCTCAGCGAATAGCCAACAATATAAAAGTGAATAAACGGCAGCTCTCAATATGGGCTATGTCTTGTCACAGTAAAAATGCTCTATTAGATTCAAAGTTTAAAAGTTTTAATGGTCGCCATTTCTAAAATCCCAGTATAATTTCTTGATATTTTTCAGCAACTGATTTTGTTATTGTAAAACAAATACAAACAAATTTTGTATAATAATTTATACAATAATATTGTATATAATTTAATCTATTATTTTTGAAGATGTTATTGTTTTATAAAAAACACATACAGACAGATCGGTGGGAAACTAATAATCACAGACCCATTTTCATGCTGTGAAATACAGTATGTACCACATATAAAAGGAGGCTACTTCTATCAAAAGAGAATTTAGATGAGATTTATAATAGTCTTTGAATTTATAGTAAAAGTTTTTAAATGTTTTAGGACATTTACAGCTTGGTACATTAGTTCAAAAGAACAGTCCACCGAAATTTCATCTATCATAGTTCTTACAGACTGCTTCAAAGGTAGTCTTCGGACTAAAATTCTGACCATCTTATGTCTTAAGACATTTTCTAAGGTACATTAGTACTTGATAAACCGGGCAACTACAAAGTTAGAGTAAAACCAATGGGGGACGGCAACTACATAGTTAGAGTAAGACAGCTGGGGGATGGCAATTAGATAATTAGAATAGAAGGGCTGGGGTACGGCAACAACAGAGATTGAGTAAGACCACTGGGGGATGGCAACTATAGAGGTAGAGTTACTTGATTTAAATATTGTTAAAGCTAAGCATAAAAATACTCATTGGTATAATATATCAAGGTCTTTAAATAATATTGAATAATAGTAATAAGATACTTTCGTTAGACTCTAAACTAACCGAAGTTCAGTTATTGAATCCCTGGATTACTAAAGATATTCTTTAAATAATAACCTAACAAAAAAACATTATACAATTTCAAAGAGACGACCGTATGATATAAGATTTCGAATTACTTTTCATTTACTTCTTCAATAACGTAAAATTGGAAATCGATTTAACAAAAAAAGCATATTATACAAATAAGTTAGAACATTATAAAGTCAATGTTTCTAAACATTGTAAAATTATTAACAATGTAACTGGATGTGATAAGCCTAAGTGTTTGGCCGGATTGAAGTAGATAATGGAACAGATAACTGAATCAATTGTTATCCCCCAAGAAATCAACAACCACCTTATCTCGGTACAAGCTGGTCAGCCAAGTACAGTCACTCCCGAAACACTATCTCCTCCTTATCTTCATCACAACGGTTTTTACAGCTCTCATCACAACAGATGAAATCGAACCAATTGTTTTTAACTTATAAAAACAAAAGATTAGTAGGTTTTGAGAAGTTCAACGTTAGTTTACTTAAATAAATAATTGATGATACTTTACCCGCATTAGTTTTTTGATCATAGTTTTAGTAAAGGTGTCTTTTTAGAAAATCTAAATTAAGTGTATTCGTACCTATTGTAAACAAACTCATATAAAGTAAACAATTTAAAACTTATAAGCCCTCTTTCAGTCTTTTCTACGTTGCTTAAAAAATAATGTTAATAAGGTTGGACGATATTTTAAAAACTCTAACGTAATTAGAAGTAAACAATTAGGTTTTATTTAAGTAAGATCAACAGAGAGTGCATTTATTGCAGAAACAAATAACATTTTTTTCTGTTTTGAAAATGTAAAGACATCAGAGATTTCTATTGATTTAAAAAAAGCATTTGACATAGTCATTCATGAGATCCTTTAATAAGTAGACAATTTTCGTAATTAGACGTATGGTATAACCGTTTTCATAGCTTTGTAACAGGGAGGAAACAACAATTAAAAACTAATGACATCTTTAGTGACCCACTCATTGTTAGAACTGGAGAAAGTTCAATGATTTCTGCTCCCCTTTATATAATTTTTATTAAGAACTTACTGAATCTCAACTTTCATATACATATCACCGCTATTGGTAATAACATTGCTCTTTTGTTACATATAACCTTATTTAAATGTAATATAACATTCAATAAATTATAGTCTTTTATTGATTAGGAATGGTATTCCCTAAAAGAAAAGCAGGTAAATGTTAGTAGAAAAATTTATAAATTTTGATTGTGGTTTTGACTTACCCTCCCCATTTATATTCCGCAATACTCAATTATGTGCCAGTCTACCTCTAGAAAAAGTTAAAAACCGTTAAATATTTAGTTATATTACTTTATGTAAAATTCTATAAGGTCTGCAGGAAATTTAAGATAAATAATAAGAAAATCGTATTTTTGAACACATTTTTGTAATAAATCACTATTAAGAACACTTTAATTTGTTATAGTTAATTTAAGACGCTTTACCATGCTGCAATAATAGACAAGTACTCAACATCTTTTTTACGAATTATTTTGAAAAAAAAGAACAAGTTCCTTTCCAGTGTAACATCAGTGTAATATTTTACCAATACAACAAATTTTTGTTTTTAAGGTCGTAGGATTGTTCTTTATTACAAGTGGAAATAGTGAAAACATAATGTTTAATCAATTTTATGATACAAGAAGTTCTGAAAAATAAGCTCTAAAAACTACGTAAAGTAAATAAAGTAACTTTTCGTAATTCCTTTCAATATTTGGAACCAAAATATTTCAATCAACTTACAATTCTAATTAAGAAAATTAAGAATGTCAATAATATTTTTAAAATTACAGTTGCTTGGCTTCTTTTCAACAAGATGTAGTATACCTTAACGATGTTTTAGTATAAATGTATTCGTTTTCAAGATAAATCGGTACGGATATTTCTAGAAAAACAAGCTTAGTTTGTATAATATTTAATATCCAATTAAAGACATTTTTTCACTTATGTTACAATAACAATTCTCATACAGTTAGACCATTATTGAGTTTTTCAACTAATGATAGACTCAAGATGCCTTGTTATTTTTTCACAGTTATTGTTAATTTACTTTCTACAACTGACCACACTACTGGATGAAGTAATGATTTATTTCTCACAAATTCAATTTATTATTTCTACAAGTATTTCAGCATCGTCATTCAACGTTGAAAATAATAGTACACTTCCTGGTGATTGGTTGGCAGAATGTCATCTACTGTTGATGTGATATACCAGGCACCAAATCTAGTGAGCCTATTGCACTGCAATAGTATCGTCATTCAACGTTCAAAACAATAGAACGCTCTCTGGAGATTGGTTGGCAGAATGTCATCTACTGTTGATGTGATATACCAGGCACCAAATCTAGTGAGCCTATTGCACTTCAATAGTATCGTCATTCAACGTTCAAAACAATACTACGCTTCCTGGTGATTGGTTAGCAGAATGTCATGTACTGTTCTAACTGCCTAATGTTATACACCAGGCACCAAATCTGGTGAGCCTATTGCACTGCAATAGTATCGTCATTCAACGTTCAAAACAATAGAACGCTCTCTGGAGATTGGCTGGCGAGGAGCCAACCACAGAAATGACTAATACCAGTAGGCCATCAGCCAAATTGAATCTTCAGGAATTGTATAAGCGTAAATGAACAAGTGAATATATCCTTTTCTACCATTTTACAAAGAAAATAGATAAAGTATAACATAATACCGAACATATTATTACTTAGGAAGTGCAAATCTACTTTGAATTTTTACGATGTATTTTACGAATTACTGCAGTGTCGTTTTTTATACTCTATAAGGTTTAACTACATAAAAGAGTAGTTAGTGTATAACGACAGCTATTTTAACTGGTAATGTTTAACACATTATATCCAACGGTTTACATGCCCGTTTTTGGGGTCGCGTATATTATTATCCGAATTTTACAGGCATTTTAAATATACAAAATTAACTAGCCATACCTTCTTCGTTATGATGTTATATGGACTGATTTGAGATGGTATTTTGGGACAAAACATTTTTATAATTTATCATTTAGTCCATAATTCAAACTACTTTTCTAATATCAATGTAAACTTCGGACATACATTTTTTAAATATTTCATTCTCTTTTTGAGAAAATCCATTTGAAATAACCTTCCAATTTATTAATATAAAACAAAACCAAGGCTCGTAATTAAATCATAGTCGTAATTTTATATTTTTTACGTTCATATTAACTGATTTTTATTGTTTAGTATTAAATGATTCACACTAAACTCAATATTACTAGTTCTTAGCTTGAAGTTAGCTTACAGCAGTAGGGTAACAGAATTATTAGACATATGCTATCTTTAAGTAAAACAACCCTCGTTGGTTTCAGTTAACGAATCCTGTTACATTACTAATACAGTTCCTATTACCTCATAGAAGTGTATATCGCAACTGCTGCTATGTATACTTAAATAACCAATGAATGGTTATATTTATACGTAACAATCCTTCGAGTGTTTGTATTTATACTTAACAATCCTTTGAGTGTTAGTATTAAACGTAACAACTCTTTGAGTGGTAGCATTTATGCGTAGCAATCGTTTGAGTTATTGTATTTATACTTAACAATACCCTGAATGGTTGAATTTATACATAACAATCCCCTGAGCGGTTGTATTTATACGTAACAATCCTTCGAGTGTTTGTATTATACGTAACAACTCTTTGAGTTGTAGCATTTATACGTAGCAATAGTTTGAGTTATTGTATTTATACTTAACATACCCTGAATGGTTGTATTTATATATAACAATCTTTGAGTGGTTGTATTTATACGTAACAATCCCATGAGCGGTTGCATTTATACGTAACAATCCTGAGTGGTTGTATTTATACGTAAAAATCTCCTGAGTGGGTGTTTTTGTAAGTAAAACTACGTGTACTGTTGGTCATTTGAACTGCTACTTCTGTTTATTTTTTATTAAACAACACAACCATGAATCCGTTCCGTGAGAGAGAAGAAATGTGAAGAAAAAGAGAGAGAAGATATGAGCGGCGATTCCGTGTTATTAGCTGCAGAGTTTATTGTGCTTGGAACAAAAGGTGGGAATCTCAAGAGCCTTAGAGCTTTAGTTACCGCGCGTACTTTACTGAATGGTGAGGAACAAAACTTTTATTATTCCTACTGCTTAACTTTACGGCTTAACGAGAATGCTTGATAACCAAAAACATAACACAATTTACAAGCTGTATACATTATTAAAGATCTTTGTATCAACCCCGCTGCTTTTGCTGAAAATAGTTTTTTACTTGGAAGAAAACTCGTACTTATTTCGTAATTATAGTAGTTCCATTAGTTAAATTGTGTATTTTGAAGGCAGCACAAATGTCCAGCCTGGATTGGTTAATGTGAGCTGGAAGTTAGTGAAATATTGTAGGGGAATGAGTAATACGACACCGATTGACTTCTAAGACTCGAACTTACATACCAACTATATACTGTATTACCCACTACTGTTCAATACTCTGGTCATCTGTTTTCTCTTCTTATACACACAATCCGTTCTCTTCTTATCCGTTAGATAAGATTCCAAATTCCAAATTACATTCGTTGCTGAAGCATGGTACTCCAAAACCCAGCCGCATTTATATTAAACAATATGGTTCATATAGATATTGAATATCCTTCCACATCGGTACAGATGGTATAATTACCAAATATGGAAATATATATTGTAAAAATATGAATTATTTCATACGTTCATCACTTATACTATCAAGGTATATACCAATGTTTTGAAAACAGTTACGGAAATTTATGAAAACCTACTTAAGAAAATTCCTTAATAATTAATAACCTTTTATTACAATAATTAAAAAAACTTCGATTGTCTAAAACAATTAGTTGAAACGTATAAATACAGTGGTGTAGTCATAAAAGAACGCGCCGTGCCCTTTCCTAAATGATTCCAATCTCTCTCCAAATTTCTACTACTTCGGAATTGTTACAAATTGTTTATCTATACCTTTGAGTAAGTACAAAGGAATCAAACTTGTATTATGTGATTTTGGTTTGAAGCTTCATTCCATTCTTTAACGTACAGACCTACTACACCACGTCTATAGTTTGTTTCCTTAAATCCTAATTACTACTCGTCACTAATTTTATTTTTTCCTACGTTGTGCTAAAATGTGAAATAAATAGTAACAAATAAATATTCTTCTTCTTTAGTATTGTTTTCCCTATAATTGGTTATTTTAATATAGTGAATTATTTCATATGTTTTCTCTCAATAAAATGTCTTTTTACTGTATTGGCTTATGTTCGAATATTAAACGATTTTTTCAATCCTGTTTAGGTAAAATTAAAAACTTCATCTTCAATAAAAATTAAAAATTGACAATACAATTTTAAAATTAAATGATCGAAACTGGAAAGATAGTTGAGTCAGTAAATAGTGAGTAATAAGTATCTAACATTGTATCAAGTATAGACGTACCAGCTACTAACGTACATAGTGCTAAGTGCCGAGAGTATAAGTTTCTTTTTAAGGAAATAAACCAGTACTAAATATTATTATGAAATCTGGACGGTTTCCAGAATTCGTGTCTTTGTGATTTTGTGTGTTTGTGCACGCAGGATTATCCAAACATTGTCTCAAACAGAAAAGAGATTTAGCACCAATGTATGCCTATTGAAGAGTTAGGAACAGCCAGAAGTTAGGATTTTTCACTCTTCCTCTTTACCAAAAATTTCAAGCGAAGTAGGACACTCAGAATACATGTCTTTGTGATTTTGTGTGTTTGTGCACGCAGGATTATCCAAATATTGTCTCAAACAGTGAAGAGATTTAGCACCAATGTATGCCTATTGAAGAGTTAGGAACAGCCGAAAGTTAGAATTTTTCACTCTTCCTCTTTACCAAAATTTCAAGCGAAGTAGGACACTCAGAATACATGTCTTTGTGATTTTGTGTGTTTGTGCACGCAGGATTATCCAAATATTGTCTCAAACAGTGAAGAGATTTAGCACCAATGTATGCCTATTGAAGAGTTAGGAACAGCCGAAAGTTAGGATTTTTCACTCTTCCTCTTTACCAAAATTTCAAGCGAAGTAGGACACTCAGAATACATGTCTTTGTGATTTTGTGTGTTTGTGCACGCAGGATTATCCAAATATTGTCTCAAACAGTGAAGAGATTTAGCACCAATGTATGCCTATTGAAGAGTTAGGAACAGCCGAAAGTTAGGATTTTTCACTCTTCCTCTTTACCAAAATTTCAAGCGAAGTAGGACACTCAGAATACATGTCTTTGTGATTTTGTGTGTTTGTGCACGCAGGATTATCCAAATATTGTCTCAAACAGTGAAGAGATTTAGCACCAATGTATGCCTATTGAAGAGTTAGGAACAGCCGAAAGTTAGGATTTTTTCACTCTTCCTCTTTACCAAAATTTCAAGCGAAGTAGGACACTCAGAATACATGTCTTTGTGATTTTGTGTGTGTTTGTGCACGCAGGATTATCCAAATATTGTCTCAAACAGTGAAGAGATTTAGCACCAATGTATGCCTATTGAAGAGTTAGGAACAGCCGAAAGTTAGGATTTTTCACTCTTCCTCTTTACCAAAATTTCAAGCGAAGTAGGACACTCAGAATACATGTCTTTGTGATTTTGTGTGTTTGTGCACGCAGGATTATCCAAATATTGTCTCAAACAGTGAAGAGATTTAGCACCAATGTATGCCTATTGAAGAGTTAGGAACAGCCGAAAGTTAGGATTTTTCACTCTTCCTCTTTACCAAAAGTTCAAGCGAAGTAGGACACTTTCTAACTGTAGTGGGCTTCTCAGACCAAAGTATACATTTAGTAAAAAAGTTTTATTTTGGGAAAAAATTCATTCTATAGACTAAGAATAACTAATAATTTAATGTTTTTCGACGAAATTCTGAGAGTCCCATTATCTGCACAAGGAAAATTATCTTTAACATTACAGTTTTGTAACATTATCAACGAAAAAGTGTACACAACGAGGTGCATACATAATAATTCGGTGATGACGATAATATAAAATTTTAAAAATCTGTTATATTTATTAAAAGTGATGTACAACAGTATATGGCGTGTATTTTATTTTCATACACACTCGTCTTATACATGGACTGAAGATTACTGTTAAATAATTGAGTTCATAATTTTACTAACTAAACAAGTATTTGTCACATGATTTTTACGAAAATGTGAACTACCATTATTGTGTGACCTTAAGATATATCGTACTCTAGATGCTTTACTAAGACATACATGATGCTCTAGCTCTAGTTCTCTAGTAGCTCCTAGCTCTATTCTCTCCGGCCATCCACCTCTAATCAACGTGTCCAGTCACTGCATCACCACAAACTCCGGCCATTGTTGCGCCTTATCAGAGCTATACTATCTGTTCTGTTCGCCACATTAAGTACGTACTTGATTTACTACCTGTTACCACATCAATGGTTGATTAATTTCATATAACTTGAGGTGTGAATAGCGTATAAACGGTGTAATATTTATAACATAATTCATAACTGATTGACTCGCCATAAAATTGGCTTAGAAACTTCTTTAAATTTCAACTATCACGATAACGAGTTAAACATGCGTTACATGTTACATCGTGTATTAATTTAAACATCTTGTGACTGCTACATCATAAACGGTAAGGGAAGTGCACAGAACTGTACACAGAATATAAAACTTACGCAATGAGGTATTGTTAGTATTTATTACAATTTTAATAGAAATTTATGTACAGATGTATTTGATACCGTTGAGGTGAAAATATGAAGTACAAATTACACCAATAAGACACTGAATGTTCACAATTTATTACTAGATTGGATGTGTGTGTCATTAATAGAATCGTAAACTATTTGACCGATCAATATGACAATTTTATGTATATGTATATTTTCACCGAGAAGATTAATATGCTATTCCCATTGATATAACTCGCCATTAGGCGGCACTGCCTAAAAAGATTTAATTTCTTAAATCGCCTGCACACTATAACCTGCAATTACGAGACAGTTACGTATATTAAATGGCCAAACACTATTTGAAGGCGCTAAGTTATGATGTATATTTGTCTTTACAATAAATTTCTGGTTAAACATAAAGCTTGAATGTTAGACCATTTTATAATAAAGTACATGTACGTGTGCAATGCCTATAACCATACGCTTTTTACAGATTTCTAGATCGTGGCAACAAGAAAAATTCTACATCGGTATTAGAAATATAATTTACTTGAACCAGAAGTGCTCATATACGGACAAAGCTTATATATTCTTGTTTTCAAATACCTTCTATTTCTCATTAAATTAATATATGTAGGTTATGTAAAACCATAATCGTATTATTTCTAAATAAGTAATAGTGTGTCTGTGTTATGGGTTGACATAAAATGCATTTGCTAGGTGGCTACAACGATAAATATTGGTTCCATATTATAGCAAGGTAGGATTACGTCACACCACGGGTCACGTGACAGGCTTCGCTGAGGTTGTATGCAACATTTCTAGTCTATAACCCGTTTAATTCGATGTCCTCTTAATTAATGTCCTGCGGGCGGACAGATACGCAGACAATCACAGAACAGAAATTGACAAAGACATTAGAATTACTAAAATTCCATGGTTGGACAAGCACCAACACAGAACACATCCTTGTCTATGTAGACGTGAAGTTTCATGCAAACTTTAAAGTCTACGGATTTAGCTTTCTCGAGATATCCTGCCACTTGATGCATTCAACTTTTTGTTCATCACGTTAGTTTTCATAGGAATGTTAAAATAATAAGTTTCAGTGAGTTCGAGAGGGTACTACAATGCCAGAGTACGCAGAAATCAAGTATTTTCACCAAATTAACATTTAAATTCCCTAATACTAGTTTTTATTATTACTCTATGGAATAAAAATTTCACAAGCTCAAATCACATACAAATATTTACAAATTAATTTATTCTAAAATCTTCTCGTTGTGATCATGGTTAACCAAAAGACTAGAGTAAATATATATGAATTTTCTGGCAAAGTTTTATGTGTACATGTTAATTTTCCTGTTGTGCGAACAGATAGACACATATAAATAAATTTTTTTCATCTACAGAAGTCTCAGGCTTCGCTAAAGCTCAGCTAATTATACTATTATTCCTGTGCTAAATTGTGCATGAACTAATAAATATACAGGATGTCCCGTAACTCTCTGGATAGAGGTACACTACGTTATTGCTCAGGTCGACATTTCACCGTATGAACTTGGGTCTCCAATACTTAGTTTCCCATCTGTCTGTATGCATGTGTTTTTATAAAAAATAATATCTTCAAAAATAATAAATTATATTATACCAAATTTGGGTTAAATTTTAACGATAACAAGACCAGTTAATGAAAATATCTGCATGAAATTATCTTTATTATTTTCAAAATGGCGACTATTAAAACGTTTAAACTTTGAATATATTAAAAACCAGCAAATTGGTATAATTTAAGACATACATTTTTTACACATACAGATAAACAGATGGGAAACTGATCATCGGAGACACATGTTCATATGGTTAAATATGTTTGTCTTGACCTGAGCAATTACGTGGTATACCTTTGTCCAGAGAGTTACGGGACACCCTGTATACTGTTGATAAATAAACAACGCACTCAATCTCAACATATGTTCAGTTGAAGCAAAGATGGACTGCTCAATATGTCCCTGAAGACACAATACAATCTCACACCAAGTTATATTGCGAACCTCCAAACAATTCTTTCATACTCTCAGTTTCATGTTTCCTGTCACTTTATACCTTACGGTTTCATCCACTTCAGTGGAAATAAAAATAAATCTTGTTTACTGCTATCAGTTTAAATTGTAAAAACAAGAAGCAAATATTTTGACAGTAAAATTTGTGTTGGTAATCATTAGTATTAATATTTCCTTTGTTCTCGGAAATTGGAACGTGTTAAAATAATGTATTTGTATATTCCCTGTATGTGTTTCGATTTTGCCACATAAAACAGAGTGGTTTGCAATGATTATCAGGGTTTTAATTCTATATTCGACACCAAATCCTAAATCCTTTTCTAAGATAATTTTTTCTACGTTTACATTCATGAGGCTGACCAATCATTTAGTATGTCTGAAAAACTTAATCAATATTGCTAAATTAAACAAAATTTATTAGTCAAACAAGGTCTTTACATCTCATTAATATTTTTTTGATTGAGTTAAAAATCTTGAAAAATATAAATAGAGTGTTAAATATATTTACAAATATTTACAAATTGTAACTGAATGTGGCAAAATCCAATTACTGGTATGATTTCTACGTTTCAATTATATTCTTACCAATAATTAACATTTCGTCTGTTATAACTAATGACTCGATTTATTTATTAACGAGTTTCTAATTTATCGTTAGACTTGAAATGGTTTGTAGTGTACAAGATATTTAAGGTTTAAAAAACGTGTTTAGGAGTGAAATATAAAAAGTAGCATAAAATAAGAAATAACAATATGATGTTTATATTATAACTATATGAAAGTGCATTCAAGAAGACAGTTGGGGGCGTTGCTAATACGGACCGCCACTTAGCCTCATCCAATCAAAGTAATGCTGCGTTACCAAACTGTCCTGACAGACATACCTCAATTCAGCGGCGTTTTCCATATTTAAAGTTCGCGCTCATGAAAAATATAAGAGCACTGATTTTAATATACACAAGAATAAGCCCGAAAGGCCACGATTTGTAAAAATTCATTTGTCTAGGTCAAAAATTAAGGTAAATATAAATATATTTAAATTAACTCTATACTAATACTCCTTATTTCTACGTAAAACGTGCCTTGATCATCCTCCTGCAATATCTTTCATCTTGTATTTAGCTTTGCTAGAGTTGTATACAAAAATTAATTAATATGCCCATATTTGTTAACAACACATAATTTTATATTATTCCGGTACAAACGTAACGCAACAGTACATTAGATGTATATCAGTGATGTCTTAAAGCTTTTAAAAATTATTATAGATGTAATATTATTTTTAATACATATTATAATTATTATTTATACCACGTATTACACATGATTTTTTCTTACTTATTTAAATAAATAAGAAATGTTATAACTAACCAATTCTGAAGATTTGCTATATTTGCTATGGACACGAGATCCAAGATGGCGGGGAAGAAGCAAGTCACTCAAAATGTGGCTCTTGCAATAAAATAATTTCACAAAGGCCGAGAGACTTAAATGTGAAGGAAAAATGTGCACATAGTTTCCATGTTCATTGTTTAAGTGATGGAAATAATAAAATGGACAAACAAAATAAGTAGTGCCCACTGGAAGTGTAGTATGTGCTCCCGGCAAGATAGGTCTGTGAGTAACGAAAATGTTAATCCTATTAATCCTATTGAGGATCAAATTTCAAATTGCAAAGGTGATTGTACTGATCATATAAAAAATTTTGTAGACCAAATTTACGAAAATTAGTGTTAATTTATATTGAATTCGTAAACAGCTTACTCAAGTTCAAAATGAAAATGCCACGTTTAAAGCAGCCTTGCTTAACCAAGCAGAACTTATTGCATGGAGTGCTCACTTTTAGTATTTATTAATCCTGCATGGTTTTTGTACATAGCCTTTTGGTTTTTAGTTTTAGCCATGATTGTTCTTTTAGCCTCTACTGACTAAAACCTATTACATGTATGCTACTTGTTTTAAACGGTTAATAAAGTTGTCTATTGTCTATTGTCTATTGTCTATTTGATGAGATCCTTGCAAACAAGTGGGAAATAGGAAAACCTTTTCTGAGGCACTAAAGAGTAATGATGTAAATAGTAAGCATTGAAATAGCAAATAGAGCTGATTGCACATCTCCTGTACATAACCTCAATGTTAGTGATAGGTTAACTAATGCCCCTTTAGGCATTAGTCTACATTCTACGACCATTAAACCTCCTATAACGTTGGAACCAGTGTGTTGGCCAAACCACAAGCTGTAGAAAACATTCAGAATTTCACACAGTTGAAAAAAGATTCTACAACATCACCAAAGCAATCGGGCAGGTCTAGGCCTAGTTACTGATCATTCAAACAGTAGCCATTCTAACAATGATAGGCCTATTTGAAACATAACCCTAAAAGTAAAACATGGTCCTAGTGATAACCTATTGGTTACTAAAAAACAGCATTAGTCCCAGAAAAAATACTAAAAATCTTAATAAAGGAAGATGTATTCTAGGGCACGGCTACCAAAGGGAATGACCTTAAAGTTGTGGAAAAATACAGGTACCTCTTTCTCTCAAGACTTTCAACCGATGTAAACAGTGACGCAGTAAAAAATTATCTTAATGATGGCCTTAAAGGTAACTATAAAGTCAACCAGATGAGGAATAAATTTCCTGGTTACCGATCTTTTAAAGGTTGGTGTACCCGGGTAATCTATGGGACCAAATTTTTATTCCCGAATTCTGGCCAACCCGGAGCCTATGTCAGTTACTTTAACTTTAAAAGAATAAGTACAAATGGGGACCAAGATTCTTTTTTGGGGAATGTACAAAACTCAAAAACAAAAAGTTAGCGGTTAAGGCTTCTGTAGACATTGGTGACTTACCTAAAAATTCTCTGGTACACCTAAATGAACACAAATCAAATGATGAAGACATTTTAAATAGCTCTACATTACCAACAAAAAACAAATAATGCCCTGTCTAACTTAACGCTACTGTACTGGAACGCGCAGGGTGTGTAACAAACAAGCTGGGACTTATCTGAATCATTTAGCATCACTGCACAGTGCTGATGTTATCTGTGTTTCTGAACACTGGGTTCTTAACTCTGACATTGATTTTTTTGACACTGCAAGGATTATAAAACTGCAAAGCTACTTTGTTAGATCAAATGCGATTCATGGTGGTACAGTGATCTTTGTGAAGGAGAATGTGCGTTTCCAAGTATATAATAATGTTATCACTGGTAGTTGAAGAACAAATTTTTGAACTTACAGCAATACAGTTAGTTGATTTTAAATACCATCATCGTTTGCTTTTATAGACCACCTACAGGTAAGACCAGCGCTTTGTTTGACAAGCTGCATGCAGTTTTCTCGTGTGTGCATGGTGTGAACTTTGACTTTATATGCGCAGGAGATTTGAATATCGATCTGTTAGCGATAATAATGATACCTTAGAGCTGTATAACTTAACTAAAACTTTTGGTTTACACATAACGATTAAGGATGTTACCAGGCCAAATCTATCTTCAAATGCGACAAGTAGGGGCTCCTGTTTGGACAATATTGTTACATCCTTACATCCTGATAGATGGGAATGCTTCCGTTTTGCACACAGGTGTGTCTGATCACACGCCATCATTTTCAGTACACCAATGAACGTGACTTCAGACAATCTTAAGTTAAAGAAACTTGTTAGGCCTATCAATCCTCAGAACTCTAAGCTATTTCTAACTTACCTTAATAGTATAAATTGGTTAGCTATATATAATAG
Source organism: Homalodisca vitripennis (assembly GCF_021130785.1). Taxonomy (NCBI): domain Eukaryota; kingdom Metazoa; phylum Arthropoda; class Insecta; order Hemiptera; family Cicadellidae; genus Homalodisca; species Homalodisca vitripennis. Next base: position 220,723,470 of record NC_060208.1, on the reverse strand, counting down.
TAAGGATGACTTAAACAATAGTTCAATAAGTTCTTTGATTTGTTGTTATGGGCGGTAAACAGCGCAATGCCTATGAAAACTGTTGGGATAACCAACAGAAATAGTAAATCTAACAACAAATGGCACAATGAGGACTTAAGAATATTAAAGGTCCAACTTGACAATGCTTACTATTTATTCTGCAACACTAACTGTAACAGGTCTAAAGAAAATTATATTGCTCTTAAGAGAAACGTACAAGGCAGAAATTAAAAAAGCCAAACTTAATCATAATAACAACATAATTGACAGTTCAAACAATAAATCAAAAGCTGCATGGTCTGTCATAAAATCAGCTTAGAAATGTTAACAGTAAGCCTCCCAATATTTAACGCTAATTTAACGCCTGTTGCTTTTAACAATTTTTTTCTTACCAGTGTAGAACAAATTTGTAATAGCATACCAACTGATGTAAATAAGCCTAATCATAGTGTTTTTCTTGACAATAGTGAGAACTGTGCAACAGGAAACAATTCGGTAGGGTTATTCACTCTTAGAAGTTTTTACAGTAGAAGAAGTCTACCTAGCCATAAACCAACTGAATAATAGCACTTGTCTTGATATATATGGCACCAATGCAGCAATACTGAAGTTATCAGCTAGGTCTATTTGTGAAGTACTAACATATCTTTTCAACTTGTGTATTAAGCAGGGTATTTATCCTGACAAACTAAAAGTAAGTAAGGTCATTCCAATACACAAAAGAGGGCCTAGGGATGATTGTGCCAACTTATAGGCCAATATCCATTGTTCCGACGCTGTCAAAGGTCTTGGAACGTCTCATTCATGAACAACTTTCCTCCTTCTTGGAATCAAATAAGTTATTGTCCAAGAATCAGTACGGCTTTAGACCTAACCATAGCACTGTTGAAGCTACTCAGGATTTGATCTTGAATTGTTTTGAAGGACTGGAGAACAACCTGAACGTTCTTTTCAGATCATTTGATATGTCCAAGGCCTTTGACACAGTGTCGCATCATATTTTACTGGATAAGATGTATTTTTATTCTATTGACAACAGTGTAGTGCAGTTCTTAAGATCTTATTTGAACAATCGATGGCAATCCGTATTCCTAAATGGCTCTTACTGATAACAAACCAAAAAAGAGTCATGGAATATAGTAAATGGTATAAGAGGAAAAAGCAAAAACAAATTCTGAAAACATGTGCTTCATAAATCAAAATAAACAAATATACAATCCAATTCAAATATGTGAGCACTTTAATAAATTTTTTTATCAACATTGCAAATGAAATTAAAGGTGATCTACAAGTCAATTCATGATGTTACATGTTCATGCCAAGTAGAAAACAACCTCACACTTGATAGTTTTAAAACAATTGATGAAAAAAACTATTAAAACAACTCTTTGTCACCTTCAGTCCTAAGACTTCCTCTGGAGTTGATGGCCTCTGTATGAAGGCACTCAAATTCTGTCAGGAAGAAATTACTCGACCACTGGTGGATCTTGTAAAACACATCAATTAGTAGCTGCACCTTCCCAAACGCCTGCAAGATTGCCAAGGTCAAGCCTCTTTTTAAGAAGGGGGATGTTATGGATGTGTGTAATTATCGTCCAATATCGCTCCTACCAGTGATCTCAAAATTCATTGAAAAAAAACCATATGTAACCAGCTGATTGACTACCTTGAGACAAATAAGCTTCTGGTGGAGAGACAGTATGGTTTCCGAAAATCAAAATCAACCAAATTGGCTCTTATTGACTTTGTGAATTATGTCTTGAGGCAATGGAGGCTGGTGAGACTGTAATGGCTTGTTTTGCAGGATCTCTCAAAGGCCTTTGATTGTGTCAATGCTGAAAATTCTTATTGGCAAACTTTCGGCCCTGGGCGTTCAAAAATTATGCCAGAGATTGGCTTGCCTCATACCTGTCAAACAGGTATCAGGTAGTTGAAATTATGCACAAAAACAAAATCCAAAATCAAAACCTTTCAGTCTAAGTCAGAATTGATCCTAAATGGAGTTCCACAGGGGTCAATTCTAGGTCCCCTTCTTTTTTTGATCTACATAAATGACATCACAAATCAAATTCCAAAAGAAAAACTTTACATGTTTGCAGATGATACCACTCTTGTGACCAAAAGTAGGGATTGTGAAATTCTTGAATTAGAATTATTTCACAAAACAAATTGTACTAGCCCAATTTTTTTCAAAAAACAGTCTTAAAAATGAACCCCGAAAAAACAAAATGCATTTGCATCCAAACCAAACAAATGAAAATTTAAAAAAAAACTTTTGGACTCCATCCTTGTTCATTGGTGACACTGAAGTGGATATCTCAGAGTCATCTGAGCTGCTAGGAGTGGTGTTGGACGATGTTATGGACTGGGGCAGGCAGTTGGGAAAAGTCACTGGAAAATTATCCAAGGGCACCTTTGTTTCTTAGGGTGTCTCTCTGGACTCAATAACTTAGACCTAGTCAAAAGCGTATACCACTGCCTGCTTGAGTCACACATATTCCTATTCAATCATCCTCTGGGGTGGCAAAACAACAAATATCAAAACAGATTTTTACCTTGCAAAAAAGAGCAGTCAGAGCTATGCTGGGTTTACAAAGTCAAAAGTCAAAGTCAAAAGTTCTTTATTCATATACATCAAGTACAGAGATAGTGTCAAAAAGTAAGTTATTACTTTATGTGATAATAATAATCGATAGCATCAAAATTCATGATTTGTCTGATAGTTTGAGACATCCAGATAGAATTCTTGAAGTGTATAGATGGCCCGTTGAGAGAGTAGTTTCCAGAGTGCAGTCTTCAGTTCTTTTCCCTTCTTCGTCCGTATTTCTGTTGGTAGGCAGTTGCTCAGCTTTCTTCCCATGTAGGTCGGTTTCTTCTCATACTGCGTTTAAGTGGTGAGTGGGAAGTTGGTACATTGTTGAGTTGCGTGTGTTGTAGTAGTGAATGTCTTCAAGCCTTGTAAGGTTTTCTCCGTCACACGTACATCACGAGTTCTTGGATATAGAGAGCTGTCACAGTCAAGATATTTAGGGTTGGAAAGGCCTCTCTGCAGCTTTCCAGGGGATGAAGGTTTGCAAGGATTCTAATTGCCTTTTTTTGGAGGATTAGAATTCTGTTCATGTTGGTTTTTGAGGTTCCTCCCCATACAGCCAGTCCATATCTTATGTGTGTCTCAAACAGAGCGAAGTAGGCAGTACGTGCAGTAGTCAGATCTCCGATAGCTTTGATCTGCTTGAGGGCATTACAAGCTTGAGTTCAGTCTGTTACATAGCTGGTCAATATGAGGGGTCCAAGATAAGTTAGAGTCAACTAAAACCCCAAGGAATTTGGTTTGGTCAACTAAGTTCACTTCTGGTAAGGAGTTTATTTGCCCTTATCTTCTTCCAAATCCTAATTGGCTAGTTTTGGAGGGGTTCACCACTAAGTCGTTTCCATCACAATATTGATATGCCATATTGACAGCAATATAAGCATTCAGGCACAGATTTTTCAAGGAGAATGGTTGTCGAGGATTAAAGTTGTGTCGTCTGCGTACATCAAAGTTTTAGTGTATTCACTTAAGTATTCTGGGAGGTCATTAGTAAAAAGAATGAACAGCACTGGGCCCAGCACAGATCCTTGGGGCACACCTCTTTGGATTGGCAGAGGTTGCGACCGAAATGCCTTGGTGGTTCCTTTTACTGTAGACTTAATTTCAACTACTTGACTACGGTCTTTGAGGTAACTCTCAAATCCATTTTAGGGCCGTTGCTGTTACACCCAGTGCATTCAGTTTCTTCAGTATGAGGTCGTGTCCTAAGCAGTTCGAACGCTTAGCTGAAATCGAGGAAGATCGCTGTAGTTAGGTTCCCATTTTCTAAGCTGTCAATTACTGATTCTAGTAATTCAATCATTGCTGTGGTAGTTGATTTACCTTTGACAAACCCATGCTGAGAGCTTGTTATCAGGTTGTTGAGTGTACAGTGTTCTAGAAGCCTGGTGAGTACTACTTTTTCACAGAGTTTTGCGACCGTTGGGAGTAAGGATATGGGCCTATAGTTGCTTAATTCTGTTCTACTACCAGTCTTAAATTTTGGATATATTTTGGATATTTTTAAAGCGGAGGGAACGTGGCCTTCATTGAAAGATTTATTGAAGATGTCAGTGAGGGGGGGGCAAATTAGTTCTTCTGCACAGTGCTTTAGTACTTTTGTGGATATGTCGTCAATTCCTGCTGAGTTTTTGGATTTTAAGCTTTTAATAATTGATCTTAACTCCTCTTGGGTTGTGGGTCTTAATGATCTGAGTTCACTGGTGTGAGTCCCTCCAGGGAGTTCAACTGGTCTCCTGGCAGTGCCATTATTACGATCAATGGTGTATTTTGCAATGTTGGCAAAATAATCATTGAACTGTTCAGCTACAGCATATGTGTCTTCAATAAGTTGTCCATTGATGGTCAGTTTGAGCTGAGGTAAGGTGTCTTGTTTTTTTTGATCGGACACTATTAATCGTTTCCCAGATTGTTTTTGACTTATTTTGGGAGTTGGTAAATTTGATCTGCGATTCTTTGACTTCTTAGGGTCTTCAGTCTTTGGTCATACTTTTTTTTTAAGTCTGTCGCTTTGATTCTGTCAGCAAGATTTCCTGTGGTTTCAAACTGGTTGAGGTAAGCTAGGTAATCATTCTTCAGAATTAATGCTTCTGCATCTGCAAAGTGTTTAGGTTTGGTCTTTTTTAGTCCTGGCAGTTTTAAGAGGGCAAGCAGTGTCCAGAGCTATTGTTACCGTGGTTCTGTAGTTGTTGTAAGCTTCCTCTGAGTTTAAAGATGTATACACTTTTTCCCACCTTTCATTTATTAACAACCATTTCAGCTCATCCAAGTTCTTCCTCCAATTGCTCTGTGCACTGATTTAGGTGTTTTTATTTCCTCTAAGTTGGTGATAGTGCACTTCTGGGCTGTGTGATCAGAGAGTCCAGTGTTAAAGACTGATATGTCAAGTGCTTCAGTGATCATATTGGAAGCAATCCAGTCTATAGATGATTTTGATATAGGGGTAATTCTTGTGGCTGGCAGATCAACTCTTTTGAATATTATGGTAAGCGAGCATTTCGTTTTAATTTTGCTGTGTTTCTGTCTGGCTCCAGTATATCAACATTTTATATCTCCCATGATAATGAGATGTTTATTTTCGACATGAGTGTAATCTATTATACGAGTTAATGTGGCTATTGTATCTTCTAAGTTACTATCAGGTGATCTATATGTGCCTATGATGTAAGTAATGTCTTTCTTAAAAATTATCTTGATCATTGCGACCTCACATGAAAGTTCTTGGCAATATTGTGACACATCAACCTCCTCAACATAAGCTTGTGGAGCATCTTCTACAAAGATAGCTACACCTCCAAGTCTGTGATGGGTGCGGCTGTAGTGGGCTATTAGTTCAAAGCCAGGTAACCATTTAATTGGCTTACCGCCTCTGACTCACTGTAGAAATCTTTTTATTGATTTAAATATCCTAACAGTACCATGTTTTGTATGTCTATGAGTGTGCAGTGTATATTAAAACACAAAATCTTGAATACCAAAATGATGTTCACTCGTATAACACCAGGCATAGAAACAATTTTGCTGTATACCATAGGCTTACTATTTTTGAAAATAACCCTTATTATTCTGGAAACAAAATTTTTCAAGTTCTGCGTTCTAGTGTAAAAGATTTAAATTCTATAAAAAAATTCAAGTGTGAGCTAAAGAACTTTTTAGTCTTAAAATTGTTTCTACAGTGTAGAAGAATTTTTTGAATTTTGTGAGGGCATTGTACCTTACCCACCCTGACCCTTTCCTGGGGCAGTTTGACCGCAGAAGCCCAGTTTGGGCCAACTCCTGCGGAATTGGAAGTACGAAGTAAGTAAGTAAGTACTCAAAACAGTTAAGTGTAAAACAAGGTGTCCACACAGGGTCCATTTTGGGGACCCTTGCTTTTCATACTCTATGTTAATGACCTGCCGTACAACCTAAATGCTCATTCAGTAAAATCATTTCTATTTGCTGACGATTTGGCAGTGTGTGTCCAGGGTAACAGTGCAGAAAATGTGGGTTACATAATCGACACCAAAACTAAAACCATTCATGACTGGTGTAATGCAAATAAGTTAAGCCTTAATGACGGGAAAAACTCAGGACCTTGCTTTCAGCCTTAGCAATCGGGGGGAAGTAACCCACTCAAAATTCTTGGGGTTCACAGTCCAGAGCAATCTTAAATGGCATCAGCAAATTGACAGTCTTGCGAACAAAATTTCAAAAGGCATTTTCATGATCAGAGCACTTAAAGGCAGTGTCTCTGTTGGTGTTCTGCTCTGTTTTACTATGGCCACATACATAGCTACCTCTCTTATGGAACTTCAATCTGGGCAAACCATGGATATGTACAGAAGCTTTTTTGTGCTGCAAAAAAAAAGCAATCCGTCTGATTTGTGATGCACACTGGCAGGCCCACTGTAAAGAGCTCTTCATTAGGTTAGGTGTCCTTTCATTGCCTTCTATGTATATATTTAGCACACTCTTGTTTGTTAAGAGGAACTTGGCACTTTTGCCTGCAATGTCTGAGGTCCATAACTATGCAACTAGAAACAAAAATAAACTTATAAGTGAACGATGCAGATACTCTGCAACTCAGAAGAGTTTTCTATACCAAGGCATAAAAATGTTTAATGTTTTGCCGGAAGGTATTAAAGAGCTGCCACTCACTAGATTTAGACAAAAAACTAAAGAACTTTCTAGTTGCAACCTGCTTATACGATGTAACAGAATTTTACGAAGTTGTTAACTCTTTAAGTTAGGTTAAGTAACCTTTTAAGTTGACTATTGTTTATACATGTGAACATGTTTACAACAAATAAATATTTGATTTGATTTGATTATTCACCCAATACACTAATTATCGCTACTAAAATTATTATGATATACGAGGAGGAAGCCAACACCTAAAACCGTCACTCTTGTTTAAAGAAACTGTTATTTTGTATAAAGTCCGTTTAATATATTCGCCCAATATTCTCGTTATCGCTACTAAAATTATTGTGATATACGAGGAGGAAGCCAACACTTGACACCGTCACTCTTGTTTAAAGCCACTGTTATTTTGTATAAAGCCATTATCTAATAGTTTAGTGCCACTTACGCCGTAAGTTACTGCTTTAATAAACAAGCGGTCTCCTGGCAGCTCTTGTTACGCTTTCACTATTGATTTTCATTTTATAAACAAGAATTTAACTAGTTAGAAGTTTAATTAGGTTTTACTTTTATGTGAAATTATTATTAATGCTAAACGGTTTGCTAGTTCATTTATTATTAAATACCATCCAAAAAACGAAATCATGTTAAGAAAAAAGAATTGATAATTGGTAAAGAACAGTTGTACTCAGATAATATTATAAAATATAATTTATTTGAATTACTGTATCAAGTAAAATAGTGTTAAATTAGGTGTAGGTATAAACAATGTAAAATGAGAAAATATTTGTATATTTAACTTTTCTGTTTTTGAGTTTAAAATCGTAATTCGATTTTCCACATTTATAATACATCAATAGGTGTTGATTCTTGGAAATATACATAAGAGTCTCTTTTAATAATAAACCGGTAAATGCCTGAAAAGCCCTAAATATTTTTTAATAAACGTAAATATATCAGGACATTTAATTTTAAGTAAAGTAACTCTATAAAATTTTTGCGAAACACCTATAAATTCAAGTATAACGGAGTTTTGTGAGAGCGACTTACCCATAGTAGAAATTTATAAATTAAAAGCAATATACTGTGTGAAGACCCGATATTGGCAATGTTAAATCAGAAACACAGTGTTAAGGGCTGGGGCCCTTAAAACACAACTTAAGTTCACCGGAATGGTGCCGGGTTAATAGTTAACTACCAGAGGGAAAGTTAAATTTGATATGAGGCCTTTGATCAGACAAAGAAAATATATGCAACTGCGTTTAGCCGTTCACCTTTTAATCTTCTTTTCAGACCTAGCGGGGACAAAAGCATTGTAAACAGTACGTACCTACTGATACCACTTTATTAAGGATTTATTTCCCACGATGTTCTCTTACTAAACGGTTTTGTCAGCTTAATCATGCCAACATAAGGAGAGTTCACACGCATGGTGCCACGGACAGTTTCTTACAGCTAAATATATATTATTATAAGAATAAAATACCTATATTAGTAATGTAGCCTCTAAAAGAGAATAATACAAATAATAAAAAATTTGCATTTTGCTATTAATTTTCATATTCACTTTGTAAATATCGGATTCAGAGGCATTCTTCATCAAAAGGAATGGTTGTGAAAAACTTGTTAGCTTAAACATTTTAACTATATGCTGAACTCATACAGTTATTAATACACTTCATTAATAACGAATATAGGTTTGCTTAGTGAAAATAAGCATAGTATCTGAAAGGGTTTAATTAATATTTGCATCAACTGTACTGAGAAGGAGCTTATAAATAATTTAACGATTGTCATAACACAGTTAAGAACTTTTAATAAAACGCTATGTTCTTTGTACCGTTGTAAAGTCTCTTGCTGCAGATGTTACGATGAGTTTAGTTCAAAAACTAAATTTACCTTTTGGTTACCTGATTACGGAAACTATGCAGAACAAAATATGATACTGACACTGAGAGAAGTTCTGTGTTATAATAAATAGCTTTGTTGCTCTTCAGAACGTTTAAAATTTCCAGTGAAATATAAAAGCAAAAAGCTTGTATTTTACATTTAATGTTTATTAATTTAGCCATTCGCAGAACAGACGCCGTTGTAAGTTAATCTCAGTAAATGTCGTCCGCAGCAGAAAGCAATTGTCCAGATTTATGTTGTCCAGTACTTGAACCTCCCGGGTGTCTCTTGTTTTATTGGGGTCACAGGCAAACTTGACGATATTTATGTAATGTATGATTTTCTGTCTGGAAAAATTAGTTTCAGTGAGTGTCATTTATACAGTTAGTTATACAGTTGTCTGACAAATCGGTTTGCATCCAACACCGATTAAATAATACTAAAGGTTTACGCGTTTTTTATTTAAGGGACATCTATTTGTAATTTGTAATTTAATTCAACGTCCGAAAAAACGTTTTAAGTAAAAATTGCATTTAAGAGCATCATAATTAATATACTTCTAGTATGAAACATGAAAATAAAACATTTGCGTTCTATAATAACTTTCCAACATGAACATTTCCTGATATTGTTTGAAACAACATAGTATGAAAAATAAATAACACTACTACACATAAAGCAGCTATGTGAGAAGGGCTGATTCGATGTGAATGTTGAATTTAGCTCCACTTTCTAAATGTGTTCACTTTCATTTTATGTGCAGCATCTGAAATCCGACTATTTTGCAGACTTGACTCCTGAAGTCTGGAGTCATATCCTTCTGATCAAAAAATAGTCGAACCCTTTACGTAACGAACGTAAGAGGAGGGTGAACTGGAGCTAAAATTAGCAATCCTAGTCCAGTCTCGTGAAATCATAGTGAAATGAAATGAAGTGCATAGTAAATAAAACAATTGTAAAATGGAAACTTGCTTGGAAATTCTATTACTTTAGTTGTGCCTTTTAAATATTATATAGGAATTGTAATATAGCCATCCGGAGGATATGTTTAATATGTAACATACATCTTAAACACTATATTGTATTGTTATTCTTGACCATTTTATTATAATTGAACGTTAATTTCAAAATCAAATAAAATTTTATTTGTCAAGAACTATTTTTTATGTTTACTATATAAAAATTTTAAATATATAAAAAATTTTACTATATAAGTGTTTTTTTCACAGAACTGTTTGTTATTGTTAATTTTAATTCGTGGTGTTAATCAAATTCTCTTTTCTTTTGAACAATAATGTAATTTAACACTTCCGTCACAAATCTACAGTGAAAACATAATATCTCAAGATTGTAACTGTGTTAATAATATTTTTAACTTGAAATTTAAGAGAACATTTTGAAGATACTTAAGATTGCTTACAATGTACTGATTCCTGGAACTATTTTTTGTCTTGAAGCGCTTCCATGGAAAAAATAAAGAATTCAATTTGACCATAACTATCCACGACTGTTTTGATAACTTGTAACAGAAATAACTAATTGCCAAATTTCTTATATTAAGCATACATTAGTATTCAGATTTCAGACGCAGCACTAAGTGGAAGGCGAACTGGTGCTAAAATTAAGATTAACATATAATATCATATGTTATGTATTCTGATTCCTTATAAGCCATAAAACAATAAAAATACAAACAAAATGTTCTGTAATTTTTTCATAGTTGCCTACTCGTAGTAGGGAATACCCTTAAATATCAATGAACAATTCACGTGCACACAAAATTAAAATTAGAACAGCTGAATAGAATAATAAAATATTCAACTGTATATATTTCAAAGGTAATTAATATTTTGTATGTATTACATTTTAAAATGTTACTAACTCATGTATAAACCAGCGATTAATTTTGAAATTCATTCTTCACTAGACTTTTACCAGCGGGTTTGCTAAATGTATCGTTCCACTACAACGGCAGTGGCAGAAAGGTGAGTGAATAACAGCGTGGCCAATACTCGTAATGCAGAGTGGAATAGTCGGAACACGAACAAAGTGTAGATGAAAAACTAAATACTTGATGACTTTGATTTGCCCATCTCTCAGCTCGTTAAGTTTGATTCAATATTTAGTCAGTTGATAAAATTTTCTTTAAGCGGCGTGTTTTTGATGATTGATTCCTATTCACCCCCTTTCTAAATCTATTGGTATAGTTGTACGGAATGATGTTTTACGTGTCGCGAGAGAACGAAATATTGGTCTTTGATTTCACCAATTGCATTTTGCGTACTTCTTTTTAAGATAGCGATATAATACTACCGAAAAATTGTCAAAATTACTACGAATTTACTAGATGAGACTGTTTTAAAGGAAGATTCCTTGGGCTACATAACATTGTATACATTTCAATCTTCTATCATTCATGATCTTTTCTACTAAGTAGAAGAGGGCTCAGAAAATGTGTAGTTTGCCTGAATGTCAACACCAGATACAATAATGAAACAAATGGAAAGAAATCAAAGCGTGTCGACTTTGAGTACATATTGTTATAATAAAACAGTTCATAGCACCGTCCATTAAGGTAAGGGCAGTTAAAGCGGGAATCGAATCAGAATAGTTCTTTTTTAGGATTGAGTTTGTAAGGTAAAAATATAATCGTTCAAAAATCATAAAAAGTTTTGCAGGGTGAGAACATTTTTATAAAGAAATACTATTTATTAAGGAATAAAATTACTATTTAAAAACAAAACCTTAAAATACACTCGATTGAGTGCGGACTGTTTTGTACAAAGCAAAGAATGTTATAACGAAGCAACATTTCTTGAGACTCAATTTGCCCTTTTATGATTTGTATGATTGAAGAATTGAATAAAAAGACAATTACATACCAATAGCAAAAAGACGAGTTTTTGTCTGAGTAGAGGTCGTTATTATTAAGATATTTTATGGAATGTTTTTTTTCAAAATGGCTACTGTGAGAATTATTCACCTTGTCAGTTTATCAGGAGATCTATTCTATTCTAAGTAAATTAGTTTTATCAGATATATATTCCGTACTAAGGAGTTTTATTTAGTGATTTTAAACCATAATAAGTTATGAGTGTCATAAACATTACATTATTATTCAATCTGTGTGATAAAGTTGACTCAATGGATTCGGACAGTATTTTAAATCGGTACTATGATCTGTTTGTTTCAGCTTATTTAAATCATTAATATTTATATCATCTTGCTGATATTATCTTAATAACATTTTATCTTGCCACTACGTCCCTTTTTTAACCATAGATTTAAGTTATTGATAAGAAAAGTTATGTATTCTGCAATTCATTAACTATTCGGTCACTAAATTTTTATTTATTTTAAATTTTTCGGAACATTTTAGAGTACTGTATGTTTCTAGGCCATTTTAGTGAGTTTCCAGAAACAATACCTATGTGAACTGATAAAAAATTAAATGGAAAACTATTTTCTTAATCTTGACTTAAAAACGTAGAGCCACATGGCCCTTTCTTACGCTTGAAGTGTATAAACTATAATGTAAAAGTAATTATTACATAAACCCCAATTCGATTTTGTCCTATAAATATATGCAAACACACAAACCATTTGAACTACATACAAATTGAGCAAATTGAAGATAGTTTTTGAAAAGATACTTTTCAATTTTTAATCTTGTGGGGATCAAGCAGAATACTTTACGAGGATATTTTGGAGATAACATTAAAACATGGGTTTGAAAAATCTGAATATGAATATGAACACAGAGAAGATTTGAGTATGTGGTATATATAAGCAGGACTGAAAGTCCGTCGCCTTAGTCCCATTAAATAACTAAACCTCTTGAAATAGTAGTAAATGTTTCTATGACGTATAAATATAAACACAGAATGCACAATCACATGGATTACACATAATATTTAATGATATCTACGTATATATCAAGTACCAGTTTTGTAATATTTATCCTAACAATATCCTTCTCAGAGCTGCAACAATATCTAGCAAACGATTCATCATTATCTGGATAATGAGGCAATAAGGAAGATGTCTGGAAAGTACTGCTTAAGAGTCACTTGTAGAGAGAGCCGGTTTTGTTATTGCAGGAAACTGTGTCTCGTGACATTGAAGGCAAATTGGCTCCTCGGAGAGCTTATATTCATAACTTTGGCTGAAAGAAGCGGAGAATCGTAATTTAACGTATTTTTTTATTCTGTTAAGTATTACTTCATTTATATACAAGAGTGTTGTGAAGATTAAATTATATAGGTCTACTTTTAAAATTGATAATTGTTTACTTTTGTTGATATTTGAAATACGGTACTTAACTTATAAAAAAGTAGAAATTCATAAAGGAATAAACACATACTACTGGAATAGTGACTAACGTAGACAAATGAATAGTGTATTGATTAGTGACTGATTGGTATTGGAAACAATATATTGAGTGGTTACATAAATACGACAGAAGTGTGATCTATATAAATTGACAGATGTGGTGACAAGACAGAAGACAGCTGTTGTGTATTTAGTGGTTACAGGAAAGTTGGCAGATGTGGTGAGAAAACAGAAGACAGGAGTTTAGTATTTAGTAGTTACAGGAAAGTTGGAATATGTGGCAGAAGACAGGATTTGTGTCTGTAGTGGTGACAGGATAATTGACAGATGTGGTAACAATACACAAGACAGGATTATTGACTGGAAGTTTAAGACTGAGATTATGATGGATGGTAAAACTGGTGACAAGAATGGTGTCTGGAGCAGTGACAGTTGTGGTGTTTGGATATATCACAGTGGGGTGTCTGAGATATCGTTTGGTTTGTCCGAAGTAGTCAACAAGTTTATCACTCTTTACTGCAGCCAAACCGTATAATACTGACGTTCAAACCCACTCATAGCTTCTCTCCACAGTTGCCCTGAATCACACATTGAGTGGGATTTGAGCTAGTTTATCTACTACCAAATACAAAAGACAGATATACTTTTTAAATAAATTAATATTTTAACCTAAATTAAAATACAAAAAATAAAAAATACACGAGACAAACAAATAACTCATGTAAATTTAACGTATAAAATATTGTATGAAAAGAAAGGAACATTAAATAAAGAAACAATTCTAAACAGTACATGTCAAGTTGTTTGTCTGGCAATTAGGAAGTTAACCTTGTTACGTCAAAGAGTTGAGGTCTTTGCCGTTACTTCAGGCTCTTCTATCTTCTCTTGCATTGTTTTATGAATACATTTTCAACTTTGCTAAATGTCAATTAGTGCCAGAGTATTTAGTAATTAGCTAGTTATCATGCTGAGTGTTTCTTCAACCATTAAGTTGTATATAAATTTATGACATTTACTTATAAATAAAATGAATTCAACTAAATTCTTATTTAATTTTATATAAGTTCATAATTTATTTTACTATCCAATAATTTGATCTTACAGGGTATTAAAACACACATATGTTTTCTAAAACCTTATTTATACATGTATTTTATCTTTCAAATGCTATGAAACATCATTTTTTTGTGTTTGGCTTGACACGAAAACCATCCTGAAGTAACGGGACAGGATTTATTGCGGAGTTTGAAATTTTACAATCCACTATTTCTTTTAATTACTATAACAACTCACAACCGCCAAAGAATACACCATATTTCACACATACTAATCTTTTGAACGACAATCATTGTGACACTGTCGCAGAACAGTAGGACAGGAGAAAGTCCAGAAAGTAACCCATTTCAAATAAACATAGCTTACCTCAGAGACACTTTAGTTAAAAATGTCAATGAACAATGAGAGTGATATGTTGCCGATATGTACTTTTCTAGCTACTACTATTATTTACTTCGTCATGATTGCCAAGAAATATTTCAGTATAACCATATATAATAAGTGAAGGTTCTTAGTCCTGGTTAAATTAGTGTCCCATTGGCAAGTTCTCCTACAAAATAACATATCTACTAAATGAGTCATCAAATATTGCGTTGTAGTCCTGAACATTGTATCTGTATTTATAATTACAGAGAAAAATACTATCGGGTACTAAAAATATCAAATACAGTTTTTAAAATAAAAAATCCGTCTTCAACTGTTATACTAAATTGAGGAAATAAAGTAAAAAGTGAGATAAAGTAGAAGTTACTCTAAGCCAACACCATGCAACTACTGTCGAGGACCGCGTATAATCTAAAATATACTAAAAAAATAATTATGTAATAAAAATACACAATTTTAACACAGAACGTAGTTATATAAAACAAGTTTAAAAGGTTAAAGTCTTTTTAGAAATTTTTCTTATGAATTAAAGATCTCATTGAATTACTTTAATTACAAAAGAGATTAAATACCTGTACACATGATTCATACTTTCGTAGTGGGTTTAACCTCGTATAAACACATAGTATAATAATATGTATTTTAAATGTATTGAACATAATGATCAATGAATGGTTCTTATCAGAATTCAATTATCGAATTTATCGATTGCTATGGTGTAAACTTCTTAATCCGAAAGTTTTCGTTGATTTTGTATGAGAAATTGCATATTGTATTTATAAGAACTGCAATAAATGGGACCTGTTTTTAATGGACAACTTTAGAAGTAATTGTCTAATGTATGTGTCTCTTAAATTTGGCAGCGATTTAAAAATATTTGTGTGAATTGGCTTTGAACAACTTATCAACTTGAACAACTGTATTCAATTCCCAATCACCAAATTATAATAAAGACATTTAAACTGTCAATGCTAATCGACTCAGCTTTCACTAGTCAATGCATAATAACTGTCACTTTATACTACCTGATAGTTGGGTAAAGAAGGAAATTGTACAGATTAGAAACTCTAAGTGATCATAATGCCGTTTTAACTTTGTGTCAAAAATGAAATTGTGTAACTTTATATGAAGTTCATCTACTATTGTAACACACCTGAAGTTACATACAATGAGCCCTTTCACTTACACAATCAACTGTGGAAAACTCATGTTATGAGAAACAATATGGTCTAAATATATGGTATATGTTCATGGACATTGTCAGCACTTAAGTGATTTAGATAATTTTTTAATTATTCGCCAAAGTTACATCAGTATAATATATTTAAGTAAAGTAACTGATTCAATTCTACATTGAACTTTGAGCGGAAGAAATTCCATTAACTCGGATATTGTGAACTATGACTACCTTTCATTTTGATTCATGTATATGGAAATCAACCCTATAGAGTAGTCAAATAGAACTCCATTTTGTCAGATCAACGATTTTTCGTTTCAGAAATTCGATCCTAGAGGCAGAAACTAAAGATAATGCTGTTGGAGCAGTTCCGATGTACTCCGTGGGGAAATGTTAGTTCATTTCGCCTGAATGAAAGTCTTCTCTGCGTCGATAAAACATTAAGCTAAGAGACTGCAGTCTGTATTACGTTACCGTTGCGAGCAATCACTCGTCATGTTGTATCGGTTATAATCACGATTCATGATCCACATATGATTCAAGTTGTCTCATTTTAAAGATTTTAATAAATACAATTAAATAGTTATATAAGTTTGTGGTTATCGAGAGTTTGTTATGAAGTTTTCTAACTCTTGTTGGCCACCTTCTTTAATCAAACTTTAAGTTGAACTTTACTAGAAGCCTGTGTGTCTTATCTCTACTATAGTAAGTATTGTGCATTCTGAGTATTGAGTATTAAAGTACTTTGTGCAGACAAACTAGTAAACGAATTGTATGGGGATACTACCAGAGTCCTTTGTTTAAAGGCTGTTTTTAACGAGAAAAGGGTTGAAAAAATAACAAGATTTTGGACGTTTGCCATCGTTGTATGTTACGGAAGATATAAGACGACAACGTTCCGAGGATTGAAACCTAGCCTCTTCGTCAGGTGGGTATGGTATTAAATACACATACAAATAAAGAACAGAAAGTAGAAAAGAAGGGGAAGAAAAGTGTTCAAACATACCTTCAAGTGCTTCGAGCACAGTCCAAACTACCTGAGATTTTGAAGCTTCATTTTTATAAATCAGAATACAATTTTAATGTTAATTTTGTAGATAACTATACAAACAAAATTTAGAGTGTAATATTGTTAATATGTTATACCACTATCTAAAAACTCGAAAACATTAATTTAACACTAAAGACATTTTATTTATTGTATAATTAGAAAGAAATCTAAAAGTTTGACTTATAAGAAGCTGATAAAAGCGAACATATTTGTATAGCGCGAGGTTTTGTACAGCAACTTTGTCGAGAGGCGAACGAGACTTTTAAATATTTACCGTTTAAAACAAACTTGAAGAGTCTTTTGAACTGAACACCCGTTTGTATGAGTCTTCATCTAGTGAAGGTAAAATATTGAGTGAAGGACTATTTGTCAAACTCGTTTGAGACACTCGTTTGCAATAGATCTTCACTTGATCATTCATAATGTATTGAAAGAACTCTCCGGTTATTTTAGTATTTATGTTTTTGAAATGTATTATTTGTTTTAACCTTAATACCCATGTTTGTAAATATACCGGTACAGACACATGCAAGCAATAATAACAGTGTAACAGAAGGAAAACCGGCTCCCCCGGGCTTTGTTGGTTTATACTGTTGCCTGCGAGTCCTGATTTTATTACTTTATATTATGTGAGTTGTTTAGGGTTTTTTTTATAATATATAAAAATAAATATATGATCTTTGTTTTTTATTCTAAGAGTACCTCAGAGTATAATTGAAAAGTGTTTTAAGAATTACACATACCTTTTGAGACAGATACACTTTAAGTGAGCGAATTTAACGTACCAAATTTGTTATCACTGTAATTAGTTAATTAAATCTAATAATCTATACAAGAATGTATATCTGGCATCTCCGCTTGTTAATTTATAACATGCCCTTAAATAAAATTTGAAATGATTGGGTATTATGCAGTATCAGTGTTTTTGTCCAATTTTGTTATAACCTCAAACAACGTAGAGTCACTGATTTTAGGAGAATATAATTTCTATTGCACCTAACGTCTTTTGAATAGATTGTATACAATAATTTGATTGTAGGAGTATATAATTTCTATTGCACCTAACATCTTTTGAATAGATTGTAAAGAATAATTTAATTTAATAATTTTTTCTTTTCCTCGAAATAATGAAACGATGCGGTATTAAATGTTTTAGAATGAATTTGATGATAGATTTAACTTTCGTCATGTAGATTTTCTTCAGTACAACTGTCTTCCGGTCAACCGATTGACATTAATGACTGATAAGAACAGAGTGTATGTAATATATAAATTAAGCTACTGCATTACCATTGTCTGATGTAAATTCTTCTCTATGTGTAAAGTATTTTACTAACTACGGAATATTTAAAAGTATAATACGATTTCGGACATTTAACAGGTTAAAAAATGTGTAACACAACGTTTCAAGGGTTGTAGTCTATCCTCTTCGTCAGGCGAGGACAATTAGTACATAACACTTAAAAAGTTCAGCAATGGACTGCCACTGGAAAAAATATTTCAATCCTCGGAACGTCGTGCTATACATTATGTAACATATAAGTTGCCTAAAATCTTAAGTCTTAAATTACTTTATTACATTGAGATCAAAATTGTTACAGGTACTTATAAGTATATAATATATTGTATGTGAAATCCCTATTAACATAATAATAAAATTCCAAATTGTTATAATACGTTTTATAACATTTTTAATAAACATAGAAAGTTAGTGTACTATAGCTAAAACCTGATTTAAATCATGCCAGTTATAAAAGCATATACGAAAATTTTAAAATGCATTGTTTCCAAATTATACATAACTTTACAAATACTTAAAATTTATCAATTGTTTTTTAGAAAATATCATGCTCTAATAAACAATACTCCATCCTTTGTAATTAAAACGAGTTATTACAACTATTATCTTTGCTGAAACCAAAGAGCAGTGAATTAAATGATAATTTCCCAACGGAATTTGTTCAAACCTCCAAATTTTGAAGTGGATTTTCTATTGTACACAAAGTAGCCAGATCTGATCCTGAACTCAGAAGGGTAATTTTCAATAAATTTCGACTTCACTTTGTCACAACAATGCTCCAGAAAAATGAACAAAATTAGTAACTGTGATGATTAAGCTATATTATTGACTGTTGGTCATATTGGTTAATCTTCGACACACATCTCACGTGTACAGACGGATGTGTATTGTTGGCAGTTTTAATTTCCCATCTGTTTAATGGAGGCTGAAGTATTTACAGAATTTTATTATGTGACAAAAATTACGGTGCGAATACAAAAATCTGAAGGACTACAACACTAGTAGCCTAAGTCTAAGAATTCATATGTTTACATTTTTTTATACTCCTTATGTTCCACGTAAGTTATATTCCGTAAGACCGGAGTTAGCAAATAATAATGAAGTTATAATTGGAGTAGTTATGGAGGCAATAAAGATAGCCGTGATATATCATGGAAAGTTATATGGCCAGAAAACAAACCATCTCTTAGAGTCCAAATATATCGTTGTATACTGTTATACACAATAAATTTATATGTTAGGGTGAATTGTTATTTACATTGTGTTACATTTAAAGAATTAACTATATTTTTGAAGTTTATTCCTGATTTTTTTTTAGCTCTGTTTTTCAAATATACTGTCATTACATTGCACTTGTTTATCATACGAGTATAAATTTTTATTATCTATACACTGTTTTATGTTTACTCATATCTATAGCACTATAGTCATAATATAGTTTAATTGTATAATAGTTATATTTTCTATATTATTGTTAATAATCTTAAACTCTTATTAGTATGAATGTACTAATAAGTACTGTAATAAATAACGAACGCTGTTGAAAAATAAATAACAATGTAACAACAACTACGTACAAAGTAAATAGGATTCTGAATGAATAAAAAAAAAACTGCATTTACATTTAGAAAAGGACAGAAATGATTGTTTAGTTTCACAATTCGTTTTATACCAATTAACCAACACAATCCGATTATAAAAAAACTGCTTTTTAACAACAAATTTGATTTTTGTCTTTGTTTGTAAGTGAATTAAAACGTTGCTCCAATTGATACAATTTTTAAATTTTAAATTTTTGTTTACCTATAAACAAGTACAAATTTATTCATTATTTGATTCAGTGTTATTTGAAATTTTGCTTACTTGTAAACTATTCTTTTTAACGATCTTTCCACCAGAGCCATATGTAAATTATTTTTAATACTTATTTAAATTTATAGCACATTATACATGGGATTAAAATTGTGTGTCAACTAATTGCTCAGTTTGCTGATAACCCGGTTTAAAGGGCCCAAGTCTACGAAAATACACAGAGTTATGTTATGGCCATGGGTTATTGAAAAATGCGGTGTACAGTGGACTTCAAAATCAAGATACTTAATTTTACACGGAAATTTGTTCTTGCCGTATTTTGGGACTGCCTATGCGTAGTGCTCATTGATTCTCTTAATGAATGGAGCAAAATGAATGCTGTGTACGTTTGAAAATTATTACGGTACCGTAAAAGTGGCACATCCGTACAAATATAAATATAATATGCTTATTAAAAATGCGTGTATGGTCCACAAAAATCAACTAAATTGAAAATTGGACAATACTCAATAAAAAAAGCCTGACAATTCTCATTTCAATTCCGGTCTATTACCTTGTGACTTCAGCATATTTGGATCACTCAGTGAATAATTGTGAGGCATGACTTTTACGATGATGATGGCTGGGAGGGAGAGGTGGAAACTTTGCGCAATCGGCTACAGATGAAAAAAATTTTATTCTTTGATAACTTCCAGTTCAATTAGAATAGTATGTCAATTAAAGAGGAAATTAAGGTGTATTCAAAATATTATTTACTCTACCAATAAAGGTACTAAGAGTAAAGAGCGGTTAATACTTGAATCACAATCGTATCAACATTTGTTCTTTACTCATCAGTCGACTCTGGAAAGTTTTTCCACTTCTTGAATGTAAGTGACCCATCAGACTTTTGAACAGGTGTCTAGATGTAAACACATTTAGATTTTAGTTAAACCTTCCTAAATTTTTAAACTTGGAAGAAATAGAATTTCTAGTTTTCCATCCCTGATAGAGCTTTGTTCAGTAAACCCTTTATTTTATTTCTCTTAAAAAAAGTTTTAATAGCATTACAATTATTATTAGAGGGGTAGAGATGTCATCACAGACAGGTCTATTATAACACACTAAACTAAGAGGAATAACAAGGTTTGGTTGTAAAACAAGCTGACAACTACATTTTTCATTCTTTAAATCTTAATCTGTTCCAGAAAAAGAACCCAAAACATCAAACTTTATTACATACCACGAAGGCAAAAGATGAATGCATGAAAAATTACGTGTATGAAACGTATAAAATGAAAATTATCAGGTCATAGAACTTTTAAATTATAGTTCTTTATGGGTATTTTGGTATAATAAAATTATCTACTAATATCTGTTAAATGTGCAAAAGCTATTTGTGTGTGTTTCATCATAATATCTTACTAATATATTACAACAAATTAATTTTATTTTTCTAAAGCAATATCTTCCTTGCAGGTTTAAAAATAATTCTGAGAATATAGTTTTGGATTATTTATTTATGCCAAGGTTAAAAAATGTTTAAAAGACACGACTATGATGGGACATTATACTTTTTTCCGGTTATTATTTTTTTAAACATCAGTAAAAAAAATAAGTAAAATATTTGGGACAAAAGCAGGGGGCAGTAATTAATACCTGTTATGCTTATCAAAATTGAACGATTAAAATTGAGTTTTCCGTAATGTGGTTCGTAGCTGATGATTTTCCAAGAAATATGCGTCCTAAGAAACTCTAAATAGTGAACATTAAAAGGTGTTCAAACATGTTCTATATAGCAATCTTACAAAATAGCAAGGCTAAATTAGTTTAGGTAACTAACTTGTAAAATAGGGTCACATAAACGTAATATTGCTGACTCAAGTGTAGAGAATATAAGATGAAATCATATGTTGTTAGTTACCATCGAGGTTGCCATTCACAAACAAGCCAGCCTAATTACTTTAGTTGTTTGGTAACTAACTTGTAAGATAAGGTCACATACATGTATACAGAAACCAATAGTTGTTTTGACACAGTCCTTGCACTCCCTGAGTTAGAAACTCTGTAATTTGTAAACAATATTGAAAGAATAAGAATAGCAAAAACTAGATGTTTATTATCATAACTGATTAAGTTTATTTTATTTTATTCGTTTCCGAATTAAAAATAAGCAAATTTTTAAATTACTTAGTTTTGAAATTATATTTGTATATTAAAATTATTCTTCATAATAGAGGTTTTAAGAGAGTTTAAACAATAGTAAAACAAGAATTTATATTAAAGAGTATTAGAAGTTAAATTAATTGGAAGAAATAGGAGAAATGTATTATTGCGAATTTAATGGTTTATAAAACAAAAACAGAATTTGGATAGACAACTGGGGGGGGGGGGGTGGGGGGGGGGGGGGGTGGGGGGGGGGGGGGGTGGGGGGGGGGGGGGGTGGGGGGGGGGGGGGGTGGGGGGGGGGGGGGGTGGGGGAAGTGAGACAGTTAGGTTAGGTGAGGAACTCTCATAGCTTTCTTTCCACCCAACATATATTTTCCATTTCATAATCCTGTACTAGTAGTGATACCCTCATCCTCCTGCCACCTTGCAGTTTTTTTACCTCCATGGTAAGAAAAAACTATTCCAAAAATAGTGGTCTCTGGAAAATACCAAAGTATCCAATCTATTTGCATTATGTTTTTACAATCTGTCTGATTTTTTTATGTTTTAAAGCTTTTGACTGCTTAGGGCATGACCTGATCCTTTACAAACTTGAAAAAACTTGGGAGTTAAAGGACATGCCAAAGAATGGTTTAAGATTTATCTAGAGGGAAGAAGCCAGATAGTAGATATTAAATATACACAAAAATGGTTCTCACAAACAATATCAGAGCCTCTGCCTGTTAAGAGGTATACCTCAGGGCTCAGAGTTGGGACCGGTTCTGTTTATTCTCATGACAAATTACATGCCACAATAATTAGGCACATGGACTGTGCTCCTGTGATGTATGCCGATGACACAACACTTCTAGTGTCCGAATCCTCACCAAATAACTTCTAGCCATTAACTCCTACACTGCATTAAAACATGGCCTATCAATACAGTTACGAAAACGATTTAGTAGTGAACATTGAAAAACCCAAACAATTAGCTTTTGGAAGGAGACAAGAAGAAGTTCCAGAATTGCCTGACGTATCAATGGAAAGTCAGACAAAAATCTTCGGAAGGACAATTTATAGCAATTTTATCATGGAACAATCACATTGACATATTCTCTAAAAAGCTGAATTCATGCCTACATGTTTTAAAAAGAGTAAAGCATGCCAGTGATGAAGCAACAACAAAAAATTGCCTATTGTGCGTTATTTGAGTCACACTTAAGATACGGCCTTGCAGTTTAGGGAGGCACAACTGCAGGAAACTTAAATAGAATACTGCTACTACAGAAAAGAGCAGTCAGGATTATGTCTGGCCTTGGCCCAAGGGAAAGCTGCAGAGATGTCTTCCCTCACCAGAGAATCATAAGGATTATCGGTCCTATACATCAGAGAAGTAATATTCCATGTTGACAAAGAGCAATTGGAATGAGGCCATGACTTCCAATATCTACAACACCCACCATGCTTCATATTTTCACTAGCTACTACATCACACTGCACTATTTGAAAGGAAACCATCCTACATGGGCAGAAAAATCTTCAACCATCTTCCTGAAGATTTAAAAATTCTACAAGGACAGAGATTGAAGACAGCACTAATGGCCAAATGGCTCTTCAGCCGTCCGTTCTACACCATGGATGATTTCCTGAACTGGAAAAGAGAAGAGCAATAATCTCAATAAAAACTAACCATGTAATATTTGACGCCATTGCATTTCTTGATGATTTGTACATAAAGAATTTGTCTATTGTCTACATTTCAAAACCTCATAAGAAAATCCTGCATTCTTGTTTGAAGGTTATTTTTGACGATGGAAGGATTGTGAAGGAAAAATCCTGTTTCCTTCAAAATCCTGCATGACAACATAAATTGTAGCTAATCTTAATAAATAAAGACTATGTTTTGACATGCTGGGGCTTATGTATTAGACCTACTTACCACATCACCCTTAAATATTGTCCAATCTTTGATGGGCTCAACCCAAAGTTTTTTGTGTGTTCTACCTATTTCATTTTCTAATCTGAATTCTTCTGTCCAGGGCCGCGCTTCACCGAAATAATAATCCATTCTCTTCAATGTTTTGGCTCTGTACTGAGGAAATCCACGTGGAGTTTTGTACTCAATCTGAAATATAATTTAAAGTCCAGTAAAGAATTCAAAGTGATGTTTTAAAACTAAAAAATACATTGTATAGGAAATAATCTAACCTAAGAGGGTTGAAATATTGCCACAGTATATAAACTGCGATAAGATCAAATGAGACAGTTGTTGTTACAGATTTTCTTAGTAAGTGTAGGGTTCCATAAAATGCCTAAAACATTTATACATTTTAAACTAAATACATTTTAAAGGATTATTAGGTTGTACGCTTTAATGTTAGTGATGTTTCAAGTACACTACACAAAACTGGGGGTAGAGTATGATGAGCGTACCCGGTTTTTATATCGATTAGTACAACCATCGACACTTAAAATTCATTTATCGAATACGGGTTTATAAATCATATCACATATCTATAGTCATAATAACAATTATATTTTTAATTACAATAATTAGTATAATGCACAAAGTAATAATTTTACAAATAATAAATGAGCTCTAACGATCAAACAAACAATTATAACTGGAAATAGGAAAAACCCATAAATAATAATTATGAAATGATAACAACATAAAAAACATTTATAATAATATGAAATAGGCGTAATTATTTATATTTTTTCTTCTGGGTAGCAATGATTAACCGCTTTCGAGAATATGTTGAAGCATTTTCTCTAGAAAACCATATTTCTTTTCTGTAAAAATAATACTGACAGAGATGATCTGCAAGCAGGTCGGCTGATATGCCACTTTTTAAACTTCGTATCATGGTCCTCTAAGAACTTTTGACTGTCTGTTACTATCCATAAAAGAAAAATATATTTATTATATGAAAAAGTGTTTACAGTTGATACAAGTTTGTTATTGTAAAAAATGAAGGAAAGAATTCTCCCCCATACCCACATGTTTGAAGCCACTTAAACAAATATCGTCACTTGTAAGAAATATCTCACATATTTTCCTCATATCCATCACCATTTTCAGTTTCAAAATATTAGTTACTTCTTGCTGTTTATTGTTTACATTAAAATTACTATAACTAGTAAGTTGAAATCATATGCCAAGTTAAATGAATTGTAATATCGAATTATTCATTCAGATAAAAACTCGAACCAGTTAATAAAAACAACAAAATAACAAGTGTAGGCCCCTTATCAAAGTCTACCCAAACTAATTAATATTGATTTTAAAATATAAATTAATTTAAATTTAAAAAATTGATAACTTGGTTCCCTGACTCTGGTGGCTGCTTATTATATTGCAGCCTATAATAAAAAATACAAAATGAAAATTCTTAATAATTTTAGCTTATAGTCTACTTACAACTTCCATTCGCCGTTTAATATATGTTTCTGGAAAATTACCATACTTTTTAGTTAATTCACCTAAATCGGAAAACCTGACTAATAAAGACCTAGTTAATCGCATTTTTTAAATTACAACTGTAATGTAAAATAAAAAGTCACGTAAGATTATTTCTTTGAAAACAATTAGGCCTACTAAACTAAAGCCTGTATAGGTTTATGTACTTCAGTCAGTAGTATCTACTAAATTTAGTATTGTTGGTTATGGTATATGATTGGATGGAGAAATTGGGCTGTTTTTTTAACCTCACTGGTGTGTTTTTTTTTATGAAATTGGCCAACTTGTTGTACAGCCTACAGGCACAGCTACCAGCTGCAAACTCTCACAGGCTTCATTATTATAATAGATTCCATGAAGAAATAGTGGTAACGTCATAATATATTAGAAAGAAGAGCATCAATTTTTGGAAATTTCAGAAGAATCTATTTTACATTCAAGTTTTATAAACGTGGTTGTTTTAGTCTGATATAATCATACAGTATAAAAATACTGTGACAGAAAAATATTGGATTTATTGCATACTACTCCAATAACAACTTATGGATTCAATAGGCAAGTTAAAGAGGCTGTGTTTTTTTTCAGCAGGAACGTATTTTTTATTTTTGGCAGACAGTGAGTTAATACTCTTAGTTATTCAAAACAGGATGAGGGATGGTCGGAATTGCCTTCTACAGTTGAGAGAGGGACTACAGGGCCTATAATATGTACACGCACGCACTCATATACACAGGCTCTGTAGTGCATCTCACAGAGTCTTATGATAATACTTGATGATAATAATAATATACAAGAAACGATAATACTTAAATATGAGGATAGGATCTGATTCAGAATTCAAATTATAAGGCTATTAATATAGACTCTCTTCCCCCTCTACATATACGTACATACAGGGTTGCCTGGGAGGAAAGGAAAAATATTTTTACAGGTTATTATAGACCTAAGAAATTGACAAAAAAAATCATATGAACATACGTCTGGAAATGCGAGATAAAACTAGTAAAAGATTTCCCTCAGATTTCCTCTCTGAGGATTAAACGAAACCAGGTTGATACCATTAGAATGGGAATAATTATGACAAAAATTTGATGGTTTAATATCAATTTTGATCTGATGGTTTAATATCAATTTTGATCTGAAAAACTATGTCCCAGAGCTATAAGTCCCTTACTTTTTATAATACCTTTGATTTAAAACAAACATGTAGTGGTGTGACGACCCCCAGCATATAGTTCTAAGACTAGACCGGTAGCATCGTATGCGGTCTTAATCAGCCAATTTAAAATATTAAATTATCAGTAATATATTTTATTTTTATTCAGCATAACATCTAATTGTAGTAACGAGTAATGAATATATGCAGTCAGACGTATTAGGTTAAGCAGTGCAGGTGGAGAAGATATATAGTTTAATTCAACACATGAATTGTAAGTCCAGGTCTGTCACCCACCAGTAAGCCTGGTAACTTTCCATACTCAGAGCAGCTGCGCAGTTACTGGGTGGTAGACAAGCAGGAATTTTGCTGAGGTAGCGTCTGGTACAACGCTGCTCCCTGGAGTTCGGAGTAGTAGAGGTAAAGGTGGTAATATGAGCCCTGTAGGTATTATGAGCCCCCCCAATTATATCTGGTCATACAGCGCACGCAATCTAGTGGGATCGATGGAAACACTGTATTAAGTTCCTGTTTAGGCCGCTAGAGCACTCTGTGTTTAGTGATGGAAATTACGGTTACTTTGACGTAATAGGTTCCAACGTTACGTGACGGAGCCGTAATAGGTTCCAGTAGCCTATTATTTTTGTCACCTATTACGGGACAGCTCCGGCTCCGCCTGGCGCTGTGGCTCCGCTCGCGCTCGGCCGGTCTGTCACTGTCACCATATTATTTAATGGTGACAGTTACGTTACAGCCGTAGCTCTCGTAACTTCAGCAAACACCCGTCACCGCAAACACTGATAATTCAACTTAATTTTTGAAATTACAGGTTAGAGTTGCAATACTAAAACATATTATTATTCGTAATTCTAAATTGCTTATGAACTAGTGTGTCATTTAAAATTTACTTAAGTTAAGTTACTATTAAGTCTTAAACCAGGGCTATAAAGTTGATAAGCCAATACCTTTTAGAATGTAATTTATGAGATACAACGTATTGAAAAAATATACAAAGTATATTACAACTACAATATGCAAGTAAAAATATATACAACTAAAAAAAACTTGTACTAAAAATATGTCGGCATTATAAAACAACAGCTCTTAACACAGTTTGCCTGACATATAATAAGAAAACTAAAACTAAGAACAACTAAAAAAAACTTATTGCACTAAATATCTGTTAGCATTTAAAAACAACAGTTGTTTCACATCGTTTCCCTGATAATCTGGTACGTCGTTCTGTAATTATGTATCCTGCTTTTGAGAATAATCTCTCACAGGGGACCGATGTTGCCACTGCACAAAAATGTTTTTTTACAAACTTGTGACAACAGAGGGTTTAAAAAAACTTCATTTTTGTTTCCACCACATAGTGGGTTTTTTTCCTGAGCGTCCGATGCATTCCTCGTCTAAATAACGGTTCATTTCAACAATTGCAGCAGATGTCTTTGAACCTGAAAATACAATGAATTATTGTAAGTGGATAATAAAGTGTTTTAACACGTAATTGAATATGACAGCAGATGCCTTTAACCCTGAAAATACAATTATTTTAAGTGGATAATAAAGTGTTTTTTAAACCCAATTTAATATGGTTTACAGATTAATATATTTTAACGTACCTGACGGTTTCTTGGATGCTATCATCTTATCAAGGTCTGCCCAGATAGAAAACTTTGCCTGTTTTGTAAGAGGCTGATTTCCATCGTCCTTTTTCCTGACTTCCACTGACAGACGTCACAGAAGTGGCTTGTCTTCTTGCTCCATATGGCTGACATGAGCTCAGTGCAGTAGGTTTTTATGGATCCAGCTGATTTTTCATCTGAAAATACTGCAAGCTTGAAACGTGGATCTAAACAACGTCGCCAAAGCTATAGTCTTGCTGTTTTCAATGTTAGAAAATCTGGTTTTCTAGTCCTTTGAGCAATTCATCAACTACACGTTTGGAGACTTCGCTTAGGGTTTCTTTTCTCATTTTATTGCAGGACAGAAACTAGTCCATTGATAAATCCAATCACTTGGCTAGCTGTAAGGTAATTTTCCCCCAGAGATATTTCTGGTTACTTCTTTCAAATGGTTCCAGAACCATTACCAATTCGGAGCAAGTCTTCCATTCATCTTCGGTGAGCACTGGAATTTCTTTATTGATTAAAGCCACTGTCGTTTTAAACAGCATCCTTCAACTCTGAAATTCTTTGCAACATATAAAATGTTGAGTTCCATCTTGTAGCTACTTGTAGAACTAGTTTTTTTGGGTTCCAGTCCCAAATTTTTCTGTACTTCCCTTAGCTTCTCTGTAGCACTAGTGCTTCTTTTTAAAAATGAGAAACTATAGCTTTTATGCGATCTGTTAAGCTCTGACAAACCTTCAATGCATCCTGCAAAATATTAAATTAATTGTATGGGCGAAACATCCGAAGTGTTTTAGTTTTAGTTCATTAGTTATAGCCCCTACAATATTTATGGCATTGTCAGAGACAATGATCATGATTTTTGCCTTCAAGGTGAAATTTTTTTACAATTTTTGTCTATTTCTACCGCCAAGTTTACACTTGTAATGAGAAGATCTTGTTGACAGAACACTCAAGTAAAATTGATTTTAATTCAAAATCGTTAGAAATGTGGTGGGAAGTTAGAGCCATATAACTCTCTGTGTTTGAAGAGGTCCAAGTGTCAGTTGTCAAAGTAACATTTGATACTGTTAGCATTTCTTGTCGAACAGCATTCAAACACATCTCATATTCTGCTGGTATCATAGAAGGATGAAAATGGTTTTTCTGTTTGGCAGAACATAGTTTGGATTTAGACCATTGACGAACTTTTTAAAACCTTCGTCCTCTACTACTGAAAAGGGTTGGTAATCTTGAACATTTAAGAGGAGCTTGTCTAGTTTCTTCTTTTGGGTTTCACTAATTTTTTTCTGCTGAGGTATGAAGGACCTAATGCTTGGTTGGTTATTTGGTACAATATTACACATTGAACTATTAGTGGCAATTGTTGTCAGAATTTACATTCTGCATGGCAATGTTGGTGTTCGATGTAGTCCTGTTTAAAGTAGAGGCCAAAGAAGGAACAGCAAGGGGTTCAACCACATTTGATACCGGTAAGTGTTTCCCTCCTGGCGGTGGCAAAGCAACAGTGGTATGTTTTCTTTCTAAATGCTTTCTAAGGTTAGAAACTGTAGTTTTTAAAACTTGCCAATTGACCACATAAATCGCACCTAGCAATTTTACTTACGGGATCCGTAGTTGTTGAAAGTAAGACCACAAATAACTAGTCTTCTGTTTTCTGTTCATTTTGTTTCACACACCAGTCACACAAAAATTAAAGATATTAACTACAAAAACTGAGTGAAACTATTAAACACAATTTTTATTAATGTATAAAACTAGTGGAAAAAGTCCAAAACACTACTATTAAACTATTAATACGGTTAGAACTGTCAATAACCAACTTGAAATGCACAAACACGATAGTAGCCCTCAGAGTCAGAACGCAAGTGCATTGAAGTTTTCGTGTCATAACACGACACGAATGGTCTGTGAATCACGTGTGAATGACGTGACCAAAACTCAAATATAGTGACAGCGGTAACGTAACGAATCCAGTGTCAGTGACACACCGTTCGTTCCGTATTACTCGTAGTTTTTGTAATGGGGGTGATGGGTAGAAGTGGACAGATCCAGACTGTTTCTCAGATAAGCCGTTTACTAAGTAACTGTTATGTTTTCGTGACAAAAATAATAGGGTGGTTTGTTGTAACCTATTACAAACGGTGACGGCTACTACGTGGTAATAGTGTTATTAAATCCTATTACGTTCTGTAACGACCATCACTACTCTGGTTCAGTTATTGATGATAGTTGGTGGTTTGCAACAGGTGTTCGTATTTTCTTCAACTAAGAAACTTTAAAAAAGGTACTTTTTAGCCATTAATTATGAATACTATTCGATTGCAGTAACTCTAATAGGCTAAGTAATCTAAATAGAGTAGGTTTTAAGCTTTTGATTTATTGTGGGTGATAAATAAATTCAGACAGTAACAAAGATAGATTATGGATGAAGGAAATTCAATATGGCGATGTCGGTAATATGAGCCCCCTTCTGTGCCTGTTATATGAGCCCCATCTTTAAGGGGATCATATTACATGCACTACAACTTGTTTTCCTACTTTTATTGTTTCAGATGCCACGAAAGAGTTTAAGCAAAGGCACCTAAACCTAAAAGAAAAAATTGGAATACCGATGATATGGTCATGGCAATAAATGCGATTAGGAACAAAGAAATGGGATTGAAAAAGGCTTCTCAGAAATTTTTCTGTCCAAGACCGACTCTGCAAAGACTTGCTCGAGGTGACAAGCCACCAGAAGAAGCAGCTGCCACTCGTCTGGGAAGGAAAACTATAATGGGAGACCAGCTGGAAATGGAGCTTGTTGAGTAACCTGCTTCAGATGGAGAGCAAGTTTTACGGTCTCACCAGACAAGATGTTCGCAGAATAGCTTACCAACTTTTGTGTAAGAAACGGGATAAAAAATCCGTTCAAAACAGAGGGGTTAGCTGGTAGGGCTTGGTTCGACCATTTTATGAGGCGGCACAAGGATGTATTATCTGTATTGAAACCTTCAGCAACTTCATTTTCAAGGGCAAAATGGATTCAATTGAAGAGGCAGTAAACAATTTTCTTTCGACATCTTAGAAGCTGATAATAGGAAAACACAAATACCCAGCGACAGAGTTTTCAATGTCGACGAGACAGGGATATCTGTGGTTCAGAGTAAAATTCCCAGAGTGATTGGTTTACGGGGGAAGAGACAAGTGGGAGCTCTTAGCTCAGCTGAAAGAGGCTCTCTTGTGACTGTCATCTGTTGCATGAGCGCAGGGGGCACTTTCATTCCGCCCATGTTAATTTTCCCAAGAAAAAACATGACAGATCTGCTTATGAAAGGTGCTCCACCAGGGGCGATTGGTAGGTGCCACCCTACAGGGTGGATACAATCAAACCTGTTTTACAGACTGGCTACGCCATTTTATTGAGAAGACTAAGCCAACAAAAGAAGATCCTGTACTTCTGATCCTAGATGGTCACAACTCTCACACCAAAAAACATAGATATTGTGAATCTTGCGAGGGATTAACTTCATATCAATCATTAGTTTGCCCCCACACACGTCACATAAGCTACAACCGTTAGACAAGTCATTCCTGGGGCCACTAAAACACCACTACAGTGAACAAATACGGCCGGTATATTCGACATGGCGAAAAAAAAACGAGTGGGACCCTATGACATTGCAGAGCTTCTAGGACAAGCGTACCTAGCTTGCCAGACAGGGTCGATAGCTGTGAATGGGTTTTAAAACAACCGGATTGTATCCACTGCAACAGGAATGTCTTCACTGCTGCAGACTTTGCAACCATCATCTGAAGGAGACATTCGACATGGAAACCCTACTGCAAGCAAGAAAGAGAAAGCCGACACAGCCTCAAATGGTACACAACTTTGAACACTCAGAGGAGGACGTCGATGATCCTGAACGAGATTATCCAAAGTCTAAGTGAGGATAACCCCCCGAGACCGAAGCCCACCTTAACAACCCCATCACATCCACCTTATTTTCGACCGTCCACTGAAGACCTAGACCTTGCAGGTCCATCCGGTGAATTGTGAAAACAACAACATTCGACAACTGCTGTGTCACCAAAGGATATATGGCCTGTACCCAAACCTAAGAAAAAAGTTTCAAACAAAGGACCGAAACCGTCAAAAGCTGCTCTGGTCACATCATCATCCACTACAAAAATTGCTCTGCTAGAAGCAGCGGAAAAAAGAAATTGACTGACGCTAAAAAAGAAGAATCAGAGAAAAGGAAAAAATCGCAGTTCTGCAACAAAGACAAAAAACACTGTCAAGTCTGTAAAACGGAAAATTTTCGGAGACAAGGACTCAGATGAATCGGACTGCTCCGTCAATTCCGGAGAGTCAGTTTTGGAAATGCCTGTGGGAGTTGATAATCCCGAGATGAGCATACGCCCTGTATGTTTTGTTGAAGGACTTTTACTCAGCCGATCATCGAGGAGAACTGTGGATCCAGTGCATGATGTGTGAAATGTGGGCACACAAATGATTGTGCTGGGGCTGAAAAAGATGTGTATGTTTGTGACTTTTGCAGACCATAAAATATTTTCTGTTTGTTTACACCTTTTTTACACTGTTAAAGTTTTGTAATTAATAAAATACAATTTTCATATAGGATATTTTTGTATGACTGTCATTTTTAACACTCTTTTCCATGTATTTACTTTAGGGGCTCATAATACCAGCACAGAAATTTTTTTTTAACAATACGTCTTGTTTTGATTTTTTATTTTTATTTCACTTTATGTTTAATTAATTGGACTGCATTATTTATAAATATATTCACCAAATGTTCTAGTTGAAGTCCAACACAAATAATTTGGTAAAAATAAAAAAAATAAAATTATTATTTACAAAAAAGAAAGTAGGGGCTCATATTACCACCTTTAACCTCTAGTCATGCCGGGTATTTGAACGCGTCAAGCTAGCGTGAAATCGCTCTCTCTCCCGTTCTAAATTTGTAACTGTTGAACTGGTTTTAAATTATGTAACAAAACTCAAATTGTTTTCACAATAAAGTAAATGGTTTTTATTTGGCCAACCGATGAGAGCATTTTTATTACAACAACCTGATTGATCCGGGCTAGTTTCCATCACCGTGTCCGAGTTAGAACCCGAGAACATTTAAAATTGAATTACGTTGGGTCGTCACGTCACAGTGGCAATAAACACGTTTTTTACGTTTGAGGTGTTATATAATAATTTAATTAAATAGCTAACAAATGCATAGAATATATGAAAAATGTTTTAGAGAATTTATGTATATAAATTTAATAGCAAAGAAATGATGAATTAATTAATTCAAATTTAATGTAACTTGTATTACTCTCCCAAAATATATCAATACTGCATTACCATAATTAACGTCAAAAAATTTAGGCTGATACAAACTTAGTTCACCACCATAATATTTCTCTAAATAAACAACTAATTTCACTGTATTATAAATAAGGTTCAAAAATTTCGCCATTACAGTCCGCCATATATACTTCTTAAAACGCTTTCGAATAATTTGTGTCTCTGTTGCAAGAACATTTTTCTTTTTTCATTAGGGTAGCAACATAAGAAAATTCGAGTAATCAGTACATATCATCTATTAACTTTCACTTTGTATACTTCACTTTTTATCCAACCCCATATTGAATAGTCTATAAGGTAGGGTCTGGAGATCTTGGCGGCTTTCTTCCATCACTAACCTGTTTGTCTGCAAAGTGTTTATTTAAAATTCCTTAACTCGATGAGTAGTATGCGGAGGAGCGCTTTCATGTTGAAAATACATATTCATTCGAGTTAAAAGTGGTGTATTTTCCAGAAAAGTAAACAATTAACTACTTAAAAATCCCATGTATATTTATGCTACGTCGGTTTTCTAATATGAAAGGGCAAATTAATTCATCAGCTACAATACCACACTACACATTGACTGAAAATATGCGCTGATACCGTACTTATTATCCGTTGTAGCATGGGGATTCTTATCTAACCACTGATTGGAATTCCTGGTGTCGTTACTATCATAACGAGTAAATGTAGCTTCGTTAATAAAAAATATTCTTGAAACAATATAACGATGCGTTTTAATCCATTCACAGAATTGCAGACGTACAGCATTGTTTTCCTGGATAAAGTCGTTGCACTTTTTGTACATAAAATGGGTACAATCCGTGTAAGTGTAAAGTTTGCAACACACGAGTTTTTGGGATATTAAGTTGCATAGATATTCTCCGCGAACTTGTAGTGGGACTACGTTCAACTGCTTGAAGAATACTTTCAGCGTCATCTTCATGTTGATAAGAATTTATTAAGTGAACCCCAGCTGTGCTGTTTCAGTGTTGTTGTCCTTTATTTTAATTTAAAATGTAGTTTTTTTTTTACCCAATTAGTGGTTAAAAACTATATAAAACAGTTCTTAAAACATTTTTGTTCATAAATTTACATAAAAATGTTTAGATTTTTTTTCGTAATCTTTTTTTTTTTCCAGTACTTTTCCTACAACTAACCTTACCCGTTAACTTTAATTGTTTTCAGTGTTTGTTTACTATTAGTAGTTTTTCAAGTGAGAAGGTAATGGACAACTTAAAATTTGCCCCTTCAAACAACTTAAACTGTTTGGATTTTGATACCATAACTAATGATCACAATTATTGTTCTAATAAGCAAACAATGAACATCATTTCAGGAAAAACTATTTCTAATGACGATGTCAATAATCAAAACGAGTGGCAAATCGAAACAACTAGAAACAAAAGACATTTGTCAACAGCCAACGTTTCAGATGTTAAGAAACCTTGTAGACCTACAGAGTACGTTGCAAAAACTGCTAGACCTATTGAATTGCACAACAGATTTGAAATGCTGAGTAACGCCAACCTAGGCTCTGAAGAAGAAACGATGAATGACGACAAATGTATGACGAAGGTGAGGCCTCCACCTATATTTGTCCCCAACATTGTCAACATAAGTAAAATGATGGTAAACATTGAACAAGTAATTAAAAAAGAGTCATATTCATTTAAATGCATAGCTAGAGATAAAGTAAAAATTAACACTGATACTATTGAAGCCTACCGCGCATTAGTCAAACATTTAACTAACATGAAAGTTAAAACTTCCATACATACCAAAATAAAGGGTGACAGAGCTTATAGAGTAGTGCTTTAGAATATGCACTTCTCTACGGAACCCCAGGAAATTAAAACAGCTATAGAAGCTTATAACCACAAAGTTAGGAATGTGTCGAACCTTAGAAGTAGCAAATCTAAAGATCCACTGTCAATTTTTTTTGTAGACTTAGAGCCAGCATCAAACAACAAAGACATTTTTAAAATTGAATTCCTACTAAATGCCAAAATTGTACTTGAGCCCCCTTACAAACGTAATGATGTGGTGCAGTGCAAAAAGTGTCAAAGATATGGGCACACAAAGGCTTACTGCTGGTACCAAAACCGCTGTGTAAAATGCGGCTCAGATCATGATACTAGCAGCTGTAATAAATCTGTAAATGTTCCTCCCAAATGTGTATTATGTGGTGGTGAGCACCCAGCCAACTATAAAGGTTGCTCTATTTACAAAGATATTAAGAAAAAGGCTTTTCCACCTCTAAGACCAGCGTTAAAAAAAAGACACTCCTCCTCCAGTGCAAGATCGAGAAGTAGATAGACCTATATCTGTTCGTACTCAAAATTCAACAGGTAATCATAGTCTCAACCAGTATCACCAACCTTATCTTATGCTAGAGTGGCATCAGGTCAAATCAAATGTAGAAGCAAATCACAATCTGAATCAAATAATTGATGGATTTTTTAAATAAGTTTCGAAATGATTGATGTCTCAACAAGCCCAGCAAATAGGTACATTGATTAATCTATTGACAACTGTCATATCAAAACTAAAATGAATAGATTTTATAGGATTGGACTCTGGAATGCCAATGGCTTGGCCCGACATGGCCAAGATATTCAAACTTTTTATTTCAATACACAAAATAGATATTATGTTAATTTCTGAGACCCACTTTACAAACTTAAATTTTTTTCAAAATCCCAAATTTTACTTTTTATTCTACAAACCACCCTGACAATACGGCGCATGGAGGTAGCGCTGTGCTAATCAGAAAACAAATAAAACATTATGAATTACCTATATTTCAAGAAGATCATATTCAAGCTACAAGCATAGTGGTTGAGGACTGGAATGGGACCACTTACATTTTCTGGTGTTTACTGTCCCCCGAGGCACAATATTACCAAACTTCAATTCAACGAATTTTTCGAAACTTTTAGGGCCTCGTTTTGTAGCAGGTGGTGACTTTAATGCCAAACATGTCATGTGGGGTTCAAGGTTGATTAACCCTAGAGGTAGAAAATTTGTTAAAATTTGCATGAATGACAATCACCTTGAGTTACGTATCTACAGGGAACCAACCTATTGGCCTTCAGATCCCAACAAAATTCCAGATCTTCTTGATGTCTTTGTTACGGGAGGTATTTCTCCTAACTATATGGAGGCTGTTTCATCTCTTGATTTGTCGTCCGATCACTCTCCGGTCATCCTATCAATAAGTTCATCATTTGTATTGAAAGAAAAGGCACCGTCCTTATCGAATAAAGGCACAAACTGGGTTGAAGTTTCGTGAAACGTTAAATGGACAGTTTAAGTCTTAATTATATCACTTAAAACAAGAGAGGAAATAGACAACGCTGTGGAAATTTTTAATTATACTGTTCAGAAATCTGCTTGGAGTGCAACGCCTGAAACTTAATAATACAACGTGTGGCAATATCAATTACCCAATATATATTAAGCAGCACATTGCTCAAAAACGTTCGCTTACGAAGAATATGGCAAAATTCTAGAAATGTAAGAGATAAAACAATGTTTAACAGAGCATCAAGACAGTTAAAGATTTTGCTTAAAAACTTAAAAAACATATGGTTTCAAGAATTCACTTCAAATCTCTCCCCAACTGAAGCAACAGACTATTCTTTATGGAAAGTAACAAAAAGCACAAAGAAACCGCAAGTGCCCATTCCTCCAATATCTAAACCAGATGGTTCTTGGGCGAAAAGTAACAGAGAGAAAACTGATTTGTTTGCTGCATATTTTAGTAATGTTTTCAAACCATACCCTGTAGATAACAACTTTGATAATAGACATGTTGTAAGGGAGTTTCTTGATTCACCTAACCAACTCTCACTACCTATTGGCTCCTTTAAACCATCTGAAATATATGATGAGATTAAAAATCTTAATCCCAAAAAGGCCCCTGGTTATGAGTTAATAACAGGTAAGATACTACTACAAGAGCTTCCTAGGAAAGCCATACTCTTTCTTACCTTCGTATTTAATGCTATTTTGAGGCTTGAATACTTCCCATCACAATGGAAGGTGGCTCAAGTTATTGTTGTTCCTAAGCCAGGAAAAAACCTCAAAACGAAGTAAATGTCGTACAGGCCAATCAGTCTACTACCTATACCTTCTAAATTATTCGAAAAGTTATTTTTAAAACGACTTCAGGTTTTTATAACTGAATGCAATTTAATTCCCAATCATCAGTTTGGTTTCAGAGTGCACCACTCCACTATCGAACAAGTCCATAGAGTAGCTAATATAATAA
Source organism: Homalodisca vitripennis (assembly GCF_021130785.1). Classification (NCBI taxonomy): domain Eukaryota; kingdom Metazoa; phylum Arthropoda; class Insecta; order Hemiptera; family Cicadellidae; genus Homalodisca; species Homalodisca vitripennis. The sequence continues at coordinate 220,685,729 of NC_060208.1, read as the reverse complement.
GGCAAGATTTGGAATCAAGAAAATTTTGTTCTGCAGCATTTCTCGATGTGAGTCCAAGCCTTTGGACAAAGTGTGGCATGAAGGGCTTCTATTTAAAATAAAAAGTCATCTACCTCACACTGTTTACAACATTATAAAATCTTATTTAGAACGAAGGTATTTTCAAATCAAGTTTGATGATTTGTCTTTCAGATCTGAAAGAAATAAACTCTGGTGTACCTCAGGGAAGTGTACTAGGACCAGTGCTGTACTTAATTTTCACTGCAGACATTCCAACTAATCAAAATTCTTTGACAGCAACATTCGCCGATGACACTGCCGTACTGGCATCCCACTCCAACCATGTGTTGTAAGCGTCACAAATTCTACAAACTAACTTAAATTCTATCACAGTTTGGCTTAAAACTTGGAGAATTAAAGTGAATGAAACTAAATCTGTTCACGTCACATTTACGTTGAAACATGACACCTGTCCACCAGTGTTTTTAAAACAACATTCCAAATTCCTCAAAGAAATGAAGCTAAGTATCTGGGTGTACATCTCGATAGGAAGCTGACTTGGAAACCACACATATGGAACAAAAGGCTCCAATTAAATTCAAAATTCTCAAAACTAAATTGGCTTTTTGGGAACAAATCCCATTTATCAATAGAAAGCAAACTGTTGTTGTACAAGACTGTTCTAAAGCCCATCTGGACGTACGGAATTCAACTGTGGGGAGTTGCTTTCTACATCAAATATTGAAATTATACAGCGTTTCCAATCTAAAGTTCTCCGAAAGATATTACAGGCCCCATGGTATGTTCGTAATGAAGTCATTCACAGAGACACGAATATCCCTTTTGTTACTGAAGAAATTCCAAAGTTCTGCATCAAGTATCAAAACAAATTAAACTCTCATCCTAACTACTTGGCTATTAATCTGCTGGACAACAGTGACCATCAATTTCGGCTAAAAAGACATGATTTCTTAAACTTAGCTGAATCGATTTTAAAGATGAACAATCTCTTAAATGTTTATGTTAATTAAGGTTAATGAACTTTGATTAACCATGTCCTTAAGATTTATCATCAAATTTACTTATTGTTTGTTGTATATAAACAGATTGTAAATAAATTAAAGTCAAAAAAAAAAATCTTCATGTTGAAGCCCTTGATTAGATGAAATTCTTGTGGTAAGAAAAACAACCAGTCTCACAAAGATTAGTAAAAATCCTGGTAAATACCTTATGATTTGGTACTCTACGTTGAGGGAACCAACGTTGATATTCTGCAACTGAAACTGTAACATTGCCATTACAAAAGCCATACACATAAACCATATCTGCGTACTCGGCATAAGAAAATACGCGACGAATTATTGAAGGAAATGTGAAACGAAACCAACAAATTTCTAAATACAAATTGAAATTAATTAAATTATTGATAAACGCAGTATATGAAATTAATTGTCTTACTGATTAAAATGCAATAACATTAATGAAAACTCAAGTAACGAAGCTCCAACGAATAAGTCATACTGTGTGAAAGCAGCCATCAACAGTAACAATGATCAGTTTTACCAACTTAATAATAAATAATACAATTTAATTGAAACTGATCAGCTGACATGCTACAGTAACAGCTGTTGTTATTGCATTCAGACTGTTCAAAGTGCATTTATTTGCTTCAGCGTTTGTTTTCTTTCAGCGAAATTAAAATGAATTAATTTAGAATTGTATTGCTATTTACTTTATTTATATCCACTTTCTCAGAATTATTCTCTATTTTTTTTACAGTCCTTAACACATTTAATCTATTAAGGAACACTATAAAGTCATGTTACACTTTTAACCACTAGGTAGCAGCACCTACTAGAGGCACTTAGCAAAACGTATAATGCTTTGTGAATCATAGTGGTGCAAGTATGACTTAACCACTTTGTTTCAAAGCATCTGGCACAATCCAGTCGTCAGTCATTCCATCATGGATCTCAACATTGGCCAAGTGCGTGATGCATTGTTCGATAGTGAGGAGACAGATCGAGCCATAATCTATGATGATACCTATGATTCTCAGAACGATGAAGACTATTCTTCAGGTCACTATATTGTTTCATTAACGCGTGATAATGAGCAAACTTTTTGGTTTGTTAAACTCGTAGCCATTATTTTTTAGGTTATGGCATTTTAAGATCTAAGTTTTCTAAATTTAATTGTCTGAAACATAACAATGAAAAACACATTTTCCTTAATACGTAATATATTATTTTTTAATTAACATATTCAAATTCAGATGTTAAGTTTTGCTGTATTTATCAGATACAACTGCAGAACACTATGATGGTTAACAATTTCCAGCAACTTCGAGTGAAGCAGACGAAGAAGGAAATTACTTTTCGGAGGAAGCTGAAACTGATAAAGGTCAATTACAACGTTGCCAGAAGAAACCTTTTCAGGCAAGGAAGCGGAGGAAACACGAATCAGAAAGAGAAAAGGCACAGAAGCTTCATTATTCAGAAAAACACATCAATGTCGATGTTGTACCACATAAGAGTTTTGAAAATATTGATTGTGGATGCCACAAATGTTGCTGTCTATCGATGACGGAAGATGAACGACGGGGACAGTTTGAGAATTTTCATGAAATTGGTGATTGTGCTAAACAAAACGCATACTTATGTGGTCTTGTCCATCTAGCACTCAAAGAACAGACGGCCAGGCACTGTAGCAAAAGTCAACAAATACAGTGCAAATTTGCTCCATATTAAAAAACGAGATTGTAAGGTTTCACAAACATTATTTTCTGTAAACTTTCAACTCTCTGTACATAATAGTTCTGATCTTCTTCAGTCATGTTCAGAACAGTGGGAGAGAAAATTGGAAATGAAGAGAAATCTTAAATTAAAAACAATTAGAAATTAAATTATTTAGAAGTGGGTTTTACTTAGAGTAAAAATAAGAAGTTAATGTCTAATAATAAGTTACGAATGTGATGATAAAAATCAAGTAAACATACGTGATAAAATTGCTTGGAAGTAGGCTACTCACGTCTAGAGTAAACAGTGTCCCGGGTTTTCCGGTTATTAACTTTCCTTCTAAAATCATTTGTTGACTTGGTTGAATGTACATGGCCAGAGTAAACACAATACAAAGGATTAATCAACCACATGGTGGTAGTAACAGTAAATATGTGCAGAGTTCCAACAGCAATGTGACAACATTGGAACGAAGCGGTACTTTCCGGGTGTGCCTCCTAATTACTTAGTAATTAATATTTATGCACATTACTGTAGTAATTATTACTTAAAAAAAGCATTAATGTTGTAGTGGATCTTGGTTAAACAAATTAGTACTGGAGTAGAATAAATCATGTTGGATTTATTACTTTGTTATACTATTATTTCTTATTACTCATATTATTTACCACACGCGTGTAGATGTTAATCCATAAATTATGATCTGGTAATTGGAAGTATGTTAATAAAGTTAGACCTTATTATTGTTTTAGTGTTATAAGACTATATTATTTTTTTTCACTTTCACTAATATAATGGTGATATTTTGTAACAATTTTAAGCAAAATAAATTGTATGCACTGCCAAGTAAAAAGTTTCTAAAAAAAAATGTCTAAAGTTGTATAGATTTTGATTAAGTAGGTAGTATTTTTTTATAAGAACTAGCGTTATATTACATTGCATTTTTATATTACTGCAGGTATTACTTGAAATATCATTAATTCTGTTTTGAGCCTAGTAAATACTAACATTAAAAGAATGTTAACAATGTATAAATTACGTATATTTTAATGTCAATAAGTATATTGTATGTTATTGTAAAGTAGCAAAGCCGTACAGCAAACAAATAAGTTAATAAAAAACAACTTTTTGCTTGTGTGTTTATATGTTTAATGTACATTATTCTTAAGAAGTGAGGTTAACAACCAGTTAAGCGGCCATACGCTTTACGGCACAGAAACGTACGTCTGTTCGGTCTCATTCCATATAGACAAGCAGTGAAGGTGTTAAACCCAAACCTATTCAAGTAACCATAACACAGCACTAAAATTATTGTTTTTTCTGCTGCGTTTAGGCAGCAAACAACAGACCTGTCTAAACATGTACTAAATAGCGTTTCTACCAATTCAATTGCAGTGTACAACTAATCAGGAAAAAAGGACTGCCAATTTAATTAAACCAAACATGGATGAGAATGACTCAGTTTACTCTGGGAGTGTTAACATCGATCGTTGCATACATTAATAACTCTGCAATTTCGATCAATTGGATTTGACATAGCAATCCAATATTTTTTACTCGACGAGGTCTGGCTAAAAATGGGACAGATTTCCCAGCTGGACAACAGTGTGGGTTTCATTTTAAAATGCTACACTGTAGAATTAGATGGTCTGGATATGTACCATGATCCGTGGCCTATGAACTAGACCGAATAACAGCTACCCATCGGAAAGTTTAATATTTTTAAAGAGCAATGAATTGTGATGTCTGTAATGTACCCAGTTTCTGAGTGTTCTATATCATAAAAGCTTGAATGTCACAAGCATATTTTAGGGATGTATCCATAAATTGTTTGGCTAAAAGTCAAATTGTGAATAAGAGGTTATTTTGACGTCTTATGTTACATGCTACATGGACAAGTGAAAAGCAAGCACTCCGAGTAGTAAAAAAAAGAATCATGGCACCAGGACAAAGCCACATTGCGTTGGCCAGTCATACAGTAATTTAAAGCTATGCATTATGCATGACATCGTTGGACTGGTACTCTCACCAGTCCTTGACATCTTCACTATGACTCTTTCTATACTGGAGAGTGAAAGATACACTGGAAGAAACGTGACCATGGTCCCCACGGTTTTTTTCTTTAATAGCTTCTACTGTCTCAAATCTTGTTCAGGTGCAGGACTAAAAATATTGCTTTGACCAGTGGACAACAATATTTCTCCATTGAAATGGAGCAATGTAAGTATCATAGATAGAACATTGTTGTGGATAGATTTAAATGATACTTCATGTACGCGTGTGTATATGAACACAAAAGGTATAAAAACACAAACCCATTACAATTTGATTTTAAATATTAGATATTTCGGCTCAACCGGAAATATTATTAACATTCCAGAACACCTTTTAACTTATTTTGTGGGTTTATTATGACAAAGTTTTGATTTTTTGAGTTCCAACGGCTACCATAATGAAACAGTAGCGTACCAAGCTAGCCAACTAACTCAATCGAGTTGCTACAAGTTCGGATTTGTTTCAGCATTCATACAGCGTTCTTGGTGATAGAACAATTCTTATGAAATTTCCTACATGTAATCGATATCTCAAACACATGTTAGATATACTTTATAACTCTAGAACAAAGACATATTCTAATTTGTCATTTCTTAAGAATTTGTTTCTTCCATTGTATAAATTCAAAGTATAAAAAACTTTATTGATCAGCCATTCAGTCTTATGGCTCTTATGGATGTGTAGTCTGCCATTATAGCATATGCTGGTGTACTCTCGCATTGAGAGGCATATCTGGTATTATAATTGTGGGTACTTCAGCCTTGTAGAGTTCTTGCATCATAGTACAGCACAATTTCTTTCATGTAGAGAGGTAGATGGCTGTCATTATTTTTAATGTTGCAACCTTTTGTTTTTCATATGTTCACAAACAACAGAGTTGTGAAGTTTGAACGGCCATCACATTGAAACGAAACAGTGGCGTAGCGACAGAGGAGCGAGTGGAGCGACCGCTCCAGGGCGGGGGCGACAGGGGGGCGGCGGTCGGGCGGACGATAAAATTGCGGAAGCAGCCCCTTCCACGCGCATCACGGCCGCACAGTGTCTTTGTGTCGGTCAGTCTGTCATTGACCTTGGCTGAGACAAAAGGCGTCCGTACAGACCCACCAAGTGATTGACTTACTTCAATTTACCTTTGCGTAGTGATTGCAGATTTAGCGGTTAGTGCAAAGTATTGATTATTATTACTTATTTTGTTGTGATGTGATTTGTGTGGTGTTGATTTATTACCTTTGGTATATAATGTCAAAAAAAACTAAGTGGTGCTGAGTATCTGAAACGAAGGTTAGAGAAAGGTCACGAAGAAAAATCTTGAACTTAAGAAAGTTAAAGAAGTTATCTACCTACTTTTCGAGGGACACTTCAGTAGTTGCAGTTTCTCAAGAACCCACTTGTAGCTCACAAGTACCTACAAGCGATGAGGACTTGGAGCAAACGGTTCGGACTTGGTTCATGTAGGCTTACCTGAAGATGCAGAAGACCACGTCCTTCTTCAGGAACCTTTTTCTAAGGTAGGCCTAGTTAAAGCTGAAGGTACTGATTGCGAGTTGAACCTTAAAGAAAATGTAACAGCTGTTATAAGTTCTTCTGATAAGGGTAATTTTGAAAACACTCTTACAGCCAAACAAAAACGGCAAATAATAAAATTAGGCCCTCATCAGCCTAAAGGGCCATTTTCAAAAAGAATCAGAAGGGAGAAATAAAAATAGGGGATTTGACGAGAAATGGTATTTTCAAAAGAATAAAGAAAACCAATTGAGAATAAAACGTAATTGGTTATGCTATTCAAACATCCTCATATGTTTGCTATTGTCAGCCATGCTGGCTTTTCAATATGGCCTATACTGATGTGGGATTTTCGAAAGGTACGTCTGATTGGGCACATTTAGGTCGAAACATAAAAGACCATGAAGAAGATTCGCAAAGTCATGCAATTGCGTGTGAAATATACTATCGCTGGCAGTTAGGCCTAACAGTTGATAGTGAGAATCTGGAGGAGATTAAAAAAGCCACTGATTACTGGAGACAAGTTTTAAGGCTAGTGGTGGACGTCATTATTACGTTACCTACAAACGACTTACCACTGAGAGAGCACAGATTGTGTAATGACGATGAAGATGCAACTAAAATCGAAAGGAAATTTCCTTGAGATAATACATATGCTAGCAAGATATGACCAGGTCCTTGCAGATTTAATTAAGTTACCAAAACGTAGTGTTAACTACCTTAGTCTCAGATTCAAAAATTAGCTGATCAACCTGATTTCCAAAGAGATAAAAAAAGAAATCAAGGAAGAAATGAAAAAAGTCCCTATGTGTCTATTATATTTGATACAACTCAAGATATAGCGAAAACCGACCAGCTGAGTACAGTGTTTCGTTATATAAAGATAAAAACTGACGAAGGCGACAGGCCAGTACAACTAGTCATAGAAGAAGCGTTCGGGGGCTTTTTGGAAGTGGAATATGCGAGTTGGTTTTGTAACTACTTAACTACTATGTTTCACGTTTTAGATAATGTTGCTCAAGTTTTAAACTAGGGTTTTCAATACATATTTATTAAATATATTGGAATTTGTACCTTTCATTCCAAACCCTATGGAATTGAATTGAGATTTAAATACATATTGCTATACACGTAAACTAGGTCTCTTACAAGGAACAAAACTGTATAAAGAATAGTAGACTGTAAGTTATTATAAAAAATGATGTTTGGTCAAAGACGCCTTACATTGCTGATGAAAAATGATGGCCAAGAAAGGTTTGTTACGGTAGTGAGGTGAACTGTCGGCACTGATTGATCATGTAAGTAAAAGTTGGGGAAGGGGCGCCAGCGACTGAGTCGCTCCATGGCGCCAAAATCCTCACTACGCGACTGAAAGGAAATGACATAGTAAGCTGGCAAACAGCCGATACATTTATAAGGTCAATTTTTGTAAACGTTTCAACTTTATTGGACTTTCTTTGGACAGTTAGTTTCCACAGGCATAGCATAGATAATATATGAGTGGGGGTCATGTTTGATGAAGTAAAAATCTTCACCAAGTGCTACCACGAAGGCAATTGCAATAAGCTAAATATACCTAAAATAGATAAACAGTATCCATGATTATAGTATAATTAAAACAAGAAATGCATACATTATAAATAAAATATACTAATTTACAGCTGATGGAACATGAGCCAACATTTGAAAATTAGTACGTTTATGAATTTTATGTTCATTCCTGTTGGATTTCTTATTTGTAATAATTGTTAGAGTACATTCTTAAGGCCTTTACTAAAACCTTTGATGGTATAACAATGTTATAGTAGGTTTTGGTTGTGTGCTTCATAGCGTAAAAGGCACCACTTGTTTTTCTACACCATCATTGACAAAGTGAAACTGACGTCCATTTACTCTTATGTCCAAGGTATTGATGTTTGGCCGACCCACAACTTACAATTGAATTGATAAATTGTATTTTTCTGTTACAGTTATCATTTCCTTTGACATAATAAACTTGGATAATAATAGACACGTGGCAATACTTAGGAGCTTCCATACTGCTGAAGAATTTACATGAAAAACAAAATAAGTAAGAACATAAAATGGGATTAAAATCACAATATACCGTAGACAGGCTAAAACATTGATTACTTGTAAATATCACAATATATTTGGAAGAACACCATGATCAGTCAGCGTGATGATCGACAGGGCCACTATAGCCATTATTTGGAATGTTCCGGAGTTGTTCGATGTAGTAGGCGGGTAGACCGCTCTCCTCGGCCCCCGCCACAATGGTGTCCATGTACACCTTGCTGGGTTGTCGGTGTGGAGGCAGACTCTCCCCTTCGCTCAAGGCCGGGGGTTGGTCCACCAACTGATATGTGCGACACTGTACCGTCGCGCCATCTGGCCGTTCCACAGACGCGGTCACCACTTCGTATACCCCCTGTGACACACCTTCCTGCCTGTAGCATGGTTTTCATCAACATAAATCATATTTAGCATCTTTACAAGACAATCTTAGTATGTGGCACTTTTTTAATAATATTTATGATAGTATTATCACCTTGAATCTTGCATCCTGAAAAAGCTAAATAGTAGAAACATAAAGCACGATGAGTGGGCTTCCGACTACTTAATTTCTCTAATTAATAGGGAACCACACTTATTAAATTTTTTCTAAGGACAGGATTATTATGCTTTTTAAAATCAAATATAAGTATTTTTGGAATGATGACACAACAAATAAATATGGACCAACTCAGTTATTATTCTAAGATAGTTGAGAATAGTAATTGGGACTCAGAGAAATACCGGGAAAACTACCTGTTTTCTGTTTTTTAACTGGGAAAAGTACTTGGGAGTTTTTATTGATCAACATTTAAAATGGAACCACCATGTTAACTACTTAGTTAAAAAGCTGAGAAAGGTGTATTATTCCCTGTACTTTATGTTGAGTTCAACTCCATACCTCTTTAGTGGTCTAGGTATCTCTGATGTTGTTGCTTTTAAATTTCTTTGTTACCGACTTTTTTTATCTCTTTATTTAGACGTAGACTTCAGATTACAGGAGTCAAAGATTCTGACAATGTCAAATTTCAGACCCTACTCCAAGCGGAAGGTGAAATGGAGCTAAAAATCGACATTTGCATTACATTCTTTTAACTTTAAAATTTTCTTAATTTTGAGATATATGATCAATAATTCACATGCCTGCAAATATAACAAAATAAGAATTGTTAAGAAAATCCGGTGGATTTTTCCTGTTGCAATCCCCAAATACTTTACAAATTGATTACAAACCAACCTGTGTAAATATTTGGAAACTGTCCAGGTACTCAAAAGTAAAACATATCTTAACAATAAATAAAAAAAAAAATTAAAGATATTATTAAAATAATATTGTAAAATACTAGAGAGGTTTCAGATAATGCATATTTGAAGATACATCAGGAAAGAGTTCAGATATATCTGGTTTCTGACAGGGTTCACTAAAAAGTTCAATGATAATCTTATTCAGGATAGTACAGTAGTATCCACCAGGTAAGTCGTGTGTATCTTTGATGTACTACAACACATTTGAGCAAAGCTCTGAAAAATTATAAACACTGAGGTACTTTAAACTTTTATTATATGATTAGCAAGCAAAATTAATTTTATTTAATTGTCCCTAGCAGTGCAGGTAGTAAAAATAATTTAATATTTTATCATTTTAAGATTTTTCTTGCTGATTTGTTTTTTTGTTGTAATGATATGTATACCGGTATACTTGTGGACACTCTAATCCAAAACGTGCAATTTCATGTCAGATAAAAAATATAATTACATATACTTCAATACTTAAATATTTACAACGCTTAAAATGCTATTGTTATTCAATATGGGGTAATATGGTTTAAAGGTGATAACTATATAGTCTTGAGAGTTAGTAACGCACGTTTTATAAATTGTTTGATGCACCTTAAACCTTTGATTTAATAGTATCTATTGGATGGGTAAACAGGTAGTTGGCTGGACCTAGTTGGGACAACAGATACTGCGCATAGGAAAAAGGTTTAACCCAAAAAAAAAAGTGTTTGGTTCAGAAGCCAACAAACAGAAATCAAAATTTAAAGTAATTAAAAAGAAAAAAAATAAACTCAGCAGACACTTTTGAGCTGGTTAACATTTCAATAAGAATATCTCCATGTTTAATTAAAAATACAAAATGAAATGTTTAAAATGTTACAAAATGATTTACACTGACATTTTTACGATGTCTAATTTTATACAATATAAAATATTTACAAAAAGCCAGGGACTTTTTTAGTTAAATTATTGAAAATCACAACAATAAATGCTGCTTTTAATAGAGGTCACTGGCGTAGCTAGGTCTTTCTCATTGACTGTTGTCGGTTACGTGATCTTGTACAACTGTACTGGTTGTACATTTTCAATATATGTATTTCAGTAAAATTGAAAGAATAGATGGAATTTACAGTTTAACAGATCAAAGAAAAAAATAACTGATTTGGATTAACATTAAAAATTATATGATTGGTATTGATGACAAATGTTATTAATGCATTATAATTATAAAAAATATGTTATCCACGTAAACTTGATTAAGTATTGAAGTGTATTATTAATTTTCACCTCTTCACCACTATCTTCCGATTCTTCAACTGTAGACTCGTCAACTGAAAACACTTTTTGATCGTAATAAATTCCTTTATCATCTGAACAAATCAAACATAATTTACACTATTATGTGACAAAGCATGTGAAAAATCAAAGTACAGTAATTGAAAAATACCCACCACCTTTGTTATCAGCATTGTTTCTGGGAGTTTGACTAGTTGCTTCTGAAATAGTTTGTGGCATACAATTACCCTCAAACCATTAAAGTCATATTTATCGTCTTTTATAGTCCGATTGTGTCTTTTAGGCAACAAATATGTTGGAGTACTCAGTTGAGCCTTTTTCCAAATACTTGTTACATATTGCGTCTGCAACAGATGTTGGTGTAGTTCTGCCTTACGTGATGGTAAATTTGGAGCATCATATTTGAGCAGATTTTGTACACAGAAAATACACCTGTTGGATTTGTAGGTGGAACATAACTTCTGGAAGCAAGTGTTATTAAAATTGCCAATGTTTTTGTAGCCGTGTAATTCGCAGACAGACTTTTCAAGTATCGCAAACGTTTTATACTGCAGTTCAGGCTTGGCAAGGTCGGTTAGTGCACTTTGGTAATCCACATTGTTTTTAATAAATTGAAACACCATTTTTTCCCCTTACAAAAAATGAAGGTAATGGCATGAAATCCGGGGTAAGCTTGTGACTATTGTAGATCCTTATTCTGTGTATGTAACTGTGTAATATTTATTATTATTCATCTTTTATTACCAGCTCCATAACCTGAAGCAGCTCTTTCAGTTGAAATATTGAATAATTGCTTTTCATCAAGCTCTCTATAAAATGGGTTCATTAACTTAAAGAAGCCACCGATAAATTTTTAAGTTGACCCAAATCTCACTTAGCCCAGGGTTCACAGAAGCTTCATCAACATCTAACAATAGTTCTACTTCGAATACTGCAAAATTTTCATCCAAGATACCACAGACATCTTGGTAAATAATACCAACAGTATCATGCAGAGCATCTTTACCAGAAGTATCAACAAATCGATTAAAATCAATCTTTTAGTACGTCCGATGGATTTTCTGGTAATGGCTTCTTTTCAATGTTTAATATTTTTAGTAACAAAATGTTGGCGACATTTTTAACAATGTCTCTTTTCTCTAATAAAGAAAATAAATACTCGTCAATCCCACGACCCTTAGGCCCTTTATTTTTTTGTGGTGCATTATTGTTACTTTCAGTAAATCACTGTATTTTATTTACAAACTTCTTGAAGAAACTCTGACCTAAGTCACCATCAAATTTGTCTCCATTGTCAGCACTTAACTTCTTTAACGTATCAATATTTACACGAAAAGAAAAAAGCATTTCCTGTTTCCAACAATATTTTCATCAACGAAAGCGCAAACTTTTTTGGTGTATCTTGAAATTGATGTGGAGAATTAACATATTCAACTCGACATTTACTGTGAGTTTTAAAATTTATTAAGCTTTATAATGGTTTACATATAACCTTTTCTTCTAGAGATTCTATGTATGGTTCAAGAGTTTTGAGAAGAGCATCTTTTTGAATGTAATATAATTGTTCATGCCGACCTTTAAAGTTTTGCGAACTTTGGAGCAAAAAATTACAAAAATCTGTGTTTTCAGACATTGCATCAGGATGCACTGTTGTATGTTGAGAATTCTGACCTTAACTTTCAGACTGACTCAATAGTTTCAGCAGACTGGCAATCTTCACTGTTGAAACCAACATCCTCTTCAAGCGGAACCCTGTTTGCTCACTTCCAACAACTTTCTTGCTTGATGGAGAAATGCCTACAGAAATAAAAACTTTATAAGAATTTTTTTATGATTATTATGACAAAATTGACATAAATTAAAATGAAATCTAATGACATAAAATGAAATCTAAAAGGTTTGAGTATTGAAAGTGAGGTTGGTGCAAAAATTTTAGTACATACTAATATGTCTTGATCCATGGAATCCATGGTCTTGATTCTATTGATAAAAAAACTTCATGCTTAAAGATTAAAAAGAGATATGGGTGCAGCTGCCTTATGTTACATCAAAATGATTGATTTCACTTACTTGAAAAATTTTGTTAGAATTACAAAAAAGCACTAATGTTTCAGTATGGAACTATTTTAACATTGGAATTTAAACTGTATATAAAATGGCTGTATATAAATTTTACAATAATTAAGTTTTGTACAATACCTGATGGAGAAGAAGTCTCTGGATACATTGTTGACAAATTTTTCTTGCATTGTTCTTGAGAAATTGGTGTAACATTTCAGATGATAACCCTCCTTAGTAGAAACTAGCGATAGTAAAATCACATCATTATGTTTCAAATTCAATTCTTGGTGGATTTTCAATGCTACTCGACAGTTATTTAAAGTTTTATCAGAGAATATAATAACCTTCCTGACCTCTTTCTGTTTGCATAAAATCCATGACTCAGACTTACGTTCCTAAAATTATTCTTCCATTTTGATAAGAGTATTTTATTTTTAAATGTACTGTCTATTGACAGATATCTAATTTATAAATATAGTTTAATATTAACAAAAATTTGATAAATTTAAGCACTCAAAAACAAACACATGTGGTCTCAACAATGTATGAATGGTTAACTAAAAATGTATCCAGCACAGCTGTACAAGATCACGTCACCAACAACAGCCAATGAAAGCGCAGATACGCCAGTGACCGGTGCTCTCAGTCACGACTAGGTGCTGCATATCTCTTTCTAGTAAGAGCAACATTTTTTTTTCTGTTTTCCAATAATTAAACCTCCAAAACAAGTCTGGTTTTTAGTAAATATTTAATATTATATAATATTAAGATGTGGTAAAAACATTAGTGTAAATCATCTATATATAATGTTTGCCTGTATGTCCTTTATAGAATCGTAAACTATTTGACAGATCGTTATAAAAATTTGTATGTATATTTATTTTTCCACAGAGAAGGTTTATATGCTATGCCCATTGATGTAATTCATCACCAGGCGCACTGCAAAAGATAAAAGTTTTCAAAATGCCTGCACACTATCAACTGCAATTACAAGACAGTTACGTATATTAAATAGCCAAACACTGTTTTAAGGCGCTAAGTTATGATGTTTATTTGTCTTTAAGATACATTTCTGGTTGAACTTAGAGCTTGAATGTTAGACCACTTTATAATAAAGTTCAATCAATCAATCAATCAATCAATCAAAATGCTTTATTTACAATTTCATCAAGAAAATGTAATGGCGTCAAAATACAGAATTGTCTTCATGCTTCTTGCTTTACAAAATTAGTAGGTTTGTGTCATGGTGAAGAATTCCTCCAATGTGTATAGCGGTCGTTCCACCAGCCAGTCCTGTAGTTGTCTCTTCAGTTGTTGGGGTGTTCAGGTTCTTCAGTGATTCTGGTAGTGCATTATACAGTTTACGTGCCGATGTACTACGGCTTCTTGCTGTTACTGTGTAGTGTGGTGTAGTGGAAGTATGTAGTCTTTTGCTCGTCTCGTGTTGTAGTGGTGGATATTCTCCCCTCGTCTGTAGTCCTGCTGGTGTGTGTGGGGTAACAACAGTGTGGATATAGAGACTTATCACTGTTAGAATTCCTAGTGCTTTGAAAGATTTCTCTACAACTCTCTGTTGGTTTTAGATCAGCAAGTGTTCTTATTGCTTTCTTTTGTAGGACTAGGATTCTATTTAGGTTTTGTTTTGGTTGTGCCACCCCACACTATCAAACCATACCTAATGTGGGATTCAAATCAAGGCGTTAGTAGGCTGCTGCTTTGCTATATCGAGTCCTCCAATCCACTTCATTTCCTTCTCACAACAAAAAAACTCTCTGATGCCAGCTTCTTGCTCAAAATTATTGACATGAGTAGTCCAGGAAAGATCAGAGTCTATGGTGTAACTCCCAGTAATTTGGCTTCTTTTTCTACCAAGAGATCAGGAATTTTTGGTATCTCGTCCAGTCGCCTACTAAAGTTTATGCAGGTTGTCTTTTTTGGATTTATTACCAGGTCGTTTTGGAGACAGTAGTGAAGTGTTTCTTGCGTTGATGATATTATGTCAGAGTGGAGCTCTTCAGCAGTATTTGTGGTTAGAAGGAGAGTAGTGTCATCGGCATACATTAACAGAGTTGTTTATAATTTATGGAAATTTGGAAAATCATTGGTAAAAAGGACAAACAGAAAAGGGCCAAAACTGAGCCTTGTGGTACTCCTCTATTTTGGAGGGTTGAAAGGTGGATTTGAAGGATGTCTTCTTACCATTTGTTGATGTTTGTAATTCTACAAGCTGTTGGCGTCCTTATAGGTAGGTAACTCGCTATCCAGTTCCCCGACCCTCCCCTGACACCCAGAGTTGCCAGTTTAGTTAGAATGAGGTCGTGTCCCAAGCAGTCGAAAGCTTTGCTATAGTCAACCATAACAGCTGCTACAAGTTTGTTGTCCTCCAGCTGATCTGTGACAATATTCAACTAGGCTGACTAATGCACTTAGTGTTGATCTTCCTTTTAAGAAGCCGTGCTGATGTTTTGTTAGCAGCTCTTGGTTTTGCAGATGTTCAGTCATCCTTTTGATTGCAATTTTTTCTATTATTTTTGAAAATGTGGTTATCATGAAATTGGCCGATAGTTCTCTAATTTTTGTAGTTGTTCCAGTCTTGTGTTTTGGGTAAATCTTCGATAATTTTTAGTAATGATGGGAGAAGTGTCCTTGTTCAAATGATTTTATTTATCACAGCAGCAAGGGGGGGCAGCGAGTTGTTCAGCACAATGCTTGACAGCCCTGGATGGTACCTCATCCAAACCACATGATAATTTTGATTTGAGAGAGCTAATTATTTCTAAAACTTCTTTTTCATTAGTTGGAGCAAAGTTGAACACTTCGATGTATTGCCTAATGGGAGGGTTTTGAATGACTGCGGGGACATAATGCAGATCATTTCTGTTTTTTAATCAGTGTATTTTCTGCTACTTCTGCCAAAAAATTTATTTAGGTTTTCAGCAATCAACGAGGGATTGTTTTCAAATGTACCATTTATTTCCATTTGAAGAGGTGTTACACTTGGATTTTTAGCCTGCTTCTCTGAGTTTATTATGGTCCACAGTGCTTTTGATTTATTGTCGGATTTATTTATGTATTCTGTTGCTGCAGTACGTTTAAGGTTTCTAAGCTTGAGGTCGTAGTCTTTTTTCTTAGTGATCATTTCAGCCTTATCTGCAGCATTGCCAGTTACTTCATATTTCCGAAAGGCCCTGAGAAAAATTTATTTCAATCTCCTGGCTTCTTCATCGTACTTGCCATTTTGCTTAGATCTTTTTTTGGTTCTTGATTTCTTATTTGGGCAAGTTAAGTCCAGATTCAGCCTTACATTCCTGTAAAAGGCATTGTACATTTCTTCAGCATCAGGCTCATTATACACACAGCTCCAGTCTACTTTTATAAGCTCCGTTTTAAGATTTTGAAGATTTTGTTTACTGAAATTTCTTCTGTGTTCACTCACTGATGTTTGTGGGATTTTACTTTCTAGGTGTAAAAGACATTGTTGGCCTGTGTGATCTGATAAGCCTGTTTGAAAAATATTGAATTTGACAGTTGAATTGGGCATGTTAGTGCATATGCAGTCTATAGATGATTTGCAAGTGTTAGTTATGCGTGTTTCTGGGAGAGGGAGGCGTATTATTTCCATGACTTAGCAGCTCTTCTTCAAAATGTTGGTTTTCTGGATTGTCAGTTAGTCTGTCAAAATTAACGTCACCCATTAAAAGTATTGGATTTGTCTCTGCTCGAATATTTTTCCAGGATACTAGCTATCATCTCGATTGCTTTGTTTACTTTGTCCTCCTGGAGGTCTATAAACTCCCAATATATGTAGTGATTGTTTGTTAATTTTGATCTTTATCAAGGCTGCTTCACACACTAATTCTATGCAGTAGTTGGCAATATCCGCTGCTTCTCCCTCAATGCCTGATGTTTCCTCCAGATATATCGCAACTCCTCCAAGTTTATGATTGCCTCTGCTGAAAGCTGTAATTAGTTTATATCCATGAATTGATATTGAGCGTAGATTATCTTGATTTAGCCCATGTTCAGTTTAATATCAGTACTGTTGGGCGCAACTGGTTCAGAAAGTGATTTTAGCCTCTCAACTTTTTTAGACAGTCCCCCTTATATTTTCTGGTGGAAAATTGAGATTTCTCTGAGGCTAGGCTGAGTCCTTTTTTTCAGAGTGGAGTTGATGAAAAATTCCTGTGGTTTTGTATGTTTTTGTGTCTTTCCTGTTTTGGTTGGCAGTTTTCTAAAAAAGCGTTTTCATTTTTGAGGCGACTTCCATATTGATATATATTTGTGGGGGTTGACTTCGGTTAGAAAAGTTTTTTACTGATGGGTTTATTTTGGCGTTGCTGGGTTTGAAAAATGGTCATTTTTCTGAGCATCCCTTGAGGGCTTCAAGTTCTCTAGTTACAAACTCCTCAAGGGTTTTCTCCACTTGGGAGGATTTTAGCACTCAGTGGTGGTTTTTTCTCTCTTCTGATCCCTTCAATTAATCCTTCATTACAGTAGTCCTTCTCAAGCCTGTTTCTACATTGGCAGGTTCTTCATGCCGAGCTTTTGTTTTTTGGCTACTTGGAGAGATACACTGAAATGGTTCCTCTCCTTCCCAGTTTGTTTTTTTGCTCTTACTTATGTTATGGTTTTTTAGAAACAAGGAAGACTCTTTGCAGTGGGTGTACTTTGTGTGAGTGCTGGTGGTGTTGCAGGGTTTGTTTGTTCACCTTGCTTAAGCAGTTTTTCTTGCAAAGTTACCACAGAGCATTCTAGTTGGTCTTGTCGAATCTTCAGTTGAGTCAGCTCAATTAATAGCGAGGGCAGGAGTAGTTGGGAACATAAAATTCTGAGTAATCTGTTTGTGTTTCTGAAGCGCTAGTGAGTTTAGGTGTCTGAGGTAGGCCCGTTTTGTCCAGATCTCTTTGTCCAGATTTTTTCTCTTTTGAGATTAAGGATTATTTGTTCTAGTTCTAATATTTTATTTGCTTGTTCATCAAAAATGAGAGTCTGTGTCTTGTGTCATGATCCTCGTTAAAAAGTTCTGTAGTTCTTGTCTATTTTGTTTTTTCCTTTGCGATCTGGGCTATAGCTTCTTGTAGTTTTCTTCCGATTCTTCAATTTTTTGTAGGTATTTTTCCTCGGCTTCAGTTCGATCTTCCAGTGTTGCCTCCAGTTCAGCAAGTTTTAGCCTCCAGCGCTGAGTTTCGGGTGCTTAGGTCCTCAGCATCCTTTTTCAGCTCCAAGTTTTCAGCCAAAAGAAGACTGCCCACCTCTGCTGCCAATGCCAGAGATGTCTCAAGATCATCTTCCTCTTGTCCCTCTTGATCTTTTACCTTTGTTTTTACAGCACTCAAGCTCAGCTCCAGATCAGATATAACTGTGTTTCTATTTTCCTTGACCTTGTGGTATCCTGATGGGCTGGGTGTCTTAAATGTGGGACGTTGTTCTGCTTCTCCTATTGCCACAAAGGTTAAATTCTGACATAGAGCCGTTTTGGGCAGTCATTGAGGTCTTACAATTTTCACATGTCCATGTTTTTATTTCATCTTGGGTCAATTTTTTTAGGTGCTTGTCAGATATATTCACAGTTCATGTACATGTACAATGGCTATAAACATAACACAAAATTTCTTGATCGTAGCAACAAGGCAAACTCTAAAAGGCAATCATCGTTGGGAATTTAATTCATTTGAACCAGAAGTCCACATGCACGGGCAAAGCTTATGAAAAGCATGTAAAGCCGCGGGAAACAGCTAGTTTGTAATACTTAAAATTCATTTTGCATTTTTAATAAAACAAGTAGAGATGTTTTCATTAAATGATAACACCATCAAAAGTGTCTGCTTCATTAATTTTGTCTTTTAATTAATTACTTTATGTTTTGATTTCTGTTTGTTGGCTTATGAATACTTTTTTGGGCTAAATTTTTTTACAGCCTTTTTCCTAGGTGCAGTACCTGTTCTCCTCAGGCAGGTGAAGCCAACACGTTTACCTGTTTACCTATCCAATAGATACTATTGAGCAAAATTTTAAGGTGCATCAAACACTCCATGAAACATGGGTTACTACCTCTTGGACTAATATATACTTCTCATGGTCTTGTGCCAGGAGGGACATTTAGATCACTAACTGACTGACTATAGGTGTGTGGTACAATCTATTCTGAAATGAACATAATTACACAAAATACACTTACCTATCTAATGAAGACATATTATCGTTGTGAATCTCCCACATTGCTCCCCACACACAGCTGCCACTGTCAGGCACTATAGTAGCAGCTGCACCTCCCCATCTCTTGGACTTGTAGTTGAAGTCTAGCCTGTAATGCTGGAAAAATAGCACCCTATAAGTTTGTAGTGTTTCAAATATCTAAATGTTTTTACTGACATAACTATAGTGATATATAGCGGAGGTTTTTTTGAACTTTTTAGTTATCTCGATGATGCTGTTGTAGAAATCCTAGTTTTGTATGGCAATGTAATGGTATCTAGTGACTTTGTTGGTGCCACTGCTATGTATGCCGAGTGTGTGATATTATCCACTATGATAATACACTATTGGTGACATCTTAGCAATAAGGGATCATATGTCATGAAGCACTTGCCACAAAATGTTCAAACTGTCTCGTAAGCACTGGATAACTTGTAGATCGAGAAGTTGTAAGGAATTTGAGTGACTATTCAAGCTAGAAAACTGACCAAGATATTGTACACTAACAAAAAAAAAACTCCCAAAATTTAAAAGGTGAGATAAAAGAAATTTTACTGATTACTCCGGAAGGATAGCAAAATTAAAATTAAAATTACACGAAAGGTAGCTATTTCAGCAAAAACTGTGTCTGCCCTATTTCGCTAGTTTCTTGAAACCCGCTTATGATTATGACTCCCAAGGTAGATTATGATCGTTGTAAACCACACCCTCCACCTTAGGGCACAGATTATCTATCAATGTTAGGCTGGACTTGGACCTCTGAGCTGGCTGGATTTATTGTACAATAATAATAAGAGTCGCAGAAATAGCTTCCACAAAAAGTGAGCCAAGATGAGAGGCAGCTCTATACGGAAATCGATACCTCCTCGGACGTGGTCTTGTATGTGTACACAGATATTGGTCTATACGCTTAATTCCAAAGTTCTTGCTCATCAACTCAAGCTCGTCACCAAAATCATAGAGAGCATTGTAGCAATCACACAGAACTGATGCACAAAAACAATGATGCTACTACTCCTCACAGCATAGTCGTGAAATGTAATTATTTGAAACTATTATTTATTACAACTTGTACAAAGTTATATTTAAGTTTGTTTTGTATTAATTTAAAATTTGCTAATTAAGTGTTGTACGACTTGTGTTGCAAGATAATTAGGAAGTTACAATATGCTTAGGTGAAGTTTGAATATTTGTTTGCTCTATAAAGTTGTTTTGCCACCCCACATTGATAGGCGAAGGTATTCATGTCAGTATGAATCATTCTCAGAAGGTCAAACTGAACAAAAATATAGTTTTTTTGGGCCAAACCTCGCTCCTGGCTATTATTTTTATTGTTATTTTACGTATCAAAAAATGATGCAGACATCAGTTATGACACCAATATGAAGTTGATTCATCGCTATAATGGACTGCTCGAAGACTACAGGTAACATTAACATATTGTAGGCGGCGAAAAATCTCAGCTCTTTGCATTAAAATCTCACACGTTGCAATGGTGCTGCAGCAACAGACAGTCCGCAACGCTTACACACTTTACTCACATTGCCCTTACTGTTATTCTAAAACTTTATTAGGAAAAGAAAACATTTTACTTCATTTATTTGAAGTTCTGAATTGAACAAAACACACGACTGAACGCTGTTTCAAATGAAACTTATGTAGCAGAACATCTGAGCTCATTCTAACATATGTTTTATGACTGTATAAATATATCCAACAGCTTATGACACATATGCATCGCCATTTTAGTTGCGGTCATTACTTAAATAACATACAAATGATTTTATTTTGTTTTTAATTATTTTGGTCAATATTGTTATTTTATACATTCAAAATAGGTGGCAATAACTAATTATAAATACCTATAATGATATGTTTTTGTACTCGATAGATTGGATATTTGTAATTGGTAATTTGATTCCATCGTGGTGGTAGCAGCTTACTATACTGCAGTCCCTATAAATCACATTAAAATGGTGTAGTGTTTTACTCGATAAAAAAACATATTATTTTCTTCTTCAGCAAGTAATTTCTCAACAAAATGGGTAAAGAATGTTTATTTTGCACAAGTACTAACTGTTTTATAATTCCTATATTTGTGCAGGGCCTATAGCAAGCAAACTTAATTTTACATGTAAATTGGTAATAGCCTACTGGTTTGTCCATATCCTAAAAACTATTAAATTTTACATTTATAAGCACCTCAATGTTGCCACATTTATCTACAGCATATCCTCTTAATAAAGTAAACATAATAATTGATATATGTGCTATTTGTACTTCCCATAACAAAATAGCCAGCAATTTACAGTGGAAAATTTATGTGTATACCACACAAGTGTTGGAAATAGCACGACACATAACGCAGAGTCCGTTCTGCTAAATGCGGGTTTTCTGGTTAAGTTATTGAAAAGCATAAACAAAGCTTATCACCAGAAGGGGTGGAAAAATTTCATGTCTGTCTGCCAACATGATATCTTGTAAATGAACTGATATATAGATTTTAAAGTTTACAGGTAGTTTCATTTCTATTTAGGCTAAGTTCCATGATGGTGTATGTCACTCATAGGGTTAAGCTGAGCATTGACATTTGTTTTGTGGATAACCACAATGGAAACAAGAAAATAGCAGAATACATCATTTTCTAAATCAAATGAGACTTTAACATGTGACATTTTTATTCATAGAGTAAAAAAAAAAATTACAATAGAATGGGAGGTCAATTGTAAAAGCCATTGACAAGATTCGATTTCCAAGCACGCTTGTTTTTTAGTAACCTTCTTAGCTCACTAGAACTTTAATTATTTGAACACTGCTACAAAACCTAAACTTTATAAAAAAAAGAATATATATCATAAGGTAAGATATTTTTAGAACGATTTAACTTTTTGGAAACATTAAATTTTACTTGAAATTTCATTTCCAACTGGAGAGGAATGAGTTCTATGATGGTGAATGTCAAACCATGTATATTGGCTGAACATCATTGACACAATTTTGTTCTGTATGTGATTGAATTAAACGAATCTATAACGCAATTTCATTTAAGTAGTTATGCCCTATATCGAGGATTCATTACTCATGAATATTGATTATTTGATAATCATGAATATTCGAGTGTCGGTTGCTTATTATACTGAAGCCGAGGACATCGGCCATCTCACTCATTGCACAATAAGAGTACAATATCAACGACAAACTAAAAAGAAAATATTTTACTAATCATCCTCACATAAAAAAAAAAAAAACTGTGACTGCAGTTAACCTGAACTTTTCATGAGCTCTTCCCTGCTTACTATTTGTATATTTTAATTATAAAGGAAGTAGAACAAGTACAAACTCCCACATTCCTTATCATGTCGATTGGCACAGTTTCTAACCTCAACAAAGTAAATTTGGGGGGGAGAACAATTTTTTGCGACTTTTAAAATATTTTGAAATAGGCCTACATGGTTTAAAAAATATTTAACCAAAATAATAATAAAATAAAAACAACTAAATGGGGGTTTAATCCTTTTCAAAGGGATTAGGCTGTATATTTACTACTAGGCATAGGAACTCACCTTTAAAATAAAAAAAAAAAATTGATCACAGGAAATGGGTTAACCTCCAGAGCCTGGTTGTAATGTAAATATTATGCTATCAAATGGTTCACTTATGCTTAGTCTACAAGAATGTAACAATATTCCTTTGACCTAACCTTTAATTTTCCAATGCCAATCCTTGAAGCAGATGGGTTATTGATGTGGATTCTCTTCATCAGCAAATTGCTGCCATAAGCAAAATACAAAAATGTCGAACTCATTATAACACATTAAAACCTACAACAAACAAAAATAAGTGCTAAAGAAATTACTTTAAAAACTATAATTACGAGAACATCCAAGCAGAAAAGCAAACATCGGTCCTCACAATACAAAATTATGTATGCTATTGTAGCCACAACAGAATGAATAGACGATGCGAAGTGAATCAATTTAACCCATAAAGGACTGGAATTATTTTCTGTGGAATTTGAAATTATTTTGTATTTAAACCCTTTTCTATAAGCTTTTTTTGTTATTGGAAAATTATTGATTTTATTCTAGTGATGTATCTATATCGAAAATTTGTGTGTGACCATATGGTCACAGTAGGCTTTTAAGATACCTTTTCCGAATAAATAAACAACCAATCGCATTATATGAAACTTTACTTTATTATTTACTTTAAAAACCATTAAACTATTAAGTAAAGTAAAATCAGATTATTATAAAGTTTTTGTAGACTCCAGAGTGACATATATAGTAGCCTACTGCAGTTTGTGATAGTTCTCGAAACATTTTAACACACAGGCCGACGTCACATTTTTTGCAAGCTGTTCTTCCTACAGAACTGCACAATCTATTTGCGCACCTCCTGCGCTTTTCTGTTGGTATTACATAGTGATGTAGACCATCGTAGCGTCGTAGACTATTTTTATTTTTTGCAACGAAGACCTTTCTTGAAGTACTTGGGCCGGGAAGAGCTGGAGGAGTCTTGTACCTTGTTAAGTAGCATTGAACTATTTCTCTTCTAAATGTCAGTTTTGTCATTTTGTTCCCTGACAATCTGAGAAGTCGCCAAGCATTAGTGGTGCCCAGATCTATAAGCCATGTAAACAAAGGCCACCACCACTTCTTTCCCCTGATCCCAATTCTGTGGGTGCTTATGTCCTCATCCATAAGGTCCGTCCCCTCCCATGTGGTGATTATACTGTTTTATCACAAAGGGTTGTTGAATGTGGAGATATTTCTTTTCTGACTGAGAGAAGCGCTTCACACTAGCAATAGGCTCAATACCATATGATGTCGATGCGACTGTAACAACACTATTGTCTTTCCAGCGAGCGACAAATATGCCATCTTCTTTTTTCTATTTTACATTGAAAGCTTCCTCGAGATTCATTTTGCATATCTTTTTTTGATGAAAGAGGGCAGTCTTTTGGCAATCTGTTGATTCGGACAGTTTCCTGTAGAACCATAACCTCTATCTTTCAGATGTTTCATCAGTGCTGGACTTGTAAACAAATTGTCAAAAAACAACTGGTAGGGTAACTCATCTTGAGGTATTTCATCCAGCATTGATACAAGAGGAGCTGCTGATTTCCCAAATAGCTTTGAATATGTTTCATTTGTTGTTGTGTTCTTCCCTTGAAAAATCTCAAAATTGATCAAGTACCCAGTAATCAGTATTTAGGCTCCAAATCTTGTAGCCAAAACGGATAGGTTTCCCTTTCAAAAATTGCTTACATCCATGTTTGCCATAGTACTTTACCATGGACTCATCAAAACACAAAAACTCAGATGGTACAAAATTGTCAAGACATTTACATTTGAGTAAGTTCATAAGTGGCCTCATTTTCCACATTTTGTCATTTGGAATTGTCTCAGAGTTATCTGCACAGTGCAAAAAGCGCATAATTTGAATAAATCTATCACGTCTCATTGCTTGACAGACCATTTCATTTTTCATATCTAGTCCAGAATCCCAATAGCATTTCTTACCAGGCAGTTCATTGTATCCTGACAGTAACAAAATTGCTAAAAAGCATTTTCATTTCTTCCTCCGTAACCTTTGGGTCTGGGCAGTTTTTTGAATAAAGCGTACTTGTTTGTATTTTTAATAACTAGCAATTCAATAACACTGTTGTTGATGAAATAGCTCAAAAAGTTCAACTGGGCTTAAAGAACTGAACTTACTGTAGTTGTATGCTTGAAAAGCAAGAGTCTTCTGAGCTTCCATGTCGCCATCAAATCCAGGTTCGATGTTTTTTATCTTGTAGTTCCGTGCAACTTGATTCAACAAGATTACAAAGTCTTCTTACTCTTATTTCTGCGGGAGCTGATAGTTGTCCACCGTTCAAATTATTTATGGTACCACCTTCGTCTTCTGGACCAGAGTCTTCATCAGTGAGGATATCATTTTCTGGGGGGGCAATAAAGATGTCAACGTCTGAGGTGTCGAGATTCCCGTCATCAACAAAGTTTTCAATTACATCGACAGCTTCGGCTACAGTAAATCCCTCGGCCAGTGACAGTTGTTGCCTAAAACAACAAATGAAGGATAATAATGTAATATATATACCTCACAAACATGAGAGGCGAAATAAAATTACTGGTAAAAACATATTCAATATTATTGTTTTTGTTCATATGAAAGCCTACTGTGACCATATTGGTCACAGTAAAGTTTGAGGTGGCCTATATGACATAACCTAAAAACTGACATAGCATTTTCTTTAAAACATAACCAGTTAAAAGCTTATGAAATAACATAGGACATATTTCAGATATGTTTATCTTATATATAAAAAAGTTATAATACTTACAACCAATTGTTGTCAAGAAAATCAGCCATGTTGTAACATAAGTAAATTTAATACTTTACTGTTCCTCACAACTGAAACCAACCATCAAACAATAACACTACAGGTGAAGAATAAACTCTTGTTCTGTCAGCTGGCTAAGAAAAAATCAAAACCAGCTTCATGAATCAGCATACCAACCCAAAAAATAAAATACTGAAACTGTGACCATATGGTCACAGTAGTCTCTTATGGGTTAATAAGTCATTAATGATAACATTTAAAGAACTAAATAAAACTAATCATTTTTATAAAGATACAAAAATTATTTTTCCGTCTGTATCGTCAGTCCCATGCCGTGATACATCATCATCACCTGATGCTTGACAGTTGATTTATTAGATTTTAGATTAACCAGCAATGCATACAAAAATATACAGATCCGTTATTGCACTTGGGTTGGGTGAATAAAAACAAGCTTTTGATATAGCTAGGCATTTTGAGACTTTGCCTCAAGTCGATGTCAATGAACAAAGTCTTAAAATACATTAAAATCCAGATACTTTCAAGATAGACAATCTTGCATTTTAGCGGTTCCTCTAAGCACTTGCATAGTTCTAGCATTTCCGTCCTGTTGTGAACACTAGAATCTATAAACCATTTAAAATCTGCATCATAACGGTTCGTTTTTTCCCCTTTTACAGGCATTATCATAATGCACAGGTCCTTCGTGATCATTGTCCAACTAATGTTCATAATCATCAAAGAAATCCAAATTAGTTGTATGTATTAATTCAGATGTTTCCTATTCTATGTAAGTTTTCATTATTTTAACTACGTTTCTCAAATCAACCCTTCAGACAATTCTTAAGTTTCGGATATTTATTCTTCCATTGTCTTAAACTTATTTCTATTACAAGTTTCTCCCAGTTTGAAACGTTTTTCTTCTTTGGTTCTGGAAAGACTGAAAAATTTAATATCAGAATAACAGGTTGGTATTATGTAGCATGAATTCCTTAATTAACATGCTGTTCTATCATGTTATGACACAACCTCTCTGACATGACTTCTTTATAACAACTTATGTGTTATGGATATTCCAGATCCACTCGACACTAATACATGTAACTTTCAAGAAGTTTCACACATAGGTTGCACATTTATATTAGCATAACCTTTCTTGTATATATGCTCGTTAACGTACAGTCCTGGCTTTAGTATTTAAACAAAGTAAATTCAGAGCACCGATTAATGTTGGCAAACGTAAACTCCTATATTAGAAAGCCTTCACCACTTCGTTCATTTGTGCAACACTCTTTGGAAACACAATCCAATTATGCGATTGATCAACGATTCGGTCCATAGCATAGCTGACAGTCTTGTTGACTGTAGACCGGGGAACGCTCATGTCCTGTACGATACTATACCATATTGGAAATCCCCGTCACCATCAATTCGTATGAACATTTCCATTTGCTTTCTTCTTGTTATTACACCATCATGAGTGCTATTTTCAATGAGAAACTCAGTTGCTGAAAAATCTAATTATTATTTTCGAATCTTGAGAGTTCTTTGCCTATTTTATATTTATACCCATGCCTCATCGGGCATTGTAAATCTTTCTTTAACGAATCGGTATGAACTCTGTCATGGTTGCAATACGACTTACCGGCGGTGTACGAAATACATTAAGCAAGTGCTAGACCAGATCAAGTGTGCTCCTCGTACACAACTACAAAGCTCCAAATAAAAAATACAATGTGCTTGCTAAGTTCCTAGCACATCCTTGAACATGCGACAGGTATTTGCTTACTTCAGTTTTCAAGTACTTGATTGACTTCTAGATATTTTAAAATACTTGGTACGTCTAGTGCAAAATGCTTGCTTTTGTTCTCACTACCTAATAGCCACGAATATTTTAATAACATAGACCTAAATTAGTAATGTTTAATTTTTCCTAATAATTGTCAAAACGTCTGTACAAACGACTGGACTATAGTTTTATGTCAAGAAGCCATTTCGAAATCGATCAAGTATTACATTTTCATGGTAATAAACCATCTTAATTTCTGTTTTTAATATTAAATGTTTTGTTACAAGAGGTTAATTAAGCACTTCTTCCAGTGGCCGTTTTTCAGAGTGGTTGATGCAATTCGGTACGATATTTTTTGACTGGGGCAAGCTTCCTCAGTTTGCTAAATTCTGTCATTTTCAAACAACACCGAATTGGTTTTTTTTCTTGGAACAGGCCAGTCTTTTTTTGTTCACGTTACAAATTTCGAATGATAATTATTAATTTCAAAATTTCAGAGACTTTTGCATACAAAGCAGAACATAGGTACACATTTGGACAGAAAAATACGAAAATCACATAATATATGATAAGTTACAAGAACAACTCATTGGATACACACTCACACCGATTGGCGTGAACAGATAAAATTTTTTTAAATACTCATGAGATATTTGTAGAATAATATGCCGCCTTAAGTTAACCATGCTATAGCTTTATATACAAAGTCCAAGATTGTCTTCGCTCAAATCTCTTTATAGCATTACTGAAATAATTAGTCTATGGAATAGTACGAAGTTTAGTAATCAAAATAAATAGTAAAACATAACAGCTAAACCAATTATCATTCACGTTGTCAACAAAATATAGACAAACGATATATGGTTATTCCTTAAAGTGGTGACTTTCAGTTTCATTATCTCGTCTGACGGTGATGTAACTATTATTTATGTGCCTGAAAATATTATAAGAAAATACTTACACTTTTATTTTTCGAACTCTTTCTTTGCTCTCCCATTTCAACCTCTATTCAAATCAAAACATGGCTGATCAATTTCTTTCTATAAAAATTGTTCTATCCATTTCAAGAAAAATTCAGGCTGTGTGGGTCTACAGCGCCAATTGGCTCTCGACCTTTTTTTATCTCATTTAAGCCTCAGCGTCAGCTATGCCGGCTTCAAAGTGCACTGGTCTTTATTTATTTATTATTAGTACATTTTTGGACCTCCCCGGGATTTGAACCCATGATCTCTCGGTTAGAGAGCCGAGACTATAACCATTAGTCTACGGAGAAGGACATGATTGTTGTTATACTATTGTGTAGATTATATTGTAAATACAACTGTGTTACGTGCAGTTTACAGTTCCCGACCCTATATAGCAATGACATTCGTACTGCTGGTGACAGACCATCCATAACTTCTAAATCCTGTGGTAAATTTATCAACTCATTAGTATTCCATTTACAGTTGGAAATAAGAATATAATCTTTCAGTACAGGCTGCAAGACATAGTTTCTCTGAAAACGAATAAATTATTGAGTGTTTTTTTTATACACGGTAACAGCTTGTAGCAAAAACACCATAAACAAAATAAACGCAAAATAACTTTAATGATTAGTGAGTGACATTGATGCAATTTTAAAATGGACTTTCAGACATTGACTCAAACAATGACAACAAGACTTAAGACTATACTTATCGGCTGCTTCAGAATTCTTTTACTTAATTACTATAACGAAACAAACTCAACAGCAAAGAACGTGAATATTGTGGTAACCTTGGACTAATTATGGGAAAACTCTCGGGATGAACAGATCTAGCCATTGCGTCATATAATAAGGTCTTCCAGGCATTACCACTCTCAAAGATCTCGTTCTATTTTTACCCTTCAATGTAACAATATCTGTAAATATCTGAATGCTGGTAAATATCCTGTTTATGGTGCATTTAAAAATACCGTGGCGTTGAGTACTATGATATGAATTGGACTAAGAGCTGCAAAGAGATCAGAACTGTTGCATCATATTTATTTTCAATTTAAGACAGAATTATCATGTTACTCCATGTTCAAAAGTTATCCGCAATGAAATTGAACGAACTCCTCGACTGTTATGTTCTTGTTTTTGTCATTCAACAGCCATTACTATAAATTTATTACTTACTTATATATATATATATATATATAATATATATATATATATATATATATATATATATATATATATATATATATATATATAAGTAATATAAACACACACATCACGAAATATTCTTTTTTTCCAGCATAAGTGACAGATCTATTCGAAGAGGAGCATATTTTATATAAATTCCTACCTATTTTTTTGTTTACCAGTTTCTTCAATAGATCGTTCGTTATTATCGCCTGCTGACTATGGAATCACTTCCCGATGACATCAGACATCTTGGTATGCATTCTCGTTTCAGGGAGAGGTCACAGAATTATTGGGTGGGTGATGGGTGTGACGGTTTATCAATTATTTGAATGAATGCTTCATAAATAGGTATGATGGAAGATTATTTAAATTTATAATTATCATTTGCTTGTGCTATTATACACTGATATTATGTTAAATATAAATTATAAGTTGTGATGTCAATAAGATCTTTATGGTACCTATTATATTCGGTTATTATATTCTTTTAAAATAATTTGTATACGTTTGTCCATCCATGAGCACGTCAAACATAATGGACATTTACGTGATTATTAGGCTAGTAGGATGCGTTAGTAAACCTCAAGCTATATCCCTCGATCCTGAGTGGCCTCAATAATGAAATTAGTTTCAAAACGTTCATGGTTTGGATAAGATCCGTTAGGAGAAACTATCGTAATCGTTGAAATATATGTATAAAGTATTCATACGTTTGTTAATCTTTATTGTGGTACTTTTGTCACCCATATTAAAATTAATAGTATATCCTGTTTAATAACTAGTTAGTACTAATCGTTGTCATGATTGTTTTCTTAGCAATGAGATACTTAAAATGATATGTAAATTGATATGTTATGGCTGATGCAGACTTGGCAAGACTTTTCCATTAACTCCAAAGAGCATGTATTAACTGAGTATGAAAAGAAACACTAAACGAGTAAACACAAATCTTGGGTCTTACGGTGGTTGGCGTACTTCAATTTGTATAAGTAAACATTATTAAAAAATATAAAAACAATTCCATATTGCTAGTGAAAAATCCATATAGTTTAAATGAAAAGGGCAAAACCTGAGCCAAACGAATGCAACAGTAGTAGTAACTGTATTGTTGTCGCTTGGACACTTTGTTAGGTATTTTGGTACTTTATGACGTTTGATTCTCTCTTTCATGAAATTAGCATGGGTAACGGACATTTATAATTGACAAATGAGCAAATAAAATGAATACTGATGAATGTAAAACAAAAAAGCTATGCGTTAGAAGAGATTTTTAACGTGTTACCAGAACTCATACACATAATTAAATTTATGTTCACCTCTGTTGCCTAAAGCATAAAAAAGAGATGATAAAAAAGTGTTTGATGCTTTGCCTGATGGCTTCAATATAGCGAAATTTCAAGATAATTACATTAGTAATGCGATCTTTATATAGAAAAAATTGGAAGTGGTTTGAGGACCATGATACTGCTAAACATCAAAGTATCGTAGAAACTACTCTTGGAAAGAGCAAAACCACCACTGCTGCAGCTGAAATGGAATTTCTGCATCGAAATAGTGATGCAACAGCATTTACCACTTCTGGGACAACAGTGATACCACAACATCGTCATCAGCATCATTTCATTAAAATTACGATTTCTTGAAGCAGGATCTAGGTGTCTGATAGCACCGAGTTCTTATCGGAGTTGGTGGTAAGAATGAATTATGATGGTCATCTGCCATTGATTCACATCTTCGTACGCTAAAATCAGCGCTTCTAACCACAGTGCTGAAAAACCTCACAGAAAATATGTATTAAACTTCCTGCATAGGTTCTGATTGTGAAGTATTTTCAACAGTAAAACTACTTTAGTTTTGCTGTTTAGAAAAAAAAAACAAATACATTTCTGGCACTCCTGGCAGTATTTTCTAGACATTGGGTAGTTAGTTCGTACTCTTATTTTTGTGTCAGCTAGACTTGTTTTATTGACGGACTTAAACATTTAAATATTAATGCAATACAGTCAAGGTCATTCATTACAATATTTACTGTTCTATTGACCCTAGATTCTTCACATTCGAACTCATCTGTACCTCCTTCTTGAAAAAATTCTAGTTAATACTAATTTAATCACTATCTCATTCGAATATACTTAGACATTTAGAATGCTTAAAATTGTCACACAAAATCCATACAGTGTGTGAATACCGATTCTGAAGTCTAAGTGACAACAAGCGTAGTCAGATTCACTTGTATACCTTGGAAGATGTAAAGGATAAAGTTTCAATTGAATAACTGATTTCTTTTAATTTATTTATTTGCTATGGTAAATATAGTAAATGATCTTCTAATATGTAATATTAATACATTAAAAAGTAGTTTAATAGGTATAGTCTAGTTACCACGTACTTATTATTTGAGTCGAACACATATATTATAGTTTTTTGGAATTTGGAATATTCCTGAGAACCAAGTTGTGAAAATGTAATTGAAAAATTGGGCTGAAATCATTTAGTAAACTTTGTTCTGTACATACAGTTTGTAGCTACTTTTAGGCCTGTAATAAATGTATTATTTTCTAGCATTGTTTTCTATTTTTACTTCGTAAGAAGTGCGACGTATTATACATTTTTTCTATATTAATACTCTGAGACTAGAGTCGCCTACATTGTTATGACATTCAAGGGTTACTTACATTTTATAAGGGCCTCTCCGATCTCTTGATACCAGGCAAGAAACATAGTAGTCCACTAGCAATTTGAGGAAGGAATAATAATCACTAGATTGTAAAATATAGTTGGTATTACATGTTAATCTTTGTAAGTTTCTACAATAATTCGCGCATTAATTTTGTTGTAATATTTCCATCGGTTCTCGTTGGCAATTTAAAAAGAATTCTCAATTGATCACAGTATTACAAAGAAATAATACTTCTACTACGTTAGAACAACTAATAATATACAATATAAAATATTTATAACTCATGATACTTATAAATTAATATATTAAATGCACATACAGTGAACATTAGGAAGCATTAAGCACACACTTTAAATTCTAAAGGTTTCAGTCAAGGTCTTAACTAAGCTTGCACTCTATGGCTATCTACACTCAGAGATGTTTCTTCTTCACTGGAAGCATCTTTCTCTAAATCTTGGGTTATACTGCTATTGATGGAATGGTTATCTTCAACCACTTCTTGGCCATTGGGTAATTCCTAAAAACAAATAAAATTATTAATAATATTTAAGATTATTTTCCAATTGATCTGGTAATCATATTGGAGTCCGGGTCTTTTTCGTTTAAGGGCCAGCACAAAAGACCCTAGCTTGCCTATTCAAAACTCAGATCACGCGATGCTTGCCCGCTGCGCAGCGCTTTGCGCTGCTTGCTCTTTAAAAAAAAAAATTAACTCGAGCTTGCAAAGTCCAAGCCCAGATCAACTCACCACGCTTTATTGAACAAGAAAAACCAGACAGAACTAACGCGGGTTTCATTACAGGCAAAAGATAAGCGGAGCGTGTTTATCACTGATAAGATAAGACGAGTTCATACTAGAAGTAGTACCTGGACTACTGCCCTACGAACTAATAACACAAAAAAAAAAACGATTAAATGCACTGTCAGTCAGGTATAGTATGTTTGTAAGGTGCTGGCCCTTAAACGAAAAAGACCCTGGAGTCCTTTATATTTTTAACAGTATCAAAAAAACGTAAAATATAAAAATGCTAAAAATAATGTTGAGGTTTTGAAAGCTATTCAGAATAATCAGTACAATCGACTATAAGCAAAATAAATTAATTCGACAATTTATTGTAGTTATAGAATTGCGTATTTTAATCTACATCCAGATGACAGCTCTCTGCAGTTTCATACGAACCAGAACTAGGAAATACAGTATCTTGAAACAGCTACTGCTAGCGTTTCTACAAGGTTAGCCGAGAGTTCAACCGGAGAGTAACTCAATATAAAAAAAATATACATATTTTGTACTTTTCTGTTGTTTATTATGCATTAAAATATCCTCTTTTAAATGGTATATTACTTTGGTTTTATCTCAGTGGAAAGTTATAGAACAGTATTTTTGTAAACTAAGTAAAAGGTATAGATTATAAAAGGTATAAAACAACGTTTCGAGGATTGGAATCTATCCTCTTCGTCAGGTGGGAGAGGTATTAATAAATACAAAAATAACGAACAGAAAGAAGTAAAGAAGGGAATACAGTGGGATACTGTAGCCTGCTCTACTGTGATGTGTGACTGTTATCATCGTTCTTGTGATTTGTGCTTGGGACTTGCATCCTGTGCAGTGAAAACTCCTGGACTGGGCTCCAAGCAGCTTTTGAGTATGTTTAAACCTTTTTCTTTCTCTTCTTTAATTCTTTCTATTCTTTATTTTTGTATGTATTAATACCTTCCCCACCTGACACTGACCTGACGATTCCAATCCTTGAAACGTTGTGTTATACCTTTTGTAACCTATAACGATGGAAAATGTCCGAAATCCTGTGACTTGGGCATACAAGCAGTGGTTTCATTATTGCAAATAAATAATTAAATTAAACAATATCAACTATTTCTTTAAGGAATAAAAATGACGAAATTAATATTTCAGAAACATAATTATTTGGGGCTAAAGTAGAACGATGGTTTGATTTTCAGTAAATATAAGTTTTGACTTAAAAGTTACGAAGTACAAACTTACGAGACTAGGTGATTTTGTAGACTCAGCCGGGGGAGGGGGTGGCGGTCGCTTTTTGCGGGTTTTGGGGCGAGGTCCGGGAAAACTATGGTCGGGGCTGGTAGGGGATAAATCCTGCGCTGGAGGAGAGACAACAGCATCAGTCCTAAGAGGTAGAGTGAGTCGGCCGTTGGTCTCCGGGGATCTCGGCTCTTCTGCTGTCCACAAATAAGTCATTATGATTTCAGAATTTGCACAGAAATACATGGCATTTACAATTTAGTTTAGTTTATTTATTTCAACATTACACGGAATAGATACAATATTGCACAGTAATGAACTTAAACTAGTGAAAAAAACAAAATTAAAAAACATAAACATTTAATTAAATGCATTTGCAACAATAAGAAGAGAAGGTAATACGCGTATAATAATTAACAAAAATAAAAGTTTAAAATAACAAACATGTAAGGGTGAAGCAGCTATAATTTAGTAAAAACTACTTGATAGGAAAAAGACAGGTAGGAATTAGTGTAACAAATTAACTAAAGAACAGCAAAAGTATTCTAAGAACAAAGATTAATAACAAAAACGGGAAAAAATAAATATAAATCGGGAAACAACAACAATAAACTTAACAAAAACAATAGGTAAAGGACAGTGTTGGATACGTGTCTCACTCTAACAAAAAAGAGAAAAATTTAACAACTAAACGTCGAGGGAAAGAGAAAAAAAATAAACTTAAGGTTTCAGGTGGCGTCTGAGACACTCCCAATTCCATGTTCTTACCCATTATTAAATATTGAACACGGTGTCTGTTGAAATATATACAAGTAAAATAAATAGTAATGTTTAGATAGCACACATTATGTTAAAAACAATAAGCATTAGTAAGAGCTATTTATATGCGAAGCAAATTTTGATACGCAAAGTAAAAACAGTAATAAGCGAACAATTTGTAGGAAACCCATATTAATAAAACAATTAGAACAATACAGATACCTCAATTATATGGACAAAATTAAATCACACAGGTAGTATTATAAATACGTTTTCGTTTTTATTCCTTATTTAGACCAAACACTCTGTAATTCACTACCTGTTAGTGTGCAGTTACTATGTCAAGTAACTGATTATAAAAACATACACGGACAGTATGTTAGTATGTGTCTAACAGGATACATACTATGTTAGTCAGTGAGCATAACATCTAACAGAAATTAATAGAGCGGATGATGCAAACGTATTCACGAGTGGGTGTATAGTTACAGAGTATTTTACTGCATTTACTCATTAAATAAGTTGGTAGAACTGAATTGGTTTTATGCTCTAGCCTGGTAGCCAAAAGATCGAGGAAACAAAAGACCATAATAATTAAATTAATTGGGAAGGGAGAAGATTTCATGAAACCCACCATTAGAATCCACCCTGGTGATCGGAGTGTTGAAGGCCTGTTGCCTTATCTTCTCCTTCAGCTTTGGAGAGATGATCTTGAAGTTAAACTCATCATGGAAGCTGTGACTCCTAGGAGGCAGAACGCTCTCTGAAGACGATTGGCTTAACCGCTTTTTCTTGGAGGCGAACTTCTCCACCGCGGTTTTCAGTATGGACAACCTTCTTACGATCTTGCCCTTGGGTGAGATATTCAAAGCTGCCCTGAAAAGAAAAGATTGGGATAAGTACTCATAACATGAAGGACCTTATTTATGAATTTAAGAATTTTGTTTATGCCATGAAATGAAAAGATTAAAAGTGACATTACTCAGGTAGGAAGATACATTTCTCTCTGCTGCTCCACAGCCAATGTGAGTGAACTGAAGTGGATGTCAATGTGTTTAGCCAAACCTAACTGGCTGAGCACTTGACTGCACAAGTAGTCACAATGAACGAGTATGAAGAGACAAGTGGCTAACTAGACTTCCATTCACTCATGTTTCCTTGCACCTTGCGAAGGAGTGTTATTTCACTGTATTTATTTAGTCACTATGTAGTGTCAGAGTCTAACAGTAATCAATATTTGGATTAATATTTCAACCCCTATGCATAGTATTTCTAATTCCAGGTAAAACCTGTTGGGAGCGCTTTCTAGGAGGTAAACTTGTAGAAAGGTAATATGTAATTCTATGTGCTCCTCATAAAATTGGTTTTAAAGTTTAATCTCAAATTGTGCAATATCTGTTCGTTAAAGCCAAGATACTACATATATTTTTTTATACTTTAGTGCCCTTAATACGATTTTAAGAATTAAATGTGCACTTTTTTGATTGTGCACTAAGTAAACTTGCAAAACAACCTTAAAAGGGGCGTCTCAGGGGTTTAACAGTCCGAATCAAAATCTGTACCTAAAAAACTAACTGAACTATTAAAACATTTTTCGTTAATTGTTTTGGATGCTGTGGAGGAAAAACAAATTTAAAGGTTAACTTTGAAGAGGTATACATTATAATCAGTTATTGGTAACTAATATTCCCGAGAATAATTTCGACCAGTATTTGAGGAGTCTGATGCATTCCGAGTAAGCTTCCTACAAAAGTTTGAAAATATGTTTAATAAACATACAGAAGAAAAACAAAAATAATTTTATTTCAGGTTTTACCGAAAACAATCATTGTACACAAATATTGAACACCAACAAGGAGTTGATTCTGTTACATATTTAAACAAACGCCCCAAAAATACACTTCCATCGTCAAATTTTCTTTTAAATTTAAAACTTTAATTTTAACTATGGATTTCTTCAGGTTTAAAAAAACTGTTGTCAGCAAAAGTTATTTTTAAACCTGAAACAGCAAAAAGGGACAGCCATGGGGACAAGGATGGCTCCTTATTATGCTAATTTTGTCATGGACAAGTTTGAAGATGATTTTCTAGAACAATAACCATATAAACTCATATTTTGGAAACGTTAAATTGATGGTCTTCATGATATGGACATATAGTAATGAACATTTACTAACATTTGTATAATCACTGAACACTTTCTGCAACCTAAAGTTTACGTGGAGATATCTGATTCAATTGTGAGTTTTCTGGATATAGATATTTTTATTGAAAATCAGAAGGTGAAAACTAAAATCAATATAAAAACATGAACACATTTAAATACCTATATTATGACAGTTGTCATCCGTTCCATGCCAAAAAAGCCATTCCAAAGAGTTTAACAAAAACACCCCAAAATGTATGCAGTGAAAATATCACTTAGGAAATTAAGTTGATAATTTGTTATCAGAGTTTTCTAAAAGGGGGTATCCTCGCAAACTTCTAAACAACAAACTGAACACTAAATCACTATCAATTGGAGCAAATAAAACTAAATTTGACAATAATGATTCAAAGTTTTTAACAAAATACCACCCAGGAATTTATAAAATTAACAATATTCTTCGAGTAGCACACAGTTTATTGGACAGCTCTGATTCAAGTAACAAAGAATAAGATTTAGAAAACCACCAGTTTTTAAAGAAATTTCAGTACACACAAAATTACCTAAGCACAAAGAACAAGAAAGCGTAGTTATAGTCTCGGCTCTCTAACCGAGAGATCACGGGTTCGAATCCCGGGGAGGTCCAAAAATTTCATAATAACAAAAACCAGTGTACTTCGAAGCGGCATAGCCGACACTGAGGCTTAAATGAGATAAAAAAAGAAAAAGAGGAAAGCGTAACAGTTGGATCACATCCTTGCAATAAACCCAGGTGTTTAGTATGCAACATATGCTCTACTTCAAACACGAACAAGTAAAAGTAGTTCTACTACAAAAACGCACAGCATATTTGAAAAGTTATCCCGTGAAAAATAAAATATTGTTTATAAAATTCAATGCGTCATACCCTAAAGATTGCATTGGCTCAATAACAAAGTCTCTTAGAACAAGGATGACAGGGCAAAGGTATGCATATAAATATAAAAAGACAGAGTAACCTATAGTGGCACATGGCTTTAAACAATTTAAATTTCGGAGAAACATATTCAGTGAATACAATAAGCCTAAGTAGCATGGCACAAGCCATCAGCTCGTCACCAAATCAAAATTTCCAAATGGACTAAGTTTAAGGCGACTTACTCAACAAATTTAATTTATAAAATCAGATCGCATGCTTATGGTTCTACCTCATTCATTCTTTATTTTGATTTTCCGTGTTGATGTTCTATGTTTATTGTGTTCTTATAGCTCTATTTATAATATTTTGTTTAATTTTCTGTAGACAGTTTAAGCTGAATATAGAAATTGTTTATTGATATTTTACGTAGAAAAGGAACATTCGGAGGATTAGTTAGATCGATGTACTAGTATTTTTCCATAGGTCGATTATTTAATATTAGTACCTGCTCATTTATAGGAGTGCCATGAGGATTATTAAGTCAGTGTTTGTTACACAACCACCCGACAATCAGCTGATAAGATAAGAGCTGTCCTATCACAGCTGCAAATCGATTTGCCAGAAATACCACAAACTCCGTTGTGCTCTGGCTTCGTATGCATGAAATGAATACTAATTCTGGAGAGTTTCTCTTTACCGATCAATTTATCCACTGATTGTTCACATATCTTCTGATGAAATTTCGATTTGAAATTGCTCACATATAATTTTTACAAAGTATGTTTCCTCATGTTTTGGATACTAACCCAGCCTGTAATTATTTAAGTCAATGATTATTTACTTTAATGTTAATTTATACACTATTTCTGAGGTCCCCTTGATGTCTAGAAGATGTGTTAGCAGTGGGGCACCCTACAATTTTCTATGGGGGTTTCTGGAACACCGGGGAGTCAGAGGTATGACAAATTCCACAAATTAGTGGATCTTCCCCGCAAACTTGTTGAAATATTAAGTCCGAAAATCGCTATTTTATAGAACTTCTGAACTAATAAATGAAGGGCAAAGATCAGGTCAGAGTGTATAAAGTTTACAGTAACACCACCACGCTACCACCAATCACCAGGAAGCTTATACAGGGATAATTAGAATTTTCTTCAACAAATACAGTTTATATTAAAACCAACTAACCTGTGAAGGAAACATGATTTTCCGGACATTTGCAATCGTTCAGTGATATAAAAAATTAGTAACACTGCGTTTCGAGATCTGCAAACTGATCTCTTCTTCAGGTAAATAACTAATCTAACAAATTACAAACTAGGTTAAAATAAACAAATCAAGCCAGAGCGTTGTGACAGGCGTAACTAAGGAATCACAAACATGTTGAGGGTCAACTTCACTAACCCTAAAACATGCACTTAATAAAAAACAAAACACAACATTAATTGTTAACACTGAACTACAGAATACAAGTCAAAATATGTCTGCATTCGTCGACCAACCACCTCAGTCATAAGTGGTAACCTAGTTTGCAATTATGTGTCATTATGTATCATTGAACAATGGAAAATGTCCGGAAAAATTCTGTTTCCTTCACAATCCTTTCATAGTAAAAAATTAAATTCTAACTAACTTATTAGTATACCAAAACTAAATTTAATATTAACAAAATATCGAACAAAATACTTAAGTTCAAAGAAAAAATCAATATCAAAGCTAAACCTTGATACCAACTCTCGGTTACAAAAGTATAGACGTTCAAGTTTGAAAGTTGACCACCTAATATCTAATAGAGCTAAAAGAACGAGAGTTATGTTAAAATTTAGCTTGTTTGTTTTTGTGTTTCGACATATAAAACCGTTCACAAACAATAACTTCCAGTTTTTATACAGATAACAACGAGAAATACTCATGTTTGGCGCTTTCAACAAAACAATAACTTTGAAAAATCATAACTCGGAGAATTGGGGATCCGATTAATGATCATAAAATAAATGTTTTCTTGTATAAGCATTTTATTTTAAAATGCTTATGCAAGTTAGATAGAAGTGTACTGAAATTGAGTATGTAGTTTATAATAGTATGAAAATAAAGTTGCTACTAAATTGCCGAATTAAATTTTTGGCATTAGTCACGTTATGGAGCTCTTAGTCATTATCTTGAACGTGTAATTTTGCAAACCAATAGTTAAAACGTTTAGTTTTTAACACAGATTAAATTGAGAAGGTTTTTTTAATTTACCGTAACCGGCAACTGCTCTTTTTAACGCGCTAATCGCGTAGTGACAAAGATAGACAACAAGCTAACACAGTACAGAACTGCTCAGAGGTTAGCAACTCACTCACTACTGTGACAACTGATCAGGTCGGGAATACTGTAACAGATACTTTGTACCGGATATCGTCTGTCCGTGAAACTAAAGTACCCGGTACAGGTTACAATTCCAGGTAATGTTACGATACAGATAGTGTACACGATTACCGCCGTTCCAGGAAAGTACTCGGACTCGTTTAGCAGTAACAATAACTGGAACTGTAACTACTCTGTTACAGTTACCATTTTAGGATTACTTTGTAACACAGTTTTAAATCGATACGAGTACAGGTAGAAACGATTAGAAATAATATAAGTTCTAACCTCTCTTTTGTAGTTTCTTCGTGACCATAAAATTCATAAAAATAATTTCGAGCAAACTTGAATTATTATATGAGCAGTGCTGTGTATTTCGTAAGTTAAAATAGTTATCAAGTTTAAATTTAAATATTTGACTATGATTGATTTCAATTCGAAACATTTTTAGTCGAATAGAATATTAGAAGTTTCATTATTTTGAAATTAAATGTTTTTTTTTTTTTGGGGGGGGGGCAGGTCCCGTTCGTCCCCCCGTCGGTGAACTCCTGTTGTTAGCATGCAATGTATAAAATAAGAGTAGTTAAAAATACCGATCAACTTGCTGATAAATTTACGTTTTCAATTTTTTATATTTAGACAAAGATTTTCATCAACGTAAGAAAGTTTTATTTAAAAAACAAAACTTTGTTTTACTTTATAAATTTTGGCATATCAATAGTGACATTTGTTTATAAAGTTTAAAAAGATTTAGTATTCTCTTTTATCTATTTATAAGTGTGGTTTTAAGATTGTTTCCAAACTTTATTATCTAAAACTTTCAAAATTAACTTCAACTATATCCAGAACCCTTATACGTCTGTTTACGGTTTAAACCTAATATCCCTGTTTTAAGAGTCCAAAATAAATGGACTGTTATGAATAAACAAGTGTGACAACTAAACCAAACCAAGCTTGAAACACTAATTTCTTAATCGTGAAATTTACAAGAAATTCTTTCACAAAAATACAATTGAACTTATCGTATCCTCTCAAACATCAAATATAGTAATCAATAGGTTTAGATATCAGTTGTGGTGTTGTCATTACTGAACACATTTCGCATATTGCAACACAAAAATCTCGAGTATGTTATTCTTGGAATGAAAAGATAAACATTCTAATCTGGGCGTTGTTTAACTCTAACTCTATAATTATTTGATCCGTTGATAATTTTATTGTTGTATCCTTTACATTGCTAAATTTTTCAGTATTTTATTTACAGATTTTAAAAAGATTTTAACTCATATGTAGTTTTACTTTTATGTTGTACACTAGCAGTTACCCACGGCTTCCCACGCAATTTCGTAGGGTTTCCACCCTTATGAGCACTTCTGGTTCGAGTGAATTATATTTCCGACACCAATTTTGATTTTGCCTTGTTACCAGGATCGAAAAAATACGTAAACAAGTTTATAATTATGGCCATTGTAAGTTACTTTGTTCTTAGTTTGTTTTATTCCATAGTTAATTTTGTTTTGTTTCCCGATCAAGAAAATATATAACACATATCAGAGATGCCTACTTCTGCCTAGTTCTGTTAGAACTAAGGAGGGGTTTATTTCAATCTTTAAATTTATAGTAAAAGTTTTAAAATGTTTTATAACATTTAGAGCTGGAATTGGTACATTAGTTCAAACGAACAGTTCAGCAATTTTTTTCTAGAATAGTGCTTGTCGACTGCTTCAAAGGGAGTCTTCAGATACCAATTATGACAATTTTATGTTTTAAGACATTTATATGGTACAAACCTAATCGCTGAGGT
Organism: Homalodisca vitripennis; assembly: GCF_021130785.1. Taxonomy (NCBI): domain Eukaryota; kingdom Metazoa; phylum Arthropoda; class Insecta; order Hemiptera; family Cicadellidae; genus Homalodisca; species Homalodisca vitripennis. The sequence goes on along the minus strand of NC_060208.1, from coordinate 220,643,617 downwards.
CTAAAATGGCGTCGATTACATTTGACAGGCTCTTTGAATTAATATTACACAACAATATTACAAGTCCACGTAAAATTTCTGTACAATCGATTCAGTAGTTTACAAAACAAACAAAGGTACTTTCACATTAAAAATATTAGGATTAAAAAGTTGTAAACCTTCATTCCGATAATCTATCCTATTATTTCAGGTAGGTCCTAAGTTTGTGGGTTTGAGAATGTGTGCTCAATTCTGGTTTCAAACCGGATCCCTGTCCTCGATAAGCTGATACGCTGGCTATTGAGTAGTCAGAACTGATCAGTGTGTTAGATGAGACACTCGGTAAATTTGCCATTTATATAAAGGATGTAAGTTGCACCCAAATGACGGTTGCACAGTAGAAATAGTGTGCGGCTGTGTTAAATCATTAGTTTAAAATTATAAATAGTTTTATAATCTTCATATAAATACCATGGACTTTAATAAGTGTAAAACGTAATTTGTTTGTTATTGTCATTTTACAACAGAATGAATTTTTTACGTAGTTTGTAAAGTATTTAATTACGGTTTGTATTGTTTGACGTTATTGTTTGTATAACATGAAATATCCTCTTATAAAGTGTTGCCGTGCACGAACAAAGATGTTTCTTAATAAAGAATTTGAGAGATTGTAATAAGGTTATATCAACACAGTTGTGGTAATAAAAGTAATTGTTAGTCTGTTATACGTAAAATATGATATATAAAAAACAGCTCGCAAAGAAACCTGCGCAGAAGCAAATATCTGAGCAGGCACGCGCAGGAGAGGCCCCTCCAGGGGTTGAAAGTGGGACAAGCATCTTATCGTCTCTGTTATCAGCTGTATGGATTGTATCTCGCTCGCGCCATTTTGTTTACACTGCAGCTATTTACCTATTCTATAAGTATATTGTATTTTTTGTTTGTATGCCTATACAAGCATAAAATATTAATTGAACAGACTAATGTAACCATAAACGTATCCAGGGAGCTTGCATTTTGGTGTGAGGTTAGCCGCTAAGGGGCAGCGACTAGGTCAGGGGATAGAACAAGCGGGCGAGTGCCGAGCAGTGGTGGGGATAGTGGGAGAGGGCGGCATCACAGCGGCGGAGGGGTATTTACTCCACCCTGCGTGAACTAAAATCGCCCAGTGTCTTTTTGTAAGTGGTCCTATAACCAGCGAAATGTCATAGTTAATGAATTACATCGAAAACTCCCTACTAGTTAGAGTAATAAGGTGTTGGAGTAGTAGTAATACCGTGTTGGATGAGTAGTAATAGGCACATTTGTGTAAAGTCGGTACATTGTTGTTTGTTACGTCCACGTCGTCAGCAAGCGGCGCTATAAACCCAAGTACGACTGCAATGTGGACATTTAAGTACGGTGTAAAAGAACATGGCGATGTTGTGGTTTGTGTAGTTTATTAGACTGTTGACTCATTTCATTTGCAGCAGCATCACAGGGTTTATGTACGTACTGACTTCTTTATGGGTTACCTCAAGGTTAGCCCAAACTTACATATCTATTTTGGTTTCGGACTAAAATGTAATCAGAATTTAGAGCACGGGAATGGTACGTAGCATTCGAATCGTTGGAGTGTACAATCAAAGAACGAGATTAGTCCGTAATTTGAATTAATTAAAGCTAATGACAATTTCCTGAAAGTGATCACCCTGGAGCTTATCCTATTAGTATAGATATAAAAAGGACCATTATTATTTCATATTGTTAAACATAGTCCCTGGTAAGGATCTTTATTTATTTATGTTATAGTTTTGTTGGCATCCTTCTTGAGGTTGAGCTGTTGCGTATGTCCTGTCGTTAGTAACAAAACCAACGTTTGTGGTCTAACTTTCATACTAACTATTCAATTTACAATGTTGCAAAAGTAATTCGTGGCTAGGTAGTATTAAAAAAATACGTTAATTTATTAAATTATATCACAACACTCTGTATTATTCTTATTTGCCTTTAAAATGACTGAAACAATATTTTCCAGAATGGATTCGGTTGCCAGAAGAACGTTACATTACGGGACTTTCATATGCCCATGTCATTAACTTCAGAATAAAAAATAGCATAATCCACAATAATTTTCCTTTATAGTAGTATACTCAAGTATTAAGAACTAATAATACATTATTATTTATTAAAAGTACTTAAAGAGTTCAGTTCAAAGAGTAAGTGCTATATGAATATTTTTTAATAAAATTACGAATGGGCAGTATTAAAGAATCGCTACTTCTTTATCTATTCTTATAAAACACCACATGAAATAGTTTTTGTACAATAGATTAATACTCTTACGAATATTCAATACTATCTTACCAATCCAATTCTAATCAAATTTACAACAGTCTTGTAAAAAATCATTAATAAGTTTAGATACTCATTTTATTAAAGTTTTTAATGTAGTTTAAAAATAAACATCTTATCTAAATGGTTATTCGTAAGTAAAACCAGTAAGTATTAGTAAGTAAAACATTCTAAGTGTTACTTAAATATTATATAAAACATTTTAATTTAATATTTATTTCTATATCGGGTCCTGCGTGTTCTGTACATTGTTTTACAGTCCTGAACTTTTCTCTCGGATTCAAAATTTTGTATAATTTAATTCATTATTTTTAAATATATTATTTTTTTATAAAGAGTACATATAGACAGACGGATGGGAAACTAAGCATCGGAGACCCATGTTCATATGGTGAAATATGTTTGTCTTGACCTGAGCAATAAAGTGGTATACCTTTGTCCAGAAAGTTACGGGACACGCTGTATATGCATTCTAAAGTGGTTTGTTTGTTAACAAGTTTGGAAACTGTAGTATTAGTGTTACGTAGTTTTAAAGGCCCCATTGACAGATTCAAATTACTCGCAATTGAAAAGGTTGAATCCTGAAACCAAATTCCTCAAATATGAGATTCATCTTTTTACATTATAATTATGTTTACTTTTCTTCTTTCTGTTCCTAAACTGTGTAGATTTGAGACATATTCTTCGTTATCACTTGCACACTGAGTATTTTATCATGTAGTTCGTATCATTGTGTTTTCCTGTGAATCCTATTATGTAACGTCAGTTATCTCTGCGATTGGTTTCTCACATCCTTGCAGTTTCACACTTCGCGAGTCCTCAACCTCTCTTGTTGGTGAACTAAACTTCAAAACTGAAATTAATATAACACAGTTAGTTTATATCAACATTTTGAAATTTCTTTGAATAATATTATCATATTATGCAATTTCTTTATGAAAGTGTGTAACGTAAATAAGCACGTGTACTAATTGTTTCCACAAAGAATATTGAATATAAATATTGCAGGAAAAAGGAAAAGTTTTAAGTGATATAAACCAATTTTAGGGGCGGCATACTAATGAAGTAAAAGTAGGGATTTAAGACTATTTCAAAATTCAAAGTTGCCATTAGTCATTAATTAAGAAAGATGTACAAACTTGTAGAATTGTTAGCGGTTAACATAACGTAGTCAATTTATATAAACATTTTGCAATAGTTTTGAAGAATATTATCATATAATGCAATGTCTTTGTGAAAGTACCTTATGTAAATTAAGCATAATTGTTTACAAAAAGAATATTAAATATACAATTTTGTAGAAAAAAGAAACATGTTAAATAATATAAACCAATTATAAGGGCGACATACTACTAAAATAACAAAAGTAGGGATTTAAGACTGTAGATTATAATTTCAAATTTGCAGTTACCATTAGTCAATAATTAAGAAAGATGTACAAACTTCATGAACTTCCAAGTTGACACCGATTGCGGTATTTTTCAAACAGCTGGTTTTCAAACAATTTCACAGTTCAACAGTTAAAACAGCCAATACCGATAAATTTTTAATTTGTGATATCTTTTGAAAGGAAGGTCACAAAATCTCAATCAATCTCAATTTTGTGGGTCTTCTGACACATCACAAAAGTAAATACTTATCAGTATTGGTTAGTGTGTTTTTCAACGTAGTGATTCAATTAAGAATAGCCAATACAGAATACATCTTCAAAATTCTATGATAAAACTTATTGAAGGACAAACGCATCACAATAAAAGAAGAGCACGGAAGGTGACACGTTTAGTATCTTATCGCTCACACATGAGTCACTGAAGGTGTGTGGTGAAATCACATGTACTTGTAAATAGACGCATGATTTCATACCTGAGTACAAACTAGAACAAGAACAGCGTCATAGCGATGTGAAAGTGAAGTGTGTATTACAGTACACGTCATATTGTAACAAGGATGCATACCTGGATGATGTCAATGTAGTGAAATCACCCTCAATTGACTCAAGTTGGGTTTAACAAAGCCTAAGACGAAGCTACGTCAACTTCCAGATTGATATTATATTGCATATATAAAATGGTGAAAATGGATGCGATGTCCCCTCGACGTGTTTCTGTCATAAAAATTGCATTTAGTGTTTCCTGTATTGCTTTGTGATTCCATTTGTTACAATTACGGACTCACTGTAACAGAGCGAATGGTTTGTTGAATCATGCTAATGCCCAATCCATCCTTTTTCTGTTCTTTCAGCTACTGCAACTATGCCATCCCACAGTGTCTAAGGAAACCAAATTGTCGTTCGACAACGTAAAAGATGACTTTCCAGCACTTAATTTCAACGTTTCTTACATGTTTACACAAGGACGGTCTGGTTATCATCAAACAATATTTAATCTCACAACCTAGAGTGTATAAAAAATTGTCCATGACTGCGGGGAAATTTCGGAAAAGAACCAAAACGTGTAACTTTGCTTTTTAGATGAATCTCAGATGAGAACATTGGTTGATGTGAGTAAAAATTAGTACTTGCCTCGTTACGCTGATTTTGAAGCAATTACTTAGTTTCAAGTGAATAAAAATGAAGTGCCACAAAAGGATCGTAAGAGTACTTGCTTCATATTTCACGGACCCCGTAGCATTTGTTTCAGATTCATGTGAAAAAACTTAAGAACTTTCAGTAGCAACTGCTTCATATTTGTGGGGCCTGGGGTAGACCAGACTTCGGATCAATTCATCAACATTAGGGCGCACGTTCATAAAGGTCCACGAGCGCAAGTTTTATTGTGTCTTTGATAAACAGCTTTTATGGTTTGAGGAAGATTTTGTCAGTGTTTTTAACTGCTGAGTTTCTATCTGCAAGTGATAAAACACGACAAGAAGCTTTTATACGAAAAGTGAAAATTTTAACGTGCTCTGATTAATCTAGGATGGTATTTTAATTAGTCCAAGATTTTTGGCAGCTGTTACACTTGGAATTTTACTTTTCAATGAGTTTCAGTAACTAGGTGTTCTGTAAAATGACGAACAAATAGCGTTCTGTCCACACAACTGTTCAAAGTACTATCAGCGCCTACAGCTTCATTACTGGACAAAAAGGTCAAAAGGTGATATTGTGCGCCTTATCGGAGAGTTGAGACGCTTATCTTATCGCGCGACTCGCAAGAAGAGCCTGAAATCCTAAAAGTAGAGTCAATACTACGGTGAAGTAGATGGTAAGGAAGTAATAACTACCATCTGTTCCGGACGGCCTGTAGTGGTAAGTACCTTCATTTCGTCTCAATAAAATGCTATTATTTGGTATTAGTTGCTATGATTATTTACTTCTTTGTTTAGTGTGAACTTTTCAACAAATCGTACATAACATAACCTACAAAATCGTACGTAGGATATTCCAGTACAAAATTGTTTCAATGTTTTTTATGTACAAAAAACTCAATAAGTGTCTTGTTCTCGACGAAACAAACTTGGAAACGTGGAAAATGAAGTCAAGTTTGTTGTTATGTTTGCAAAACAAGGACACAACTACTGATTTATCACCAACTCAAACTCACAAAGGCTGCCCCATGTTTACTGCAGAAAACCGCTATGTCCTGTTGCTACTGGGATCGTTTCTTATAGCGATCTTTTGGATATTGACTTTCTCATATTGAGACAATATCTCAATACATTCATAAACTTAGAAATGCTGGTTCCGTACTAGTTTTCCATTCAGATATACTAGTTAAAAATAAAAAGCGGCTTTCTGAAATAAACTATACTCTTACAAACGGCATGACAGTTTTAAACAAAATTATTTGCAAATTGATGTGTTTTGACAAATTAGTGAATGCTGTTTTTCCACGAAGGGTTGACAATTACCAGTGTATTGGATAATGGTTTCTGATTGGAGAGAGATCTCTGATTTAGCTCGACCTCGGACTTTGACATTTCGGATGATTGTTTGTTTGTGTGCACGTTTCAAACGCAGTTTCGGCCACATCGTTAACCAAGCAATTGATGACCATAAAATTTGAGATAATTGAGATTCATTCTATATTGAATATAACTTCTGAATTAATTCTTTTCCCACCGCTGAAGAAATGTAAAACTTATTTTATCTACGAATAGATGGTAAGAAATAAGAATAGTCGAAGTACAGGAGGAATTACACTCGTCAGATGATAGAAATCCTAGATGACTTTCATCATTATCAACTTGTTACAGATAATTTGAGAATGCTCCACAACAAAGCAAGTGTAGGGCAGTAAAACTGAAAGAATAAACTTAAAGTTTAAAATGTAACTTTACAATGGTGTGTGCTTCACACTTCTACAAACGTCTCGATAATTTCATCTTTATAATCACCTAAGACAATATTATTAGTATCTTGGACAGTTTATTGGAGTTTATGTGTATTTCCACTATAAAGTTATTAAAGTCAACTTCAACCTGAGAATTTAAGTCAAAGCTGTGGAGCACTATTTATAATTTCATCTTCAGTGAACTGCAACAGCGATTTACACTCTTATCTCGCATTAATCTACACTAATGGCAGACAAGTTCCATCTTTAAAAGTTGAGTTAAAGCTTAAACTTATAATTACACTCTTATCACATGTTAATTTACACCGATGCCAAACCAATTCCAACGTGACTAGTCGATTTAAAGTCACAATGTTAAACCTTACTCATCATTTCAGAACATTGAACTGCATCTGCAATTGAAACTCAATCACGTGTTAATTTAGACTAAAGGGAGACGAGTTCTAACATTAAAAGTTGGAACTTGAAACTCAATCATTCGTTAATGAAACGCAACATTAATTTTGACACATAAGTAAAAGCCACACATTCATTATAATTTAGAACTGCATCTGCACTTAAAACTCAATCATGCGTTAATCTACGCAAATGAAACACAAAATTAATTTTAGCAAGTAAAGTTAAAGCCACACGTGCGTTGTCATTTCGAAGTACATCTGTACTTAAAACTCAATCACACGTTAATCTTCGCCAATGAAACACAACATTAATTTTGACACATTCGTTATCACTTTGAACTGCATCTGTACTTGAAACTTAACCATATGTTAATCTACGTGAATGAAACACAATATTAAGTTAAAGCCACACATTCATTATCATTTCGTACTGCATCTGTACTTGAATCCCAATCATGTTGTAACATACGCTAATGAAACACAACATTAATTTTGACACATAAGTTAAAGGCACACATTCATTATCATTTCGTACTGCATCTGTACTTGAATCCCAATCATGTTGTAACATACGCTAATGAAACACAACATTAATTTTGACACATAAGTTAAAGCCACATATTCATTATCATTTCGTACTGCATCTGTACTTGAATCCCAATCATGTTGTAACATACGATAATGAAACACAACATTAATTTTGACACATAAGTTAAAGCCACACATTCATTATCATTTCGAACTGCATATGCACTTGAAACTCAATCACGCGTTAATCTAGGCTAATGAAAGAGGCTCCGCGACCAGCCGCAGCTGTCTGTTTATCAGCCAGCCTCAGCCGCTCTGTTACCAAGCTAATTGATTGACGTATAAATCAGCTACAGTGACGTCAGATCGGCTGACAGTTTGAGTAACAGATGATTGAAATTTACTGATTGTCGATCATCTGAGTGACCCTGATAACCTTCAGCGGATTCTCACAGCAAAAAGGGAACTGCACTCGCGTCAATATCGGTGCAAAAATGATGCATCGATCACCTTTCGTCAGCTTGACTTTCTTCACGCCTTTCGTAAGTCTTCAAATCGAGACATTAGCCAATCGTGTTGATAATGATTGCCAGTGACCTGAATTGTTCAGTAACTGTCGACCTATCATCAGAGGTCAGAATCTCCTGTTAATTACTATTACTCCTGCGTCGTCTAATATATTCACAATGTGATTTTCAATTTTTGTCTCAGGAAAAAGGGAAACCTACATAACTCTAACGTACATGTCTGCTGAACAATGTTAGTTGCATTTAAACCGCAAATGTTTCGTTTGTGCACCATCGAAGATTCGCTGTCCAGAACGTCCTTGAGAACCATCTGTAGCGAACAATCTTAAATTGTATCCTGTAGTGGAAAAAACTGACATTGGCTTTCGTGAATTGCGGTTTGAAAATAAATGGCCGTAATTTTGTAACCATTGTAATCAAATTTTGTTTATAGAAAAAAGAAAAAAAGAGCTTGAATACGTCATATCTTATAACGAGACATACTACACAATTTTAAGTCCAAATGAAATCCAAGTTTAACATTGACTTTATAAGAACTAAACATTGTTAATTTATAAGTTAAGAAATTAGATGTTTTGAATTAGATACAGTTAAAAAATATATTTTTCTTAACGAAATTAAAATTTCTCATACGTAAAAGACTCTCTAAAGTTCTATCTTATGAATGTGCTGTAAAAATTTCACATTTTTATCTTCATTCCTTCTAATTTGGTTCTGATTACAAAATATCTAAATTTACTACTTTAATTGGCTGTAATTTCGCGATTAAACAGTTATGAGTTTAAAATAAAAAAAGTAGTTTCCAAACTCAAAGCGATTCCACCACCTTAAAAAGGCTACGGAGAATGTACGGACAAAATGTCAGCTTCTATTTAAGTTACCAGTGCTTCAGATATATTTTATATACAAGTAAAATTTGAGGTACCGCAATTATTCACTCAGTGTGCTTTTACCTACCTCGTTTCTGGGAATTAATAAAATCTCTAGACTCATTGTTGGTGAAAAACACAAGAAAAACAGTAATTTTTACTATTAAACATCACATGCAAAACAGTTTATTTTGTTTTGCAAGCTGTAAAGGGCGCAAATAATTATGAAATATTCGGTATGGATTTCTTTATAAAGTAGAAGTTTCAGAAAAAAGTGGAGTAGTTTATTAATTGCCAGTATTCGCAGAAAATTATATCCAACTTCAATGGTTTCAAGTGAATAAGTCACTTAACTAGCTTTGATTAAATAACTCAATTGTATAGGCAGGAAACAAACAAGTTGTTAGAATATCTTAATCTACGGATCTCATAAACAATCAACGATTGTCGAATTGTACAGATATAACAAGTTATTTTTACATTACACTTGCGTTTTAGTTTCATTGCAAAGACCTAATTACGTTGGAAATTAGCACCCAGGCATATAATGTTAATGGCTGATTTTCATCCATTAAATTGCAAATGAACATTTCAATACAATGGGTTTTCGAAGTACTGGAGCTTTCACTTCCGTGAATAACTCAATACATTTTGTGATTCAAATTGTTTCCAGCTTAAAATATACAGGCCAATGATATTGAGAATTAAAAGAAGAAAAATATACTAATGTATACTTTTTTGATGAAACCTGTATTTGCAGTTCAGTTAAGTAATGAAATAATTATAAAATAGGTGATTAGAGTGGTTGTAATTAGTACAATAGAAATTGTATGTAGAACGTCTCTGAATTGTACCCACTTTGGCAACCTTCTTCGCTGTATGAAACTAAAAAGTTTCTAGAAACACATTTTTGGTTTTTATTTGTTTAACGCTTGTATATAAGTTTTTGTTCGTTTATTTAAGATTGATCACTCATAAAAGGGATAAGTTTTCAATGGTCACAAATTTACTACCATTTATTTACATAGCAAATTTCACGACAGCAGTTTTTTTAAAGGGTCAAGCTACTTAAAAACTACCGCTACCCCAAAAAAGTTTCATAATTTACTTACAGCTTTAAAATTTCTGAAAATTAAATTTTTCCACATGAAAATTTTTGAGCCAAGAGTGTAGAGGACATAGTGATAACACTGTTCTGGGGACTTTGCTAGTGAAGGACCTTTTACAAAACTAGATTGAAATAGTGATTGTATGAGTTAACTACGGGGTTAAGGTATGTTTCAAGTCAAATACAACCTGTTATTCCAGAGTATTCGTTAAAACTGTACACGATTTCATAGGTTGACAACAAAACCAAGGCTTGATTTAATAGGTTAACAGAAACACCAAGGCACGATTTAATAGGCTGATAGAAACACGAAGGCACGATTTAATATGTTAATAACAACACAGAGGCACTATTTAGTAGGTTCATAGCAACACCAAGGCACGGTTTAATAGGTTGATAGAAACACCAAGGCACGATTTGATACGTTGATAACAACACCGAAGTCCGATTTAATAGGTTGATAGCAACACCGAGGCCCAATTTAATAGGTTGATATCAAGACCGAGGCATGATTTAATCAAATAATCATAGTTTAAAGTTTGTTACTTTAATGTCAAGTGTGGCAAGTTCACTGCCGTCATTTTAGTTTTAAGTTTTGTGTGTGTATATTAATCTTATTTATTACGGTTTCAGGTGCCTGAGGAATAGTGGCGGGGGGAGGGGAGGAGAAGGAAGCCATAGCTGGGATCTGTTAAACATTGCATCACTTACACTCCATAAAAACCTTGCTCATTGCTTAAATACAAAAATTGTTGTACAATAACACACTACGTATTCAATGAAAACTGGAGTTGGTAAAGGTATGGAATTTCTCATGAATGCACTTGTTATATTTGGCCCAGCTCATACATCTATAGGGAAGTACCTAGAAACGAATGTTTCCTTTGATATGGTCATAAAGATTACGTTTCATTTATCTAAAGCATTTTGCATATTTAATCTCATGCGCATGTTAAATCTACTAGAATAATATTTGTCTGCATTGCAGAAGAAAATGATCATTATTTATTTATCATAGTATTTGTTTAAAACGTTATAAATCATGGACAATGTTAAGTTTACTTAAACATAATTTAAATAAATAATTTTTGAAATATTAGATATCTAAGAGCTGACAGCATGTGATGTGCTTTTAGCTTGAAGTTGGAGTGGAAGGTTGACAGGTACGAATACGTCTCAGAGGTATTACAAGTTAAAATGTAATATTGATACGTTCTAAAGGTACACAACAGATTCTTATTGACAGGTTATAAAAGTGTGAAATTGATAAGTTCTAGAGGAACCAGAGGAAGTAGCGGTGTTAAGGTGGAAGACTCGAAGCACTTTAAAGCACCACACGTTGAGCGTTGAAACATTTTTCAGAGATACCAGAGGGAGTTAGTATGTGCGATTGACAGGCTATAGAAGTATGAGATTGTTAAGTTCTAGAGGAACCGGAGCAAAGACAGGTACTAGAAGAGGCCACAGCATGAAGCTGGGAGGTTAATGACGAATCTGAAAAAAAAAAATAGGTGTAATATGAAAGTCTTCAACATATACCGCCCCAGAGTAACTTTGGAATGTTAAGATGCATATTGTGAGACCTTGACAGTAAATTTTACATGAAGTAGCCTTGAATAGGTGCATGCTAACAATATCAATAATCATTGTAATATCTGATTGTACAATAAATTGTAAATCATGCATGTAATATATTAAATTTGTTAGTAACAAAGTAAGGAGCATGAAACCACGTACAACAACGCGTACTTATATCTCCCCGGCAGACAAACAGGAAATTGTAACGAGTGATAGACTTCAATAACGGTCAGCCAAATCCCAAGCCCCATCGTAACTAGAACTAATTCTTGTCTGTATTGAAATGAAGTTGCATGCCAAATTTACAGTTTTCAGATATCTTGCGGATAGTTGCTGTTAGGTCACATGTGTTAATATGTCATATGTAACATGTCAAATAATTGTATTCAGTTTGTTTAAATTTATTTATTTCTCATTACCATCATTGTTACCAGTAAGACCAATGTAAAATGTTTTCTTAATGCTCAGCCAATTCCCATGAAGTAATATGCACCAATCATAAAACTCTATGTTCTATGTAAAGGAATAAAACGTCATGCAAAATTTTAGTCTACAGATCGTTTGCACAATTTGTTCGTTCGTTTTCGAGATATCGTGTGGACGCAAAATCAGAGAGAAATATTTTTTTTCACCATAGAAGTCATTCATTAAAATAAAGTTCTAAAATGTTCTATAAATTTGAATAAAGTACAATTGGTTATCTACGAAATGTATCAAACTGGAAAGAAAGAACATTTATAATCTTGAAATGAGAATGCAATCAGGTTTTGAAATAAAATCTATACTTAGCCATAGTTTAATTAAAACTACCAACTGCTCAATTTTATACAACAAATTGAGTTACTTGATACTATTGTAATAGATTAAATTTCAGGTCAAAATATCAGAGAAACGGCCATTAGCTCTGGCGAGAGTTCATAAATTAAAGCTTGTTAAGATAATGACATTCATCGAACTTTATTCAATTTGGAAATGCAAGAGAGTCTTCCCCTTTCCACCCTCTCACTGACTACACCCTTGACACTTCTACTTTCGTGTTTTAATTGAACTCTTACAATCGAAAAAGATCGACTGTTAATATTCTTAGTATATTTTATCATACGATGTGTCTTCATCCTACCCACTTCAAATTTTACAGTTTCCTTATGTGAGGTTCAATACGAAGCTGCTACAGTACGAGTGGGAACACCCTATCACAAAAGTTGAAAGTAAATAAAAATAAAATAAGATTCAAGTGTAAAATGGTAATCTTTAATGGCAACATACAATTGGGCCAAACTGGAATGCTGTTGTTTATATAATCTTCAAAAACCCAATAAAATTGGCATTGGATGAATTGAATTTCAAGTAGCTGAACTGTCAGTGTATTAGTCGGAAAGTCATGAGATTCTGCATTAAGATGTTCGTTTTCTGATGTCGCGTGCACTTATTAGACCAAATTGATTGACACATATCCTAAAAGAAAGCTAGAAAGTATTTGCAAAGTTACTTTCTAAGTTAAGTTGCGAACTTCTTAATGCTAATTTTCTTTATGATGACAACTGTTTCTCCACACCAATGTGGCTTGACGTTTGGCTGGCAGTATGTGGTATTCTGCTATAATGGACGGTATTGTGGTTGAGTGACGAGGTCATGTGGATATTCTCTACCTAGACGTTTTCCAAGCCTCCGTATCACCGCTCTTTGAAGAAATTTTCGGCCTTTGCATATTTCGATCTGTTTCGTTGGATCAAAGAAACATAGCACAATTCAATAGATAGTATTCAGAGAGATTACTACCAATCATATATAAAAGTCCTCTCGTGTAAACGAAAAACTATTTAGTGGTCTTAGGCATTTTATATGTATTAAAACAGACAAGTTTTACAATATTTAAATAAATAATATAAATTATATAAATAAACGCAACTATTCTTAATAAAACGTGCGAGAGAAGGAAACAAATAATAAATTTTAACAATACTTGAAATACATGAATTCTTTACATAACCAAACGTAATCAATGTTATAACTGCAATTCTGTTATTGCTTCTTACGGGAGTAGAAGGTAACTTGCTGTTATTTATATAATCGGACGGGAAGAAACTTGCAATCGAGTGGGAATTTTCGTGTTATCCCGAATGTGAAATAGTTTCTAAAGCAGTTTACTTCCCAATGATCTATTTCTGTACAACAAAGGTACACGTGTGGTGTAGGCCGGTCGTCTGATGTAGGCTCAATTGCATCACAATACCCACATTCTCCTGCTGGGACTTATATACGGGCATCTGCCGGCTCTCATTACCCACTGTCATGAGTCAGTCGGAGCTTCTGCCGGCCCTCATGAACCACTGTCATGAGTCAGTCGGGGCTTCTGTCGGCTCTCATGAACCACTGTCATGAGTCAGTTGGGGCTTCTACTGGCCCTCATGAACCAGTGTCATGAGTCAGTCGGGGCTTCTGTCGGCTCTCATGAACCACTGTCATGAGTCAGTTGGGGCTTCTACTGGCCCTCATGAACTAGTGTCATGAGTCAGTCGGGGCTTCTGTCGGCTCTCATGAACCACTGTCATGAGTCAATCGGGGCTTCTGTCGGCTGTCATAAACCACTGTCATGAGTCAGTCGGGGCTTCTGCCGGCCCTCATGAACCACTGTCATGAGTCAGTCGGGGCTTCTACTGGCCCTCATGAACCACTGTCATGAGTCAGTCGGGGCTTCTACTGGCCCTCATGAACCACTGTCATGAGTCAGTCGGGGCTTCTGCCGGCCCTCATGAACCTCTGTCATGAGTCAGTCGGGGCTTCTGTCGGCTCTCATGAACCACTGCCATGAGTCAGTCAGGGCTTGTACCGACTCTCATGAACCACTGTCATGAGTCAGTCGGGGCTTGTACCGGCTCTCATAAATCACTGTCAAGAGTCAGTCAGGGCCTCTATCGGCTCTCATGAACCATTATCATGAGTACATACAGCTTCCATCTATTGTTCAGAATATTCTCAAACCTCAAACATTTCTATATTTTCAACTTGATTCAATGGACGGAAAATATAAGAACAATTCTCCCGGTGCAGACAAAAGAGAGGTATATTGCACTTGTAGCTTTGTAGCTCTCATCTCGAAACGTCAAACTAAAAATGTATTATTAATCGTGAAGGTTAACTCAACAACACTGGTAAGGCAACTTTTTAATGGTTGTTTAAATTAATACATTTCCAATACTTCTGGAAATTTTAAACTTCATCACGTTGAAAACCATATCAGAGGTTTCTGAACTAGACGAGAGATAGATTAAAAATGCTTGTAGTAGACGACTTTTGACCCTAGTATATCTTGAAAAACAATATTTATATTTTCTTGATGTTGCATCAACTGTGTGGCGGTAAATAAATTAGAATTAGAAGTTAATTTAAGCGGACAGAGCTGACTCTTTTTGACCGCAGTAACATGTACGTTCACAGGGAAAAGAGGGGAAAATATAATTATGGCACTTTAAATACTTTAGGCAGAAAGTAAATTTAAACAGACAGAAGTTGACAATTTTAAATGGTATTAGGTTTTCGAGATTTATATGTATATATATTTACATAAAAAAATAGAACCAGTCAACATATTATTGAACTTTTCTCTTAACCTTGGGTACTGAAATGATATCTACCTGATTTGTGCCCTCCTGTTTGAAAAATATAATACGGCTCCATCATATTATATCACAAATGATTTTACTAAAAAGGCCATGCCCTTCGAATTTGGAAATTGCGAATTTTAGGAGTGTAATATTTTTTTCCGGAATACTTAAGAATTTGGAAAAATTATAATATTTATGTTTTACAATACAGTTTTAACTGACATTAAAATTGTTGTTTTAAATTTTCTTTGATGTTTCAGCTGAAGTTCGTCAAAGAATTGTAATTGTGTAAACCATTATGTAAATCAGTGTGAAATACAGCTAACAGAGTTGCCATATACATTTTATGCCAGATTGCGCTAAGAAGCATCAAAATATGTGATGCATTGGAAATACTTTGTTTAAAGCTTAAAACAAATTATTAAAAATGTTATAAAATCCACCTCAATGAACAAACTCTGAATCTTTGCACATAAGATTATCAAAACTGGTTGGCTTTCTTGGCATTTTGATATGGCATTTTACAGTGACTTAAGGAAAAGCAGCGACATGAACACTGATATGCCTTAATAAGCCATCCCCCCCCCCAGAACTGTAGGTCCGAAAACAGCAATTATTATTGTCTGCCTCGTATATGCGCAATGCATGCAGTGAACGCCAACCGCGTTAAAAAACACAATAACTAATTTCATGTCTCAAAAATTGTGTAGGGCCTAATTGTATGTATATACAGGAAATATATATCCTAATCCTAATAACATTATGATAAGAAAGTGGCTTTGTTTTTGTCACGATTTCACGAATAAACTATTCAACCGATTGTACTGAGTTTTTCATGGAAATTATTAAGGTCCCTATATTAAATAAAAACCCATTCTTATTTTTCAAAATGCCTCTGGGCTACGACCATTGGTCTCTAAAGTTGAATTACTGCATCAAATATTATTAATTGCAAGAGCTCGTTAAATGTAATCAACTGTTCTGTGTAAGTACAGTGTTATGACAGTACAATCGTAAGTTTAATTAATTTAACCACTATTTTCAATTTGTTTACATTTATAGTATTGAAAGCATAAAGTAAGCTTGAGAGAACAGCAAAGCAAAATTACTTCTTATGTGAGTTTTTTCTGCAACCGCTGTTTAGCATAGAGTTAGAAAATATCCAGCTAAAGAAATTATAAGTTTTAATAAAAATGTTTTTTAAAATGTAAATTTTTGCAAATGTTAAGTATGTTAGTAGCACATTTTGTTATTCATTTTTATTTATAAGACTAGCAGTTGCCATGTGCTTGGTCAGTAATGTAATGTAGATATAAAGAACAAATTTACTATCTAACTTTTACCATAAACTTAGTCTGTTATAAAAACCTATCCTTTGTGTATTTGACAGAAGTAGGCTTCCCTGTCCTGTACTCCTGTACTTATGTGTATATATATTTTCTTGATCGGGAATTAAGGCTAAATCAACTATGGAAACAAATGCAAAGGCCAGAGTAAATTGTAATGGCCATAAACAAGTTCTCTTATACGTTCAAATCCTACAAAATTGCAGGTGAAGCCGCGAGTAACTGCTAGTCTTATAAATAAAAATGAATCACAAAATATGTAACTAAGCGCTAATATTGAGAACGGTTGGATCAATCCGACTAATTATTATTTTTGTAAAAAATAAAAAATCGAGGAATGTTTGTATGTTTAACTAAACTGTTTTTTTTTTTTAAGGAGAGAACCCCTTTAACCCTTTTAAGCCTTATTCTGTCCGTCCTCATGGGCCACTGGCCTGTGCGAGGATCTTATCAAACAGAATAAGGGGGAGAGTCGATACAGTACAAGGTCGATGGTACTGATAAAAAGTGCAACAGTCACAGACAGGATTTTAACCTGCGCTATCTCTAACTCAGACCCAAAGTCCAACGACTTAGACCGCTCGGCCATCGGCACTCCCATAAGTGGCACCATAAGTGGATATAAACGACCGATAGTAGCCACCGTTTAACCAAAGTAGGCTTCTCAGTCTTACATATGTATATATGTTTATCCATCGAAGGCAAACCACATCATGCTACTGGAAATATCTTAACCGGAAGTATATGGATACGGCTACAAATTAATTTCGATTGAAGTAGATTGCCGAGATCTATGTATTTTTATTTTTTGATCGTGACAACAAGTCAAACTCAGCTGTGGCATTAGGAGTACAATTAATTTGAGCCATAAATGCTTATATACGTGCAAAACGTCATATAAGAGCCGGGTTAATTCTTAATACTCTTAACCATGAACAATTAAATAATATCTATCTGATGTATGCCTACTTACGATTGAAAAATTTCATAGGACTCCATCATAGTACGTATGAGTGATTTTACTAAATAGTATAAGGACTTTGATTTGGAAAGTCCCATGCGAAGCCGCTAGAATGCTAGAAAGTAATATTAATCAATGTAACTAACTCATACTATAAGATCCAAGCTACTTGCTATAACCAGAGGTGTACCTCAAGGATCTGTCCTTGGCCCACTGATGTTTATTTTTTTCACAAAAAACATGCCGCCGAACTCAAAAATCTGCATAGAAGAATGTATCATTTTTGGCTCAGTTTAGTTTTATACAGATCGCTATAGTATCCAATAATTATTTCAACATAATATAAGATCTGTAGATGAATCGACTGCATTGAAGTAACCGTGAATAAAATTCATCAATGTGTGATTTTTATTTGAAATTAAGCTTACTGTGGTTACCTTCCATAACATACTTCTCCACTATAAGTGAAACAATATAAATTTCTCAGGATTTGCAGTAATAGCAACGTAACTAATGCATGGTAAATCTTCTGCAATATTCTTGCCTTGTGATACTGTAGCAGTGTAGGATACTGTAGCGAACTCAAACCTCTGCATAGAAGAGTGTGTAACTTTTGGCTCAGTTTAGTTTTATACAGATCGCTATAGAATCCAATAATTATTTCAACATAATATAATATCTGTTACTGTTGTACAGAAGAAAATAGTGTTTCCCAGAGTAAAACAAATACAGGGTGTCCCGTAACTCTCTGAACAAAGGTATACCACGTTATTTCACCAGACGAACATATTTCACCATGTGAACATGGATCTCCGATGCTTAGTTTCCCATGTGTCTATTTGTATGTGTTTTTGATAAAAGTCTAATATCTTCAAAAATAATAAATTAAATTATACCAAATTTTGATCAAACGTTAACAATAAAAAGATCAGTTATTGAAAAAATTTTCATTGAGGTCATTTCTCTCAATGGGACCATGTCTTGTCACAGTAAAACTGCTCTAAATCAGTTATTTATTATTTGATCTAAATGATTTTGGTGCCATTAGATTTGTTATAAGATCCTCAAAAATGTCTTATTCTTATAATTCTTGAGAAAATTGCTGGTTTTTAAGATATTCAAAGTTTAAAAGTTTTAATGGCCGCTATTTTTAAAATACTAAAGATAATTTAATGATATTTTTTCAGTAACTTGTCTTGTTATTGTAGACATTTGAGCCACATTTTGTATAGTTTAATTTATTATTTTTTAAGATATTAATTGTTTTATAAAATACACAACAGATAGAATGATGGGAAACTAAGCATCGGAGACCCATGTTCATATGGTGAAATATGTTTGTCTTGACCTGAACAATAACGTGGAATACATTTGTCCAGAGAGTACGGGACACCCTGTATAATCGCATCCTCAAGCTATAGTGTCAACAACACAAACAAGTCACAAAAACAAATTAACTCCACTACCATCTAGTACCACAATTACAACGAAGTCAAACGACAATTTTACTCTTTATTGTAAACAGACGCTAGGAGTAGATCTGAAGGTATGCAGACTCGCCACTAAATTTATGCAACGCCATGTACTTGTTGTAAATCATGAAAAACATTACTCTCTACCTGTACAGGTACTACAGTGTGGTGCGAAGTTACGTGCAGTCTTTTTGCATTGGCAAATTTGCGTGAAAAATGTTATATGTTTAAATCATATGCTACAAAAAAGGTCTAGGACTGAGACAACTTTAAAGAAGTTGGGAAAAACATATTCAAATAATGTTTTCAGACATTATAAGAACGATATATGCATAAAATGTATAAATTAATAAACATTACGTAAAAAAATGTATTCATCAAAATATCTTATAGAGGAAATTTATTTATTCCCATTTTGTTTGAGTGACCATTTTTATAGCATTGTTAGATTCACATAAAATAATTGTTTAAGGAAATAGCTACAGTTTTCTTTAGTTAGGGATAAAACACGTGAAGGTACCCATTTTAAGTAAGTGGATTTGTAGATAAAGAATATTTCCTAATTGTGTATCGTGAAAATTGGCCTGTTTAAAGATAACTATTGTTTAAACGGTTTTTAACTACCGTACATTTCAGAAAACAAGTAAAGTAACTGAAAATTGTGTATAGTAAAAAATAAAGAAATAAAAAATCCAAAATAAATTGTTTAGTTTTCACCTATTCGATTTACGACATTTTAAGAAATTAGTTTTTAACTAAATTATCGGTTAATAACACAGTCTGTAGCTAGAGATGTATTACAATTTAAATTATAGTTTGTTATGGAAAGTATATTTATATTTTTAAACATTTTAATTTTTATAATATCAAGCTTGGTAAGAACGATATATGTATGAAATGTATTATTCATAAACATTACGTGAAAAATGCATTCGTTGGAAAATCTTTCATAAGACATTTATTTACTCCTGTTTTTTAGAATTGCCATTTTTAAAACATCGTCAGACCCAGATCAAATAATTGTTTAAGTAAATAGCTACAGTTTACTTTAGTCAGGGATAAAACACAAGTACCCATTTTGAATAAGTGTTTTGTGGATAAAAATATTTACTAATTGTGTATCGTGAAAATTGGCCTGTTTATTGTTAAAATTGTTTTTAACTACAATTCAGAAAACAAGCAAAGTTCGTGAAAAGTTTTTATATTAAAAATAAATAAAAAAATGTACTAAAGGGTTCTAAATTGTTTAGTTTTTCACCTGTTCGATTCACGACATTTTAAGAAATTAGTGTATTGCTAAATTATGGCTTTAATAACATGGTATGTAGCTAGAGATGTATCAGAGTTTAAAGTATACTTAGTTATGAAAAGTCTATTTATATTGATAAAATATGAATTTTATGGATGACCTTACATTTTATTAACATTTCATCATCATATAAAGCAAGAAAACTGAGTTGAAAGTTTTAACATTTTTAAATTTATGTTATATACTGATTATATCCCAACGCGAGTGCTGTAAGCATATTTCGTAAACTGTTTATTGGGCATAATATATCTCAAAAGTATTCAACCATTTAAAAAATTCTACTGCGAATAACATGTTATTTGGTTTTAAAACCTATACTACCCTATGTAGCATTAAGCTATGGTGAACAAGAGATGGGTATATTTAAGGGTACGTAAGAGTAGTTTTAATATTATTTAAACAAGAGATTTACCAGTATAAATTTTGGAAAATAAAAACAAAAATATTAATTTTCGGAACGTGGCCTATACTTAAAATCTAATACGCTCCAAAGAGCGAACCTCTGACTTCCGGTTACTAGGATCCCTCCAACCTCACTACATGTGTGTCACCTACCATGGCTTCTCCAGGAAGGTCGGTTTCTGCTTCTGTCTGGCCAGGGTGGACACCTGGTTGGGGCGGCTAGACGACCAAGTGTTGTACTTCTCCCTTCCGGTTCCTGCGCTGGCCCCGGGTACCTCCAGTCCGTTGTAGTTCTCATCGAAGGGGTTCAGATGGTCCGGGTAGTCTTGGGCGCTGATCTTTCTGCTCATCTCCGGATAAGCAATATCTAACCTTACAGACACTCACACCATTCCCTCACGTTCTTAGTTAAAGCTGTCACGATTCTGTAATTTTCCGCCTCCTACTGCAACTCGCAAATTGACACGTCCGGTTTTGACCTACGGCTGTGCAAATTCACGAATAGGCTGGTCACAATGTGCGTCTTTAAATCCCCAAGTTCCAATACTTTTTTTATAGTAAACCTACAGTTAAAGCGAAATAAAAGTAATAACACACAAATTAAAGTACCACATAGAAGTCAAAATCAAACTATAGATTGTCGATCAATCTGAAAAGTATTAAAAGGAACTACGTTTAAAAAATAATGTTATAATCAGGCAAGAAGCGGAGTCCAAACAGAACGCACTACAACACAGAGGAAAGTCGCCCCACATTAATTTAGTAGCACAAGACAAAAGTTGAATGCCAGTTTAATTGAGGATCCAGTCTCAGCCAATTGACACCAGAGGGACAAGGACCACAAACCAATCTTCCAGTTGAGCTAATCGAGACAAGATGGCCTACTAATGGTGCGGCGCGCACTGCACAAGCGTGTGTAGCGACTTTTCGGTGCACAGGTGAATATCGGCTTATCACGAAAGGGGATTTATCAATCCACTCAAGGACGCACTCGAGACTCGGCGAGGACTGCGCGGGTGCGCGCGCCTTCCGTGACCTAACTTCGTCTGAGCAACACAACTGCTGGAACAGTGCTGCCACCTAGCGACCTGAACGGCAAGGCTGCCATCTTGTGAAACAAAAATCAGCTCACACTATTTTTTTGTACTTTTGCTTCGGCATGAACAAAGCGGTAACGTTGCTGCTGTTATATTCTAGCAGTTGTACGACAGTAAAACATTCCATAGTAAAACATTCCAGAAAGGTTTGGGTAACGGAAAGAGCGAGTAAGTATCAACTTTCATCACTTCATTCAATATCACCGATAGTCTTGGAGTTCTAATTTATTTTTTGCCACATTTGAACACCAGGTTTATTTCACTTGCTACTGTGTTCTGCATATAGTAACCCCATCAAAACAGTTTTAACTTTAACAAAATATAATTTTACCCATACGCCTGCTCTTGTTTATTCACCAAGTAAAATGGCAGAAAAGTGAGGTTAAAATGTCATTGAGGCTTATCCCTAACATCTAACATTTCCTGAACGATACTTATCAGTTCAATGTCATTAAATATAAGTTATAGAATTCATTCAAAATTTTAGAACTTTTTATGAAATATAATCTTTTCATATTATTAACAGTTTTTATCGATGCCCCCTAATTTCGACCAAAATTAGTGCGGGTGTCGATCAATTTCATTCCTAAGACATATTCCTCTTTCAATTCCAAGAGAACAAGAGTGTGTGCTTAGGCAGTGGAAATTGGCTCTCCAGGGTGACCAGACGTCCGGCTTTAGGAGGACATGTCCTCTTTTTTAACGTTTGTCCTCCTGTCCTAGCGGCTTTTGAATGTTATGTAAAATATCCGTCTTTTTGGAACGATTAAATATGCGAAAATAGCACATCCATATTAAAATTCTTCCTATTTCCGAAGGCTCTTGATGCCATGGCATGTGAACTGCTGTTAGATTCAGTTATATGTTGAGTGTTGTCTATAGTGTCACTGACTCACTGTTGCTTCTATCCTCTCAGCTGCCCTTGATTTTATGAACGTATTATGAACGATAGATTAGTTTTGTTATAATAAGTTATATATTTTTTCTGTTGTAGTGGTAAATTTTGACATATGTCTATTAGTATAGCTTACTAATAATGTAACGGATGACTGCACTGCATAATTCCAATTATTTTACAAAGTTTCGTTTTAATATCATTCTAAAAATTCAGGATCAAATCGATTCTTGCAAATTATTCTTACAAGAATTCACTCAATCTTATGGCACATACAAAATAATAGCCTCAAATAATAATAATTTTATCCTTTAATATACACTTTATTAATATTAAATGTTTCGATTTATGTGTATAAAAATACAATTTTCAAATTCTTTATTTGCATTATAATATAATAAAATACAGTATTAATACATAATGTGTGGTTTTTAATAGTGTATAAATAAATGTTTTTCGCAAAGTTTATAAGAATACTTAATACTGTTTTCCTTTTAGCTTTAATGTCCTTCTTGTTCACCCCAAGAAGTCCTCCTTTTAGGAATTTGCGTCTGGTTACCCAGCTCTAGACTCCTACACTATAGATACCAAAGCCACTATTTTGTGCTGTACGACTTTTTTTGTCAAAAAGCGAGCAGAAGACAAAAATGGTCTATATAAACAGAAGCTGTATATTGCACATTTTTATTGAAAATTGTCGTGTAATCTTCAAATAAAATGCAGCTAAATAAATTTAAAACAACATTTATAAGGAAAACATTTTAAGGAAAAAAACATTAAATGTAGATGGATAAAAAAGTTAATAACTAGATTAAATATTTGCCCCTTCAATTATCTGAATGAAACAAATCTGTAGTACAATTGCATCTAATATCTTGTGGGCGCTAGAAGTAACACATTTTTATGTCTGGGACATAATTTAAACTGAACTGGAACAATTATGAAACGAACTATACTATAAATAGGAGGTAAGTACATACTAAAGTCCATCATTTTTTTGCCTAAAAATATTTCTTACTAAAATAATAATAAATTAAATTTAATATATTCACAATTTAGGGGGAATACATTTAGATACATATATCTCTGGTATATTATATATGTTTTCTCTAAGTATATAAGTTAATTTTGATAAGATGTCTTTCTTTTGATTTTTTGCGAAATTAAATAAAGTTCAATACAGTGATCGTTTACAAACACGGGCCTGAGTCCTGTTATACAATTTCTCTAAGTATGGACGACAGTAGCAGACTCCTACTATACAACTACCACCCATGTAGCCCTTGAGGAGGCAGTGAAAAGCACATGCTGCGTGGTTAAGGGCAGTGCCCATCATCTGCAAGCTGAGGAGATCACAGGTGACTCGCTTGACTCTGATGTGGCTGGAAGCTGGAACATCAAAGCCAGGTGATATAATAATCAGCATAGACTGAATTGTTATGAGCAGAATACATCACCTGAATGTAATGCAAAGTGACGTGCTTGATTCTGCTGTTTACTGGAAGCTGGAACATCAAAGCCAGGTGAGATAATAATCAGCATAGACTGAATTGTTATGAGCAGAATACATCACCTGAATGTAATGCAAAGTGACGTGCTTGATTCTGCTGTTTACTGGAAGCTGGAACATCAAAGCCAGGTGAGATAATAAACAGCATAGACTGAATTGTTATGAGCAGAATACATCACCTGAATGTAATGCAAAGTGACGTGCTTGATTCTGCTGTTTACTGGAAGCTGGAACATCAAAGCCAGGTGATATAATAATCAGCATAGACTGAATTGTTATGAGCAGAATACATCACCTGAATGTAATGCAAAGTGACGTGCTTGATTCTGCTGTTTACTGGAAGCTGGAACATCAAAGCCAGGTGATATAATAATCAGCATAGACTGAATTGTTATGAACAGAATACATCACCTGAATGTAATGCAAAGTGACGTGCTTGATGCTGCTGTTTACTGGAAGCTGGAACATCAAAGCCCAGGTGATATATTAATCAGCATAGACTGAATTGTTATGGGCATAATACATCACCTGAATGTAATGCAAAGTGACGTGCTTGATGCTGCTGTTTACTGGAAGCTGGAACATCAAAGCCAGGTGATATATTAATCAGCATAAACTGAATTGTTATGAGCAGAATACATCACCTGAATGTAATGCAAAGTGACGTGCTTGATGCTGCTGTTTACTGGAAGCTGGAACATCAAAGCAAGGTGAGATAAGAAACAGCATATTATAATGAATCGTTATGGGGCATAATACATCAGCTGAAGCTGAGTAATGCAAAGTGACGTGCTTGATTCTGCTGTTTACTGGAAGCTGGAACATCAAAGCCAGGTGAGATAATAATCATCATAGACTGAATTGTTATGAGCAGAATACATCACCTGAATGTAATGCCAAGTGACGTGCTTGATGCTGCTGTTTATTTATTTATTTTATTGTATCAACGGTTACACCCATTTCCATTCAATAACAAATTATAGACTCAAGAATACTTGACTACTTACTTAATAATTATATTATATCAATGAGAATTTACCAAGATAGTCTAAATAAGTGACAGATACATTGATAAGAATATCAAAAAACAACTAAAATCCATAACAATAACGAGTAAATTAAATAATAACAAAAAGCAACTAACAATATACACTGCTCAACCAATCTACTTATGTTGTTACACTAACAGAAAAAAAGCATCAAATTTAACAATGTATAAATAAATAAGTTAGAAACAATAACAATAATAATAATAATAACAATAATAATGATATTTTTAACAATAATAAATAGATAAAAATTCAATAATTTGATGTGTGTGATAAATTTAACAGTGATAAAAATAAATAAGTTAACAACAATATAAATAATTTAAACAATAACATAACATATGACAATATTTAATAATAACTATATAAGCAACAAAAATGAACAATTAATCTACAAATCACAAACTTAGATGTGAACTGGACGCAATAAATAATGTTAATAAGTGCATGATATGGTAAACATATGATCAAGACTAATTGGTACACAATAACAAGTAAGAATTAAATATTAGTAAGTAGTTTATAACTTAAAAAGTCTTCTTAATGCTGATCAGAATCAAAGAATAAATCATATCCCAGCCCCGAAGACAGTGCATTTCCTCTTCTTTGGAGTCTAGGCAGACAACTATGGTAGGGCGTAGGATGTGGAATACTGGTGACGAAAAAAACAAGTCTCGAGATCTGGTTGATCCAGGGATGCGGAAACTAATCCTTGAAAGAAGATCATCACAGTCAACCTGCCCGGTGAGAAGTTTACGCAGGAAGACAGCATCAGCATCAGTTGTCTTCGCACAGAAAGGGACAACAGCCCAAGAGACTCTGCTATTGTGTCAACAGGTTGCTGCCATATAATCATAGCCCAGCCTAACTCCTATTATCCGCAAAAAGCGTCTCTGGATCTTCTCTAATCGATCTGTATCATCAACTTGATAAGGGGCCCAAACAACACAGCAATATTCCAGGATGGAGCGGATAAGTGCAGTGTACAAGGACATCAAGGCTCTAGTGCTAAGGCCATTTCTAGAAGTGCGGATTATGAAGCCTAGTGTTCTAGAGGCTCTGTTGCAAATATAGTCAATGTGTTTGTCCTGGCCGTAAATCAGCCGAGAAAATTACACCAAGGTCCTTTACTTGAGTTTTTTCTTGGTAACACAGTACCACACAGCTTATACTCGATCATAACAGGGTCAGCTGAACGATGAAATGTAACAACTGCACACTTGCTTACATTCAACCTCATGCAATTCAGGTTGCACTTTTCAATCCTGTCGAGACCATCCTGAAGTTGCTGACAGTCATTTGGACCCGTAATTGCAGAGAAAACCTTGATGTCATCAGCAAATAATAAACACTTAAGACCAATTGCACTAACAATGTCGTTAATAAAGATGTTAAATATAAAGGGTCCGAGATGGGATCCCTGGGGTACACCTGATTTGGCCAGGAAAGGGTTCAGATAATGCACCCGCAAACTTAACACAAGTTTCCTGTTAATAAGGTAGGAGTTAAAACAATTTCAACAAGGAGCCATCTATGCCATAGGTTCTGAGTTTTATAAATCAAGTGATCATGGTTGACACTATGCGAGGCTTTAGCAAAATCAATGTATGCACTGTCAACCTGTAGTCCGTCACTAAATGCTGAGATGATGTAATCGTCGTATAGAATAAGGTTAGTTGAAGTGGACCTTCCAGGCAAAAAAGCCATGTTGCTCCTTCGAAATTATACTCTTGAATGTAAAAGACAAACTGGTCCAACACTAAGCTTTCGAATACCTTCCCAACAGCTGATTGGATTGCAATAGGGACGGTAATTGCTTATGTTTTTTTAAGATCAGAGGACTTGTGGATAGGGACAATGAAGCTAGATTTCAACCTCTCCGGGAATATTCCCAGTTCAAGCAAACGGTTTGAACAAGACTGTCAGCTGAGGAGCAAGCAAATCATGAAGCTGTTTACTGGAAGCTGGAACATCAAAGCCAGGTGAGATAATAACAGCATAGACTGAATCGTTATGGGCATAATACATCAGCTGAAGCTGAGTAATGCAAAGTGACGTGCTTGATTCTGCTGTTACTGCAAGCTGGAACATTAAAGCTAAGTGAGATAACTGACGTTACGTTTTTGAACTACATTTTTGATTTTTAAATATATCACATTTATGTTTCAGATTTGATTTGCCCTAAGAACAGCTTTAATGAAAAAGTATTACCTGTTTCCAAAGTAAAGATTATGTTTTCCGATCCATATTACGTCGTGAAATTAATATTTTGGAATGCTCTGAATTTGCTGAGGAGATTCATATTAAGACAAAAGATGTGAAATAAAACTGAAATAGAACCAATAATGCATATCCACAGGTGAGGGAAATGGGCGGAGTTTTATTGTAATGGTTGTAGGTAGTAATCACTTATCAATCTGACTCATCAGTGATCAATATTGTTACTTTATATGGTTCTTTCCCCCAATACCCTTTCCCATAATTAAGAAAGAAAATTACTTGAACAGAGAAGAGAGCGTTAAATTATCGAAAAATTGGCAGCCTGTGTTAAAGACGCTGTATTAATCAGTAATTGGTCAGATTAATCTGAGCTTGGTGGGAGCTCAATGGAATGGGAGTTCAGCTCCAATGACGATAAAGCTCCTTCCCCTTCTCCCACTGCGGACTCGCATTACTGGTTTTGCCAGTTTTTGTTTAACATCTGCTGACTGAAGATGACGCAACCAGGCTTAAATATTTTACAATTTTAACGCGAATACTTTATAAACTGGAAATCATTTTAGTTCAATTCTGGGAGCTTTCTTTATTGACCTGTTTGAAGATGTCCATGTTTATGTATTGTCTGTATCTAAGTCTAGATAGAAACAGTTTCTGTAATTATTTGTTTTATTCTCACACTTAAAAAGGCATTGCCGTTGCAATAAATGCAATAAAAATTAAACGAAATAAAAAATTAAATGAAATAAAAGTATTTTAATTACAACTACGACTATAACTTTAAGGTTTATAATGTTTCTTTATATATTTTATTTGTTTAATGTGTACATGATTGTTATTTATCTATAAGTAATTAGTTATTTCTTATGCAGAGGGAATTTTGTGCGTCATTGTCTAAACATTTCTCTACTGAGAATTTCTTACGAAGTAAAGGCATCTTTTTATTTGACGAATCTCGGATTATAAGTAAAGTTACTACTTAGAAGTTTTCTTGCTACTAAGGAAGAATAGAAATAGAAGTAACCAATTATAAAAACTGATTCTGTCTCAGAAGAGCAATAATATTATCTTCTTGTCGAGTGTGATATTTGGATTGTTAAGAACTACGGAAACCCATTTGGCATCCTTAAAGCAGCCAATGGAGATTGCTAAACGGCTTCTGCCGATAGTCATTTAAAGAAAGAGCAGGTACAATAACTATCTACATAAATAGCTACTGTACATTTCTACGGATACAGTGAGTGTGAAATGTTCTGCTTTAAACTATGGACAAGTCAAATTCAATACTCCAGCTGTTCAATCAGCCAAATAGCACTTCAACTTGTCCTGTCGATGCTGCAGCTACCGCAAATTTATCTGTAAAGGCCATTAGGGAAGACTCTCCCTCAATCGTAACCTTTTGTAAGTTTTTATTGATAATCATTGAGTACTTCAAGTGTTTGTTATTAATTTCGATATTTTAGTAGAATTATTGTTGATAGGTAATAGGGAATAAGTAAATTATTATGTTGAGTGACTGTCTGACATTAAATAACTGTGTTCAACCTGGCATCATTATATTATGTTCAAGGCCAACAAGCAATATTTGATAAACTGTTATTTATATTATTTATTTTTATTTCTAAATATTACTCGCTACAAACAGTTTTATCTTTATAGCAATGTTATTTTCACTCATGTTTTAACTAACTTAATCTTTCTCATAAATTGCTATCTTATTACTTTTACATTCCTGTTAGTTCATGTACTTATTTAGTTGCTTGATTCTTATTATATCATTATTATATAATTATACCTTTTTATTAAGTGGGCTTGATTTGTGATGCGTCCATACCTCACTTTTGGCTATCGATATTCGGAGTGTTGTATTTTGTTGTAATTAGTAATATGTATTACTGATTACAATTTTAGGTTTTAGTAAGAATTACTATCTTAAGTTACTGTAAATATTACTAAATGTTAATGAAAACAATACTTTTTCCAAATTGTTTATTTTTTGGACGAGGCCTTTCGAAACTAAAGGTGTCAACCTAGGCCTCATAAAAAATAAACAATTCGAAAAAAGTATTATTTTCATTAAAGTTTAGTAATATTTAAAGAATTTTCCAGTTGCTCCAAGAGTATTCAGTTAAGTTACTGTGTTTATACGTCTTGATATGGCGTCTTGATCCAGGACTATATACTATAATCTATATTCCTGATCTGGATCATAAAATTTAAAGTAGTACTATGTAGAAATCAACTTTCCCATTTTTGTAATAAATAAATAATTGTAAAAAGTCTATACTTCCAAAAAGATTACATCTATGATTTTGAAATCAGCACTAGTATCGAATAACTTACACAATCCGGAAATATACGTCTCTTGAAGACGCTGTATCAAGATCTGAAAGAGTACCCGATTAACCTAGACGTAAGATATCTACTCCTCATTGCATACCTGTAGGTCTAGTAGTGCCCTGCTCCTTCCCTGGCAAGTTGGCGAAAGGATGGTCTGATGATTGCGATGGAGCAGCCAAAATTACAGTGAGCAGAAGACCCACGTGTAAGTAGAGGCGCAGCATGTCAGTAGTCACAGATACATCACAGCCGATTGCACTCAAACATTGCACAATCCCAACAATAAATCACCAAACTGTATCTGTCAATCGCAATAATTGATATTTCAGTTGTTCTATTCACTATTAACACAGCGGATAGCCTAAATATTCATTCAAGATATTATGTACACACATTATTGTTGATATTCTTATTCTGTATTTTTGCATACAATTCCTCACTGTCTACAACAATTTCATCAATGATTAGATATTTTGTTTATAATGTTATAAAAATGATAACCGTATATAAAAATGTTATGTACATACTTATTCAGGTTTATTAATATTTTATTCAAATTCAGAACTCGTTACGACAAAGAAGCGATAATCCAAATACAGAAGAACTTTGTAAAAAGCATTATGTGAGGTAATGTTTATTTACGTCACGTATAGTTCCAACACTGCATGGTGTGCTAGTCAGGTTGTTATTAAGTAATTTTTATCAACGTACAGTTGAAAGAGCCGTGCAATAAAACGGACCGGGATTTATGTTTAGATTTATGGCATGATGAGCAGCGTGACCTATTTTAAATATTAAATTGTACAATAGTTAAAGGTGACATACTTTATGCCACTCGCTCCCACAAATTATGAGACTCGACAGTCAGAAGACTAAGACAGTGATCGCGAGGCGACTGACTTGGTCAGAGTCCTCAACATCTCTGCAAGTCACACAAGTTTTAGGGCACCAGACAGCTGTTCTCTTAAATATGCAATGTTAATATGGAGTGATTAATTTTGATTTGGTTAGGGGAGAGTCAGCATTGTTGTTATCGCAAGCTGCTTCGATCGAAAAATCAACCATTGGTCGGTCCCTTGCCCCATTAACATCCCCTCATAAACTTCACGAGGTGCCATTGTTTATTTACCGTGTTTAAACGCGATCTGTTTAATTAATCCGGCCCTACTAGAGTTCAGGCTGCTGCGATGTATTACGTTAACCCCTGCCCCACTAGAGTGCAGGCTACTGCGCTGGGTTTCATTAACCCTGGCCCCACCAGAGTGCAGGCTACTGCGATGGGTTTCATTAACCCTGGCCCCACCAGAGTGCTGGCTACTGCGATGGGTTTCATTAACCCTGGCCCCACCAGAGTGCTGGCTACTGCGATGGGTTTCATTAACCCTGGCCCCACCAGACTGCAGGCTACTGCGATGGGTTTCATTAACCCTGGCCCCACCAGAGTGCAGGCTACTGCGATGGGTTTCATTAACCCTGGCCCCACTAGAGTACTGGCTACTGCGATGGGTTTCATTAACCCTGGCCTCACCAGAGTGCAGGCTACTGCGATGGGTTTCATTAACCCTGGCCCCACCAGAGTGCTGGCTACTGCGATGGGTTTCATTAACCCTGGCCCCACCAGAGTGCTGGCTACTGCGATGGGTTTCATTAACCCCGGCCCCACCAGAGTGCTGGCTACTGCGATGGGTTTCATTAACCCCGGCCCCACCGCAGTACATACTGTTTCGATGCCTTTCTGTTAGCTTATCTATTCTATATTTTTGATTTATATCAATAATGTTTCCAGAATTAATTTATTTGGGAAGCTTTATTTGTTTGCCGACGACAGTTTGATTTTCATTTCAGGAAAAAACTGGCGAGATGTTAAATTAAATGCAATGAGTGACTTAAAGACGTTAAAAAAATGGTTTGAACAAAATATTCTTTCATTGAATATTTCCAAAACAAAATTTATGCCTATTTCTTTGCATTCTAGTACATAATATAATTTGACAGATCTAATAATTCATCAGTGCGGTAGTTACTCTAATTCGACATGTGGGTGCAAAGAAATAGAGCTCGTAAAACGCTATAAATACCTAGGAGTTGTTTTTGACTCTCGCTTAAAATGGTCTGAGCACGTTGATTATGTCCTTAACAAAATTAGAAAGTATATTTATGCATTTAGGAAACTAAGTGAAATTTTAGACGGAAACGAGATAAAATTAGCGTATTATGCTTACGTTCCAGTCACTTCTTTCCTTCGGTAACATTGCGTGGGGCGGTGCGTGTAAAACGCTTCTCGAACCTCTTTTCATTACGCAAAAGAGTATACTAAAGGCAGGGTTGAGGAAAAATGTGCGTTATCCAACTGAGTCTCTATTTCAGGAATCCTCCCTACTTTCACTACGACAGTTATATATAAAAAATTTACTAATTCACATCTACAAAAATGCTAATACAATATTACCAGAAATTGTGCACTCTTACCAAACAAGATATTCAGAACATGTTGGTATTAATGTAATTAGATTAGATAAATCCTTTTCAAAAACCAATTCTTACTATATTTCACATATTCTATTTAGAAACATATGTAACAAATTTCAGCATTTAAATTTATTTGAATCAGGTAGTATTACAAAATTTAAATATAATGTCACAGAACTATTGTTACAAATTGGAGTTCAAGGATCCGAGACTTTCATTCACTCAGACTGGGGACCAACCTGACCTTGACCCCTCCTCATCCCCCGGCGCTCGTCATATCGTATGTGGTCTTAATTCTTTTTGTCTAATACAATATTATCTCTTATCTCCTTCATCACACAACTACATTTCTACATTTTATGCCTTAAAACACATCGACACGTATCAGTAACACTTTTTTCGACATCTAGATAACATACACTTTTTAGTACGACTCTAGCCTACGCACAGGCTGCTTGCCCATGTAGGCTAATTTTCATTTAGAATATATATGTTAATATGTAATAAATAGTTTACTTAAATTATATAAATAATATTATCCAAATATTATACTTAAAATTAAATTGTTTTATTTGATCGCCACTTAGTAAGTGTAGTAAAAGGGTAAATTACTATTTATCAAATGTAAATAAATGTAATATCTTTGTGTATATGTTTTTGGAAATAAAAAAAATGTTTCTATTCCATTCTATTCTATATATTTCATAAAAGTTTTACTGTAAAGTCATTATTGTGTTAAGTTTAAAAAGTCAGCACTATTAATTTATTTTTTCTTCAGGCGTTATGGACAAGGATTGCAATACACGAATGTACTACTCATATTGCCTCTTCCTTATGGAAGGAAAAACTGTGTTGAAATAAAATTTAATGATTATAATGTCTACCATGTCACCAAAGATTGATATAAATGACGGAAATCATTGTCATTGCTTTGGTTTTAAATTTGTATTTTACTTTTTTAAATTTTACAATGTTTATTTGTTGCATTGCTACATATAATATATTATATTATTTTATTACTATTTCTTCTTATATTCACATTTATAATACGCTATGTCGCATCGAAAATGAAAAATTAGGTTGTCCACTTTAAAATAATGGGTAATGTGGTATGTGGAATTCTATCCTTTAATTTTTGGAAATATTTTTCAAAATCACTTTGAGTACAAGGCTCAGGCAGGCAGGATGAGCTCGAGTCTTCTACCAAAAAAAGCGAGAGCAGTGCTCGCTTGTAATGATGAGATAATCAGATCGAGGAACTGGTACAATGCCTTTTGTGAGGTCGCAATTATTGGGGAACCTGGTCGATACTCCAGTAATGACTTCTCCGTCTGTGACTCCCACAGGGATCGATTCTTGGACCTATTATATTTCTCCTTTACGTAAATAACTGGAACTCGTCGCTCCACAATGGAGTAGTCATTCAGCACGTTGACACGTATTTCTGCATTGAAATCCAAATCAATTCAACAATTGGTAATCAAGTAAATTGTCTAACTAAATTTGTCCATCTACACTTTTCTTGACTAATCCTAGAACAAAAATTTGAAATCAACATTTATCAAATGTTGTCTACATGAAACACGAACAAAACAAATGCAAACTTCGGGGTTCATCTTCCTCTTAACGTGCAGCATTTGAAATTTGATGCTGTTACAGACTTGACCCATGAGTTTTCAACAGCATAAAATTTCAAATGCTGCACGTAAGAGGAAGGTGAACTGGAGCTTAACTCAACTTTCGCATTGAATCAACCCTTCCCACCGTAGCTGCGTTATATGTAAAATTTAGAGTAAAGTAGAGATGCATTTAAGAAGACTGAATTGCTGACTGTAGGCGATCACGTGTCCTGGAGGCCAAAGTCCACCACCTCGAAACAGAGACAACTTTCGAATTTAACAACGGAGCAACAGCATTTACGAATTAACGACCTTAACTCTGTGTCAACCTAATTAATAGGCTTCCTGTATGTACCAAAGGAGTCAAAATTAAACCACCTCCGATATCGATTAAAGCAGTGTATGCGTAGTACTCGATTGACGAGTTCACGAAATTCGATAAAATCTAAATCGCTTCGGTGGTAAAAACATTCCAGTTCAGGATCTGACGTCATATATGAGCAATTGATTGAATGTTTGTGTAAGCGTAACGTTTAAATGACAAATGTGACGTTGCAATACAAAGTAATACTGTCAGTCATCAATAAATCATTAGTATTAAAATACTAGCACAAAGCCTTTTGTGGGACTGTAATTATTGGGGAACTTGGTTGATTAAACTCATGTAACCAATTCACAGTCTGTCTCTTTGTTTAACTGGGTCGGTTGCTAGCTTATACATGAGGTTCTAAACTGTCAATATCAAACATAACATAAGAATCTGTACTATATTATTAGTGGATTGATAAAATAACGATCTCAAAATGGTGGTAAAGTTTTATTTTATGTTTTATTTACATTTAATGTACCGTACGATACTGTGGTTTTACGGAAGACATAATCTGGTGCTGAAAATAAAACATGATGCTCTATAAAATATAGGTTTTGAGGGTAGAGAAATATATTTTAATTCTACCATTTCTTTGAAAAAGACTAGTCCTTTATTCAATTCATTTAGACGTTAAAAACCAAAATAAAAAGTCGAATAATAATATTAAAAAATTACCGAGTTTAAAAATAGTAAATTTCGATGTGATTAAGATTTTATTACATATAAAAATAACGTAACCCATTTATCACAGACAGTATGGAACTTGCTTTAACAATGAAATATAAAAATAGTAATTCGTATGAACTAACATTATTTTCGTTATAAATATAAACAATTAATATATAAATATAAAAATAGATAAAACAATTGTTAATTGTTAATACCATTTAACAAAAAACCTCCATGAAGCAGAAAACATGCCATATAAGACACACATGTAAAAAATAGAAGAATACTAATAATGGGCTCTAGTATAATGGGCTCTAAAATAAACCTTTCACTAGCTGCTTCCTTTCCTTCTGAGAAACAGATTTAACGAGTTGTTTGAGCAACGGTTCACTAAAGATTGTCTGACACAGGAGAGAAGAATATGAGACTCATTAGTGTGTGAGATTCAGCGTAATAATGATACTAATAATACTACGCAGTATAATTTTCTCTAAAACAAACCATTCACTCTCTGCAGCCTCTCCTTCTGAGAAACAGATTTAAAAAGTTGTTTGAGAAACGGTTCACTAAAAATTGAGTGACATGGGAGAGAAGAATATGAGACTCATTAGTGTATAAGGCAAAGCATAATAATGATACTAATAATACTACGCAGTATAATGGGCTCTAAAACAAACCATTCACTCTCTGCAGCCTTTCCTTCCGAGAAACAGATTTAACGAGTTGTTTGAGAAACGGTTCACTAAAGATTGTCTGACACGGGAGAGAAGAATATGAGACTCATTAGTCTGTGAGAACTTCAGCGTAATAATGATACTAATAATACTACGCAGTATAATGTTCTCTAAAACAAACCATTCACTCTCTGCAGCCTTTCCTTCTGAGAAACAGATTTAACGAGTTGTTTGAGCAACGGTTCACTAAAAATTGAGTGACAGGGGAAGGAAGAATATGAGACTCATTAGTCTGTAGAACATAGCGTAATAATGATACTAATAATACTACGCAGTATAATGGGCTCTAAAACAAAACAATCACTCTCTGAAGCCTTTCCTTCTGAGAAACAGATTTAACGAGTTGTTTGAGTAACGGTTCACTAAAGATTGTGTGTCTGGGGAAGGAAGAATATGAGACTCATTAGTGTGTGAGATTCAACGTAATAATGATACTAATAATACTACGCAGTATAATGGTCTCTTAAGGGGAGTCGTATGGGCCTATCCCCACAATGTTAATTTGATGAATTTTATGTACCATTATCTTAAAAACTATAAATGGTAGCCAGATAATTCTTTTTTTATTCTGCTCCTTGTACTTTTCTTAACATTTTGAATACAGGGTTATAATAAATCATTTCATATAAACGTGTGAAATTTGTTTTTCCTTTTATGCAAAAAATATCATAAAAAATTACAATTTACTCTGATGTATAAAATTAAGTACTGAACATAAGGCAATAATATGTATTCAAAATGTAGATTATTACTTAGGGAACAAATTAAAAAAAGAATCAACAGGCTACCTATAATAGTTCTTCAGAAAAGTGTACCTATCGAACAAAAAACATAGATTTACAGAAAACGCATTTGAAGTTCATTGTAACCAACTCTATAAAAATACAAAAAATAAACTACAGTTAATAGTGTCCAGGGGCATATGCTGGGTTATCTGGATCCTCTTCTTCTTCAAGCAACTCTTCCAGTCTTAATTTTGGTTAATTTTGCCCTCTGCCGGCACTTCTATTCTAATTCCTCGATGGCATTTTCTGCTTGTCGGATTCGGATCTCATCTTTCTGTTTCATTTGTCTGACCAAATTGTTGTCAGGCTTGTAGCCTAATTATTGTTAAAGCTAAACATCTCACAATATTACCTTGATTGAAGCAAGCAACAGCCTCATATACACCTAGTTCAAGGGTTGACCTTAGCATAAATGTATTTTTAGGAAGTCGAGACCAAATTATGTTGTTGACGGATTCATTGGGGTTTTATGTACCTCCATTAAACATTTCCTTAGAAGGTCTGGTGAAGCCAAGTCCCTAAATATTGGTTTTATTTTGTCCATTACCACTTTAGGCAGGTGGAAATGATCTTTATGATCATAGGCCTCCTTATTGGCCATCGCTCTCTGGTACTTGCACGTCAAAATCTCTTTGCAATTCTTTAGAAAAACAGCTATAAAAAAAGAACTAACCATCAGAAAATCTTAAGTGAAGTATTTTCTGAAAAAGAATGAAACAGGGAATACAAAATCACAAAAAACAATTTTTGGTAAAAAAAATGTTTTTGCCCATCCGAGTCCCCTTAAACAAACCATTCACTCGCTGCATCCTTTCCTTCTGAGAAACAGATTTAACGAGTTGTTTGAGCAACGGTTCACTAAAGATTGTGAGACTCATTAGTGTATAAGACAAAGCGTAATAATGATACTAATAATACTACGCAGTATAATGGGCTCTAAAACAAACCATTCACTCTCTGCTGCAGCCTTTCCTTCTGAGAAACGGATGTAACGAGTTATTTGAGCAACGGTTCACTAAAGAAAGTGTGTCTGGGGAGGGAAGAATATGAGACTCATTAGTGTGTGAGATTAAAACGTAATAATGATACTGATAATACTGCGCAGTATAATGGTCTCTTAAACAAACCATTCACTCGCTGCATCCTTTCCTTCTGAGAAACAGATTTAACGAGTTGTTTGAGCAACGGTTCACTAAAGATTGTGAGACTCATTAGTGTATAAGACAAAGCATAATAATGATACTAATAATACTACGCAGTATAATGGGCTCTAAAACAAACCATTCACTTTCTGCAGCCTTTCCTTCTGAGAAACAGATGTAACGAGTTGTTTGAGCAACGGTTCACTAAAAATTGAGTGACAGGGAGAGAAGAATATGAGACACATTAGTCTGTAGAACATAGCGTAATAATGATACTAATAATACTACGCAGTCTAATGGGCTCTAAAACAAACCATTCACTCTCTGCAGCCTTTCCTTCTGAGAAACAGATGTAACGAGTTGTTTAAGCAACGGTTCACTAAAGATTGTGTGTCTGGGGAAGGAAGAATATGAGACTCATTAGTGTGTGAGATTCAACGTAATAATGATACTAATAATACTACGCAGTATAATGGTCTCTTAAACAAACCATTTACTCGCTGCATCCTTCCTTCTGAGAAAAAGATTTAACGAGTTGTTTGAGCAACAGTTCACTAAAGATTTTGAGACTCATTAGTGTATAAGGCAAAGCATAATAATGATACTAATAATACTGCGTAGTGTAATGGCCTCTACAACAAACCATTCACTCTCTGCAGCCGAGAAACGGATTTAACGAGTTGTTTGAGCAACAGTTCACTAGTGATTGTGTGTCTGACAAAGGAAGAATATGAGACTCATTAGTGTGTGAGACATAGCGTAATAATGATATTAATATTGCTAAGATGATTGATGAAACTAATTATTGTTAATCGTTTCGTAATATTTAAGTGTTTGGATTATGGTTTAATAAATACCTAGTGAACAGAGAGTGAGGAATAGTGAGGAATACCACACCATGATAATACACCACAAACAATCCATCGGATTATTGGATTCTTTGTTCTTAAGATATACAT
The DNA here is from genome assembly GCF_021130785.1 of Homalodisca vitripennis. Lineage (NCBI taxonomy): Eukaryota > Metazoa > Arthropoda > Insecta > Hemiptera > Cicadellidae > Homalodisca > Homalodisca vitripennis. Next base: position 220,605,054 of record NC_060208.1, on the reverse strand, counting down.
GCATTGAAGATATGGCGACTCTATGAAATTAACGATGCAATATGAATTATTTTCCCTGAATTAAATCTTTTTTATTTCTTTTATATCATCTCAGATACTTGTGTAGAGTTACGGCGATAATATTAGCCTATTTAACATACATTCTTGTTTAATTATGCTGCTACGCATATTTGGTGTTTAGTAGATCTTTAGATTACATATAGTAGTCAATAATTATTATATAAATAGTCATCAAAGTCTTAATAATCTTGGTTCCTCCACTTCGATATCCAAGCTGGTTTGATAATCTCAAAATCAGAGGGTGAAGTATAGGATGAGATTTGGTGGGGTGGTGGCAGAGACTGGTAGAAATTGAATCATTTTATAGCTTTCAAAATCTTTGTGTAAGTCCAAATTTTGTTAAAAGAGGTTTCTTTACTATAAGTGCTTTCTTTAATTAACTAAGTTTGGGTGCCTAGTTAATTATTGTTTATTGATGGTAGTTAGAGAGCCCTGACTTGACAGAAGTTTGACTTAACGGTTGATTTGCTAATTATGTTTTCGTTTAGAAAATGTTTGTGATATATTGCAATAGCTTAACCTATTTTATTTGTTTATCTTTTAGATCAGCAATTCAAGGACTTTAAATTTTTTTCTCTAAACCATACGTTCTCTCATTGCCTTTGTATCCTTCAAATCTCACTTTTAGTGTTCTTATTCTCCTGCTAATGTGTTTACTACCATAAGAACAGGCTATACTATAAGCTCAGTTTATTGAGCTCAGTTATTCTTCAGTCTTTCTGTTTTAAACGCAATTCCATTTTATGTCATATTTTCCGTCTAGTTTCTTAATGTTCTCCGATAATTCCGGCATACAAGGAATCCATATTCCCTCAAAGATATCTCTTGTTTTCCTTCCCTGATTTAGAATGTTTTCGTTCTGTGTAAGCTCCTCCTTAGCTTGTTTGAATTCGTCTTCAAGTCAACATTTGTCATTCTCTGTCAAACAAAGATTTAATTCAATTTTCATATTGTTAATGCTCATTGCACATATGGAAATTTAGAAACTTATATGCTCTATTGTTTTTATTCATCTTAGAATTAATCATATTGGGTATTTTGATTAAGAGTTATTTGATTTAAAACATTTAATCAATTTAAATTTTCTTGATGTTAAGGAAAGATTTTTCCTGTGTTTGTGTTCAAGAGCTTGTTCTGTAAATGACTTCTTAGTGGAGTTTATAATTTAGAAGCTACAAAACAAACTTAAATACAGATATATTGCACAGAGTTTGAAAACAAATAACATTACTATTTTCATAGTTTTTTTAAAAGTTACGTATATATTCGTTTTAATACTAATTATAACAGTTAGTAACACACTCACAGAATGAAAAATAGAAATGTTTTCATTATTTAAATTCTTATGGAAATCCTGTTTTAAGCTTTGTTTCATCTATATATATATATATATATAATGAATGTTTGTGTGTTTGTCCTTTATGGAATCGTACACTATTTGACCGATCATTATGAAAATTTGAATGTATTATGTACTTTTTCGACGGAGAAGGTTTATATGCTATACTCATTTATAAAACTCACCACGAGGTGGCGCTGCAAAATATAAAAGTTTTCAAAGCGCCTGCACATTATAAACTGCAATTACGAGACAGTTACGTATATTAATTTGCCAAAGACTATTTGAAGGCACTAAGTTAGAATATATGTTTGTCTTTATGATAAATATATGGTTGAACTTAAAGCTTGACTTTTAGATCGCTTTATAATAAAATACATGTACGTGTATAATGGCTTTATAATAAGAATACACAGATTTTCTTGATCGTGACAACAAGGCAAAACTCTACATCGGTGTTAGAAATATAATGCACTTGAACCAGAAGTGCAAATACATGGCCAAGGCTTACGTAAAGCGTGCGAAGCCGCGGGAAACAGCTAGTTTTCAATAAAATTAGATTTTTACATCCAAAATCATCAGAATTATTTGTAACATGAATAAAAATATTCGATGAACAAAATTAATATAAATGCAAAGATACAGTTGCACGTTTGTCTGTTATTTTGCCAAGTTTTAATTCCAGAGTGTTTTTATATAATAGCACAATAATTACATCGATATTCAATTATAATCCGCAAATGGCTGGTATTATTGCCGAACGATGCCTAATAATTTACATGCAGCATGATTAATTGATCATTCGTTTATTTACTTGCTAGCAATTACTGGCCACAATAGCGCTGCCTGTGGTTACAGAACAGTAACTGCGGTACACCACATGCACATTCACAAATTATTGGAATGTGTTCTAGATTATCATTTTAGTATTTTTGGTCTCTATGTAACTCAGTGATCAAGTAATTTACTTTTATATTGTAGTTTTGAAGATTTAATAAAGTTCCGTTGTTTGTAAAGAGCACACTGGATTTGTCACGGGAAGAATGAGTAATCGTAGTTATCATTTACTCGTTGTCGGATCACTAGAGTATCTCTTCGGAACTTTTTTACAAATACTTCTTTCTGATAGGTCGTTGCTAAACAGAAAAAAAAACAAATCTTCAACATCAATATGAGTTGAGAGAGCAGAAGTCGAAATTCCTCACGAACATCATCTCTATATAATCTAGTATTAAATGTTTACATTTTAAGACAGCATTACAAAATAAAAGACCTACGACATTCAGAAAACATGTATGCATGTTAATGTTTGTTACGGATTTGAAAACGAATACAAAAATTTGCCTCCTCAGACACCTGGTTGTAGTTTGAGTTTGCTCAACGCAGATTTCTCTCAAGCAGCGTTTTGAATTAAATATGGGTTCGTCAATTCCGACAAATTAACACGGCAGGAGTAGACAACACGTGTCGTGTAACAGGCAACTACATATGTCACATTTTAAAATAATAAATTATTTTACTCAATTTTTTTACAAATTTATTTATCCTGAGTTTTTCTTGCTGCCGTTATGGTTAACTCTAAGACAAATTTAAACATTTTCACTAATGCTCAGCCTAATCTCATGGAGAGACGTGCACCATCATAAACCTCAATGTTGCGTACATAGAAATGATTTTCGTGCATAATTTCGAGTCTATAGGACAGTTTGTTTTCAACATATCGTGCTAACAGAGAGAGAGAGAGAGATAAAAGTAAATGAGATTTGTCCAGCCCCTGAAGTTGTAATGTCACGCTGGGCGACATCATTTGGTTTGGGAAGGCGTGAGCCCAGTTACACTATGTTACTCCACAGCTGAGTTAATCTAAATATACATACTTACTTTAAATCTACGACATTTTATTATGAAATATTATTAAAATTAAAATGTACCCAATCAACCGCTTCCTACAAAATAATCAAATATAACTGCATAACAGAAATCTATTAAATCTCCAATTTTTTATTACATTTTTTTCGAAAATTTTCCCTATTTAGAAGAAGATTATGTGTTATTTGAAAATAGATAGCACAAAAGTACTTAACAATTTAGTCGAGGTCCACGGCATCATAGAGGGCACGGTGGAAAACACAGCAACAACAGCCATGCACGATCTTAATTTTTCACACGGCGGTTTTGACCGGTCGGAAAATTTTACGGTAGTTACCGTACGCCCATTTTAAACCAATCTTTCCCACTCAACGATTTTCCCGTACGACTTTTCATTAGTAATGGTTGGTAAACGTTGTTACATCGATCAGTAATTCGTGGTTGATGATACATTGTTTCAGTAAAAAAAAGACTATAGAGCCTACTATAGAGGAATGGCTATTGGGTTATTGTAACGATTTTAACATCCTCGACAGAGTCGGAAGCTTAATCACTTTCTGTGGGTGCATTCTATAGATCAAAGAGATGGGAAGTGTAAATAACTTTGTCAGTTTACTTTATTTGACGAGCAATAACGAGTGTGTTTGAGAGAATGAATGTAGCAATAACAAGAAATTATTTAAAAAGTAAATTGTTAATTTAAGTTTTAATTTATCTTTGTTTGAAAATTTTCTACATATTCAGCTGATAAATTTGATTTTTTAATTATTACATAGTAGTATATATTTTGGTTAAATTTAAATTTAAAATGGAATTTGTTATAGTTTTTAAGGTCATTAAATGTAAATATGTGTATATATCTTATATATATAAAAATCTTGAGTCACGATGTATGTTGCCAATAAACTCCAAAACGACTGAACCAATTTCAATCAAATTTCACATGTATCCGTAATATAGTCTAACTTAGAAGATAGGATAGTTATTATCTGAATTATTCGTTTATGTCGTGAATATAAACGAATAAAATGAAGAAAAGTTTTCAAAGCGCCTGCACATTATAACCTGCAATTACGAGATAGATACGTATATTAAACAGTGAAACACTATTTGAAGGCGCTAAGTTATGATGTATAATTGTCAAAACTAAATTTTTGGTTGAGTGGTAGACCACTTTGTAATAAAATACATTATGCATGTACAATACATTTTTGACATATTTTCTTGATCGTGACATCAAGGTAAAATCTACATATATATATATATATATATATATATATATATATATATATATATATATATATATATATATATCTGTATATTATGTGAGGTTGAGTGGTAGAGAGGGCTAAATAGCCCTAACTCCGCCTCTTGAATAAAGGCATATTTCATTTCATTTCATATAAATTAAAAAATAAATCTTCTAGAAAAATATACGCGTTCCATAAATTCTACCAATATTTTCAGGTATTATTCCTGGAAGTAGATGGTTATCTGGGAACGTCGTGTGATATCCTGTCTGGTCCAGTTTGGTATCGATTTCGTGACATGTCCTTGACATTGTTTAGTAGCCACTTTCAACAATCCTTTGCATTAGATGCTGAGTAAAAACAGAGTGGCTTTACATTTGATGTATCAAATTACTTTAAGAGTGGAGGACGTATCTACTTCGTAGCTGCAAAACACAGTATTTTGTTCTTTTTTCCTTGTACATCTGCAGTTATATTGCACTGCACGTTTCCCCGTATTGTGTATTTCAACTTTCCATGTAACGTATAGTTATCCTGCTTGTTATTACTCCATGTTATTATGGTGTAACTTGTTGTTGCTCTGTGTTTTGGTGTCGGTTTTCTATCCCCTTAAGGAAATAAAACTTTTCAGTACAATAAGAACTTGCCATTATCTCATATTATGTAACTTAGGCTAATAACTGTGTATTTTTACCAACAGCTAACAACTACAATTTATCAATTTGTATAGTTTATTAAGTGACTGGAATAAAAAGCAGTGTTTTTACCTATCTATAAAACAGTATTTAATTATTAAAATTATTGATTACTCTATTTTTTTAACATAACAGTAAGAGTATTAAATGTAAATAAAAAAAAACTGTCTAATATGGTTTATTTTTTGAACAAGGCCTTTCGAAACCAAAGGTTTCATCATCAGGCGACTCCACAAATAAATATTTAAATAATCTTTCTTATAATTAATATTAAAATACCATATGGTGTAAATATGCAAATACAAACATTTTGGAAATATTTAAGCCATTATGAAAAATTAGATATGACTACAGTATAATTTTTGAATAAATTGAGAAGAAAGAAGACAGAGAATGTTCAATAACAGTAAGAGATTCCTTTCCAAACTATCAATTAATGTCAAGTAGTGATTCCCCCTTTTACCTTACATTACTGCTAACATTTAGTGTAAATTACACTATTGTAATTATACATAATTGGTATCTAGCGGTTAAACGGCGAGTAAACAAATACTGCCACAGCACATTTTTACAGAAAGTTGACAGCTCTTGTATTGTGCCTCCGGTGTAATGGGAGTTTAATGGCCTCGAGAGGTTATGGTCCGTAAGGCTTGTTGTGGCGTTTATATGATTTACGCTCATAGTTCCTTCATAAAAACAATGAAAAACAAGCTGTATAACCCTACAGGACTCCCAGTATTACTGGTACCAACATTACTCACTCGTTAACCAAGTTAAATACTGTAGGCTTTACTGTATTCGATACCGGTACAACACATCGATGGTGACGACAGCCTAATCATACTTATAATGCGTCTCTGATATTCATATTTTCAATAATTAAGTATTTAATTTATTTAATAAAATGAGAACTTGGATTAAATTTTAATCATATCTACGTATCTTTAATGCGTGTAAATATGTATTATTTTGTAATACTTTGTTCCATTCATAGAACATGACCAAAAGTAACTTAAATGTCAGGTCCAATTGTAAAATTGTAAGAAAATGGGTCTTGGGATACAATCAAGTATAATAATAGACAAGCTACAAGTAATATTTCTGAATAAACACACATTGTACTGTATAACTGACTCAAACTCACTGCAATTCCTTATGCGTAATCAGTAATATTTCTAACATGTTATATGAAATTTATATAAGTAAATAAATAAATATATATATATATATATATATATATATATATATATATATATATTTGTATTTATTTACTTATATATAAATTTCATATAAAAAGTGAAAATATAACTGATTATACGCATAAGGAATTGCAGTAAGTTTTAGTGAGTTATACAGTACAATTGTTAATTCAGAAATATTATTTAATGAATGTGTAAGATTAATCTCTCTGGCTTTATTTGTGATATAAATTAATGGTTTTATTTAAATATATATATATATATATATATATATATATATATATATATATATATATACACATACATACAAACATACATAAACAGGTCTGAGAAGTCTACTTAAGTCAAAAGACAACTAAGTTGGGTATTATAACAGTGTTTAACTTTGTTGTAAAAGTTATATAGTATAACTTTATCTTTGATATCTGCATTACACTACTGACCAATTACTGCATACTTAATATTTGTTAAAACGTACAGTTAAAAGTATATTATAATATTTATAATGTATTAATTTATAATAATAGTAAAATTTGTTTAAAAATATGGTTGTGATGTATCAAAACAATGCTGAATACATTTACCAGGCTCTCTTTAGTTACATAGTAACATTTGTTTGTTGCAACTCATTTCTTATTGGATTTGTAGCAACTATTGAGACCAGTGGAGCGTAGCCAATGGAGATTTTCAAAATAGGAATAGGCCTATATGTTAACCAGAGACCCTAAGAATGTCCATGTATATTTCAGTACAATCGGTCCAGTAATTGTACATGATATACTGTAGTAACAGACACAAGAACACACATACAGACACAATTAGATTTTTATATACTATTATGGATTATAATAATAAAGGGATTTATCTATTTTCACAGTATATTCTTTTTAAGACAGAATATGTAGTTTTTAACCAACTGGATTAGTTTTATTAGCCAAGCTTTGTAATATATATCTAACCCATAAAAAAAACATCCTAATGTAGAATAGAAAAATAGAAGCCTCAACCTACATTGAGTTACAGAGGATTTCAGGGGACTGAGTGAACATGAGGCTTGTTTTTATTATAAATATTCACTTCACAAACCATTTTGATGCTAAACATTATATTATATTTATTTAAATTTAATGTTATTACAATTAGGGTTAGGTCTCTAGAAAAAAAACGTAATACCTTAACACATTCGCTACCGAAATGTAAAAACTTTTTCGTTAATATGGACCGGCTGGCACACATATGTGCCGGCTAGTTGATTCTTATAGACCGATGGCACATATTTGTGCCGCTCGGTACAGTTCCAGTGGACCGACGGCACATATTTGTGCCAGTGTAGTATTATTAAATAAAAGGCTGTGGTAACGATCGGTCTATTCTTTCGACTTCATTCTTTCATATCGGTCTACAGGGATGTCTGGCACATATTTGTGCCGCTTGGTCTCTCGGTATGTTCACAATTTCTTCCTTGGTGCAGTTCAAGGTCTCAGGTCAAAAAAGCCATGACCCAGTTAAATTGAACAAGAGGCTATGGTGTCATGTTTGTAGAATAAGACAGAAAAAGCGGAAAACAACTTTCTTCACATGTTCCAGCTGCACAGATGAAAAGGACAATAAATTCGGACTCTGCATGCCAGAGTGTTTCAATGAATTTCACAAAAGAAAAACTAAAACAAAATGTGTGTTACCTAAGACATTTTTATCTCCTAACTGTTTTTATGTCAAAGATAAAAATGTAGCTCATTACATAAATGGAGTTATAAATGAGAGACATTTGTGTGAGTTTTTTTTAATAACATATTATTCTGCTATTTCCAAAGTGATTATCCAAAGATCTTGTTTTAGTTTGTACAATACACATAACTACCATGTCAACACTAGTTTTTATTATTTTCCCAATGTGTCCTAACACAGTTATGGCAATTTTTACTTGACTTTCAACTAGAAAAAGTTTATATTTGAGGTTTAGCCTAAGCCTAATTTTTTGCTACAGACCGACCGGCACATATATGTGCCACTAGCCAAAATGTATACAACGTAAAAAAAAGGGATGTGGAATCAAGTTATACGTTTGCCTAAGGCTATAAAATGATAAATAAATTGATTTGAACAAAGTTGTACTCTTGGGCTACGGTAATTACCACACTACTTTGAGCTGGTCTGTGAGAAGTGCCCAACTCACACAATGGTGGTCTATCTTGATGGACCTACCGGCACATATATGTGCCGGTTGGTAGCGAACGTGTTAAACTGATTAACTAATAAGGAAGTGAACGGAGTAATAAAGTGACAAAAGAAGCTATGCAAGTTCGTGTTAAAAGGTAAAATATTCGATCATATTGCAGACTTCGACATTGGAAGCAATAAAGACAAAAGTGGTAAGCGTTCCGATCTCTCGGGTAAGTGGGAGTCAGTCAAGCGTGATTCCTTTGGCCGGAAATCCATTTCTAAGAGTAGGGAACATTTCCGGTACATTTCTTAAGTAGCTCAATACTTTCATTGGTGAAGTAACAACTTTTAAACCAGACCAAATGTTGAAGTTCACAGCTTATGTCGGATGTATATGATATAATATCAGAAGCGTATACAGGATGATCGATGTTAACTACCAGCATTTATGTGTTAATTATTTTGGGAGGGAAAAATCGTGTGGGCTCTTTCTTTTGCCATTATATAGAGAATGTTCAAAAATTTTATTAAAAAAATTGATAAAAGAGATAAAATAAACAAAAAAGTATCATGAACCGCTTGATGTCTGTCTGCCATTACTTTTTATTTTAAAATTTGCAGCTGGTCTTCTATAAGTACCGTGAAAATTACGCATATATATATATATATATATATCTTTTTACTAGATTTATGTTAATAATAATAACTGAAAATAACTTTTTTAAATTATGAATTTTGAAATCTTAATTTTGAATTTGCAGATAAAGAGTATTTTTTTAATTAAGCGACAACACAGAAAACCGACGAGAAGTACAAAAGTAACGTTACTTACTATACTACCTCCAAGTTGAACCCACACTGGATATAGCAAAAACCGATGGTTCTTAAATCTGGGCAACCTTATGGATGTCCAGGAGCGGCACATCACTAATGGCAAATGTCAAGATTATGTGGCACAAGGGTAATTCGATAGGTTTAGTCTACTGTGGGAGATGACTGTTGTAATTGGTGGGGTTCGTTCCCTAAGAGTCAAAGGTTCTTGCCAACCTGGACATAGGGATGTGCCACCCCCTGCCTGGTTTGACTGGAGAGGCTGTTTCAGAGCTGGCTTCTCCTTCTTCCCTAGGGGACATGACTTGAGATTAGTGGCCTAAACCCTTCCTTATGTATATCGACAGGAGGCGGCCCCTAACTCCAACCTTACCCATCCAAAAAACCTTGTCAACTCGGAAGCAGCGCAAAGGTCTGTTTATGGACTAAGTGCAACTTCTTGTCGCAATAAAACATCCTCTTCCTGTAATTCCTTACAATGACGCATATAACCTTATTTCAGGCCTCTTAATACCCACTCCTTATCGGGTGAGACCCACATCTACAATATTTCACTAGGGTGGTGCAATTTCATTTCTAAAATATTATTTATTAAAAAAGTGATCACAAGCCTTTAAGATACCACTTCCGAAGACAGGAAAAGCTGAATTTGTTTATAATTCTACGAGTATTGGTGCCATAAGCATTTATTAAAGCATAATTTAGAGGCATCCTAAAATAAGACCCAAGGAATACTAATTGTTCATTACTGCAGGGAGTTACTTGTTTTTTTATTTATTAAAGTAATACTCGAACAATAAAGATAATTTCTTCTTAATTTATACTTAATTACAAAAACCTTTGTCGTAACGGTTAAACAAATAAAAAACATGTCACTCCGTGAAGCTGTAATATGACTACATACTGTAAAAAACTTCACATTCTAATCTAGTATTTGTTGGGCCTGATTACAAAATTACAAAGTTTGAAAATTTAATGCTAGTGATTTCTCGTTATTACAAAGCGAGGTTATTTTAATCGAGAATTTAAAGTAGATATTTTTCAATAAAATATAGTATACACTACCTTCTCTATTTTTATGAACCAAAGTTATAAACTTAGCTCTGCGGCCTTCAGACTCAGAATGTGGCCCTGCCGTTATGTTGGCAGATTCAATTCTGGAAGAAGACTGCACTACTAAATTCCTTGGAATAAGTAGAGCGAGCGTTGACATGGAATGGTTACATTGATCATGTTTGCGCCAAATTATCTTCAGGCATTTATGTATTGAGGTCTTTAGCCAAGTATTGCCCAACTCAGGTTCAGATTGCGGCTTATTATGGCTCGATTAACCCCTACTTTACCTAAGGAGTGGTTTTGTTGGGGGGGGGGCCTGTGCAAACAACCATTTCATGAGAGTGTTCAAATTGCAGAGGCAAGCGATTCGAATAATCGCTCATTTGAATTTCAGAGACTCTTGTAGAGAAACCTTCAAAAAGTTGCACCTGTTAGCTCTGCTGAGTCTCTACGTTTTCGGAACAACTTTGTTCTGTATGTCAAAAATATGTCTAAAATCTACCATAACAACTGGCCAAGGCATTCATTCGTATGAGACCAGAGGCAGGGGAAACTACCGAACTTGTAGACACAGAACGGTAGTTTACGAACATCCGCCCTTCCACGCAAGTGTTCACTTCATCAACAAGCTGCCCAATTGGATAAAGAATGACGTAACACCCAATGTGCAAAAGACTCGTTTGAAACACTTTTTAGTATCACAAGCAATTTATAATAATACCGAGTTCTTGACATCTGACTGGGGGATCGCCCAATCGGGAGATTGACTTCGGCGCTGTAGGTGGATAATTGGCAAGAGGTGTAAGATACATGAATGTTGTTGAATTGTGGTTCGAATGTGATCCTGATGTGGGGAGAATGTACAAAATTTTAGCTCTGAACTTTAAAAAAAGTTTGCTATACCCGTAAATAATGTCTTTGCGATAAATATTGATTGATTGATTGACCTTCTCAGCTTGTATTGAGAAAACCATCTACGCCACTGCGGCACCACAGCCGTCATGCTTTCCGCCTTCCATTTGCTACTACGCAATAAACATACACTACTGAATTACATGGTTCGACTCAAAGCTTGAAGGCATTTTAAACACTTATCTATGGATGACTATTAACGATGAGTACTGTAATGTTCGTACGACCATATTATGACACTATGCGCTCATCTATTCACTATTTTTACTACTTTCACAGTTTAAATCATAATACTAATGTACCATTCGCAGTTAATTTTAGTTTTATAGTTTTTCACCAGTTTAATGTATTTACTAATACTGTTAATTAATTTGTCAATATTGTTATTTAATCGCCATAATAACTTAGTTTCGTGTGTTAGGTATTGAGTTTTTGCGGTTAAGTTACTAATTACTGTGTCGTACTTACTGCCCCGCTCTCTATAGCTCTCAGCAGTGTTACTTTAAACCCTTTCCTGCCAGAAAAGGTCAAGGTACATCGTAGTTTATTGTAATGCCCAGTATACGCTTCCAAATTTTGTGACATCAACACTTAATACAACCCCCAATGTTGCATAAAGATCTAGCAATGTTACTTTAAACCCTTTCCTGCCAGAAAAGGTCAACGTACATCGCAGTCTATTGTAATGCCCAGTATACGCTTCCAAATTTTGTGATATCAACATTAATACAACCCCCAATGTTACATAAAGATCTAGCAGTGTTACTTTAAACCCTTTCCTGCCAGAAAAGGTCAACGTACATCGTAATTTATTGTAATGCCCAGTATACGCTTCCAAATTTTGTGATATCAACACTTAATACAACCCCCAATGTTGCATAAAGATCTAGAAATGTTGATTAAGTGTTTACTAGTCATGCCAAGTGGTTCTGCCTCATGTAAGCAAACGTACAAAGAATTGTCTTACAAAAGAACCTTGGGTTTGGAGTTAAATATAGAATTAAAACCGTGGAAATCATTCAAAATCACTCTGTTTTATGTGGCAAAATCGAAACACATACAGGGAATATACAAATACATTATTTTAACACGTTCCAATTTCCGAGAACAAAGGAAATATTAATACTAATGATTACTAACACAATTTTACTGTCAAAATATTTGCTTCTTGTTTTTACAATTCAAACTGATAGCAGTAAACAAGATTTATTTTGATTTCCACTGAAGTGGATGAAACTGTAAGGTATAAAGTGACAGGAAACATGAAACTGAGAGTATGAAAGAATTGTTTGGAGGTTCGCAATATAACTTGGTGTGAGATTGTATTGTGTCTTCAGGGACATATTGAGCAGTCTATCTTTGCTTGAACTGAACCTATGTTGAGATTGAGTGCGTTGTTTATTTATCAACAGTATACAGGGTGTCCCGTAACTCTCTGGACAAAGGTATACCACGTTATTGCTCAGGCCAAGACAAACATATTTCACCGTATGAAAATGGGTCTTCGATGCTTAGTTTCCCATCTGTCTGTATTTATGGGGTTTTTATAAAAAAAATATATAATAATAATAATAATAATAAAAAAATTAAATTATACCAAATTTGGCTCACATTTTGATAGTAACAAGACCAGTTACTGAAAAAAATCATTAAATTAGCTTTAGTATTTAAAAAATTACAGCTATTACAACTTGGAAACTTTGAATATCAGTTTTACTGTGACAAGAAATCGTCCATATCATTAGACTTGTGATAAAATCCTCTAAAAACTGCTACAGTATTCTCATAATTCTTGAGAAATTGCTGGTTTTTAAGATATTCAAAGTTTAAAAGTTTAAATGGCCGCCATTTAGAAAGTACTAAATATAACTTCATGATAATATTTTCGGTAATTGGCCTTGTTATCATAAAAATAAATTCATCCTAATTGTAATAAAATAAAATTTAAATAAATATAATATAACTGTTTGCATCAAAATGGTTTGTGAAGTGAGTATTTCTAATGAAAACAAGCCTCGTGTTCACTCAATTCCCTGAAATCCCCTGTAACTCAATGGAGGTGTTTTTTATGAATTAGATATTTATTACAAAGCTTGGCTAGTAAAAATCATCCAGTTGGTTGAAAACTACATATTCTGTCTTAAAAAGAATATACTGTGAAAATAAAGAAATCCCTTTATTATTAGAGTCCATAATAGTATATAAAAATCTAATTGTGTCTATACGTGTGTTCTTGTGTCTGTTACTCCATCACGTAAAATTACTGGACAAAAACAAAAAATGTTACTGATTAAAGAGCCTGCTAAATGTAGTCAACATTGTTTTGATACTAAAGATAACTTCATGATAATATTTTCGGTAATTGGCCTTGTTATCATAAAAATTTGATAACAATTTTATGTAATTAAACGTGTTAGTTTTTAAGATATTGATTTTGTTTATAAAAAAAAAAAAAAAAACACATACAGACAGACAGATGGGAAACTAAGCATCGGAGACTCATGTTAATACTGTGAAATATGTTTCTCTTTACCTAAGCAATAACATGGTTCAAGTAAATTATATTTCCAATACCAATATAGAGTTTGTCTTGTTGCCACGATCAAGAAAATCTGTAAAAAGCGTATGTTATAGCCATTGTACACGTACATGTAAGTATTTTATTATAAAGTGGTCTAACATTCAAGCTTTAAGTACAACCAGAAATTTGTTTTAAAGACAAATGTACATCATAACATAGCGCCTTCAAATAGTTTTGGCTATTTAATATACGTAACAGTCTCGTAATTGTAGTTTATAACGTGCAGGTGCTATAAAACATTTTATCTTTTGCAGCGCCGCCTAGAGGCGAGTTACATCAATGGGCGCGCGCGCGTGTGTGTTATGGATATATATCTCAAGTAATAAAATGTGAACATTTAATATTTTATTGGGTGTAATTTGTGCTTTGTATTTTCACCTCAACGGTATCAAATACATCTGTACATAAATTCCCACTAGAATTGCAATAAATACTGACAATACCTTATTACGTGAAGTTTGTATCTGTTGTGTACATTTCTGTGCACTTCCCCTACCGTTTATGATGTAACATCTTTTATGATGTAGCACTCACAAGATGTTTTAAGATAATAAACGATGTTACGTGTAATGCATGTTAACTTTGTTATCGTGATAGTATGTGGAATTGATGTGAATATCCTGTCAGCCATCATTCTAATGGGACTGTTTACTGATTAAGTAGAGCAAACTCAAAAAAAAAAAAAAAAAAAAAAACTGTTTGATAATAGTTTTACGAGATTTAATGAAGTTTCTCCGTCAATTGGCGAGTCAACCATTTATAAATATTGCACCGTTTAAAAACTATTCAAATCTCAAATTATATGAAATTAATCAACCATTGATGTGGTAACAGGTAGTAAATCAAGTACGTACTTAATGTGGTGAACAGAACAGATAGTATAGCTCTGATAAGGCGCAACAATGGCCGGAGTTTGTGGTGATGCAGTGACTGGACACGTTGATTAGAGGTGGATGGCCGGAGAGAATAGAGCTAGGAGCTACTAGAGAACTAGAGCTAGAGCATCATGTATGTCTTAGTAGAGAATCTAGAGTACGATATATCTTAAGGTCACACAATAATGGTAGTTCACATTTTCGTAAGAATTAAGTCACAAATATTTGTTTTAGTAGTAAAATTAAGAACTGAATTATTTAACAGCAATCTTCAGTCTATGCAAAAGAGAGTGTATGAAAATACAAGAAATGCAGTTTTTATACTGTTGTACATCACTATTAATAAATATAACAGAACTAGTTTTAGATTGTCATTCCCACTAAATCATAATCTACATACCTCGTTGTGTACACTTTTTTGTTGATACATGTTACAGCAATGCAGTGTGAAAGATAATTTTGCATGTGCAGATAATGGTTTTTCATAAATACGGTGAACAATATCAAATTATTAGTTATTCTTACTCTTAAAAGAATGAATGTTTTCCCTATATAATTTTTGGGCTAAATGTATACGTAGTATATACTTTTGTCTGAGAAGGTAAAAAACTCAATACAGTTAGAAAGTGTCTCCTCCTGCGCTCGAACTTTGGGTAAACGCTTTTGCACAATATAGACAAAAATAAAATATTTATTTAGTGATTAGTAGTAATTAAAGTTTAAGCAAACAAATCTAATCTATACAGTAAAGAATGGAATGTAAGCTTCAACCCAAAATCTCATAATACAAGTTTGATTCCTTTGTACTCACTCAAAGGTACAGATAAACAATTTGTAACAATTCTGAAGTAGTCGAAATTTGGAGAGAGATTGGAATCATTTAGGAAAGGGCACGACGCGTTCTTTCACTACTTCACCACTGTACTTATCCGTTTCAACTATGTTTTACATCAATCAAAGTTTTCGAGTTAATTGTACTAAAATACTATTGATTTAGGAATTTTCTTAAGAAAACAGAGTAGGATTTCACAAATTCCTGTAACGGTTTTCAAGAAAGTTTCTAAAACAATGGTAATATACCTTAATAGTATACGTGTTAAACGTATGAAATAATTCATGATTTTTAAATGCTCCTTCCATATTTTGTAATTATACCATCTTTAGGATATTCTTTAAGGATATTCAATTTACTATATGAACCATATTGTTTTGTGTAAATGCGGTCGAGGTGTTGGGCACCGTGCCTCAGAAACGAATTTAATTTGGAATTTGGAACTTCATCTAACAAATATTGTGTGTATCAGATGAGAAAGCAGATTATCAGAAAGTATTGGATAGTAGTGGGTATACAGTCTTAGAGGTCAATCGGTGTCCAATTACTACAATGAAATAATTTCACTAATTTTGAACTAATATTGACCAATCCAAGCTGGAAATCTGTGCAGCCTTCGGAATATACGATTTAAGTAATGGAACTACTACCATTACGAAATAAGTACAAGTTTTCTTCCAAGTAAAAATATATTTTTAGCCAAAAGCGGCGGAGTCGATACAAAGATCTTTAAATAATGTATACAGCTTGTAAATTGTGTTATTCTTTTGGTTATCAAGCATTCTCGTTAAGCCATAAAGTTAAGCAGTTGGAATAATAGAAGTTTTGTTCCTCACCATTCAGTAAAGTACGCGCAGTAACTAAAGCTCTAAGGCTCTTGAGATTCCCACCTTTTGTTCCAAGCACAATAAACTCTGCAGCTAATAACACGGAATCGCCGCTCATATCTTCTCTCTCTTTTTCTTCACATTTCTTCTCTCTCACGGAACGGATTCATGGTTGTGTTGTTAAATAAAAAAGAAACAGAAGTAGCTGTTCAAATGACAAATGACACGCAGTTTTACGTATAAATACAACGATTCAGGGGATTGTTACGTATAAATACAATCACTGAGTATTGTTACGTATAAATATAACCACTCGAAGGATTGTTACGTATAAATACAACCACTCAGGATTGTTACGCGTAAATACAAGCAGTTGTGACAGACACTTCTATGATGTAATAGGAAATGTATTAGTCAAGTAACAGGATTGGTTAACTGAAACCAACTGAGTTTTTTTACTTAAAGATAGCATATGTCAAATAACTCTGTTACCCTACTGGTACTGTTATAAGCAAACTTCAAGCTAAGGATTAGTGATAACGATTTTAGTGTGAATCATTTAATAAAAAACAGCAAAAAAGTTAATATGAACTTAAAAATATAAAATTGTGCCTCTGATAATAATTATGAGCCTTGGTATTGTTTTACAAATAAAAAACTATGGAAACTTATTGCAAATTGATTTTCTCAATAAAATACTAAAAAATGTATGTCGGAAATTCATATTGACATTAGAAAAGTAATTTGAATTATGGACTAAATGATAAACGATAAAAATGCTAGAACATTAATAAATGTTTGTTCCAACTACCATCTCAAATGATTATCCAATCAACGCTTGCTCAGTTCATTTAACATTATAACGAAGAAGGTATAGTTGGTCACCATAATTTAGTATATTTTAAATGCCTGTGAAATTCGGATAATAATATATGCGCCCCCAAAAGCTTATATATATAAGTTAAACTTTACCAGTTAAAATACTTGTCGTTGGCCACTAAACTACTCAATAGGTAATAAAACCTTCTAGAGTATAAATAAAACGACACTCCAGTAACTAGTCATACATCGTAAAAATAAATAGCAAATGTATAGTTCCTAAGTAATAATATGTTTAGTATTATATTACAGTTTACGTATTTTCTTTGTAAAATGGCAGAGAAAGATATAGGCCTATTCACTTGTTCATTTACGCTTATACAATTCCTGAAGATTCAATTTGGCTGATGGCCTACTGGTATTAGTCATTTCTGTGGTTGGCTCCTCGCCAGCCAATCTCCAGAGAGCGTTCTATTGTTTTGAACGTTGAATGACGATACTATTGCAGTGCAATAGGCTCACTAGATTTGGTGCCTGGTATATCACATCAACAGTAGATGACATTCTGCCAGCCAATCTCCAGGAAGCGTACTATTGTTTTGAACGTTGAATGACGATACTATTGCAGTGCAATAGGCTCACTAGATTTGGTGCCTGGTATATCACATCAACAGTAGATGATATTCTGCCAGCCAATCTCCAGGAAGCGTACTATTGTTTTGAACGTTGAATGACGATACTATTGCAGTGCAATAGGCTCACTAGATTTGGTGCCTGGTATATCACATCAACAGTAGATGACATTCTGCCAGCCAATCTCCAGGAAGCGTACTATTGTTTTGAACGTTAAATGACGATACTATTGCAGTGCAGTAGGCTCACTAGATTTGGTGCCTGGTATATCACATCAACAGTAGATGACATTCTGCCAGCCAATCTCCAGGAAGCGTACTATTGTTTTGAACGTTGAATGACGATACTATTGCAGTGCAGTAGGCTCACTAGATTTGGTGCCTGGTATATCACATCAACAGTAGATGATATTCTGCCAGCCAATCTCCAGGAAGCGTACTATTGTTTTGAACGTTGAATGACGATACTATTGCAGTGCAATAGGCTCACCAGATTTGGTGCCTGGTGTATAACATTAGGCAGTTAGAACAGTACATGACATTCTGCTAACCAATCACCGGGAAATGTATTATTATTACTTTCTATTATATACTATACTATTATTTTCAACGTTGAATGAGGATACTGAAATACTTATAGAAATAATAAATTGAACGTGTGACAAATAAAACTGGCCTTCATATAGTAGTGTGGCCAGTTGTGGAATGTAAATTAATTAAATTAAATAACTGTGAAAATAAACAAGGCATATTGAGTATATCATTAGTTTTAAAATTCAATGATGCTCTAACTGTAACATATGAGGTTGTATTGGTACTGTAACATAAGTGAAAAACATGTCTTTAATTGGATATTAAATAGTATACAAACTAAATTAACATTTTGTTTTTCTAGGAATATCCTTAATTATTTATCGTAAGAACGAATATGTTTTATACTAAAACATCGTTAAAGTATGCTAAAAACAATCTTGCTGAAAATAAAGCCAAGCAACTGTTAGTATAAAAATACCTTTGACATTCTTACTTTTTTTAATTTGAAGTGGAAGTTGATTGAAATATTTTGATCTCCGACATTTAAAAGAATTGCGAAAAATCAATTCATTTACTTTGGGTAGTTTTAAGGGCTTATTTTTTTAGAACTTCTTGTATTAGAAAAATGATTAGGTATTATGTTATCTTATAATAAAGAACAATTCTAAGACCTTAAAAAACAAAAATGATGCTAGATTGGTAAAGTATTTAACTGGTAATACAATTGAAAAGAAACTTGTTCTTTTTTATTTTTTCAAAATTATTTGTAAAACATAATGCCAAGTAGTTCTTAACTTGTCTATTAATGAATGATATATAGGTTCCTCCCGAGCAAGGCAAAGCGTACTACAATTATGTTTCTTAAGAAATATAATTTTCTTTCTTTATCTTAATTTTCTTGCAAATTTAATACAATTTTGAAAAGCAATATACCTAAATATTTAACGTTTTTGTTTAATTTTTCTAAAGGTAGACAGGCACCTAATTCAGTATTGCAGGTTTTGGAATATCAATGGGGAGGGTAAGTCAAAACGAAAATAAAAATTTATATATTTTGTTCTGATAACATTTACCTGCATTTCTTTTATGGAACACCATTTTCTAAGCAATAATGGATCATAATTTATGGAATTTTTATGTTAAATAATTTTTGTATGTAAAAAAGAGTAATGTCATTAGCAAAAGCGTTGATATTTCAATGAAAGTTCAGTAAGGTTTTCATACAAATTAGAAAAAGGGTAGCAGGTGCCATTGACTTCCTACCACTCCTGTTTTTACCTACCACAAAATATATCCTTAGTTTTTACTTGTTATTTCCTCCCTGTTATAAAGCTATGAAAAAAGTTTATACTACTAGTTACGAATATTTATAATTTATTTAAGGATCTCATGATTGACCATGTCAAGTGGTTTTTTTGACTCAATAAAAAACTCTGTTGTCTTTAGTTTTGAATTGAAAACAGAAAACATGTGATTTGTTATTGCAACAAGTGCACTATCTGTAGATCTTCCTTGAATAAAACCAAATTGCTTACTACTAAATACACTGGTATTTTTAAAAAATCGTTCAAATTTAACAACATTATTTTTTAAAACAACTTTGAAAAGGCCGAAAGAGGGGTTTTAGGTCTTAGATTGCCCAATTTATATCAATATTTGTACAATATGTACAACTACACTTAATTTAGTTTTCCTGGAAAGACACATTTACTAAAACTATTATTAATAAAAAAAACTTATATGGGTGCAATATCACAAATTGTGTATTTTAAAAAATAACGTTAAGTTTGTAAAAAACTAATAATCTTTTTTTTTTCGTAAGATAACGATAACTATTGTGCTGGGAGCTATAAAAACGTAGTTCTGATGAAGGTAAGGAGGAGATAGCGTTTCAGCCGTGATTGTACTTGGCTGACCAGCTTGTACCGAGATAAGGTGGTTGTTGATTTCTTGAGGGATAACAATGGATTCAGTTATCTGTTCCATTATCTACTTCAATCCGGTCAAACACTTAGCTTTATCACCTCCTGCTAAATTGTTAATAATTGTCACTGTTATTAAGTGAAGTCGACTTTATAGTTTTCTCACTTATTTGTACAATATGTGTTTTTTATTAAATCAATTTCCAATTTTACATTATTGACAAAAGTAATTTCGAAATTTTATATCATACGGTCGTCTCTTTGAAATTTTATAAATGTTTTTCTTTTCATTATTTTTTTAAGATTAGATCTTTCATTAAAGATTATTCTTAGTAATCCAGGAACTCAGTAACTTAACCTTCCTTAGTTTACTATATGGCGAAACATATTATAACTACTATTCAATATTATTTAAAACTTCTTAAAATATATTATAACAAATATTAACGTCCTCTTCAACGAAACCTCATGCCAATAAGTATTTTTGAGCTTGGCTTTAACAATATGTAAATCAAGTATACATTTATAAAATCTTGCATTACAAATTGATTGATTCTCTGACGTGCCAGAGGAGTTATCAAATTTAAGCCCCAGCATACAGACATTTGTGATACATACATCAAACATACCACTATATAGAGATTTATAAATATATTTAGATTCCGGGCTCTGAGACTAAAATTTTACATTTTCCACCCTTGCAGGCTTTCCTCTGAAGCCTGATAGCGGGCGAACCGTTAGAGCTAGCTCGAATCTGAGGAAAATTCGTTAGTCAGAAATGAAGTGAACTAAAAAAAGGTCCAATGAGTTTTCTCTATATCTGTATGTATTAACCCTCGATAACATTTACCCCACAACCCAAAATTTCCTGGTATGACCAAATAATCTTCTCAGTAAATTACATCCCCTGATGTCGTAACCCCCGGTAACATTAACTCCCCACAGGGAATTTCCTGGAATGAATAGTTAAACTCCTGAGCAAATTATACTCCCTTACCATTTTAAAATTCTAACTTATAATCGGTTTTTATTATCATTACACTAAACAATTCACAATAGCTGACCAGTGCAAACGTTTCTTCCATGCTGTGTATTTGCTAAACCGAAACTCGGAAGCTAAAATCCGAGGTCAGAATCGAAAGATAAAATTAAATTTCCTACAGTAAAAGGTCCAGTCACTTTTTCTCGTATCTCTAATAATTAGGCTACAAAATGCCCTCAAAATCCAAAGTTTGGTTGAACCCGGAATTAATCAATAAAATAGGTCTACGTTAAACTTCCAGATCCCTAATCTAATGCTCGGACTTAACCTGTTTCCGAATTCCGCTTATCCCCGCATTTAGCCAACTCCCCAATTTAGTAGGGGCCTGGGGGCGTAGCCCCCAGCGAGCCGAAGGCGAGTTGTTCAATATAATGTTGTAGGTTAGCGTTATTGTATCCATATCCAATAAGATAATACTATTTACTGTTATATAGTATTGCAGTGCAATAGATTAATTAGATGTGGTGCCTGGTATAACACATCAAACATAATTGAAGTCCTGCCAACCAATATCCAGGGAGCGTACTATTGTTCTCAAAGTTCAATGACGATACTATTGCAGTGTAATAGGTACACTAGATTTGGTGCCTAGTATATCAAAGCATCTATTATATTCATGTATGAAAACCTACCAATGAATATTCAGGGAACGTTCTATTGTTTTAAACGTTGAATGACGATACTAAAGCATTGCAATAGGTACGTAAATTTGGTGCCTAATATATATAACATTAGGCAGCTGTCCTCTTCTAATTATGTGGATGCCGTCCCTCAGCTGTCTTACCTAACTTTGTAGTTGTGGTCCTTTACTGGTCTTACTCTACTCTGTAGTTGGCATCCTCCAAGCTGTCTTAGTCTAACTCTGTAGTTACCGTCCCCCAGCTGTCTTACCTAACTTTGTAGTTGCGGTCCTTTATTGGTCTTACTCTAATCTGTAGTTGCCATCCCCCAAGCTGTCTTATTTTAACTCTGTAGTTACCATCCCTCCGCTGTCTTACTCTAACTCTGGAGGTACCGCTCCCCGCTACGTGACTATACGCAACTCTATAGTTGTCGTCTCACAGCTATCTTCTGACTAGTTGCTGTTCTCCAATGGTCTTACTCTAAATCTGTAGTTACTGTCTTACTTTAACTCTGTAGATACCATTCCACGCTGTCTTACTCTAACTCCGCAGTTGCCGTACCTCAAATGTCTTATTTTAACTCTGTAGTTGTCGTTCCCAGCTGTCTTACTACTGTTTCGATTTTACTTACTCTTGCTTTCGCTGGACTGTTCTTTTTGAACTAATGTACCAAATCAAGCTCTAAATGTTTTAAAATATTTAAAAACTTTTACCATAAATTCAAAGACTGTTATAAAACCTATCTAAGTTCTCTTTTGATAGAAGTAGCTCTCTCTGATCTGTGATACATATTTCCTTGATCGTGAAATAAAACAAAATCAACTGTGGAATAAAACGTACCAAGAACGAAGTAAATTACAATGGCTATAATTATAAACTTTTTGACTTATTGTCTTGATCGTGGCAACAAGGCAAACTAAACATTATGGCGTCTGAAGTATAATTTACTGGAACTAGCAGTGGTCATAAACGTGCAACGCCTACTAATATGCGTGCAAAGCAGCGGGTAACTGCTAGCAGTGCAGATATAAGAGACAATGTACTCTAACTTTTACTTTAGATTCAAAGACTTCTATAAAACCTATCTAAGTTGTCTTTTGATTAAAGTAGGTTTCCAGAGCTAGGTACGAATATATATATTTTCTTGATCGGGAGAGAGGCAAAATCTGCTTTGGAACAAAAAAAATATTTTCTTGATCGTTGGAATAAGGCAAACTCAAAATTTGCATTAAAAATATAAATTACCCAAACAAGAAGGGCTCAAAGAGATGCAAAACCGTTGAAATTTCGTGCGTAGTTGCGGGTAAC
Organism: Homalodisca vitripennis; assembly: GCF_021130785.1. Classification (NCBI taxonomy): domain Eukaryota; kingdom Metazoa; phylum Arthropoda; class Insecta; order Hemiptera; family Cicadellidae; genus Homalodisca; species Homalodisca vitripennis. The sequence continues at coordinate 220,581,685 of NC_060208.1, read as the reverse complement.
TGCTAGTGTATTATAATTTCAAAGTAAGTAGAAAAAGTCTGTAGAGTTTTTAAAATCAAGTACCGTAACGGAAAATCTGATAGAAATTTCGATAAAAATTCATTGTACCTATTGTATTTATTTTCTCTTGTAAAGATTTCATCTCACACCACAGAGAATTGTTGGAAATATGTGACTGAATTTATATTGGTTGTTGTCAGTTGTACGTTGGCATTCAAAGAAGTAGTTTTATTCAAGCCAGAAATTCAATTACTCTTGTTAATAGTAGTGACCAATATTTACACACTACTCATACATTCTTAAAGATGTATGTATCGCATGATGACGTTTCTGTTTTAGGTGAATAATTGACGACGGCTGATTTTAAAGGTTACAGAATTAAGGAGATTTGTTATCACCACTCTGTTTCAAGAAGTGGAATCCACCACCTTCTTCAGGTGACAAAGACTACGTCAACACACCGACAGTGGACCTCAGAGTTCAAAACAGTAGTAACAACACAAACCGTACAATTACACAGTAAATACTCAGTATATACAGGGTGTCCAGCAACTCTCTACACAAAGGTATATCGCGTTATTGCTCAGGTCAAGACTAATGTTTCCCATCTGTCTGTCTGTATACGTTTTTATAAAAAATTAATATCTTCAAAAATAATAAATTAAATTATATTAAATTTGGCTCAAATATTTACAATAATAATAAAAGTTATTGAAAAATATATCATGGAATTATCATGGTATCTTGAAAATGACGGCCATTAAGCCTTTTAAACTTTGAATATCTTAAAAACCAACAAGTTATCAAGAAGAATAGAAGTTTTTAGAGGATTTTATCACAAATATAATGAAATGAAATGAAATTATTTAATTCGAATAATAAATAACTAATTTAGAGCAGATTTACTGTGACAAGACATGGTCCAAATTGATAGGTGCCGTTTATTCAGTTTTGTATTGTCATCTTTTCGTTGAGAACCTCAATATGGGACATGTTTTGTTACAGTAAAATTGCTTTAAATCAGTTATTTATTATACGATTTAAATAACTTTGGAGTCATTAGATTTGTGACAAAATCTTCTAAAATCCTTTATTCTTGTAATTTCTGAGAAAGATTGCTGGGTCTTAATTATTTCTTTTTCCTATGTCCTTCTGATGTGGACCCTTTTAGCAAGTTTTTTAACAGTAGTAAAGATAACAACAAACATAAAATTTTTAAAATTTATAAAAAAACTAATGACGCATAGCTGGTAATCGAAGTGGGGATTTGAAACAAACTATTCTTCATTTTTAGCTCAGAATCACCCATAGTCTGAAAATGCAAAGCCAGCCCAAGCTTTTTGTTACAATCTTGTAAGTTTTAAAACCAAGCAGTCATCATTGTCCTTTTCTATATATTTCTGATAGTAAAAAAAAGTTGTTTAAAGAAATAATTCAGGAATGTTTGCTTTATAATTCATGTATAATATATATATATATATATATATATATATATATATAATATATATATATATATATATATATATATATATATAAACATGATTAACAACTTTCTCGATATTTTTACTTACTTTTGGAGGGTAAAAATATTTCCACCACCCTTTTTCAAGGGGGGGGGGGTAGAGGACGGTCAACCCTTCTCTCGTGACGTGTTATTTGCAAGGTAAATAAAAAAAATAAACACAATGTTATGAATAAAAACATTTCTATGACGATTCCAGCAAACGTTACGGGTAAATAACGAAGTTACAATGTAAGGAATTATTTGTCCATAACTTTTGCTAGGATAATTGTAGAGATATTTTGTTCATATCATTCTGATTTATTGAATAGAAATTTAATATGACATGTCAAAATATAGGGGTTGCAATTTGAACATTTAAAGTAGTCCACTCTATCTCCCTGTGTAAAAGAAGGGGAATATATATATATATATATATATATATATATATATATATATATACAGGGTGTACATAAAGTCCTGCACGGGTATAATATTTTCTGAACGATAACAGATAAATAAACAAGATTTGGTACATCAATACTACACCTAAAAATCTACTTTTTGAAGGAACTATCAGTTTTCTGTAATATCATGGGGACGTCCCCACAGAAGTGAATTATGACATTAGTTATCCTCAAGGGTTACAAATTTGGTCCTAATATATTGATAACGGGGAAAACCTGATAACAGTAACAATTAGAAATCTCTTATCTTTGGGCCGCAGTTAGGACTTTCCTATTAGCCAGTCTATTCATAGTAGGCTATTCTAGTTTTCTTGTTTTAGTAGTGCTGTCCATCCATTTTATCAGTGCGCTTTAGTACAAAAGAGTTTGTCGTATTGCTTGTAGTTCTTCAACTACACTATGTCGCTTGACGAACGTGAACGTATAGACGATCACACGAGGAAGCATGCCATTTATTTAATGACTACTTTCACGAGAGGCAGCCAATTTCTAGAACAACTGTAGGGAGAACTGTTCAACACTTTATGAAAACAGGAAGTGTTTCCGATCGTCATAGGTCGCTGAGATTTCTAATTGTTACTGTTATCAGGTTTTCCCCGTTATCAATATATTAGGACCAAATTTGTAACCCTTGAGGATAACTAATGTCATAATTCACTTCTGTACAACTGACAAGCATAATGTAGTAGTTAGCTGCAGTATTCGTTTGGTTGCAGTTTTGCTTTACTGGGGTTATGGCTACTAATAAAATGTAACCAAGTAAAATCTTTGAACACCCGCCATTTTTTACTGGATCAATCTTTTTGAGTGCGGTTTGCGGCATTACACTCTGCTAGATAAGCCCTTTAAAATGATGTCCATATTGACCTATGCTCCTATTTAAGATTTCCTTCTGACTCCTTGCGGGACGTCCCCATGATATTACAGAAAACTGATAGTTCCTTCAAAAAGTAGATTTTTAGGTTTAGTATTGATGTACCAAATCTTGTTTATTTATCTGTTATCGTTTAGAAAATATTATACCCGTGCAGGACTTTATGTACACCCTGTATATATATATATATATATATTTGCCCTCCAAAAAGTCCAAAAAGGTATTTTAATAGGTGTTTTGATGATTTTACATTCATCCCTCAATCTGTTTGGAATACATCCAGGCGCATCAGGACATAATTTACACGCTGTATATTAAATATACAGAAATAGACTTAAAAATCTTAATTTTGCGTTTTAAGTTTATCTTCAAATATAGTTTTATTAACATCAAATTTTCCTTTCATCACCTAAAAATATCCTAACTGTGTATTTTCTGGAACGGTTCCAGGTGGTAAAATAGCTGTAATAAAACTGTTGCCGGCTAAAACGATTCAGAAGCTATAGCCCGGTTGATGAGCAATTTACGTGCCAGGAACCATTGTTCTTTGACACACGTAATGCAACTTAAGTCAGAAAGAAGTTATGGCAGTGACGTGGCTGTCATTCTATAGAGACACCTTCGATTTTCCAAATAGAGCGTTTTTATAACAAAAGATGCATGCAATGTTAAATTCAGAAATTAAATTTAGTCGTACTTTAGCACATTATCAATGCAATGTAGAAAGTGAAACGTAAATGACTTCTTGTTATATTTTTGTAGTAAAAATTAAAATATTTAGATTTAATTCTTAACACGTAGAGATACGACACATTTTTGGTTCTCTTGAGTCCAAAATTCTCTTATCACTGATTATATAAAATGCAATAAGTAATCAAAAGAATTGAGATAAGGAATCATTTCACCAGAAGAGGTTTTCCTGTTTCCTTATTTTCTGACGTTATGCTCAGATATTGAGAAAGAACGCAGGTTTTTAGGTAATACTCATGGGATAGAATGGGACTTTTTGATGGGCAAGAGCAAGGAATAGCGTGTCCACCATGTACTTTCAATGATGCCTTCGTGGTCAACTTTAGAGTCATTGAGTGTCAAAAATGTAATGTGTACAATATTGTTAACATCTTCTAGTTATACAAGTTCCTTTGTCCTTAGGATTGATCGCCTCATAACCCAAAGTTCCTTGTAGATTTAGGTCTCATGACTTGATTGCTTAGACTAAAAGTTCTCAGAGGCATAAATATGAGCTAGCCACCTAAAGGTAGAACAAAATAATCATCAAGGTTGATACGATTTAGAAGAATGCGTCAGTAATGTGGATTCCTACGACCTCACTGTCACTGTCAACATCTCCCTTTCCTTTCATACAACTTCTCCGTATATCTTTGTTTTGACGGTAGCAATGGCTTTTTACTCAATTAAAATCATTGAACTTTCAGACAAGTTTGAGTGAGGCATCCTGGCATCCAAACAGAATTGATGGCCAAGAGTAGAAGCGAGGTCTCTCAACCTTAGGCATTTTATGCCGATTGAGTCTGAGACCTGTTAATTGAAATTAATTATCACTTTACTCTATTTAACTATAATTGTGTAAATCCTTAGATTGTAGTGTTAACATACTCTCCGAGATTCGGAAGACCACCTTTTTAAATATTTTCTGTCCATATTCTTGGGCCAAAAATTTGTGGAAGGATCTTAACAAACATAAGGAGTTGTGATATGAACCTATAACATTTCTAGATGAATCCTAAATTCATACGCCGTAGAACGAACAGTTTATGTCGCCACAGAATTCTACCAGTTCTTGTATTTATACATTTAGAGCGTCAACAGCTTAATATTAATTCCAAAACTAAACCCGGGTAGCTCGTCTATATGTCAGAACATGCCGCTTCGTTTTTCCGTCCCCCGTTTAGAGGGGCAGCAAAGAGAACAGCAACACATTGTTATTTAACTTGATTATGCTGTAAACGCAAGGCAAGACCATTGATAATAAAACTGTATTCATAACTCAGTATGAAATGTCTTGTTAATTTGCTAAAAAGCCCATGCACTTACACTGTTACGGAACATGGCAACAATATTTAACAGACACTTTACAAATTAACGAACGCAAGGTTTTAAAACATGTAAATGTATAATGTGTAAGAGCTAGTTCATTCTCAAAACAACTCAACTATGAGATAATCGTCAGTTAATCTCAGTAAAAGTCGTCAGCAGCAGAAACCCGTTTTGCTGATTTATATCGTCCAGTGCTTGAGACTAGCTATACTGCTGAACCACATAGATTTATGTCGTTTTTAATTTTTATAGTTTATATATAAAAAAAATAATCTTCACAAAAATGTTATTATTGTACGAATCTTTAATTTTAAATAGTACGATATTTGTTTACAGGGCAAATTTTTACTCATATTAATCCTTCTCACTACGGCACATTATTCAATTCCATATACTATCTCTTTTACCAGTATCTTATGTTATTCCCATGTCTGAGACTGCCACTCATAATACAGAGTCTCCAATGAACTCTAGTGATCACACTTAAGAAAGTGTAATAAACCTCATGCTGTCTCTAAAATAGTGCTCACCCTTTGTCACTTACACCAAGTTACAAATATAGTTCTTGTGTTGATGGGATTCTATTCTGAGGAAGTGGCAGGGAATAGAGACAAACAGTCTTTGAGGCCAGTAATATTGTCTCATTGTTGTGTACGGTTACTTAATGTCATTTATATGTGCACATTTCCTAATCACTTTGTATTATTGACGCTAAGTTACTAAATAAAGTTACTGTATTGATGGAATTCTATTCATAGAAGGTGACCTGGAATAGTGACAAACAGTCTTTGAATATTGTCTCATTGTTGTGTACGTTTATTTAACGTGCACAGTTCTACTCCCTTTGGGTCATGAGACTCCCCTCAAGGATAAACATCCATATTTTAGTGAGACAAGATGGTCACCATGATCTGGGGCTGAAGTAGCTCGTCCTATCATACCATACTTCAAAGTTACAGAGAATTGTAGGTAACGGCGATCCTCCTTTATTCCTATCTTATATATATATAAATCTAGAGTCACGATGTATGTTGCCAATAAACTCCAAAACGACTGAACCAATTTCAATCAAATTTCACATGTATCCGTAATTTAGTCTAACTTAGAAGATAGGATAGTTATTATCTGAATTATTCGCTTATGTCGTGAATATAAACGAATAAAATGAAGAAAAGTTTTCAAAGCGCCTGCACATTATAACCTGCAATTACGAGATAGATACGTATATTAAACAGTGAAACACTATTTGAAGGCGCTAAGTTATGATGTATAATTGTCTAAACTAAATTTTTGGTTGAACTTAAAGGTTGAGTGGTAGACCACTTTGTAATAAAATACATTATGCATGTACAATACATTTTTGACATATTTTCTTGATCGTGACATCAAGGTAAAATCTACATCGGGGTTGGAAATATAATTTACTTCAACCAGAAATGCTCATACGCGGGCAAAACTTACGAAAAGCGTGCGAAGCCGCGGGAAAAACAGCTAGTGCTCTTATATATTTCCTTGGTAATGGGAATTTATAACCTTAAATACCCAGTAAAGCTTATATATTTTATTGTAATAGGATTAGTGAGATAGTTAACTCTAAATCAATTGTAAATATATACGGCAACAGCAACCCGTATTTATCCAGTCACTGTGTTAGTACAAATACAGTATGTCCACAAAGTCATGTCATACTTTTAATTATTTATAGACGTTTTTCCCCCCAACGTTTATATAACATGTTTTGTTATAAATGATGAGTACTATCACCCACAAAAGATTGTGATTCTAGAATAATATTAGCAAAAACAGTGCTGCCACCAGCTACAAATTTTAAGTCATTTGAGAAATAACACATCTCCAGGAGATGAGGTGTTTCTCAAAAGAATGAATATTTTAACATCTGCTATCACTATGGTTACTTAGTGGAGATGTGGTGTTTACTTAGTACTGGATTCGCCTTGCCTTCAATTACATTTTGGCATGCCCAACTCATTATTGGTAACACATGGACATGAGGTGTTTCTCAAAAGAATGGATATTTTAACATCTGCTATCACTATGGTTACTTAGTGGAGATGTGATGTTTACTTAGTACTGGATTCGCCTTGCCTTCAATTACATTTTTGGCATGCCTAACTCATTATTGGTAACACATGGACATGAGGTGTTTCTCAAAAGAATGGATATTTTAACATCTGCTATCACTATGGTTGCTTAGTGGAGATGTGGTGTTTACTTAGTACTGGATTCGCCTTGCCTTCAATTACATTTTGGCATGCCTAACTCATTATTGGTAACACATGGACATGAGGTGTTTCTCAAAAAGAATGGATATTTTAACATCTGCTATCACTATGGTTACTTAGTGGAGATGTGATGTTTACTTAGTACTGGATTCGCCTTGCCTTCAACTACATTTTGGCATGCCTAACTCATTATTGGTAACACATGGACATGAGGTGTTTCTCAAAAGAATGGATATTTTAACATCTGCTATCACTATGGTTACTTAGTGGAGATGTGATGTTTACTTAGTACTGGATTCGCCTTGCCTTCAATTACATTTTGGCATGCCTAACCCATTATTGGTAACACATGGACATGAGGTGGTTCTCAAATGACTGATTCAATTTTAAACAGTTTTGGGTTAGTAAAGTTAAAATCAAAAAGGTCATCAGTGTATTTTTTAAATTAACCTAAGTTGCAAACTCTAGCCATCTTTGAACGGCTGTCATTTTTGACTCGGTTATCCGTTTGAGGTCGGGTTTGCGGCTCTGTACTCTACTAATAAAGACCTTTTATTTTAAATCAACCTATGCTTACATTTAAGATTTTGTTCTGACTCCTAGCGGGCCGCCCCCCTGAGGAAGTAGCGGATTACTGAATATGTGATAAAATAGATTTTTATGTCCAGTAACTTTGTGTAAGGTTTTGTAGCTCTATTTTAAATATTTTGAAAAAATATTTAACCGTCCAGGGACTTTTTGGACACCCTGTATATATATATGTATATATATATATATATATATATATTTATTTACATTAAATTGTATAAATGGCAATAGCCTTATTTAATTTCAATAAACATTGAATCACAAAAAGTACTCGCTCCGCCGGGAGTCGAACCCGGATCTCTCACTTGCCGGGTGAATGTGCTACCATTACACCACAGAGCGCTCACTTTTTCCGATTCAATTATTTTGTATTTGGCCGTATCTGTCACATATGGGTTTAAATAAGCAAACTAACATATGATCGGAAGACCAAATACCTGTCAAACGACTTTTTTTATTTACATTAAATTGTATAAATGGCAATAGCCTTATTTAATTTCAATAAACATTGAATCACAATGTTTATTGTATATATATATATATATATATATATATATATATATATATATATATATATATATATACTTTGGAATAGAAGTTAATTCAAAGTTTTACATGACTTTGGGACATATTGTACATATTTCCTGCTTATAATTTTTAGATCAAAATACAATATATATAGCTCATGCTAATGGCTACGGCAGTCAAATAATTGACCAAATCCTTTACAAAAATAAGTTAAAGAAATCCCATTCTAACAAGTCCAAAAATAAAAAAATGTAATTCTGACTTATGGCAATACATTGAACCAAAAGCTTATCAACCTATTTAAAAAAAAAACATGGATACAGTGTGGCTTATAGGACTATAAATAAATTCAGCGGCTTAATGAATATCCGTAAAAACCTGACGATGATAATTTTGACGGCAGCTGGATTTATACATTATAGTGTATTATCCCAAGTACTATCGTAGACAAACGAGTAGATCATTTAATGCCCGTTTTAAAGAATATTCCTACTCAACTGTCAAATTATTCTGATCATCTCATACAATGTCGACACAACTAATTCAACATAAACCAACCAAACCAAACCTATAAAAAATTCACAAATGCAAGAAACGTAGTTTAATGTCCACAATTGAATATTTGAGATATACGAAACAGTAAAAAGAGACCCCCAACAACGAACGTACTGAATGATAAGATAAACACCCAGGCCAATTCATTGTTGGGCAAGGCCATGTACCTGGAAATGATAATAGGTCGGTGAACAAAGTCCATTTCGACCAGTTCCTTCCTTCTTCAGTAGTCGCAAAGCGCCCGTCCAGCACGCGCAAACATGTGGCCATCGCGTCGTAGCGACTTGTTTTCTTATTTAAGTGTTATTGTGTCGTGAACCATGTGTTTTTTATTTGAATCTACAAATACACGCTAATGCGTGGATACATGATAACGTCGGAGTATTGACAAAATTCGTCGTAGCGTCGCAAAATTAAGGAACGTCAAAAAGAAAATTTCATAATCCAATGATATTATGAACGTTCTTGCAGTAGAAATAAACTTAAATTAATATTTCCACAACAAAAATTAGATATAGATCTACTCATTAGTAAACAAAATTTTATATTTCTTTTCCAAAGTGGTATTTTTCTTACTTTCATATTCTTCTAATTTCCACCCACAATTCCGGCACTGTAACATTTGAAATGTGTCAAAAAAGTTCATTCTTTCAAATTGTCCATCGTTAATGATAGACTTTAAACAAAGGTAGTGCACAGGCATGACCGAAGTGCCGGATATATCGAGTAAAAAAGATGTAAAAGTAGAAGATAACAAAACTGTTAACTGTGGCGGAGTTTGGCCATTGGGAATCCTTCCAGACAACTTTTCAATTTATTGTGTGGAGATCAAGCGGTGCAACTGAGTTACCGCCGAGTTCTGGAGTGGGCAAGAATATATCGGGGGTCGCTGAAACTTACTGGCCGAGGTAGACAGACTTTATATGTTTGTCCACAAGTAGGATTTGTTACTTAATTTCCCTATTGTGACATTTTAGTTCATCTATTACAAATAACACTCTTGTCATTACTATCGACTAACTGGGGAACAATATTCCAAAAATTGTTTCCGAATAAAACTAGGGAGCGTATTTTTGTATGAATTTACTGTATATAAAATCAATATTGTTTAATGGCAGTCTAACGTACAGCAATGACAATGATGTATGAAAGTATCATATTATGTTACTAAGTAACAAAGTATGCTAACAAAATAACAATATTATGCCATGTACAGTTATAAAATTGCTTCTGATATAGTTCTCACTTCTCTGTCATATAAACATAAGGTTTTACTGATACACAGTGCATCAAATAAACCACTGATACCAAACGTATTAGCAAAAAAACCTTCTATTTAATTACTATAGACTATACCACTTTAAAATAAAAAATCAATTGTGAAATATAGGCAGACAGACCAATGTATTACAAGGAATTACAAGCATAAATTCCATTTCATTGAATTTTTGTGAGATACTGACTTCGAAAAACATTTTTTTATATGCATTTTATGCCCTCTAAGAGCATTTTAATGAAATATTTAACTGAATTACATTAGCTAATTAGCAGAGCTTTTGTTCATTATGACAAAAGTATTGTCTTTTTGTAAGTAGTAGTAAAGGATTATTGCTATTTGATGCGTTATTGAGTATATTATATGTCCATTACCTTTACTTACTGTGAAATTAAAAAAAATGCAATATCTTTACCAAAATATTAAAAGAAAAATATTGTATTTTAAAGAAGAAATATAGGAATCCGCTTTAGTATTGACGGAAGTCAGCAAAGTCAATAAAAGTTCCTTTATAATTTTTGTTCTTTTTGCTGGTGTATCCGTACTTCGAGCATGCGGAATCGCCCCTCTTTGAAGTAAATACATACAAATGCTGTATTGTGTAAAACTTTACTATTATTTATACTTTTTTGAAGAAGTGTTAACATTTTTAATAGAATTACACTTATATAATATATGGTGACCACTAAAGTTAAATATGACACTTAAAGTTATATAAAAAAGTTTGGTTTTCCAAAGACCATCTAATATGCTCTACCACTCATATTTGATTGTATACTGTCTTAAAATCCATTTTAATTGGAGGGTTGCATACTCGAGAATGTAATTTTATCTGTTGATCATGATCCATTCTAACTTCTAGAAAATAAGCGGTTCACATAATAACGTAATAACTTGGTATTTTGCTTCTGTATGTTGCTTAAATTGTTCAGTGCAGGGCTTTACTAAGTAAAACTGATAGGAGAACAGTTAGGAATTCATTATTAGCAGTTTTGGAGCTCGGAGTCTTCATTCGGTGTATTATCAATACTATAAACCACTAGCTTCTATATTACTCATTATTATGTTCATTGTAGGTTGTTCTGAGTATATCTGATTGACAGTTATGAATGTAATATTAGCAGTGTTGGCATTAATTGGTGTCTTATTACAATCCGAGTAATAACAATACTATTAAAATCTAGTTTCCATATCCCTCATTAAAACGCTCAGTGCAGGGTTGTACTGAGTAAAACCGAAAGTCAGTCAGGAATGTAATATTAGCAGTGTTGACGTTTGGCGTCTTACCATATTGAGTGTGATAACAATACCATAAACATCTGGTTTCTATAGTTCTCATTAACACGTTCAGTGCAGATCTGAACTGAGTAAAACTGATTGGCAGTCAGGAATGTAATATTAGCAGTGTTGGCATTCGGCGTCTTACCACATTCAGTGTGTTATTAATACTAAAAATATCATCTCTTACTCGGTATTTCATTTATCATTTCTTTATTTTCAATGTAAAACCATTATATTATATATGATTGGAATTATGAGATTTATAATTAATATATAATAATAAGTAATAATAAATAAGTATAATATGGAATAATAACTGAAAAATAATAGAAGTATTCTAAGTTATAGTATTGCATATTTTGAAACAGTTATAAAGTGACTGCAACGAGACTACCTAATTATCCGGTAAATAATAATAACTAGAAGATCAATAAATATATGACTACTAGGTTACAAAGGATATATTTATTATTAAAATTTTTAAAGGTAATAACAACGGAGCGTAAGAATAGGTTCCGTAGGTTATGTATGTCATGTACAGAACACTAATGTTTTATAGTATAAACTTAAGGGTAGATTCAATAAGTATAGGTAACAACGACGGAGCGTACGAATATGTTCCGTAGGTTAGGTATGTCATTTACAGAACACTAATGTTTTATAGTATAAACTTAAGGGTAGATTAAATAAGTATAGGTAACAACGACGGAGCGTACGAATATGTTCCGTAGGTTAGGTATGTCATTTACAGAACACTAATGTTTTATAGTATAAACTTAAGGGTAGATTAAATAAGTATAGGTAACAACGACGGAGCGTACGAATATGTTCCGTAGGTTAGGTATGTCATTTACAGAACACTAATGTTTTATAGTATAAACTTAAGGGTAGATTAAATAAGTATAGGTAACAACGACGGAGCGTACGAATATGTTCCGTAGGTTAGGTATGTCATTTACAGAACACTAATGTTTTACAGTATAAACTTAAGGGTAGATTAAATAAGTATAGGTAACAACGACGGAGCGTACGAATATGTTCCGTAGGTTAGGTATGTCATTTACAGAACACTAATGTTTTATAGTATAAACTTAAGGGTAGATTAAATAAGTATAGGTAACAACGACGGAGCGTACGAATATGTTCCGTAGGTTAGGTATGTCATTTACAGAACACTAATGTTTTATACAGTATAAACTTAAGGGTAGATTCAATTCAATAAGTATAGGTAACAACGACGGAGCGTACGGAATATGTTCCGTAGGTTAGGTATGTCATTTACAGAACACTAATGTTTTATAGTATAAACTTAAGGGTAGATTCAATAAGTATAGGTAACAACGACGGAGCGTACGAATATGTTCCGTAGGTTAGGTATGTCATTTACAGAACACTAATGTTTTATAGTATAAACATAAGGGTAGATTAAATAAGTATAGGTAACAACGACGGAGCGTACGGATATGTTCCGTAGATGAGGTATGTTATTTACAGAATACTATTGTTTTACAGTATAAATATATAGGTAGATTAAATAAGCTCTGTTGACTTACATAAGTAGTCTCAAGTATATATTATGTAATACTACTGTAAATAATCATAAACATAATGAAAGGTCTAGAGACATAAATGATTTTTACGACTTTCTTTACATAGCATTGATAAATTCGTACAGCTTGGTTGGTGACCTAGTGTATACAACTACCTCTTGTATACCTACGGATATAGTATTATATAATAATACTATATTACTACGTTGTTATCTAACCGCCGCTGTACCGATGTAAAATGAGAACGGATGATCTCTGTGACTCAATATACACCCTAATTTCCCTACCAGATATTATATCCAGTACAATTTTATATTACATAGTTATGTATAGTTATATATTACTAAATAAAATCGTGAATAACCGCCAAACTCCGTTGGATCTTGTAGCACTTTAGTTATCAGTTACATGTGCAAACAAATACGTTTAGTAATGCATGGTCTCTTGACTTATTATGTCGAATATCAGTAAGGTGGGGGCATATCAATGGAATCTAGGAGCTCTTTATTTGTACAAATTTATTTTATTTTTATTGTTATAATTAAGTTATTTATTTTTGATTTACACACTTACTGTCTACACAACAGTGTTTTAAATAAATATATACCCACTTATTGCCGCACTAACCCCAACAAACAGCCAGTAAGTAATACTTATAAGTTCTATCAATAGTTTTTTGCAAAATCACATAATTAGTTCTTTTATAAATTTTAGACTAGGGAAGACTTTTTTAGAGGAATAATTAAAAACTGGAACACACTGTATTATTGTGACAATACAGTCTTTATGAAATAAAAATAATACTTGAACCTATACACTTCCACGTATCAACATCTTGAGAAGACCCTACACTGGCCAGCAGCTCTTATCACAGTGTCCGGTCACTGCATCACCACAAACTCCGGCCATTGTTGCGCCTTATCAGATCTATACTATCTGTTCTGTTCGCCACATTAAGTACGTACTTGATTTACTACCTGTCTCTAAAACAATTAACGCAGTAATTTATACACAGTTTGGTATTTATCGTGCAACAATCAAGACAAAAACATTGTTCATTATTACAAAATGCTACTAAATTGACTATTTATAAAAGGATGTTGATTAACGAATTTATCCAAGGCATGTAAATGAGGGAAATACTCATCCCAAATTTTATCAGCATCAGGTAGAAATTAAGCCAAATTACTTTTACAAGATTTCTTTATGTTCACGCTCATGTTTCTGCATGTATACTTTCGAACAACTAGTGGTTTTCGGATCTGCGAATCTAAATATATTCATGATATCCTCAGAAAATCCGTAAACTCTTTCAGTGGCGGCATATTCTAGCGGAATCAATCAACTTCAAGCATTAATGCTGCTTGGATGGGTAACTGCTGTGCGATCCTGTCCTTGCAAGCAGCCGCCTACCCGGATATTATTGAAGGTTCACAAGTAACATTTAAGGCATTACTCCCCAACTTAAATGTTAGGTAAAGTCTGTAGAAGACGTGGCTGCCCTAATTTTACCTGGTTAACAATAGTTTTGTAATGAGGAAATGTCTATATTAACTTATGAATTAGTAATGCACACTGAAACGTATAAAATGTTTTATAAAATCAAACTATATTACGTGTGATGTCTCATAGTAAAACTAAATGTTCTACTAATACCGATCTGAATGTAGAGTTTAACACTAAATTTCCACCCTCTATGTCCATCCATTTCAACTGGAATCACCTATACAGACTTCATTCATCTAATTCAACATTAATCAGGTATACAGGCTGCAGAGATATCTTTCAACTGGAGTCAGGAATACAGCCTGTAGATACCTCATTCAACAGAAATCAGGCATGCAAATTACAGAGATCTGTAGTTTAGATACCTCATTCAACAGAAATCAGGCATGCAAATTACAGAGATCTGTAATTCGCGACTGCAGTTCCTGACTGGAGTCAGGAATACAGCCTGTAGATACCTCATTCAACAGAAATCAGGCATGCAAATTACAGAGATCTGTAGTTCGCGACTGCAGTTCCTGACTGGAGTCAGGAATACTGCATAGATTCATAGTATTCCGTCATCAGCAACTGGAATCTACTAAAACGCTCAGCCAAAAATTAACGATTTAGAATTAAATGTTAAACTTTATCTTTATCTCAGTATTATGTGTTTTCAATAAAAACTCAGTTTATAGAATTATACATTTACAGTAATTGAACATTTTAAGAAGATTAAACTGTTATTCTCCAACCTATTATATTTTATAGAACATTTTGCTGCTCAGTTTTAACAAAGAATGAACAGTACCACGCTGTAGTTTAGTGAAAGATTATATTTGGAAATAAGAAAGTATAAAACAAGAGAGGTTAAACAGCTCAACAATAGAACCTTGTTTCTCGCCACTCACCCAGGTACGCAGTAACTAAATATTCTATACCTCTTAAACCCCAACCTTTTGTCTCGGTCACAGTAAACTTTACAGGTAGTAACACTGTACCGCAGATAATATTTTCCATTAAATCTTACAATATAGTTTTATATCTATTTAGAATATTTTCTTTATTCTGGGTAAGTAGTAACAAAGAGCAGTGTATAAGAGTATTGTATTTTTATTTAATACTTTAATTTTATGAATAATCGTCGATTAATTTATTTCAATATTATTGATTTTAGTTTTAATATCCTACCAAGACGATATTAAAAAGTTGTTATGTGTGATTTAACATAATCTAATCGTAAAGTCATCAAGTATTTACTGTTATATAGTAAAAAACATGTATTTTAGGAATTCACCCAAGCGAAAAGGCCGTATTTATAAAACCTCTTAATAGTAATCTCGCTTGAATATGACAATAAAAGCCAATAATGAATGAAATATTTAAATCGGTATTTACTATTGTTGAAAAATCTGCTCGGTGGAATATTGCAAAATATATTTAATTCCTCTGTCTTCAACCAAGCCCACTCAAGCAATAAGCTTCTTGAATAGTCCTTGATTTAAGCAGATATTACTCTCTAAGTCCCTTGAGGGTTTGTAAAAATTGCTCATCATTACTACGAAAGTAGTTCACAAAGATGTTATATTTGAGATTCCAGATTTCCCGGGCTTGGAGTATGAAGGGGCAGCGAGATGAAACAGCCAGGATTGCACGGATAGAGATTTTATCCCAAGTCTATAACTGACCTCTGGAGGATTCTAAAACCGCTTTACCGAGGTACAGGTATCCACTAGTATACCTTGCTGGAGATCCAAAAATTCTGAGTCTGAGGTAACTTGGTTAGGTGAGGTGAGAAGAATTTGAATTTTGCCAAATATATATGCGCGTGTTTATATTTCATTGGATGTTCATAAAAAAATAATAATACCTTTATGCTTAAAGGAATAAAAACCTAATTTGAATTATACATAACGTAGCTATAGTAGGAAGGGTTGATTCAATTGGATTTTGAGTTTAGCTCCAGTCCACCTTCCTTTAATTGCAGCAGCGAGTATATGACGCTCTCAGACTGGACTCCTGGAATCAGGATTCACGTTCGTCTGAAGAGATCCGAAGTCGACGATGAAAAAGCTCGAAACGTAACATTTACATCGTTTCGACATAAGAGACACCTATTAATAGGTGAAATGGTAGCCTCATTGTCTCATCAGGTACACAATTGAGTGCATGACGATGTAATAGAGACGATATCTATGCACGGTGGGGGAAGTGAGTTTTCTACACATAACGTACTTATGGTAGGAACGGTTGATTCAATTGAATTTTGAGTTTAGCTCTAGTTCACCTTCCTTTTATTGCATTAACTGGAGCTAAACTCAAAATTCAACTATTTTGAATTAATGTAATGGCGAGTTTTCGTTGTTTTAATTATTACTGAAATTGTACTTTCTGGTTAATTTGAAGCAACCAGTTCAGGCCACGCTGTGGCTGTTGACTGTTATAGTTTGGCGAATGTACTATAACTGTTGAATAATAGGTTTGTTCTTCACTTTCAAGATAGTTATCAAGACTGGGAAACTATGTTTGGCCTGCACGACATGGTACGCAGCGACTCGGTCAAGGTCAAGGGTAAGGTCAACTTCAAGGTCATTAGCTAGCATCGAACATGCAACGCAACCTGTCTGTGTGACTCAATACCCGCTCTTACTATACGCTTTATCTTGTGATATTTTTAGCTCTCTTCATGATTTTACTGATCGGCTCTATATCTACGGAAGATTTTTGTTTATCGCCTTCGGCACTCGATCGCGCTGATTACTAGGACATTATTTTTCAACCCGTCCATCTACTTGATCCTTTCATGAACTTTTTTCGGGTTTTCTGTGCTCACAACAGCCGCAGAGTGGTCTGAATGGATGGCCTTCGTTTGGTCAGAAGAAGCGATGAACTTGTAGGCACAAATGTATTTTCAAGAATGCTTTAAATCCTGTGTGCTTTAAATAGTGTAGGTGATTGGGTCAAAGTTAATTGAGAGGACATTTTCTATTATTAGAACTTTTCAATAGTAACACTTTTAAACACGTATTTTGAGGTTAAATTAATTGTTTGTGTTAAATCAATTCAATTTCACGTTGTAATTAATAAGCATTTTAAAAGTTTCACTATTTCAATTAAGTAATCAATTATTTTAGAATTGCACGTATTTTGATTCTATTGGAGCATTAATACACCATGAAAATGTAGTGATATTATTGTTTGATATTCCAGTGTCAAGCTTCTGCAAACTTACCTGGTGAAACTGAGGACAGCTTGATCCTGGTGCTTCTGGCGTGTGACGGATTAATCTCCTGTTATTTCAAAGGAACAAAGTTGTGTTCCTTGCTGAATACAAAACAGTAAATAATTAACTTCACATTATTATTACATAATGACAGTGAAGCTAGAGTATACGTAATACCTATATGCACTTGGCAAATTTATAGTTATAGCAAAAAGTACTGTTAATTGTACGTTCTATAGATAAAAATGTAAATTCATCCTCAAACAGACAGTTATTGTTGTGTAGCACTCTCTACTTTTAAATATTAACTAATTAATTACTTTTTCAGGAAAACTTCTGCTTGCTAACGGATAATTCGAGATTACTCGCAGGAAGTATAGGAACAGTTATACATGAATAACATTAGAGAGATAACATACATTAAATATCATTACATACATAACTTATCATTTAAACAAAACAGTAAAAGTGAATCAAAACATACATTCAGAAGTGCAGTGCTGTGCTTCAATAAAATATGATGCGATTAAATCATATATATTTCTACAACTTTACTGTTTAGTTTAAAACAAATCTGCTTCGTATAACTAGTTTAGACTAATTGAAGTTTAGCTAGAATGTTTTATTCAATTTAAATTCACTAAATAGATACTAACTCAACTAAAACTTCATTGGAAGCTGTACTAAATTCATAATACAATAGATTGTACACGTACAGCTGTAATTTTAGTACTTAATTTAATTTTCTTTGTCATAGAATCTTTATAATCATATTTTCAATCGCATATACTATATTATAAAACAATTCAGTGTATCTCTGTGCAGGAATACGTTGTTTGTAAAATGATCATTTCTACTATACAGTATATAAGTCCACTCACCAAACTGGCAAGAAATAGGAGGTAACCAGCTCCAGCTTGTACGCGAGGTAACCAGCTTTAGCTTGTACGCGAGGTAACTAGATCTAGCTTGTACGCGAGGTAACCAGCTCTAGCTTGTACGCGATATAACCAGATCTAGCTTGTTCGCGAGGTAACCAGATCTACATTGTACGCGTGGTAACCAGCTTTAGCTTGTATGCGAGATAACCAGCTCCAGATTGTAGGCGAGGTAACCAGCTTTTGCTTGTACGCGAGGTAACCAGCTCTAGCTTGTACGCGAGGTAACCAGCTCTAGCTTGTACGCGAAGTAAATAGATCTAGCTTGTACGCGATGTAAGCAGCTTTATCTTGTATGCGATGTAACCAGCTCCAGCTTGTACGCGAGGTAACTAGATCTACATTGTACGCGTGGTAACCAGCTCCAGCTTGTACGCGAGGTAACTAGATCTACATTGTACGCGTGGTAACCAGCTCTAGCTTGTACGCGAGGTAACCAGCTCTAGCTTGTACGCGATATAACCAGATCTAGCTTGTTCGCGAGGTAACTAGATCTACATTGTACGCGTGGTAACCAGCTCTAGCTTGTACGTGAGGTAACTAGATCTAGCTTGTACGCGAGGTAACCAGCTCTAGCTTGTACGCGATATAACCAGATCTAGCTTGTTCGCGAGGTAACTAGATCTACATTGTACGCGTGGTAACCAGCTCTAGCTTGTACGCGAGGTAACTAGATCTAGCTTGTACGCGAGGTAACCAGCTCTAGCTTGTACGCGATATAACCAGATCTAGCTTGTTTGCGAGGTAACCAGCTCTAGCTTGTACGCGAGGTAACCAGCTCTAGCTTTTACGCGAGGTAACTAGATCTACATTGTACGCGTGGTAACCAGCTCCAGCTTGTACGCGAGGTAACTAGATCTACATTGTACGCGTGGTAACCAGCTCTAGCTTGTACGCGAGGTAACCAGCTCTAGCTTGTACGCGAGGTAACCAGCTCTAGCTTGTACGCGAGGTAACTAGATCTAGCTTGTACGCGATGAAACCAGCTCTAGCTTGTACGCGATGTAACTAGATCTACATTGTACGCGAGGTAACCAGCTCTAGCTTGTACGCGAGGTAACTAGATCTAGCTTGTACGCGATGTAACCAGCTCCAGCTTGTATGCGATGTAACCAGCTCCAGCTTGTACGCGAGGTAACCAGCTCCAGCTTGTACGCGAGGTAACTAGATCTAGCTTGTACGCGAGGTAACTAGATCTAGCTTGTACGCGAGGTAACCAGCTCTAGCTTGTACGCGATATAACCAGATCTAGCTTGTTCGCGAGGTAACAGATCTACATTGTACGCGTGGTAACCAGCTTTAGATTGTACGCTAAGTAACCAGCTCCAGCTTGGTCACACCATTCTAACTACTATAGTTCCCTAATTTATTTCTTAACTGTCGTGATGAAATAAAGCAATGAAACAATTGTCGGTGTTTTAGTTAATTAATTAATATTAATTAGTTAATAAACCGAGAACATATCAAATGTTCCCTATCTCGATAAGGGAAAATATTTGTATACTGAACTAAATGAAATTGATGTAACGTATTGGAAAACCCATTACAGTTTCATTATAACGCTTAAAACCTGCGTAATTGAAATATGTCAGTTCCACTGTAACTATTATACTG
The DNA here is from genome assembly GCF_021130785.1 of Homalodisca vitripennis. Classification (NCBI taxonomy): domain Eukaryota; kingdom Metazoa; phylum Arthropoda; class Insecta; order Hemiptera; family Cicadellidae; genus Homalodisca; species Homalodisca vitripennis. Next base: position 220,561,504 of record NC_060208.1, on the reverse strand, counting down.
TGTGTATTTAAGTGTCAAAAACATGTCTTCCTCACTAAATAGTTCTTAATTATACAATAATACCGCTTAAAGGGCTTTTTAGTTTTATCAATATTTATTTATTATTTGGAATCTTCATCTATGTTAAAGTACTGAAAAAAGTTTAAATCACGTTTTCATTCTTAAGGTAAATTAATAACAATTTAATAGATATTTATACGTATGCAATATAAACATATACATCCATAAATACAACTGTAGCTATCGTTTCTAAGTACAACAATAATTGTAAAAATGCGAGATCCTGTATTAAGATCTATAACTAACTTCTGATTAAAAATATTGTTAATCATCCTTTTTTGGCATCCACCTTATGAAAATTACAATTGTGACTATAGAAATGACTCTTAGTTAAAAAAGATGGAGAATTGAGTGTCTTAAATAATAAGAGGTTTGTTCTCTGCTTCAAAAACAAAGTAAGCGGTAACAGAACCTCTTTAAGCTCTTGAGATTCTCGCCTTTTGTTCCACTGACAATAAACTCTGCTAATATCTCGGTAAGCTATTGCGTCTGCAATAGCACGTTTTATTGTACCTTTTCTTTCACTCTGAGTCCTCTTGGTATTCCTTGCTATACCAATACTGAATAAGATAACATTTCATCTCAATGGTTATAAATATATTGTAGATAAATTGAACAAGCTAAAGGAAATCTTTAATAAAATTAAACAAGGTGTAAATAAAACTTTTGAAAATGTTGAAAAGAGATTTAATGGATTAAATGGATGTGATAAATCAATTTTAATTTTAATTTATAAATGTAAACAAGAAACTAAAACAAATGAGGTAATAATGTTAATAATATTTATGTAACTGATAGAGTTTAAAGTATTTCTGAAAAAATATGCTGAATCTAAAACAGTAAAAACAGTTAATGTTTTACAAACATTATTTTTAATCTTGCACAGGATAATCCTTAACATGATGAATATTGTTATTAATAAATGGAATATTTAGAACTTTTAACATTGCTTTATTTTCTTAAATTATTTTTTCTTTAAAAAAATGGTATTAAATAGAAAAATTAAATGTTTTTTGTAAATCTTATTAAATTATTCTGAAAATGTTCTTTAAAATAAACTTTAGCAATTTGTTACCGAAGAGTCGAATGTTGTTGAGAGAGAATTAAAGAATCTTAACCAATTACAAAACAACAGATTAACCAACCAAATAAAAACTGAATTCAATATTTATTTTAGAGATAGTTATTGTACATAAAAATTTCAATTATATATTTCTGGTGCTTTATCAAAACAAGATGGTTGAGGTAATCTTGCAGAAGATATTTAGATAAATATATAATTGTATCAAGATTTTATTTTATAACATTTAAGTAAAAAACAGACTAAATTTATAAAAGACACTAAAAATTGTGGTTCAATTAAGTTCAATTAAAAAGTAAAAGTAAAGTAAAGAATGTCTTATTTTACCAGGCGAAGTTAGGGCTAAGAAGCCCTCTCTAACACTTAACCTGAGGACCAACGGCTTAAAGGTGACTTCCGAACCACCACCAATGGCCGGGCAGGCGGGCCGCTTGCAAGGACAGGATCGCTCAGCGGTCACCTGTCCAAGCAGCAGCCACGCTCGGCGTTGCTTGATCTGGTTATCTTGCGATAACCGCCGTACGCCACTACACTGCGCCAATTAATGAAACCTTTTGAATTTTAAATTTGGTGTTGTTGTTTTTAAATTTATAATGGATTTGAATCCACTTGAAAATATTACAAATTTTAAGTAGAACATATTATTTTGGATTGCGATTTTTTAAATAGTACATTTTCCTCTCTGTAAATGTGGATTTTATATAGTTGTTGCTGGCTAAACCAGAAATACTGTATCTTTTATGGAAAAATAGCAATTAACTAATTTTTATTACATTTGAATAATAAAATACAACCAATAATAAAATTCAGTAAGTTGATGAAATAACAAAAGTTCAAATATTGAGTAAAATTTTCTAGATTTACAATGTATTGAACAGGAAGGAATTCTCTCTCTCTCTCTCTCTCTCTCTCTCTCTCTCTCTCTCTCTCTCTCTCTCTCTCTCTCTCTCTCTCTCTCTCTGTGTGTGTGTGTGTGTGTGTGTGTGTGTGTGTGTGTGTGTGTGTGAGTTTGTTTGTGTTCTTTCCCGAAATCCCCAGCAAGTTGGACGTTTCAATTGTAAAATAATACATATTTGAGTGAACTTTTATTATTTACGTACTAAATAAAAATTATTGAAACTGGGTTACGTCAATCAGGTAAGTTATAGGTTTGTATTATCATCAGAACATTTTGAAATTTTGAACTTATACAAATAAATTTGATTGTATTGGGCAATCGACCTAGGGAAGTGGGTCAACCAGATTTCCTTTCCATTAGGTAGGAAATTTAAGATGGGATTTATATCTTGAAAATTAAAAATTATGGATTAATAGGATGGGATTGAGAAAGTTTAAAAGAATTTGTATTTCAAATAATATTTGTTACGTCGTTTGGTGGTCTCGCTGCGTTATTGTCATCTTCACTGATAATCCGATAGGATTATTAAATTCGATTCAAAGTTTACACTAAATTATTAAAGAACTCAACCTGGCAAATCAAACTAAAATGTCTTAGTTATAAAATTTTATTGTTGTAACTGTAGCCTCGTGACTGAAACCTTCTAATAGAAGGAATGTGGCAGTGGCAGGTTTACACTTTACAGTGGATAAAACGCCCCGGGTGACGAGTACATTAGTCTAATGGAAGGTTTAATTGCACTATTGCGTTACACATCAGTCATTAAATGACAGCAGAGTCATCCTAAAAATACATTACTGTCATCATATTTCATTGTGTGACAAATCTAATACACATGACTGTTTCTATGAACTATTAATACAGAAAAGACTCTATGAGTCATCAGGGATGTGCCGCACACACCATAAATTTGGGGTGTTCTAAATATTTTAATACCCCACACAAAAACATGGTTTTACGTTAGTTTAATAACTCTTAACTGTGCCATTGGCTTATATAAGTATAGGTTACAGTTTAAATTAGATTTTAAGAACAACAGATGACAGTCAGACTTCAGACACATACAAAATCATCAGATCCGTTAGTAGTAAGTACAGTAGTTTTTTGAAGTATAACGCACCATGAATGCCTATTCGAATATCAACAACACAGTATTCGTCTACTGATATTTCCAGATTTAATTATTTCCATATATAGAACAAACTACCTAATAGCTGTTACGTACAGTATAAAACTTATGAAGCGTTTCTTTAGAGGCTCGGCAATTTACTAAATACGTGTCTAGTGCTAAAGGCAAGTGTAGGCTAGCAAAATGAATATAAAGTACGGCTAGAACTTAAGCGAAACTTAGCGCGTCGTATCGTCGGGCGGAGACTGAGAGACGGCTAGGCGCAGCGTACTTATGTGACGTAGTACCTTAGTCCTCCGCTGAAAGGCGCTCCGCCTATGAAGCGATTTCCAGCGGACTTTTGCTGAAACTCTGTGATGTTTATTACTTGGTCAGGCTGGATCCCGCGGGCTGACGTCTTCTGCGTTGAAGTTGTGCTACTAGGGAGTAACTGTAGGAGACAAAATAAAGTTCAGAACATGTTATTTAGACTAAAAGTAGTTTTATTTTAAAATAAAAAAGTTTCCTTATTTAGCCCCCTGTACAAATAACATTTAACAGTTGGTTATTGCGACTAAACGTATCCCGACCTGTGTTTTTTTTTAGTTTAGATAATAGTAATTGATGAAATTTGTATTTTGTGCATGTTCTAGAGATAGTAGGTTTGATGTTGACATTCGTTTGTTAAGATTTCAAATATACGCGAGTCACAATGATTTATTTATTTTAACTTCTATTTTATATCCTTGTTAGTTACTGCCTGAGGAATAGATTCGATTGCAGTTGAGCTGGTTTATTGTATTGGTGATTGGTGAATTTCAAATGTGTGATAAAATTTTGTCAAGCTCACAACCTCTGTAATGCTTATATCTCTCTTGATGAAACTAATGCAGATGGTATTTGACTTTGGTAACTAAAGTTTTTTACTATTCATTCTTCATTGTCAAAACAAACTATAAACAAAGAATCACGTTTATACTACAGTAATCGCACGGTCTTAAACCCTAGGAAAAATAGGTACTTTTTCTCATAAGTCCTATCCTTGTTTACTTTACGATTCTGGGTCAGTAGGATCAAAAAAATATGCATCGATGGATCTTCGTGATTTTTAAAAGTTTCAAGCTGATCTTCTTTGAATAAGTAAACTGTTTATTTCTAGATCCAGGAAGGAATTGAGTCTTTTTACCAATACTGCTCTTTTCTGTGGACAAGTAAATTTCTTGTTTGACTTTGACAGACGCTTGGTCCGAAGAAAGTATATTACAGTCCTATAGAATAGGGGCCAAGGTTGTATGTAACAACTAGGACTATACAGGTGATTTCTTGTGTGTTTCATAAGGTTCCTGAGCTGGTCGGAGTATATGTGATAAAGGAGCTTCATGTTCTTACAGCTGTTTAGTGGTATACTTCTTTACCTGTATGCGAAGACGTTCAGACGATAAACTTCACTTGTTTCGTTTCAAATGGAAAATATTTAAACACACCTGTTGCTAGCCTACTAATTGGTTCTGCAGGTGACTACTAAAACTTTTATAGATTTCAAAATTTGACATGGAAACGGAACTACAAATTTGGATATTTCTGAATTGAAAATTGCGTTCTATGATACTTGATGGCTACCCAAATTGTGATCAGTTTCACATATGAGGATTATAGAAAGCACATACAAATTGAAAACGTAATTTATTACCAATACATTCTGTCTGTACAAAAAACTTCCACTAAATTAAGAGACATAGTTTAACGGTTTGGCATTACTGTAAAAGTGTTCAAGTGGTGGCTGACAGCTAAAATCGAAACTCAGAGTGTAGACTCACGAGATCTCACTAACAAGGTATCACGTGATCAGAATTCGACATCGTTTTTGTGGTTCAGTGCCAATCTCACCGATCTTAATGGAACTTGACACGTGGGTTTTGATCGTTAATAATATAGTTACACTTGGAGAGACCAACTTATATAATTAAAATGAGCCAATAAATGAAAATTCCTTATAAGATAATTTCTAAAATCACCATTCTCTTTTCTAAAATAATATTATTTATAACGTAGTTATGGACTACATTTTTCCCCAATTCACCTTTCTTTTATTGTACCAATTGGTATCTGACGCTGTCTGAGACTCGATTCCTGGAATCTGGAGTCATGTCCTTATGAAGAGATCCAATGAAAGTCGCGACGATGAAGATGCCCAAAACGAACCTTCACATTATTTCGACATCAGAGTCACCTAGCTCAGGTACCAGATGCTGCAATTAAAGGAAAGTGGATTCGGGCTAAATTCAACATCCAAAGGTCGTCTAGTTTAATTAACTAAAATTATTTCTGTTATATAAATGAAATAATTGTTTATATACAACAACAAATGGGTTGCCTGAATACTACATATGACCTATGGTCATAATATGGAATACAACTAATTGTTAAATTAAAAAAAAATTATGGTTGCCTGTAAAGTCGGTTTTACGGGCGAAGATTTTACGTGACAACGTCTTTTTCTCGGTAGAATATTTATTGATATGAATATTATTAAATTGCACAATAGGAACAAGGAATTGAATGAAAATTAGAATTGCACAAATTTTAACTATAGAAATATATTTTGTTTACTAAAACATTGTACATAATTGGAAATTAATTAAAATTTGTTATTGTAAATGGTAAAGTTGAATAAAACATTTACTAAAATTGGAATTTGAAATTCTTGCTAAACACAGTTAAATTCTAACTCCGCGCGTGGTGATTGGTCGGTTTAGTGCGTTTGTTTGGTCGCACTGTTATGACAGGTTAGAGGTTATAATTTGTTATTTTAAATGTTTGACTAGCAATACGCGCTGTTTCTTCTCAATCGACTGAATTACGATTGATTGCAGAGTGATTTAAACTAATAATTTACTTAACACTATCAACATTTGTCAATAGTATGACATAACCTATAAACTCAGTTTCTCAACTTTTGTGTCAATCTAACAATTAATCAATCAATCATAGTTTACGATAATGAAATATCAGTGTACAATTATTTACCTTTATTGTTGTAGTTGTTGTAAATGACGAATCTAAGCACTCCACATTTTCACGAATAAACATAGTTATCTGCTTTATCCCGTGCGGCGGACCCACAGTTATCTGCTTTATCCCGTGCGGATCCCGTGCGGCGGACCCACTGGACGGGCATCGTAACGTCGTTACGTTACCGGGCGTTACACTTTTTCATGAGTGACTCCGAGCCGCAACCTAATTTAAGACGTTGTCACGTCAAAAAGTTGTAATTCAAGCACCATTGATCTATGCTTTATTGTAAAAAAGAACATTTAATCTTAAACTAAACTGTGTATTTCCTTCTATCGTATGTTTGCTGGTAAAAACTGCGCTTTAATGCTGGAAAATATACTTAATTTAAAATATTTTGAAACGTGTTGTCAGTCGAGACACTATAAAGAATCAAATAATTATTATTGGAACTCTAAACTCAAATCTGAGGACTAATTCTTAGTACAATTCATTGAGGAAAGCTTTTAAAATTGTCACACGTGTTCATTATATACACAAAAAATATAATTTATTTTGGGCTCTGACGAAAAGTATTAACGTACAATTTTTGTATACATACAATTTTGTTTGTTTTTGTATTTTTAAGTATACAAAGAGCAGATTTATAGGCGTAATATTTTTCCTTAATTAATTACAAAGGAGCAGAGCAATGACAGAAATAATAAATAAGGATTTTAACCAACTGGTTCATACATTGAAGTAGTTATCCGGAATAGTTCATAACACTGACCTGGCATCAACTGAGCCATCTCATTATTTAAAACGTAAAAACTACAGTAAAGTTTCTCTATTACACCCAAACCCTATAAGTAAACGACTTAAAATAGCATGCTAATAATTCTAGCTCATGTCAATTACAGTTTCCTGTGATCTAGCTGATGGCTACTGGGGAACTACTTGCTGCACTAGAAGCTCTTTCTAAGGATGATTTTAGCCCCTTTAAGGTCATGGCCTCTAATATATTATATTATTTAGAGCCTCTAGACCAATGGGAGCTGCACTTCTCTGAAAATGTCGGTTGTTTAGTTATAGGCTGGAAGTTCCCCATCATTAGAAGTCATGCCCTTTAGAAGTTTTCTGCTACTAGAAGGATTCAAACCTGAAAATCTCATTCTCCCTATAAGATTACCCTAGAGAAACCTGAAAATCAATTTTTTAGAGTTGTCAGCCTCATATATGTTAATTAGTTTTTATCATAATAAATATGTAAACACCAGATACGAGATAAAGCAATACAATTAAAAAATATAATCTATATACTTCTTGTCTTAAAGAGGTCACGAAATATAAAAGTAAAGACTTTGGTTTGCATTAATTTTAAAATTAAAGTGTACTGGTATTTTGTTTTACTATAGGAAGATTTAGGTTTTCGAATAATTGTCAGGTAGTGTTAGTGGTCGAGCGGTCTAGTCTCAGACTCGAACTTTGGATCTGAGTTAGAAATAGCGCAAGTTCCAATTCCGTCTGTAACTAAAGCATTTTTTATCAGTACCGTCGACTTTGTACTGTATTAACTCTCCCTATTATTCTGTTTGATAGGATCCTCGCACAGGCCAGTGGTCCATGTGTACAGGCAGAATAAGGCCAAAAGAGATCGGTTCGTCCCTGAAAATAATAAAAATCTGCATTTAACTTTTATAAAATTGATACCTTGGACAAAATATTTTCATAATACAAAATTTAAATCTAGATCTTTTTTATTGAATCGAATATATGTATATTGTATGGTAAACATCAAAATGGGTTTTCTAAAATGTCAGACATTGATACAACAATGCACATTCACTCATACAATTACGCCTCTTCCATTCATCGAAAAGGCAAACCACTTAGTACAGCGAAGTCCCCTGGGCGTCTCCCAGTCGAATTCCAAAAACTCACTTGCGTTCAATGCTCTCGAATTTTATTAGTATTTCAAATGTATGCCGCAACATTTGTTCTGATTTCATTATTGGTATTAAGTGATTTAAAAATATAATATTAGTTTTTTAAAATTTCCTGCTATAAATGACTGAACTCGTTTTACAATTCGTAACGAATCCAGGAAAATCGTGTAATTCTGTTTTGTAAAAGTCACTAATAAGTGAAAACATGGTGAAAGTTTCCACTTCCTAGTGGTAGGAGACCGAAACAAACTGTCAAGCTCTCGTTACTGTATTGTCTGTAATTGCATCATACACTGCTTCGGCGGCTCATACAGCGCTAATAGCTTTATCGCGTTAGAGCGAGATATGCGTTGGAATGAAAGATGATAACGTAACAGAGCTGCATAATAATGTAAATATAACATAGACGAGTGAAGAGCGACACGTGCACTTAGTGTCGTAACAAACACATTTACCGCGTGTAAAACTCGCTCGCTGCAGGTTTATGGTGCATTGTAAAATATTGAATGCATTATTCTATGACCTGCATTACACATCACGTACAAGCTTCGTGTAATTTCCCCACTGAGCGTTGAGATTTGTCACTCAGAGCAACACGTGCACTTAGTGTGTAACAAACACATTTACCGCGTGTAAAACTCGCTCGCTGCAGGTTTATGGCGCATTGTAAAATATTGAATGCATTATTCTATGACCTGCATTACTCATCACGTACAAGCTTCGTGTATTCTCCCCACTGAGCGTTGTGATTTGTCACCGAGTTAATATCAGAACAGACGAATCACGGGTCTTGTAAACTAGGTCAAACAAATAAAAGAAACATCTGAAATTTTGTAAATCTGCTCTCCATCATGACTCTGGCAATATTTATACTAGACAAGCGAGAAGTTGATTTGAATACACGTATGGCAGCTCTCCTGTAGCGGCGTGACTCTAGTTCTCTTTCAACAATGATTTATTCCTGGAGTTCTTGAATCTATGTAGGACGACTGCTGTAAAAATGTTTATCCTGTAAAATATGTTACTTTTTAAGAGCGGTATGGGTCTTTTTCGTTTAAAGGCCAGCACCTTACAAACATACTATACCTGAATGACGGTGCATTTAATGGTTTTTTTTTTGGTGTTATTAGTTCGTAGGGCAGTAGTCCAGGTACTACTTCTAGTATAAACTCGTCTTATCTTATCAGTGATAAACGCGTGCCGCTTATCTTTTGCCTGCGTTAGTTCTGTCTAGTTTTTATTGTTCAATAAAGCGTGGTGAGTTGATCTGGGTTTGGACTTTGCAAGCTCGAGTTAATTTTTTTTCTAAAAGAGCAAGCATCGCGTGATCTGAGTTTTGAATAGGCAAGCTAGAGTCTTTTGTGCTGGCCCTTAAACGAAAAAGACCCGCGGTATTTTATTTAACCTTTTTGTTATAACTTCAAAGTACAAGTGGGTAGTATTTACTTTAAAAGTGAATAAGCACTTAATTTTGGGAGTGCCCATAGCCGAGCAATCTAAGACGTTGGATATAAATTAGTGCAGGTCCAAATCCTGTCCTTGACCGAACTCCTTTTATCTGTACCATCGACCTTGTACTGTATCGACTCTACTCCTTATTCTGTTTGATAAGATCCTCGCACAGGCCAGTGGCCCATGAGTACTGGCAGATTAAGGCTTAAAAGGGAATCGAGCTCTCCTTAAAAAAGTTATAAATCATGTTATTGATTGGAGAAATCACCGTTCTTTGCAGAAAGTAGAACATGTAAGAAGTGCGATGCATTTGCAGGGCAATGTTTTTTTTTAGTTAATGAACTTTATACATCTGAATCATACTTGGGTTAAAAAATTGTAGACCGCGCTATAGTTATATGCGTTTTGCATTTAATACAAAAATAATGGATAAAAGTTAGTTTTTGAACGTGAAAGCATGGTCAAGAAAACAAGATTTTTCCAAACCTTTGCAATCGTTCACTGATACAAGATATCAGTAAAATTATGTTTCGTTAGTTGCACACCATTTTTCATCTGAAGACGATCGTATGAATTGGGATAAATTCAAAATAATATGTCAGGAATCTAATTTCTTTAAAAAGAATTTAATCTTGACTTCATGTATTAATTAGCGCATCATCCGATCAGTCAACAAACGGTTAAAATTGGTCACTTTGGATGCCAAATATTATAAATGAACTGGAGAGAAAACCTAATATATCAAAAAGATTAAACATTCTAATAAACAATGCGGAATAATAGTGCGTTTTTAAGAAGTTAAAATATAATGAATTGTTAATAAACAAAATGTCGAATCCTATTCTAACCTTGCCATTATTTTGTTTATCCCATGACGGTCGGTTAGTGCAGATCAATAGTTAGTTACCTGTATTCTTTATTTCGGATTTAATAATTATTGTTTTTTTTATAAATGCATGTTTAAGAGATGGTATAAATGGATTTGACACATAGAATGTTTATTTTGTCCCTTAACCTATACGATTTTAGAACGCTATAGAATGATATGCTTAATTTAACCTAGTTTGTAGTTATATGTTAAGCTATTAATATGCCTGATGAAGAGATAAACTGCAGATCTCGAAACGTAGTGTTACTGATTTATTGTATGATTAAAACAATGGAAATGTTTAGATAATCTTATTTTATTAATATAGACTAACTCTATTACTGTCTAAAGTAAAAAGAAATTTGATTCAATCTTACGTGACGAAAATCAAATATTGGTGTAATACGATCACAAACCAATTGAAGATTCGTTTATATTTATAAAAGTAAATAAAGTAGTTTAATATAAATAAATCACATAAATGTGATTTTTATATTTGTCTCTACCCTTAAGCTGCGTTCACATTAATAACATTTTCTTTTAGGAGTATGCCTAACACAACAACAAGTGTACCTATTAATGTATAAACAAATAAAAAGCATTGTTCAAAATACTTCTAAGTAAAACCAAATTTGAAAGATTATAATATTTGTAAAATGTAAGATTAAGACTTGTGAAGTTATAATATCAGTTCCATATGTAACCTCAGGTAGTTTGCATGTCTGTGTTGGCGGTATGAGATGGTCATGTCGAGTTGTGTTGAACACCTGATGGTAAGTCTCGCTCCTGAATAACCCACCAGGCAGGCCTTGAATGGTTTAATGATACAATGGTGGGTTTGCCCACACTTACTTAAATTAATCTAGGTTAAGCTAAAGCACATCGCTTTACACTCTTTAACAGTAACTACCAGAAGTAGTAACAGCGTAGTTTGCATGTCTGTGTTGGCGGTATGAGATGGTAATGTCGAGTTGTGTTGAACACCTGATGGTAAATCTCGCTCCTGAATAACCCACCAGGCAGGCCTTGAATGTTTAATGATACAATGAAGTGTTTCCCACACTTACTTTCATGAAACTAGGTTAAGCTAACGCGTATCGCTTTACACTTCTTTAAACGAATAACTACCAGAAGTAGTAACAAGGTTGTTTGCATGTCTGTGTTGGCGGCAAAGCCCAGATATGAGATGGTAATGTCGAGTTGTGTTGAACACCTGATGGTAAGTCTCGCTCCTGAATAACCCACCAGGCAGGCCTTGAATGTTTAATGATACAACGGGTTTTTCCCACACTTACTTTTGTTAATCTAGGTTAAGCTAAAGCACATCGCTTTACACTCTTTAACAATAACTACCATTATGTAGTAAAATGGTGGTTTGCATGTTTGTGTTGGCAGTAAAGCTCAGGAATGAGATGGTCATGTCTAGTTGTGTTGAACACTTGATGGTAGGTCTCGCTCCTGAATAACCCACCAGGCAGGCCTTAAATGTTTAATGTTACCGTGGAGTGTTTCTCACACTTACTTTAAGGTTAATCTAACGCGTATCGCTTTACACTCTTTTTCAACGTAATAAATATTTAAGGCAAAATTATGGCACGAGTTATGAATCACTTTTTTACGATGCAGGTGCTAGTGCTGAGCTATCAATCAATAACATATAGTTTCTTAGGCAGTGCGAGAGCAGAGATATCAATCAATCTTATATAGCTTCCGCGGTGGGTGCTCTAGCAGAGCTATAAATTAATCACATATAGTTTCCGAGGCAGGTGCTCGAGCAAACCTATCAATCAATCACATATAGTTTCCGAGGTGGGTGCTCTAGAAGAGCTATCAATCAATCACATATAATTTCCGAGGCAGGTACTCTAGCAGAACTATCAATTAATCACGTTTAGTTTCCGAAGCAGGTGCTTGAGCAGAGCTATCAATCGAATCACATATTGTTTCCAAGGCGGGTGCTCTAGCAGAGCTATTAATTAATCACATATAGTTTCCGAGGCAGGTGCTTGAGCAAACCTATCAATCAATCACATACAGTTTCCGAGGTGGGTGCTCTAGCAGAGCTATCAATCAATCACATATAGTTTCCGAGGCGGGTGCTTGAGCAGAGTTATCAATCAATCAATCACATAGTTTCCGAGGCAGGTGCTCTAGCAGAGCTATCCATTAATCACATATATTTTCCGAAGCAGGTGCTTGAGCAGAAGTTTCCGAGGCGGGTGCTCTAGCAGAGCTATCAATTAATCACATATAGTTTCCGAGGCAGGTGCTTGAGCAGAGCTATCAATCAATCACATAGTTTCCGAGGTGGGTGCTCTAGCAGAGCTATCAATCAATCACATATAGTTTCCGAGGCAGGTGCTTGAGCAGAACTATCAATTAATCACATATAGTTTCCGAAGCAGGTGCTTCAGCAGAGCTATCAATCAATCACATATAGTTTTCGAGGCAGGTGCTTGAGCAGAGCTATCAATCAATCACATATAGTTTCCGAGGTGGGTGCTTGAGCAGAGCTATCAATCAATCACATATAGTTTCCGAGGTGGGTGCTCTAGCAGAACTATCGATCAATCACATAGTTTCCTTTTTGTTTGTTAAATTATATACTTTAGTGAACTAAATTATTTCTCTAATTGCTAAAATAATTGGCTGAGCGTTTGCGAAGTGTATTCTCGTGTAATGGAAAATGTAATATCTCACTGTCTGTTTGTAAGCTTGATCTCGAAAACAAAGTAAGCTACAGCCTTGAAATTGTGCATGAATTTTGTTCTATCTAGACATTAATGAGTTGTATGATGGCGTATATCATGGTGATGGTACCATGGTGATTGACTGACCATCTTAAAAGCCGATTACTCACTAGGCTAACACAATGTCTCTTTTGTAGACTATATAAGAAGGTTAGCCTACATACCATGAATCCATCTTGAGTTCATGTTCGGTTCATATAACGACCGGTTTCAGGGTCAAAGATCTTTCATCAGGTTGTAAAATCAACATATTTACACAAAAGTACAACGCATTTATTAACTAGTTCTTTGGTTTTAGTATATTTTATACTTTTCACAACTATCTTCATTTTAAAATTTGTTTAGATTTTTGGTGATGGTGAAGCTTTAAGCTCAGACTTTAACCTCGCCTTGATCCAAAGAAAAGGAACCAAGACGATTACTAGCTATTTAACCTCTTTCACAAAATAAATAATTTATTAATCACCAACAATTCCTGTTTTGGTTACTTGAAATCTCAATAGATTTCTTTATAAGAGAAACGAGTTTAACTTCACAAATGGATATGTTAAACAATCTTACCATGGTGTTACTAATAAAATTGGCGATGTCCAACCGAATAACAACTTTTGTAAAATGCTGTGAAAGTTTGATGGGTTAAATGGCCTAAAGCCACTGCATTAAATCTGCATTACCTAAATGGAGTTCCTGAGTGGGGTTCTGTGTAACCTTCAAGTTACATTTTTGTTTTATCCAGCAGTTTGTAAATTAATTAGTTTACAAATAAATTTCTGAAAGTGATCGAAACACTTTGTCTATAGGGTATGAAGTTTATAACCCATAGTGGACTATCAAAGAAAATTAACCCTAGGCCAAACCGTATCAAGCACATAATGATCAATTGAATGTGACATAAATTGTTATGAACATGTTATAAACACAGTCTGATCAAACAACAGTATAACTATTAAAGGTCCTCATGGATTGAAAGGGTAGAACTATAGGATCAAAACAGTTTTCCTACACAGCAGATTTGGAGGTTCTCCAACATGGGATGGGTTATAGTAAAAATTTACGTACATTCAAATAAACAAATGCAAATGAAGAATTTTTTTAACTAAGAGCTTTAAATTTCAGGGTGGAACTCTTTATCGTACAATTCCAATGTTCGAAACGTCCCATAATCCGGAAGTCTGGTGGTTATACAAGCGTATAACAAATTTGCAGCGGTCCTCCTCTGGGCTGAAGGATTGCACTCAGAGTCCGTTCCTCCACGAGCAGGGGTAATTCTAGGGGGGGGGGGGTGTGATGCCTTTCAGAGACTAAGGACATCCATAAATCAAGAGATTCAGAATAAAAGCTTCCATTGACCAGATAATGCCCCAAAAGACATATTGGAGCTATTCCAATTGGGCATCTAGTCCAATTTTCTTAGTACAGTATACCTCTTGATAAAACCACATCTAGATTTAGAATATGAAAATGTCCATTGCCCTTAGGCGGGTACCTGGTTGATATCCAATAGATAGTATAAAAAGGCTTGTGAGGGCACCCTCAGAGAGACACTTCTCTTTCAATAGGCTAGAACAATTACAAAAGAAATCTCTCTTCATCTTAAAGCCAAGCATTATACATGCAATGGTTAGAATGTACTATAGTTGTGTATATGGAATGTGTTATACGAGTACTTGTATCATAAAATGTATTATATAATGCTTTATAGAATGTGGTATATTTTATTTATTTATGGCAATGATGTTTATAATTATATAGTAAAAATACACCGTATATGATTAATAATAACTCAAGAACTCGGTAATTCAACCAAAGTAACACAATTACATGCGTTGCATGTCAGATAACTTCTTACAACAGATTAAAATCGTCAATATAATAACTAAAACGACTTGAACTCTTAAGATATTTTTAAACTACCAGGTTGTCCAATTAGCCGTCAGTCAGGAATTCACGGACGCCGTAAAACATTTATGAAGGAGTAATAACTTAAACCTTTTTCTAAATTTTAAATGGTATGACTCTGTTTTGAGGTTCATAGGGAGTTTGTTAAACAGATTAATTGCATTGTAACGGAGATTATTTTGGAAGAAAGCTGTGTGATGTGCGAGGACTTGAAGGTTGTTAGAAATCTTAAATTATACTGATGGTTACGAGTTTTGAAATATTCAATATATTGAGATTTATAATAAATATCAAAGTCTACTGGTTCAAGCAGCTTCGAAATACTGCTTACACAATTAACTTCTTTAAATATTTCGGCCTCGCTGGGGAGAGACATCTTCGTCAACAGATGTTAAAACGAAACTGCCAATAATAACCAGTCGTCTATACAGGCGAGTTGAAGGAGTGGAGCGTTCTTGTGACTGGCTAAAGCTACAGGTACATGGGGTTTTATAGACTCCAGGCGTACCAATGGAATCGTATCCTTAACTAGTTCCAGTACAGTACAGTTTTAGTTTAGTACAGTTTTTCAACTTTTGGACTGGCTTCAATACAGTTTTTAAGTTGTGTCTCCTTAATGTCCTTCCCATTTTATCGGTCATTTCTTGAATGTAAGAATTATAAGCTAGTTTTGGAAATTATTCATTTTCACTATGATCTGAATGTGTTACATTTTTATATGTATAGTGATACAAACTGTAACGGAGGGTACGATTTAGGAATCTCAGATTATAAATATAATGACAGTTAACTTAAAAGTGCTATAAGGCTTGAATGACATCCCCGATTTATTTTAGCTTTAAAGTATGGTTTTATTTCAAAATATTACATTTAAAAAAGTATAATTGCCATAAAAAAATATTAAAAGAACTATTTCATTTAAATGTATTGCAATTAAATTCTTTTAGGTGCATTCCCTTTTTAACTTCTTGCTAGGCGTATATTTTAATCACATAGATATTGCTATTTACCCTGTATAAATATAGAAATCCTACTCATACTCACGAGCTTGCCACATACACAAAGATACATGTGGCGAGTGTCACAATAACTGTAGCGTATGGTACCCGACTGGCCATCAATAACAGTTATTGTTAATACTACGTAACAGCTCTAATACTTCATGCTACTACGGAAATGGTGATCTGGACTAGACACAAAATAGTAAAATACTCTTTTGCGAGGGGAAAACATGGAATCCGCAATTTTTATGGAATAAACTTTTACACCTACGTTTCATTTGTTCGATTTCGTAAATGGATTTTCCTAATGTTAATAAATTATATTACTGACTACCAATTACTGACTGACCTAAATAATGGCTTTGTATAAATTATGCGCATAAATTCTCAAATATTTATGTATAAAAAATATATATACAATTCAAAGATAGTATAAAACATGCAGTATGGTATGGTAAATTTACGATGCTAGTTTTGTGTAATAAACCAAATATTTGTTCAACTATTGATTTGCTTACAATGTTATGACAACATACAAGCTTTACACTGACAATTAACGATGCTCAGTTTCTGCTTCAGGCTTGTCGTTCGAAACCAAAAATATAATACTAATAATATTATAAATTCGAAAGTCTGTTTGTGTGTTTGTTTTGCTTTCGAGTGTAAGCTACTCAACTGACTGTACTGAATTTTACATGCACATTCTTATGGTCCCTGGGATGAATATACGCGTAATCATATATCAAAAATCCTTCCAGGCTACGCCCCACTGGTCACTAAAGCAGTGAAAATTGCCACCTTGATCTCTAAATTTTTGAAATATTAACTGAAAGAGCCTGTAAAAGCGATCAACTGTTCAGTGTAAACATGGTCATGCAGACCGTCTATACAGTCACACAAAGGCACAGACTGACTGGCCTCAAATGGGACAGAGACTGTCGCGTACCCAGTGGGGTTGTGTCCTTTACTGGTCTTAGATTCCAAAAGACTTAGCCGAATTGATTAGTTTTTTATTACGCTACTTATTTTATTACTCATACATTACACGTGTCAGACGGACTGATATGGCGAGAAGGCGGTAATGGGTAAAAGATGGCGTGTGGGACAGCGGGAAAGTGGGCTGTTTGTGTGGTAGATATTATAAAAGACAAGACACTATTTATATTTTTATACAATATAAGATTAATCTATTAATACTCTTCTCATACAATTCTGCCCACTACAACTAAACATAAACCTACAAAAAATTTTGAAATTGAAAATTTATCTTCTACGAGTAAGTAACCATTGCCTTAGTATGAAAATTATTATTATCCAGAATATACCGAATTTTGATTCAAAAGCGTTCAAAAATTGCCCAACCATTACCTCCATCTAGTCATATCAGCTTGATTCGCGGCTCTCTCACACGCCATTTTCTACCCTTTATCTCCTTCTCGTCATAACATACATTCTCGCTTAACAAAAAAGAGATATGGCATTACTATTACATATGTGTTTGGGGTTTAACCCCTGAATTGGGTTTCGTTTTCTTTATAGTTTCCTACAACCAATGGCAGCTCCTCTCTTATATCGTAATGACTATGTTTTCACCTCTGGACTGACTGTTCCTCTACTGAGACCCTGACACCCATTATACCTGGGATGAAGACCGGTTCTTATACCACAGTTCTGTTACATTACGGATACTTGGTTATCGCCTTCCTTATAATTTTCTATTTCTAATAAATCAAATCATAATCAGCAAGCAGAGTTTTTTTTAAATTTCAGAGCAGTTATTTAAGCAGAGTCGTCTTCTGAGTTGTAACCCTGAATCTATGAAAAAATGTACAGCTCCAAACATACAGGTAATTCTGATGTATATACTACTAAATTTTTGTGAAAATTCCTTAAAAATACTAGTTCCAGAAAGTGTATAATATTTCTTGTTGCTTATTTTGTCTCTTTCATTAATTCCTCCTGATTCGTTTTAAATGATACTTAATAAAATCTGTAATATTTTTATCAGATCATATTTAAGAAAAAGGTTTAAAGCGTAGATAACTAAAAAAAATAATTGTACAAAATCATGTTTTCTGGGTATATGCACGCTACGCAATCCCGAATATAAATTAAGATAGATTTTCTTTGTTTTTATACCGCAGGCGCTCAAACAATATTAAATCCGTTGTCGTCTTCTCAAGCCTAAAGGTTATATTTTCCAGATTAAAATTGCTTCAATTCAAACTGTTCTTGTGACTAGAGAAATATTTTATGTTAGTTATCTTTTATCCAAATAAATATTTTAACTCGGTATATATTTTGTCCCGTTTGTAAATAATATATAGTTTACATTGTATTTCCACTTGGTTTATATTTATAAAATTTATTAAAAAACTGATTACTTATTTACTAAAATTAATCGATTAAACGATCTCTTTAAAATGTTATGCGCTTAAAAATAAACAATAGAAGTTGAAAAGTTTATAAATTGTGCCGATTTAGTTTTAAATTTGTAACGATTGCATTCGTAGCATTTTTTGTATCACATAAAATATTAAAAAATTTATTTCTAAATACTTATAGTTTTGATTTTATTAACATTCTAGATACTGTTTGCTTTTCATTTCTTTTTTTTACTATCATTTTTCATTTATGAAACTCATTTGTTATTAAGGAAGAAAAATTATGACGAAAAGTTAGTGTAGTACAACAGTAACTCTTCATTTATTTAGAAAAAGACGAAGAATTTTATTAAGTATAAAAACAGTTTTGTGACTGAAATACGAAATCTGTTGACAATAAATATGAAAAAATATAAAATATCGAAAAACAAAGCTTCGCTTCAATTAAAAACAGCGACGCGTCACAATAAAAAGTGAGTTTTCAATTTCTTGTGTTCGGAATAAAAGGTTTCATTTTGGCTCGGGTGGAATGCCAATAAAGACTCAGCACCGCTCGGTCCCACACGCAGTAAACCGTACAGAAAAATTGGAAATGAAAAGCTTCACTCTATCTTCACCTTGAAGTTTTAAACGTATTTCTATGTAATTATACTTTTATATCTTACAGAGTGTGAATCATTAATACTATACTGGGATGAAATAATGGAAAATTAAATTTATTGATATTTTATTAGCTAATGAATGTTATCTGTGACACTCTTCCTACAGACTCTACAACCTCCAACACATATCACCATATTCAATTTTCTCAGGTTATAATTTGAGGTTATGAATTTTAAAAGAGCCGTAAATTCCGTGCGTGGATTAGTCTTAAAACAGTTCTATACATAATCATTGTCATTTGTATTTTCAAACGTAATGTACAAAAAGAAATTAAAATAAAAACAAATTGTGGTTTGGTATACAATAAAGTAAAAAGTGAAGTAAAGATGTTTTATATTAACTAGGCAAATTTAGGGCTAGGGACACTTAACTTGGGGACCAGTGACTTTAAGGTGACTTCCGAACCACCACCAACGGGTAGGTGGGCTGCTTGGAAGGAGAGGATCGCCCAGCGGTCACCCATCCAAGCAGCAGCCACGCTCGCCGTTGCAACAATGCGTACTTTTTTGATCATAATAAATATTTAAAGTGGTAAAAGAGTATAATACATATTATTTAACTCATGAAGTTTTCATAATGAATAAGTTTGCAAACTGTAAAACAAAACCATTATTAAGAATTTTCATTCATTTCCAGCTGATTCTGACTCCACCCATAAACTAAAGTAGGTCAGAGTTTCATTTGATAACGAGTAACACAAAACCAGCAAGGTTATAGTCCAAGATTTACTATAATTTAAAGACGTATTTTCTTAAGTAATGGTACTCTAAAGATAACTAGAAGTTACTTATTTATCAAACTTACATTTACTACAGGTTACTGCAGTTGGTAAGCTCTGCCTATGACAGTGAGTAACACAAATCCAGCAAGGTTATTATTCTAGATCTCACAACTACCTTCAGATTTTTCTGTTTCTACATTTTACAGTATCTCGAAGACTAGTTAAAACATAGAGTGAAATATTACGTCACAAATACTGTCTACATTTATGCATTTAAATTTCAGCACTCTTTTTTGTATCTGCGGAGATCACAGCATTTATATCAGTACTTCTGAACTGAGTGGCTAATTATAAAAAAAAATAAGTTTCATGGAATGAAATATTTAAATGAAATCTCGCATTTTGTACTATACTAAGTATAAAGTGCAACGAAAAATAGTAGTTTACTTCATCAATTGATAATACTTTAACTCATTTTTACAAAATTTTCTACGTACATTGAAAACTTAATATATAGAGTATATTTGCGGAATATTCATTAAATAAATATAAACTAAATAAATACGGTATTTAACCAACGTAACAACTTATTGAGTTAAACTTTACTTCCTTATTTTAGGTCACGAATACAGAATCAAAGCGAAAATAGCTTTGAACGGGATATAGTAATTAACTAATACACTATAAGTACCATATTATATGAATACATCTCATGGTATGTGCAAAATTACCAGTTAGAGGGGTATTTTTATGCGGTGGCTTGTAGCAGAACGATAAAACTGAGGACAAGTGGTGGTAAGTATAAATCTCGTTAATTGGCGTCTGCTGCAGATATCGTTTGGTCCGGAAACCTCGATATGTCGACATGTTTCTTGAAATATGTGGTATTGAAAAATATGGGTATAGTTGTTTATCTACTTCATAATTTGATGCCTCATTCAATTTTGACAGTTTAACTTCTGCCCATTTGAGACTTCATTTGGTACTCATGTCTGTTACATCTGATTTGATTGTAATTAACCCTTAATGACTACTTGTTGGAAATTAAGCACTCGTTAAGATATAATTAATACATTTAATTTTCCAAAGGGTTAAGGAAGGGGGTTTTCCGAGAATTATTTTAATACTTGCACATAAAAGTAGTAGTTTGAGTGAAATATTCGGCTGGGAAATAAACAGGTTTATAGCTGAGTATATACCACATAACCGATGTGATAAAATATAACAAAAACGTAAGCTCCTCATTGAAATTAAGAGCTATGACCAAGAGTCAAGAGACTTTGCTAGTATTGCTGTAAGTTTTGTAGATGTTTGAGACTAATACACTGAACTGTACGAAGCAAAGGAAACAGACAGTGACATTGAGATAGCGAAGTAAAGGAGATGAAGTGGCTCGAATTCTTCTCCTTTCCATTAGATGACATCGAGGTTTTGAGGACTAAAGAAAAGGGCTTACAGTGATCTAGGGCTATCGAAGCAGACAAATTGGATAATCTAGCGTTTTTCCCCTTACCATTAGACAAGATAGAAGAATTGTGGCCTAAGGAGGTGGCTTTGTCATTGACATACAGCTAACAAATTAGAGCTAATGGAGTGGCTGGTATTCTTCTCCTTACCATTAGACGATACCAAAGTTTTGAGATCTAAAGAGAAGGGCTTACAGTGATCTAGGGCTATCGAAGCAGACAAGTTGGATAATCTAGCGTTTTTCCCCTTACCATTAGACAATATAGAAGAATTGTGGCCTAAGGAGGTGGCTTTGTCATTGACATACAGCTAACGAATTAGAGCTGATGGAGTGGCTGGTATTCTTCTCCTTACCATTAGACGATACTGTGTGTAACATACTTGATTATTTAAAAAATGGTACCACACACTTTCATTACACACTAAACTTGGTATGCTAGTAGCACTTTATAGTTATATTTGAGATTCATTTTGAGATACAGTTGTAATCAACATATAGTATTTTGGTTTATAAACGTAATAATTATTACTCAAGTGGCTTACTCTAATAGTAACAATGCAAGACCTTATTAAACTGGAAAACATGAAATAGCAAGTGCTGTAATAAGTTAGTAAACATAATAAGCTCGCAACCCACCAAGTCAAATATTTAAGAACTGTGTGGTTATAGTGTTATAGACGGCTTAACTCGGAATAATGAAAGTACTGCTCTCGACTACACAGAACAAAGTACCGGTAGCTCAGTCGTCTTAAGTTGTTAAGATTCGCGGCTTTTGTTCCACCAACAATAACAGCCTCTCTGAAATGTCGGTAAACTTTTCAGCGGTTGTGGTAATCTTACTCATCGGGAAGGCAAAAATATACAGTTACATTGCAATAATATCAGTATTAAACTAAGGTTAGCTACTAGGTCAATGGATACACATTCTTATAAAGGATCGCATCTTCACAGCAATGAATATCTTCCTAATTTTTAATCAGAGCAGTTGTAACGAAGTACATTTTCAGATTACAAAGTGACATTGACTCACTTCTGCTGAAACTTAATTGAATACTTCCATAATTTATAATGTGTAATTAGCAATGTTCATAATTACTCCTCGGTCATTACTCAGTTTATTTACTCTAGATCAATGTATATTTTCTCACAACGCTTGTCATCGAGTTGCCGTGAGCCTTCTGCTGACACTGTATGTTTCTACACGAATAGGCGCACCAACAAACCTATAAGGAGCAATAGGCACAATAATATAAACACATAGGGAATAAAAGCTTGTATCGTAGTCATGGATAGCATCCATGACAGAAAACTCAACATTATGATTTAATACATTTAACACAAATATGGTTGAAAGGTGTGATGTAAATGTTGAATTTAGTCCATTGCTCAGTGCAGCATCTGGTAACTGACATTGTCACAAACTCGACTCTTATATTCTGGAATCCACGTCCGTCTGTAGAGATCCAGCAATACGTAAGAAGTAGAATACCTTGGCAAAACAACTTAGTTCTTGGAATGATTTCAGTATTCTTGAATGCCTCAGAATAGCCAGGCTACTAAGATAGAGGTCTAACCAATACTTGATAAACCAACCAAACCAATCGATGACGAAGACCTGTAGCATTCTTTTGATATCAGCTATATCTCAGCGTCAAAAGCACATTACCTGCTTTACCCAGAAACTATCTAATATAATCTATACACGGAAATATTTTCAGTGCTTGCCTAATGACATCAAAGGTTACTTACACAACAAAAGTAATTAAATTCATTACATGTGTATAGCTCCTTGAGCCTATCCTTTGGTGACGTACACTACTTTTCTATAACATGTTTTAAAATTGTTTATAGAACGAAGGAGTAAATGAGAAGCCACTTATTACGTTATCTCAGCATTACAAGTTACTTAAACAACTAAAGTAATTAACCAGTCTTGTTTGTGTACGTGTACTAAGCTCGTCCTCTGTTGACGTGCACCACATTTATATAGGTGTTTTGAAGTTGTTCGTAGAACGAAGGGGTAAATGAGAAGCCACTTATTACGTTATCTCAGCATTACAAGTTACTTAAACAACTAAAGTAATTAACCAGTCTTGTTTGTGTACGTGTACTAAGCTCGTCCTCTGTTGACGTGCACCACATTTATATAGGTGTTTTGAAGTTGTTCGTAGAACGAAGGGGTAAATGAGAAGCCACTTATTACGTTATCTCAGCATTACAAGTTACTTAAACAACTAAAGTAATTAACCGGTCTTGTTTGTGTACGTGTACTAAGCTCGTCCTCTGTTGACGTGCACCACATTTATATAGCTGTTTTGAAGTTGTTCGTAGAACGAAGGGGTAAATGAGAAGCCACTTATTACGTTATCTCAGCATTACAAGTTACTTAAACAACTAAAGTAATTAACCGGTCTTGTTTGTGTACGTGTACTAAGCTCGTCCTCTGTTGACGTGCACCACATTTATATAGGTGTTTTGAAGTTGTTCGTAGAACGAAGGGGTAAATGAGAAGCCACTTATTACGTTATCTCAGCATTACAAGTTACTTAAACTACTAAAGTAATTAACCGGTCTTGTTTGTGTACCTGTACTAAGCTCGTCCTCTGTTGACGTGCACCACATTTATATAGGTGTTTTGAAGTTGTTCGTAGTAGAACGAAGGGGTAAATGAGAAGCCACTTATTACGTTATCTCAGCATTACAAGTTACTTAAACTACTAAAGTAATTAACCGGTCTTGTTTGTGTACGTGTAGTGGTAATCTAACTAAAATTACAAAAATCAGTTAAAAATCAGACATGGCCTTCAAAATAATTGTCACAACTACACATCAAGTCGAAATACGTATAAATTAATAATTAATATGGGAGCTATGGGACCTAGGGTTGAGAATCGCAAACACTAGTACGGAACACACACAAAGAGGCGGGATGTCAACAAATGCGACAGAAACAGAGATGGGATTGGCGGTTTTAATCATCGGGTTTCGTCAGTAGTGTTGGCGAGGCGGAGGGAATGAGTGTGGGGTCGAGCACGTCACAGAATAAGATACGCTGAAAACGGGAAACCTCCTGCTTGGCTTTTCATCTACTACTGCAGATCATAGACTATTTACTGTTTAGTATGATTTATATACTAAATTTTATTTGATGTAACATAATTTTAACTTGTTCCATTAGTGTATACAATTAAGGGATTACCTATATAGAAGACATTTCATGCCTTTTTCGACTTTTTTCCAAGACCGAAATCTAATCGCCATTGTAGACTTTGCTGGCAAAACTACTTCTTTACAATAAGTTTAAAATTAAGTTTAAATTGAGTTTAAAATACTTTAAAATTACAATAAAATACTTTAAAATAGGTTAAAAATACGTAAAACGAGTTTAAAATACGTTACAATGAGTTTTATCTAACTTAAAATTAGTTTAAAATACTTTTAAATGTGTTTAAAATAAGTTAAAATGAGTTTATTAAAATGTGTTAAATGAGTATAAAGAACGTTACTATTCTTAAATGTATATAAGTAATGTGATTTTATTTATATGCTGCTTTCAGGTCAAACAGCAGTCTCTCTGGAATATAAGTGCCTTGATTGCAGCAATGAATTAATTGCCATGTAATAAATAGTCACAGTGCAACGACGATGTTACTCGTGCAGCGTGTCCCATTATGATTCTATTCATAGCCTTTACATTCGTGTTGCTAATTTAAGTTTATGAATGTTGGATTTCGTCTAGAAGTTTAAATTGGTTTAGTTATCCTGCCTTCATTATATGCAGTTTTTATAGAGCGAACTAAAACGAAAGCAGAGGGACCACAAAAAATAACAAGTAAAAATAATAAACAAATTTTAAATTATTCACTCTTTTCTAAAGTCTGTCAAACATAAATTAGCGAAAAGGTTTTTTTAATATTAATTCGTTACAAATTGGTAGACACCTAAATTAAAAAAAATCACAATTGTTTTCAGTCGTTCAAACATATACTAATAAAAGTAAAAATCAAAAAGAAATATAAGTCAAATTTAAAATGTCCCTAAAATACATTCATAAAAGGTTATCTCGTTCAATAAGATGATAACTATATTACTAAACGTCTTAGAAAAGAGATGAAATCTACATACAAGCCATTTTGTTATTATTAGTTTTTGTTGCGTTAGACCTCGAATTATGTTTTTAAATCTTGACGAATAAAACACCTCCAGTGCTAGAAACTACAATCAGTGGATCGTTTCATGTTTGAGTAAGATTACTTTGACCAGAAATCGATCTGTAACTGCCGTATACATTGTAAAGTATTTTCAACAAGAATCCTAATTTTAATTAATATAAACCAATGTGACAGTATGTTGTCTTTGTTTGAATAATAATAAATTATTTTCTGCATACAGTAAACAATAAACTTAAAAAAATAAAATTATTAAATAAGTTTTTCTCAAAATACGACGTACAACATGATTGTATTTATTGATTTGCCTGACCTCACAAAATAAGGATAAGAAAAATCATTCTGAGAGCCAAGTACCGTTATGATCTCATTAATTGGTACCATTAATGTTATTAAATGATTGTCATGAGGGCCAAGCATTACTTTGGTCTATATAGTTCACATCACATTATTCATTTTGATTAAAATAGAACAGTTAAATGAGGATATAAGGTGATAGACGCAATAATTAAAACACCAACTACAATTTTTGTTATAAATTCAGTTTTTCCTTATTCAAACGGCCTAAATTAACACAAAGCTTATCACAATTATTTATTCACACTCAGTTGTTCCCTGTGAACACACAGGTATTACAGCATACGAAGGTAGAGAGGTACATTCGGGTATAAACACTTAATTATTTGTAAATACCGTTACAGTTCATTAGCGCTCTCATTTGCAAACAAATCGTCAACACAAACATTAAAATTCGTTCTAATATGATTATATTTATGTATTTATTGAACTCGTCACTCTTTCTATATATAACAGTAAACTTTATATTAATAATAAACTTTGATGAAATTCTATGTCATAGGAACGGATCTGTATTACTGTTTCCTTCAACCTTCATTAAATATCCTACACCCTATATGCCTAAAATAAAAGATGCTTTTCATAACTTAAATAGTAGAATAATTTAACTTTGGAATCCTTTTAGTTGGCTGTACTGGTGGTTCCCTTTATTGTAGCACCATAATAACAATGCTAAACCTCAATTAGTCCTTCTTGCTCAATCGGACGAAGTGGGTAGATATTGTGGCAGTTAAAAGTTTACTTACTTATTTCCTATATTAATGAATGCCTTGTAAAACATTCCAGATAAAAAATGTTTTGGAACCAAGGTTACGAAATATTGTATGTATTCAAAAATACTTGTTTTGCCTAGGTCTATATAGAACAGAGATATCATTTTGTTATTAGAAAGGTCACTTCATTCGAACGAAATTGCGTACCACGCTAGCCAATTACAATCAAGCTAGCAATCCAATCATCTGTATTGCTTCTTCTGCTAGAAAAATTAAAACGGAATCCTTCTTCTTGCCCTAGAGTAATCCGAGCGCTTCTATCACTTCCTCTGCTAGAGAAATCTGAGCGGAACCTTTCAAGTTGTGCTAGAGTAGCCCAAGTGTCACTATCTAATCCAAGCGGAATTTACAATCTTTACCAGTAGAGAAATCTAAGCGGAACTTTCGTCTTTTCGCTACACTAATCCAACCGCTTTTGCCTTCCTTTCCCTCTACCGCTAGAGAAATCCCAGCGTACTCCTCCTCATACTTAAATTTTGGCCTGAGCTGTGATGATACACAGCGTTTGATTGACTCAAACTAGGTTGATTCTGCTCTAATTTTAAAACCTTCGGCTAAACCCATCCGTACTCCCTTTATCCAACCCCTTGGAATATTGTACCCAATTAAGATTGAGACTTTCTGGATCTAAAAAGCGACTGAATTAACATTCACTATGAAAATGTTGCAGCAAAAGTTGAAGAGCTCTGAGGTGTACAAGATTAATTATTGGAAACGAATGTTCAGATTCACAAGATACAGTCTCGAGTAGATATATTCTGTTCCTGAATTAATTCCTGACCAACAGAGAGTATTTGTATGAATAAGCGCGGACTGTGTAATGACGAAATCTTTATGTTCTGGAACCATTTGTCCTGACAACATTTTTCTCCAGTGATTTCGCTAATGATGGCTTCTGAATAATGGGGGGAAGTTGTATTTATAATTGTATTGAGCTTTTCACCATCTCTGTAGAGTGCATGTTGTTGAAGCGTCTGCATGCATAAGTATTATTGTGTTATAATCCTCATGTGTATTGTACTTTACATTTTAATTTTATTATTTCATGGTCCTAAACAAGTTATAATTCTATACAAAGATTTAGTACGTAACAGTATTTTGTTCTGTTGGTGTTCTCTACTGAAGTTAGGTAGCATCTACTGAAAAATAAATGTCTAACACCAAAAATTACTTTAAACTATTACAATATTTGGTTATTTATTTTATTAACTATACTTCTAACGATACCAACATTCATGTCTGATAAATTAGCCACTAGTATAATGTTGATAGCTTACAAGTTTCTATGCTGGACCAGGATTTAATTTCGGGCCACAAGTTCGGTTTAATCTAGCAGGAAAATTTCAGCTGACAAACAAGTAAGCTCAAATTAATTTTCACCTCAGCTGATTTCAATTTGGTAATCAGCTGATTACCAATAAAATGAGACTCAAGAGAAATAGGACAGCCTGAAATAAACAATGCCTTTATTAAAGAAGTCTTTATTATTTCTACCACTCAACCTAATGTAATACATACAATCAACGAAATTTGAATACGGACACTGTGAAATCTTAACATAATACATACTTAAAATATAATAAAAAAATGCTCAATTTAAATAAAATAAATAATGAACTTCATAATGTAATTATTCTTAATAAAAGATAAAAAATCTAAGCATGTAAAAAAAAATAAAAAGAATAAACCCAATTCAAGCGTTTAACAATCTAACTGAGATAATGTTTGAGGAAGGTGTTAAATGGAATGAACATTATGATAATAAGAGTGTAAATATTGCTGTACATGTTTATAACAATTTGCTTTATTCAATTATGCCTATATTAAATGAACTGAAAAGGTAATACTTACTTCGTTAAATACATCAGAAATACGTGAGGTGCTCGGCGAACTACCAAAGTTAAACGTACGCTAGACTTGGAAGGCTTCACGCTCTCACACAGCGGACAACTTTCTGGCTCGGAATGTGACTCTGATTGGACTGATGTTGCTATATTAATATTTCAATATGGCCATAGTAGAAATGGAGTTTCAATCCAGATTTCAACTCGACAAATCAGCCCATAAAAACTTTCAGTGTATGCGAAATGAAACGCAAAGCATCGCTTTTATTATCAACTGAGCCATATTTTTAATATGTGAATACGTGCTAAGGATATAACCGTAGACTTTACAGTGAACACGTTTATAGTAACGTTTCCTTGTACATCGCCTGTACACAAGTAGACATAAACCGTGTTCACTAGCTTGCAAAGCTACCTTGTAAATAAATAACAACTGTGCTTTGCAGTAACAAATACCTCCAGGCTATGAGATAGGAGAAGGAAATCCCTCTGTTTTGAGGGCAATATCCCAGGAAT
Organism: Homalodisca vitripennis; assembly: GCF_021130785.1. Lineage (NCBI taxonomy): Eukaryota > Metazoa > Arthropoda > Insecta > Hemiptera > Cicadellidae > Homalodisca > Homalodisca vitripennis. Next base: position 220,532,552 of record NC_060208.1, on the reverse strand, counting down.
ATACAAGCACTCGTACACGAGTTGAAGCGGTTAAAACGTTTCATACAAAACAGTACTTCTCAATTAGTCAACTAATTGAGAATCACATTTTATGGTAGTTAATTATATAGATCGGTACCACTGCAAATGTAAATTTCTGTACACTACAGTTGGAGCATTAATTTGACTTAAAGCAGCCAAATGCAAATGATACAAAACTTGTGGGCCAATAATAGATTTTGAGTTTGCGTTCTAGAAGTGTGCAGAACGATCTTAGGGACTTTACACTTAATATTCTATAGGAACCAAGCGCAGTTCACAAGAAATATCAAAACTGAGCTGCAGAGAAGAGATAAAATAACGCATTGAGTTTTATTTATAAAGACAACCTCATCCTTACAATACAAATGTTTTGTTGCAAGCCACGAAACATTCTGCTTTATCGGTGTAGAGGATTACCATCAGACTGAAGTCCAAATCTTGTATTGACATACAGTAGTCAGGTCCTAATCCCGCGCTCTTTGTTTACTGTCAATATTACCGTTGGTTTGCATTCGGCCTCGGAAACAAGTTTTATTTGGGATCAAGCAGTATCGTAAATTGATTTTGTGTAAACAGTGATGTATCTCATTTACGTTTCTAGTATCTGAGTTCATACTATGATCGGTGATACATCACTGAAATGATTAGTGACTTAATGGCTAAAACTGAAATGGAACACCGTTACTTAGGCAATTGACTATTTTGTTTTATTTGTCACCTGAGCATGGGAGATCATTGAGTATACAAATTTACCGTCAGTTTGTACACTAATTATTACATAATACCATACGTGATGGAGAACATAGCATGAGGTAGTCGTTCTAGTTATAACGAAATGTGGATCAAAGATTGTTTATGAACAACATGAATTGATTAAGTGTGAGTTCATTATTCCAAAATTCTCATTCTTCAAGGATTGTTTATTCAAAAAACACTTGTAGATTATAATTATCATTACATTTTCTAACGTTACTCTCATGTTACGTAAGCCTAGCACTTAAAAACACGTTTGTGCATTTAATTCAATTAAACTTTTACTTTTTTTAAATGTTGGACGAAAACATGAAATGGTTTTTCAAATTGTTTATTTTTTGGTTTGGTACAATTTTGTACAATATGCTCATGTGTTATGTAATTTTAAAAGGTATCAACTATTCAAAAGGTGTTATACTCAATTAGTTTCAAACCATGTAATAATTATATTCTAAAGCTATAATATTGGATACGATTAAATTTTTAGATATAACCAATCACATGGTTTGAGTCTTTGGTAATGGAAGAGAAAATATTTCTTTGTTAAAACCTTTAACATTTAATACTACAACCTCATGTAATTTCCTTTTCAATGTTTTTGACTAATACCCATTTAAAAAGTTTTAAAAATTTTTGAGGCGGGTACATTAAAATAAATGCAGGCAGTTTACCCGCGGCTTCGCACGCAATTTTCTGCTAACATCTGTGACATCAACGAATATCGTTTTTACATACGAAACACTCCTGTAATAAGTGATTTTCGAATAATTGGACTGAAGTTAAATCTTATTTTTTTTGAGTCTCTGATATCGAAAAATCAGAAAAAGAAACAATTTTCATAAGTACCAATAAAATAAATTAGTTAAATATTGTTCCAATTATTTTAATAACATTTGAAATCTTTTGAACACTTCCGCCAATTTAAATCTACTTCGGTATAAGAGATAGAGGTATAAAATTCTAGACGTGCTTTATTCTTCAATAGAGCAGCATTGGTGCTGAATCTCATCACTGTATGCCAGACTGTTCTCAAGATACATAAAAAATTGCACTTTGTGTCTGGTGCAATGATTTGTAATTTTATTTGCAATGGTCACGGGTTCACTGGGCACGCTTGTTTCTTTAAATTCCAGCTGCATTTTCCGGATGTAACTGAATATCCACGACTGCTCAGAAAACAGGAAATGAGAAACAACCAATTGCATATCAAATATGCTGATACCAAAAATTGGTACTCATCAGTTACCATGCAAAGGTTTCTCAGGGGCCTGGTCAAGCGAGGTGTAGGGGCTATTCATAAAAACCTCGAAACCGGGATGATCAGCGGCAGTCTCCTCCAGTTTGCTGATGAGGAAGACAAATCGAGTGCTTGAACTACTTTATTAGTCTCTAAAGATAACCTATATTAGATCTGATGTGTGAAATACCTGTATTTCTGAAATATTAGATTGTTTTGTGTTAAATTATTAATATGTTTCCACTTAATCACCAAACAAGAATGTTTGATTAAATGTATAATTATAATTATGATGAGATATTCAAGTTTCAATACATATTTTGGGATAATTTTATTATGACGACAATGTATTCCAATAGTAATATTAAAACATTGAAAAGAGTTCGCAAATAAATTTAAATTTTAGACACTGCTTAGTGGTTAAAATACAGTAAAAACTAGGAAAGTATAACTTACATTGAGGAAAAACAGTATTTAATTTGTTTATTTATATGGTACTTAAGTTATAAACATTTCTGCTTAAACGGTGTAATAAAATGCTACAAGCGCCACAAATAATAAACCAAAGGCAATTAAACTCTCGTTATAACTCCAGCTTAATTGATGCTAACCTCAGGAGCCACAGTTGTAAATGAATGGACTTCTCTTGTACTGTTTTATAGTACTCAATCAACTTCACTTTGTCTTCTTCAATATTCCATAATGCCTGTATCATCTAAACTCTCGTTACAACTCCAGCTTAATTGATGCTAACCTCAGGAGCCACAGTTGTAAATGAATGGACTTCTCTTGTACTGTTTTATAGTACTCAATCAACTTCACTTTGTCTTCTTCAATATTCCATAATGCCTGTATCATCTAAGCTCTCGTTACAACTCCAGCTTAATTGATGCTAACCTCAGGAGCCACAGTTGTAAATGAATGGACTTCTCTTGTACTGTTTTATAGTACTCAATCAACTTCACTTTGTCTTCTTCAATATTCCATAATGCCTGTATCATCTAAGCTCTCGTTACAACTCCAGCTTAATTGATGCTAACCTCAGGAGCCACAGTTGTAAATGAATGGACTTCTCTTGTACTGTTTTATAGTACTCAATCAACTTCACTTTGTCTTCTTCAATATTCCATAATGCCTGTATCATCTAAGCTCTCGTTACAACTCCAGCTTAATTGATGCTAACCTCAGGAGCCACAGTTGTAAATGAATGGACTTCTCTTGTACTGTTTTATAGTACTCAATCAACTTCACTTTGTCTTCTTCAATATTCCATATTGCCTGTATCATCTAAGCTCTCGTTACAACCCTAGCTTAATTGCTGCTACCCTCAGGAGTCACAGTTGTAAATGAATGGACTTCTCTTGTACTGTTTTATAGTACTCAATCAACTTCACTTTGTCTTCTTCAATATTCCATAATGCCTGTATCATCTAAGCTCTCGTTACAACTCCAGCTTAATTGATGCTAACCTCAGGAGCCACAGTTGTAAATGAATGGACTTCTCTTGTACTGTTTTATAGTACTCAATCAACTTCACGTTGTCCTCTTCAATATTCCATATTGCCTGTATCATCTAAGCTCTCGTTACAACCCTAGCTTAATTGATGCTAACCTCAGGAGCCACAGTTGTAAATGAATGGACTTCTCTTGTACTGTTTTATAGTACTCAATCAACTTCACTTTGTCCTCTTCAATATTCCATAATGCCTGTATCATCTAAGCTCTCGTTACAACTCCAGCTTAATTGATGCTAACCTCAGGAGCCACAGTTGTAAATGAATGGACTTCTCTTGTACTGTTTTATAGTACTCAATCAACTTCACTTTGTCTTCTTCAATATTCCATATTGCCTGTATCATCTAAGCTCTCGTTACAACCCTAGCTTAATTGCTGCTACCCTCAGGAGTCACAGTTTTAAATGAATGTATTTATCTTGTACAGTTTTATAGTAGGTACTCAATCAACTTCACTTTATCTTCTTCAATATTCTATATGACGTGCATCATCTACACTCTCGTTACAACTCTAGCTTAACTGCTGCTAACCTCAGGAGTCACAGTTGTAAATGAATGTCTTTATCTTGTACAGTTTTATAGTACTCAATCAACTTCACTTTGTCTTCTTCAATATTCCATATTGCCTGCACCATCTAAATTATCATTACCACTACAGACGAATTTCTGCTAACCTCAGGAGTCACAGTTGTAAATGACTTTTTTGTACCGTTTCATAGTACTACACTATAAAACTATAGCATAGACTACCAAAAGTTATGCAATCTTGGTGAAGAGTTATTCTCATTGTCTCATCAAGTGCACAACTGATTGCAATACGATGACGATCTCAAAGCACGGCGGAGCAACCGAGTCTTCTACACATAAATCGTGTAGTCTGGGTGTCTTTGAGGTCGTAACAATGCGGGGGGTTTTGTTTTGAGCTTCTTCGTTCTTCGTCACCGATTGTTTTCGTATACCTTCAGACGAACATGACCAGATTTTAAGAGTCAAGTTTGCAAACAGCATCAGATTTCAGATGCTTTGAATCAACTATTCCCACCATAGCTGCGTTATGTGTAATATCTATAATTAGATTATCAAGAAGAAGTACCATATTATCTATCAAGATGCAAAGCTACTACTGGGTTGTGCAAAACTGAGATAGAGTCACAGATGAACCAGATCTACTTAGTACTACAATATATCGACCGGTGCTATTTGGTTCATCGTGTTAACCCGTTCCTGGTGTTTGGACAAAGAGTCAGTCTATTTCATTGACCACGGTTTTCTTATTGTCTAATTACATATAAATCAAAGGATTTACAAAACATTGATTAAAACAATATATTTTTCGAAAATGCTTTATGATTAATACGTACAGATATATTGTATTAGGTTAATGAAGAACTGTTGTGCTGCAATAATGATTATTGACGGAGCACCCACAAAGTCTAATTGTGTGGTAAATGTTTACTTACGAAATTATTTACCAATAATGAATATAAGTTGATAAATACAAATACAATGCAGCTGTAAAGTTAAAATTAAATAAATGGATTATTATTTTTATTATGACAAACAACCAATACTCCTTCACTCCAATCGATGTACTCTTATCTGGATTTATTTTGCCACAATCTCATATTTTCGTAATGTAATATTGTCCAAAGTCCAATCCCAATAATGGTGTAATAGGTAATTTGTGTCCAGTTGACAAAGTCTGAAATATATTCCGTTTGAAGTTCGACGTGAATATGTCCCACAAGCGACAGAGGCTCTGTAATAGACACAATTTGCATTCCCTCTGATGTGTGGGACTGTGACATTCACAGCTAAACTTTCATCTCTCTCTCCGTTTAATGCTTTTAAACTTTGAATATATTAAATGTTTCATCATAATGGTGTTAGAAATCAGTAATAAATGTTTGGACCTTCATATCTGTTCGTCTCTTGCGTAGTTCATAACTATATTTGTAACTTTATCGCTTGTAACTAATATCGTGTGATGAAAAATTCCTACAAGCTATAGCGGTTACTCTTGCAGAAACACACAACCCTGAGCGTGTGAGTAATGTTAACCGACCTTATCCTCCTAAATACATTTTGAGAAGATTTTTTTCCTGATAATTTTGTGTTTGTACTTGTGCTTGCTTACAAATATGTGTGAATATATGTTTTAAAGAATTATCTCAAAGATTTAGTTGAAGCTTCTTTTCTCCCTTATATATAGACAGTGTGAGATAAAATTATAGATTCTCTGTTTAGTTTTGGATGAATAAAGAAGGAGAGATGGAACTCGGGACACCTTTCTAAGAAATAAACGTTAATTTTTTAGTCTCTGTTACAACTTTGCTCATTTCACCAAAATGTGATTTATGGGCGGGGGGGGGGGCTCAAAATTTGTAGAGTATTTTCCGCAAGAATTGCAGAGTAACGGTTTTTTCAAAAATATAATGAGACAAAAACTATATAAATCGAATAATAAATAACGTCTTTGGATCAGATTTACTGTGAAAAGACATGGCCCACATTAAGAGCTGCCGTTTACTCAGTTTTTGTATTGTTGGGTATTCGCTGAAAACCTCAATGTGGGCCATGCGCAATTCTACATTATAAGATATTCAAAGTTTAAAAGTTTGGATGGCCACCATTATGGAAATACTAAACATAATTTCATAATATTCTTTCAATAACTGGCCAATTCATATTAAAAATTTGAACCAAATTCGATTTAGTTTAATTTTTTAATTTTTAACACATACAGACAGACAAATGGGAAACTAGGCATAGGAGACAATGTTCATATGGTGAAATGTGTATGAATTGACTTGAGCATAAAGTGGTATACCTTTGTCCAGAGAGTTATGCAACACCCTATATACAAGTACAAGGTTAACTGGAGCTAAACTCAAAATTAACATTGAATCAACACTTCTCAGCATAGCTACGTTATGTGTAGCTCTATTAGCTTACAAAAAAACGTGTGAGTTTAGCTGAAATTCACCTTCCGCTTAGTTGAGTATCTGAACTCTGACGTCATAGACTTGATTCCTAGAATCTGTAGTCATGAACGTCTAAATAATCGAAGAAATGTCGACAACGAAGAAGCACCAAATGAACTCTTTTTCATCTTTTTCACATCAGAGGCAACTACGATACAAAATCAAGTGTAATCTAGCTGATGAGGTGTTCTTATTGTCTCATCAGGTGGACAATCGAGTACATTACAAACTGTTAAACGTGATCCCAAACTATGGAGTTTTCTACACATAACGTAGCTATTATGGGAAGGGTTATGCGTAGAAATCTCGGTTGCTCATTCGTGCTTTGAGATCATGTCTAAAATCGTAGTGTAAATTGTTGTAAATGAAACAGAACCGCTCATTTTGTAAATATTATAATGACTAGCCGTAACCCACGGCTTCATACGCAATTACATAGGTTGTTCGCTGTGAAAGCACTTCTTGTTCCAGTGAATTATATTTCCGACGCCAATGTTGAGTTTGCCTTCTTCCCAAAATCAAGTAAATATGCTAAAAAGTGTATATTTATGGACATTTTAATTTACTCCACATTAGCTTTTTTTGTTCCATTTCTGATGTAGCCTCTTCCCGAACAATAAAAGGTGTATACATGAACAGCTCATAAATGTCTACTTTTATCAAATGCAACCAATTCATATTTCATAACAGTTTTTAAATGTAAATTAAATTTAAAGATTTAGGATTATAATAAATTTCAAGAAGGCGACAATTATTTCTTATAAAAATTCTAGAATAATAGGCTAACACACATAACTATTTTTATAATTCTATACTCGTATTTGTTTATAACCATACATTTAAAATCTGTTGAAAGCTAAACATGTTTTAACTCTTTTTATCGTCTGTTGAAAGAGCTCATAACAAAACACGTGGAACACATAACAAAATTAAATAAAAATGTGTTTTATTATTGGCACATTAAAGAATTATAAGAATATTGATAAGAGAGCTTTTACTTATGAAAGACCGTAACTTAAGCGGCAAGTGCCACTTAAACATTAGGTAATGGCTATGTACAGGGAATGACGGATTTAATGGTTGTGACAATATAAAGTGTTCAGCCTTGTCCACAAATACCAGCTTCTTCACACTGTTCATGGCGTTATAATACGGCAGGTTTCAAATATAAGTCTTAATTAAGTAGCTTTGGTTTAAAAACATAGCAGTGCAAATTGTTAAAATAGTAAGTGACAATTATTTCTAATAACAGATCTAAACAATTCATCTAACACCCAAAGAAATAGTCCTGGCTTGACTTATTGCATTAAGTCTAAGTTAAAGTTTTCAAAACCAATCAAGAATAACATTAAAAAATTAATTTATTTCTTGTTATTCTTGACAATAATCTTGTAGGCTTACACACATCTGTATAAGAAAGTTGCATATACAAAGGGATAAAATTGTTATATGATATTAAACATTTTCTAAGGCATTCAAAAGTTCTAATACACTCTGAGTATATGTATCATCATTTTATCTTCCATCCACTACAGATTGTCTATTTGTCTCTAGTTTTCATTTAATGCGCAACCAATATTTACGCTGCAACATATGAAATGAAATGAATTTGGAAATGGATTTCAATAGGAATTCCATATGAAAAAATAGTGTATAAAAGTCAAATAACCACCAAAAAAGTAAATAAACACCAATCTGCACTCCTGATACCATTAAATATATTACAACACTCCAGAGGTTTGACGAGATATTTTGTTAATCCCATTTAATCAGTTATTTGCTTTCCTTACACCAAAAACCATTGACACTTGTACATCTTAATAGGTCATCACCGAACCTGCTCATAGTAACAATGGACACCACGATTTAATTGGGGCATCAGATAACAGAGGGGACAAAGCACCTAGTCCATTGTTTTCCGAATAAGATGCAATATTGGAGTCTTAATTGTGTTTTGATAAATGAGCAAGGCCATGTTTGACATTATAAACATTCAGTGAACCTCAAAAATTTAACATTAAAAACAAAACTACTAGGAAACATGGTCTTAGATGAATAAATCAATTGAAAAGAATATAATTGATTACTTATCTGAAAATACTATTACCTTGTTTAAAATATACCTATATATCTAAGAAACAAAAAGTTATTTATTTCTGTAAGAAATATAATACAATTGATGAGATTGTTTATTAATAATATCAGAAGGCAGAGTTCTTTGGTTTATTATAGCTATCGAATCATAGAAATCAGGACCAAAATTCATATTTTTTACAGTTTGCAAATATTTTATTAAATGTAAATTTGTATGAAACATTCTATTATTTTATTTGTATTTATATTTATGACAACCGTAGATCAGAAGGTACTTGGTACAGGTTTGATAATATATAATTTAAAGACAAAATATTTCATCATTGTTTTATCTTAAAATGTTTGATCATTTTCCCTCTGCCCGCTTGGATTATTTATATTTGCCTTGATTTGTAAAAACCCTATCTATCCACGTATCTCTTGAAAAGGCGCAGTGTAGCGAGTACAACGGTTATCGCAAGATAACCGGATCAAACAATGGCGAGCGTTGCTGCTGCGTGGATTAGTGACCGCTGAGCGATCCTGTCTTTTCAAGCAGCTCACCTGCCCAGCCGTTGGTGGTGGTTCGGAAGTCACATATAAAGGCATTGGTCTCCAGGTTGAGTTAGAGAGAGCTTCTTATCCCTAACTTCGTCTAACATAAGACATTACTTTACTCTACTGTCTCTTTCCCATTAAAATATCAACTGAAACTTTTATTAGCTCTGGTTTAACTAGGACAGAAACTTTAACCAAAAGTCCTTTGTAGGGTTCACTTAATGCCGCCAACAAATAGTAAGTTATAGAAAATGTAAATTTGTACCTATAACAATATCCTAAAAATAACTGTACACATTTTATATACATTTGACCATAATACATTAACTTAATTAACGTAATAACATTATTGAAGTGTACATCTAAATGAAATGAAAATTCAAATGTTTTGACAACGCAGCCACCACAGTGGAAGTGAAGTGACGCCTAACAAAATGAACGATCCCAGCCTCGATATTTCCTGGGGTGTAAATAACTCTGAGTTTATGTCACAACAGTGAGTTATTGGGTTATCGGGAATCTGTATTTACCAGTACGTACATGATATAGTTGATAAATATTTGAATTTATTGAACTTTATTCAGATCAGGATTTGATCAAAGTACGATATTTACTATATTTCAGCATAACAAACGTGGGTATTCCCTATTCTTTTCCTTACGTCTCCAATCTCTTCTAGACAATTCTATTTTTTAGTACTATACCCGTTTACGTTACCAAAATGTAATTGTTTCATCAAATGTAGCCTACAATTTCTAGTACTAACACGAAAAAAGGAAGAAAAAAAAACACAAAGTGAAAAACAAAGAGGTCAGGAAAGAATGAATAAAAAGAGCACTATACTATGCAATGTATTTTTCACTTCACTTAAACAAATAGCTCTATCCCGAATAAACATTAAACTTGTAACAACTCACACTTACTATGCCCTTCCCTACAAGTACGTAGAATTCAACTTGCACTACTGTTTAAATAGATTTATGCTGACTATAGGATTCTGTAGAGACTTTTTGATATATTATATTTACTTATAACTAATTATATGATATTAGATGTATGTACATCAAATTCGGTTATTCCTCCAGTTACATATTCATTAATAAAACCCAAAATTAAAAACTCACTTAAAATTATCTTATGAAAGGACATTCATAATGACATAAGTATCTTAATTATTTTAATCTAAGGAACATTATGTTTAGTTTAAATTTAAACTTTCATCTAAATTTATTTCTTACGTTTCAAAATATTAGTCTCTTAAATCTATGTATAAAAGTTCTCACTAACTCATTCTAAACATCCCAATATTATAGAAAGTTTAAATTTTCCACAAGCATGCCTATAAAAATGAAGTATTTTAATAACAATCAAGCATCCATAGAGTTTGATATGAGGATTGCAACCCCTAGAAGAACCACATTTTGTTTGTAAACTACTAGATGTCCTATAAAGATAAAATTTGATATACAGTGTCTTATGCTCTCACCAGTCAAATAAAATATGTTTTATGCAGATAATGCATGGGAGTCGAAATGGTTTTCCAACCACCAGAATAACTGCATTTTAGTTTTTTAAAATTTCCAATATCCTGTAGAAATGAAATTTGATACAAACGTTCCTAATAACTTACAAAGAAGAAAAGGGCATGTTCATGGCATAAAACCTCTCTAGGGGTTGGCTAGAAGAACTATATTTTTGTTTATAAACTTCCCGATGGCCTATAAAGATGAAATTTTAGATAAATGTGCGTTATGCTCCCAACGGGCAAAGTATAGATTTTTAAAGATCAATCACCTGTAGGGTTGAAACTCTTAGAATAATAATATTTAGTTTTTCTTTTTCGATGGACAATTTTACAGTCAGACCGACAAGCTAGCAATGGGTTCACTTCTTTCAAGAATATATTTGGATATATATCTAAACCAAATTTTAAATGAGTTTATTACCATTTACAAAGTATTACTATCAAAGTATTTACAAAGTGAAGTTTATGTATATATGTATGCATGTAAACATATATACATAACCTTCACTTTGCATACACTTTGATAAGTAATATCAATATCAATGTAATAGTAATATCAATGACTATCAGAGCTGAGTAGTTGTAATGGTACATTAATATTTACTTCCACATATCCAGGATTAGTTCGGTGTAATTTGACATTGATCCAACTCTTGTTTAACGGGATATTGATAGTGTTGTCAAACAATCCCCACCAAGCAGTATATAAAGTAATATTTACCATTAAAATATATCATTGTATATTCATAAAGGCATCTTTTTATAGCTATAGTTTTATTATTTATATTATTAGCAGTTTTAACAAATTAGACTGATATTGTGTATAATGACTATGAAAGTGTAACTAAGTAAAATTGTCAATGAACCTTTACTCAACTTTAGTGTGAAATCAAATATCTCAGGCTTACAAAGCCTGTCTCATAACTATCGTGTAATGTTTTCCTGTTCGCACCTTATGGAATTAAAATATCCCAAGATTTAAATTGAGATGGTGCTATGAAAACCGAAAAAAACTTACTTGGTAGTCGTTAGCGTAGTATGTTTCATTTAATTTATAAATATATGATGTTCATAATTATCGAGAAATATCCAAATATAACTCACTGATTCCATTGTGCAACCAAACTCCGCTTGAGCTTAGCTGAGTTGAACATTGGACCCATTCTGATAAATATTACGTCCAAATTAATGGATTGTAATATAATTAGGCACATGTCTTGTTCAATATGGCAACCGTGTGCTAATCTCCAATTGGATATTACTCAAAGGACTTCTTTAGTGGCACTTGCTATAGGTGAAAAACCGTCCGTATTAAAATTAAATCTTAATAATTTTAATAATCTTTTATAAATGCAACCAATTTTACTATATATATATATATATATATATATAGTAAAATTGGTTGTATATATATATATATATATATAGTTTGAGTATTACGATCGGTGCAGTAACACAAATCCACAAAAACATGAATCTTTCTTGCAACTTTTAACATTTATATCCGAAAGTAAATTACATAAATTCACCACGACTGTAAAGAGAAAAATTAACCGTCCGTATTAAAATTAAATCTTAATAATTTTAATAATCTTTTATAAATACAACCAATTTTACTATATATATATATATATATATAGTAAAATTGGTTGTATATATATATAGTTTGAGTATTACGATCGGTGCAGTAACACAAATCCACAAAAACATGAATCTTTCTTGCAACTTTTAACATTTATATCCGAAAGTAAATTACATAAATTCACCACGACTGTAAAGAGAAAAATTAAACGCATCGTATTAGTTTCTTATTTACAAAGGTGCTATGTTTCAGGATCTAAAATACTAACAATGCGTACTTTTTTGATCATAATAAATATTTAATGTGGTAAAAGAGTATAATACATATTATTTAACTCATGAATAATGAATAAGTTTGCAAACTGTAAAACAAAACCATTATTAAGAATTTTAATTAAATTTCCAGCACATTATCTCAGCATTACAAGTTACTTAAACAACTAAAGTAATTAACCAGTCTTGTTTGTGTTCGTGTACTAAGCTCGTCCTCTGTTAACGTACACTACTTTTGTATGGGATGTTTTAAAATTGTTTGTAGAACGAAGGAGTAAATGAGAAGCCACTCGCCACGTTATCTCAACATTACAAGTTACTTAAACAACTAAAGTAATTAACCAGTCTTGTTTGTGTACGTGTACTAAGCTCGTCCTCTGTTACTGGTAATCTAACTAAAATTACAAAAATCAGTTAAAAATCAAAAATGGCTTTAAAAATAATCTTTACAACTACACATCCAGTCGAAAGTACGTATAAATTACTAAGTAGTATGGCAGCTATGGATGATCTATGGTTGAGAATCGCAAACACTAGTACGAAGTTACGGGAACACACACAAAGAGGCTGGATGTCAACAAATGCGACAGAAACAGAGATGGGATTGGCGGTTTTAATCATCGGGTTTCGTCAGTAGTGTTGGCGAGGCGGAGGGAATGAGTGTGGGGTCGAGCTCGTCACAGAATAAGATACGCTGAAAACGGGAAACCTACTGCTTGGTTTTTCATTTACTACTGCAGATCATAGACTATTTACTGTTTAGTTATGATTTATATACTAAATTTTATTTGATGTAACATAATTTTAACTTGTTTCATTAGTGTATACAATTAAGGAATTACCTATATAGGAAACCTTTAATGCTTTTTTCGACTTTTTTACAGGACCGAAATTTAATCGCCATCGTAGGCTTTGCTGGAAAAACTACGTCTTTACAATGAGTTTTAAATTAAGTTTAAATTGAGTTTAAAATATTTTAAAATTACTTTAAAATACGTTAAAATAGGTTTAAAATACCTAAAACGAGTTTACAATACGTTACAATGAGTTTTATATAACTTAAAATTAGTTTAAAATACTTTTAAATGAGTTTAAAATACGTTAAAATGAGTTTATTAAAATATGTTAAATGAGTTTAAAGAACGTCACTATTCTTAAATTTATAATAGTAATATAATTTAATTTATATGCTGCTTTCAGGTCAAACAGCAGTCTCTCTGGAATATTATAAGTGCCTTGATTGCAGCAATGAATTAATTGCCATGTAATAAATAGTCGCAGTGCAACGACGATGTTACTCGTGCAGCGTGTCCCATTATGATTCTATTCATAGCCTTTACATTCGTGTTGCTAAATTAAGTTTGTGAATGTTGGATTTCGTCTAGAAGTTTAAATTGGTTTAGTTATCCTGCCTTCATTATATGCAGTCTTTATAGAGTGAACTAAAACGAAAGCAGAGGCACCACAAAAAAATTAACAAGTTAAAAGAATAAACAAATTTCAAATTATACACTTTTTTCTAACGTCTGTCAAACATAAATTAGCGAAAAGATGTTTTTTTATATTAATTCGTTACAAAATGGTAGACAACTAAATTACAAAATCACAATTGTTTCCAGTCGTTTAAACATATAATAATAAAAGTAAAAACTAAAAAAGAAATATAAGTGAAATTTAAAATCTCCCTAAAATACATTCATAAAAGGTTATCTCGTTCAATGAGATGATAACTATTATTAAACGTCTTTGAAAAGAGATGAAATCTACATTGAAGCCATTTTGTTATTATTAGTTTTAATTGTGTTAGCGCTCAAATTATATTTTTAAATCTTGACGAATAAAACACTTCCAGTGCTAGAAACTATAATCAGTGGATCGTTTCATGTTTGAGTAAGATTACTTTGACCAGAAATCGATCTGTAACTGCCGTATACATTGTAAAGTATTTTCAACAAGAATCCTAATTTTAATTAATATAAACCAATGTGACAGTATGTTGTCTTTGTTTGAATAATATCAAATTATTTTCCGGATACTGTAAGTAATAAACTTAAAAAATAAAATTAGTAAATAAGTTTTTCTCCAAATATGACGTACAACATGATTGTATTTATTGATTTGCCTGACCTCACAAAATAAGGATAAGAAAAATCATTCTGAGAGCCAAGTACCGTTATGCTCTCATTAAGTTGTACCATTAATGTTATTAAATGATTGTAATGAGGGCCAAGCATTACTTTGGTCTACATAGTTCATTAATTATTTTGATTAAAATGGAACTGTTAAATGAGGACATAAGGTGGTAGACGCAATAATTAAAACACCAATTACAATTTTCGTTATAAATTCAGTTTTTTCCTTATTCAAACGGCCTAAATTAACACAGAGCTTATCACAATTATTTATTCACACACAGTTGTTCCCTGTGAACACACAGGTATTACAGCATACGAAGGTAGAGAGGTACATTCGGGTATAAACCATTAATTATTTGTAAATACCGTTACAGTTCATTAACGCTCTCATTTGCAAACAAATCGTCAACAAAAATATTCAAGTTCGTTCTAATATAAAATAATGTATTTATTGAAATCGTTACTCTTTCTATATATAACGATTGTAAACTTTATTTTAATAATAAACTCTGATGAAATTCTATGTCATAGGAACGGATCTGTATTACTGTTTCCTTCAACCTTCATTAAATATCCTACACCCTATATGCCTAAAATAAAAGATGCTTATCATAACTTAAATAGTAGAATAATTTAACTTTGGAATCCTTTTAGTTGGCTGTACTGGTGGTTCTCCTTATTGCAGCCCCATAAAAACAATGCTTAACCTCATTTAGTCCTTCTGGCTCAATCGGACGAAGTGGGTAGATATTGTGGCAGTTAAAAGTTTATTTACTTATTTCCTGTATTACATGTACAAAATGTCTCGTAAACCATTCCAGATAAACAATTGTTTAGAAACGTTGAAAAGTTTATGAAATGTATGCATTCCAAAATACTTATTTTGTCTAGGTCTATATAAAACAGAGATATGATTTTTTTTATTTGTAAGGTCACTTCATTCGAACGAATTTGCGTACCAAGCTAGCCAATTACAATAAAGCTAGCAATGCAATCGCCTCTAGCACTTCCTCCGCTAGAGAAATCCAAGCGGAATTCTTCTTCTTGCGCTAGAGTAATCCGAGCGCTTCTATCACTTCCTTCGCTAGTGGAAAAACCAAGTGGAACCTTTCATGTTGTGGTAGAGTAGCCCAAGCGTCACTATCTAATCCAAGCGGAATTTACAATCTTTAACACTAGAGAAATCTAAGCGGAACTTTCGTCTTTTCGCTAGACTAATCCAAGCGCTTTTGCCTTCCTTTTCCTCTACTGCTAGAGAAATCCCAGCGTACTCCTCCTCATACTTAAATTTTGGCCTGAGCTGTGATGATACACAGCGTTTGTATTGACTCAAACTAGGTTGATTCTGCTCTAATTTTAAAACCTTCGGCTAACCCATCCGCCCTCCCTTTTTCCAACCCCTGGAATATTGTACCCAATTAAGAGTGAGACTTTCTGGGTCTGAAAAACGACTGAATTAACATTCACTATGAAAAAGTTGCAGCAAAATTTGAAAAGTTCTGAGATGTACAAGATTAATTATCGGAAACGAATATTCAGATTCACAAGATACAGTCTCGAGTAGATTTATTCTGTTCCTGAATTAATTCCTGACCAACAGAGAGTATTTGTATGAGTAAGCGCGGACTGTGTAATGACGACATCTTTATGTTCTGGAACCATTTGTCCGAAAAACATTTTTCTCCAGTGATTTCGCTAATGATGGCTTCTGAATAATGGGGGAAAGTTATATTTATAATTGTATTGAACTTTTCACCATCTCTGTAGAGTGCATGTTGTTGAAGCGTCTGCATGAGTAAGTATTATTGTGTTATAATCCTCGCGTGTATTGTACTTTACATTTTAATTTTATTAATTCATGGTCCTAAACAAGTTATTGAATTCTATACAAAGTTTTAGTACGTAACAGTATTTTGTTCTTTTGCTGTTCTCTACTGAAGTTAGGTAGCATCTACTGAAAAAGAAATGTCTGACACCAACAATTACTTTAAACTATTACAATATTTGGATATTTATTTTATTAACTATACTTCTAACGATACCAAAATTTATGTCTGATAAATTAGCCACTAGTATATGTTGATAGCTTACAAGTTTCTATGCTGGACCAGGATATAATTTCGGGCCACAAGTTTGGTTTAATCTAGCAGGAAAATTTCAGCTGACAAACAAGTAAGCTCAAATTAATTTTCACCTCAGCTGATTTTAATTTGGTAATCAGCTGATTACCAATAAAATGAGACTCAAGAGAAATTGGACAGCCTGAAATAAAAAATGCCTTTATTAAAGAAGTCTTTATTATTTCTACCACTCAACCTAATGTAATACATACAATCATCGAAATTTGAATACGGACACTGTAAAATCTTAACATAATTATACTTAAAATATAAGCAAAAAATGCTCAATTTAAATAAAATAAATCATGAACTTCGTAATGTAATTATTCTTAATAAAAGATAAAAAACCTAACCATGTAAAAAAAAAAATAAAAAGAATAAACCCATTCAAGCGTTCTAACACTCTAACTGAGATAATGTTTGAGGAAGGTGTTAAATGGAATGAACATTATCATAATAAGAGTGTAAATATTGTTGTACATGTTTATAACCATTTGCTTTATTCAATTGTGCCTATATTGAATGAACTGAAAAGGTAATACTTACTTTGTTAAATACATCAGAAATACGTGAGGTGCTCGGCGAACTACCAAAGTTAAACGTACGCCAGACTTGGAAGGCTTCACGCTCTCACACAGCGGACAACTTTCTGGCTCGGAATGTGACTCTGATTGGACTGATGTTGCTATTTTAATTTCAATATGGCGATAGTAGAGATGGAGTTTCAATCCAGATTTCAACTCGACAAATCAGCCCATAAAAACTTTCAGTGTATGCGAAATGAAACGCAAAGCATCGCTTTTATTATCAACTGAGCCATATTTTTAATATGTGAATACGTGCTAAGGATATAACCGTAGACTTTACAGTGAACACGTTTATAGTAACGTTTCCTTGTACATCGTCTGTACACAAGTAGACATAAACCATGTTCACTAGCTTGCAAAACTACCGTGTAAATAAATAACAACTGCGCTTTCCAGTGACAAATATCTCCAGATTATGAGATAGGAGAAGGAAATCCCTCTGTTTTGAGGGCACTATCCCAGGAATATACAAGCACTCGTACACGAGTTGAAGCGGTTAAAACGTTTCATACAAAACAGTACTTCTCAATTAGTCAACTAATTGAGGGCCACTTTATATGGTACTTAATTATATAGATCGGTACCACTGCAAAGATAACTTGTTTTGTAAATTGCTGTACACTACAGTTGGAGCATTAATTTGATTTAAAGCAGCCAAATGCAAATGATACAAAACTTGTGGGCCAATAATAGATTTTACGTTTGCGTTCTAGAAGTGTGCAGAATGATCTTAGGGACTTTACACTTAATATTCTATAGGAACCAAGCGCAGTTCACAAGAAATATCAAAAATGAAATGCGGAGAAAAGATGAAATAACGCTGTGAGTTTTATTTATAAAGACAACCTCATCCTTACAATTCAAATGTTTTGTTGCAAGCCACGAAACATTCTGCTTTATCGATGTAGAGGATTGCCATCAAACTGAAGTTCCAAATCCTGTATTGACATACAGTAGTCAGGTCCTAATCCCTCGCTCTTTGTTTACTGTCAATATTAACGGTGGTTTGCATTCGGCCTCGGGAAACAAGTTTTATTCGGGATCAAGCAGTATCGTAAATTGATTTTGTGTAAACAGTGATGTATCTCATTTACGTTTCTAGTATCTGAGTTCATACTATGATCGGTGATAAATCACTGAAATGATTAGTGACTTAATGGCTAAAACCGAAATGGAACACCGTTACTTAGACAATTGACTATTTTGTTTTATTTGTCACCTGAGCATGGGAGATCATTGAGTATACACATTTACCGTCAGTTTGTAAACTAATTATTACATAATACCATACGTGATGAAGAACATAGCATGAGGTAGTCGTTCTAGTTATAACGAAATGTGGATCAAAGATCGTTTATGAACAACATGAATTGTTTAAGTGTGAGTTCATTATTCCAAAATTCTCATTCTTTAAGGATTGTTTATTCAAAAAACACTTGTAGATTATAATTATCATTACATTTTCTAACGTTACTCTCATGTTACGTAAGCCTAGCACTTAAAAACACGTTTGTGCATTTAATTCAATTAAACTTTTACTTTTTTAAAATGTTGGACAAAAACATGAAATGGTTTTTCAAATTGTTTATTTTTTGGTTTGGTACAATTTTGTACAATATGCTCATGTGTTATGTAATTTTAAAAGGTATCAAATATTCAAAAGGTGTTATACTCAATTAGTTTCATACCATGTAATAATTATATTCTAAAGCTATAATATTGGATACGATTAAATTTTTAGATATAACCAACCACATGGTTTGAATCTTTGGTAATGGAAGAGAAAATATTTCTTTGTTAAAACCTTTAAAATTTAATACTACAACCTCATGTAACCTCCTTTTCAATGTTTTTGACTAATACCCATTTAAAAAGTTTTAAAAATTTTTGAGGCGGGTAAATTAAAATAAATGCAGGCAGTTTACCCGCGGCTTCGCACGCAATTTTCTGCTAACATCTATGACATCAACGAATATCGTTTTTACATACGAAACACTCCTGTAATAAGTGATTTTCGAATAATTGGACTGAAGTTAAAGCGTATTATTTTGAGGCTCTGATATCGAAAAATCAGAAAAAGAAACAATTTTCATAATTACCAATAAAATAAATTAGTTAAATATTGTTCCAATTATTTTAATAACATTTGAAATCTTTTGAACACTTCCGCCAATTTAAATCTACTTCGGTATAAGAGATAGAGGTAAAAACTTCTGGACGTGCTTTATTCTTCAATAGAGCAGCATTGGTGCTGAATCTCATCACTGTATGCCAAACTGTTCTCAAGATAAACACACGCGCGCGCGCACACACACACACACACACACACACACACACACACACACACACACACACAAGCGCGCTTCGGTATTAGTTCTTCAAAGCTATGACTAAACCTGATACAGTAACCCATGTAACATTTGCTGTCCAATCTCTCTGTGTTATATTATCCTATTTGTTTACCCAGTTTAGGAATTGCATAAATTTGCATACACCAAACCAGTATCGGTAGGTAACGGTTGTGAAGATCTCCTGAGGGCAAAACAGATCCACTGCCCTCTCGCTGGTTTCACCATAAAAAATTGCACTTTGTGTCTGGTGCAATGATTTGTAATTTTATTTGCAATGGTCACGGGTTCACTGGGCTCGCTTGTTTCTTTAAATTGCAGCTGCAGAGCAAATGGTTTGTTAAGTTTTAGTGGTAAGTATTGTGGTCCCTCCGTTTTTATTCCTTCTGCTAATGTAAATATGAAGTCTAACAATGTCAAAGGAAGCTAATTTCGAGTACCCTAAATAGACTAAGTTATTTGAATTCCTTACTGTTGCTGTCCATAATAAAAGTGAGATAATACTGCTATAGCTATTTCCAGCACACTACAGCAGATGGTATTTGTGTATGCAAATACAATACTTGTTGTAAGGTACTTGCAATTATTAGTAAATACTATATCAAAATAGTGTAGAATAGATCGTCGTAGAAAACATTTTCCGGATGTAACTGAATATCCACGACTGCTCAGAAAACAGGAAATGAGAAACAACCAATTGCATATCAAATATGCTGATACCAAAAATTGGTACTCATCAGTTACCATGCAAAGGTTTCTCAGGGGCCTGGTCAAGCGAGGTGTAGGGGCTACTCATAAAAACCTCGAAACCGGGATGATCAGCGGCAGTCTCCTCCAGTTTGCTGATGAGGAAGACAAATCGAGTGTGTGCGGTATAAAATATTTTAGGTTTTATTGTGTCTTGTGTTAGTGTCCATTGAAAAAATGTAAAAAAATTTCCCAGACCCAGATGTCACTATCGGTAGTTGCAAGTAGCTTAATTGGTAGTCCCAGGTGTCATAATCGGTAGTTTTATATGGCACAAAGTCAGACTCCGTATGCTGTTACACCAACAGAATTAAACTACATAAATAATACCTTACCAAAAGAATCTCAGTTATTTAGTTATGTTTGGTATGATCACTTTTTGTTTTTGAAATTAACTAAATATTGTACGAGTAATTGCAATTAAAATTAGAGCGCTAACCTATGCAATTTAAAGACGCATAAAATAAAAATACAAATAACAAGGAATATAATCTATTGTACAGTAAGGATATTTTATCATAATCAGACATTGGATCGAAAATGGTTATGCAGTGCGGTGAAAATGTATGAATCCCTTAAATTCTAATTCAGCCAAACTTTTACGAAAACAATAACTTAAATATGTTTTACCCATTCATAGTTGCCACAGTAGCATATACGAGTATTGTGGTCATTATAAGAACTTTACTTTAATACAATAGTGACTAAAATAGTTCTAATCTTCAACTAGAAATGAACTGTATTTATGATATTCAAACATTTTAAATTTATAACAAGTATTCCTTTGTGGAAACATTCAAGTAAATAGTTGGCCTTACAAAGAAAAAAGATTTTGATATATGCATGGTTAGAAATCGTATATATTATATTAAAATGTCAGTAAAAATTATTGCTAAAGTATAATGAATGCTGCTTGAACTACTTTATTAGTCTCTAAAGATAACCTATATTAGATCTGATGTTTGAAATACCTGTATTTCTGAAATATTAGATTGTTTTGTGTTAAATTAATTAATATGTTTCCACTTAGTCACCAAACAAGAATGTTTGATTAAATGTATAATTATAATTATGATAAGATATTCATAAGTTTCAATACATATTTTGGGATAATTTTATTATTACGACAAAGTATACCAATAGTAATATTAAAACATTGAAAAGAGTTCGCAAAGAAATTTAAATTTTAGACACTGCTTAGTGGTTCAAATACAGTAAAAACTAGGAAAGTATAACTTACATTGAGGAAAAACAGTATTTAATTTGTTTATTTATATGGTACTTAAGTTATAAAAATTTCTGCATAAACGGTGTAATAAAATGCTACAAGCGCCACAAATAATAAACCAAAGGCAATTAAACTCTCGTTACAACTCCAGCTTAATTGCTGCTAACCTCAGAAGTCACAGTTGTAAATGAATGGACTTTTCTTGTACTGTTTTATAGTACTCAATCAAATTCACTTTGTCTTCTTCTTCAATATTCCATATTCCTGTATCATCTAAACCCTCGTTACAACTCCAACTTAATTGCTGCTAACCTCAGGAGCCACAGTTGTAAATGAATGGACTTCTCTTGTACTGTTTTATAGTACTCAATCAACTTCACTTTGTCTTCTTCAATATTCCATATTGCCTGTATCATCTAAACTCTAGTTACAACTCCAGCTTAATTGATGCTAACCTCAGGAGCCACAGTTGTAAATGAATGGACTTCTCTTGTACTGTTTTATAGTACTCAATCAACTTCACTTTGTCTTCTTCAATATTCTAAATTGCTTCTATCATCTAAACTCTCGTTACAACTCGAGCTTAATTGATGCTAACCTCAGGAGCCACAGTTGTAAATGAATGGACTTCTCTTGTACTGTTTTATAGTACTCAATCAACTTCACTTTGTCTTCTTCAATATTCCAATATTGCCTGTATCATCTAAACTCTTGTTACAACTCCAGCTTAATTGCTGCTAAACCTCAGGAGCCACAGTTGTAAATGAATGGACTTCTCTTGTACTGTTTTATAGTACTCAATCAACTTCACTTTGTCTTCTTCAATATTCCATATTGCCTGTATCATCTAAACTCTCGTTACAACTCGAGCTTAATTGATGCTAACCTCAGGAGCCACAGTTGTAAATGAATGGACTTCTCTTGTACTGTTTTTTATAGTACTCAATCAACTTCACTTTGTCTTCTTCAATATTCCATATTGCCTGTATCATCTAAACTCACGTTACAACTCAAGCTTAATTCCTGCTAACCTCAGGAGCTACAGTTGTAAATGAATGGACTTCTCTTGTACTGTTTTATAGTACTCAATCAACTTCACTTTGTCTTCTTCAATATTCCATATTGCCTGCACCATCTAAATTATCATTACCACTACAGACGAATTTCTGCTAACCTCAGGAGTCACAGTTGTAAATGACTTTTCTTGTACCGTTTTATAGTACTACACTATAAAACTATAGCATAGACTACAAAAAGTTGTGCAATCTTGGTGAAGAGTTATTCTCATTGTCTCATCAAGTGCACAATTGAGTGCACTACGATGACGATCCTAAAGCACGGCGGAGCAACCGAGTCTTCTACACATAAATCATGTAGTCTGGGTGTCTTTGAGGTCGAGACAATGCGGGGGGTTTTGTTTTGAGCTTCTTCGTTCTTCGTCACCGATTGTTTTCGTATACCTTCAGACGAACATGACCAGGTTTTTAAGAGTCAAGTGTGCAAACAGCATCAGATTTCAGATGCTTTGAATCAACCCTTCCCACCATAGCTGCGTTATGTGTAATATCTATAATTCGATTATCAAGAAGAAGTACCATGTTATCTATCAAGATGCAAAGCTACTACTGGGTTGTGCCAAAACTGAGATAGAGTCACAGATGAACCAGATCTAGTTAGTACTACAATATATCGACCGGTGCTATTTGGTTCATCGTGTTAACCCATTCCTGGTGTTTGGACAAAGAGTCCGTCTATTTCGTTTAACACGGTTTTCTTATTGTTGAATTAAATATAAAATAAAGAAAAACAAAAAAAATTAATTAAAACAATATATTTTTCGAAAATGCTTTATGATTAATACGTACAGATCTATTGTATTAGGTTAATGAAGAACTGTTGTGCTGCAATAATGATTATTGACGGAGCACCCACAAAGTCTAATTGTGTGGTAAATGTTTACTTACGAAATTATTTACTACTACCAATAATTAATATAAGTTGATAAATACAAATAGAATGCAGCTGTAAAGTTAAAATTAAATAAATGGATTATTATTTTTATTATGACAAACAACCAATAGTCCTTCACTCCAATCGATGTACTCTTATCTTGTATTATTTTTTCACAATCTCATATTTTCGTAACGTAATATTGTCGAAGTCCAATCCCAATAATGGTGTAATAGGTAATTTGTGTCCAGTTGACAAAGTCTGAGAAATATATTCCGTTTGAAGTTCGACGTGAATATGTCCCACACAGCGACAGAGGCTCTGTAATAGACACAATTTGCATTCCCTCTGATGTGTGGGACTGTGACATTCACAGCTGAACTTTCATCTCTCTCTCTCCGTTTAATGCTTTTAAACTTTGAATATATTAAATGTTTCATCATAATGGAGTTAGAAATCAGTAATAAATGTTTGGACCTTCATATCCTGTTCGTCTCTTGCGTAGTTCATAACTATATTTGTAACTTTATCGCTTGTAACTAATATCGTGTGATGACAAATTCCTACAAGCTATAGCGGTCACTCTTGCAGAAACACGCAACGTGGGCGTTTGAATAATGTTTACCGGCCTTCATCCTCCTGAATACATTTTGAGAAGATGTTTCCTGATAATTTTGTTTCCGTACATGTGCTCGCTTACGAATATGTGTGAATATATGTTTTTAAAGAATTATCTCAAAGCATTTAGTTGAAGCTTCTTTTCTCCCTTATATATAACAGTGTGAGTTAAAATTATGGATACTCTGTTTAGTTTTTGATGAATAAAGAAGGAGGGATGGAACTCGGGACACCTTTCTAGGAAATACTGAATTTTTTAGTCACTGTTACAACTTTGCCCATACCAAAATGTGATTTATTACTCAAAATTTGTAGAGTAATTTTCCGCAAGAATTGCCAGAGTAACGGTTTTTTTCAAAAATATAATGAGACCAAAAACTATTTAAATCGATATTAATAACTTCTTTAGATCAGATTGACTGTGAAAAGACATGGCCCACATTGAGAACTGCCAATTTATTCAGTTTTTGTATTGTTGGGTATTCGCTGAAAACCTCAATGTAGGCCATGCGCCATGCCTTCAATTGTACATTATAAGGTATTCAAAGTTAAAAAGTTTTAATGGCCGCCATTTTGAAAATACTAAAGATAATTTAATTATATTTTTTCCAATAACTGGTCTATTTGTTATAAAAAATTTGAACCAAATTCGGTTTAATATTATTCTTTTAGTTTTTAAGAATGGTTTAATATTATTTTTTTATAAAAATCACATACAGACAGACAAATGGGAAACTAAGCATAGGAGACAGTGTTCATATGGTAAAATGTATGAATTGACTTGAGCAATAACGTGGTATACCTTCGTCCAGAGAGTTACGGGACACCCTATATATAAGGTGAACTGCAGCTAAACTCATTATTCACATTAAATCAACACTTCTCACCATAGCTACGTTGTGTATAGCTCTATTGGCTTACAAACAATATGAGTTCAGCTTGCAGTTCACATTCCACTTAGTGCAGTATCTGAAATCTGACTTCAGAGACTTACCTTCTGGAATCTGTAGTCATGTACGTCTGAAGAAATTTCGACAACGAAGAAGACAACGAAAAGAACTCTTTTTCATGGTTTTCACATCAGAGACATCTGGGAATAAAAATCAAGTGTAATCTAGGTGAAGAGGTGTTCTTATTGTCTCATTAGATAGACAATTGAGTGGGTTACAATGTGTTAAACATGATCCCAAACCTACGGCGAAACTACGGAGTTTTCTACACATAACGTGGCTATTATGGGAAGGGTTATGCGTAGAAATCTGGGTTGCTGCACCGTGCTTTGAGATCGTGTCTAAAAAAACGTAGTGGAAATTGTTGTAAATCAAACAAGTACCGCTCATTTTGTAAATATTATAATGACTAGCCGTAACCCACGGCTTCATACGCAATTGCGTAGGTTGTCCGCTGTGAAAGCACTTCTTGTTCCAGTGAATTATATTTCCGACGCCAATGTTGAGTTTGCCTTCTTTCCACAATCAAGAAAATATGCTAAAAAGTGTATATTTATGGACATTTTAATTTACTCCATATTAGTATTTTTTTTGTTCCATTTCTGATTTAGCCTCTTCCCGATCAATAAAATGTGTATACATAAACAGCTCTGAAAAGTCTACTTTTATCAAATGACAACCAATTCATATTTCATAACAGTCTTTAAATGTAAACTAAATTTAAAGATTTTGGATTATAATGAATTTCAAGAAGACGACAATTATTTCTTATAAAAATTCTAGAATAATAGCCTATTTATCTGTCACGATAAATAAACAATACATATCACTGTTTTTATATATATATTATATTAATCTATACTCGTATTTATTTATAACCATAAATTTAAAATCTGTTGAAAACTAAACATGTTTTAATAAATTTTATCGTTTGTAGAAGAGCTCCTGTGGAACACATAACATAACATAACATAATTAAATAAAAATACGTTTTATTATTGGTAAAAAAAATCATTGTAAGAATAGTGATAAGAGAGCTTTTCCTTATGAAAGACCGTAACTTAAGCGGCAAGTGCCACTTAAACATTAGGTAATGGCTCTGTACAGGGAATGACGGCTTTAATGGCTGTGACAATATCAAGTGTTCAGCTTTGTCCACAAATACCAGCTTCTTTACACTGTTCATGGCGTTATCATACTGCAGGTTTCAAATATAGGTCTTAATTAAGTAGCTTTGGTTTAAAAACATCGCAGTGAAAATTGTTCAAATAGTAACGACCATTTTGCAGATTATAATGAATTTCAAGTAAGTGACAATTATTTTTTATAAAAGATCTAGACAATAGGTTATTCATCTGACACCCAAAGAAACATTCCTGGCTTGACCTATTGCATATATTGAGTTTTGGAAATTAAATTACTTTCTCAGTGTATTCTCTTTGTGGATAAGTTTGGCCTTCTTAACATAGTTTTCAGGGGGAAGAAGAGAGTTAAAGTTTTCAAAAACAGTCAAGAATAACATAAAAAATTAATTTTGTTCTGTTTTACATTCAAGTATGTTACTCGAATAGATATTTCAATGAACTTGTAGGCTTACACACATCTGTATAAAAAAGTTTGCATATACAAAGTGATAAAATTGTTGTATGATATTAAACATTTTATAAGGCATTAAAATTTCTAATACACACTGAATATATCATTATTCTATCTTCCTTCGATTACAAATTGTCTATTGTCTCTAATTTTCATTTAATGCGCAACCAATATTAACGCAGCAACATATGAAATGAAATGAATTTGGAAATGGTTTTCATTGGAAATTCCATATGAAAAAACAATAGTGTATAAAATAATAGTCAAATAACCATCACAAAAAGTAAATAAACACCAATTTAATATCAAAAAATTTCATATATTTAACATAATATTATTAATGTACTGTTTATTTCTCTGCACTCCTGATACCATTAAATATATTTTGCTACCGATATATTACAACACAACGGAAGTTTAACGTGATATTTTGTTAATCCCGTTTAATCAGTTATTTGCTTTAGTTACACAAAAAAATCATCGTAACTTGTACAGCTTAATAGGTCATCACCGAACCTCCTCATCGTAACAATGGACACCACGATTTAATTGGGGCATCAGATAACAGAGGAGACAAAGCACACTCTCCATTGTTTTCCGAATACGATGCAATATTGGAGTCTTAATTGTGTTTTGATAAATGAGCAAGGCCATGTTTTATATTAGAAACAGTCAGTAAACCTCAAAAACATTTAAAAATTAACAAAACTACTAGGAAAATGGTCTTATCAAGATTTAAATAAATGGGAAAATATAATAATTGATTACTAATCTGAAAACAATATTACCTAGTTTAATATATATATATTTTAGGAACAAAAAATTATTTCTGTAACAAATATGAAACAATTGGTGGATTGTTTATTAATAATATCAGAAGGCAGAGTTCTTTGGTTTATTGTAGATATCGAATCTTCAGATCAGGACCAAAATTCATATTTGTTGCAGATTGCAAACATTTTTTTATTTAATGTAAATTTGTATGAAACTTCTGTTATTATACTTGTATTTATATTCATGACAACCGTAGATCAGAAGGTACTTGGTACAGGTTTGATAATATGTAATTTAAAGACAAAATATTTCATCATTGTTTTATCTTAAAAATGTTTGATTCTGCAGATCATTTTCCCTCTGCCCGCTTGGATTATTTATATTTGCCTTGATTTGTAAAACTCCTATCTATCCACGTATCTCTTGAAAATGGCGTAGTGTAGCGAGTACAACGGTTATCGCAAGATAACCGGATCAAACAATGGCGAGCGTGGCTGCTGCTTGGATGGGTGACCGCTGAGCGATCTCCTGTCTTTGCAAGCAGCTCACCTGCCCGGCCGTTGGTGGTGGTTCGGAAGTTACCTTTAAGCCATTGGTCCCCAGGTTTTGTGAGATAGGGCCTCTTAGCCCTGACTTCGTCTAACATAAGACATTACTTTACTTTACTATCTCTTTCCCATTAAAATATCAACTGAAACTTTTATCAGCTCTGCTTTAACTAGGACAGAAACTTGAACCAAACGTCCTTTGTAGAGTTCACTTAATACCGCCAACAAACATTAAATTATAGAAAATGTAAATTTGTACCCATAACAATATCCTACAAATTACTGTACAGATTTTACATACATTTGAACATAATAAATTAACTTAATTTATAAAAAAAAAGTTATTGAAGTGTATACATCTAAATCAAATGAAAGTTCAAATGTTTTGACAACGCAGCCACCACAGTGGAAGTGAAGTGACGCCTAACAAAATGAACGGTCCCAGCCTCGATATTTCCTGGGGTGTAAATAACTCTGAGTTTATGTCACCACAGTGAGTTATTGGGTTATCGGGAATCTGTGTTTACCAGTACGTACATGCTGTTGATATAGTTGATAAATATTTGAATTTATTGAACTTTATTCAGATCAGACTTTTGTCAAAGTATGATATTTACTATGTTTCAGCATAAACAATCATATGTAGTCTCTATTCTTTTCGTTATGTCTCCAATTTCTTCAAGACAATATAATTTTTTTAGTTGTATACCCGTTTACGTTAGGAAAACGTAATTGTTTCATCAAATGTAGCCTACAATTCTAGTACTAACACGGAAAAGGGAAGAAAAATCTCAAAGAGAAAAACAAAGAGGTCAGGAAAGAATGGAATCAAAAAAGCACTATACTATGCAATGTATTTTATCACTTCAGTTAAATAAATAGCTCTATCCTGAATAAACATTAAACTTTTAACAACTCATACTTACTACGCCCTTCCCTACAAGTACGTAGAGTTCAACATTTACTACTGTTTAAATAGATTTATGCTGACTATTGGATTTTGTAGAGACGTTTTGATATATTACATTTACTTATAACTAAGTATATGATATTAGATGTATGTACATCAAACTCGGTCATTCCTCCAGTTACATATTCATTAATAGAACTCAAAATTAAAAACTCAATTAAAATTATCTTATGAAAGGACATTCATTCATAATGACATAAGTATCTTAATTATTTTAATCTAAGGTACATTATGTTTAGTTTAAATTTAAACTTTCATCTAAATTTATTTCTTACGTTTCAAAATATTAGTCTCTTAAATCTATGTATAAAAGTCCTCACTAACTCATTCATATCTAAACATCCCAATATTACAGAAAGTTTAAATTTTCCACACGCATGCCTATAAAAATGAAGTATTTTAATAACAATCAAGCATCCATAGAGTTTGATATGGGGATTGCAACCCCTAGAAGAACCATATTTTGTTTGTAAACTACTAGATGTCCTATAAAGATAAAATTTGATATACAGTGTCTTATGCTCTCACCAGTCAAATAAAATATGTTTTATGTAGATAATGCATGGGAGTCGAAATGGTTTTCCAACCACCAGAATAACTGCATTTTAGTTTTTAAAAATTTCCAATATCCTGTAGAAATGAAATTTGATACAAACGTTCCTAATAACTTACAAAGAAGAAAAAGGCATGTTCATGGCATAAAACCTCTATAGGGGTTGGTTAGAAGAACTATATTTTTGTTTATAAACTTCCCGATGGCCTATAAAGATGACATTTTAGATAAATGTGCGTTATGCTCCCAACGGGCAAAGTATATATTTTTAAAGATCAACCACCTGTAGGGTTGAAACTCTTAGAATAATAATATTTAGTTTTTATTTTTCGATGGACAATTTTACAGTCAGACCGACAAGCTAGCAATGGGTTCACTTCTTTCAGGAATATTATTGGATATATATCTAAACCAAATTTTAAATGAGTCTATTACCATTTACAAAGTATCACTATCAAAGTATTTACAAAGTGAAGTTTATGTATATATGTATGCATGTAAACATATATACATAACCTTCACTTTGCATACACTTTGATAAGTAATATCAATAGCAATGTAATAGTAATACCAATGACCATCAGAGCTGAGTAGTTGTAATGGCACATTAATATTTACTTGTCAAAACATCTCTGTGTATGATTCCAATCCAGGATTAGTTCGGTGTAATTTGACATTGATCCAACTCTTGTTTAACGGTTTATTGATAGTGTTGTCAAACAATCCTCACTAAGCAGTATATAAAGTAATATTTACCATTAAAATATATTATTGTATATTCATAACGGCATTTTTTATAGCTATAGTTTTATTATTTATATTATTAGCAGTCTTAACAAATTACACTGATATTGTGATATATTAAAGGATAATAACTATGAAAGTGTAACTAAGTAAAATTCTCAATAAACCTTTACTCAACTTTAGTGTGGAATCAAATATCTCAGGCTTACAAGGCCTCTCTCATAACTATCGTGTAATCTTTTTCCTGTTCGCAATTTAATGTATATCAATACCAGTATAAAGGTCAAATCATCGTCTCTCATAGCTCTGACAGGAACCTGGTTAACCATTAGAATTAAAGCGAGTCTCTGATTCATCAGCTTAACACAAAAATATGTTTTGCATATGATTTCATATGAGATAGTCCTTTGTCTTTATATTAAATTTTCTCCTCTAAATATTTTATTTTAAAAATCTCAGAATATATGTATATTCATAAACGCTTCACGATATCTTTACCTAATTATTGTCTATGTTCATTCAAAGAGAGTTAGTTTTGCCTTTTATTGTGTGCAGAAGGTGGAGAATGGATCGTTTTACAATTTCTAGTTACAATGAATAGTAATTTTAGATAGCTTCATATTAGAAAGTTCATTGAAATATGAATGAGTATATAATTAAATATATCGAAACAATTGACCTGTTATTTTTTAAAACTTTTCAATTAGTGTCCTGGTTGCCTCAGTCTTTATTTTTAATTTTTAATGCAGTTCTTTTAAAAAACATATTTTTAACAAGTGTATAATTATTTCTAAAATCACATATTTTTTATTTACTATATATGGTTTCTTTAACCTAACCCGCACAACCTGCCAACCCCCTAATATACCCCCTAGGGTGTTCATTTGAAAACTTCAAATTCGTATTAAAAGACTTACAGCCTAAGTATCAACATTCTGTAAACGGGAATGTATAGTACTAATTGAAGGAACAAAACAACATTATTTTCAAAATAAGGGTGCTCAACCCCATGCCCCCCGTACCCAAAGCCAAAATTTTGAAATGGCGACTAATACCTTGTGACACCTCAAATTGAAGCTAATAAAAAGTGTTGTACTATCGTAAGAACGTTGAAATCGGCCATGGCGTTGGTATCAACAGCCAATAATATAAAACATCAATGAATTAAGCAGAAATATCTACAACTTCACAAAGAGTATTTAGCTGGCTTGACTCAGTATTTAAAGATAAATAGTAGTAAGTAAGGTGAGGTTTAAATCTTAACCATCAATTAATTAACCGGAAATATCTAGATAGTTTGCGGAAATTTCTGTTTATGTTTCGGGAATCCTAGGTTTCCTACTACTTATTAGCAAAAAAATATATTTTGTCAGTTGAAAGGCATCAACTGTTTGCTGTTACTGGTTTTGTTAAAAAAACACCGTTGGAATTTTAATAATAATAATTTTAAAATGTTTGAATTCTGAAAGATTTTGTTATAACAATACAGGTTTATTACAAATTTTAAATATTAGCCATTTTGTTAATATTAAAGCAAATGACACCATTATTTTTTTAAAGATTCTCTATTTATCCAAGTATGTATATGTATAATATATGAACATACTATAGATCCATTTTTAAATTATGGTATATTTAGATTCTGAAGGTAATGATAACATGAAATAAAAAAAATCCTCTTGAATTCTGTTATGAATGTGATTACAATTGTTGGATTTTGTACTTACTTGTGATCAATTTTTTATGATAACAAATCTTTTAACAATGAATGAAGATCGCAGCCGGGGCTCAATAATTGATGGCAATCGAAGCAAGTTAGTAACGGTCTAATACAGCCAATAACGTCGGACCAGCTCCTAAATCAGCTCTCCGTCCGGCTAAGCCGGCAGTTGGAGTGTTCTGGGCTTAATGCAATAACATCCACGAGGGCTTAGCGATAAGTGCCAGTGAGCTTAGTTCAACGTCAGGTGTGATGGAGCCTCGGGCAAGGATTGGCTATTGAAGCTTCAGCCACTTTCATCAGTTTCTCCTCTCAGTGCGCTCCTGGGGGCGTAATGTCAGTATTAACAAATTACCGGACTGTAATTCTGCTATTTATGCAATATGTTTCGTAAGGGTTATCAAGAACGTTCACTGCATTATAAGATAATTGTTTACAGAATATTTAAGTATGCTAAATTGTTAAAATACTTCTCAGCCTTAAAATGATTGATACAGAAATTATAGCAAGGTTCATAGAGATCTATCACTCGCCAATACCTTCGTACAATGGTTGTCGCGAAATGTGATATATTCTCATTGTTTTAATCACGAATCGTTGGGGAACAGCTTTTAAGACTTTTCATTTAAATATTCTATTCAAAATATTATTTTTCACCCGATAAATTAATGGTAAGATATTCGAAAATATACTTCGTATTGTGAATGGAGCTTTGTTAAAAATATCTTCAAAATTAACTCTAACTAAATCAAATCTTTATAGAATTACACAAAAAGTAGATGAATACGAGACTAATATAACTTGAAACATAATGATGTAACTGACTGCTTTTTCCTTCTTTCTCACTTTAAGTTTTCTGCGAATGCATTGAGCAGTTCTACTCCAATGAAAATAACTTGGGTGATAATTATACAACGGAGGCAACAGTACAGTCAGTTACATTATTATGTTTCAAGTTATTTTAGTCTCGTATTCATCTACTTAGTTTATTTTGTTCTTCTCATTCTGGTCAAGTTTTGTGTGACGACATTTAACAATAATTCTACTCATATGACAGTCTCTTGGTTGATAACTGCATAACTTTGATTTTATCTTCTCCATCTCGCCAAATTTTGCGAGACTGCATTTTGTCATAAAACAGCTATAAAAATAAATTATACCAATGGACTGATAACCAGTAGCGTTGTGATTAGAGGAAGTTTCTATAACGTTACATTGGCTCTCAAGTTTAGTTTCACTGCCCAACTGTGTCACCACTCTGGACTCTAATGTAAATTAGTTCTCCAACAACACAACAACGGTTGATTCCAAAAATAAATGTCTATCAGGTCTTTTGAGAAATTTCATGTTTTCTTTATAAATTATTTATAATAAAACTTGAACTTTCTTTGTAACTGTTCACCTATACAACCACGTAATAATTTGAAAAGAACGTGATGTGTGTTTTTTTATTGAAGTGTCTATGTTCACAAATTACAATTGCTAAATATTGCGATTTCGGTAATTATAAACATCGAGAATCGAAAATATTTAACGTGTATCATTATATCAAACAAAATAAAAATTCGTATTCGTAAAAAAATATATTTCCTCTATAATAATAATTCTTTATAATTTGTATGTTATGACATTCTGAAGTAAAAATAAACATGTATAAATATTAAAAAAGTATAACACACCCAATAAAATCACGTCCTAATAGTATTATACATGCGAAAGTCCCTTTGTTTATTTTGATTTCATGTATAAACCATTCAACCGATTACACTGAAAATTTATATGGAAATTATTAGGACCCCTGGGATGAATAAAGGCCTATTCTTATTTTAAAATTCCTTCCGGGCTATGCCCCACTTTTCTCTAAAGCAGTTAAACACCCATATTGGTCCCTAAAGTTGCGAAATATTAATTCAAATACAAGTGTCCAATACACAGTACTAATTAACTGTACTGTGTAAACTTTTTTCTATGACAGCTAGACGTATGTTTAGTTAATTTAACCACTAGTTTCAATTTGTTTACATTTATAGAGTGTAAATATAACAAATGTAAAGAGACTTCTTATTTCAACATCGAGGAAAAACAATCAATTCATTCAGGATATAAGTTGAACTAAATTGTAAATATGTACATGTCAGGAATTGAATTGAAACGGAGGGACAGGGCATTACCATGATTGTAAAACCATTCAATAAGTGACTACAATCCGAGGAAACAAACGAGCACAGTGATTCTGTGATAATAGCAAGTGGAATCACAAAGCAATACAAGAGACACTAAATGCAATTTTTATGACAGAAAGTCGTCGAGGGAACAACACATCCATTTCTCATTAATGATGTATACGATAAGTCTTAGGTATATAAATACTACTGATATAACTCCTAGACTGGACCTAGGAAATAGTATGATATAGCGAAAATGGATTGTAAAGCAAGAATATGTACTTTACTGTATCACGTATCATATTTTAAAATATGCATGGAACTGTTATAATGTAAGCATTATTGATGTTGATTTTTGTTTTTAATTTTAAATAACAATATCTGTATCCATAAAATTTAGGAAACTGTGCAGCTTTTAAACTAACCCCATTACAAAATTATATGTAGGTGTATATATTGAATCTCGGGGCAATATAGCAAACACATTTTTTGAAAAGGAATAATAATAAATGTTAATTAGAAGTGCAAAACTTGAAATAAAAATTACTCACAATTTTACTTAATCCCTGGTCCTCTTAATCATGAACACTGAAACATGGGTACCTGATGGATAATATTTGAATTGTTCCATTTTTTGAATATCGTAGGACCCTTTCGTGTTACATAACAAGTTTCACTAAGAAAGCTATGAACTTCTATTTTTAGTCCCTCTGAAATTGGTATAAAACAATTCAAGTTTTAGTGATATCGACGTAGCTATTTAATTAAATTCTCGGAATTTTGCATGGAAATTGCGAGCGAAGCCGCGGGCATTTGCTAGTGTAAAATATACCTACTTTCAATTATACACTGTATTTAGTTAATGTTCCATTGGAACATTATATCTAGTACAATAATTTAGATCCTAATTATGTAATTTCATGATTCAGTTAAAAAGGTTTAATGTTAATTTAAACTAAACATGATTATCCTTGTCTTAAGTTTAGTCTATCAGCATTACGATTATTACTTATCAAACCATATACTATTGGCGCTAAAAGTTCTGCAGCAGCAGTAAATAAATTGAATGAATAAAACTCCGAACCTCAATATAAGTAAACAGTTTCCAAACTTTCGGTTTGGCATGACATCAAATAATAAAATACCCCAAATCTCTGCCAATCACTATCTTTGAAACGTTGGCTGCTCGCCACACAATCTCACATACATATGTGGGAGTAACTGGAGAAAATACTTCTATAGACATTTGTTAGAGTTGTTTCTCAAAATTTACTAGCATTGGAAAAGATTATTTAGCTGTGATATTATGACAATAGTTATTTCAAATCATTATTGACACACGTTATGAAGGCTATGTTATAGATACATTGTAGGGAGTGCTGGGGAGCGTATATACACATATATGTTGGAGTACTCTGACGCCTTTATCTATCATATCTTTCTTAAGAACTTGAATTTTCTGCATATGGCTTGATCCATAGTAAGATACTCCTACACTGCTGACATTACTTCTCAATTTCATGTGTATTTTAAGATTGCCTTTCCTATCACATTTTCCGTTTTATGAATACAAGACCCTATTGTCAACATACATATTACCTTGATATTATAGAATATCAAACCTATATTAGAAGGCCTCCTAGATTTGTTACTTATCGTGACTTCTCCCGATTTGAAATTGACAAGATGATACATTGTACGTCCAGTATTAGGTGGGGAAGATGCTATGTCTATGAACAATGTAGATGACATTCTAGATTTTATTAATTCTGCTATTATTCAAGTTTTTAATGAAAAATGCACCTCTTGTACATAGAGAGAGTTTCCAGAAAGAAAATCTCCATGGAGAAATAAACAAATCATTCAACTAACCATAGAAAAAGATTATTATAAGAAGAAAATGCTATCTACAGGAAATGAAACTTGTTAAAAAAACATATTGTAAGGTTAGAAAATATGCTCAAAAATGAAATAAGACGATCAAAACAAAATTATTTTAGAACTGAAATGGAGAAATGTAAAAGCTCTTAGAGACTTTTGGACTAAAATAAGGACAAGTGGTGTCACTGATCCATTCGATCCAGCCATACCCAACTTTGTAAAAGATTTGGAAGAAATCAATAAGTATTTCGTTAGTATGGGCTTAGGTATCATGGCAAATGATGATTGCGTACAGTTCTATGAAAGAAACAAATCAGAGAGTGTCACTTGTGATTTCTATTTCAGGAGTGTTACAAGGAGAGAAGTGCAGGAGGCTTTGAATAGCATCACATCAGAGGCAGTTGGAGCTGATGGGCATATCAATAAAAATGATTAAAATGATAAGTCCGTATTGTATTGACGCCATAACACATTTAGCTAACCAGTCATTGGCCACTTCCACTTTTCCGGATGCATGGAAGGAGGCAATTGTACTGCCTCTTCCCAAAGTCAAAGCACCTTCATCTGTGTCCGAAGCTGCGTCCAATTTCGGTATTGCCTGCCCTGTCGAAGATAATGGAGAAGCTGGTTGTTTCACAAATGGTACAATTTCTGGAGTCGGAGAATATCCTTCCAGCCTTACAGTCTGGGTTCAGGAAGGACCATAGTACTGCAACTGCGCTTTTGCTCGTTTGTGACGAGTTGCTTCACGCAAGGGCGGATAAGGAAAGCATCTCTTCTTGCAATGCTGGACTTTTCACATGCATTCGACTCAATAGACCACAGGATGTTGTTGGCTGTCATGCATTTTTTATGGTTTTCGAACAGAGAGGTGGTTTCTTGGTTTTTGATTCCTATTTGGTGAATAGGAGACAAAAGGTTAAAATTGGGATGGATTTCTCCTCATCTTTAAGTAGATTTGCTGGTGTTCCACAGGGAAATTGCCTTGGGCCCATTCTATTCACCCTGTTTTCCGCCACTATGGGTTCAGACTTGCAACATAGTCGCTTGTATTCATACGCCGATGATGCTCAACTGTGTGTTTCATATGAAGCCGGAAGAGCTGACTCAGCAGTTTCCATTTTGAATGCTGATTTAAGCATTGTCCATGATTGGTCTGAGAGGCATGGGATTAAACTGAACAAGGAAAAGTGTAGTGTGTTGTCGATTCCTTCCAATGTGGGTTCGGAGACAGTGGGTGAGGTGTTGCTTGGCAGTGTCAGACTGAAGGAGTGTGAATCCTTAAAGCTCTTGGGCCTCATACTTGATAGTGGCCTCACACTATCTGGTCATGTAAGTGCTGTTTGTCGGCGAACACTTGGTCGACTGAGAATGCTATACAAGCATAGGCACATGTTTCCTAGAGAGACCAGGCTTCGCCTTGTCCGGGCTCTTGTGCTCTCTGTGATCGATTATTGCCTCCCTGTCTATGGCAACATTGTGTCTAAAGGAGATTTAGAAAAATTACAGAGGGTCCAAAATATGTGTGTAAGGTATGTATGTGGTTTAAGAAGGTTTGACCATGTTTCGGAGGCTTGACGATCGCTGGGTTTGTTGACTGTAGCTGATACTTGTATCCTGCGCTCCTCATGCTTGGTTTACAGAATCCTGACCACTGGCAGGCCGGGATATCTGAGAGAAAAACTAAAAAGCAGGTCTCAAGTCCGATCTCGCAGTACTAGACAGGATCAAGTGTTGGAGATGCCTCGCGTTCGCCGTGAATTTGAAAGAAAGCGATTTGCGTACTTTTCTCCCAAATTATATTAATGAACTGTCCTCCAGGTAACAGGCCAGGGTGTATTCTGAAACGACATACAAAGAAAATATATACAAGTATTTAATGTACAATACAAGGTGATATAGCCATATATAACTGTATGTCTAATATTATGTTTTATTTATTAATAACTATAAAATAAGCTTTTTAATTTTTTAAGAACTATAAAAAAAGACATGAGTCGGTTTGTAAACCAGCAATTATTGTTGAAAACCGCTCCAAAATAAAGTCCTTATTTATTTATTTATTTATATTGGTACGACACCACCCCAGGGCTTGAATAGTGAGAAAGAGAAAATATTGTCCTAAATTTAATTTAAAAACAGAAAAACTAAAATTGTTTTGATATGCAATTAAAGTGATACAGTTACAATTTTCTTTTAGAGACATGAAATGCTTTTTAGAAAATGTCTACACAACTGTAATATCAAATAGCATAAAGTTTAATACTCAAACTGAGGTTACTCATTTCTGGCAGCAAAACTAAACAATAGAAAACAGGGCATTGATTGTGACAAATTTCAGGTGCTGTAAAGTGTTTTTGAAATTTTACAGGGAATAGTACACAGAAGTTCTTCAGAAACTTGGTGTTTAAAAATGCTATTAGGCCTGAAAGGGTACATTAATGGACTATTTATCTCACCCTAGGCATGTGTAAGTAGTCATGCCATACCAGCTTAGTTTCAAGTCAGTTACAAATTATGGTAGGTATCCACCCTTCTTACTGTATGTTATTAATGCTATTAAAATTCACAGTTTCCATCTTTGAACCTAAAATGATAAAAAATACTGTGTACGAAGAAAAACACTTATTTACCATTACCTCATGACAAGTTAAAATCATTTTCAGTTATTATGTTCAATATGTAATAACTGAGGTATAATGTTTCCACTTCAAACATTCGAAGAATCTTAATCTTTTACGTGAAAAGAATTTTAATTTTTAAAGTTATAAAAAGTTTTATGACACATAACAAAATACCACCATGAATTGGATAATCCCATTTGTATACTGTTCGCTTCGTATATGAAATTTAGAACTTTGTGAGGTTTTGTGAACGGGAAGTCAAGAATAATTGGCAAACGCTTTATATAAATTTTATAAAACAGATAATTACAACAAGCACAAGTTTGAGAAAATATTTAAAAGTCAACTGTTTATTAGAAAACCTCGTTCATTATCAACTCATGCAATTAATCTTCATCCTTCAGTACCTTTTTGAAAACCTTCTTAGGGCACAAACACCCAAAAAAGTGTTTAATATTATACACACTAACCAGCTGATATATAATATACCAGTAGAGTGTATTGTGTATTTCCAGTGAAGGAAATGTAAAATGAAAAGTATTATATTTCTATAAATATAACTATTATATTTCACTTTTATTGTACCTTTCCTCGCTTTATTCTTAAGGCCATCATCTTTTGTACGAAATGCTTCCAAATGTTTCTACCAACAATTAATTAGAACTTCTTCAAAGTTCTGAAAATTATTTCTTACTTTCAGATGTTTTTTATATCTAAAATAAAGTGTTATCACATTTAAAGTCATTAAAATACTGTTTTAATACCTATTTAAAAAAAATGAAAGTACGCAATGTAATATTTAATACTTAAATGAGTTATGTCTGAGAAATAATATCAATATGACGGCCTCCAATTGAGGTGAAAATAAAGTAAGAGGAAAGCGATGGAAGTTCAATACCACGGCAAATGTATTCTCTTCAGGTTTCTGCTACGTGATCAGAGCTCAGTCGATGTTCCTGAGTCTCATCAAACTTTTGTATTTTTACTCAACCTTCTAGAATTTGCTTTGTTGTCAATACTATACACGTATATTGTGTACGGACTGGACGAACACATAGGTAATGTCTGAGGTTGTAGTAATAAATACACGCATTTCCAAGGTTTAATTGTGGTAAAAATCTTACATGCACCACGTCTAGGTGTTAAATAAAATATACTTTGCACCTTTTTGTCAAAATAAAATAAATATGAATTGGTATGTGTGGGTGGCCTAGTGATTAGTTCTTTAAAATATTACCTACTAAACGTAATTATTAAAATTGACTTCCCCTAGTTGAAGGATGTTGACTGACGAACTTTACGAGTTTTCATCCTGGAAAGTGGAATATTCCCTGCCAAATTGGAAAATCAGTATTGTTTATTTCAAGTACAAATATGCAATCCAAATACGATAGAATACTTATTTTCTATACTACCACCGACGTCACAACATTTAAGGAAATTAGTAATAAGCCAGCTAATAATATGTGTTCATTAAGAATACAGCTTGCATAGACTGCAATCCGGCTTCAGAAAAAAATATAGTCCATGTATAATTCATACAACATGTTTAGTGCTACAACTTCATTGTTATGTTAAATATTCTAAACCATTTGACTCTATGCATCACATGCTAGTTGAGGTGTGTTTCTTAACACATCTGGGAAGGGTTGATGTAATATGAATGTACCGAATTTCACCTTCCGCTTTGTGATCTGACACATTCACAGACTTGAATACTAAAAATCTACTTGAATCAAAGGGTAAGCGGCTGGATAAGGAGCGAGCCCCACGGGCTTAAGCCAAACTTAGGCCTAGCCTGAAGTAATGTTATAAAAAATTCCAGGTTAGAATCCTAAAGAGTAAAGGAGGTTTTTTAGTGGGTAAACCCGTTTTTAGGGGAGTCCCACACTACAGGCTGGCCACCTGCGTGCGTAATTGCATTGTTCCTGCCTCTCCCTCAAAAAAAGAAGGGTCAAGTAGAGCTAAACTCAAAATTCACATTGAATCAACTCTTCTCACCACAGCTGTGTTATTTATTTAAATCTCGGTTGTTTTCGGCGCTTTCGAATTTTATCTGAATCGTGCACCTGATGAGGCAATGAAAACATATCTTCAACTAGATTAGACTGGATTTTTGCTGGGTAAACCAGATGAAGATCTTTTCTAGCCCAGTTACTGAAACGATGCAGCACGAAATCAGTTTTGAATATTGAAATCATGGTAAGTACTATAAAGTATTACCAAGGTAGTCAAGTGCACAGTTCTGTGCACTAGGCCACACGACCTGGAAGACACTTGGCGATAGTGGACTGAGAGCTTGGCTGTGTGCGGCAGAACTATAACTCTCAGCGTTGTACTGGACTTTGGCCTTACGTCCACTAACATGTCACGGTCGTCACTCAACGTTCTTTTGGAGGCTGAGGAGTCTGAGAAGGTTCAGAAATCTGCTACCAGAGGCAGGTGGCGTAGTTTTAACTCATGCATTCATTAACTCTCCCAGCCTTATATTATTGCTGTTATACTCATGGTAACAGCATCTCGAGGAAAAGTAAAGAAAAATTCAAATACTAAAAAGTTCAATATTTTCTTCAATATGGATCGGTATAGCTAACGTTTCTCCCTTATGAGACGCTGCTGTAATCTTGCCTATAAAGGCTGTGTAAGGAATACCAGCGTGCTGGAGATTCACAACATATTCTACACCATTGAGCAGCAATAATTTACGGAGAAGGTCTTTTAAATTAATCAAAGCGTTTCATTACAAATCATTTTCTCAAATTCGCAGAATAAACTGTTATTCTTTTGTATAATTTCTGTAGTTAACATTATTACTAATCAGTGCACCATATTTGAAATTTCTACGTTAGCCAAATAGTTTTAAGGTGTTTTATATATCTTCTTTTATTTTTTTTTCGAAAACATTTATATATCTAGACGTTTTAGGAAGCACGCATGCATTGACATTTATTAAAAATTTTTAACTACTACAAACGAAACCTATTTAAAACACAACGTCCAACCACTAAAATAGATTTTTAACAAAAATCTTTAGATATCTCTCATAATCCACTTAATTATATAAGATTTTATTGACAGGCTTTGACGAAGATTCAGGAATTGATTGACACTGACAGTCAGAATGGGCTGTCAAATACTGATCACGTGTGTTTCCCGCTTGCTCTGCGGTACGTGACTTTTCTCACCTTTGGTTTTATGTCAAAGTATTGACACAACTAC
Organism: Homalodisca vitripennis; assembly: GCF_021130785.1. Taxonomy (NCBI): domain Eukaryota; kingdom Metazoa; phylum Arthropoda; class Insecta; order Hemiptera; family Cicadellidae; genus Homalodisca; species Homalodisca vitripennis. Next base: position 220,490,556 of record NC_060208.1, on the reverse strand, counting down.
AACATTTCTCTAGTGAATGATTTGAGACAATGGAAGTTACAAATTTCAAAAGATTATGAAATACAAATACGTGTCTATTAATCTGTTACCTGACAAACGAATTGGTGGTCTTTCAGTCTAAATGTTATTTAGAGTTTTGGTGAGTTGAAATCGCTCCCGACAAAAACCTTTTCTCTACTGATATTACCCTTTCTATAAAATCTGTTTAGTTCTACAATCTATCAGTCATTCAAGTTCCATGAACAGAAAAGTAAAAACATTTGGACACAGTTGCTTCTACTCATAAAACGGTGTCTTTCATAATCAGTCACTAAAATAGTACCATCATCATCAATTATCCAATTAGTGAACATAAACAATAGTATTGGGTATTTTATATCTCACGTGAAATGGTAATTAGTTTGTTCAAATTAATAATAACACTATTATAACATCGTTTGTTATGCCAAGGTTCAAATAATTCAGAAGAGAACTATGAATTACCTACAGTTATTTTATGACAATATTCGTCATTAACTTGTAATTGATACGTTCGTCGTTTTGATTTTATTTTATGTGTCAGTTACTTTAATTAATATTAATGTTGGAAACAGCATCATATTAGAAGGAAAATTAACCTATTAATTATGGCATCCTCAAAATTTAATTCATTTTATCCATAAATAAGAAAATTTATAATTAGTTTGATTTAAACTAAAATTACGTTTAATTCAAAGTGCACTCTCCCTGATACAATTATAACTCACAAACCACATTTTAATGCAATTAAGTGACAAGATTTAAATGATATCCCATTATTTTATAACAACAATACCTTTGTCAGAGTCTTGTTTGTCTAGGGCGGACTCTACTTTCGGTTGACTCGTGATGTGTACATCGATATGTGTTATTTATTCATGTGTGCCAACACATTATTGTTATGTGCTGTTTCAATAAATAACGAGGACAATGACCAGTCTAAATATGCGTGCATTTCATTAATTTATGGTTATGGCTATGTATAATGAGTCCAGTATAGTTTTAAAAATTTGGTTTAGTTTGCGGACGCTTGGGATTTATTGAATAGTCATTTGGTGGAAAAGGCTAGCTTTTCTATTAATTCAGGTAGTTTTCCATCCTTGATGTTCTCTTGATAACACTTAATATATTGAAACGATGGAGATTTCGATCAGTCCAAACGATATTACTGAAAATAAATGAGTAGAGCAGCAAGAGAAGTACAGCATGGTGTGACAAGATATAGGGAACTCCTCCTGTAACTCTGATTGAGATCAACGGATTCCATTTGATGACCTGTCATTGCACTCTGTTCCAGCCTTGACGTGTGTTCCGTTTTTACTCCCTATTTCATACAATGGTCCTTGAGAAAGCTATAAAATCGTTTGAGCTTCACTTGACGGCATTAATCCTAGGAAATTAACGAGGTGTTAACAATTATTAGGCACATTTTATTTTATCCGGTACTTCGTTTTTTTGTCTTCCCTCATCATATTTTGGCTTATATAACGATTGGTATTATAAATAAATTCTGCTATGGTTATTCCTCTGACTTTCAATCCATCAGGATCACATCATTAGCCATTCATATCTTGAGTTCTTACCTTGCGTCTTCAAGAGGCAGATGTAGCCGACCTGTGTAATTGTTTGTGCTAATTCTTACCCTGGATTGGCTGTCCCCCAAAGGTGACATCCGATCAACCAGTACTCAGAAAATAGTTTACCTTTATCAGTAACGGTATGCCAAATTTGGTTGCGATATCTCTTGTCGTTTAAAAATTATAAAGTCGTCCTAAGACTTAATTGTCACCCTGTATATACTTTGTTCAGAGTATTAGATCCAAACGATACCCTCCATCTCGAACTGTGAAAGAACACTCGCATTTTTTAATATTATGTGAGTGGACACTCTCATTGTAAGCCAGAACTTTACTAAATATAAATCAATAGTTGGATTAAATTCGCGAGCGGGCTCTTAGCTATTCTACGAAACCCATTTCATGAAGGTCAACTAGGCTGTATTTGAAAAAATATAAATTCGTTCTAAAACAATTTTCACCCTGTAGGTTGTAAATAATTCCTAGAAAAGCTAAGTTTTCCTTGTTAACGATTGTTTATTAAAAAAACGTCTAATTTCACAAAAGTACAATATTGTTCCCTTTGTGGTTCTCTCCTTGTCCCTTATGAAAATTAATAGCAAATATCTTATAACACATAGCCTATTTCACGTTACTGGCAGTGAAAATATACATAATTTCAAATTCATAGGTTATTTCACTGAACTAAGGTATACTTAACGAAAAATGTATATACTTTAATGGCCAAATTCACTAGTCTTGTGAATGTTTTGAATACAAATAACAAGCCACCTGCGTTCTATTTAAAATATTAAAAAAGCTCATCTAGAGCATTACAAGCAATCTGAATCTCTGTTAGATACTTTTGGAATAAACAGTCGTGTGAGTGTGAGTATAGACGAACAGCCTATGCTAGTATGTGTGAGCCTTGGCCAAAACTTTACGAGTTTAAACCCTATTTCTTATTCCACACACGACTTGCTTGTTTTAACCCTTATAGTGATTCCCTTTGAGGAAAAACTTCGCTGAACCTTTGAAGCATCGCAGCTTCTTATATTTATGTACAGACCTGCAGTTGAATTAATTGTCACATGATAAATTCATTAATTACTACAATGCATATAATTAAAATAATTGAAATCTGAATGGTTAACTAACTGATACTATTACAAAGGTTTTCTAAAACAAAAACATTTATATAAAGGTTCAGATCCAATTACTAATACTAAAATAATTTAACTTTACCTCACTACTATTTTAAAGCACTTTTGCGGGAATAAATTTCCCTTGTATTCCTTTTAGGAACCTACCAAACAAGTTTAACATGCAACACCTGTGGCAACATGGATCAACTTAAAGAGTATCCAAGCGTGTAGATTGTACATATACAAAATGCTATATATAGGTTTAGTCTCCCAACTCAAAAATTGTGAATGTCATGAGAAAAAACTCTTATTTATGTATTATAATTAATATTTATTGAATACTGTATATAGGTTTTTGCAATATTATTTACATTGCATGTTAAGAGAAGTTTCTCTAAAATTTAGATATTTCCTTCGTTTTTTAATAAACATTTTCTTTTAACAGATCCTAACAATATATAAAATAATTTACGTTAGAAGTCTTGAATGGAACAATACATTTAATGTATTTATAATTTATATCAGAAAGTTTGTGTCTACATTTACTAAAGTTCAATAATGAGAAAAATATTTGAAGATTGCATAGATTTAATGATATTTTCTTCACGAATCTGAAATTTACGTAATTTCGTTTCAGGTAAATAATTATGATTAGGCCCTAGAACTATTGCATAGATTTAATCATGTTAAGTGTTGAATAAGGTGTTTTGACCTAACTTTGCCTAGTAAAAAAGGCATATTTTACTCTGTTACTTTTTAATTTTAGAACTAAAAAATGTAAATAATATTCTAAATGTTCTAAAGTAATTTTATATATTAGTGAGTAATTCTCATTAAATTACTTCAGTTTAAGTCTAATTGAAATATTATATGTATTTAAAAATTATACAACGTTTACGTAGCCATAAAAGAGTAGGCAATATCGATAAACTATTTTGTAACGATTGAAGTAAATAACTGGACGCTCCCAGTCGTGTAAAATCATCCATTTCTTGGTGTCTGTATTTTTGAATAATATGGGTCATATTATCATCCATTCTTCCATTGAAAACCCTACAGTAGCATTACTACTATCCTATATTTACTAATCCACAGAGTTCTGCATGAAAATAATTGGTAACGATCTTAGACTACTAATTATGTAATCGGCTGTCGGAAAAGGAGGGTAGGGAAAGTGTAAATAATAATGATAAAATGTTTCCAGAGTAATTTTTTAAGTTTCACACACACGCCAAAACCAAGAGACGTGTAAATAACAGATACATCAGTGTCAACCACTGAGATCCAAGGACCGACAATTGGACACTCAGTTTCTTCATCTGATTGGCAGACGATTGATTACTCTGTGATAATTCCTCTTTTATTGTATCTGTGAAAGCTAAACTAAAAAAACACATATTAGCATTCTAAACTAAGATTACTGAGGTGGGATTAAATTTTTTCTCAAATATTTTATTTATCTTTAAACTTAATGAATTATATATGTAGTAAATAATATTTAAGATCACTGAAATTCGAATTAAATTAATTCACTCTGTTAATTTTTAATTATTTTATTACTTATTTAAACTACCTAATTCGTTAAATTTATCCAATTTAATGAATTTTAATTATTTTAAATTTAAAGCTGAGCTTTTATAAAAGTAAAAAGAATGTAACGTAGTTATGATTAGTTCCAAAAGCCAGCTATAATTTAGCATTAATTTGATTTAAAAATAAGTGTTTTACATTCCTCAGCTTAAAATAAACAGTTTCAACAGAGGAATAAACTACCTCTTGGGTAAAAAGTGTTTGTATCCTAAACACCACCTTTCTATACATAGTGTCAGATTTCACACGCTGCACTGAGTGGAAGGTGAAATTGAGCCGAACTCAACATTCAAATTGAATCTAAACTTCCCTAAAAAGCTGTTATATTGTAGAAAACTCGTTTGCTCCACCGTGCTTTGAGATCGTGTCTCAAACATCGTAGTGGGTCAGATTCCGTTATATGCCCCCAACGCTTAAACTTTTTTCAATGAACTTATAAAGTTATCAAACGATGTAGTTGAGTAACAGAACTAACATTATGCCCCCAACGCTAATTTTTCATTTACGGATGACTATAATGAATTACAATCGACCATACCCCTACATTTCTCCAAACACAAAAATTCTATAAAAATAAACATTACCAAACAAAAACTAAACTCTTTATTGAAAAAAAAAAAACACACAAAACTTGTTTTTATTCTTGATCACACTCCGCCACCCCAAATACGAGTGCCTACGGCCGAAGGTGCTGCGGAAGCCCACGCTGATGTCAACGAAAGAAAAACATCCCTCGAGATAGTACCTATCAGTAAAATATCAAATTCTAGAGGGGCTGATCAGAAATATAAATTGAATTGCAATGGAAAGGCAAGTATGTACCGTGAAAAAACTTAAATAAGATAACAGCGACAACAATACCGACCGCAATACCTGGAAATGCTTGTTGATTGATGGAATGTTAGATCTGTTACTCAAATACATCGTTTTATAACGTTCTAAGTTCATTGTAAAAAGTATAAGCGTTGGGGGCATATAACGGAATCTGACCTCATAGTGCTCTAAATTGTGCACCTGATTGGACAATGATAATACCTCTTAGTTTAGATCACGCTGCACAGCTGCTGGGTAAACCAGACAAAGCTATTTGGTGGTCTGGGTGTCTCTGAAGTCAAAAAGATGCAAAAATGTTGCTTTGAACGTCTGTCGTCGATGATTTGGACCTCTTCAGACGGATTTCATAAGGCAAGTATATGGCAGTGACAAATTTCAGACGCTTAACAGAGTGGAATTTGGAATTAAGCTAAACTCAGCATTCATATTGAATTATTCCTTCCCATCATAGCTACTGCATGTGTAGCTGATATTATAACTGAACTCTATACAAAGTATTTCTGTTTTTGATAGCTGCATTACTGATCCACAAAAAATAATCATTAACTCATTAAAGTTTTTCAAGATTAATGATGTACTTACTGATACTTCAAAAGCAGCACCACGCACAGGTCTAAGGTTAGTGTTCATAAAGTTAAAGCTAGAATTAAGAAATTGTATAAAACTAAAATATTATAATATAAAAACCTCTAATATACAAGGTGTTATTGTTAGTATTATTTTTCAGAGAAAGAAATTTTCTACACATAATAGGCTAGCTTGAAATTATTAAACAGTAAAATAATTTTGAGATGTTTTAGTTCCAAGAATTTCCTGACAATACTTTAACGGACAATCTAGTACTATAGTTTGTTGTACTAAAGATCTCTGAAGGAGCCGGGTCCCATCGACATCTCACTTCAAACTTCTACCACATTAAGATATTGTAGTATCTCACTGTTCTTATCCAGTACATAGAGTATCATACAGTTTTAGCAAAATCTCAAAATGATAACTTTGAACCGATTTCGTAAGAGTTTACAAACAAATTATTTACGCATATCATTATTAACTTAAAACACTTAAATGTTACAATGCCGTTCTTTAAAACACATACAAACTTTTGCATAAGAAATATTTTTACCGTAATAAATATGGTTACCAAAATTTACAAAAGCATAAAAAATATATTTCTATTGCCCTAATACTTGTTAATACACCCAAATAATAAAACACTGTTTCCGATGTAATGTAGATGTATATTTTAATGTAGTAGGCGTTTGAAATGAGATGTTTAGCGTGTGAGAGGTTGCCGGAAACCTCTCATCGCTATTCGTGTTCCGCTGAATCTTATTCTCTTCAAAGGGTTAATACGTTAATTGTAGTAACTTATCAATTCGGATATATATTATTAGCCCTAAGAAAACTTACGTACAAAATTATTATCTGTAATCGTCAATACTGAGATATTGTATTACGTGGAAATATAAACATCTTGTTTTACAAGAATGGGGATCGAAAAATGTTCCTATCTTATCTTATCTGAGTCCCTGGCCATCAATGTGGATGTTAAAATAAAACTTGCAAATTTTAGGCGTTTCGCACAATTGCCTTCAGTCTTATAGTCTGAATCTTACATAGTACACACACTTTGCAATAAACAAATGGATGGTACAATTGCTAGAAAAGTCGAAATTTAATAACGAATCGAATTCTCAGATATGTGTAAAACTAATTTACTGCCACCCTAATCTCACCCATTTAAAATTAAAGACAGTGAATCCTTTTTACTTGATTCAGTAATAGTATGTGTTTATGGCATAGTGCCGTAGTTTATTTTCTTCTATATAATTTGACATTTTTGTTATTGGAATCGTAATGTTTAAAATCTATGTGACAGAAGGGGGATAAAGAAATATTTAAAAAAGTTTGATTTGCTTTGTTTTCTTCTTCAGAGAATATAAGTGTTGCATATAAGAATTATGTGAATAAATAACAGTTGGATTCATTCCTAAACATTAAACTACATTCTTCATGTAAGTAGAAGCCTGTCACTCGAAGGGCTGAAGAAATTTAATTTCTGTTTACCGTTCTAATTAAAGCCTATAGTGCAATAGATTTACACAATTTATCTTTTTTCTACCAGGATGGTGTAAACATTTCATTCATGTGCGGTAGCCTGTCAGTTTATCCGCAGGATATCTAGAAAATCAAATGAGCTAACATGCAACCTAACAGTTATGTGACGCGTAGTGCGTAAACATGTATACTAATACATAACAGACAAACTTATATTATTAACTAGTACTTATACGATAACTGCATTATCTATGTTATAGTTAGAACCCAAAAAATGGTGGCATTTACTTAAAAACTATATATTTCTTAAAATGAGTTTGATTTGATATGTGATAAAATTTAGTCTTTTATTAAATTAGCCTAGTTGTTCTGAGTTGCGCTAATAACAGTGTGCAGCTGATCACTAGGTGCTGTTGCCTCTCTAAAATTATTGTCGTCTCTGTAATTATTCATTGCCTTTATAATAACTTCCACGTGTAATTATTACAAAGGCTTAGTAATTACACGTTTGATACGGCCAAATAGATACTTTAGTCAAATTAATTAACATTGTATTATATATCAATAACATTATTCTAGAATACATATAATCAAATGAGAAATCTATGCAATCAACGTTAAATTTATGGATATCTATAGTACTATAACGAAATTTAAAGCTAAGTAACGTAACATAACAATAATAACAAAACATAACAACACAAGAACTTATACTACCATTATAACTCCTTTTCACGAAAATATGCCAAAGTAATGGAAATCAAACTAAAGAAACGTTCTGATTCATCGAAATCATTACCTGTAATAAAATTTTCTTAAAATTTTTGTAATATAATCACACTATAACAACAAGCGTATTACACCGCCATCCATCATCAAATTTCATTTACTTCGTAACTTTTCAAACAACACTTAAATCCTTTAGGCATTAGATATTTAAAACCATACTTCAAAATGCAAGTTTCCAAAAATGCTTACGAACTATAAAAAAAATTTAAACAGTCATCAACTCCTCAGAAGAGAGGCTTTGTATTCCTATATTCTAATATGAATGGTTTCATCAAATTGGATCTGCAAACCCAAGGAATAAGTTCTCACTATATATGGTTGTAACTTTGAAATGGATTAGCGTAATTCTTATTTAATCCTGGAAAACTACTGAGAGTTATTTTGATGTAACACTAAATATTAAAATTGTGAACTTTTAAAACAGGGTTAACTAAAATACCGAAGAAAAGAACAAATTTACAATAGGCAAAAAACACAAAAATTTATGAAACTACATCTTAATTACTTTATTTAGTAATATATTAATTCATTTAGTAAGGGCATTAATATCAATCACTTATAAAATCATGCAATAACTATAAAAACATCTAAATATCGATTTGAAAATATCCATAATAAACTCATTTATTCTGTTGTAACACTAAATATTAAAATTGTAAACTTTTAATACAGGAGTAACTAAAATACCGAAGAAAGAAAAAAGTTAAAAATAGGCAAATAAGCACACAAATTGATGAAACCACAAAATTTTAATTAATTTTTTTAGTTCCTAATCTATTACTTCATTTAGTAAGGGTATTAATATCAATCACTTATAAAATCATGCAATAACTATAAAAATAACTACATATCGATTTGAAAATATCCATAATAAACTCATTTATAAGTAATTAACTTTATCTCACGAAATAAATCCCTTTTGTAACTAAATCCAAAGACCGACACAGACAGACACCGGTTTGAAATTGCCTACGTGAAGACGATCGTTCTGGCAAGTTTATGACGTCACTGTGACATCACTGTTGCCAAGATAACAAAAAAAATTACACCATTAAATCAGTAATTCTTTCTGTTTGAAATGGTATATAAATAGTAGGGGTAGTGTTGAATTATTACTATATGAACTGTCAAAAAGGGTGTGTGTCAGATCGACATTATAATGTCGATTATCACTTCAGAATCGGTTCAGTTAGACAATGTAATGTCGACTGCCAGTTCAAGGATAACACTGGAATTACATTGGTTTTAATAATTATTCAAAGTTATAATATTTCCTTACACCACTGGTATTTAAACGTCTAGTTTAAGTGCATGGGTATGTTGGAAATGGCTAGAAATGCTGAAATATTTATTTAAATTCCTAAAGTAATAAAAAAGTTTTGTATTTCAACTCATTCAATCATTATTATGCGGTTAGTTTATCTATATCTGGAACTTACAAAAATTATTTTCAGATCCTTCTCCCTTTTAGTTCCCTACCATCTTATTTTTACCCTATTTCCATTTAGCCAAACTATTGGTTTGCTTCGAATAAGATGCTGAGAGACCTCTCAATGCACTTAGTCCCAAAACGACTTTTGGATTTTGCTCCAGAGTGACAGGATATTGAGGATGGGTTTAGTAGGGGCCCGTAAAAATTCTATGAGAAGAGATGGTAGTTCACAACCGAGAAATAATGAACTGAGAAATAGGTCATTGTTGGAGCCATTACAATAAAATAAGACCGTCGGAGAGTTCTTAGACTGCCCACCGCGTTGCGATAAGATAAGGCAGGTGCACACCGCTTATCAGTTACTGAATAGATTACCAAACAAACATTATATTGCAAAAATAGACTGGATATAAGTATAATTCAGACCGGGCAGTGTTGAGTTAACCGAGTCGTTGAAAATACGTTGGTTGTGTATCGAAGTTCAGGGGGTAGTCTTAAACTGATTTAAAAGTTATTTGAGCTGTCGTAATCAAGTTCTTAATATGAATCATATTAAAAGTGAAATGTAGGAACAAAATCACAGCGTGGTTCAAGGAAGGTCAGTTGTTATTACTAGTCCTTATAAATAACTTAGATAATTAAATATTACAGGAAAGCTATTCTTGTTCGTATATGATACGGTTATAATTTTGAACGGTAAAATTTGGCATGAAGTAAATGATATCGTTTCGCAATAATTTATTATGTGAATGGTTTCATGATAATTTTAACGAGGAATGTTAGTAAAATCAAAATATTATGAACGAGCCAGCTGCTCATTTACGGTTGTTACTGCACTCACGCGGACACTCAATGCAATGCTACCTTGTAGGGTTGGACCAGTACAAGTATGTAGGTGTAATTATCGATTCAAAACTCAGATTCCAAACTAAGAAAGTTCATTTGAATTTTGTACCAATTAGGCCAAAATCTAAACTATAATGAGTTAAGAAAAACGTAGTACGCGTATGTACAATTCGTTTACAATATGGTATAATCGCATGGGAAGTTGCATACGAAACCATATTATAAACATCAATTGTTATGAAAAATAAGTAATCTAGATAGCGATTGGTAAAAAAATATAATATTCGTCTACTCTGTTGTTTAGGAAGACACATTTTTACAATTAGGCAACTATTTATTAGGATTTCACAGGTCTACACGTAATTTCAACTCCATCGCTCTCAATTACCCTACAGTAAGGCGGGTCACTGTCATTAAACTGTTTATTAACCTGACTAATGCTTACTATGTCCCCAATACGCTATCTAGGGAAGTATCTTGCAGGACGAGTCTATCAGCGGATTTAAACTGTTGGTCACTGCCTGACTTTGAATGATAGGTCCGGACATAGTTCACATCCTTTTCTCCCCCACTTACTACATCTAAATATCACTTGTAGTGAACTACTTACGCTTATACAAAACGTGTGTGTGTGTGTGTGTGTGTGTGTGTGTGTGTGTGTGTGTGTGTGTGTGTGTGTGTGTGTGTGTGTAACGTAGTAATCCCGAAGATTTCTAGCTTTGTTTTCATTTTAATTTATTTCTGTTTCATAAACTTAACATGTTTTATATAACAATTCATATATACTTCATACTATTTTAAATTAAATTTTAAATTGTTTCTTTATTATGATTGTACATTAGTAATACTTTAATTTGTATATTATGAAGGCGTTATTGTTCTTTTAGAATTTCGATACAACGTTCCACTCTTTAATCTTGGCTTTGTACACATCTAGATTGAAACTGTCAGTACGTACAGATCGTACTCTACTATGTACAAAATTGTGACAATGTAATTAAAATTAACGTAAATTTTAATTTTGTGAATTAACGGAAAAGGTCCATAACTTCGAATGCATATTAAAATTTTAAGTTTAAAAGTGGTTTATTAGTAGCGTGCTCGGAAAATTAATGGGAAAGTCAATTAATTTAGTTAGGACCAATGAGATATTCAAACCGTTTTGAAGTTTAATTTAAACTGCTACGAAACCAAACTTAATGTGAATGTCTGTGAATTTATAATAATATACAAGATAACTAAGCCACATTTTATAATTGGAATGATTTAAGAGTATATAAATAATAATCAGTCTGCAAAATAGCATCATTTTCACAATGAAATTGACAAAAATTGGCAATTACCAGATATGTTACTTATTTTCAGGACATGCCAAATTTTCATTCTAAGTCTTACTTCTTACCAAAATTTAAAATTACTGATCCAAGTGAGGAACTTACCAAAAAGAGCAAGAGGAAGAGTTAGTACATCACGAAACATACGTCACTGTTAGAGTGTGTACCAGTTAAGGCAAGATGTAAATTTATGTTGCGTTTGTAACTGCTTGATTTCTGGACACGTTATTTCTAAAGATCTTCAACTGATAAGTATAACTGACAGGGTGTTATAATTAAATTAAACAAGAATCATTGCTTGCATTTCCTTTTAACTATTTTATTTTCCAAAATGTATAACTCCTAGCTTGATTGATTTCCTGTTTGTCTTGTATCTTGTACGATGCACAGTACCATAATCCAAAAAGCCCACTCTTATTCCTAATGGAAAATTATTATATTTGGTATTATTATGTTTTATATTACCAATTGAGAATTCCAATATTTCTTTAAAACCGTAATAATAGCTATTATCATATTTTTATCTTGTTTTCACGTATTATATTAGCTTCCACTGTTCAACCATATTTTTAGGATTCCATGTTCTAGAATTCTTAAAATCTTGAATCCTCACTATATAGATTACAGATCTGTAGTCCCTCTCCCACAGGGTGTGACCCTTGTAATATAACTTGTCTCTCCTTAAGAATTCTGCCCTTCACGATGTATCCTAACTGTCCTATGTTATAAACGGCCAAATTCCTTGTACCAGTATTCTATAAAATGGCCCTGGAATTCTACGTCAGCCCTTCTAGACCACACACCTGGGTTGTACCACTTCCAAGTCCCTACTTCTGACATTGATTGTCCCCCAGCCAACATCCTTTTTGCCTTGTGAAGCTTCAACTACTGTTTTTTAATCTTCTGACTTATGACGTTTTATAGCATACAACCTGTTTAACACTAACTTATTTCTCAATAAGCCAGGTTTAAAACTCCTCCCAGCCTATTAACTTCTTTAACTGTTACAATCTCCGATCTGTAATTTGCGTTTTATTATGTTTATTTCGTTAACAAACAAGTAATGTACTTTAGGATGTACAACAATGCTGACCAGGTTAAATTGCAAAGTTGGCTTATACTTTTTATAGATACACGTGAGATGATAAATTGATGCTTGGCTCCAGATCAACGAGGGAGGCGTACGTCTCACATGTTACATACATCTGTAATCCTCGTATCTCACACACTTCTTACGTTCCACGTAAACTTCAGAGCTGCAGTTCTTTTTCTCACCATTTCTTGATTTACGGATACAATTTTTAACCTAACTTGAGTACTACTATTACGATCATAAACATTAACTCTTTAAGTCCGTTAAGCATCCAAAAATAAACAGAGGGACAATTAGAATAGAACAAAGGAGAATATCTTTATTTGCGATTTTTTTACAATATACAACAAGGCGAAGGGACTCATGGCATTCTCTTACACTTGACCATATAATTAAAATACATATATACAGAATACAAAGCAATTAAATAAAGAAAGAACAGTAATATATTTTCAAAGAAAACAATTTTAACTGCAGTAACTATGTTAATAAACCTAAATTCCTTCACAGTTCCACAAACTACGTATTAAAATTAGATAGAAACTTTTTAATAAAAAATGAACCATTCATTCTCACAATCATACCGCTTGCTCCTCAGCTCACCCCAAGAAGACCCGAGACCAAGGGCGCACCAGCCGCGATCACCCCCTCCATGAAATACCGTTTTAATGACGCCACAACCCGGGGGTGGCTGGCTATTGAGGTGATTTGAACAGAAAGGGAATTCCACAGTCGGATAACCAGTACTGTAAATCCACGCATTTGTGTACAAACTCAAAATCGTCAGAGAAATATTTTGGCAGATATGGAACTAGGAGAGGAAACGATGAAGTACTGAAAATTTGGTGTGTTACCGTGTGCCTTCATAAGTGTGACTCCACACCTTCTGCAGCTTTTTGGTAGCCATACTGTGATACGCTTCCCTTGGATAACCCTACCAGTGACAGCTCCAAGCAGGCAGAATAATTTTGCAACGTCCATAAAGTTCTAGTACACTTAGCCATGCAACTGTGTTGCCGAAAGGAGCGTACATAGTTTAGTTCTAAATTCTCACCCCTAGGCTACTTGCTCCATATTCTTCAGATTTCTACACTGGAACACAGATAATCATTGTTGAATAGCAAGTAGTGAAGTTTTACTCTGAGGTAATAAAATGAATAACCATTCACCAAAAGTTAATTTGAGAAGCAAACAAAAGAAAGGTCAAGATTTAACGAAAAGGGTTCTATCATGATTTGAAATATATAACAATGTTCCAGGTTGGAGGTATCATGTCTAAATAAGAAAGGGACATGATCACTAATGTTTATGATGGAACGCTCCTTATTAACATGAATGAGGTTCAATTTCTAGAGGATCCGTAAACGTGCTGGATGTGGTGGACGACTAACACGTAAGTGCTTATTCTTTCACGGTGGTAGAAGAAGTCTCTTCGTGATAAGAAGCAACTCACCATCAGCTGAACATCTTTCCAACAAACAACTATGTGACATATAATATTTTGTACCGCTATCCTAATAATCAATTACGAATCGGTTTTACTTTTAAGGTTATAAACTCGTAGGAAAGACACTTCGGCTAAAAAGGATTATTGGAATAAAAAATTGGAAAGAATTATGGTAATCAGTTGATTTAAAATGGGTTTAAAAGTACCTACTTGGGTTTCATAATTAATTGCGTTAATCTTTTCCAACCCACAATTAACAGTGACTCCACGAATAAGAAAATATCCATTGTCTGTTTTTAAATGCCTTACCTCCCTTGGATACGAACTCACAGAGAAACACTCACCAAACAAAGAACTCATTTACATTTAGACGACTCAGTAACTACTCAGCACTGTTATTTTAATTCTTACCACTTCCCTCTATCAGGCTTTGTGTCGCTGTTGATAAAAATATGAAACCTGGGTTTTCAGAGAAAAGTTGTAATAACTTCACAATTAGACATTCACAATTAATTATAAATACAATTGAGTTTTATTGTTGTTACAATTAAGAAAAAAGTTCATATGTGATGAAGGGATGTAGCTATATTACATCAAGGACCTGGTGTATCTGTAATTCTCAAGGGTACAGGCGCCTTTAAATTCCAAAGTGAAGCAGTTTTATCACTTACAGTAGCTTTCAGACAACCACTATGATTAGGTCTGGTCATAGTAACAGTTTATTCTATTGTCTTTGTCATATCACTTCAAATTACTTGGTGTATTTATTCAGTGAACCTACTAAGGGATCGATAAATCAACGCCATATAAAAAGTTATATTTATTATTGGACCGTTTTTTTTCAACTCATCTTTCTCTATATCATCCTTAAAACAAACTAAATGATAATGTACTTGGAGTGTATCGTTTAGAAGTTATCTCTTCTTAGAAAATAGTCTTACTAGCTCAATACTAATCTTACATTATTGAGGTCGTTTAAATGACTGATTTCGAAGTTTTAGAAGGATAACAAAATAATTGAATTATGTTAATGATATTTTGACCCGATTAGAACCGGAAATCTTCAATTATGCCAGTCAGTTATTAAGTTATGCCGAGAACTAGAGGCAAAAGATAATATGAAAGCCTAATCACAGCAAAATTCAGTTCTTATTCAGTTTAGAATATTCGGCTTATTATCAAAAACTAATTATTATATACTTAGCAGTGTTTTTGCTCTCTTTCGCCAATAGGCTTAGAAAATTGCACCTAAACTGTATACACTTATATACAGATATGGACCTTTGCGCTGTTTTCGGAGTGTCAAGATATTTTAGATGGGTAAGGTTGGGAGTAGGGGCCGCCTCCTATTGAGTTCTTTCTCAAATCATGTCCCTCTAGAAAGAAGAAGAAGTCCGCTCTGAACCAGCTTCTCCAATCAAAGCACGCAGGGGTGGCACACCCTTATGTCTAGGCTGGCAAGAACCTTTGACTCTTAGTGAACGAACCCCACCAACTCCAGCAGTCATCTCTCGCAGTAGACTATACCTTTCGAATTAGTCTTGCGCCCCAGAATCTCGACATTTGCGGTTAGTGATGTGTCGCTCCTGGACATCCACAAGGTTGCCCAGATTTAAATAACACATCAGTTTTTGGTGCACCCACTGTAAGTTCAACTAGAAGGTATAAACCAGCCAGTTGAATGTGTTTGTGTAGATGTTTGGTTTATAGTTTCAAAATTATATCAGATCTTGGAACGAGACAAAGTGAAGGGCAGAGAAAGAGCGGGCTTGAATGTGTGTGTGTTTGGTTTATAGTTCTAAAGCTATATCAGATTGTGGAACGAGACAAAGTGAAGGGGAGAGAAAGAGCGGGCTTGAATGTGTGTGTGTAGGTGTTTGGTTTATGACCACGATTCATTTGATGCGCCAACTCCACTCTCAGCCCGCCCATGATATACCAGACCACATTTATTTCCCCCTCTCTCACCTCACTTTTTGTTTTTCTTTGACCCATTTCTGTATATTTTATCGCTCTAAGAATAAAAAGTAGTATCAGAACTTTAATAAACCCTTCCTTCAATTTGTTCGTATACTTTACCTTTACAAAGAAAGAAAGAAAGAAAGAAAATATTTATTTCCCAAAAATAAAACATAGTTAATACATAATAAACAATAACAGATATGTATACAATAAAGTCCTTGACCTGCCAGGGTGTCGACCAGAAAAAAATGTGCTATAAGATTTACACTAAGATAATTGAAGCTCACAAAATTAGAATATTAATATTTACATAGACATCAATATAATCTAAAAGTTTAACTTAACTGTTTTCCTAGAATGTACTAAAATTAAAATAAAAAATAAAAAAACACGTTTTGGTTAACTAACATACTTAAAATACTCTCCCCCAGCTCTAAATAATTCATCTTTTTTTATATTTTGGGAAATATAATATACCTCTAAAGGCAAGCCTGTGCAGAGGTACATCTTCTACATTAACAAAATATTATAAGTCGAGCATAACAATTAAATAAATAATATAGTAGCTTACTCATTATATCATTAATAGACTACAAATAAATGATAGGAAAATATTCTTTTTAGGTGCTGATCATATGTCCCTAATTTTGGCCGTAAAAGTTTAAATGTGTCAAGAAAAAACTAAAAAAGAAAAAAATTACTTTGTCTGTTTGTAGGTTTTCGTGATTTGAGCAGCGTTTTGTGTGTGTGAGTGTGTGTAGGTTTATGTGTTGGTATGGGTGCATTCTTTACTTAGATAATATTGTATGTAGGTGTAAGTGTACGAATTGTTGTGAATGTTGCTGCAAGGTCGCCACTCAGACTGAAGGCATCCTCGCCACTTGCTCTATCATGCGGCTCTGAGCGGAGACACTCCGCCCGTCAAAGCTCAGTCCATGCATGGAAGGCAGTAATGCATGGTTCAAGCTTGTGGTTCATACAAGCAGAAGTTATGTTTCATCAGAAACTTTCAACGTTTGTTAGTTTAAGACAATAGACACATATCAATTACGTACAATTCAGAATCAGTATTAGGATGGAAAACTTTATTAATACTTTAGTATAAACGTATATACTGTAAAACGACCTTTAATAAATCTATGTTAATGAGATACATATATTATTATTAAGAAGGACACATAATTGTTATTGCTCTAGAGCAAACGTACAACTGTTAAAATACCATTAATAAATCCATGTCAATAATTTGCATATTTTATTATTCTACTAAAAAATAGATTGGAAATACATGTTTTAATCATGCATGACTTTGCTTCAAATTTTCACCTACTTTAACGAATCTAGAGAAGAAGAATAAAAAAATGAATAGTCGTTTACTGAAAGTAGATATATTTTCTTATATATTTAAGTATGTTTGCCAAATAAACGATACAATCTAATGTCCTTGAACTCTCAGCCTAGTCGTACTAAAAAAAAACCTTCAAACTTCTTATAGAAAGCCAGCTTTTCTCTGAATAAATTGGACAAAAACTATTAAATAACAGTCCAAGTAAATTAGATAACCAAAAATCGAGGAACTGAGGATTAATAAGGATTAATAATATGTCACCCCAAGTGTATACAGGAGGATTCTTTCATCCTTTTCTATTTAGGCTCTTTTCCCATATGTAATCCAACATATCTTTTGCTACAGAGGATCGTTCCAATATTAACGGTTAAAGCTATTAGTGCGTATACCATCGTGAGGTTAATATTATAAATTTACCCTCTGCTGGGTTTGTATTGGTAAGACGTCACTGTGGCATCAGCACAGCGACATTATTGTTAAAAAACCGTTCGTAATAACTCTAAACATAAAACATATTTCACGCTATAGTAACACGTTTTAATAAAAGTTGGTAATTATTCAATGTTTATGTGAGATTCGTAACGTATAGGAACTGTAGTGAATCGGCTTCATACAGATAATCCCAGAAAAACACCTGATGATGATATACTCAATGCCAGCAGGGTATATAAGGTAAAGTGCTTTAATTACCTTAAATACCACCTAGGATAAATAGAAAGATAATGTGAACACTGTTAAATTTATTTACTAATGCAAGACAAGTAATATATTGCCCACACTCAGGCCCGTACTCAGACTGGGTTTCTTCGGGCAATTTTATCGGGGCCCCGTTACACGTCTATTTGATAGCGCAGTAGCGAGAGATGACGGGCCTGGTAAAGCTGAGTACTCCCTGCCCATACTTGAAAAATATTGAAAGTTTTAGTGCAAATGTAAAAAAGTACAATAGGAAAAAAGCGAATGGGCACTAATGAATGATAAGATACGAGTACATGTCAAGTAAATGCTTTCTTACACGGTTAGACATGGCAGTGCACATGTAATGTATAAAAGCGAAACACGCACAGCGAGTTTCCAATGGCGCTATGTAGTGGGTACAGCAGTTATCGCAAGATAACCGGATAAAGCAAAGCCAAACGTGGCTGCTGCTTGGATGGGTGACCGCTGAGTGATCCTGTCCTTGCAAGCAGCCCGCTTGCCCGGCCGTTGGTGGTGGTTCGAAAGTCACCTTCAAACCGTTGGTCCCCAGGTTAAACGTTACAGAGGGCTTCTTAGCCCTAACTTTAGCTGGTAAAATAAGGCATCTTTCTTTACTCTAATTTATCCCATCCACGATAAAAATCTTTTCTACAGGCACTTCAAACCGACCACCCGGCCCACGCAAATAAGGTCACTGCATCTTTGTGATTAAATCCATGTCACATTACATTAAAATATGTCCTCATTTATTTTTGCGTGGTAAATTGAGACCAGTGTATTTTGTTTTAATACCGCGCAACGCTAAATCGGAAATACCGCATCATGACAATGTGTCGAAGAAACAAACGCGTCAAACCATCAAACTGAAAAAACGACCTTAATGCTCCGTAAGCTCATAACTTACGCATTACTTTTCTGCTCTGGACCTACCGTAGCAACTGTTCTACGTTATTAGTGACACTGGCCATATTTGTTGTACGGTTATTCTTGTCAAGATAGAGAGTAATAGTTCAGATTTTTCCTGTACAATTTTACAACTAACAGTTTAAAAAGTTTTAATGTTATAATTTAAAAAAAATTATTTAGTGCTTGTAAATTAAAAGGTTGAAAATGAAGAATTATTTATTTAAATCGTTCAAAGCGACTTCCAGAAGATAGGTCCTTGGAGATCCAGTTATATAAATATTATATCAAGTACAAAAAATAAAAAATATTTGAATGTGAGAAAAGATTACCTTCAAATTACTGTTGTGACTCAACAATAAATGGTGTTATGTAATACAACGTATAAAACTGCTAAAATAATTAAGATATGTTTCGCAGAGCAAACAAATAATAACTTTTTGCACTAATTTGGAGTGTGAGTGAAACTACGATAACTAAGGTATCATAAGTCATATACATCTCCCTCTTTCTCTCTCTTTCCCACATACACACACACACTCTCTCACGCTCTCTCTCTCATATAAATAAGACAACAGACAACATGAAACGTGTAATTTCTTGTTCTAATAATTTGGAGTGTGAGTGAAACTACGATAACTAAGGTATCATAAGTCATATACATCTCCCTATTTCTCTCTCTTTCCCACATACACACACACTCTCTCACGCTCTCTCTCTCATATAAATAAGACAACAGACAACATGAAACGTGTAATTTCTTGTTCTAATAATTTGGAGTGTGAGTGAAACTACGATAACTAAGGTATCATAAGTCATATACATCTCCCTCTTTCTCTCTCTTTCCCACATACACACACACTCTCTCACGCTCTCTCTCTCATATAAATAAGACAACAGACAACATGAAACTTGTAATTTCTCGTTCTAATAATTTGGAGTGTGAGTGAAACTACGATAACTAAGGTATCATAAGTCATATACATACAAGGAAATACTTGTTGAAATAATTTTGAGTGTGACTGAAATTACTTGTAATATTCTCATATCTGAGGCATCGCATATCACATATACTTATATATAAATAAGACATATAATAGTATAAATATATAATATACTAATATACTTTTTGTAATGGGGACTCTGGGAGTACATGAGGAAGAGAAGTTTGGATAAAAAAAACATGTTTTAGTTATTCTTGAGTATGTATGACTGTCCAATAAAGTCGCATTATTGGTTAATATTCTTAATACTCTTGACGTTGGTAGTTTAAAAATAATACCAAGGATATAAATTCCATAAAAACGCTCGATAATATATTCTATGACAGCAGAGTATACAAGATATAGAGCTTGAATTACTTTAAATACCACCTGGGACAAACAGGAATATAATGTGAACACCATTAAAACACCTTTACAGGAATAATATGATCAAATTATACTGAAAATATACCATAGTGCATGGTTAAAATTACTACAGTACAAATGTGTTTACAAATGCAATAAAAGTTGTGCACATCATAATATCCATGCAATAATTTCCTTTTCTTAACAAAAACTCGGTGGACTTATATAAATGTTAGTTAGTTTTGGTGACCTTCACCTGCTGAAAGATTAGAATCCATTTGCTTACGGATGAAAGATAACCAACTCGTGTAGATTGGTCCTGCCGAAAGATTAGAATCCATTTGCTTACGGATGAAAGATAACCAACTCTTGTAGATTGGTCCTGCCTGAAGATTAGAATCCACTTGCTTACAGATGAAAGGTAACCAACACGTGTAGATTGGTCCTGCCGGAAGATTAGAACCCACTTGCTTACGGATGAAAGATAACCAACTCTTGTAGATTGGTCCTGCCGGAAGATTAGAATTCATTTACTTACAGATGAAAGATAACCAACTCGTGTATATTGGTCCTGCCGAGGGAAGCAATTGTGTTCCTTGTGTGATCGCTCTTGCTATTGAACTGGAGTTCATAGTCGCTCGACAAAGAACATATCAGATCGCTTTGTGTCGGTTCAAATTGAATGTCGACTGACGGGATTACGTGATCACAGTCTGCAGCAGCGCCAGTAATATTGTTTCTTGATACTATTCTCCTTAAATAACTGTTATCAGTGATTTACATTAAAACTGTTTGTTTTTTTATTCACGTATGTCTAATTTAAGGAGATAATTTCAGTGTGAATTTTATTATATTTTATCCAACTCCATGAGAAGATATTATCAATTGTGATTATTGTCACACCTATTGGAGTGTAACTCCTGTGTAACAGAGTGCGGAATTCTTGGTACATCTGGAACTCTCATCCCTTCAACTGTGCAGAGCTCGTGACAAAGATTCTCCATCATAATGAATGTTCTTTTGTGCGATAATTCAGTTAAAAGATCCGCTGGTGCTGTGTGTGGGGAACCATATTCGAGAAGTAGTTAATATTAAGATTCCTGCAATTTTTCTATTGTAATATTCTCCCTCATTACCATGCCTTTACTTCTCTAATTGACATTGCTTGGACGTTTACACTCTACAAACAGGGTGTTGTAAAATGAAATAATTTAATCTGCCAGATAAATAAGTAGGAAATATCTGTGAAGTGTTATCCTACTTTGCTTAATTACAAAAAATCCTATATTTCTAAATCGATCAAAGATATAAAATTAAAACTTTAATATATATCTATATATGTATATATAAGTTTTTTAATAACATTTCCAAAGAATAACGTATAGGAGTTTAAAATGGCGCCAGTAAAAAAAATCATAAAATGCAATAAGTTAAAAACAACTACCTGGTATGATCTTTTTATTTTAACTTAGTTTGTAATTACGTGTTAGGAAAGTTATTTACCTGAAGAAGAGATCAGATTTCAGATCTAGAAACGTTATGTTACTGATTTTTTGGTATTATTATTGTGTTGTGAGGTTTGCGGGCTTTGCGTCATAAACTTTACTTCTGAGAAAACCCCAAAAGATAAAAATCGATAGGTCTCAGGGCAGTGAACGAAGCGGCCACTCTATCATAGCACCACGTCGGCCTATACTCGTATATCTGTCTTGAAACGTTTCATTTAAAAGGATGTTCTAAAAAGCACATTGTAATGTGATGCCATCGATAAAGTATGACCCTACTCGAAGAATTAAGGACATGGCTCAAAGACCACGGTTTTGAATGCAGCCATTTCGAGCGACTCATATACTAAAAATAAGAAGAGATTTCAAGGATTTTACTATTTACCTATTTCATTTACTGATTTCATTAGAAATTTAATCACACAAGTAATCGGGTTCCATAAAACATTCAAAATTTGATAGCGTAACATTAGAGACATCTAGTTTTTGCCATTTTTCTTATATTTATAATATCTTCAAAATCATGTGTAATTTGCAAGGAGTTCCTATTTTAAATTAACTCCAAAACTACCCCATATTTGGGAGAAGGGATAACAAATTTAATACATAAAAAATTACTCAATTGGTCATATAAACATGCCCAAAATTAAATCATTTAATCCCTATTCATAATGGGGGGAAAAGGATTTTACGACACACTGTATAATGTGTCCATAAGGAATATGCTTCTGAATTTGTGTTGTAGTTAATTTTTCAGGTTAGGTTTTACATGTTTGAATTTTCTCTATAATACTTTCAAAATCCATATCAGCCACAGAAGAATGTGGAAATGCTTATAGTACAGTAGTTAAAATTTTGTTTACCGCATTTTGTTGTCTGACCTAATGCAGTATTATTGGTTTACAGACCACATGTTTACAAATATCTAAATTATCTGCTAAATCATGTATTTATACAACTAAGATAAACATCGTCTACGTACCAGTTTTTACTCTTTGTGTTTGGATAATTGAGTAAACACGAGTGTATTTAAGACTATTATAAACACATAATGATATTTATCTACTTGTTAATTATACAGAACATCAATATTAATATTAGCATCACACATTTCTGATATTTGCATTGGCACAATATTGAATTTTATAACAAATATAAATATATTTATTGAAAACCTTTGAGAGTAATATATAAAATCAAAGCTTTTTTTTTTAATATTTTACATCGTTAAATGCCGTTGGATTTTCTGAACTAAAACATATCTTATCTTGTGACCACTATTTACAAAAAATACTTTGTAGATTGTGTGACGCAACTATTGGGTTGTGTGAATGTGACCTTATCTTACAAGTTAGTTACCAAACAACTAAAGTAATTAGGCTGGATTGTTTGTTTGTGGAACTACATTTACAATATCAATATGTGTTTACAAATTACAGTGTTCTAATCTCACGGAGTGCAAGGATTGTGTGACACAACTATTGAGTTGTGTGAATGTGACCTTATCTTACAACTTAGTTACCAAACAACTAAAGTAATTAGGCTGGCTTGTTTGTCAATGGCAACCTCGAGGATAAATTAGGGCCACCTACATATGAGTTCATCTTATATTCTCTACACATAAATCACTAGGGATTACGTGTATGTGACCTTATCTTACAAGTTAGCTACCAAACAACTAAAGTAATTAGGCTGGCTTGTTTCTCAATGGCAACCTCGAAGGTAACTTAGGGCCGCCTACATATGAGTTCATCTTATATTCTCTACACTTAACTCACTAGGGGTTACGTGTATGTTACCTTATTTTACAAGTTAGCTACAAAATAGTTACAGTCATAAGGTTAGCTCTTTTGTGAATTTCAACGTCTAGGATAACTTATGGGTTCATCTTATATTCTTTACACTTGATACAGCAAGGATTACGTTTATGTGATCCTATCTTAAAAGTTACTTAGCAAACAACAGTAAATAGGTCGACTCTTTCGTAAATGCCAACCTTAGGGTAATACATTAGTTTTTCTTATATTCTCTCTCTCTCTCTCTCTCTCTCTCTCTCTCTCTCCTCTCTCTCTCTCTCTCTCTCCAAAACTGTATGCGCAGAGTGTAAAATTTTTAACCCGCAGGAAGATTTTACCTTAGAACAGTATAATTAATTTGTGGTAATAAATTAGTAAGAGACCATGATGAGAACACACAAATATATTTTATACATGTAACAGATTTTAGTAGACCATTTTACTATATCAAATGACCCATAAAAACTATAATTTAAAAGTTATATGATCTGATGTTTAGTAAGTTGAAGTTACAGTTTTATTAGTTGTTATTTTATTAATTTTGACTACCAAAATTTCGTTATTAATATTCTTAAATATCTTCTAAAATGAAAAAGAACGTAATTTTTATACATTCATATTTTGTCTTCGTTGTGTGTAGGTCCGTTTGGAGTTTTGGGTCCTTTTCTGGAACAAATTAACATTTAGAGAAAGAACAATGTAATTGTCAGCTTGCTTTACAACCAAACATTGTTATTCCTCTTAGTTTAGTATGTTCGAATAGCTCGTTCTGTGATGACATATCTGAGGCTATAATAATTAAAATAATGCTATCAAAATGTTCCATTATAAAAATAAAATAAGGGGTATTATTGAAAAAGCTCTATCAGGAATGAAGAACTAGAAATTATATCTCTTCCAAGTTTAAAATTTTGCAAGGTTGAACTAACCTTCAAAGGGTTTCACATCTGGACTCTTGATAGTTCTCTTGCATTCAAGAAGTGTAAAACTGTCTAGAACCGGCTAATGAGTATAAATGTCGATACGATGGTGAATCAAATGTTAACCAGACTTTATGTTTCTATAACGTCTTTAATTTTCTATTTTATAGACAAACTATCCTCACTGAATCGGAAATTTTTAATGCCGTCATCAAAGGATAAAACTGTTTGGATCTGTAGCGGATTACGCATGAAAGCTTCCACCCCCTCCTCCCATTACATCGTCGTAAATGTGATGCCTCACATACTGAGTGATCCAAATGTGCTGAAGTCACATGGCGATAGATCGAAATTAAAATAGGGAATTGTAAGCCTTTTTGCACTGAGTTTAATCCAATTGTTTTGAGCCAATCTAGCTGTGTGTGCTCAAGCATTGTCATGGAGTATAAATGCTTTTTAATAAGCATATTATCTTATATTTTTACCAATGTGCCACTTTCACGGCAACTTAGTAATTGGAAAACCTACGCAGTATTTAGTTTGCTCCATTAATGGAAAGTATAAATGAGCAATATGCATAGGCAGTCCCAAAATACGGTAAGAAGAACTTTCCGTGAAGAAAGTAGTACATGGATATCGCGTTTTCCAATAACCCTTGGCCATATAAAACACTCTTTATACTGTCATAAACATGGGTCCTTGAAAACGTGGGCAAGTAGTTTGTCACAAAAGTTTAAAGTAGTATAAACTTAAATATTTACTTAATATCATTGGCATGCCTTTGATGGACACTTCTTCTACAAGAATAGTTTACACGTAAGGCAAATTTCAAATATGACTGATGAAATAATGGAAAATTTAGATGTGATTATCGGTAAACAACACTTTAAACCAAAAATTGCTTCAATTGGAGCAGCGTTATAATTTGTAAATACATTTACAAACATAGGAAATAAATAGTTTGTTAACGAAAAGCACTTTTTTGTAATCGGGTTGTATTGGTTTAACAATTAATATAAAACGAATTGTGAACGAAACAATAATTTCTCTCCTTTTATAAATGACAATACAGTTAGTTTTTTTTATCATTCAGAATCCCATTTACACTTATTGTACATAGTGATTCTGTGATATTCTGTCTATCTAGGTAGGACAATATATAGCTATTAATTATAGTACCTAGCAGTACATTCATACTAATAAGTGTTTAAGATTAGTAATAATATATAACAAATATACACAATACAAGATGGTATGACTATAGTGCTATAAATATGAGTAAGTCTAAAATAGTGTTTAAATAATAACATTTATACTCGTATGATAAACAAGTGGCAATGCAATAGTACTTACAGTACATTTAAGAACCAGACAAACACAAAATCAGCAATATATTTCAAAAATATAGTTAATCCTTTACATCTACGTAACAGTAAATAACAATTAAGCCTAAAAAACTAAGTTATTGAATAGAGCACTATACTACAAAATATTCGGACTCCAATATTCAATATCACGCCTATCTTTTTGTCTCCATAACTATATAAAATTACAGTGTAACTCAATATTATGTGCCTATTACAGTACATGGAACATAAGAAATGAAAAAAAAGTTAAATATATTAATTCTTAGGCTTAGGCGACTAGTGCTGTAACATCTCAGTTTTTCCTATTCGCATCGCACCAGAACATTGCCACATAACTAAATTCTGTAAATACTTCAGCCTTCATTCAACAGATAATAAATAATATACATCCCTCTGTACACATGAGGCAAGATGTGTCGTGATTGGTTGAATATTAAACAATATGACCAACAGTGAGCAATATAGTTCAATCAACACAGTTAATTGTTCGTTTTTCTCGACAAGTTGTTGCTGCAAATAAGAGTTCAGGACTATTCATGGACACTTTGAGTGCAATAGAAAACCCACTTAAATTTTTGAAATAACATACCTCAAAGGATGGATTACTTTCTTTAATATGAGCAAGTTATTTTTTTACAAAACAATTAATACATTTATGTGTTAGTAAAATTATGTTTAATTTGGAAACTACAATTTTTATATTTTAGTATATGCTTTTATAACTGGCATGATTTAAATCAGGTTTAAGCTATAGTACAAACACTTTCTAACTATGCTAAATGTGTTTTAATATGTTATTGAGATTTGGAATATTATTATTTAATAATGACTTTATAATTTCATTATACGAGTATATGTAACAATTTTGGTTTCAATCTATCAAAATAATTTTGGATTTTCGATTCTACATAAAGTTATATGTTATAAAATGTATAGCACAACTTTCCGAGGATTGAAATCTATTTCCAGTGACAGTCCATTGCTGCACGTTCTAAGTTTTATGTAAACTACTAATGGTATCCTCAACTGATGAAGAGGATAGATCACAATAATCCTCGAAACGTTGTGTTACACATTTTGTAACATATAAAATGTACGACATAGTATTATCTTTCAAACATTCAATAGTGAATAACAAACTTTAAACAAAGAGAAGACATTTCATGAGAACTGTGGTAATGCAGTTGCTTAATTTACATATTAAATACACTCCGTTATAATCAGACAGTTATATCAATTGATGGACCCGAAGGCAGTTCTAATGAAAAAAATCTGCACGACGAATGTTGAACGTCTAATCAAAGGCATTCTTAAAGATTAATACCGCATCGTTTAAATATTGTTATTTCGAGGGAAGAAAAATTAACTATCAAATTAAATTATTCTATACATTCCATTCAAAAGGTCTGGGTGCAAATAGAAACGAGATGTTGCTAAAATCAATAACTCGATTTTGTTACAGGTCATAAGATAAATTAGCAAAAAAACACTGCCAATGCATAATACTCACTCATTTCAAATTATATTTTAGAGCATGTTATAAATTAAGAGGCTGAACTGCCACATGTAAGTCCTTGTGTAGAGTTTTGGTCGAATTAACTAATGACATCTAAAACCTAATTGCTGCACGTCAAATTCGCTCACTTAATTAGGAAAAGTTGATCTGTCTCATAAGGTATCTGTAATTCTTAGAGTATTTTTCAATTTTTTTCTTAGATAATGAAAGAGGAAAAAAGATCATATATTTATTTATTTTTTATACAACTCACATGACAATAATAATGTCAGGACTCGCAGGCAACAGGTGTAGTATACCAACAAAGCCCGGGGGAGCCGCTTTTCCTCCTGTTACGCTGTTCTTATTGCTTGTATGTGTCTGTATTACGAACATAGGTAGCAAGGTTAAAACAAATAATACATCTAAAGACAAAAATACTAAAATAACCAGAGAATTATTTCAATACATAATGAATGATCAAGTGAAGGTCTATTGCAAACGAGTTTCCTGCTCTAGTTTAACAAACAGTTCTCCACTCAATATTTACCTTCACTAGATGAAGACTCATACAAACGGGTTTCCAGTTGAAAAAACTCTTCAATTAAGTTTGTTTTAAACGATAAATAATTAAAAGTCTTGTTTGCCTCTCGAAAAAGTTGCTGTAGAAAGTCTCGCACTATGCAAATATTTCCGCTTCTCATAAGTCAAACTTTTTGATATCTTCTCTAACGAATGACTCCGGTAGTCTTACCTACATTATTCGTTTACTAGTTTTTCAGCGAAAAATACTTTAATACTCAATGCACTATACTAAATACATAGTATGGTAGAAATAAGACATAAAGACGAGCTAAATAAGACAGGTTTTTAATAAATTTCAACTTAAAGTTTGATTAAAGAAGGTGGCCAACAGTAGTTTGAAAACTTGATATCAACAACTTTTCGATAACCGTAAACGTATATACATATTAAATTGTATATTGGTAAAATCATTAAAAAGAGACGACTCGAATCATACGTGAATCTTGACTTGTCATTATAACCGATACAAGATGACGAGTGATTTTAACCGATACAACATGATGAGTGATTGCTAGCAACGGTAACGTGATACAGACTGCAGTCTCTTAGCTTCATTTTTTATTGACGCAGAGAAGGTTTTCATTCAGACGAAATGAACTGACATTTCCCCGCGGAGTACATCGGAACTGCTCCAACAGCATTATCTTTAGTTTCTGCCTCTAGGATCGAATTTCTGAAACGTAAATCGTTGATTTCACAAATTGGAGTTCTATTTGACTACCCTGTAGGGTTGATTTCCATAATACATGAATCAAAATGAAAGGTAGTCATAGTTCACAATATCCGAGTTGATGGAATTTCCTTCACTCAAAGTTCAATGTAGAATTGGATCAGTTACTTTACTTAAATATAATCTATTACTATAACTTTCGGGAAAAATTTTAAAATTATCTAAATCACTTAAGTGCTGACAATGTCGATGAACATATACCATATATTTAGACCACATTATTTCTCATAACATGAGTTGAAACAGGTGATTGTATGTGTGAAAGGGCTCACTGTATGTAGCTTCAGGTGTTTTCCAAAGGTAGGAAAAATTTGTATAAAGTTACACAATTTCATTTATGACACAAAGTTAAAACGGCATTACGATCAGTTAGATTTTCTGTTTTCTACAATTTCTATATTTACTCAAATATTAGGCAAAATATAAAGTGGCAGTTAGTATGTATGTAGTTGTGATGTCCTCATTATAACTTGGTCATTGGGAATTGAATAAGCATTGAATTCCTACTCAAAACATTACTACAGCAATATAAGTTACTTCATTGCCACTAATCGCTCCGAAAAGGATTTCCTTTATGTCAAATTAATAGTACAATATATTATTTTTACCGATTACAATACAAGATCAAGGTAAAATTAAAGTTTTTCGCACAAATTTTAAACCAGCGCCAAATTTAAGGGACAATTACTTCTAAAGCATACATTTTAAACAATTCTCATTTATTGCAGCTCTTCTAAATAAAATGTGCAATTTTTCAGAACTGTGTGCATAATCTTTTGGATTTACAACTTTACATCATAGTTATCGATACATACGAAAGTTAAATTCCGATAGGCACACTTCATTGATTGCTATGTCCAACAAATTTAAAATACATATTATTATACTATTTTTATGTATATAAGAGGTTAAACCCTCTATGAAAGTATGAATATGTACAGGTAATTAATCTCCTTTATAAGCGAAGTAATTCAATGAGCTTATTTATTTTCCAAGAATAATTTCTAAAAACTTGTAACATTTCAAACATGTTTTACATTACGAAGTTCTATTTTAAAATTGTATCTTTTTTTATTACATTATTACTTATTAGTTTCTTTTTAGATTACGCTATGTCTGAAAATGAAGGGAGACAGGAATGGGCCATTTTTATTATTGGTTCATGCTAGATGAAATTCTTAAAACCATATTGTAACTCCGCATTGGTTTATTACAAATATCTAGTCTTTTTGATACTTTTGGTTTTATTTTTAGTTCAATTTTTAGAATTGGCAACGAAAGTGGCTTAATCTCGACTGATGTTTGACTAATAGGTTGTTCTGCCAATTTAATGTATGTTAACTCTATTAATTTCCTTTAAAATAATGTGGTTTCCGATGTATTACGATGAAGCCAATCATCCCAATTCATATGATGGTCTCTGTCAGCTTGGAAGAAAACTTCAGGAAGAAATGTTGTAGGATTGAAACATTTTCATATGAATTTTAATTTTTTAAAGTTTTAAATGTAATTTGTATTCTAGAAGGGATTTAAGCTGAAAATGCTTAATTATTAACTTTGTGTATATTTATTTTACCTCTTGTACGTAAAAGGGAAACATAGTCAACTAAAAGTTTTAATTATCTACAAATTCTTGTCACCCATGAGATATTAAACACTTAAAAGCATTTTGTCGATAAAACATGTTTATTGACAGTTTTTTAAGGTTAATTAGACATGGTATGCAATTGCGTTCTTTATTTTATCGATGAAGATACAACCAGCCTTGGGATATATACATATATTTATGGTTGTGGAACAATAATTATTTTAGGACTTGTTATTTTATTTGAATGACCAACAGAGGCAGAATAAAGTACTTATTTAAATATGTAAAGTGGCTTCTTCTAACTCGCGACACGTCCCAGCCTTAATTCAGAGAATTTAAATGCATTACGAATTGGTCACTTCTGGGAATTTATTAAGCAAACAATGGCATCAAATTTATGATTCATAATAAATTAAAATGAATATAATATCAAGAGGATAAGCCACCATAACTCCTTTATTGCTGTTGGGTGCATTACAAACTGTTTTAGTTTATTTTGTATGGTCTTACATAGCGATAAATTATCATTTATAACCCTTTTGCCTTTATAATCACTTTTCCTATAAAGATAAAAAAACAAAGTTTTATTTATATAAAATATATGAATTATTTCGTTTCTTAGGCTTACGCGTCCAGTGTCATGACCAAAATCAGAGTCTTCTGGTTCGCACCGCATTCAAACACTGCTTATACAATTAACTTATTTAAAAGTTTTAAAACTGCTATGGAACTAGAAACTTCATACAGAGTGAAAAAAGAATACTACATCAACAAAGGACATTGTGTGAAATCGTCTAAGAGCTGGCCACCACTAATACAGAACCCATATTAATCATAACTTATCGGTGGTTAGTTAAAATTCAGCCAATCACGAGGAAGCTAAGCCTCTCCAACTCGCCTGTACAGACGACTGTTTATTATTAGCAGTTTCTGTGTAACACTGAGAAACTAAAATATTTCCAAAAATAAGTTCTGTAAGTTATGTTTCGATTCAGTGTGAAGCGGAAAACTTTGATGTTAATTTAAAAAATGTCCTTTATATTCCATAAAAAATGCTCGATGATGCCCAAGATTAAGGAAATTTATAAACTTGTATTAGATTAAATCTTATTCGTGAAACGTTGTACTTTTGACATTGCGCAAAGCATTATTTTGTGTTATCTACACAACTTTGGAGAGAACTATAAAAAAATAAATATTTTACATGCAGTTACTCGTTCGTTATCATAGATAATGTAGATATGGATTCATACATAACAAATATATGAGTTATACACAAAAGTAATGTTGATTGCAATATCGACTGCGTAAAAGAGGATAGCCTGGAGTACAGACAGCAAAAATTTACATCTCCTTGTCACTTAGCCTTCGATATTAGCCTTAGACATGTTAAGAGTTGCAGTTCTCTTCGCATCCTCATCTATAAAACGAAATTCAAAGTGACCGTATACTTGGCCACCAGTTTGATTCCCGTTTTCTCGTACCGCTGTATCAGCAAGAGCAGTTCTCCATTTTGGTAGTACCGAGATCTCTATCTCACTGAGAAAGAGTAATGGCCTCATCAACAAAAGTATGATTACCTTTAGTTTCACCGGGATCTTATAAATAGTGCGTGCGGTAATGTAAGCAGCTACATCACGTTATCAGTACACTCAATGAGCAGGGTCTCACAAGTACGTCTGCCCACAACTAACTCTCATTAGTATTCAAGATATCTCATGCAAAAAACTACCACTGAGATACTTCTACCTCGAATATTATTGTCAATGTAACTAATCCTAGATTATGATGCTACAAACAGTACTACAGTATTATCTATCCGAGGGGTATGCTGGCACGTGGAACGTATCCTCTAGCACTATCACCTGAAAGAAAAATAAAATACACGTATGAATAAAGTTTTAGAAATAAAAAAGTTGTATGTGTTGTAATACCTAGTAAGATCAAATTATAGGATAGTAACATTAACTATGAACTAATATAAAACCAAATAAGAATTTATTAAAATTAATTTTATTAAAAACTAAATGTCATAAATTTATAAACAAATTACTGGTTGAAGAGACATTCAGCATGATAACTAACTAATTACTAGATACTCTGGCACTAATTGGCATTTAGAAAAGTTGAAAATGTATTCGTAAAACAATGCAAGAGAAGATAGAAGAGCCTGAAGTAACGGCAAAGACCTCAACTCTTTGACGTAACAAGGTTAACTTCCTAATTGCCAGACAAACAACTTGACATGTACTGTTTAGAATTGTTTCTTTATTTAATGTTCCTTCCTTTTCATACAATATTTAAAATGTCAAACTTTCCGAGTAATTTCTTTGTCTCGTGTATTTTTTTTATTTATTATATAATAATTTTGGTTAAAATATTAATTTATTGAAAAACTAAATATGTCTTTGTATTTGGTTGTACTAGCTAAAATCCTACTCAGTGTGTGATTCACTATCTGGAGAGAAACTATTTGTAGGTTTAAACGTCACCATTATACGGTTTGGCTGCAGTAATAAACTTGTTGATCACTACGGTAGAACGAAACACTATTTCTGACACCCCATTGTGTTGTATCCAAACACCACAACTGTCACTACTTCAGACACTATTATTGTCACCATTTTTACCATATATCATATTTTCACTCCTAAAATTCCAGTCAATAATACTGTATTCTATCTTGTCACCACATCTGTCACATTTACCACAACCACTAGAGACACAACTCCTGTCCTCTGTTTTGTCACGACATCTGCCAACTTTTCTGTCACCACAACAGACACAACTCCTGTTTTCTGCTTTTTCATCACATCTGCCAACTTTCCTTTAACCACTACAGACACAACTCCTGTCTTCTGTCTTGTTACTACATATGTGAACCTTTCCGTCACCACTACAGACACAACTCCTGTCTTCTGTCTTGTTACTACATATGTGAACCTTTCCGTCACCACTACAGACACAACTCTTGTCTTCTGTCTTGTCATCACATCTGTGAACCTTTCTGTCACCACTACAGATACAACTCCTGTCTTCTGTCTTGTCATCACATCTGTGAACCTTTCTGTCAC
The DNA here is from genome assembly GCF_021130785.1 of Homalodisca vitripennis. Taxonomy (NCBI): domain Eukaryota; kingdom Metazoa; phylum Arthropoda; class Insecta; order Hemiptera; family Cicadellidae; genus Homalodisca; species Homalodisca vitripennis. The sequence continues at coordinate 220,457,093 of NC_060208.1, read as the reverse complement.
CACTAAAGATACAACTCCTGTCTTCTGTCTTGTTACTACATATGTGAACCTTTCCGTCACCACTACAGACACAACTCTTGTCTTCTGTCTTGTCATCACATCTGTGAACCTTTCCGTCACCACTACAGACACAACTCCTGTCTTCTGTCTTGTTACTACATATGTGAACCTTTCCGTCACCACTACAGACACAACTCTTGTCTTCTGTCTTGTCATCACATCTGTGAACCTTTCTGTCACCACTACAGATACAACTCCTGTCTTCTGTCTTGTCATCACATCTGTGAACCTTTCCGTCACCACTACAGACACAACTCCTGTCTTCTGTCTTGTTACTACATATGTGAACCTTTCCGTCACCACTACAGACACAACTCTTGTCTTCTGTCTTGTCATCACATCTGTGAACCTTTCTGTCACCACTACAGATACAACTCCTGTCTTCTGTCTTGTCATCACATCTGTGAACCTTTCCGTCACCACTACAGACACAACTCCTGTCTTCTGTCTTGTTACTACATATGTGAACCTTTCTGTCACCACTACAGATACAACTCCTGTCTTCTGTCTTGTCATCACATCTGTGAACCTTTCCGTCACCACTACAGACACAACTCCTGTCTTCTGTCTTGTTACTACATATGTGAACCTTTCTGTCACCACTACAGATACAACTCCTGTCTTCTGTCTTGTCATCACATCTGTGAACCTTTCTGTCACCACTACAGACGTAACTCCTGGCTTCTGTCTTGTTATTACATCTGCCAATTTCACCGTCACCACTACAGGCAAAACTTATGGCAACCTATCCACCACCTAATTTTTTTACTTGCTAACTTATATAGTAACACCTCTATCATATTTTTATAATCACTCAAAACATTTATTTAGTTACTAGTCGGTCACTAATCAATACACTATTAATTTTCCTAATTTAATCAATTTTTCAGTAGTATGTGTTTATTTATTTATGAATTTCTCCCTTTTTATAAAGTTAAGTGTCATATTTTAATAACAAAACAGCTAAAAAATTATCAATTTTAAAAGTAGATCGTTATATTTTCATTTTCACAACACCTATATTAATAATAACTTAACTGTATATTAAAATACATTAAATTACGACTCTCCACTTTTTTCATCCAAAGTTATGAATATAAGCTCTCCGAGGAGCCAATTTGCTAAGAAGCTTCAATGTCACGAGACACATTTTCCTGCAATAACAAAACCGGCTCTCTCTACAAGTGGCTCTTAAGCAGTACTTTCCAGACATCTTCCTTATTGCCTCATTATCCAGATAATGATGAATCGTTACTAGGTATTTTTGCAGCTCTGAGTATGGATATTGTTAGGATAAATATTACAAAGCTGGTACTTTATATATACATAGATATCATAAAACATTATGTGTAATCCAGTAGTGATAGAGTATTCTGTGGTTCTATTTATAAATCTACTACTATTGTAAGAGATTTTGTTATTTAATGGAACTAAGACGATGGACTTTCAGTCCTGGTTAAATATAGTATATGTTCAAATCTTCTCTGAGCTCATATTTTTATCAGTTTTTGAACCCTATGCTTTATTTTTGTCCCCTAAAGTAACACCCCAAATATCCTCTGTGTCTTATATCCTCTTATTTACTCGATTTTTATATGGTTTAATTGGTTTGTATATGTATATATTTATAGAAATAAATCAAATTGGGGTTTTATGTAATTAATGACTTTTATATTATACTTTATACAGTTCAAGGTTACGAAAGGGCCATGTGGTCCTAAGTTTGTAAGTCAAGAATTTTCGATTTACTATTTTCATCAGTTCACATAGGTACTGACTCTGAACATTCGCTAAAAATAGCCTAAAACACGTAAACGACTTACTGAAAAAATCTTATTATCTATAGTTTATTTCTCTTATTCTGTTTCATACGATCGTCGTACAGGTCAGAGGCTCATGAGAACGGGTTGAATAAGGCTATAAAGGTAGTCGGCCTTACCCTTTTTTTTTTAAAAAAAGAGAGGAAGTGCCATGATGAGAAATTAATAATAAACCGATACATGTCCTAAATATTTAAGGACAATACATTATCGTAGGAATTATTTATCGATGTAAACACACTGTAGTCCAACGCAGTTCCTAAAACAGTCACACGTTACATCGATCTCATGAACAAGTACCATTTAAATAATAAAATGTTCTTATACACCAAACATTGAAATTATTATGATAATACAGCATGTTTAATATCAAGATTATATAAATATTGCTGATATTAATATTAATGATTTGAATACGCAGAAACAAACAGTTCATATTAAAAAATTAAAATACTTTCCGAATATATTGAGTCAACTTTGTCACACTGATTGTAACACTACTAAATAAAACTCCTCAATAAAAAATATATATATCTGAGAAAAATAATTTATTTGGAATATAAATGGTTTCCAGATAAAGATTGACGAGGTGAATAATTTTCACAGTAGCTGTTTTGAAAAAAAAAGAATTCCATAAAATATCTTAATAATAATAGCGACACCTACTCTTAACAAACTCAAATTATGCTATTGTTATGTAATTGTCTTTTTATTCAGTTCAATCGTATAAATCATAAAAGGGCAAATTGAGTTTAAAGAAGTTGCTTCGTTATAACATTCTTCGCTTTGTACAAAACAGTCCGCACTCAATCGAGTGTATTTCTAGGTGTTGTATTTGAATAGTGATTTTATTGCTTAATAAATAGTATTTCTTTATAAAAGTTTTCTCAACTGTGCAAAAAATGTATCTATTTGAACCATTATGTTTTAGCTATCAAACTCTATCCTAAAAAAGAGGTATTCTAATTCAATTCATGTTTTCCCATAACTAAATGGATGATGCTATAAAACATTGTTTTATTATAAAAAACATATACTCAAAGTTGACCCGTTTCGAATTATTTCCATTTGTTTCTTTATTTTATCTGGTGTTAATATACAGTAAATTCAGACAGACTACGCATTTTGTGAGCCCTCTTCTACTTAGTAGAAAATATAATGGATTGAAAATTTTAGTGTATACAATGTTATGTGGCCTAAGGATTAATAGTTTGAAAATCTTTCGGTAGCATTATATCACTATCATAATAACTAAATACGTAATATGCGATTTGAAAATCAAAAGTTAATAGTTCGCTTTCTCGCGACACATTTTAAAGAAATTAGTTTTTTGTTAGAAAAATAATCACCACTTAAGACTGATAGATGGTCAATCATTCCGTACAATTATACAACTAGATCTAGAAAGGGTTTTAATAGGAAGCAATAAAACACGCCGCTCAAAGAAAATTGTATCAATCGACTAAATGTTGAATCAAACTTAACGAGCTGAGAGGTGTCGACAGAACCGAATGGGAAAATCGAAGTCATCAAGTATTTAGGTTTTCATCTACATTTTGTTCGTGTTCCGACTATTCCACTCTGCATTACGAGTATTGGCCACGCTGTTATTCACTCACCTTTCTGCCACTGCCTTTGTAGTGGAACGGTACATTTCGCAAACCCGCTAGTAACAGTCTAGTGGAGAATGGATTTAAAATAAATTGTTAGTTTTATTTATGAGTTTGGGAAAATTGTAAATGTAATGCATAAGTATTCTATTAAGCTGTTCTAATTTTAATTTGACATGTGCTTGAATTTAATATTATTTTATTAAATTACTATTGTTTTTTGTTAAAATCGAACCAATCTAATTCATTCATATTTATAAGACAGTTCCCTACTACAAATTACCAATTTTGATCAAATATAGAAACACTTTTATTGCTTTATGGTTTAGAAGGAACCAGAAAACATATGATTTAATGTTAGTGTTAATTTTAGCAACTGTTAACATTCCTTAGTGCATACGTTAAATCTCACGACGTCACAGACTTTACTAATACAAATGTGTGCTCAATATAAGTAATTTGGTAATTAATTGTTTTTGTTATTCATTAACAGAACACTCACGGATTTTTGTAGTCAAATTAAATACTTCATCACAATTGTTTCCATGGAAGCATTTCAATACAAAAACACTTTCCAAACAGCTTAAAAAATAAACCCTTTTAGATAATCTTAAGTATTTTCTAAGTTTTCTCTTAAATATTGCGTTAAAAATATTACTAACACGGTTAAAATCTTGAGATATATTCATTTATGACGGTGTCAAAATAAATTATTGTTCAACTTTAAAAAAAGTATTTTACTAACGCCACAAAATTAAAATAAACAATAATATGGTACTTTTATAAGAAACACTTTTTCAATGTTGAAAATGATACACGTAAACATTGCTCTTTTCTAATACAAACTGGTGTGATTTTTAAATGAACAATCAATTATAAAAAATCATCATAGTTAATAATACAGTGTTTAAGATGTTTATGTATTACAAGGCACAACTAAACTAATATAATTTCCAAGCGATTTTCTATTTTACAACCATTTTTGTATTAACCCTGCAGTTCGGAGGTTGCACAAGACTGTACTATGAGTGTTTAATTTAGCTCCAGTTCACCTTCCTTTTACGTTCGTTACGACTACTTTTGGATCCTTTCAGACGACATAACTCCAGATTTCAGGAGTCAAGTCCGCAACAGCGTCGGTTTTCAGATGCTGCATGTAAGAAGAAGGTAAACTGGAGCTAAAATCAACTTTCACATCGAATAAAATCTTCCCCACTATAGCTGCTTTAGTCTAGTATTGTTATTTATAAAACATTATTTTTCATAAAATTTTTTTAACAATATCAGGAAATGTAAATTTTAGTATATTATTATAAAACGCAAATATTTAATAATGATCTTTCATCCTAGAAGTATATTAATTAGGACGCTCTTAAATTTTACTTAACAAGTTTTGTCGTACATAAATTTAAATTACAAATTGTATTAAAACATATGTCCTATAAATCAAAACGCGTAAGCCTTTAACATTATGTAATCTCTGTTAGACACAAACCGAATTCTCAGACGACTGTATAAATGACACTCACTGAAACTAATTTTGCCAGACATAAAATCATACATTACATAAATATCGTCAAGTTTGCATGTTACCTCAATAAAACAAGAGACACCCGGGAGGTTCAAGTACTGGACAACATAAATCTGGACAATTGCTTTCTGCTGCGGACGACATTTACTGAGATTAACTTACAACGGCGTCTCTTCTGGGACTGGCTAAGTTAATAAACATTAAAATTAAAACACAAGCTTTTTCGCTTTTATATTTTACTGGGAGTTTAAAACGTTGTGAATAGCAACACAGTTATTTAATTTAACACAGAACTTTTCTCAAAGTGTCAGTATCATATTAAGTTTCGCATAGTCTCTGTAACCAGGTTACTGTAAGGTTAAATTAGATGTTGAACTAAACTCATCGTAACATCTGCTTTTTTGATGCTTTATTAAAAGTTCTTAATTAATTGTGTTATGACAATCGTTGAATTATTTATAACCTCCCTCTCAGTACAGTTGATATTAATATTAATTAAATCCTTTCAGATGCTATGGTTTATTTCACTAAGTAAACCGATATTCGTTATTAATGAAACCTGTAGTAGCTGTAGCGTTTCATCATTAGTAAACACTTTTATGAAACCCAACCAGTTTTTCTACTACTGTTCCCTTTATTGACTACCCCTAATGATACGAAATTTATATACTGGATATTAAAACTAATAGCAAAATTGTAAATGATTTATTATTTGTGATTAACATTTGAGAAACTACATTACTAATATACTTTTTTATTTTTCTGAAAATATATATGAGAAAATGTCCGTGGCACCATGCCTGTGAACTCTCATAATGTTGCATGATTAAGCTGAGAAACCCGTGTAAGTAAGAGAACATCGTGGGAAATATATCTTTACTCGAATGGCATTAGGAGGTACATACTGTTTACAAAGACTTTTGTCCACACTAGGTCTGAAAACATTTTAAAATGTGCACGGCTAAATGCAGTGGCATATACAGGTATATAGAGTGAGATTTATGTCCTGGCACACCTGGATATAATTTAAACGGCCAGAGATATCTATGTGAAACCTTTACCCTACCTATTATAACATATTTTTTTAATTTTTCAAGTTGTTGAAAATTTTCCTCCCCTTTTCTAAAGGGATCATTTTGAAGGGAATATAAAAATAAATCCAATAATCCAAACTAGAGGTCTCTACGTTTATTTTAATAGATTTTATGACAAATTTACAATAATAAAATCAGTAACTGTCTCGTCCTGTTTATCGTAACATGAGTCAACACTAACGCAAATTCTAAAAACAGTCAATTCTAAATTTGTCATAAAATCTGTTAACATAATAACTACCAAAAAAACATTACTTCATACAACTACTTAAAAAAAATTAAAATTTTGTAATTTTAGTGTATAGTTATGATTTTTGATTTGTCATGTTTTAAACGAAAAATATTAAAACGAAACGTGTTAACATAACAATTTTTGGGAACACTCTTTCATACGAAGTGAAAACCTTTTTTCTTAGATGCAAAATTTAAACGTTTCTTTGTATATATTTTGAAATTTTCTTAAATTTTCTTTAAACTTGTAACTAACATTGAGTATTATTTTGACACTTTTGGGACGTTTAAAACTAGTTTTCTTTTTTTATTTCACTGTTCTCATAAAGAGGATAAAAAGGAGATTTTACCAATACATTAAAACAAATTATGATAAGAGAAACAGCTCAATTATTTTTCTCATTATATTTGGCCTTTATTGGTTTACCATAGGCCAATTATCTTTAAACGTTTACTCAATTCATCATGATAATACTTAGGTTCTCACCTCTTTTACAATCCCGCCACCATGGTCTAACCACAGTCATTGTGCTACCTACAATATCGTGACGATTACACGACTAATTATTTGAAAATGTCTGACATATTAGTCTTGTAATTATTCTTGCATAAAGCAACGTAATACTATTTATTATTCATTTTGTTGTCTAAATAAACATAGGAATTTTAAAACAAATAATGTCATCAAATTGCTTTGAATTCAAATTTTTTATACAGGGAAAGAGATTGTTTACATAGGGAAAGAATTATTTACGTAGGAAAATATGTTTGGGAGAGAGAGGGAAAGTCAGCTGACTTAGATACAAGGGAAACGACGACTTTCGCAGATCTCAATCTTATTAGAGTGTAGCTTATTACCAAACAGACTGATAGAAACATACTTCCATGTTTATATATAATTGTGTCTTGTGTTTATAGCTATTAACCTTACAAATATTAAATTCCAAACAATAAATAATTAGTTTACTGTAAAAAACAAGTAAAACAACAAGCAGACAAATATGAAATTTAACTAAGGAGTGTGTGTAAGTCAACAAAATGTATTAAATTAGGAAATTTCGCACTAAAATAAATATATTAAAATATGAATTTGTTCATACCCACGGATGCTAAAAATAAAAAAAATCAATAACTTTTTAAAATTAAATGAATACTTCTTTGAAATAGAGGCTCACAAAATACGCCGTATAAAACTTTAAAATTGAACAATATTTTGCTATAGTTCATGGAAAAATGACTATTAGCTTTTTAATTTGTTAATCCAAATTATGAACTTTTACGAATGAAGAAGTTAATGGTTCGACTGTTAGTTTTGTAATGTTGTAATTTTAAACTATTCATAAGATAATTATTGAGATACAGTTTTTGTCACTGGATTCTTATGATAATTGTTATCTTACAATCTTTATGACCAATACTTCAAGAGTGTAACATAGCAGTTTTTCTACGTTAAATACATTATTCCTGTCATAACTAACTCTTCAATATTTCAATATTTACATGTAATTATTTCAATATTTCAAAACGGATTAGTACATTACCACCATGTTTAGTATATCAAAATAATAAATCTACGCGTGTGCCCGTGGGAAATATTTATGACAGTAGATTTAAAATATGCCCGAAAAACTTGATCCAACTCGAAATGCTTTTTACCAGGAAGAAACAAACAAGTTATATTGCATTATTCTGCCCCGGGTGGTTTCCTCCATCAGGGCAGTGTAGTGAAACTTTTATCACAAGTGGCAAGGTTTTTAATAATGCTGAATGAAAACTGTTTACTTCCACGAGGTGGTCGTAGCCATCAACCACTCTTGTTGAACTGGAAGATGTAATCGAGTTTATTAGTTATTATTTTGACAAAAACATTCACAAATTATTTAATAATTCATAATTTGTTATAATAATGAACCACTGGGAAGGTTAAGCACATATTTTTGTTACTAAGTAACAGCTGTAAAGTTTAAGCAAATATTTTCAATACTAATTAACTACTGTGAAGGTTAATTATATATTTTTTGTTACTAAGTAACAGTTTTGAAGTTTAAGCACATATTTTCAATACTAAGTAACAACTGTGAAGGATAAGTAAATATTTTTAACTGTAGTAACAAAACTTTATCAAGCTTATTATGTATGTGTTTATAATCTTCTAGTGAAGGAAAGAGGACGTTTCCGGACATTTACCATCGTTCAGTGATTCAAGAATCACTGAACGAAACACTATGTTTCGGGATCTGCAATTTTATATCTCCATCAGGTAAAACAAACTAACCTCACACATAATTAAAAACTAGGTTAAAACATACCAGAGCGTTGTGACACGCTTAAGTCAAGAATCACAACCACCATGTTGTGTGTTAACATCACTAACTCTAAAACATGCACTTAAAAAAACACACACAACACAATCACTGAACGATGGAAAATGTACGGAAGTATCCTCTTTCCATCCTTCCTTGTAATCCTTCCATCGTCAAAAACGAACTTCAAACAAGAATCTTCAAGTGTTGTTAAATTGTGACTTCAATATTCATTCTTGCTATCGATTCTGTCGGCCAGTTTTTACGTATGGAATATCTATCAGTAGTAAGGGGTACGTCCATAGTCAATATTCAACATCTAAAACAGCAATGTACGTACTAACAACTTAGAGTATCGATAGTCCAATAAATCAATTTTGTGACCGCATTGTTTGCGTCTCAGGAGATATGAAAACTTGAATCTTTCATTTTGATTGCCGTTATTTTAGTTCAAGCTTTGACTTGGACACAAACTTGTATAAGCTATACTGCCAAAACTAAAAATCTTGAGTACAGCATCTAGAACATAAGTCTTTATAAATATAATTTTTACTGATATTTTTTGTAAACAAAATAACATTATATTTTAACTATTAGATACAATCAGAAAAGGAACTGGGTGTAGCCCTTTCAATTTGGCATTGGGTAATTTTTAGCAAACTCGTATTGAGATCATAATTACATTTAATGAGAATATTTTAACGCGAACTCGGGAATCATGGTTATAAGAGTTTTAGTTAAAACGACTTCAGCTGTAACCATTGTTAATAAGCTGACATAAATCGAATCCTCCCACTGAGCTAATGAAGTTTATGAGCGTCGGACAAATTTCGAACTATAGTTCAAAAACTGAGGAGTTGTTGGCCGAAAATTTTCGTTTGTGTTGATTTGCAGATGGCCCATGGAGTATGTTTTTGGCATTTCAGGCGGAGAGTAATTTTAATTACTCAATTCTTCAGGCTTTAGTTCTTGACCAAGTATTTTTTTATCGATAGACTTGTCCCTTTCTAGTTAATTTACAAAGGTTTACAAAAGTACATTTTATACGTACATTTATTTAAAACTTTACAGTCTTGACTTGACGCCAAATTATAATTTTCAATTGCGTTCATGATATTTAATAATTTTGAGTGTTCCAACTCTTTTATTTTTAAGAAAAATTATGAAGTTTTGATAATTAGAATTGAGATCAAACCTAAAAAAAAACACAAAGCAGTTCACCAAACAGGACTAGACAAATCTCGTAGCCACTTGTATACACAATTCCCTAAAGAGTTCATAAAGATTCCTACTGATTAATGTAAGAGCTTGTGACAAAATCTTAAGTGTCCCTTCCTGCTCAGTTCTAACAAAGGTAGATTCCGTACGAGGCTGTCATATCGAAAAGTCAAACTGAAGATGCATTTTTAGTTTAGATGTTTGATTACACAACACTGACTATGATCCAAACACTTTCAAACATTTATCCATAAGTCCATAATCTTAAAACCTTAGAAGACACACATTATTTTAACCATATACATTTATTTGTAAAAATGGCCACTTGATTTAATCACAATTAGTCAAATATTATGTTTGTAAGCATATTTACTTATCTGGTTTAATTGATTATTCGGCTATATCAATTTAACCAGCCACCGTCTTTAAACTATAAAATTTATTGAAAATGAATAATTCTTGAAATTATTTAAACATTATATGAAAAGTTTCAATTTTTATTTATCTTGTGATATACTCGATATTAAAATGTTAACCAAATGCGAAAGGTTAGTCATCTTGAAAGGTTCTATTCGTTAATAGTGGCTAAAGAATTCAGACCAGTTGTGTACAAAAATTGTATGAATTTAGAATTACGGTAGTTATTGTATTCAAAATTATACCTGCAATACTGTATACTAGTATCTGATCAATTCTGAAACTTTTTTTGCGCTATAATGTTTAATAACATAACCATTACTTTTCAAACCTTTTGATGGCATATCTTGAAATATCGATAAGTTTAAGAATAAAAGTAGCTTATACTTATATACTCGTATGTAAAACATGTATCGCTTTGGGTCAATGTTGAGATTTAGTTAAGTTGTAATTAAATTTTAATGTTTAAGAAATATCTCAGAATCCGCCTATTAAGAGGAGGTAGTTATTCTGCAATAGTAACGTTTTTAAATATCCAGTATAATCACGTTTCTCAAAACACTAGTTCTTCCAATAGTGTAAATACAATTTAGTGTTCAAATAAATCTATTTTAGTATCATTCTAAAGATTAATCATCATGTAATCCGTATAATCTTAAGAACTTTTTTATTTGATGTTACATAAATTTAAATATCTTCATCGATGAAGAAGTTTAATATAATTAAACTGTATCGCTAGTTCTTAAGCGATGGTTAAAAGTATCAATTGGCATTGATAAAATAAAGAACAACCTATCTCAAATGTGATCGTTATTAAGGTATATTCGAGTTATTTGCAAAAATATTGTGAACTTAAGTTTGTGATAATATATATTAAAACGCTTGTCCACGCGTTAACACAGTTTAATTCTAACATTAACATTTGACTAGTTCGCTTACGTTCAATTTATTAATAAATTCTCAGTAGTTGTCCTTACTGACACACATTATTTGATTTTGTAGGTTATGTCCTTTAAGCTTTATCACTCAATGATAACTGGCAATAACTTCCAATAAGTCTGATAAGAGAATCTATTTCAAGATAGTTTTTATAAGCAATTTTTTAAATATGTAAAAACTAAGTAAATCCCATCACGTCTGAACAGTTTCATCCTTGCATAGTTTTAATATGATTGAGTTATACGAGTACATTCCATAAAGTTTGGGCTACAACTAGGTCAACTTGACTTCACAAGATAAATAAAATGCCAATAGTAAAAAAGTTTAGATTCCATCTGTAAAACATTTTACTTAACACTTGAACAAAAGACAAATATTCTTCAATAAAATGAAATAAAGTTGAAAAATCTAACTTCCAGTCTGATATAATTATGAACTAACACATTTTATATTGTAACTAATTTGTATTGTAATGGTATCTTGTAGTTCAAATATATATTTTTCATTGTTGAATATTGTGTACAGACTAATAAAACAAAATTGTAGTTTCCATTAATCTGTATCTGCATAAGCATGTACCTAGGTACCGTGGAAGTTTTGAACGACACATTTAAACTACTTTATACTGTTAAAAGTGGCATAGGATTTTTCACAACAGTGTTTATTTCCGGTCTGAAGCCTCAAGAGATATTACTGAAATGTCAGATTCCCAGAATCGTTATCGGATACCCATACCCATCTACCAACTTTACAAACATTGCGTACCGTTCAACGTCACTGCAATAACCTTCCTCCTCACTACACACAATCAGATAATCAATCACACCAACCGGGTCATCATCAACACCATCCGGCACACAGTATATCCCAACAACCAGTCATCTGCACCATCAACCTGGTTGTCACCTCGTAATGTTATTTCAATGTCAAGGACATACAACCATCCCAAAACATATGTTTTTTTTAAATTTTTGCCGTAAAAATTACCACAAAACCCAAAAATAACATCTGACCAACAGGAAGATAATGTGAACATCGTTAAGAAAACACCTGTACAGGAATACTTTGGTCATATTATACGGAACGTATACCATACAACATGATTAAAATTACAACAGTAGACATTTGTTTACAAATGCCAGAAAATTTGTGCACGTCTTAGTTGGGCCTATATAAATGTTAGTTTTGATAGTTTTCACTTGCCGAGAAGTTTGAATCCATTTGCTTACGTATGAAAGATAACCCACTCGTGTAGATTGGTCCTGCCAAAATATTACAATCCATTTGCTTACGGATGAAAGATAACCAACTGGTGTAGATTGGTCCTGCCGAAAGATTGGAATCCATTTGCTTACAGATGAAAGATAACCAACTCGTGTAGATTGGTCCTGCCGAGGCAAGCAATTGTGTTCCTTGTGTGATCGCTCTTGCTATTGAACTGGAGTTCGTAGTCGCTCGACAAAGAACATATCGGATCGCTTTGTGTCGGTTCAAATTGAATGTCGACTGAAGGGGTTACGTGATCACAGTCTGCAGTAACGCCAGTAATATTGTTTCTTGATACGATTCTCCTTAAATAACCGTTATCAGTGATTGACATTAAAACTGTTTGTTTTTTCATTCACGTAGGTTCAATGAGATTAATTGAATAATTTCAGTTTGAAATTTATTATATTTTATCCAACTCCATGGGAAGATATTATCACTTGTGATTATTGTCTACATCACTTGGGGTGTAACTCATGTAACAGATTGTGGAGTTCTTGGTACATTTGGAACTGTGAAGATCTCGCGACGACAATTCTCTATCACTATGAAGCGATGACAGTTACAAGACCTGCTGGTTTTTTGCGAGGATAAATAGCTACATATGGGAAGTAGTATTAAGATTAATGCACTTCTCTTATTATAATATTCTCCTTTATTACCAGAGAAAATTTAGTTATCGAATTGACTTTTCTTGGATGTTTTACACCCTATACTGTATAAAGGGTGCTCTTAAATTACATAATTTAATTTACCACATAAAAATAAATAGGAAGTATCGTGTGAAGTATAATTATCCTACCTTACCTAGTGTACAACGTCTGTCTGTTTGTGTGTGTTTGTGTTTTTTTAAGAAAAAGTTATATTTCCTAACTGAACAAAGGTATAATAATAATCGAAATTTGCAATGGTTATAAATATATGTGTAAATCAGTGTAATAAATATATGTCTTTTAGTAAAAATTCTAAAGAATACCGTATCAGGTTTTAAAATGGTGACATTAAGAAATCTTAAACTGCAATGACAAAAAATGAGCATTTTGTTACCAAGTTTAATTCACCACTTTGCATAAACCAATAGAAACATGTTTCATATCAAAACGAATGTATATGCAATCATTACTGTGACCTAATCTAAATGTAGATATTATAGCATATTTCAATACGATCATTTATTTAGTTTAAAATGGAAATTAAAAATCTGTAGATTAACATATTTTTAGATTAGGTGGAACAAAACGGAAATTCCACTAAATATCTCTCTCTAACACCAATACAATTAAAAACTGGACTTACCTTATGTATTTTTCATGCACTATTGTGACGTAAATTATTTCTGCAGGACTCAAGAATGATAGTAGATAACAATATAGGGTTCATAGGCCACTTTGGGTGCAGTAGATAATAAACATATAAATCTCTGTCTAATAAAAGAATGTATGGAATCAAACGGGAAGTCTTATTAGAGAAAAACCAAAAACTTCACATACTTTATCATAAATGAATCTATAGAAAATGAACCGTATATCTTGTACTTATTTATTGCGAACTTCTATATTTCTTATGAAAAAGTATTAAAATTTTACCTCAACATTTTAAGCATCATCAATTAAAAAATAAATATTGAGAAAAAATGCCATTAAAAATAATAAAAATCTCTTTAAAAGTAATAAAATAGTGTTTATAGTAAATGTAGTATCTATTACATTAAACATAACAAGTAGACAATTTTAATCCTACAAAATTAATCTTAATACATTAATTTTCCTTAAATTTATTTTTCCAACAAAAATCAAATTTAAATTATCTCTTTTATTCATCTCGTTAGTGTTTTATCATTACAATCACTTTAATATCTAAAGTCTACAGTAGTAGTCTAACCAAATTCTGTTTTTGTTGTATAAACCATTAAATTCGCATTATTACATTTCTCCTATTTCTACCAATTAATTTAACTTCTAATACTCTTTAAATATAAATTCTTGTTTTACTATTGTTTAACTCTCTTAAAAACTCTATTATTAAGAATAATTTTAATATACAAATATAATTTCAAAACTAAGTAATTTAAAATTTGCTTATTTTATTTCGGAAAGGAATAAAATAAAATAAACTTAATCAGTTATGATAATAGACATCTAGTTTTTGCTATTCTTATTCTTTCAATGTGTTTACAAATTACAGAGTTCTAACTCAGGGAGTGCAAGGATTGTGTTAAACAACTATTGGTTTCTGTATACATTTATGTGACCTTATCTTACAAGTTAGTTACCAAACAACTAAAGTAATTAGGCTAGCTTGTTTGTGAATGGCAACCTCGAGGGTAACTAACAACATATGATTTCATCTTATACTCTCTACCCTTGAGTGAGCAAGGATTACGTTTATGTGACCCTTATTTTACAAGTTAGTTACCAAATACCTAAACTATTTTAGCCTTGCTATTTTGTAAGATTGCTATATAGAACATGTTTGAACACCTTTTAATGTTCACTATTTAGAGTTTCTTAGGACGCATATTTCTTGGAAAATCTGCATATATATCAGCTACGAACCAAATTACGGAAAACTAAATTTTAATCGTTCAATTTTGATAAGCATAAAAGTTATTAATTACTACCACTGTTTTTGTCCCAGATATTTTACTTACTTTGATATTTCAAAAAATAATTACCGTAAAATAGTATAATGTTTTATCATTGTCGTTTCTCTGGAATATATTTTAACCTTGGCATAAATAAATAATCCAAAACTATATTCTCAGAATTATTTTTAAACCTGCAAGGAAGATATTGCTTTATAAAAATAAAATTAATTTGTTGTAATATATTAGTAAGATATATTACTAACGATATATTACTAAGATATAAGACGGCTAACGGGGCTCTGGTGAAGCTACGTCAGGTCTAGCAAGCCGGTAGTGGATAAAACTTGCTTTCAAAAATAAGAACAGCCTCGGAAAGGATGGAAATTTACGGCAACGACCCGGCAATTGTTTAAGGTTAAGATTTGGTACAATAAATGTTGTGACGCTTAGGAACAAGTTAGAAGAGGTAGTAGAGATGATGAAGAGAAGAAGAATAAACATAATGGGAATCAGTGAAACAAAGTGGAAAGGTAGTGGAAGTAGAGAAGTGGGACAGGGATACAGGATTTGGTGGTCTGGAGGAGAAATTGGAAGAAGAAATGGAGTAGCTATAGTCATGGACAAAAAGATGACAAGCAGAGTGATGAAAGTGGATGTGGTAAGTGAAAGAATTATTAAGGTTACGGTCAGAATGGAGGGGGAGATAATGGACATAATACAGGTATACGCACCACAAACAGGATGCACGGACGATGAGAAGAGAGAGTTTGAAGAGGATCTGGAAAGACAAGTAAAAGAAGAGAGAACAATAATAATTGGGGATTTTAACGCACAAGTGGGTAAGTTTAGACAAGGATATGAAGAGGTAATGGGATGTTATGGAGTAGGAACAAGGAATTTAGAAGGAGAAAATTTACTGGATTTTTGTTTAAGGAATGATATAGTGATAGGGAACACCTGGAACAAGAAAAGGGATAGCCACAAATACACAAGATACAATTGGAATGGTGAACAGCCAAGTTTAATAGATTATATATTAGTGAGGAAATGCCTGCAGCCATACATGGCAGATGTAAAAGTTATACCCAGTGAAAGTATGGGAGGAGATCACAGGCTGGTGGTAGCTGATTTTCAAAGAATGAGGTTTGGAAAGGATACATGCAAAAGACTAACAAGAATCAAGACATGGAAGTTAAAAGATACGAAAGTTAGAGAGGAGTTTGTAAATAACATTAGAGGAACGATACCCAAGGGGGAGGTCAAAACAGGAGAGGAGGAATGGACAAATTTCAAGAATGCTATAGTCAAAGCTGCAGAAGAAACATGTGGACGAACTTCAGGTAAAAGAAGGGATAAAGAGACCCCTTGGTGGAATGAAAGAATTGCTGAAGCAGTTAAAAACAAAAATAGAGCTTGGCGAGAATGGTTTAAGGATAGGTCAAATGAAAAGAGGGATAAATGGAAGAGACTTGCAAGGGCATCAGCAAAGATGATGAAGGAGGCAAAGGAGAGGACATGGAAGGATTTTGAAGAAAAACTGAAATCAAACTTCAAAGGAAATAAGAAGATTTTTTATGGGGTGATAAGGAACAAGACGAAACCTAAAGAAATGTTGACTAAGGTGGTGGATGTTTCAGGGGAAATCAAATGGGAGGAGAAAGAGGTTTTGAAGACGTGGAAAGAGTATTTTAAGGAACTACTGGAAGGAACAGAAAATGAAGAGGAAAGAAGAGATATGACAGAGGAGACAGAAGATGAAGAGGATTTTAGTATGTGCGAATTGGAAAAAGCGGTTAAAGAGATGAAAGAGGGGAAATCTGCGGGAATAGACGAGCTGACGGCTGAGATGATAAAGGCGGCGGGCCCATTGGGAATTCAATGGTTGTACAGAGTGATGAGAGTGATTTGGAAGGAAAAGAAGATACCAGAAGACTGGAAAATGGGAATAATAGTGCCGATTTTTAAGAAAGGCAATAAGCAAAAATGCGAGAATTACAGGGGGATAACTTTGTTGTGCCATACACAAAAAATTTATGAAAAAATACTGCTGCAGAAAATTAGACCAGTACTGGAAGAAACAGGAAGAGAGGAGCAATGTGGTTTTAGGAAAGGTAGGTCAACGGTGGATGCTATTTTTGTGATGAGACAAGTGTTAGAAAAGAGGTGGGAATACGGAAAAGATACAATGGTAGCGTTTATAGACCTACAGAAGGCATATGATAAGGTACTGAGAGAAAGGATATGGGAGAGTATGAGAAAGAGAGGATTGCGTGAGGGAATAGTAGAAAGAATAAAGAACCTGTACGGCATATGTAAAAACAGGGTAAGAATTGAAGAAAAATATACAGATACTTTTAAAACAGAGAGAGGAGTAAGGCAGGGAAGCATATTGTCACCTTTCCTTTTCAATATTATAATGGATGAAATTATTCTAGAAGTACAAGGAAACAGAGGAGCAGAAGAACTTAAGACAATAGCATATGCGGATGACATAATGATATGGGAAAATAGGGAAGAAGAGTTAGAACGAGAGTTAAACAAATGGGCAAAAGTGGCGAAGAAATATGGTTTAGAGATGAACATACAAAAATGTAAAGTAATGAAAGTAGAGAGAAGGGATGGAAATAACAAAGACGTGTTAGTTGAAGGAAAAAGACTTGAAAAGGTGAAGGAATTCTGTTATTTAGGAAGTATCATAACAGATAGGGGCACAATAAGAGAAGAGATAGGAAACAGAATATGGAAGAGTGGAAAGTTTTTCAATATGGTAAAGAAGATTGTGTGGAGTTGGAACATTGGGAAAGAATCAAAAGTATTGATGTATAAATCTTATTTCCAACCAATTTTATTATATGGAGCAGAGACGTGGACGTGGACTAAAAATGATTTAAGCAGATTGCAAGCTGCAGAAATGAGATTTTTAAGAGGGATAGAGAAGACTACAAGAAGAGATAGAATAAGGAACGAAATAACTAGAGAAAGATTGAAGGTAGTTTCACTGCAAGAGACAATGGAAGGAAGAAGAATACAGTGGATGGGGCATGTGAAGAGGATGGGAGATAATAGAATGCCTAGAATAGCACTGGAGAAGGAGGAAGGAGGAAGAAGACCAAGAGGAAGACCGAGAGGAAGATGGGAGGACCAAGTGTGGAAAGACATAGAGAGAAGGGGACTACAGAAAATACAGGTGGATGAAGAGGAGACCTGGAACGATAGACTAAAGTGGAGGAGGCTGTGTACGACGACCCGTGAGAACGGAAACGTCTGACGATGATGATGATGATGATGATGATATTAGTAAGATATTATGATGAACACACACAAATAGCTTATGTACATTTAACAGATATTATTAGATAATTTTATTATACCAAAATACCCATAAAGAACTATAATTTAAAAGTTATAAGATCTGATAATTTTCATTTTATACATTTCATACACGTAATTTTCATGCATTCACCTTTTGCCTTCGTGGTGTGTAATAAAGTTTTGTATTTTGGGTTCTTTTCTAGAACAAATTAAGATTTAAAGAATGAAAAATGTAGTTGTCAGCTAGTTTTACAACCAAACCTTGTTATTCCTCTTAGTTTAGTGTGTTATAATAGACCTGTCTGTGATGACATCTCTGCCCCTCTAATAATAACGGTAATACTATTAAAACTTTTTATAAGGGAAATCAAATAAAGGGTTTACTGAACAAGCTCTATCAGGGATGGAAAACTAGAAATTCTATTTCTTCAAAGTTTACAAATTTAGAAGGTTAAACTAAAATCCAAATGTGTTTACATCTAGACACCTGTCCAAAAGTCTGATGGGTCACTTACATTCAAGAAGTGGAAAACTTTCCAGAGTCAGCTGATGAGTAAAGAACAAATGTTGATACGATTGTGAATCAAGTATTAACCGCTCTTTACTCTTAGTAACTTTATTGGTAGAGTAAATAACATTTTGAATACACCTTAATTTCCTCTTTAATTGACATAATATTCTAATTGAACCGGAAGTTTCAAAGAATGAAATTTTTTTTCATCTGTAGCCGATTGCGCACAAAAGTTTCCACCCCTCCCCCCACTCATCATCATCGTAAAAGTGATGCCTCACAATTATTCGCTGAGTGATCCAAATATGCTGAAGTCACAAGGTATTAGACCGGAATTGAAATGAGAATTGTCAGGCTTTTTGTAATGAGTATTGTCCAATTTTCAATTTAGTTGATTTACGTGGACCATAAACGCATTTTTAATAAGCATATTATATTATATTTGTACGGATATGCCACTTTCACGGCACCGTACTAATTGGCAAAAGTACAAGCATTTATTTTGCTCCATTCATTAAGAGAATCAATGAGCACTACGCATAGGCAGTCCCAAAACACTGCAAGAACAACTTTCCGTGCAAAAATAAGTATCTTGATTTTTAAGCAACTGTACATGGATCTCGCATTTTTCAATAAACCATGGCCATATCAAAACTCTGTGTACTTTCGTAGACTTGGGCCCTTTAAACCGGGTTTTCAGCAAACTGAGCAATTAGTTGACACACAATTTTAATCCCATGTATAATAAGCTATAAATTAAAATAAGTACTAAAAATCATCATTTACACGGCTTTGATGGTAACTTCATTAAAAAGAATAATTTAGACGTAAGCAACATTTCAAGTATGACTGATCAAATAATGAATAATTTGTATATGATTATAGGTAAACAACACATTAAAATAAAAACTGTGTAAATTGGTGCAACGTTTTTAATTGATAAATTCACTTACAAACACAGACAAAAAATCAAATGTTTTGTCAAAAAGCACTTATTTATAATCGGATTGTGTTGGTTAATTAATATAAAACGAATTGTGAACGAAACGATAAATTCTCTCCTATTATAAACGTAATTATAGTTGATTTTTTGAAGTGAAAACTTCTTTAGGCGCGTTGAGCGTTTTGGTAGAGGGTAAAATCCTCGGTTCGCGTCACCGACATGCTAATGATACTAACCTGCATGAAAAAGTCAGTCTCGCTGTGTTAAAACTGTCCCGGCGGAGTATGAAAACAGACTGCGAAAATCAGTGACCTTTACGGCTTCCTCTCGCGATTTAAAAGTGAAGCCAATGTCGTACAATCCTGTAAGATGCGTCAAATTAAAGCTCTTAATATTGGCAATCTATTGGTTACATTTTTAAATATTAAAAAAATTCCGAAATAATTTTGATTATTGTTTACATTTTACATAGCGTTTACAATGACAAGAAAAAAGTAGTAAGCGAGGATTTTTTTATTTTTTGGTCAGACAAAATTTGTCAGCGAGAAAGTTTGTGTGAAAATAGATGAATATTTTTTTTGTAATTTATCATTTTTTTATTGGAAGTTTAGTTTAGCCTGTAGTAGCGTATGAAGTGATGAGTGAACGTTTCTGCCGGAACTGTAGTTGGCGCATTGGCTCACTGATGCCGTATTAACTCAATAAATTAGTTTATTGTGCAATAAAAATACCTTTACGAAAGAACCAAGTTAATTTAACTAATTAATTAGTTTTAAAAATATTGTGGGTTTAATTGTTATTGCAATTATATACTTTATCCGTAGCAATAACTGTATTATTTACAACGGTGTTCAACTCACTGTTGTTCACTCGGTGTTTACTCACTTGTATTCTATGTTTAACTAACTATTAATATTGAGCAATTACAAAATATTTTTATACAGATAAATGAATAATGAAAACAACGAATATATTTTTAAACATTTTTAATATTTGTACGAATATTTGTATTTAAAATTTAGCATTATTCATTTTAATTATGTTTTTAATATTTAACCTCTTCATCATGAAATGAGTATTATTACGGTATAAGATTTATCTTACTAGCGTGGTAAAATAGATTTCTAGTTATTTGATAATATTTTTTCGTGGATTTTAAAATTGGAAAATTAAAAACGCGTCACATTTACAATTACAGATGTACTGCTACTATAACGTATTGTTAATTACTCTCAACTTAATAGTTCCGTTTTCACTTCTATCGGCAGTCCCACGACTGCTACTGTTTTTTTATTATTCAGGATCCTAGTTACTTTGTACGTAGTTTTTCTTACATTGTTATTTATTTACCACAGCGTTCGCTATTTATTACAGTACTTAGTAGTACATTCATACTAATAAGAGTTTAAGATTATTAACAATATATAGAAAACATAAAAAGTATACAATTCAACTATGGTATGACTATAGTGCTATAGATAGATATGAGTAAATATACAACAGTGTATAAATAATAAAATTTATACTCGTATGATAAACATGTGGCAATGTAATGACAGTATATTTGAGAAACTGAGCTAAAAAAATCAGGAATAACCTTCAAAAATATAGTTAATTCTTTAAATGTAACACAACGTAAATAAAAATTCAGCCTAACATATAAATTTATTGTGTATAACAGTATACAACGATATATTTGGACTCTAAGAGATGGTTTGTTTCTGACCATATAACTTTCCATGATATATCACGGCTATCCTATTGCCTACATAACTACTCTAATTAGAACTCATTATTATGTGCTAACTTTAAGCTTACGGAATATAACTTACGTGGAACATAAGGAGTATAAAAAATGTAAACATATGAATTCTTAGACTTAGGCAATTAGTTTTTTTAACATTGTAGTTTTTCCTTTAGTGCTGTAGTATTTCAGATTTTTGTATTCGCACCGGAATATTGTTCACATAATTAAATTCTGTAAATACTTCACCCTCCATTAAAGAGATGGTAAATCAAAACTACCAACAATACACATCCGTCTGTACACGTGAGATGTGTCGATTGGTTGAAGATTAACCAACATGACCAACAGTGAACAATATAGCGTAATCCTCACTGTTACTAATTTCGTTCATTTTCTGGAGAATTTGTTGCTGCAAAAGTCGCAATTTATTGAAAATTAGCCCTTTGAGTTCAGGATCAAATCTGCTACTTAGTGTAATAGAAAATCCACTTCAAATTTGGAGGTTTGAACAAATTCCGTTAGAAATTATCATTTAATTCACTGCTCTTTGGTTTCAGCAAAGATAATAGTTGTATTAACTCGTTTAATTACAAAGGACGGAGTATTGTTTATTAGAGCAAGTTATTTTCTACAAAAAAATTGAGAATTTTAAGTGTTTGTAAAGTTATGTATAATTTGGAAACATTTTGAAATTTTAGTACATGCTTTTCTAACTGGCATGATTCAAATCAGGTTGTAGCTATAGTACACTAACTTTCTATGTATATTAAATGTGTTATAAAATTTGGAATGTTATTATTATGTTAATAGGGATTTTATGTAAAATAAGTTGATTAATTTATATATTACATACACTCTGTTCTTATCAGTCAGTAATGTCAATTGGTTGACATAAGGCAGTTGTACTGAAGAAAATCTGCATGACAAAAGTTAAATGCCTCGTCAAATGCATTCTAAAATATCAATACCTCTTCGTTTCAATATTTCGAGGAAAGGAAAAAAAATATTAAATTAAATAATTCTATAAAATCTATTCAAAACACGTTAGGAGCAATAGAAATTATATACTCCTAAAATCAATGACTCTACGTTGTTTGAGGTTATAACAAAATTGGACAAAAACACTGATACTGCATAATATTCAGTCATTTCAAATTATATTTAAGGGCATGTTATAAATTAAGAAGCGGAGATGCCAGATATACGTCCTTCTATAGATTATTAGTTTAATTAACTAATTACAGTGATAACAAATTGCGTACGTTAAATTCGCTTACTTAAAGTGTATCTGTCTCAAAAGGTATGTGTAATTATTAGAACACTTTTCAATTATACTCTGAGGTACTCTTAGAATAAAAACAAAGATCATATATTTATTTTTATATATTATAAAAAAAACCCTAAACAACTCACATAATATAAAGTAATAAAATCAGGACTCGCAGGCAACAGTATAAACCAACAAAGCCCGGGGGAGCCGGTTTTCCTTCTGTTACACTGTTATTATTGCTTGCATGTGTCTGTACCGGTATATTTACAAACATGGGTATTAAGGTTAAAACAAATAATACATTTCAAAAACAAAAATACTAAAATAACCGGAGAGTTCTTTCAATACATTATGAATGATCAAGTGAAGGTCTATTGCAAACGAGTGTCTCGTTCTAGTTTGACAAATAGTCCTTCACTCAATATTTACCTTCACTAGATGAAGACTCATACAAACGGGTGTTCAGTTCAAAAGACTCTTCAAGTTTGTTTTAAACGGTAAATATTTAAAAGTCTCGTTCGCCTCTCGACAAAGTTGCTGTACAAAATCTCGCGCTATACAAATATGTTCGCTTTTATCAGCTTCTTATAAGTCAAACTTTTAGATTTCTATCTAATTATACAATAAATAGAATGTCTTTAGTGTTAAATTAATATTTTCGAGTTTTTAGATAGTGGTATAACATACTAACAATATTACACTCTAAATTTTGTTTGTATAGTTATCTAAAAAATTAACATTAAAATTGTATTCTGAAAATGAAGCTTCAAAATCACAGGTAGTTTGGACTGTGCTCAAAGCACTTGAGGGTATGTTTGAACACTTTTCTTCCCCTTCTTTTCTACTTTCTGTTCTTTATTTATATGTGTATTAATACCATACCCACCTGACGAAGAGGCTAGGTTTCAATCCTCGAAACGTTGTCTTATATCTTCCGTAAAATACAACGATGGCAAACGTCAAAAATCTTGTTATTTTTTCAACCCTTTTCTCGTTAAAAACAGCCTTTAAACATAGGACTCTGGTAGTATCCCCATAGAATTCGTTTACTAGTTTGTCTGCACAATACTCAGAATGCACAATACTTACTATAGTAGAGATAAGACACACAGGCTTCTAGTAAAGTTCAACTAAAATTTCGATTAAATGAGGTGGCCAACAAGAGTTTGAAAACTTGATGACAACAGACTACAACTATTTAATTGTACGTATTAAAATCTTTAAAAGGAGAAACTTGAATCATATGTGGATCATGAATCGTGATTATAACCGATACAACATGACGAGTGATTGCTCACAACGGTAACGTAATACAGACTGCAGTCTCTTAGCTTCATTTTTTATCGACGCAGAGAAGGCTTTCATTCAGGCGAAATGAACTGAAATTTCCCCGCGGAGTACATCGGAACTGCTCCAACTGCATTATCTTTAGTTTCTGCTTCTAGGATCGAATTTCTCAAACGAAAATCTTTGATTTGAAAAATCGGAGTTCTATTTGACTACTCTGTAGGGTTGATTTCCATATACATGAATCAAAATGAAAGGTATTCATAGTTCACAATATCCGAGTTAATGGAATTTCTTCCGCTCAAAGTTCAATGTAGAATTGAATCAGTTACTTTACTTAAATATATTATATTGATGTAACTTTGGCGAATAATTAAAAATTATCTAAATCACTTAAGTGCTGACAATGTCCATGAACATATACCATATATTTAGACCATATTGTTTCTCATATCATGAGTTTCCACAGTTGATTGTGTAAGTGAAAGGGCTCATTGTATGTAACTTCAGGTGTGTTCCAATGGGAGATAAACTTTGTATAAAGCTACACATTTTCATTTTTGACACAAAGTTAAAACGGCATTATGATCACTTAGAGTTTCTAATCTGTACAATTTCCTTCTTTACCCAACTATCAGGTAGTATAAAGTGACAGTTACTATGCATTGACTAGTGAAAGCTGCGTCGATTAGCATTGACAGTTTAAATGTCTTTATTATAATTTGGTGATTGAGAATTAAATAAAGTTGTTGAAAGCCAATTCACACAAATATTAAATCGCTGCCAAATTTAAGAGACACATACATTAGACAATTACTTCTAAAGTTGTCCATTAAAAACATGTCCCCTTTATTGCAGTTCTTATAAATAAAATGTGCAATTTTTCATAAAAAAATCAACGAAAACTTTTGTATTAAGTACTTTACACCATAGCAATCGATAAATTCGATAATTGAATTATGATAAGAACCATTCATTAATCATTATGATCAATACAAGTAAAATACATATTGGTATAATATGTGTTTATACGAGGTTAAACCCACTACGAAAGTATGAATCATGTGTACAGGTATTTAATCTATTTTATAATTAAAGTAATTCAATGAGATCTTTAATTCATAAGAACAATTTCTAAAAAGATTTTAACCATTGAAACTTGTTTTATATAACTACGCTCTGTGTTAAAATTGTGTATTTTTATTACATAATTAATTGTTTAGTATATTATAGATTATACGCGGTCTTCGACAGTAGTTGCATGGTGTTAGATTAGAGTAACTTCTACTTTATCTCATTTTTTTACTTTATTTCCTCAATTTAGTACAACTGTTGAAGACGGTTTTTTTTATTTTAAAAACTGTATTTGATATTTTTAGTACCCGATAGTATTTTTCTCTGTAAATATAAATACAGATAGAATGTTCAGGACTACACGCAATATTTTATGACTCATTTAGTACTACATATGTTATTTTTTAGGAGAACTGCCAATGGGACACTAATTTAACCAAGGCTAAGAACCTTCACTTATTATGTACAGTTATATTGAAATATTTCTTGGCAATCATGACGAAGTAAATAATAGTAATCATATCGGTAACATATAAATCTCATTATTCATAGACATTTTTAAGTAAAGTGTCTGTGAGGTAAGCTATGTTTATTTGAAATGGGTTACTTTCTGGACTTTCTCCTGTCCTACTGTTCTGTGACAGTGCCCCATTGATTGCCGTTCAAAAGATTAGTGTGTATGAAATATGGTGTATTCTTAAATCAGTTGTGATTTGTTATGGTAATTAAAAGAAATAGCGGATTAGAACATTTGAAACTCCGCAATAAATCCTGTCCCGTTACTTCAGGATGGTTTTCGTGTCAAGCCAAACATAAAAAATGATGTTTCATAGCATTTTAAAGATAAAATACGTGTATAAATAAGGTTTTAGAAAACATATGTGTGTTTTAATACCCAGTAAGATCAAATTATTGGATAGTAAAATAAATTATGAACTTATATAAAATTAAATAAGAATTTAGTTGAATTCATTTTATTTATAAGTAAATGTCATAAATGTATATACAACTTAATGGTTAAAGAAACACTCAGCATGATAACTAACTAATTACTAAATACTCTGGCACTAATTGACATTTAGCAAAGTTGAAAATGTATTCATAAAACAATGCAAGAGAAGATAGAAGAGCCTGAAGTAACGGCAAAGACCTCAACTCTTTGACGTAACAAGGTTAACTTCCTAATTGCTAGACAAACAACTTGACATGTACTGTTTAGAATTGTTTCTTTATTTAATGATCCTTTCTTTTCATACAATACTTTATACGTTAAATTTACATGAGTTATTTGTGTGTCTCGTGTATTATTTATATTTTGTATTTTAATTTAGGTTAAAATATTAATTTATTAAAAAAGTAAATCTTTCCTCGTATTTGGTAGTAGACAACCTAGCTCAAATCCCACTCAATGTGTGATTCCGGGCAACTGTGGAGAGAAGCTATGAGTGGGTTTGAACGTCAGTATTATACGGTTTGGCTGCAGTAAAGAGTGATAAACTTGTTGACTACTTCGGACAAACCAAACAATATTTCAGACACCCCACTGTGATATATCCAAACACCACAACTGTCACTGCTCCAGACACCATTCTTGTCACCAGTTTTACCATCCATCATAATCTCAGTCTTAAACTTCCAGTCAATAATCCTGTCTTGTGTATTGTTACTACATCTGTCAATTATCCTGTCATCACTACAGACACAAATCCTGTCTTCTGCCACATATTCCAACTTTCCTGTAACTACTAAATACTAAACTCCTGTCTTCTGTTTTCTCACCACATCTGCCAACTTTCCTGTAACCACTAAATACACAACAGCTGTCTTCTGTCTTGTCACCACATCTGTCAATTTATATAGATCACACTTCTGTCGTATTTATGTAACCACTCAATATATTATTCCCAGTACCAATCAGTCACTAAAAAATACACTATTCATTTATCTACGTTAGTCACTATTCCAGTAGTATGTGTTTATTCCTTTATGAATTTCTACTTTTTTATAAGTTAAGTACCGTATTTTAATAATCAACAAAAGTAAACAATTATCAATTTTAAAAGTAGACCTATATAATTTCATTTTCACAACACTCTTGTATATAAATGAAGTAATACTTAACAGAATAATAAAACACGTTAAATTACGATTCTCCAAGTCTTTTAGCCAAAGTTATGAATGTAAGCTCTCCGAGGAGCCAATTTGCCTTCGATGTCACAAGACACATTTTCCTGCAATAACAAAACCGGCTCCTTCTACAAGTGATTCTCAAGCACTACTTTCCAGATATCTTCCTTATTGCCTCATTATCTAGATAATGATGAATCCTTGCTAGATATTGCTGCAGCTCTGAGTAGGATATCTTTAAGGCAAATATTACAAATCTGGTAATTTAGTAGACATCAATGTGTAATACATGTGATTGTCCATTCTGTGTTTACATTTATACGTCATAGAAATATTTACTACTATTTTAAGAGGTTAGTTATTCAATGGGACTAAGGCGTCGGACTTTCAGTCCTGCTTAGATATACCACATACTCAAATCTTCTCTGTGTTCATATTCTTATCATTTTGTTCAAACCCATGTTTTATTGTTGTCTCAAAAATATCCTCGTAAAGTATTCTGCTTGTTCCCCGCAAGATTAAAAATTGAAACAGTGTCTCTTCAAAATCTATTTTCAATTTGCTCGTATTTTATATAGTTGAATTTGTTTGTGTATTTATATATTTATCGGGCAAAATCAAATTGGGGTTTATGTAATAATTACTTTTACATTATAGTTTATCCACTTCAAGCTTAAGAAAGGGCCATGTGGCTCTACGATTTTAAGTCAAGATTAAGAAAATTATTTTATATTTAATTTTTTATCAGTTTACATAGGTATTGTTTCTGGAAACTCACTAAAATGGCCTAGAAAAATACTCTAACAATTTTCCGAAAAAATGAAAATAAATAAAAACTTAGTGACCGAATAGTTAATGAACTGTTGAATACGTAACTTCTCGTATCGATAACGAAAATCTACGGTAAAAAAAGGGGCGTAGTGGCAAGATAAATGTTATTAAGATAATATCAGCAAGATGATATAAATATTAATGATTTAAATAATCTGAAACAAACAGATCATATTACCGATTTAAAATACTTTCCGAATCCATTGAGTCAACTTTATCACACAGATTGAATAATAATGTAATGTTTATGACACTCATAACTTATTATGGTTTAAAATCACTAAAAAAAACTCCCCAGTACGGAATATATATCTGACAAAACCAATTTACTTAGAATAGAAAAGGTCTCGTGATAAACTGATAAGGTGAATAATTCTCACAGTAGCCATTTTGAAAAAAAAGATTACACAAAATATCTTAATAATAACGACCTCTACTCAGACAAAAACTCGTCTTTATTCTATTGGTATGAAATTGTCTTTTTATTCAGTTCTTCAGTCTCCTAATCATAAAAGGTCAAATTGATTCTCAAGAAATGTTGCTTCGTTATAACATTCTTTGCTTTGTAAAAAACAGTCCGTACTTAATCGAGTGTATTTTAAGGTTTTGTATTTAAATAGTAATTGTATTCCTTTATAAATAGTATTTCTTTATAAAACTTTTCTCACCCTGCAAAACTTTTTTTGACTTTTTAACGAAAAGAACTATTATGATTCGACTCCCGCTTTCCCTTACCTTAATGGATAGTGCTATAAACTGATTTATTATAAAAATATGCACTCAAAGTCGACACGTTTCGATTTCTTTCCATTTTTTTCATTATTGTATCTGGTGTTGACATTCAGGCAAACTACACATTTTCTGAGCCCTCTTCTACTTAGTAGAAAATATACTGAAGGATAGTAGATTGAAATGTACACAATCTTATGTGCCCCAAGAAATCTTCCTTTAAAACAGTCTCATCTAGTAAAGTCATAATAATTTGACAATTTTTCGGTAGCATTATATTCCTATCTTAAAAACGAAGTACGTAAAATGCGATTGGTGAAATCAAAGATTAATAGTTCGTTCTCTCGCGACACTTAAAACATCATTCTGTTCAATTATACCACTAGATTTAGAAAGGGTTTGAATAGGAAGCAATCAAACACGCCACTCAAAGAAAATTGTACCAATCGACTAAATGTTGAATCAAACTTAACGAGCTGAGAGGTGTCGACAGCACCGAATGGGCAAATCGAAGTCGTTAAGTATTTAGTTTTTCATCTAAATTTTGTTCGTGTTACGACTATTTCACTCTGCATTACGAGTATTGGCCACGCTGTTATACACTCACCTCTCTGCCACGGCCTTTGTAGTGGAACGGTACATTTAGCAAACCCTCTAGTAACAGTCTAGTGGAGAATGGATTTCAAGATTAATTGTAGGTTTTATTTATGAGTTTTACATTTTTAAATATAATGAATAAATATTCTATTCAGTTGGTCTAATTTTAATTTTGCGTGCACGTGAATTGTTCATTGATATTTAAGGGTATTCCCTACTACGAATTGTCAACTATGAAAAAATACAGAACATTTTTTTTGTATGTTTATTGTTTTATGGCTTATAAGGAATCAGAATACATAACATATGATATTATGTTAATCTTAATTTTAGCACCAGTTCGCCTTCCACTTAGTGCTGCGTCTGAAATCTGAATACTAATGTATGCTTAATATAAGAAATTTGGCAATTAGTTATTTCTGTTACAAGTTATCAAAACAGTCGTGGATAGTTATGGTCAAATTGAATTCTTTATTTTTTCCATGAAAGCGCTTCAAGACAAAAAATAGTTCCAGTAATCAGTACATTGTAAACAGTCTTAAGTATCTTCAAAGTTTTCTTTTACATTTCGCTTTAAAAATATTATTAACACAGTTACAATCTTGAGATATAATGATTTCACTGTAGATTTCCGAGGGAAGTGTTAAATTACATTATTGTTCAAAAGAAAAAAGTATTTTATTAACAACCCAAATTAAAATAAACAATAACAATTAGGCCTAGTTATGTAAAAAAAACATTTTTATATAACAAACATAAAAAATAGTTCTTGCCAAATAAAATTTGATTTGATTTTGAAATTAACGTTAAATTATAATAAATGGTCAAGAATAACAATACATATACAGGATACAATGTTGTTTTAAAACAATGCAGGAAATGTTCATGTTGGCAAATTATTATAGAACGCAAATGTTTTATTTCCATCTTTCATCCTAGAAGTATATTAATTATGATGCTCTAAATGCAATTTTTACTCAACGGACGTTGAATTAAATTAAAAATTTGATTCAAATATATGTCCTTTAAATAAAAAACGCGTAAAACTTTAGTATTATTTGATAGTTGTTGGACGCAAACCGAATTGTCAGACAACTGTATAATGACTGTAGAAATGACACTCACTGAAACTAATTTTTCCAGACAGAAAATCATACATTACATAAATATCGTCAAGTTTGCTTGTGACCTCAATAAAACCAGAGACACCCGAGAGGTTCAAGTACTGGACAACATAAATCTGGACAATTGCTTTCTGCTGCGGACGACATTTACTGAGATTAACTTACAACGGCGTCTCTTCTGGGACAGGCTAAGTTAATAAACATTAAAATTAAAATGCAAGCTTTTTGCTTTTATATTTCACTGGAAATTTGAAACGTTGTAAAGAGCAACACGGCAATTTATTATAACACAGAACTTCTCTCAGTGTCAGTATCATATTTTGTTCTGCATAGTTTCCGTAATCAGGTAACCAAAAGGTAAATTTAGTTTTTGAACTAAACTCATCGTAACATCTTCATCAGGAGATTTTATAACGGTACAAAGAACATAGTGTTTTATTAAAAGTTCTTAATTGTGTTATGCAATCGTTGAATTATTTATAAGCTCATTTTCAGTACAGTTGATGCAAATATTAATTAAACCCTTTCAGATGCTATGCTTATTTTCACTAAGCAAACCTATATTCGTTATTAATGAAGTGTATTAACTGTATGAGTTCAGCATATAGTTAAAATGTTTAAGCTAACAAGTTTTTCTCAACCATTCCTTTTGATGAAGAATGCCTCTGAATCCGATATTTACAAAGTGGATATGAAAATTAATAGCAAAATTGCAAATGGGTTATTATTTTTATTATTCTTTTTTAGAGACTGCATTACTAATATACTTATTTTTGTTATACAAATATATATTTAGCTGTAAGAAACTCCGTGGCACCATGCGTATGAACTCTCCTAATGTGTATGATTAAGCTGAGAAAACCGTGTAATAAGAAAGAACATCGTGGGATATATATATATATATATATATATATATATATATATATATATATATATTTAATCAAATGGCATCAGTAGGTTTTACAATGTTTTCAACTGTTTACAATGTTTTTTTTCCAACGCTATGTCAGAAAGGAAGATAAAAAGGTGAACGGTTAAATGCAATTGCATATATTTTATTTATCTGATCCCAATTTAACCAATACCAAAACCAATAATAACTAAGAATACCAAATTTCACTTCTCCTCTGGTAGTTGACTATTACAAACCATTACTTTTCAGTTAAACTAAAGTTGTGTTCTAAGGGCTTGAGCCCTTAACACTATCTTTCTGATTCAACATCGTCTAATATCGGGTCTTCACACAATTTATTGTTATACTTTAGAAATTTATATCAGGGGTAAATCGCACTCACTAAACTCTAAGATTCATAATGTTTTGTTACAACTTGATAGAGCATTACTTCACTTAAAATTATTTTTACTGTCCTGATATATTTACGTTTATAAAAACGTTTTTAGTGCTTTTCAGGATATAACTAGTTATTATTAAAAGAGACTCGTACCTATATTTCCTATTCATGACGAATTACCACTTATTCATGTATTATGAATGTTGCAAAAATCAAATCAAGATTTAAAAACTCAAAAACAGAAAGATAACATACATGAATAATTCCTCTTTTTATATTTTTGATACCTCAACCGAATTTAACAGTATTTTACGTGATGGAATAATTCGTAAAACATCTAAACATATTTTACGTTATTTTCTTAATACAAATATTCTATAACAATTAGCAATTCTTATTTCTTATGAAATTTCCCTTTATGGTAGGTACCTAATTCTAAATAAACTAGCAAAATGTTAAATATTAAGAATAATTTTACATAAATAAACTTCTAACAAGTTAAATTCTTGTTTATCAAATGAAAATCAATAGTGAAAGCGTAACAAGAGCTGCCAGGAGACCGCTTGTTTAGTAAAGCAATAACTTACGGCGTAAGTGTCACTAAACTATTAGATAATGACTGTATACAAAATAACGGTGGCTTTAATCAAGAGTGACGGTATCTAGTGTTGGCTTCCTCCTAGAATATCAGAACAATTTTACTAGCGATAACGAGAATATGGGGTGTATATACTGTGTAAACTTATACGATATGACGGCGTATTTTAACAAGAGTAAAAGTATCTAGTGTTGGCTTCCTTCTAAAATATCACAGTGATATGGAAAGCATGAAGAAACAGGAAGCCCTTCACTGGCTGGACAATTATTTGGCTACCTGATTAGTGATTTGGAAATCATAAACCTACTGAAAATGCTTACACTGGCTGGGCAGTGATTTTGGGCTCTTGATTGGTGATATGGAAAGCATCAAGCTAATGAAAACCTCTTCTATGTTTGCACTAAATAGATATATATTTTTATTTAAGTTATAATAATGTAAACAGACCTAACCTAGGCGTATTGTAAAATACGTTTGTTTCATTACACGTAGTTTTAATTAGTAAAAACGTGAAACATTTAGAATCTCTAATTTATAGGAAAGAGAAGAAGAAAACGTAAAGTTTTAACGGAAGCCACTTTTACTTGTTAAAGTGTGCTTCTTTGTACAAATCAAACTTTAGCCAACAATTCGGATTCAGTTTTCTAGATGACGGCATATTATAAGAAGTCATGAAACATCTGACAGAGCGCAATACACTTTCTGTCTATAGGTAATGAATATTCAATATAGCCCGCAAAAAACTTTAAGGGCTGGGCATTTTCCAGCTCACTGTCCAACAGATATTTATACAGGATCGTTAAAATTTAAATAATCTTTATTTAATCTATAAATTGCCCAAACGTTCTTTGAAAAATTAAATATATTCTATATGAGTTAATTAGTTTTTACTATCCAATAAGTTTTGGAAAATATTAAGATCCATTGCAATCTCAACATCTAGAGATTTTAAAGTAATTTAAACGTGTTTTAAACTAGTTCTAAAATAATTAAAATGAAACGATTGCTTTTAGTTTATCGGTGCAATATATTCAGTCAACTATATAAGTTAATTAATAAATTAGATTAAGGAGTTAATAACTGTGATAACAGTATCGTGGTTATACCTTGGTTATTTGTTTATGAAGGTATAATAAATAGATTGTGGTTTTAAGTTTAAAACTCTTAAGGTAGAGACATATTCGCAGATCTCAATCATATTAGATTGTAGCTCATTACCATACAGACTGATAGAAACATACTTCCATGTTTATATATAATTGTGTCTTGTGTTTATAGCTATTAACCTTACAAACATGAAATTCCAAACAATAAATAATTAGTTTACTGTACAAAACAAGTAAAACAACAAGCAGACAAATATGAAATTCAACTAAGGAGTGTGTGTAAGTCAACAAAATGTATTAAATTAGGAAATTTTGCACTAAAATAAATATATTAAAATATATATTTCTTCATACCAACGGATGCTAAAAATAAAAAAATCAATAACTTTTTAAAATTAATTGAATACTTCTTTGAAATAGAGGCTCACAAAATACGCCGTATAAAACTTTAAGATTGAACATTATTTTGCTATAGTTCATGGAAAAATGACTATTAGCTTTTAAATTTGTTCATCCAAATTATGAACTTTTACGAATGAAGAAGTTAATGGTTCGACTGTTAGTTTTGTAATGCTGTAATTTTAAACTATACATAAGATAACTGAGATACAGTTTTTGTCACTGGATTCTTAAGATAATTGTTATCTTACAATCTTGATGATCAATTCTTCAAGAGTGCAACATAGCAGTTTTTCTACGTTAAATACATTATTCCTATCATAACTAACTCGTAATTATTTCAATATTTAAAAATGGACTATTACAGTGTCACCATGTATAGTATATCAAAATAATAAATCTACGTGTGTGCCCGTGGGAAATATTTATGACAGTAGATTTAAAATATGCCCCAAAAACTTGATCCAACTCAAAATTGCTTTTTACCGGGAAGAAACAACAAAGTT
The DNA here is from genome assembly GCF_021130785.1 of Homalodisca vitripennis. Classification (NCBI taxonomy): domain Eukaryota; kingdom Metazoa; phylum Arthropoda; class Insecta; order Hemiptera; family Cicadellidae; genus Homalodisca; species Homalodisca vitripennis. Next base: position 220,422,564 of record NC_060208.1, on the reverse strand, counting down.
ATAATGCATTATTTTGCCCCGGGTGGTTTCCTCCATCAGGGCAGTGTAGTGGAACTTTTATCACAAGTAGCAAGGATTTTAATAATGCTGAATCAAAACTGTTTACTTCCACGAGGTGCTCGTAGCCATCAACCACTCTTGTTGAACTGGAAGATGTAATCGAGTTTATTACTTTTCATTTTGACACCAACATTCAAAAATTATTTAATAATTCATAATTTGTTATAATAATGAACCACTGCGAAGGTTAAGCACATATTTTTGTTACTAAGTAACAGCTGTAAAGTTTAAGCAAATATTTTTTATACTAATTAACTACTGTAAAGGTTAATTATATATTTTTGTTACTAACTAACAGTTTTGAAGTTTAAGCACATATTTTCAATACTAAGTAACAACTGTGAAGGATAAGTATTTATTTTTAACTGTAGTAACTAAACTTTATCAAGCTTACTATGTATGTAGTGTTTATAATCTCCTAGTGAAGGAAAGAGGACGTTTCCGGACATTTACCATCGTTCAGTGATTCATGAATCACTGAACGAAACACTATGTTTCGGGATCTGCAATTTTATATCTCCATCAGGTAAAACAAACTAACCTCACACATAATTAAAAAACTAGGTTAAAACATACTAGAGCGTTGTGACACGCTTAAGTCAGGAATCACAACCACCATGTTGTGTGTTAACATCACTAACTCTAAAACATGCACTTAAAAAAAAAAACACACAACACAATCACTGAACGATGGAAAATGTCCGGAAGTATCCTCTTTCCATCCTTCCTTGTAATCCTTCCATCGTCAAAAACGAACTTCAAACCAAGAATCTTCAAGTTATATTGTGACTTCAATATTCATTCTTGATATCGATTCTGTCGGCCAGTTTTTACGTATGGAATATCTATCAGTAGTAAGGGGTACGTCCATAGTCAATATTCAACATCTAAAACAGCAATGTACGTACTAAAAAACTTAGAGTATCGATTGTCCAATAACTCAATTTTGTGACCGCATTGTTTGCGTCTCAGGAGATATCAAAACTTGAGTCTTTCATTTTGATTGCCGTTATTTTAGTTCAAGCTTTGACTTGGACACACACTTGTATAAGCTATACTGCCAAAACTAACAATTTTGAGTACAGCATCTAAAACATAATTCTTTATAAATATAATATTTTTACTGATTTTTTTGTAAATAAAATAACATTATATTTTAACTATTAGATAAAATCAGAAATGGAACTGGGTGTAGCCCTTACAATTTGGCATTAGGTAATTTTTAACAAACTCGTATTGAGATCATAATTACATTTAATGAGATTATTTTAACGCGAACTCGGGATTCATGGTTATAAGAGTTTTAGTTAAATCGACTTCAGCTGTAATCATTGTCAATAAGCTGACATAAATCGAATCCTCCCACTGAGCTAATGAAGTTTAAGAGCGTCGGACAAATTTCGAACTATGGTTAGTTCAAAAACTGAGGAGTTGTTGGCCGAAAATTCTCGTTTGTGTTGATTTGCAGATCCCGCATGGAGTATGTATTTGGCATTTCAGGCGGAGAGTAATTTTAATTACTCAATTCTTCAGGCTTTAGTTCTTGACCAAGTATTTTTTTATCGATAGACTTGTCCCTTTCTAGTTAATTTACAAAGGTTCACAAAAGTACCTTTTATACGTACATTTATTTAAAACTTTACAGTCTTGATTTGACGCCAAATTATAATTTTCAATTGCGTTCAAGAGATTTAATAATTTGGAGTGTTCCAACTTCTTTATTTTTAAGAAAAATTATGAAATTTGAAAATTAGAATTGAGATCAAACCTAAAAACAACACAAAGCAGTTCACCAAACAGGATTAGACAAATCTCGTAGCCACTTTTATACACAATTCCCTAAAGAGTTCATAAAGATTCCTACTGATTAATTTAAGAGCCGTGACAAAATCTTAAGTGTCCCTTCCTGCTCAGTTCTAACAAATGTAGATTCTATACGAGGCTGTCATTTTAAAAAGTCAAACTGAAGATGCATTTTTAGTTTAGATGTATGTTCTAAACACTTTCAAACATTTATCCGTAAGTCCATAACCTTAAAACCTTAGAAGACACACATTATTTTAACCATATACATTTATTTGTAAAAACGGCCTCTTGATTTAATCACAATTAATCCAATATTATGTTTGAAAGCATATTTACTTATGTGGTTTAATTGATTATTCGGCTATATCAATTTAACCAGCCACCATCTAAACTATAAAATTTATTGAAAATTAATAATTCTTGAAATTATTTAAACATTATATGAAAATTTTAAATTTTTATTTATCTTGTGATATACTTGATATTAAAATGTTAACCAAATGCGAAAGGTTAGTCATCTTGAAAGGTTCTATTCGTTAATAGTGGCTAAAGAATTCAGACCAGTTGTGTACGAAGATTTTATGAATTTATAATTACGGTAGTATTCAAAATTGTATTCAAAATTATACCTGCAATACTGTATACTAGTATCTGATCAATTCTGAAACATTTTTGCGCTATAATGCTTAATAACATAACCATTACTTTTCAAACCTTTTGATGGTATATCTTGAAATATCGATAAGTTTAAGAATAAAAGTAGCTTATACTTATATACTCGTATGTAAAACATGTATCGTTTTGGGTCAATGTTGAGATTTAGTTAAGTTGTAATTAAATCTTAATGTTTGAAATATATCTCAGAATCCGCCTATTAAGAGGAGGTAGTTATTCTGCAATAGTAACTTTTTTAAACATCCAGTATAATCACGTTTCTCAAAACACCAGTTCTTCCAATAGTGTAAATACGAGTACAATTTAGTGTTCAAATAAATATATTTTTATCATAAATCATTCTAAAGATTAATCATCACTGAATCCGTATAATATTAAGAACTTTTTTATTTGATGTTACATAAATTTAAATATATTCATCGATGAAGAAGTTTAATAGAATTAAACTGTATCGCTAATTCTTAAGCGATGGTTAAAAGTATCCATTGGCATTGATAAAATAAAGAACAACCTATCTCAAATGTGATCGTTATTAAGGTATATTCGAGTTATTTTCAAAAATATTGTGAACTTAAGTTTGTGATAATATATATTAAAACGCTTGTCCACGCGTTACCACAGTTTAATTCTAACATAAACTGACTAGTTTGCTTAAGTCCAATTTATTAATACATTCTCAGTAGTTATCCTTACTGACACACATTATTTGATTTTGTAGGTTATGTTCTTTAAGCTTTATCACTCAATGATAACTGGCAAGAACTTCCAATAAGTCTGATAAGAGAATCTATTTCAAGATAGTTTTTAGAAGCAATTATTTAAATATATAAAAACTAAGAAAATCCCATCACGTCTGAACAGTTTCATCCTTGCATAGTTTTAATATAATTGAGTTATACGAGTACATTCCATAAGGTTTGAGCTAAAACTAGGTCAACTTGACTTTGTAAGATAAATAAAATGCCAGTAGTGAATAAGTTTAAGTTCCTTCTGTAAAACATTTTAATTTACACTTAAACAAAAAACAAATATTCTTCAATTAAATTAAATAAAGTTGCAAAATTTAACTTGCAGTCTGATATTATTATGAACTAACACCATTTTATATTGTAATTAATTTGTATTGTAATGGTATCTTGTAGTTCAAACTTGGTAGTATATATTTTACATTGTAGCATATTGTGTAAACACAAATAAAACAGAATTGTAGTCTCCATTAAACTTTATCTAAATAAGCATGTATCTAGGTAACCGTGGATGTCTTGAACGACACATTTAAACTACTTTATACTGTTAAAAGTGGCATAGGATTTTTCACAGTAGTGTTTATTTCCGGTCTGAAGCCTCAAGATATATTACTGAAATGTCAGATTCCCAGAATCGTTATCGGATACCCATACCCATCTTCCAACTTTACCAACATTACGTACCGTTCAACGTCACTGCAATAACCTTCCTCCTCACTACACACAACCAGATAATCAATCACACCAACCTGTTCATCATCAACACCAACCGGCACATTATAACCAAAAACCAGTCATCTGCACCATCAACCTGGTTATCACCTCGTAATGTTATTTCAATGTCAAGGACTAAATATACAACCATCCCAAAACATATATTTTTTTTTTTACATTTTTGCCGTAAAAATCACCACAAACCCCAAAAATAACATCTGACAAACAGGAAGATAATGTGGACATCGTTAAGAAAACGCCTGTACAGGAATACTTTGGTCATATTATACTGAACGTATACCATACAACATAATTAAAATTACTACAGTTGACATTTGTTTACAAATGCCAGAAAATTTGTGCACGTCTTAGTTGAGGCTATATACATGTTAGTTTTGATAGCTTTCACTTACCGAGAAGTTAGAATCCATTTGCTTACGTATGAAAGATAACCCACTCGTGTAGATTGGTGCTGCCAAAATATTGGAATCCAGTTGCTTACGTACGAAAGATAACCTACTCGTGTACGTTGGTTCTGCCGAATGATTAGAATCCATTTGCTTACGGATTAAATATAACCAACTCGTGTAGATTGGTGCTGCCGAAAGATTAGAATCCATTTGCTTAAGGATCATTGACGTGTCTTTGAAACATATTTTAACCTTGGCATGCATAAATAATCCAAAACTATATTCTCAGAATTATTTTTAAACCTGCAAGGAAGATATTGCTTTAGAAAAATACAATTATTTTTTGTAATATATTAGTAAGATATTATGATGAACACACACAAATAGCTTTTGTACATTTAACAGATATTAGTAGGTAATTTTATTATACCAAAATACCCATAAAGAACTATAATTTAAAAGTTCTATGATCTGATAATTTTCATTTTATACATTTCATACACGTAATTTTCATGCATTCATCTTTTGTCTTCGTGGTGTGTAATAACGTTTGGTGTTTTGGGTTCTTTCTGGAACAAATTAAGATTTAAAGAATGAAAAATGTAGTTGTCAGCTTGTTTTACAACCAAACCTTGTTATTCCTCTTAGTTTAGTGTGTTCTAATAGACCTGTATGTGATGACATCTCTACCCCTCTAATAATAATGATAATGCTATTAAAACTTTTTATAAGGGAAATAAAATAAAGGGTTTACTGAACAAGCTCTATCAGGGATGGAAAACTAGAAATTCTATTTTTCCAAGTTTACAAATTTAGAAGGTTAAAATAAAATCCAAATGTGTTTACATCTAGACACCTGTCCAAAAGTCTGATGGGTCACTTACATTCAAGAAGTGGAAAACTTTCCAGAGTCGGCTGATGAGTAAAGAACAAATGGTGATACGATTGTGAATCAAGTATTAACCGCTCTTTACTCTTAGTACCTTTATTGGTAGAGTAAATAACATTTTAAATACACCTTAACTTCCTCTTTAATTGACATACTATTCTAATTGAATCGAAAGTTATCAAAGAATGAAATTTTTTCATCTGTAGCCGATTGCGCACGAACGTTTATACCCGTACCCACACAACATCATCGTAAAAGTGATGCCTCAAAATTATTCACTGAGTCATCCAAATATGCTGAAGTCACATGGTAATAGATCGGTATTTAAGAGCGAATTATCAGGCTTTTTGTAATGAGTATTGTCCAATTTTTCTAGAGTCAATCTAGTTGATTTTCGTGGACCATAAAAGCATTTTTAATAAGGATATTATATTATATTTGTACGGATGTGCCACTTTCACGGCACCGTACTAATTGGCAAAAGTACACAGCATTTACTTTGCTCCATTTAAGAAAAGAATCAATGAGCACTACGCATAGGCAGTCCCAAAACACGGCAAGAACAAATTTCCGTGCAAAAATAAGTATCTCGATTTTGAAGTCACTGTACACCGCATTTTTCAATAACCAATGGCCATAGCAAAACTCTGTGTACTGTCGTAGATTTGTTCCCTTGAAACCGGGTTTTCAGCAAACTGGGCTATTAGTTGATACACAATTTTAATCTCACGTATCATGTGCTATAAAATGAAATAAGTACTAACAATCATTTACATGGCTTTGATGGAAACTTCATAAAAAAGAATAGTTTAGACGTAAGCAACATTTCAAGTATGACTGATCAAATAATGAATAATTTGTATATGATTATAGGTAAACAACACATTAAAATAAAAACTGTGTAAATTGGAGCAACGTTTTTAATTGATAAATTCACTTCCAAACACAGACAAAAAATCAAATTTGTTGTCGAAAAGCACTTTTTATAATTGATTTGTGTTTGGTAATTAATATAAAACAAATTGTGAACTAAACAATAATTTCTCTCCTTTTGTAAATGTTAATACAGTTGGTTTTTTTATCATTCAGAATCCCATTTACTTTGCACGTAGTTGTTGTTACATTGTTATTTATTTTCCACAGCGTTCGCTATTTATTACAGTACTTAGTAGTACATTAATACTAATAAGAGTTTAAGATTATTAACAATATATAGAAAACATAACAAGTATACAATTCAACTATGGTATGACTATAGTGCTATAGATAGATATGAGTAAATATAAAACAGTGTATAAATAATAAAATTTATACTCGTATGATAAACATGTGGCAATGTAATGACAGTATATTTAAGAAACAGAGCTAAACAAAATCAGCAATAACCTTAAAAAATATAGTTAATTCTTTAAATGAAACACAATGTAAATAAAAATTCAGCCTAACATATAAATTTATTGTGTATAACAGTATACAACGATATATTCGGAGAGAGATGGTTTGTTTCTGACCATATAACTTTCCATGATATATCTCGGCTATCGTATTGCCTCTATAACTACTCCTATTATAACTCAATATTATGTGCTAACTCCAAGCTTACGGAATATAACTTACGCGGAACATAAGGAATGTAAAAAATATAAAGATAAGAATTCTTAGGCTTAGGTGAGTAGTGTTGTAACATTTCAGCGTTTCGTTCGGTATTTGTAATTTTTATTGTATTTTTCAGTCATACTCTGAGTTTCTGTAAGAGGTACAGTAAATATCATATATTTATTGTTATAAATTATATAAAATCCAAAAACAACTCACATAACATAAAATAATAAAGTCAGGACTCGCAGACCTAAAAACAACAAAGCCCGGGGGAGCCAATTTTTCATCTTTTACACTGTTCTTATCGCTTCTGTGTGTGTGTGTGTGTGTGTGTGTGTGTGTGTGTGTGTGTGTGTGTGTGTGTGTGTGTGTGTGCGCGCGCGCGCGCGCGCGTTTTTACCTGTACCGGTATATTTACGATCGTAGGTAGTAAGGTCCAAACAAATAATACATCTAAAAACAAAAATACTAAAATAACCGAAGAATTATTTCAATATATTACGAACGATCAAGTGAAGGTCTATTGCAAACGAGTGTCTCGTTCTAGTTTGACAAATAGTCCTTCACTCAATATTTACCTTCACTAGATGAAGACTCATACAAACGGGTGTTTAGTTCAAAAGACTCTTCAAGTTTGTTTTAAACGGTAAATAATTAAAAGTCTCGTTCGCCTTTCGACAAAGTTGCTGTACAAAATCACGCGCTATACAAATAAGATCGCTTATGTCTGCTTCTTATAAGTCAAACTTTTAGATTTTTTTCTAACTATACAATAAATACAATGTCTTTAATGTTAAATTAATGTTTTCGAGTTATTAGATAGTGGTATAACATATTAACAATATTACACTCTAAATTATTTTGTATAGTTATCTTCAAAATTATTAACACTCAATATTGTATTCTGATTGATAAAAATTAAGCTTCAAAAACTAAGGTAGTTTGGACTGTGCTCGAAGCACTTGAGGGTAAATTTGAACCCTTTCTTTCCCTTCTTTACTACTTTCTGTTCTTTATTTTTGTGTGTATTATAAGAACACCTGACGAAGAGGCTAGATTTCAATCCTCGAAACGTTGTCTTATATCTTCTGTAACATATAATGATGGCAAACGTCCAAAATCTTGTTACCCATTCAACACTTTTATCGTCAAAAACAACCTTTAAAAAAGGACTCTGGTAGTCTTCCTCGTACTATTCGTTTACTAGTTTTTCGGAAAAAAGTACTTTAATACTCAATATTCACAATGCACAATACCTAATATAGTAGAGATAAGACATACAGGCTTCTAGTAAAGTTCAACTTAAAGTTTGATTAAAGAAGGTGGCCAACAAGAGTTAGAAAACTTCATAACAACCTCTCGATAACCGCAAACTTATATAACTATTTAATTGTATTTATTAAAATCTTTAAAATGAGACAACTTGAATCATACGTGAATCGTGATTATAACCGATACAACATGACGAGTGATTTCTCGCAACGGTAACTTAATATAATTCGTACGTGAATCGTGAATAGTGATTATAACCGATACAAGATCACGAGTGATTATAACCGATACAACATGACGAGTGATTTCTCGCAACGGTAACATAATTCGTACGTGAATCATGAATAGTGATTATAACCGATACAAGATCACGAGTGATTATAACCGATACAACATGACGAGTGATTGCTCGCAACGGTAACGTAATACAGACTGCAGTCTCTTAGCTTAATGTTTTATCGACGCAGAGAAGACTTTCATTCAGACGAAATGAACTGAAATTTCCCCACGGAGTACATCGGAACTGCTCTAACAACATTATCTTTAGTTTCTGCTTCTAGGATCGAATTTCTGAAACGAAAATCGTTGATCTGACAAAATGGAGTTCTATTTGACTACTCTGTAGGGTTGATTTCCATATACATGAATCAAAATGAAAGGTATTCATAGTTCACAATATCCGAGTTAATGGAATTTCTTCCGCTCAAAGTTCAATGTAGAATTGAATCAGTTACTTTACTTAAATATATTATATTGATGTAACTTTGGCGAATAATCATAAATTATCTAAATCACTTAAGTGCTGACAATGTCAATGAATATATACCATATATTTAGACCATATTGTTTCTCATAACATGAGTTTTCACAGTTGATTTTGTATGTGAAAGGGCTCATTATATGTAAATTCAGGTCTTTTCCAATAGTAGATGAACTTCATATAAAGTTACACAATTTCATTTTTGACACAAAGTTAAAACGGCATTATGATCACTTAGAGTTTCTAATCTGTACAATTTCCTTCTTTACCCAACTATCAGGTAGTATAAAGTGACAGTTAGTATGCATTGACTAGTGAAAGCTGAATCGAGTAGCATTGACAGTTTAAATGTCTTTATTATAATTTGGTGATTGGGAATTGAATAAAGTTCTTCAAGTTGATAAGTTGTTCAAAGCCAATTCATACAAATTTTTAAATTGCTGCCAAATTTAAGAGACACATATATTAGACAATTACTTCTAAAGTTATCCATTAAAACATGCCCCATTTATTGCAGTTCTTATAAATAAAATGTGCAATTTCTCATTTAAAATCAACGAAAACTTTCGGATTAAGAATTTTACACCATAGCAATCGATAAATTCGATAATTGAATTCTGATAAGAACCATTCATTGATACAATACATATTATTATTCTATGTGTTTATACGAGGTTAAACCCACCACGAAAGTATGAATCATGTGTACAGGTATTTAATCTCTTTTGTAGTTAAAGTAATTCAATGAGATCTGTAATGCATAAGAACAATTTCTAAAAAGACTATAACCTTTTAAACTTGTTTTATACATATAATACTATGTTCTGTGTTAAAATTTTGTATTTTTATTACATAATTAATTTTTAGTATATTTTAGATTATACGCGGTCTTCGACAGTTGCATGGTGTTGGCTTAGAAGAACTTCTACTTATCTCATTTTTTACTTTATTTCCTCAATTTAGTACAACTGTTGAAGACGGTTTTTTATTTTAAAAACTGTATTTGATATTTTTAGTACCCGATGGTGTTTTTATCTGTAATTATAAATACAGATAGAATGTTCAGGACTAAATCGTAATATTTGATAACTCATTTAGTAGATATGTTATTTTGTAGGAGTATTTGCCAACGGGACACTAATTTAACCACGGCTAAGGACCTTCACTTATTATGTACGGTTATACTGAAATGTTTCTTGGCATTCATGACGAAGTAAATAATAGTAATTGCTAGAAAAGTACATATCGGTAACATATCAATCTCATTATTCATTGACATTTTTAAGTAAAATGTCTGTGAGGTAAGTGAAATAGGTTACTCTCTGGACTTTCTCCTGTCCTACTGTTCTGCGACATTGCCCCATTGGTTGCCGTTCAAAAGATTAGTGTGTATGAAATATGGTGTATTCTTTGGCAGTTTTAGAAAACATATGTGTGTTGTAATACCCTGTAAATCAAATTATTGGTTAGTAAAATAAATTATGAACTTATATAAAATCAAATAATAATTTAGTCGAATTCGTTTTATTTATAAGTAAGTGTCATAGATTTATATACAAATTAATGGTTGAAGAAACACTCAGCATGATAACTAACTAATTACTAAATACTCTGGCACTAATTGACATTTAGCAAAGTTGAAAATGTATTCATAAAACAATGCAAGAGAAGATAGAAGAGCCTGAAGTAACGGCAAAGACCTCAACTCTTTGACGTAACAAGGTTAACTTCCTAATTGCCAGACAAACAACTTGACATGTACTGTTTAGATTTGTTTCTTTATTTAATGTTCCTTTCTTTTCATACAATATTTTATACGTTAAATTTACATGAGTTATTTGTTTGTCTCGTGCATTTTTTATTTTTTGTATTTTAATTTAGGTTAAAATATTAATTTATTAAAAAAGTAAATCTGTCTTTGTATTGTAGATAACCTAGCCCACATCGCACTCAATGTGTGATTCAGGGCAACTGTGGAGAGAAAATATGAGTGGGTTTGAACGTCAGTATTATACGGTTTGGCTGCAGTAAAGAGTGATATACTTGTTGACTACTTCGGACAAACCAAACGATATTCCAGACACCCCATTGTGATATATCCAAACACCACAACTGTCACTCCTCCAGACACCATTCTTAATACCAGTTTTACCATCCATCATATTGTCAGTCTTAAACTTCCAGTCAATAATCCTGTCTTGTGTATTGTTACCACATCTGTCAATTATCCTGTCACCACTACAGACACAAATCCTGTCTTCTGCCTTGTCACCACATCTTCCAACTGTCCTGTAACCACTAAATACACAACTCCTATCTTCTGTTTTCTCACCACATCTGCCAACTGTTCTGTAACCACTAATACACAATTCCTGCCTTCTGTTTTCTCACCAAATCTGCCAACTCTCCTGTTACCACTAAATACACAACATCTGTCTTCTGTCTTGTCACCCCTACAGGCACTACACGTGGCAATCAATCTGCTACCTATTTTGTTACCACGTCTGCAATTTATATAGATAACACTTCTGTCGTATTTATGTAACTACTCAATATATTATTTCCAGTACCAATCAGTCACTAATCAATATACTATTCATTTGTCTACGTTAGTCAATATTCCAGTATTATGTTTATTCCTTTATGAATATCTAATTTTTTATAAGTTATATACCGTATTTCAATAATCAACAAAAGTAAACAATTATCAATTTTACAAAAACAGACCTATATAATTTCATCTTCACAACACTCTTGTATATAAATAAAGTAATACTTAACAGAATAATAAAACACGTTAAATTACGATTCTCCACGTATTTCAGCCAAAGTTATGAATGTAAGCTCTCCGAGGAGCCAATTTCCCGAGGAGACTTTTTCCTGCAATAACAAAACCGGCTCTCTCTACAAGTGACTCTTAAGCAGGACTTTCCAGACATCTTCCTTATTGCCTCATTATCCAGATAATGATGAATCGTTGCTAGATATTGTTGTAGCTCTGAGTAGGATATTGTTAGGATAAATATTACAAAGCTGGTACTTAATATATACGTAGATATCATTAAACGTTATGTGTAATCCATATGATAGTGCATTCTGTTATTATATTTATACGTCATATAAACATTTACTACTATTTCAAGAGGTATAGTTATTCAATGGGACTAAGTCGACGGACTTTCAGACCTGCTTAGATATACCACATACTCAAATCTTCTCTGTGTTCATATTCTTATCAGTTTGTTCAAACCCATGTATTATTGTTGTCTCCAAAATATGCTCGTAAAGTATTCTACTTGTTCCCCACAAGATTAAAAATTGAAAAAAGTATCTTTTCACAAACTATCTTTAATTTGCTAAATTTGTATATAGTTCAATTGCTTTGTGTGTGTGTATATAATTATATAAATAAATCAAATTGGGGTTTATGTAATTAATGACTTTTATATTATAATTTATACAGTTCAAGTTTACGAAAGGGCCATGTGGCCCTAAGTTTTTAAGTCGAGAATTTTATATTTACTATTTTCATCAGTTCACATAGGTATTGACTCTAAACATTCGCTAAAATAGCCTAAAATACGTAAACGACTTACCGAAAAAATCTTATTATCTATAGTTTATTTCTCTTATTCTGTTTCATACGATCGTCGTACAGGTCAGAGGCTCATGAGAACGGGTAGAATAAGGCTATAAAGGTAGTCGGCCTTACCCTTTTTTTTTTTAAAAAAAAAGAGAGGAAGTTCCATGATGAGAAATCAATAATAAACCGATACATTTGCAAAATATTTAAGGACAACAAATTATCTTAGGAATTATTTATCGATGTAAACACACTTTAGTTCAACGCAGTTCCTAAAACAGTCACACGTTACATTGATCTCATGAACCAGTACCATTTGAATAATACAATTTTCTTATACACCAAACATTTAAATAATTACGATGATAAAGCATGTTTAATATCAATATGATATAAATATTGTTGATATAAATATTAATGATTTAAATATGCAGAAACAAACAGTTCATATTAAAACATTAAAATACTTTCCGAATATATTGAGTTAACTTTGTCACACTGATTGTAAAAATACTAAAAAAAGCTCCTCAATAAAAAATATATATATCAGAGAAAAATAATTTACTTGGAATATAAATGGTTTCCAGATAAATATTGATGAGGTGAATAATTCTCACAGTAGCTGTTAAAAAAAAGAATTCCATAAAATATCTTAATAATAATAGCGACATCCACTCTTAACAAACTCAAATTATGCTATTGTTATTTAATTGTCTTTTTATTCAGTTCAATCGTATAAATCATAAAAGGGCAAATTGAGTTTAAAGAAGTTGCTTCGTTATAACATTCTTCGCTTTGTACAAAACAGTCCGCACTCAATCGAGTGTATTTCTAGGTGTTGTATTTGAATAGTGATTTTATTGCTTAATAAATAGTATTTATTTATAAAAGTTTTCTCAACTGTGCAAAAAATGTATCTATTTGAACCATTATGTTTTAGCTATCGAACTCTATCCTAAAAAATAGTTATTCTAATTCAATTCATGTTTTCCCATAACTAAATGGATAATGCTATAAAACATTGTTTTATTATAACAATATATACTCAAAGTTGACCAGTTTCGAATTATTTCCATTTGTTTCTTTATTTTATCTGGTGTTAATATACAGTAAATTCAGACAGACTACGCATTTTGTGAGCCCTCTTCTACTTAGTAGAAAATATAATGGATTGAAAATTTTAGTGGATACAATGTTATGTGGCCTAAGGATTAATAGTTTGAAAATCTTTCGGTAGCATTATATCACTATCATAATAACGAAATACGTAATATGCGATTTGAAAATCAAAAGTTAATAGTTCGCTTTCTCGCGACACATTTTAAAGAAATTAGTTTTTTGTTAGAAAAATAATCACCAATTAAGACTGATAGAGGGTCAATCATTCCGTACAATTATACCACTAGATCTAGAAAGGGTTTTAATAGGAAGCAATAAAACACGCCGCTCAAAGAAAATTGTATCAATCGACTAAATGTTGAATCAAACTTAACGAGCTGAGAGGTGTCGACAGAACCGAATGGGCAAATCGAAGTCATCAAGTATTTAGGTTTTCATCTACATTTTGTTCGTGTTCCGAATATTCCACTCTGCATTACGAGTATTGGCCACGCTGTTATTCACTCACCTCTCTGCCACGGCCGTCGTAGTGGAAAGGTACATTTAGCAAACCCGCTATTAACAGTCTAGTGGAGAATGGATTTAAAATAAATTGTTAGTTTTATTTATGAGTTTGGGAAAATTGTAAATGTAATGCATAAGTATTCTATTCAGTTGATCTAATTTTAATTTGGGTGCATGTCATTTTAATAATATTTTATAAAATTATGAATGTTCTTTGTTAAAACGGAACCAATTTTATTCATTCATATATAGGAGGTTCCCTAAGAAAAAATACCAACTTTTATAAAACACAATTGTTTTGTTTTATGGCTTATGAGCAATCAGAAAACATAAAATATCATATAATGTTATTGTTAATTATAGCACAAGTTCAACTTCCTCTTAGTGCAGCAGAACACATTTGTAATCTGAATACAAATTGTGCTCTTAATATAAGAAATTTGGAAATTAGTTATTTCTGTTACCACTTAGCAAAACAGTCGGGGATTGTTATGGTCAAATTGAATACTTCATCACAATTGTTTCCATGGAAGCGCTCCAATAAAACAAAAATCAAAGTTCCAATTATCAGAAAATTTAAAAAAAGTATCTCTAAGTTTTCTCTTAAATATTGCGTTAAAAATATTACTAAAACGGTTAAAATCTTGAGATATTAGGATTACACTTTGGATTTATGACGGAAGTGTTAAATTACGGATTTTTAAAAAGAAAAAACGGTAATTTTATAACCCCACAATAAAATAAACAATATTGTGTATGGTAGTTTTGTAAGAAATACTTTTTATAATAATAAACATAAACATTAGTTCATGTCAAATAACAACTGATTTGATTTTGAAATTAACGTCAATTATAATAAATCATCTTAGTTAATAATACATGGTTTAAGATATTTATACTCGTATATTACTTATCAAACATATCCTCCGAATGGCTATATTACAACTCATATATAACATTTAGAAGGCACAACTAAAGTAATAGAACGTGCAGCATCTGAAAACCTACACTGATGCAGACTTGACTCCAGATTTCAGGAGTCAAGTCTGCCACAGCATCATATTTCAGATGCTGTACGTAAGAGGAAGGTGAACTGGAGCTAAATTCAACATTCACATCGAATCAGCCCTTGGCACCATAGCTGCTTTATGCGCAGTAGTGTTATTTATGATACATTATTTTTCAAGCAATGTTTTTTATAAAAATATCAGGAAATGTTCATGTTGGCAAATTATTAAAGAGTGAAAATGTGTTATTTTGATATTTCATCCTAGAAATATATTAATTATGTCACTCTTAAATGAATTTTTTACTTAAAAAGTTTTGTCGGACGTTGAATTAAATTACAAATTTTATTCAAATATATGTCCTTTAAATAAAAAACGCGTAAACAAATTAGTATTATTTAATCGCTGTTGGACGCAAACCGAATTGTCACACAACTGTATAACTAACTGTATAAACTACACTCTCTGAAACTAATTTTGCCAGACAGAAAATCATACATTACATAAATATCCTCAAGATTGCTTGTGACCCCAATAAAACAAGAGACACCCGGGAGGTTCAAGTACTGGACAACATAAATCTGGACAATTGCTTTCTGCTGCGGACGACATTTACTGAGATTAACTTACAACGGCGTCTCTTCTGGGACTGGCTAAAGTAATAAACATTAAAATTAAAATACAAGATTTTTCGCTTTTACATTTCACTGGAAATTTAATACGTTGTGAAGAGCAACACAGTTGTTTAATTTAACACAGAACTTCTCTCAAAGTGTCAGTATCATATTTTGTTCCGCATAGTTCCCGTAACCAGGTTACCTTAAGGTTAATTTATTTGTTGAAGTAAACTCATCGTAACATCTGCATCAGGAGACTTTATAACGGTACAAAGACACAGTGTTTTATTAAAAGTTCTTAATTGTGTTATGACTTTCGTTGAATTATTTATAAGCTCCTTCTATGTACAGTTGATATGAATACTAATTAAACCTCTTTCAGATGCTATTCTTTACTTCACTAAGCAAACAGATGTTTGTTATTAATGAAACATGTATTAACTTTATGGTTCAGCATATAGTAAACATGTTTATGCTAACTAGTTTTTCTACAAACACTCCTTTTATTGACTGTACATGATGATGATGTCACTGAATCCGAAATTTACATAGTGGATATTAAAATTAATATCAACATTTTAACGGTTAATTATTTACTTAATTATCACTTCTAGAGGCTACATTACTAATATAATTATCTATTTTTCTAAAAATATATAATTAGCTGTAAGAAACTGTCCGTAGCACCATGCGTGTGAACTCCGAATGTTGACATGATCGAGCTGAGAAAACCGTGTAGTAAGGGAACATAGTGGAAAATGTATTTTTACTCAAATGGCGTGAGTAGGTACATACTGTTTACAATGCTTTTTGCCCACGCTAGGTCTGAAAAATATGAAACGTTGAACGGCTAAGTGTAGCACATATTAACATTTTTTTAAGATTTAAGAACCAGGATTCACAATTGGTTAAGAACTTTTTTTAAATTTATCTTAAAACAAATTAAAAAAATAAATATTAAATTTCAGGTTATATTATTGTTCACTATTTTAATAAAGAACCTTAAAAAGTTTTAATATTTAGAATTCAGTTTTCTAGACGACGGCATATTGTAAGAAGTCATGGAACGTCTGACAGAGCGCAATACACTTTCTGTCTGTAGGTAATGAATATTCAATACGGCTCGTAAATAACTTTAGGAGCTGGAAATTTTCCAGCTCAATGCCCAATAGATATTAATACAGGATCTTTAAACTTTAAATAATCTTTTAACTTAATAACTTTTAATAAATTAACCAAACGTTCTCCGAAAAATTAAATATGGTCTGTAAGATTTAATTAGGTTTTACCATTCTTCAAATTTGATACAAATATTGTTAGAGAAAACTCTAAACAATAAAATAAATAATTAGTTTAGTATGCAAATTAATAACACATAAACACACAGACAACCGTGAAATTCAGTTTTCGAAGTGTGTGTAACTCAACAAAATGTATTAAATTAATAAACTTTGCACTATAAGAAATATATTTAAATATAGCGTTGTTCATACCAATGGACACTGATATTAAAAAACCAATACAATTTTAAAAATATAATGTAACAAGAAAAGTACTGGTTAAATAGAAGTAATACTCCTTTGGAATGGATACTCAAAAACACGCCATAGAAAACTTTAATATTGAACATGATTTTACTGTGTGTGTTAAGGAAAATGCCTGTTAGCTTTTATATGTGCTCATCCTATTTACGGACATTTACGAATACAGCCGTTAGTGGCTAGGTTGTTAGTCTTATAATGTTACATTTCACCTATACAAAAGATAATGACCAATACTTTAAGAATGTAATACAAAAGTTTTTTCACTGGATTCTTGAGATAATTGTTATCTTGCAATCTTGATGACCAATCCTTAAAGTAAAATATCGCAGTTTTTCTAAAATAAATACAATATATTTGCGTCATAATAACATGTTAATTATTTCCAATATTTCAAAACGGTTTAGTGTAATATCACCAGGTATAGTATATCATTGTAATAAATCTATATATGTGCCCGTGGGAAATATTTATGACAGTAGATTAAGAATATGCCCAAGAAAACTTGATCCAACTCGAAACACTTTTTCACCAGGAAGAAACAACAAAGTTATAATGCATTATTCTGCCCCGGGTGGTTTCCTCCATCAGGGCAGTGTAGTGAAACTTTTATCACAAGTAGCAAGGTTTTTAATAATGCTGAATAAAAACTGTTTACTTCCACGAGGTACTCGTAGCCATCAACCACTCTTGTTGACCTCGAAGCTGTACTCGCGTTTATTACTTATTATTTTGACAACAACATTCAAAAATTTTGTATGAATTCTTAATTTTCCATAAATTTCTGTAAAGGTTAAGCACATATTTTCGATACTAAGTAACAACTGTGAAGGTTAAGCACATATTTTCGATACTAAGTAACAACTGTGAAGGTTGAAGCACATATTTTTCAATAGTGTAAATAAACTTTACTAAACTATTTATTTGTGTAGTGTTTATAATCTTCTAGTTTAGTTATATTGCGACTTCAACATTCATTCTTTTTGTCGATTCTGTTGGCCAATTGTTACGCATGGAATATCTAATAGTAGTAAGGGCTCAACCTCAACAACTAAAACAGCAATGTATGCACTAAAAAACATAGAGTACCGATAATCCAATAACTCAATTTGGTGACCGGATTGCTTACGTCTCAGGAGGTATCTAAACTGGAGCCTTCTTTTGTTTGGCGTCATTTCAGTTCCAGCTTCGATTTGGACACAGTCTTGTATAAGCTATGCCGTCAGAAATAAACAATTTTGGGTATTGCATGTAGAATATAAATCTTAATAAATATAATACTTTTTAATATTTTATTGCAAACTCTAAAAAAAAAAACTGAGCAAGGTGCCGGAGCTTACGGCTGAAAATACTAGTCTGTGTTAACTTCCAAAGATCCCACACTGACTATGTATTTGGCATTTTAGGCAATTTTAATTATTCAATTTTACAGGCTTTAGTTCCTGAAAAAGCATTTTTTTGTCGATAGACTTTTCTCTTTCTAATTAATTTAAATAAGTTAACTAAATTTTTACACGTATATAAGTCCATTCATTTAAAACTGTATGGTTTTAAATTGACGCAAAATTATATTTTTAAATCGAGTTTATGAGGTATAATAATTTGGAGTGTTCTAACGCCTTTAATTTTAAGAAATTGAAAGATGGAAGTTTAAGATTACAAAATAAATTCAAACCTAAAACAATAACATAAAGCAATTAAAACCAAACTAACCAAACTGGAATGAAGAAATCTCGCACCCACTTTTATACACAGTTTCCTAAAGAGCTCATAAAGATTCCTACTGATTAATGTAAGAGGCTGTGTCAAAACCTGAATTATTCCTTACGGCTCAATCGGAACCAAGGTAGATTTCACATGAGGCCGTCATCTTTAAATGTCAAACAGAATATGCAATATTAGTTTAGATGTTTAATTTGTAAAACATGCATGGCACAGTAATCCCTAATTGTTGGCATAATAATATAGCATTTCAATCCTAATATTTTCAAACATTTATTGATAAATCCATAATCTTGAAACCTTAAAAGGTAAACTCTTTTAAAACCATATGAATGGCTTTGTAAAAACGTCCAATTTATATAGTCACAATTAATCCAAAATTATGTTTGTAAGTCTATTTACTTATATGTTTTAATTGATTATTTAGGCTATATAATTTTAAATAGCGACCATATTTAAACTTTAAAAGTGATCAAAAAGTAGAAATAAATGCTTCTTGAAACTATTTAAACATTTTGTGAAAAGTGTTCATTTTTTATCTTTTAAAATAGTCGAAATTATAATTATTATGACCTAATGCGAAGGACAGCCAAAGGTTTTTTCGTTAAGAGTTACTAACGCATTCGGAAAAGTTGTGTACAAATACTGTCTTTGTACTAAATACGGTCTAAATGTATTAAAAACTACGGTAGTTATCGTATTCAAAATTATTCCCGCAATACTTTATACTAGTAACTGATTAATTCTAAAAACATTTTTTAGCTGTAATACTTAATAACTTATATATAATTATTACTCTCAAAAACCAATTGTAATTCGTTATAATCATCCGTAAATGAAAAATTAACTTTGGGTTCATAATGTTAGTTCTGTTACTCAACTACATCGTTTTATAACGTTCTAAGTTCATTAAAACAAGTTTAATCGTTGAGGGAATATAACGGAATCTGACCCCGGTCTAAAACCTTAAGAGATATCACTGAAATGTCAGTGATTTCAGACCCGTTATCGGATACCAATACTCTTCGGGATAAATAAAAAACTTTTCATTCCGCTCAAGGTCACTGCGACTGACCTTGTTGCTCACAACACACAACCATGCCATAATCAAAACCAACCGGGTCATCATCACAAGCAACCGGGTTTTCATCTCCACCAACCACAATGTAACCTCGTAATGTTATTTCAATGCCAAGAACAAAATCTACAAACATCCCAAAACATACGTTTTTTTACAAAAACTTTTGAACTCAAGGTTCCCAAAAAGAATATTTCTACTCAAAAATTGATTTAAAAAACACAATAGTATACAGCTGTATACTATACTAACTCTATACTATCTGTCTGGGGGAAAGTGAAAACGTAAAGAGCACTTACCGGATAACCAAGGTGTGGAAAACCACCGAAGTAATAAAGGTCCGATCGTTTACTTTCTGTTTATGGCACTTCTCCCTCAAATATCGGCCCTTTACTGCTCTGGAGATCGCCTTAATTTACTTTTAGATCACCAATAAAGACCCAAACTGTGAAGTGTAGTGGATTCATGGTATTATAGTAACGACATATCGACAGACGCAGATAGCTATAAATTTGTAATAAGTAACTTGATTATCAAATATCTGAAAAACTCGCATTCAGTCGAAGCTCGAACTTACTGTCCTATAGTCCTATACTGCGGTTAAATAAAGATGTTCAGATGACATTTTTCAAGGCGTTTGAAGAATAATTTGCTTTATTTTAAAAATACACTTACTATCTTAAAATGTCCTTTTTATTGTTTGAAAGGAATATACGGCTATTAATTATGGAGATGTTTATTACATTAACGTTTGTACCAACTGCGACGTACCTCGATACATACGGTTTTTATGACAAAGCTTCAATCAGCTGTGCTTAAAGGGACACATAACGATAATAATTAATGGTTACACTAATAAACAACAATTGTTTATCAGCAAAAATTACCGTTTTTACAGTCACGCCGTGGATGTATTACGAACCATATAAACAACCGTATGCTTCAAAGAAATCTTTTATTATTGAATCATATATTTTTAAAATATTTAACTAATTCAAAACGCATAAACAGGCCATAAATATTGTTCTGTCTGTTGATCGATTGAGGTTTAATTTGGAGAAGTGTCTGATTTCTAGAATGAATTATGCTTTCTACATTGAAAGGATCATTAGACAACGTAGATGATGTCTTGTTTACTGATTAAGGTGAGCAAACTTAAACTGAG
Organism: Homalodisca vitripennis; assembly: GCF_021130785.1. NCBI lineage: Eukaryota > Metazoa > Arthropoda > Insecta > Hemiptera > Cicadellidae > Homalodisca > Homalodisca vitripennis. The sequence goes on along the minus strand of NC_060208.1, from coordinate 220,401,297 downwards.
TTGTACTACAAACTGTAAGTTCCTGTGGTGATTAAACGTGTGGACAGGCAATGGAACAAACCTCAACCAAACAAAATTACACAAATCATGACACTAAGGGCTAGGTTCAAGACCTAGGGGTGGAAGTGGCTTGCCTTTATTCCTTCCCACTCCTAACCATCGCCTTCTTCTTGAAGCAAAATTATATTAAAGGACTACAAACTAAGAAGCTGAATAGCCAGATATACGTCCTTGTAAAGATATTGGTTAAATTAACTAATGGCAGTTAACACCAAATTGCTGCACTTTAAATCGCTCACTTCATTAGGTAAAGTTTATCTGTCTAAAAGGGTATCTGTAGTTTTTAGAGTACATTTCAATTATACTCTGAGGTACTGCAAGATAAAAATTAAATATTGTATGTTTAATTTTATTTATTATATAAAAAGCCCTAAAGGACTCACATAGTATAAAATAATAATGTCAGGACTTTCAGGCAACAGGTGTAGTATACCAACAAAGCCCGGGGGAGCCGCTTTACCTTCTGTTACACGGTTCTTATTGCTTGTGGGTGTACCTGTACCGGTATATTTACGAAAATAGGTAGCAAGGTCAAAACAAGTAACTCACATCATAAACAAAAATACTAAAATAACCGGAGAATTTTTTCAATACTTTAGAAACAATCAAGTGAAGGTCTAATTCAAATGATTTTCCTGTTCTAGTATAACAAATACTGAAGTTCTCCACTCAATATTTAACTTCACTAGATAAAGACTCATAGAAACAGTATTCCAGCTGAAAAGACTCGTCAATTAAGTTTGTTTTGAACGGTAAATAATTAAAAGTCTCGTTCGCCTCTCGACAAAGTTGCTGTAAAATATCTCGTGTTATACAAATATTTCCAATTCTATTAGCTTCTCCTAAGTCAAACTTCTTGATGTCTTCCTAATAATAATACATACAATATCTTCAAATAATATTTTGGATTGTTTAAATAGAGTTATAACATATTAAGGATATTACATTCTAAACTCGTTCGTACAGTTATTTACAAAATTAACCATAAAATTGTATTCTGATTTATAAAAATGAAGGTTCAAAACCCCCGATTGTTTGGACTGGACTCTAAAAAGCTTGATGGTATGTTTGAACACGTTTAATTTTTCTTCTGTATGTTCTTTATTTGTATGTGTATTAATGCCATACTCACCTGATGAAGAGGGTAGATTCCAGTCCTCAAAACGTTGTCTTAAACCTCGTGTAACATATAACGATGGCAAAAGTCCAAAGTCCTATTATCCTTTTGAACCTTCCATCGTAAATTAAACAAAACACTCCGGTAGTCTTCTCCAGACTATTCGTTTAGTACTTTGTTCAGAAACAGAATTTTATTACTCAATACTTACTGTGGTAAACATAAACATACAGGCTTCTATTAAAGTTCAACTTAAAGTTCGGTTAGAGAAGGTGTGTCCAACAGGAGTTTAAAAACTTGATGTCCACAACTTGTCGATAACCGCAAACGTGTAAAACTTGAATCGTACGTGCATCGTGAATAGTGATTATAACCGATACAAGATCACGAGTGATTATAACCGATACAAGATGACGAGTGATTGCTCGCAACGGTAACGTAATACAGACTGCAGTCACTTAGCTTCATTTTTTATTGACGCAGAGAAGGCTTTCATTCAGGCGAAATGAACTGACATTTCCCCACGGAGTACATCGGAACTGCTCCAACAGCATTATCTTTAGTTTCTGCCTCTAGGATCGTATTTATGAAACAAAAATCTTTTATTTCACAAATTGGAGTTTTATTTAACTACCCTGTAGGGTTGATTTCCGTAATACATGAATAAAAATGAAAGGTAGTCATAGTTCACAATATCCAAGTTGATGGAATTTCCTTCACTCAAAGTTCAATGTAGAATTGGATCAGTTACTTTACTTAAATATAATCTATTGAAAATTATCTATATCACTTAAGTGCTGACAAAGTCCATGAATATATACCATATATTTAGACCAGATTTTTTCTCATAACATGAGTTGCTACATTTGATTGTGTAAGTGGAAGGGCTCATTGCATGTAACTTCAGGTGTGTTCCAATAGTAGATGTACTTTGTGTAAAGTTATGCAATTATTTTACACAAAGTTAAAACGACATTATAATCAGTTAGATGTTCTGTTTTCCACAATTTCTATGTTTACTCAACTATGGCATTATAAAGTTGTCAGTATATATTGCATAGTGGAACTTGCCACGAGTAGCATTGATGTTCTCATGTCCTTGAATCAGCAATATAAGTTACTTCTTTACCACTAATCGATCCGAGGAAATCCTCCTTTGTTTCAAATTAATAGCACTTAATATTGGTTTGCTAACCGACTGCAATACATATACTAAGTTGAAGGTACTAAAAAGTAGAATTTTTATTAGAAAAATTAAAGTTTTTCAAAGCCAATTCAGACAGGGACAATATATTATAACACGATAAGTAATGTGTCCCAACAATTCTGATGCAAATCGTACTATGGAAGAAGACCGCACCTTAGCAAAAAGGGGTTTTCCGTCTTCTCCACATGGTTTCATATATACAACTTCCAAAATTATTTTATGGTCAGATATTGTGCATTCTACTACTGTTAACGAGCAGCTGTAAAGTGTCCTGAGTGAAAGGGAAATCTCTACGTTACAAGTAATACAGACGTTGTGTAGAGCAATGTTAATACGAGTATCTTTTCCTTCAAGCAAGTGCAGAAGCAATCATTACACAATCGTGTAGCTATAAAGTATCCTGTGTGCAAGATATATCTTTATTTAATTTTTCCATTCAAGAGTAACGGTTTGACGATGACAGTTTGTGGGAAATCTTCAGGAAGATCCTTCGTTGAATTTCAATGCTTTCATATGAATTTATTAACAACATGTCAGTTTTAATATACTTTTATATCTAGAGGTTCTATAAGCTGAAAATTCTTATAGCAATAATCAATAACTGTGTATATATTTAGTTTAACTCTATTACAGGAAATGAGAAGGTAGTCAACCAATAGTTTTAATTTAACTACACATTCATTTAACCCATGGGATATTAAAAAATCAAATACAAAACCTATAGCCTTTTGCTGATAAAACATGTTTATTGAGAGTTTTATACGTTTTGAAAAACATTTATTCATAGTATGCCATGTTTTCGTTGTTTTATTAATCAAGAAACAAATAGCCTTTGAATATCCCATTTACGTTAGTTAAAAGTTGCTTTGGACATTTTACTTACCTAAAATAGAATGGCGTGGTAAATAAATTAAAAATTTTCCACTAATATATCCTACTAAAGTTCTTTTACAATCTAAACTAAGTATACTCACAAAACTGCGGTTTAATGTTTTAATTACAAGTGATTAATTATTCTATACTTAGGTATTAGGAAATAAACAGAAGACAATTATTAGAAAGAGGAACTTTTTAATGTTTAAATAAACAACATTTTTTCAGTTTATTTAATTAATAATGATTAAGATTAGTGCTGTCTCCAAATCCATATTGTTTCATTCAAAATTTATATTGCTCTCACTGTGTGTGCAGGCAATAAGATAGAATTGTATATGTAAAGTTGGTTACATTTCAATTTAATTTTTTGTATTCGGAGAGGAGAGGAAAGTTGTTTACATTAGGTGATTATTCCCAATTCCCATATTACTAACTACTACGTGGAAGATATGTAATAATTTGCCATTTAAAATCTTGTTTTATTTCCTCGTTCATATATATGTATATATACAAATTAACAAATTGGGATTTGTTAATTAATAACCTTTTACAATGCCGTTTGTACAGTTTAAGAAAGGGCTATGTAGCCCTAAGTTTTTAAGTCAAGTTTAAGCAAATAATTTTCATTTAATATTTTTTTTCAGTTTACATAGATATTGTCTCCTCTCTATTCGTATATATATATATATATATATATATATATATATATATATATATAAATTGGACGAGGAATAAACGTTTATTTAAAAACTTTTTATTTAATTTGAATGACCAACAGAGGCAGAATAAAGCACTTATTTAAATATGTAAAGTCGCTTCTTCTAATTCGCGACACGTCCCAGCCTTAATTCAGAGAATTTAAATGCATTACGATTTGGAAACTACTAGGAATTTATTAAGCAAACTATTCCATCAAGTTTATGATTTATAATAAATTGAAATATATATATATATATATTGAAATTGAAATATAAATATTGAAATATAATACCAAGAGGATAAGGCACCATAACTCTTAGAGATAACTCTAGACTAGAACGTCTATTATCTGAGAGATATGCTAGAACGTGGAGTGCATCCTCTAGCGATAGCACTCGAACAGAACGCTAGTCTACTATCCGCGAAATATGCTAGACGTAGAGTGGCTCAACTAACGATAGCAATCGAACAGAACGCTACTCTACTGTCCGCGAAATATGCTAGACGTGGAGTGGATCATCTACCGATAGCAATCGAACAGAACGCTAGGCTACTACCCGCAAATATGCTAGACGTGTAGTGGCTCATCTAGCGATAGCAATCGAACAGAACGCTAGTCTACTATCCGCGAAATATGCTAGACGTGGAGTGGATCATCTACCGATAGCAATCGAACAGAACGGTAGGCTACTACCCGCGAAATATGCTAGACGTGGAGTGGATCATCTACCGATAGCAATCGAACAGAACGCGTCTATTATCCGAGAGGTATGCTGGAGCGTGGAACGTATCCTCTAGCGACAGCACATGAAAGAAAGATATAATACACGTATGAATAAAGTTTTAGAAATGAGAAACATGTATAGGAAAGTAAAATAAATTATTAATTAATTTTAAATTAAATAAGAATATAATATAATTCATTTAATGAAAAAAATAAACGACATACATTTAGTTGAAGAAATACTCATTATGATAAAATCATTTCTAAATAGTCTGACACTAATTGACATTTAGTAAAGTTGAAAATGTATTCGTGAAACAATGCAAGAGAAGATAGAAGAGCCTGAAGTGACGGCAAAGACCTCAACTCTTTGACGTAACAAGGTTAACTTCCTAATTGCCAGACAAATAACTTGACATGTACTGTTTAGAATTGTTTCTTTATTTAATGTTCCTTTCTTTTCATACAATATTTTATACGTTGAATTTTCCGAGCTATTTTTTTGTATCGTGTATTTTTATTATTTATATAATAATTTAGGTTAAAGTATTAATTTATTACAAATGTAAATCTGTCTATGTATTTGGTAGTAGATAGAGTAGCTGATATCGCACTCAATGTGTGGTTCAGGACAACTGTGGAGAGAAACCATTTGTAGGTTTGAACGTCAGTATTATACGGTTTGGCTGCAGTGAAGAGTGATAAACTTGTTGACCACTACGGAAGAACGAAACACTATTTGGGACATCCCATTGTGTTCTATCAAAACACCACAACTGTCAATACTCCAGACAAAATTATTGTCACCATTTTGACCATATATCATATTTTCACTCTTAAACTTCCAGTCAATAATCCTGTATTCTATCTTGTCACCACATCTTTCAACTTTCCTGTCACCACTACAGACACATGTTTTCTGTTTTGCCACCACATCTGCCAACTTTCATGCAACCATTACATATACAACTCTTGTCTTCTGCTTTGACGCCACATCTGCCAACTTCTCTGTAATCACTCCAGACACAACTCCTGTTTTCTGTTTTGCCACCACATCTGCCAACTTTCATGCAACCACTACATATACAACTCTTGTCTTCTGCTTTGACGCCACATCTGCTAACTTCTCTGTAATCACTCCAGACACAACTCCTGTTTTCTGTTTTGCCACCACATCTGCCAACTTTCATGCAACCACTACATATACAACTCTTGTCTTCTGCTTTGACGCCACATCTGCCAACTTCTCTGTAATCACTCCAGACAAAACTCCTGTTTTCTGTTTTGCCACCACATCTGCCAACTTTCATGCAACCACTACATATACAACTCTTGTCTTCTGCTTTGACGCCTCATCTGCCAACTTCTCTGTAATCACTCCAGACACAACTCCTGTTTTCTGTTTTTGCCACCACATCTGCAAACTTTCATAGATGAAGTCTGAAGTGGTTACAACCACTACAGACACAACTCCTGTTTTCTGGTTTGTCGCCACCTCTGCCAACTTTCATGCAACCACTACATATACAACTCTTGTCTTCTGCTTTGACGCCACATCTGCCAACTTCTCTGTAATCACTCCAGACACAACTCCTGTTTTCTGTTTTGCCACCACATCTGCCAACTTTCATGCAACCACTACATATACAACTCTTGTCTTCTGCTTTGACGCCACATCTGCCAACTTCTCTGTAATCACTCCAGACACAACTCCTGTTTTCTGTTTTGCCACCACATCTGCCAAATTTCATGCAACCACTACATATACAACTCTTGTCTTCTGCTTTGACGCCACATCTGCCAACTTCTCTGTAATCACTCCAGACACAACTCCTGTTTTCTGTTTTGCCACCACATCTGCCAACTTTTATGCAACCACTACATATACAACTCTTGTCTTCTGCTTTGACGCCACATCTGCCAACTTCTCTGTAATCACTCCAGACACAACTCCTGTTTTCTGTTTTGCCACCACATCTGCCAACTTTTATGCAACCACTACATATACAACTCTTGTCTTCTGCTTTGACGCCTCATCTGCCAACTTCTCTGTAACCACTACAGGCACAACTCCTTTTTTCTGTTTTTTCACCGCATCTGCCAACTTCCCTGTAACCACTGCAGGCAAATGGCAATCTAACTTTATGAATTTATACTTTTTTATAAAGTTAAGTACCGTATTTCAACAACCAAAAATAGTAAACAATTATCAAAATTAAAAGTAGACCTATATATATTCATCTTCACAACAGTCATGTATATAAATGATGTACTACTTAAAACTATATTAAAACACGTTAAATAACGAATCTCCACTTCTTTCATCCAAAGTTATGAATATAAGCTCTACAGGGAGCCAATTTGCTTAGATGCTTCGATGTCACGAGAGAAATTTTCCTGCAATAACAAACCGGCTGTCTTTACAAGTGACTCTTAGGCAGTACTTTCCAGACATCTTCCTTATTGCCTCATTATCCAGATAATAATGAGCCGTTGCTGGATATTGTTGCAGCTCTGAGTAGGATATCTTTAAGACAAATATTACAAATCTGGTAATTTAGTAGATATCATTAAACGTTATGCGTAATCCAGTAGTAATAGCGCTTTATGTGTTTCTGTTTATACATGAACTGCTATTTCAAGAGATTTTGTTGATCTATGTGACTCAGTCCTGGTTAGATATAGCACATGCTCAAATCTTCTCTGAGATAATGTTTTTTTAGTTTGTTCAACCCATGCTTTAATGCTGTCTCCAAAATATTCTCGTCAAGTATTCTGCTGGTTCTCAGCAAGATTAGAATTTTAAACAGAATCTCTTCAAAAACTATCATCAATGTGCTTGTATTTTACATAATTCATATGGTTTTTATACGTATATATTTATAGGGCTAAATCAAATTGGGGTTTATGTAAATAATTACTCTTTACAATACAGTTTATACAGATTAATTTTAATAAATGGCCATTACGCCTTAAGTTTTTAAGCCAAGTTTAAGCAAATAATTTTCCATTTAATATTTTCTCCACTTTACATAGATATTGTCTCTGGACAATCACTAAAATGGCCTAAAAACAAACAGTAAAAATGTTCAAAAAAAAATAAATAAATGAAAGTTCAGTGACCGAATAGTTAATGATTTGTAGAATAGGTAACTTTAAATAAATGCTTAACTTAAAAAAATGCCCTTATACATATTGTAAATCTTAAATCATGAAAAGTATTCTATTAATACAATTCAAAATAACTAAAATTAAAAATTACCGTTAAAATAATATAAAAAAGACTTATTTCACACAAATAAATCAATATAATGAATAAAGAGATGAAATATATATGAGAGATCCGGGTTCGACTCCCGGCGGAGCAAGTACTTTTTGTGATTCAATGTTTATTGAAATTAAATAAGGCTATTGCCATTTATACAATTTAACGTATACATACATACATATATATATATTCACTTCGAGTGTATAAAAGCAGAATTGCTCTGTTATATCAATTATTAGACTTCTTGATACAAAGTTCCTTTAATATTTCGGCTTTTTGCCGTTTTCAAAAAGGTATAATAAGGTATAATACAAAATAACAACACAGCAACAAAAAAAATTGTTGTTTTTTAAAAAGATTTTACTTTAGATTTTACTTTTGTAAATTTTGTTGCTGTGTTGTTATTTTGTATTATACCTTATTATACCTTTTTGAAAACGGCAAAAAGCCGAAATATTAAAGGAACGTTGTACCAAGAAGTCTAATAATTGATATATATATATATATATATATATATATATATATATATATATATACATTAAATTGTATAAATGGCAATAGCCTTATTTAATTTCAATAAACGTTGAATCACAAAAAGTACTTGCTCCGCCGGGAGTCGAACCCGGATCTCTCACTTGCCGGGTGAATGTGCTACCATTACACCACAGAGCGCTTACTTTTTCCGATTCAATTATTTTGTATTTGGCCGTATCTGTCACATATGCGTTTAAATAAGCAAACTAACATATGATCGAAGACCAAATACCTGTCAAACGACTTTTATTTACATTAAATTGTATAAATGGCAATAGCCTTATTTAATTTCAATAAACGTTGAATCACAAAAAGTACTTGCTCCGCCGGGAGTCGAACCCGGATCTCTCACTTGCCGGGTGAATGTGCTACCATATATACACATACATATACATACATATCCACATCCATACACGCATACCTAGTAAAAACAGCATTGAATTTGCTACATAATTTCTGGATAAATTTAAATAATGGGAAAAGAGCCTACATGGGCCTTAATAGCCTGAGCGTAGAATCGAGTTGAAATTTTTACGATTCAAATTTTATCTCGAGACTTAGATTAATTTTATTAAATTTGTTAATTGAAAGAAGACATCTAAAGCAGAGTAAACGACGGATATGACTTGGAATTTCGATAATCAGCAATATATTGGAGAAAGTAGACAAAAACAAATAAAAATATTGAGTGAACAAAAATTACAAAAAATAGGCTAATTACTTAAGTGAATGGATTTTACTATCTATAGTTTGAAGAGGAGAGGAGAGGGGACAGTGCCGTCAGTCAGTTGTCAGACAGTCTAGGTCCGTCTGTAGGCAACAGAGATAAGTAACTCTATGATTCAGACTGATTAAAAAAAATAATGTCAGCAAGGTGGTATAAATAATAATTATTTATATTAGCTGGAACAAACCGTTTATATTACCGAGTATTTTATACTTTCAGAATCTATTTAGTCAACTTTATTACACAGATTGCATAATAATGTAATTAATTAACACCCAAATAATAAAGCTGTAAAATTACTAAAAGAAACTAAGAAAACCGTTTACCTCGAATAGAAAGGGAAAATATATTGACGAGGTGAATAATTCTCACAGTAGCCATTTAAAAAAAAACATTCATAAAATATCTTAATAAAACTCGTCTTTATGCTATTAGAATGTTCCTAATTGTAATTTTATTCAGCTGTTCTTCAATCACCCAAATCATAAAAGGGCAAATTGAGTCTCAAGAAATGTTGCCTAGTTATCACATTTTTCGCTTTGTATAAAACAGTCAGCACTCAATCTCGTGTATTGCAAGGTTTCAATAGTGAATTTATTCCTTAATAAATAGTATTTCTTTATAAACATTTTCTCAACACTGCAAAAACTTGATTTATTTGAAACCAATATATTTGTACCTATCAAACTCTATCCTAAAAAATATTTTTTCCGATTCAATTCCTGTTTTCCCTTGACTGAATAGATGATGCTATAAAATATTGTTTTATGATAACAATATATTCTGAAATACACAAAATTATCACTTACTCACTCGTCACGTTTCCATTTGTTTCATTATTGTATCTAATGTTAACATGAGTATTCAGACGGGCTACGCAAGTTCTGAACCCACGCCTGCTTAGTAGAAAATATAATTAAGGATAGAAAATTGCAATGTATACAATGTTATATGGTTCATGGAATCTTCTTTTAAAACAGTCTCATCTAGTAAGGTCATAATAGTTTGAAAATCTTCAGTAGTATTATACCGCTATCTTAATAACCAAATACGTAAAATACAACTGGTAAAATCAAAGACAAATATTTGGTTTTCTCGCAACAGATTTTAAAACAATTAGTTTGTCCTTTAGATAAATAATCACTACTTAAGACAGTGGGTCCATCATTCCGTATAATTATTCCACAAGATTTATAAAGGTGTTGAATAGGAAGCAATAAAACAAGCTGCTCAAAGAAAATTGTATCAGTGACTAAATGTTGAATCAAACTTAACGAGCTGAGAGGTGTCGACAAATCGAAGTCATCAAGTATTTAGTTTTTCATCTACATTTCGTTCGTGTTCCGACTATTCCACTCTGCATTACGAGTATTGGCCACGCTGTTATTCGCTAACCTCTCTGTCACTGCCTTTGTAGTGGAACGGTACATTTAACAAACCCGCTAGTGACAGTCTAGTGGAGAATGGATTTCAAGATTAATTGTTGGTTTTATTTTTTTACATTTTTTACATGTTTTTTTTTACACATTTTTTTACAGTTTTACATTTTTAAAATGTAATTTTCTATAATGAATAAATATTCTATTCAGCTGATCTAATTTTAATTTGGCGTGTCCGTGAATATAATATAATTTTATTTAATTAGTTTTGTTCTGTGTTAAAATCGAAACCAATCTTAATCATTCATATATGACATTTCCCTAATGAAAAATACCAATTTTGATAAAATATAGAAACATTTTTATTGCTTTATGGCTTAGAAGGAACCATCAAACATAACATATGATATAATGTTAGTGTTAATTTTAGCAACTGTTCACATTCCCCTTAGTGAAATACCCTAAATCCCACGATGTGACAGACTTGACTAATACAAACGTGTGCTGAATATAAGTAATTTGGTAATTAGTTGTTTCTGTTACAAATTAACAAAACACTCGCGGATTGTTGTGGTCAAATTGAATACTTCATCACAAGTGTTTCTATGGAAGCACTTCAATAAAAGAAAATCTCCGAAAAAGTTCAAAAAATAAGCACGTTTTAGATAATCTTATCTATTTTCTAAGATTTTTCTTAAATGTCGCGTTAAGATATTACCAACACGGTTGAAATCTGAAGATATTTTAATTTTTTTTTTGTGGATTTATAACGGTGTTAAATTAAGTTATTTTCCAGCATTAAAAAAGTATTTTATGAACCCCAAAAAATTAAAATAAACAATAATATGGTACTTTTACAAGAAACCCTTTTAAAATGTTGAAAATTATAAAAGTAAAAAATAGTTCTTTTCAAATAAAAACTATGTGATTTTTAAAATAACAATCAATTATAATAAATCATCATAGTTAATAAAACAGTGTTTAAGATGTTTATGTATTACAAGGCACAACTAAACTAATATAATTTCCAAGCGAGTTTCTATTTTACAACCATTTTTGTATTAACCCTGCAGTTTGGAGGTTGCACAGACTGTACTATGAGTGTTTAATTTAGCTCCAGTTCACCTTCCTTTTACGTTTGTTATGACTATTTTTGGATCCATTCAGACGACATAACTCCAAATTTCAGGAGTAAAGTCCGCAACAGCGTCGGTTTTCAGATGCTGCAAGTAAGAGGAAGGTGAGCAGGAGCTAAATTTAACATGCACATCGAAACAACCCTTCTCACCATTGCTGCTTTATGTGTAATAGTGTTATTTATGAAACATTATTTTTCATATAATTTGTGTTTAACAGTATCAGGAAATTATCATATTGGCACATTATTATAAAACGCAAATATCTCATAATGATCTTTCATCCTAGAAGTATATTAATTAAGACACTCTTAAATGCAACTTTTAATTTAAAAGTTGTGTCGTATATAAAATGAAATTACAAATTGTATTAAAATATACGTCCTATAAATCAAAACGCGTAAGACTTTAGCATTATTTAATCTCTGTTAGACGCAAACCGAATTGTCAGACGACTGTAAAATGAACCGTATAAATGACCCTCAAAAGAACTAATTTTGCCAGACAGAAAATCATACATTACATAAATATCGTCAAGTTTGCTTGTGACCTCAATAAAACAAGAGACACCCGGGAGGTTCAAGTACTGGACAACATAAATCTGGACAATTGCTTTCTGCTGCGGACGACATTTACTGAGATTAACTTACAACGGCGTCTGTTCTGCGAATGGCTAAGTTAATAAACATTAAAATTAAAACACAAGCTTATTCGCTTTTATATTTTACCGGAAGTTTAAAACGTTGTGAAGAGCAACACGGTTATTTATTTTAACACAGAACTTCTCTCAAAGTGTCAGTATCATATTTTGTTCCGCATAGTTTCCGTAACCAGTTTACCTAAAGGTAAATTTAGTTGTTGAACTAAACTAATTGTAATATCTGCATCAGGAGACTTTATAACGGTTCAAAGGCACACAGTGCTTTATTAAAAGTTCTAAATTGTGTTATGACAATCGTTGAATTATTTATAAACTCCTTCTCAGCACAGTTGATGCAAATATTAATTAAACCCTTTCAGATAGTATGCTTTATTTCACTAAGGAAACAAATATATATTATTAATGAAAACTGTAGTAACTGTAGCGCTTCAGCAATTAGTAAACACTTTTATGAAAACTAGTTTTTTCTAATACTATTCCCTTTATTGACTACCCCTGATGATACGAAATGTACGGATATTAAAATTAATAGAAAACTGTAAATGGTTTATTATTTGCAATAATCACTTGAAGAGGCTGATTTACAAATATACTTATTTTATTAGTCTACACATATATATTTAGCTGTAAGAAACTATCTGTGGCACCATACATGTAAACCTGCTTAATGTTGGCACGATCAAGCTGAGAAAACCGTGTAGAAAGAGAACATCGTAGAAAATATATGTTTACTCAAATGGCAAAACTAGTTCTATACTGTTTACAATGCTTTTTTTCCACGCTAAATGCAGTTCTATATAGTTTCTTTTTCTGTACCACACGCCTCATATAAATTTTAACTTCTCCTCTGGTGGTTAAGTATAACAACCCAGTAACATTCAAGTAAACTAATATTGTGTTACAAGGGCTCGACCATATTGTAAAAAAGTTAACACAGTTTTTCTGTATCAACATCACCCTATATCGGGCCTTTTTTGCGCACTCACAACACTCCGGGTATACTTAGAGTTATAGGTGTTTTGCTGCAAATGTATAGAAATATTACTTCACTTAAAATTATTAATTTGTAATATCCTGATATATTTACGCTTATTAAAACTTATTTAGTGCTTTTTAGGTATATATTATTATTAAAAGAGACTCTTAAGTTTATTTCCAAGAATCAACTCATATTCATATATCATAAATGTCTCAACATTCGAATAACGATTTAAAAGACTCAAAAACATCAAAAAAATTATATAAAAAAAGTCATTTTAAATTGTTGATACCTTCACCTAGTATTTTACGTGATTCGTTAAATAGTTCAAGTATTTATAATATATTTTATGATGTTTCCTGAGTACAACTATTCTCAATTCTGTTTTCTTAACATGATTTCGTTTTGTGGATGGTATGTAATAATAAATAAAGTAGCAAAAAGTATAGCATTAATAATAATTTTACATAAAAATAAAAGCTAATTAAACTTCTATCTAGTTAGATTGTTGATTATCAAAATGAAAAGCAATAGTGAACAAGTGCTGCCAGGAGACCGCTTGTTTATTAGAGCATAACTTACGGCGTAAGTGGCACTAAACTATTAGATAATGGTTTTATACAAAATAATGGTGGCTTTAAACGAGAGTGACGGTATCAAGTGTTGGTTTGCTCCTCGTATATCACAAGAATTTTAGTAGCGATAACGTGTGTATTGGGTGAATTTATTTTACGAACTTTATACAAAATAACGGTGGCTTTCAACAAGAGTGACGGTATCAAGTGTTGGTTTGCTTCTCGTATATCACAAGAATTTTAGTAGCGATATCGAGTGTATTGGGTGAATTTATTTTACGAACTTTATACAAAATAACGGTGGCTTTCAGCAAGAGTGACGGTATCAAGTGTTGGTTTGCTCCTCGAATATGACAACAATTTTAGTAGCGATAACAAGTGTATTGGGTGAATTTATTGTACGAACTTTATACAAAATAACAGTGGCTTTCAACACGAGTGACGGTATCAAGTGTTAGCTTCCTCCTCGTATATCAAACTACTAAAAGGCCTTCCACTGGCTGGATAATCATTTGTCTACCTGATTAGTGATTAGGACAATATCAAACTACTGAACGCCCCCAGACTGACTGAATAGCCTTTTGGCCACCCGATTAGTGATATGGAATGCATCAAGCTACTAAAAGCCTTTATTCTGGCTGTAAATCCCATAGGCCACTTGATTAGTGATATGGAAAGCATCAAACTACTGAAAGACCTTACATTTTGGCACTTGGTTAGTGATATGGAAAGCATCATGCTACTAAAAACCTTTAATCTGGCTGGAAATCCCATAGACCACTTGATTAGTGATATGGAAAGCATCATGCTACTAAAAGCCTTTAATCTGGCTGGAAATCCCATATGCCACTTGATTAGTGATATGGAAAGCATGAAACTACTGAAAAACCTTACATTTTGGCACTTGATTAGTGATATGGAAAGCATCATGCTACTAAAAGCCTTTAATCTGGCTGGAAATCCCATATGCTAGTTGATTAGTGATATGGAAAGCATGAAACTACTGAAAAACCTTACATTTTGGCACTTTATTAGTGATATGGAAAGCATCATGCTACTAAAAGCCTTTAATCTGGCTGGAAATCCCATATGCCACTTGGTTAGTGATATGGAAAGCATCATGCTACTAAAATCCTTTAATCTGGCTGGAAATCCCATAGGCCACTTGATTAGTGATATGGAAAGCATAAAACTACTGAAAGACCTTACATTTTGGCACTTGATTAGTGATATGGAAAGCATCATGCTACTAAAAGCCTTCAATCTGGCTGGCCATCCCATTGGTCACCTGGTTAGCGATATTTAAATCACCAAGCTAATGAATGCCGCTTCTATATTGCTTAATGTATCAATAATTTTTTAATTTACAATAATGTGAACATGTAACCTAGGCGTATTGTAAAATAATTTTACTCCATTACTCGTATGTTGTTTAAGTAAGTTCAGGAATAAAAACATGAAATATTTAGAACCTTTGGTTTATAGGAAAGAGAAGAAGAAAAAGTAAAGTTTAAACGGAACCCAATTTTACCTGTTAAAGTGTGCTTCTTTGTACAAGTTAAACTTTTGCCAGTAATTCGTATTCAGTTTTCTAGACGACGGCATATTATAATAAGTCATGGAACATTTGACATAGCGCAATACACTTTCTGTCTGTAGGTAATGAATATTCAATACGTCTCCCAAAAATCTTGAAGGCATAGGCATTTTCCAGTTCCATAATATTATACAGAATCTTTAAACTTTAAATAATCTTATAGCTTAATAGCTTTTACAAACTACTCAAATGTTCTCCGAAACATTAAATATGGTCTGTAAAATTGAATTAAATTTTACTATTCAATAAATTTGATAAAAATATTGTTAGAGAAAGCTCCAAACAAACCAATACATAATTAATTTACTGTACTAAAAAAGTAAAACAACAAGCAGATAACTATGAAATTGAATTTGGAATTTGTGTGTAACTCAACAAAATGCATTAAATTAAGAAATTTCGCACTATAAGAAATATATTGAAATTTATCTTTGTTCACACCAATGGACACTGTTCATAAAAAAATCAACACATTTTTTTAATGTGTTTAAAATTAAAGATACAGGATAAATTTAAGTAAAACTCCTTTGGAATAGAGACTCCAGAACACGCCGTAAAAAACTTGAATATTGAACATAATTTTACAATAGTTCATGGAAAAATTCCTATTAGCTTTTAAATTTGTACATCCGAAAAATGAACTTTTGCGAATGAAGAATTTAATAGTTAATCTGGAGGTTTTGTAAGGTTACAGTTCACCTATACAAAATATAATTGAGATACAGTTTTTGACACGATAATTGGTATCTTGCAATCCTGATCACTAATACCGCAGTTTAATAAGTGTAACATTGCAGTTTTTCTACGCTAAATACAATATTCGTGACACAATAACCTTGATAATTATTTCCAATATTTTAAAACTGTTTAGCACAATATCACCATGTATAGTACATTATAGTAACGAATCTATATATGACCCTGTGGGAAATATTTATAACAGTAGATTAAGAATATGCCACAGAAAACTTGAAATCCAACTCGATTCGCTTTTTCACCAGGAAGAAACAACAAAGTTATAATGCATTATTCTGCCCTGGGTGGTTTCATCCATCAGGGCAGTGTAGTGAAACTTTTATCACAAGTAGCAGGTTTTTAATAATGCTGAATCAAAACTGTTTACTTCCACGAGGTACTCGTAGCCAGAAACCACTCTTGTTGAATTGTTGAACTGGAAGATGTAATCGAGTTTATTAGTTAATATTTTGACACCAACATTAAAAAAAATTAATTCCTTACTTTCACTGTAATTCGGAAAACACTGTGAAGTTTAAGCACATATTTGTGTTACTAAGTAACAACTGTAAGGTTTAAGGACATAATTTCGATATAAAGTAACAACTGTAAAGGTCAAGAACTAATTACTTGTTTAGTGTTTATAATCTTCTAGTATTGTTATAATGTGACTTCAACATTCATTCTTTTTGTCGATTAAGCTGTCATTTCATTCGAGTCAGCCAATTTTAAGTAAGGAATATCAATATATTCAATATTCACCAAGTAAAACAGCGATGTAAGTACTAACAAACATAGAGTACCGAAACTCCAATAACTCAAATTGGTGACCGGATTGTTTACGTCTCAGGAGATATCGAAACTTGAGTCTTTCATTTTTTTTAGCGTCATTTCAGTCGCAGCTTGGATTTGGACACAAAATTGAATAAGCTATACTGTCAGAAACTAAAAATGTTGAGTATTGAACCTAGAATATAAAACTTTTGTTTTAATTTATCGTAAAGGAAATAACATTATATTTTAACTATTTGATACAATCAGAAAGGGAACTGGGCGTAGCCCTTACAATTTGACATTAAGTAGTTTTTAGCAAACTAGTATTGAGATCATAATGACAATTCGTGAGAATATTTCCATGCGAACTCGGGGTTCTAGCTTGTGACAGTTTTAATTAAATCGACTTCAGCTGAGACAATTGTTAATAAACTGACATAAATCGAATTCTCCGACTAAGCTAATGGTTTAGGAGGATCGGACAAATAAAAACTCTAGATAAAATACTAAGAAACTTGGCCGAAAATTCTCGTTTGTGTTGACTTTCAAAAATCCCGCATGGACTAGTATATGTCATTTCAGGCGGAGAGTAATTTTAATTATTTAATTCTTCAGAATTTAGTTCCTGAACAAGTATTTTTTTATCGATAGACTTGCCCCTTTCTATTGAATTTAGATAGTTTCACTAAAATAAATTTTTATGCGTAGATATACGATGTTTTGCTTTTGTAGCTGCAGTATCACCTCCAAACCTTGCAACCTAAATTCGATGTGCCTTACTGAATTGAATTTCTACCAACACTTTTGAAAATGTATTTTATAAATCAGAAATTCATGATTGCTCTATCAAAATATGTAGTTGCAAGCCTGTGAATAATCCAGTAACACCAATAAGCTGTATTTTCATAAATTTAAATACTAAATAACTTCACCAAAACAGTGCATGTGCTGCGATATTTTCTAAATACAGATTGTGTTTTTCGTCATAAGTTAGGAATTTTCATGTAAGCTCCTATTAAGCGCAAGGGATTATTTCCAAAAATCTTTGCTATATGCTTTGGTCGTAACTTATGGACTTTTTAAGGTAGTCACCTTTGGTAGTGGACAAGCAATGCTAGTTTTCTATCTTTTTGCAAATTTCCTAATTAATAGTGATAAATTCACAAGATGCGTGATAAGCCATAGATAAACCACTCTACGGACTTAGACATCTGTATAAAAAGATCTCACTGCCAACTGCTCTACTTTTAATTTCCACCTTTGCTGTCATAATATTATACACTGATACTGTGGAAAAATTAAACCGGTTGACATATTTATTTCCCCCATTCATTTAAAAAATAATTTATCACGGTTTCTTGAACTGTTAATTAATTTCTTATTTGTATTAATTACTTATTTTATCTTCCTGTATATACGTTAATTCATTTAAAACTTTTTAGCCTTGATTTGACGTAAATTATAACTTGCAATTGAATACATGATATTTAATCATTTAGAGTGTTCTAACACCTTCTTTTTTTAAGAAATATGATGAAGTTTTGGGATTAAAGTTGAGATGAAACCTAAAAAATAATATAACAAATTTGCCAAACTGGATTGAATAAATCTCAAAGCCACTTTTATACACAGTTTCCTAAAGAGCTCATAAGTATTTCTACAGATTAATGTGAGAGGCTGTGTCAAACCCTTAACTATCCCTAAGGTAGATTTCACATGATATAGTCATCTCAAAATGTCAAACTGAAAATGCATCATTAGTTTAGATGTTTGATTCGCACAACACTGATGGGACAATAGCCCTCTGGCATTATGATCATACATGGCATACATAACATGGCATTATAATCATAACACTTTTGAACATTTATCTATAAGTCCACAATCTTGAACTCTTAGGTGACAAACATTATTTTATCCGTATACATTTATTTGTAAAAACGTCCACTTGATTTAGTCACAATTGATCCAAAATTATGTTTGTAAGTATATTCACTTGTAGTCTTAATTGATTACTTAGATTATATAATTTTAAACAGCCACCATCTTTAAACTTTAAAAGTTAAGAAAATTCATTGAAAATAAAATATTACTTGAACATTTTATGAAAATTGGTAACTTTTATGTATATTGTGTAATACTCGAGATTAAAATTTTGACCAAATGCGAAGGACAGCCATCTTGAAAGCTTCTATTCGTTAAGAGTGACTAGCGATCTCAGACCAAAAATATTGTGTAAAAATATTGTCTCTACCAAATTTTGTCAGAATTTATTAAGAACTACGGTAGTTATCGCATTCAAAATTATTCCCGCAATACTGTATACTAGTATCTGATTGATTCTAAAACACTTAAGAAATATCGATAAATTTAAGAATAAAAGTTGCTTATAATTACATAATATAGTCGTATATAAAAAATGTATCGTTTTGGGTCTATATTGAGATTTAGTTAAAGTTTATGCAAAATATCACAAATGAAAGATTATTCTGTAATTTGTTATTTTTTAATATCTAGCAGAATCATGTTTCTTAAAATGACTAGCCGTTCTTTAAGATGGTGTAAATACAATTAATAATGTTGAAAGAAATCAATGTTTTCTGTCATTTAAATCATTACTAAATCGAGATATTATCAGAACTTTCCCATTTAATTCATACAAATTTAAATATCTTCATTGATGATTTAATGATTAATGGTTAACTCCTAAGCAGTGGTTAAAAGTATTCCATTGCCATTGATAAAATAAGAAACAACCTATTTCAAATGTGGTCGTTGTTAAGTTATATTCCAGTCTTTACAAAAATATTGCGATCTCAAGGGTGATTGTGATAATAATTATTAAAAAGAATTGTCTACAAGAGATACATTCTTACATAAACGTTACACTAGTTAGTTACCTCCAATTTAGTAATAACTTATCCCGTGGTTATTCTCACTGACATACATTATTTGTTTTTGTAGCTTATGTTATTTAAAATATATGACTCAATGATAACTAGGGAAAACTTCTAAGAAATCTGAAAGGCCAAATCCCATTCAAGATAGTTCCTAGAAGCAATTTTTTAAATGTATGAATACTAAGAAGATCTCATCACGTCTCAACAGTTTCATCCTTGCATAGTTTTAGTATAATTGAGTTATACGAGTACATTCCATAAAGTTTCAGCTACAACTAGGTCAACTTGACTTCGCAAGATAAATAAAATGCCAGGATTTTAGGTTCCTTCTGTAAAACATTTTACTTTATATTTTGAACATAACACAAATATTCTTCAATAACATGAAATAAAGTCGCAAATACTAATAGGCGGTCTAATATAATTATGAGCACACTTTATATTGTAAATTATTTTATTATGTAATGGTTTCTTGTAGCTTAATCTCGGTAAAATATATTTCTTATAGCAGAATATTGTGTAGAGTTAAATACTAATAAAACGGAATGGTGGTGTCCATTACACTGTATCTACAGTAGCACGTGCTTATGTCATCGTGGTTGACGTAAACGACACATTAAAACTTCTTTATACTCTTAAATAAGTGTAAGCATTCTGCTCAAGGTCTCTGTGACTGACCTTGTTCCTCACAAGACACAACCGTCTCATTATCACCACCAACCGGGACATCATCTCCCCCAATCGCTTCATTATCTCCAGTAACAGATTTGTCATCACCACCAACCAGGTCATCATCTCGCCTGTCACCTCGTAATGTTATTTCAGTGCCAATAACCAAACCTAAACACATTTGCTGTATAAAGTCTTAACGGATATTTATATCTCACATAGTCCAGAACCCATCGGGATAAATTACTAACTTCGCATTCCGTTCAAGGTCATTGCGACTGACCTTGTTCCGCACAATACACAACCAGGTTATCATCAAAATCAACCGGGTCATCACCAGCAACCGGGTTGCCATCTGCACCAACCAGGTTGTAACCTCGTAATGTTATTTCAATGGCAAGAACAAAATCTACAAAAATCCAAAAACGATTGTTTTAAATTTTGGCTGCAAAAATTTAGAAACAAGTTATTATGAGATAAAATCAGACAAGACCATTTATTTAAGACAGCTTTACTATATCTAAGGCAATAGTCTCAAACTGCACTAGTACCATGAAGGGCATATGTTTATAGACTGTATCTGGATTTCACAATTTTTGCCCGTGTCTAATAACGTCTTGTGTGTCAACGAGTATTCAAAAATTGGATAAAGCCGATTTTGTGACCCTTTTAAAGGTTTCTACCTGTGGGTAAATTTTATTCAAAAGATAAGGTCTCCTATCGTGTAACAAAGTTACTCTAAACCGTTGACACAGCCACGGCAATTGCTTATACATAAACGCGTATGGCCATTTTTTGCACATATACTTTACTCCAAGGATCCCAAAAAGAATATTTCTACTCAAAATTCGATTAAGAAAACACGATAGTATACAGCTGTATACTATATAAACTCTATACTATATGTCTGGGGGAAAGTAAAAACGTAAAAAGCACTTACCGGATAACCAAGGTGTAGAAAACCACTGAAGTAATAAAGGTCCGATCGTTTACTTTCTGTTTATGGCACTTCTCCCCCAAATATCGGCCCTTTATTGCTCTGGAGATCGCCTTAATTTACTTTTAGATCACCAATAAAGACCCAAACTGTGAAGTGTAGTGGATTCATGGTATTATAGTAATGGCATATCGACAGACGCAGATAACTATAAATTTGTAATAAGCAACTTTATTATTAAATATCTGAAAAACTCGCATTGAGTCGACGATCGAACTTACCAATTTGATGCACATTTGGTTTACGTATATCTATACTGCGGTTAAATAAAGATGTTTAGATAACATTTTTCAAAACGCTTGAAGAATAATTTGATTTATTTGACAGTCCATTTAATAACTTAAAATGTACTCTTTATTGTTTGAAAGGAATATTATTATGAAAGGCTACTAATTATTGAGTTTAAGATGTTTATTATATTAACGTTTGTACCAGCTGCGACGTACCTCGATACATACGGTTTTTATGAAAAAAGCTTCAATCAGCTGTGCCTAAAGGGACACATTACGACAATTTAATGGTTACACTAATAAAAAAAATATTTATCAGCAAAAATTACCGTTTTTACAGTTACGCCGTACCAGCCTTATAAACAAAGTAGATGTATAAGAACCATATAAACACCCGTATGCTTTAATGAAATCTGTTATTATTGAAACATATATTTTTAAAATATTTAACAAATTCAAAACGCATAAAGTGGCCATAAATATTATTCTGTCTGTTGATTGATTGAGGTATAGTCTGGGGAAGTGTCTGATTTCTAAAATTAATTATGCTTTCTACATTGAAAGGATCTTTAAAAGACGTAGATGATGTATTGATTATAGATTCAGGTGAGCAAACTTAAACTGAGTTGTAGTACAAACTGTAAGTTTTTGTGGTGATTAAACGTGTAGACAGTCATCGGAAAAAAACCTTAACCAAAAAAAATTACACATATCATGACACTAAGGGCTGGGGTCAAAACCTAGGGGTGAAAGTGGCTCGCCTTTACCCTTTCCCACTCCTACCCATCGCCTTCTTCTTGAAGTAAAATTATACTAAAGGACTACAAACTAAGAAGCTGAATAACCAGATATACGTCCTTGTAAAGATATTGGTTAAATTAACTAATGGCAGTTAGCACCAAATTGCTGCACTTTAAATCGCTCACTTCATTAGGCAAAGTTCATTGTCTAAAAGGGTATCTGTAGTTTTTAGAGTACATTTCAATTATACTCTGAGGTACTGCAAGATAAAAATTAAATATTGTATGTTTAATTTTATTAATTATATAAAAAGCCCTAAACGACTCACATAGTATAAAATAATAATGTCAGGACTTTCAGGCAACCGGTGTAGTATACCAACAAAGCCCGGGGGAGCCGCTTTACCTTCTGTCACACGGTTCTTATTGCTTGTGGGTGTACCTGTACCGGTATATTTACGAACATAGGTAGCAAGGTCAAAACAAGTAATTCACATCATAAAAAAATACTAAAATAACCGGATAATTTTTTTAATACTTTATAAACAACCAAGTGAAGGTCTAATTCAAATGAGTTTCCGGTTCTAGTTTAACAAATACTGCAGTTTTCCACTCAATATTTACCTTCACTAGATAAAGACTCATAGAAACGGTTTTCTAGTTGAAAAGACTCGTCATTTAAGTTTGTTTTAAACGGTAAATATTTAAAATTCTCGTTCGCCTCTCGACAAAGGTGCTGTAAAATATCTCGCGTTATACAAATATTTCCAATTCTATTAGCTTCTCATAAGTCAAACTTCTTGATTTATTCATAATAATAATACATACAATATCTTCAAATAATATTTTGGAATGTTTAAGTAGAGCTATAACATATTAAGGATATTACATTCTAAATTCGTTCGTACAGTTATTTACAAAATTAACCATACAATTGCATTCTGATTGATAAAAATGAAGGTTCCAAATTCCCGATTGTTTGGACTGGACTCCAAACAGCTTGATGGTATGTTTGAACACGTTTAATTTTCTTCTGTATGTTCTTTATTTGTATGTGTATTAATGCCATACTCAACTGATGAAGAGGATAGATTCCAGTCCTCAAAAAGTTGTCTTAAAACCTCGTGTAACATATAAACAGATAACAAAATTCTATTATCCTTTTGAACCTTCCATCGTAAATTAAACAAAACACTCCGGTAGTCTTCTCCAGACTATTCGTTTAGTACTTTTTTCAGAAACAGAATTTTAATACTCAATACTTACTGTGGTAAACATAAACATACAGGCTTCTATTAAAGTTCAACTTAAAGTTCGGTTAGAGAAGGTGTGTCCAACAGGAGTTTAAAAACTTGATGTCCACAACTTGTCAATAACCGCAAACGTGTAAAACTTGAATCGTACGTGAATCGTGAATAGTGATTATAACCGATACAAGATCACGAGTGATTATAACCGATACAAGATCACGAGTGATTATAACCGATACAACATGACGAGTGATTTCTCGCAACGGTAACTTAATATAATTCGTACGTGAATCGTGAATAGTGATTATAACCGATACAAGATCACGAGTGATTATAACCGATACAACATGACGAGTGATTGCTCGCAACGGTAACGTAATACAGACTGCAGTCTCTTAGCTTCATTTGTTATTGACGCAGAGAAGGCTTTCATTCAGGCGAAATGAACTGAAATTTCCCCACGGGGTACATCGGAACTGCTCCAACAGCATTATCTTTAGTTTTCTGCCTCTAGGATCGAATTTCTGAAACGAAAATCGTTGATTTCACAAATTGGAGTTCTATTTGACTACCCTGTAGGGTTGATTTCCGTAATACATGAATTAAAATGAAAGGTAGTCATAGTTCACAATATCCGAGTTGATGGAATTTCCTTCACTCAAAGTTTAATGTTGAATTGAAAAACTCCGATATTTTACTTAAATATAATCTATTGCTGTAACTTTCCGGAAAAAATTGAAAATGATCTAAATCACTTAAGTGCTGACAAAGTCCATGAATATATACCATATATTTAGACCACATTATTTCTCATAAAATGAGTTGAAACAGGTGATTGTATGTGTGAAAGGGCTCACTGTAAGCAACTTAAGGTGTGTTCCAATGGTAGGTAAACTTTGTATAAAGTTAAACAATTTCATTTTTGATACAAAGTTAAAACGGTATTACGATCAGTTAGATTTCCTGTTTTCTACAATTTCTATCCTTACTCAACTATCAGGCAATTTCAAGTGACAGTCAGTATGTATAGCTCAGTGAAAACTGAGTGGAGTAGCATTGATAGTTGTAATGTCCTCATTATAACTTGGTCATTGGGAATTGAATAAGCATTGAATTCATACTCAAAACATTACTACAGCAATATAAGTTACTTCATTGCCACTAATCGCTCCAAGAAGGATTTCCTTTATGTCAAATTAATAGTACAATATATTATTTTTACCGATTACAATACAAGATCAAGGTAAAATTAAAGTTTTTCGAAGCCAATTCGCACAAATTTTAAAGCAGTGCCAAATTTAAGAGACAATTATTCTTAAGTATACATTTTAAACAATTCTCATTTATTGCAGCTCTTCTAAATAAAATGTGCAATTTTTCAGAACTGTGTGCTAAATCTTTCGGATTTACAACTTTACATCATAGTTATCGATACATACGGAAGTTAAATTCTGATAGGCACACTTTATTGATTGCTATGTCCAACAAATTTAAAATACATATCATTATACTATTTTTAATGTATATAAGAGGTTAAACCCTCTATGAAAGTATGAATCATATGTACAGGTATTTAATCTCCTTTGTAAGCGAAGTAATTCAATGAGATTATTTAATTTGCAAGAATAATTTCTAAACACTTGTAACATTTTAAACATGTTTTACATTACGACGTGCTATTATAAAATTGTAATTTTTTTATTACATTATTACTTATTAGTTTCTTTTTTGGATTACGCTATGTCTGAAAAGGAAGGGAGACAATAATGGGTCATTTTTATTATTGGTTCATGCTAGATGAAATTCTTAAAACCATACTGTGACTCTGCATTGGTTTATTAGAAATATCTAATCTGTTTGAATACTTTTGGTTTAATTTTTAGGTCATTTTTTAGAATTAGAAACCAAAGCGGCCTATCTCGACTGATGTTTGACTAATAGGTTGGTCTGACAATTTAATGTATGTTGACTCTATTAATTTCTTTAAAAAAATGTGGTTCCCGATGTATTATGTCGGCTTCATCCCAATTCATATGATGGTCTCTGTCAGCTTGTAAGAAAACTTCAGGAAGATATGTTATTGAATTTAAACACTTTCATATGAATTTTACTTTTTAAAGTTTTTTATTGTACTTTGTATTCTAGAAGGGATTTAAGCTGAAAATGCTTAATTATTAACTTTGTGTATATTTATTTTACCTCTTGTACGTAAAAGGGAAACGTAGTCAACCAAAAGTTTTAATTATCTACACATTCTTGTCACCCATGAGATATTAAACACTTAAAACCATTTTGTCGATGAAACATGTTTATTGACAATTTTATAAGGTTTAAAGCCAATTAGACATGGTATGCCTTTGCTTTCTTTCTTTTATTGGTCACGAAACAACCTATATTATGACTTATTTAAATATCTTAAAATTAGTTTTGGAATTCTTACTTACCTAAATTATATTGGAGTGGCCAATAAATTAAAAATGTTTCTAAAATATATCCTTTTGAACATGGAAGAGCTTTTAAAATTAAATCGTCTGCTCAAAAAACTCCTGTTTAAATTTCAAATTACAGGGGATCAATTATTTTTTATTCTATACTTAGGTATTAAGAAATAAATAGAAGGATTTTGGAAAGAAAAAACTTAATGTTTGAAAATAAAACATGTGGTTACTTTATTTAATTACTTATTATTTAGATTAGTGCTGTTTACAAAACCATACTATTTCATTCTAAATTTATATTGCCATTCCTTTGTATGAAAGTTGTGTGCGGTAGCTGGTTATTCCTAATTCCTGAACTGATAGCTAATATGTGCAAGATATGTATAAATTTTACACACAAAATCATGTTTTATTTCCACATATATATATATATATATATATATTCATATATATGTGTGTGTGTATATATTCATATTATATATGTATTCATATTATATATATATATATATATATACATACATATACATATAAATAAATAAATAAATAAATATATATATATATTTTTTATAGTTGCGGTACAAGAATTATTTTAAGACTTGATATTTTATTTGAATGACCAACAGAGGCAGAATAAAGCACTTATTTAAATATGTAAAATGGCTTCTTCTAACTCGCGACACGTCCCAGCCTTAATTCAGAGAATTTAAATGCATTACGAATTGGCCAATTCTGGGAATTTATTAAGCAAACAATGCCATCAAGTTTATGATTTATAATAAATTGAAATGAATATAATATCAAGAGGATAAGCCACCATAACTCCTTTATTGCTGTTAGGTATATTACAAACTGTTTTATTTTACTTTGTATGGTCTTACATAGCGATAAATTATCATTTATAACCCTTTTGCCTTTATAATCACTTTCCCTCTAAAGATTAAAAACAAAGATTTATTTATATAAAATATATAAATTATTTCGTTTCTTAGGCTTACGCGTCCAGTGTCATGACCAAAATCAGAGTCTTCTGGTTCGCACCGCATTCAAACACTGCTTATACAATTAACTTATTTAAACGTTTTAAAACTGCTATGGAACTAGAAACTTCATACAGATTCAAAAGAGAATATTAATTCAACAAAGAAAATTGTGTGAAATCGTCTAAGAGCTGGCAACCACTAATACATAACCCATATTAATCATAACTTATCGGTGGTTGGTTAAAATTCAGCCAATCACGAGGAAGCTAAGCCTCTCCAACTCGTCTGTACAGACGACTGTTTATTATTAGCAGTTTCTGTGTAACACTGGGAAACTAAATATTTCCAAAAATAAGTTCTGTAAGGGTAAACGCGCACTAGCACGGCCAAGACCAAGACCAAGACCACGACCAAGAACTTGCAGCCAGGACAACCTGAAATGATGTGGAGCAACGCGCACTAGTCAGACCAAGACACGACAGACGCAAGACAGACGCACGACCACAGCTGTACGCTCTAAGGGTAAACGCACACTAGCACGGCCAAGACCAAGACCACGACCAAGACCAAGACCAGTACCGGTCTGGAACAGCACGGCCACAACCTCGACCAAGACCAAGACAGTTTTGTAATGTACTAAACAGACAACAGTCAGTCTGAAAATGGATGTCGAGGAAATAGCAGAGGCCGTGTATGTGTACCGTAAATATGTAAATGGTAAAAAAAAAAAAACACTGTTGTACAGACATCGCCACCGAATAGCAATGTTATTTCTTCCCATTTTTCCTTCTTCATTATTCTATTGGCATAATCATCTGATGAAAAATCCCACAAACAAGGCCTTTCCTTTACCTCCTGTATCAAACACTGATTCTGTTGCCATTTTACAATACTGTCTACTAAACTTGTTCACAAATCATAAACAACTCAATCGCACACACATCTTCTCTCAACTATTCCTGGTCGCAGACTGGCCGTAGGCAGTGCGCGTTGTTCTATAACAGCTCATGGAAGTCTGGCCGCAACGTCAAGCTGGTCTCGCGCTTGGTCTGTGCGGCCAGAGCGTACAGCTGTGGTCGTGCGTCTGTCTTGCGTCTGTCGTGTCTTGGTCTGACTAGTGCGCGTTGCTCCACATCATTTCAGGTTGTCCTGGCTGCAAGTTCTTGGTCGTGGTCTTGGTCTTGGTCTTGGCCGTGCTAGTGCGCGTTTACCCTAAGTTATGTTTCGATTCAGTGTGAAGCGGAAAACTTTGATGTTAATTTAAAAAATGTCCTTTATATTCCGTCAAAAATGCTCGATGATGCCCAAGATTAAGGAAATTTATAAACTTGTATTAGATTAAATCTTATTCGTGAAACGTTGTACATTTGACATTGCGCAAAGCATTATTTTGTGTTATCTACACAACTTTGGAGAGAACTATAAAAAAATAAATATTTTACATGCAGTTACTCGTTCGTTATCACAGATAATGTAGATATGGATTTATACATAACAAATATATGAGTTTATACACAAAAGTAATGTTGATTGCAATATCGACTGCGTAAAAGAGGATAGCCTGGAGTACAGACAGCAAAAAATTTACATCTCCTTGTCACTTAGCCTTCGATATTAGCCTTAGACATGTTAAGAGTTGCAGTTCTCTTCGCATCCTCATTTATAAAACGAAATTCAAAGTGACCGTATATTTGGCCACCAGTTTGATTCCCGTTTTCTCGTACTGCTGTATCAGCAAGAGCAGTTCTCCATTTTGGTAGTACCAAGATCTCTATCTCACTGAGAAAGAGTAATGGCCTCATCAACAAAAGTATGATTACCTTTAGTTTCACCGGGATCTTATAAATAGTGCGTGCGGTAATGTAAGCAGCTACATCACGTTGTCAGTACATTCAATGAGCAGGGTCTCACAAGTAGGTCTGCCCACAACTAACTCTCATTAGTATTCAAGATATCTAATGCAAAAACCTACCACTGAGATACTTCAGCCTCGAATATTATTGTCAATGCAACTACTCCTAGATAATGATGGTACAAACAGTATTACAGTATTATCTATCCGAGGGGTATGCTGGCACGTGGAACGTATCCTCTAGCGCCACTACTCACCCAGAAAGCTAGTCTACTATCTAAGAGGTATGCTAGAGCGTGGATCGTATCCTCTAGCGCCACCACTCACCCAGAAAGCTAGTCTACTATCTAAGAGGTATGCTAGAGCGTGGATCGTATCCTCTAGCGCCACCACTCACCCAGAAAGCTAGTCTACTATCCAAGAGGTATGCTAGAGCGTGGAACGTATCCTCTAGCGCCACCACTCACCCAGAAAGCTAGTCTACTATCCAAGAGGTATGCTGGAACGTGGAACGTATCCTCTAGCGTCACCACTCACCCAGAAAGCTAGTCTACTATCCAAGAGGTATGCTAGAGCGTGGAACGTATCCTCTAGCGCCACCACTCACCCAGAAAGCTAGTCTACTATCCAAGAGGTATGTTGGAAACGTGGAACTTATCCTCTAGCGTCACTACTCACCCAGAAAGCTAGTCTACTATCCAAGAGGTATGCTAGAGCGTGGAACGTATCCTCTAGCGTCACCACTCACCCAGAAAGCTAGTCTACTATCCAAGAGGTATGCTGGAACGTGGATCTTATCCTCTAGCGTCACCACTCACCCAGAAAGCTAGTCTACTATCCAAGAGGTATGCTAGAGCGTGGAACGTACCCTCTAGCGCCACCACCCACAGAAAAAGCTAGTCTACTATCCAAGAGGTATGCTGAAACGTGGAACGTATACTCTACCGTCACCACTCACCCAGAAAGCTAGTCTACTATCCAAGAGGTATGCTAGAGCGTGAAACGTATCCTCTAGCGCCACCGCTCACCGAAAAAGCTACTCTACTATCCAAGAGGTATGCTGGAACGGGGAACGTATCCTCTAGCGTCACCACTCACCCAGAAAGCTAGTCTACTATCCAAGAGGTATGCTGGAACGTGGAACTTATCCTCTAGCGTCACCACTCACCCAGAAAGCTAGTCTACTATCCAAGAGGTATGCTAGAGCGTGGAAAGTATCCTCTAGCGTCACCACTCACCCAGAAAGCTAGTCTACTATCCAAGAGGTATGCTAGAGCGTGGAAAGTATCCTCTAGCGTCACCACTCACCCAGAAAGCTAGTCTACTATCCAAGAGGTATGCTAGAGCGTGGAACTTATCCTATAGCGCCAGGCCCTGAAGGAAAGATAAATACATGTATGAATAAAGTTTTATGAATAAAAACCGTGTGTGTGTGTTGTAATAACTAGTAATATAAATTTATGGGTTAGTAAAATTAATTATGAACTAATATAAAAAGAAATAAAAATTTAGTAAAATTCAGTATATTAAAAACTAAATGTCATAAATTTATATAGAACTTAATGGTTAAAGGACACTCAGCATGATAACTACCTAATTACTAAATACTCTGGCACTAATTGACATTTAGAAAAGTTGAAAATGTATTCATAAAACAATGCAAGAGAAGATATAAGAGCCTGAAGTAACGGTAAAGACCTCAACTCTTTGACGTAACAAGGTTAACTTCCTAATTGCCAGACAAACAAATTGACATGTACTGTTTAGAATTGTTTCTTTATTTAATGTTCCTTCGTTTTCATACGACATTTTATACGTTAAATATACCGAGTTATTTATTTGTCTAGTGTATTTTTTATTTCTTGTATTTTAATTTAGATTAAAATGTTAATTTATTAAAAAAGTAAATATGGTGTCTTTGTATTTGGCAGTAGATTACCTAGCCCACACCCCACTCAATGTGTAATTTAAGGCAACTGTGGAGAGAACCTATTTGTAGGTTTGGCGTCGCTATTATACGGTTTGGCTGCAGTAATAACTTTTTGATCACTACGGAAGAACGAAACACTATTTCAGACACCACAACTGTCACTACTCCAGACACCATTATTGTCACCATTTTTATCATATATCATATTCTCACTCTTAAACTTCCAGTCAATAATCCTGTATTCTGTATTGTCACCACTAGATGTGCAACTACTGTCTTCTGTCTTGTCATCACATCTGACACGATTACCACAACCACTACAGAAACAACTCCTGTCCTCTGTTTTGTCACCACATCTGTCAAATTTCCTGTAACCACTACAGAAACAACTCCTGTCCTCTGTTTTGTCACTATATCTATAAACTTTCCCTTCAACACTAAATAAACAACTCCTGTCTTTTGTTTTGTCACCAAATTTGTCAAATTTAGCGCAAACACTACAGACAACACCCCTGTGTTCTGTTTTGTCACCACATCTCTCAGCTTTATCGTCAACACTACTGGCACTACACGTGGAAATCGATTTGCTACCTATTTATTTAACCACGCATGCAACTTATATTGATAACTCTTCTGTTTTTGTGTTTTTCTAGCCACTTTATATATTATTTCAATTAACAGTCAGTTACTAATCAATACACAATTCATTTGCCTACTTTAGTCACTTTTCCAGTAGTATGTGATTATTGCTTTACGAATTTCTACTTTTTTATAATGTTAGTACCGTATTTGAGTAACCAATAACA
Source organism: Homalodisca vitripennis (assembly GCF_021130785.1). NCBI lineage: Eukaryota > Metazoa > Arthropoda > Insecta > Hemiptera > Cicadellidae > Homalodisca > Homalodisca vitripennis. The sequence goes on along the minus strand of NC_060208.1, from coordinate 220,369,457 downwards.
TTAAACAAGTATCAATTTTAAAAGTATACCTACATATTTTCATCGTCACAACACTCATGTATATATAATGAAACAAACACTTAACAGTATATTAAAACACATTAAACGACGACTCTCCACTTCTTTCATCCAAAGTTATGAATATAAGCTCTCCGAGGAGCCAATTTGCTAAGATGCTTCAATGTCACGAGAGACATTTTCCTGCAATAACAAACCGGCTCTCTCTACAAGTGACTCTTAAGCAGTACTTTCCAGACATCTGCCATATTGCCTCATTATCTAGATAATGATGAATCGTTGCTAGATATTGTTTCAGCTCTGAGAAGGATATTGTTAGGATAAATAAAAAAGCTGGTACTATATGTATACGTGGATATCACTAAACGTTATGTGTAATCCAGTAGCGATAGAGTATTCTGTGGTTCTATTTATAAAATATACTACTATTGTAAGAGATTTTGTTATTTAATGGAACTAAGACTATGGAATTTCAGTCCTGGTTAAATATAGCATATGTTCAAATCTTCTCTGAGCTCATATTTTTATCAGTTTTATGAACCCTATGCTTTATTTTTGTCCCCAAAAGTAACACCCCAAATATCCTCTGTGTGCTATATCCTCTTATTTACTCGATTTTTATATGGTTTAATTGGTTTTTATATGTATATGTTTATAGAAATAAATCAAATTGGGGTTTATGTAATTAATTACTTTTATATTATACTTTATACAGTTCAAGGTTACGAAAGGGCCATGTGGTCCTAAGTTTGTAAGTCAAGAATTTTAGATTTACTATTTTCATCAGTTCACATAGGTACTGACTCTGAACATTCGCTAAAAATAGCCTAAAACACGTAAACGACTTACTGAAAAAATCTTATTATCTATAGTTCATTTCTCTTATTCTGTTTCATACGATCGTCGTACAGGTCAGAGGCTCATGAGAACGGGTAGAATAAGGCTATAAAGGTAGTCGGCCTTACCCTTTTTTAAAAAAAAAAGAGAGGAAGTGCCATGATGAGAAATTAATAATAAACCGATACATTTGCAAAATATTTAAGGACAATAAATTATCTTAGGAATTATTTATCGATGTAAACACACTTTAGTCCAACGCAGTTCCTAAAACAGTCACACGTTACATTGATCTCATGAACAAGTACCATTTGAATAATACAATGTTCTTATACACCAAACATTTAAATTATTACGATTATAAAGCATGTTTAATATCAATATCATATAAATATTGTTGATATAAATATTAATGATTTAAATACGCAGAAACAAACAGTTCCGATTAAAAAATTAAAATACTTTCCGAATATATTGAGTTAACTTTGTCACACTGATTGTAACACTGCTAAAAAAAATCCTCAATAAAAAATATATATATCTGAGAAAATTAATTTATTTGGAATATAAATGGTAACCATATAAAGATTGACGAGGTGAATAATTCTCACAGTAGTTGTTTTAAAAAAAAGAATTCCATAAAATATCTTAATAATAATAGCGACACCTACTCTTAACAAACTCAAATTATGCTGTTTTTTGTAATTGTGTTTTTATTCAGTTCAATCGTCTAAATCATAAAAGGGCAAATTGAGTTTAAAGAAGTTGCTTCGTTATAACATTCTTCGCTTTGTACAAAACAGTCCGCACTCAATCGAGTGTATTTCTAGGTGTTGTATTTGAATAGTGATTTTATTGCTTAATAAATAGTATTTATTTTTAAAAGTTTTCTCAACGGTGCAAAAAATGTATCTATTTGAACCATTATGTTTTAGCTATCGAACTCTATCCTAAAAATAGTTATTCTTATTCAATTCATGTTTTCCCATAACTAAATGGATGATGCTATAAAACATTGTTTTATTATAACAATATATACTCAAAGTTGACCAGTTTCGAATTATTTCCATATGTTTCTTTATTTTGTCTGGTGTTAATATACAGTAAATTCAGACAGACTACGCATTTTGTGAGCCCTCTTCTAGTTAGTAGAAAATATAATGGATTGAAAATTTTAGTGTATACAATGTTATGTGGCCTAAGGATTAAAAGTTTGAAAATCTTTCGGTAGCATTATATCACTATCATAATAACGAAATACGTAATATGCGATTTTAAAATCAAAAGTTAATAGTTCGCTTTCTCGCAACACATTTTAAAGAAATTAGTTTTTTGTTAGATAAATAATCACCACTTAAGACTGATAGAGGGTCAATCATTCCGTACAATTATACCACTAGATCTAGAAAGGGTTTGAATAGGAAGCAATAAAACACGCCGCTCAAAGAAAATTGTATCAATCGACTAAATGTTGAATAAAACTTAACGAGCTGAGAGGTGTCGACAGAACCGAATGGGCAAATCGAAGTCATCAAGTATTTAGGTTTTCATCTACATTTTGTTCGTGTTCCGACTATTCCACTCTGCATTACGAGTATTGGCCACGCTGTTATTCACTCACCTCTCTGCCTTTGTAGTGGAACGGTACATTTAGAAAACCCGCTAGTAACAGTCTAGTGGAGAATGGATTTAAAATATTTATGAGTTAGTTTTATTTATGAGTTTGGGAAAATTGTAAATGTAATGCATAAGTATTCTATTCAGCTGATCTAATTTTAATTTAGGTGCACGTCATTTTAATATTATTTTATAATATTATGAATGTTCTTTGTTAAAACGGAACCAATTTTATTCATTCATATATAGGAGGTTCCTCAAGAAAAAATACCAACTGTTATAAAACACAATTGTTTTATGGCTTATGAGCAATCATAAAACATAAAATATCAAGCACAAGTTCAACTTCCTCTTAGTGCAGCAGAACACATTTGTAATCTGAATACAAATTGTGTTCTTAATATAAGAAATTTGGAAATTAGTTATTTCTGTTACCACTTAGCAAAACAGTCGGGGATTGTTATGGTCAAATTGAATACTTCATCACAGTTGTTTCTATGGAAGCGCTCCACTAAAACAAAAATCAAAGTTTCAATTATCAGAAAATTAAAAAAAGTATCTCTAAGTTTTCTTTTAAATATGGTGTTAAAAATATTACTAAAACGGTTAAAATCTTGAGATATTAGGATTACACTTTGGATTTTTGACGGAAGTGTTAAATTACGGATTTTTAAAAAGAAAAAAAGTAATTTTATAACCCCACAATAAAATAAACAATATTATGTATGGTAGTTTTGTAAGAAATACTTTTTATAATAATAAACATAAAAATTAGTTCATGTCAATAACAACTGATTTGATTTTGAAATTAACGTCAATTATAATAAATCATCTTAGTTAATAATACATGGTTTAAGATGTTTATGTATTACTTATCAAACATATTTTCCGAATGGCTATATTACAACTCATATATAACATTTAGAAGGCACAACTAAAGTAATAGAACGTGCAGCATCTGAAAACCTACACTGATGCAGACTTGACTCCAGATTTCAGGAGTCAAGTCTGCCACAGCGTCATATTTCAGATGCTGCATGTAAGAGGAAGGTGAACTGGAGCTAAATTCAACATTCACATCGAATCAGCCCTTCCCAAAACAAATTATTTTTCAAGAATTGTTTTTTTTCTAAAAATATCAGGAAATGTTCATGTTGGCAAATTATTAAAGAGTGAAAATGTGTTATTTTGATATTTCATCCTAGAAATGTATTAATTATGTCACTCTTAAATGAATTTTTTACTTAAACAGTTTTGTCGGACGTTGAATTAAATTACAAAATTTATTAAAATATATGTCCTTTACATAAAAAAGCGCGTAAACCTTTAGTATTATTTAATTGCTGTTGGACGCAAACCGAATTGTCAGACAACTGTATAACTAACTGTAAAAATGACACTCACTCAAACTAATTGTGCGAGACAGAAAATCATACATTACATAAATATCGTCAAGTCTGCTTGTGACCTTAATAAAACAAGAGACACCCGGGAGGTTCAAGTACTGGACAACATAAATCTGGACAATTGCTTTCTGCTGCGGACGACATTTACTGAGATTAACTTACAACGGCGTCTCTTCTGGAACAGGCTAAGTTAATAACCATTAAAATTAAAACACAAGCTTTTTCGCTTTTATATTTCACTGGAAATTTAATACGTTGTGAAGAGCAACACAGTTGTTTAATTTAACACAGAACTTCTCTCAAAGTGTCAGTATCATATTTTGTTCCGCATAGTTTCTGTAACCAGGTTACCTTAAGGTTAATTTTATTTGTTGAAGTAAACTTATCGTAACATCTGCATCAGGAGACTTTATAACGGTACAAAGACACAGTGTTTTTATTAAAAGTTCTTAATTGTGTTATGACTTTCGTTGAATTATTTATAAGCTCCTTCTATGTACAGTTGATATGAATACTAATTAAACCTCTTTCAGATGCTATTCTTTACTTCACTAAGCAAACAGATGTTTGTTATTAATGAAACATGTATTAACTTTATGGTTCAGCATATAGTAAACATGTTTATGCTAAATAGTTTTTCTACAACCACTCCTTTTATTGACTGTACATGATGATGTCAATGAATCCGAAATTTACATAGTGGATATTAAAATTAATATCAACATTTTAACGGTTAATTATTTACTTAATTATCACTTCTAGAGGCTACATTACTAATATAATTATCTATTTTTTAAAAATATATAATTAGCTGTAAGAAACCGTCCGTAGCACCATGCGTGTGAACTCCGAATGTTGACATGACCGAGCTGAGAAAACCGTGTAGTAAGAGAACATAGTGAAAAATGTATTTTTACTCAAATGGCGTCAGTAGGTACATATTGTTTGCAATGCTTTTTGTCCCCGCTAGGTCTGAAAAATATTAAACGTTGAACGGCTAAATGCAGTTGCACATATTTTCTTTTTCTGATCAAGGGGCTCATACCAATTTTAACTTCTACTCTAGTAGTTGACTATAACAACCCGGTACCATTCAGGTGAACTAAAGTTGTGTTCTAAGGGCTCGAGTATATCGTAGAACAGTTAACACAGTTTTTACGATTCTACATCGTCCAATATCGGGCCATTTTTTACGCACTCAAAACTCCGGTTATACTTAGAGTTATAGGTGTTTTGCTGCAAATGTGTAAAGGCATTACTTCACTTAAAATAATTTGTAATTTCCTCATATATTTAGGTTTATTAAAACTTATTTAGTGCATTTCAGGCATATAACCATTATTATTAAAAGAGACTCTTATGTATATTTCTAAGAATCTAAGAATCAAAACCAATTAATTTATTATAAATGTCGCAAACATCGATTAACGAATAATATATATATATATATATATATATATATATATATATATATATATATATAATAAAATTTCCTCATTATGCATTTTTGATTCATCCGCCTAATTAACACTATTTAAGTGATGGAGTAATATGTAAAATTATTTAAATGTATTATGGTATTTTATTTTCCGAATAAAACTATTCTTCAACAATTAAAAATTCTTTTTTCTTAACATTATTTCGTTTTGTGCACTGAATGTAATAATAAATGAACTAGCTAAATGTTTAACTTAATGAATAATTTTACTAAAAAGTAAAACCTAATATTACACTTCTAAATAGTTATATTCTTTTATCAAATAAAAATCAATAGTGAAAGCGTAACATGAGCTGCCTGGAGACGGCTTGTTTATTAAAGCAGTAAATACGGCGTAAGTGGCTCTAAAATATTATATAATGGCGTTATACAACATAAAATTGGCTTTAAACAATAGTGAAGAAATCAAGTGTTGGCTTCCTTCTAGTATATCATAGTGATATGGAAAGCATCAAAGCAACTGGAAGCCCCTAAATTGGCTGGACAATCACATTAGTCTACCTGTCACACTAGTAAACACTAGTCTACCTGACTAGTGATTTGGATGTCATCAAACTACTGAAAGACCTTCCACTGCCTGGACAATCTTTCGTCTACCTGATTAGTGATTTGGATGTCATCAAACTACTGAAAGACCTTCCACTGCCTGGACAATCTTTCGTCTACCTGATTAGTGATTTGGATGTCATCAAACTACTGAAAGACCTTCCACTGCCTGGACAATCTTTCGTCTACCTGATTAGTGATTTGGATGTCATCAAACTACTGAAAGACCTTCCACTGCCTGGACAATCTTTCGTCTACCTGATTAGTGATTTGGATGTCATCAAACTACTGAAAGACCTTCCACTGCCTGGACAATCTTTCGTCTACCTGATTAGTGATTTGGATGTCATCAAACTACTGAAAGACCTTCCACTGCCTGGACAATCTTTCGTCTACCTGATTAGTGATTTGGATGTCATGAAACTACTGAAAGACCTTCCACTGCCTGGACAATCTTTCGTCTACCTGATTAGTGATTTGGATGTCATGAAACTACTGAAAGACCTTCCACTGCCTGGACAATCTTTCGTCTACCTGATTAGTGATTTGGATGTCATGAAACTACTGAAAGACCTTCCACTGCCTGGACAATCTTTCGTCTACCTGATTAGTGATTTGGATGTCATGAAACTACTGAAAGACCTTCCACTGCCTGGACAATCTTTCGTCTACCTGATTAGTGATTTGGATGTCATCAAACTACTGAAAGACCTTCCACTGCCTGGACAATCTTTCGTCTACCTGATTAGTGATTTGGATGTCATCAAACTACTGAAAGACCTTCCACTGCCTGGACAATCTTTCGTCTACCTGATTAGTGATTTGGATGTCATCAAACTACTGAAAGACCTTCCACTGCCTGGACAATCATATGGCTACCTGGTTAGTGATACTGAAAGCATGAAAGCTAATGAATGCCCCTTCCGTTTTTGCACAAAATGTATCAATATTTTTATTTACTTTATAATAATGTGAACATGCCTAACCTAGGCGTATTGTAAAATATTTTTACTTCATTACGCGTATGTTTTTTAAGTAAGTACATGAGTAAAAACATGAAATATTTAGAACATTTGACTTATAGGAAAGAGAAGAAGACAACGTAAAGTTTTAACTTTTACTTCTTAAAGTGTGGTTCTTTGTACGAGTTAAACTTTTGCCAATAATTACAATTCAGTTTTATAGACGACGGCATATTATAAGAAGTCATGGAACGTCTGACAGAGCGCAATACACTTTCTGTCTGTAGGTAATGAATATTCAATACGGCTCGTAAATAACTTTAAGGGCTGGAAATTTTTCAGTTCAATGTCCAATAGATATTAATACAGGATCTTTAAACTTTAAATAATCTTTTAACTTAATACCTTTTAATAAACTACCCAAAAGTTCTCCGAAAAATTAATTATGGTCTGTAAGATTTAATTAGGTTTTACCATTCTTTAAATTTGATACAAATATTGTTAGAGAAAACTCTAAACAAAAAAATAAATAATTAGTTTACTGTACAAATTAATAACACATAAACACACAGACAACCGTGAAATTCAGTTTTCGAAATTTGTGTAACTCAACAAAATGTATTAAATTAAGAAACTTTGCACTATAAGAAATATATTGAAATATATCCTTGTTCATACCAATGGAAACTGTTAATAAAAAACCAATAACTTTTTTAAATGTTTTGTAACATTAAAAGTACTGGTTAAATAGAAGTAAAACTCCTTTAGAATGGAGAATCAATAACACGCCGTAGAAAACTTTAATATTGGACATGAGTTTACTACAGTTCAAGGAATCGTGCCTATTAGGTTTTAAAATGTGCTCATATTATTTATGGAAATTTACGGATGAAGACGTTAATGGTTAGGCTGGTAGTCTTATAATGTTACATTTCACCTATACGAGTACACAAGATAAAGTTTTAGTCACTGGATTCTTAATATAATTGTTATCTTCTAATCCTGATGACCAATACTTAAAGTAAAATATCGCAGTTTTTCTGAAATATATACAATACTCGTATTTGCGTCATAATAACATGTTAATTATTTCCAATATTTCAAAACGGTTTAGTGTAATATCACCATGTATAGTATATCATTGTAATAAATCTATATATGTGCCCGTGGAAAATATTTTTGACAGTAGATTAAGAATATGCCCAAGAAAACTTGATCCAACTCGAAACACTTTTTAACCAGGAAAAAACAACAAAGTTATAATGCATTATTCTGCCCCGGGTGGTTTCCTCCATCAGGGCAGTGTAGTGAAACTTTTATCACAAGTAGCAAGGTTTTTAATAATGCTGAATCAAAACTGTTTACTTCCACGAGGTGGTCGTAGCCATCAACCACTCTTGTTGAACTCTAAGATGTAATCGCGTTTATTAGTTATTATTTTGACAACAACATTCACAAATTATTTATGAATTCTTAATTTTCCATAAATTGCTGTAAAGTTTAAGCGCATATTTTGGATTCTAAGTAACAAATGTGAAGGTTGAAGCACATATTTTTTCAATAGTGTAAATAAAATTTATTAAACTAATTATTTGTGTAGTTTTATAATCTTCTAGTTTATTTATATTGTGACTTCAACATTCACTCTTTTTGTCGATTCTGTTGGCCAATTGTTACGCATGGAATATCTAACAGTAGAAAGGGCTCAACCTCAACAACTAAAACATGCAATGTATGCACTAACAAACATAGAGTACCGATAATCCAATATATCAATTTGGTGACCGGATTGTTTACGTCTCAGGAGATATCAAAACTTAAGTCTTCTTTTGTTTGACGTCATTTCAGTTCCAGCTTCGATTTGGACACAATCTTGTATAAGCTATACTGTCAGAAATAAACAATTTTGGGTATTGCATCTAGAATATAAATCTTTTTAAATATAATACTTTTTAATATTTTATTTCAAACTCTAAATCAAAAACTGAGGAAGATGCCGGAGCTTATGGCTGAAAATACTAGTTTGTGTTGACTTCCAAAGATCCCACATGGACTGTGTATTTGGCATTTCAGGCAATTTTAATTATTCAATTTTACAGGCTTTAGTTCCTGAAAAGCATTTTTTTATCGATAAGCCTTCCCCTTTCTATTTAATTTAAATAAGTTAATTAAATTTTTACACGTATATACGTCCATTCATTTAAAACTGTATGGTTTTCAATGGACGCAAAATTATATTTTTAAATTGAGTTTATGAGATATAATAATTTGGAGTGTTCCAACGCCTTTAATCTTAAGAAATATGAAGAAAGTTTAAGATTACAAATTAAATTCAAACCTAAAACATAGCAGTTCACCAAAGTGGAGTGGAGAAATCTCGCACCCACCTTTATACACAGTTTCCTAAAGAGCTCATAAAGATTCCTACTGATTAATGTAAGAGGCTGTGTCAAAACCTTAAGTATTCCTTGTGGCTCAATCGGAACAAAGGTAGATTTCACATGAGGCCGTCATCTTTAAATGTCAAACTGAATATGCAATATTAGTTTAGATTTTTAATTTGTACAACATTCATGGAACAGTAATCCCTAATTATTGGCATATTAATATAGCATTTCAATCCTAATATTTTCAAACATTTATCCATAAATCCATAATCTTGAAACCTTTAAAGGTAAACACTTTTATAACCATACGAATTTCTTTGTAAAAACGTCCACTTTATATAGTCACAATTAATCCAAAATTATGTTTGTAAGTCTATTTACTTATATGGTTTAATTGATTATTTAGGCTATATAATTTTAAATAGCCACCATATTTAAACTTTAAAAGTTATCAAAAAGTAGAAATAAATGCTTCTTGAAACTATTTAAACATTTTGTGAAAAGTGTTCATTTTTTATCTTGTAAAATATTCGAAATTATAATTATGACCTAATGCTTTTATAATTATGACAGCCAAAGGTTTTTTTCGTTAAGAGTTACTAACGCATTCGGACAAGTTGTGTATAAATATTGTCTTTGTACTAAATACGGTCTGAATTTATTAAGAACTACGGTAGTTATCGTATTCAAAATTATTCCCGCAATACTTTATACTAGTATCTGATTAATTCTAAAACACATTTTTAGCTGTAATGCTTAATAACTTATATATAATTATTACTCTCAAAAACTTTTGATGGGCCATCTTGAAACTTATGAAATATCGATAAATTCAAGTATAAAAGTTACGTAATATACTCGTATGAAAAACGTGTATCGTTTTGTATCGACCATGTTAATATTTAGTTGAGTTAAAATGTTTGCAAAATATTTCAGAGTCCGCATATTATGTTTAGTTATTCTGAAATTTGTAATATTTTGAAATATCGAGCAAAATGACTGGTCGTTCTTTACAATAGTATAAATACAACTGGATGTTCAAATAAATACATGTTTAGTATCATTTTAGGTCGAAATCATCATTAGATCCATATATAAACAGACACTTTTCCATTTAATGTGACACAAATTTGAATACCTTCATCGACAATAAAGTTTAATGACATTAATTAGTTCCTAGTAATTATTTTCACTGACACACATTATTTGATTTTGTAGTTTATGGTCTTTAAATTGTATCACTCAATTATGACTAGGGATAACTTCCAAGATGTCTGATAGGCCAAAACTATTTCAAGATAGTTTCTAGAAGCAGCTTTTTAAATGTATGAAACTAAGAAAATCTCATCACGTCTGAACAGTTTCATCCTTGCATAGTTTTAATATAATTGAGTTATACGAGCACATTCCATAAAGTTTGAGCTACAGCTAGGTCAACTTGACTTTGCAAGATAAATAAAATGCCAGGAGTGAAAAAAATTAGGTTCCTTCTGTAAAATATGTTACTTTTCACTTGAAAATAAGACAAATATTCTTCTATAAAATTAAATAAATTCGCAAATACTAACATGCAGTCTAATATAATCATGAATACACTTTATATTGTAAATTATTTTATTAGGTAATGGTTTCTTGTAGCTTAAACTCGGTAAAATATGTTTTTAAAGCAGAATATTGTGTAGAGTTACATACTAATAAAACGGAATGGTGGTGTCTATTGAACTGTATCTGCAATAGCATGTGCTTATGTTACCGTGGTTGACGTGAACGACATATTGCAACTACTTTATGCTCTTAAATAATTGTAAGCATTCTGCTCAAGGTAAATGCAACTGACCTTGTTCCTCACAACACACAAACGGCTCATTTCCATCACCAACTGGGTCATCATCTCCACTAACCGAGTTGTCATCACCACCAACCGGGACACCATCACCACCAACCGGGACACCATCACCACCAACCGGGACATCACCACCACCAACCGGGACATCATCACCACCAACCGGGACACCATCACCACCAACCGGGACATCACCACCAACCGTGACATCATCACCACCAACCGGGACATCATAACCACCAACCGGGACACCATCACCACCAACCGGGACATCACCACCACCAACCGGGACATCATCACCACCAACCGGGACACCATCACCACCAACCGGGACACCATCACCACCAACCGGGACATAATAACCACCAACCGGGACATCACCACCACCAACCGGCACACCATCACCACCTACCGGGACATCACCACCACAAACCGGGACATCATATCCAGTAACCGATTTGTCATCGCCACCAACCGGGACACCATCACCACCAACCGGGACATCACCACCACCAACCGGGACACCATCAACACCAACCGGGACATTACCACCACCAACCGGGACATCATCACCACCAACCGGGACACCATCACCACCAACCGGGACACCATCACCACCAACCGGGACACCATCACCACCAACCGGGACATCACCACCACCAACCGGGACATCATCACCACCAACCGGGACACCATCACCACCAACCGGGACATCACCACCAACCGGGACACCATCACCACCAACCGGGACACCATCACCACCAACCGGGACATAATAACCACCAACCGGGACATCACCACCACCAACCGGGACATCATCACCACCAACCGGGGCACCATCATTACCAACCGGGACACCATCACCACCAACCGGCACACCATCACCACCAACCGGGACATCACCACCACAAACCGGGACATCATCTCCAGTAACCGATTTGTCATCGCCACCAACCGGGACATTATCACCACCAACCGGGACATCACCACCACCAACCGGGTCATCATCTCGTCCAACCGGGCTGTCACGTCGTAATGTTATTTCAATGCCAAGAACCAAACCTACAAACGTATCCTGTATAAAGTCCTTAACGGATATTACTGAAATATCAGATAACCCAGAACCGTTATCGTATACCTATACCCATCGGGATAAATTACCAACTTCGCATTCCGTTCTAGAGCACTGCGTCTGACCTTGTTCCTCACAACACACAACCAGGTCATCGTCAAAACCAACCGGGTCATCATCTCCACTAACCGAGTTGTTATCACCACCAACACGGACATCATCACCACGAACCGGGACATTACTACCACCAACCGGGTCATCATCTCGACCAACCGGGCTGTCACGTCGTAATGTTATTTCAATGCCAAGAACCAAACCTACAAACGTATCCTGTATAAAGTCTTAACGGATATTACTGAAATATCAGATAACCCAGAACCGTTATCGTATACCTATACCCATCGGGATAAATTACCAACTTCGCATTCCGTTCTAGGGCACTGCGTCTGACCTTGTTCCTCACAACACACAACCAGGTCATCGTCAAAACCAACTGGGGTCATCATCACCACCAACCGGGTCATCATCTCCACTAACCGAGTTGTCATCACCACCAACCGGGACATTACTACCACCAACCGGGTCATCATCTCGACCAACCGGGCTGTCACGTCGTAATGTTATTTCAATGCCAAGAACCAAACCTACAAACGTATCCTGTATAAAGTCTTAACGGATATTACTGAAATATCAGATAACCCAGAACCGTTATCGTATACCTATACCCATCGGGATAAATCACCAACTTCGCATTCCTTTCTAGGGCACTGCGTCTGACCTTGTTCCTCACAACACACAACCAGGTCATCGTCAAAACCAACCGGGTCATCATCTCCACTAACCGAGATGTCATCACCACCGACCGGGACATCATCACCACCAACCGGGTCATCATCTCCACTAACAGAGTTGTCATCACCACCAACCGGGACATCATCACCACCAACCGGGACATTACTACCACCAACCGGGTCATCATCTCGACCAACCGAGCTGTCACGTCGTAATGCTATTTCAATGCCAAGAACAAAACCTACAAACGTATCCTGTATAAAGTCTTAACGGATATTACTGAAATCTCAGATAACCCAGAACCGTTATCGTATTATCCGTATGGGTCCATATACTCATCGGAATAAATTACCAACTTCGCATTCCGTTCTAGGACACTGCGTCTGACCTTGCTCCTCACAACACACAACCAGGTCATCGTCAAAACCAACCGGGGTCATCATCACCACCAATTGAATCGTTATCGCCACCAACCACGTCATCATCACCAGCAACCTGGTTGTCATCTCCACCAACGAGGTTGTCACCTCATAATGTTATTTCTATGTGAAGAAAAAAATCTACAAACATCCCAAAATATATGTTTTACTACATTTTTGTCGCACAACAACACAAGTTATTAATGAGATAAAATCAGACAAGACCATTTATTTAAGACAGCTTTACTATATCTAAGGCAATAGTCTCAAACTGCACTAGTACCATGAAATACATATTTTTATAGACTGTATGTGGACTAAACAATCCTCGCCAGTGTCTAATAACGTCTTGTGTGTCAACGAGTATTCAAAAATTGGATAAAGCCGATTTTTTGACCCTTTTAAAGGTTTCTACCTGTGGTTAAATTTTATTCAAAAGATAAGGTCTCCTATCGTGTAACAAAGTTACTCTAAACCGTTGACACAGTCACGGCAATTGCTTATACATAAACGCGTATGGCCATTTTTTTGCACATATACTTTACTCCAAGGATCCCAAAAATAATATTTCTACTCAAAATTCGATTTACAAAACACAATAGTATACAGCTGTATACTATATAAACTCTATACTATATGTCTGGGGGAAAGTAAAAACGTAAAAAGCACTTACCGGATAACCAAGGTGTAGAAAACCACCGAAGTAATAAAGGTCCGATCGTTTACTTTCTGTTTATGGCACTTCTCCCCCAAATATCGGCCCTTTATTGCTCTGGAGATCGCCTTAATTTACTTTTAGATCACCAATAAAGACCCAAACTGTGAAGTGTAGTGGATTCATGATATTATAGTAACGGCATATCGACAGACGCAGATAACTATACATTTGTAATAAGCAACTTGATTATTAAATATCTGAAAAACTCGCATTGAGTCGACGATCGAACTTACCAATTTGATGCACATTTGGTTTACGTATATCTATACTGCGGTTAAATAAAGATGTTTAGATAACATTTTTCAAAACGTTTGAAAAATACGAATTTGATTTATTTGACAGTCCATTTAATAACTTAAAATGTACTCTTTATTGTTTGAAAGGAATATTATTATGAAAGGCTACTAATTATGGAGTTTAAGATGTTTATTATATTAAAGTTTGTACCAGCTGCGACGTACCTCGATACATACGGTTTTATGAAAAAAGCTTCAATCAGCTGTGCTTAAAGGGACACATTACGATAATTTAATGGTTACACTAATAAAAAAATATTTATCAGCAAAAATTACCGTTTTCACAGTCACGCCGTATCAGCCTTATAAACAAAGTGGATGTATAAGAACCATATAAACAACCGTATGCTTTAATGAAATCTGTTATTATTGAAACATATATTTTTAAAATATTTAACAAATTCAAAACGCATAAAGTGGCCATAAATATTATTCTGTCTGTTGATCGGTTGAGATATAGTCTGGGGAAGTGTCTGATTTCTAAAATTAATTACGCTTTCTACATTGAAAGGATCGTTAGAAGACGTAGATGATGTATTGATTATAGATTCAGGTGAGCAAACTTAAACTGAGTTGTAGTACAAACTGTAAGTTTTTGTGGTGATTAAACGTGTAGACAGTCATCGGAAAAAAACCTTAACCAAAAAAAAATTACACATATCATGACACTAAGGGCTGGGGTCAAAACCTAGGGGTGAAAGTGGCTCGCCTTTACCCTTTCCCACTCCTACCCATCGCCTTCTTCTTGAAGTAAAATTATACTAAAGGACTACAAACTAAGAAGCTGAATAACCAGATATACGTCCTTGTACAGATATTGGTTAAATTAACTAATGGCAGTTAGCACCAAATTGCTGCACTTTAAATCGCTCACTTCATTAGGCAAAGTTCATTGTCTAAAAGGGTATCTGTAGTTTTTAGAGTACATTTCAATTATACTCTGAGGTACTGCAAGATAAAAATTAAATATTGTATGTTTAATTTTATTAATTATATAAAAAGCCCTAAACGACTCACATAGTATAAAATAATAATGTCAGGACTTTCAGGCAACCGGTGTAGTATACCAACAAAGCCCGGGGGAGCCGCTTTACCTTCTGTCACACGGTTCTTATTGCTTGTGGGTGTACCTGTACCGGTATATTTACGAACATAGGTAGCAAGGTCAAAACAAGTAATTCACATCATAAAAAAATACTAAAATAACCGGATAATTTTTTTAATACTTTATAAACAACCAAGTGAAGGTCTAATTCAAATGAGTTTCCGGTTCTAGTTTAACAAATACTGCAGTTTTCCACTCAATATTTACCTTCACTAGATAAAGACTCATAGAAACGGTTTTCTAGTTGAAAAGACTCGTCATTTAAGTTTGTTTTAAACGGTAAATATTTAAAATTCTCGTTCGCCTCTCGACAAAGGTGCTGTAAAATATCTCGCGTTATACAAATATTTCCAATTCTATTAGCTTCTCATAAGTCAAACTTCTTGATTTATTCATAATAATAATACATACAATATCTTCAAATAATATTTTGGAATGTTTAAGTAGAGCTATAACATATTAAGGATATTACATTCTAAATTCGTTCGTACAGTTATTTACAAAATTAACCATACAATTGCATTCTGATTGATAAAAATGAAGGTTCCAAATTCCCGATTGTTTGGACTGGACTCCAAACAGCTTGATGGTATGTTTGAACACGTTTAATTTTCTTCTGTATGTTCTTTATTTGTATGTGTATTAATGCCATACTCAACTGATGAAGAGGATAGATTCCAGTCCTCAAAAAGTTGTCTTAAACCTCGTGTAACATATAAACAGATGGCAAAAGTCCAAAATTCTATTATCCTTTTGAACCTTCCATCGTAAATTAAACAAAACACTCCGGTAGTCTTCTCCAGACTATTCGTTTAGTACTTTTTTCAGAAACAGAATTTTAATACTCAATACTTACTGTGGTAAACATAAACATACAGGCTTCTATTAAAGTTCAACTTAAAGTTCGGTTAGAGAAGGTGTGTCCAACAGGAGTTTAAAAACTTGATGTCCACAACTTGTCAATAACCGCAAACGTGTAAAACTTGAATCGTACGTGAATCGTGAATAGTGATTATAACCGATACAAGATCACGAGTGATTATAACCGATACAAGATCACGAGTGATTATAACCGATACAACATGACGAGTGATTTCTCGCAACGGTAACTTAATATAATTCGTACGTGAATCGTGAATAGTGATTATAACCGATACAAGATCACGAGTGATTATAACCGATACAACATGACGAGTTTCTCGCAACGGTAACTTGATATAATTCGTACGTGAATCGTGAATAGTGATTATAACCGATACAAGATCACGAGTGATTATAACCGATACAACATGACGAGTGATTGCTCGCAACGGTAACGTAATACAGACTGCAGTCTCTTAGCTTCATTTGTTATTGACGCAGAGAAGGCTTTCATTCAGGCGAAATGAACTGAAATTTCCCCACGGGGTACATCGGAACTGCTCCAACAGCATTATCTTTAGTTTCTGCCTCTAGGATCGAATTTCTGAAACGAAAATCGTTGATTTCACAAATTGGAGTTCTATTTGACTACCCTGTAGGGTTGATTTCCGTAATACATGAATTAAAATGAAAGGTAGTCATAGTTCACAATATCCGAGTTGATGGAATTTCCTTCACTCAAAGTTTAATGTTGAATTGAAAAACTCCGATATTTTACTTAAATATAATCTATTGCTGTAACTTTCCGGAAAAAATTGAAAATGATCTAAATCACTTAAGTGCTGACAAAGTCCATGAATATATACCATATATTTAGACCACATTATTTCTCATAAAATGAGTTGAAACAGGTGATTGTATGTGTGAAAGGGCTCACTGTAAGCAACTTAAGGTGTGTTCCAATGGTAGGTAAACTTTGTATAAAGTTAAACAATTTCATTTTTGATACAAAGTTAAAACGGTATTACGATCAGTTAGATTTCCTGTTTTCTACAATTTCTATCCTTACTCAACTATCAGGCAATTTCAAGTGACAGTCAGTATGTATAGCTCAGTGAAAACTGAGTGGAGTAGCATTGATAGTTGTAATGTCCTCATTATAACTTGGTCATTGGGAATTGAATAAGCATTGAATTCATACTCAAAACATTACTACAGCAATATAAGTTACTTCATTGCCACTAATCGCTCCAAGAAGGATTTCCTTTATGTCAAATTAATAGTACAATATATTATTTTTACCGATTACAATACAAGATCAAGGTAAAATTAAAGTTTTTCGAAGCCAATTCGCACAAATTTTAAAGCAGTGCCAAATTTAAGAGACAATTATTCTTAAGTATACATTTTAAACAATTCTCATTTATTGCAGCTCTTCTAAATAAAATGTGCAATTTTTCAGAACTGTGTGCTAAATCTTTCGGATTTACAACTTTACATCATAGTTATCGATACATACGGAAGTTAAATTCTGATAGGCACACTTTATTGATTGCTATGTCCAACAAATTTAAAATACATATCATTATACTATTTTTAATGTATATAAGAGGTTAAACCCTCTATGAAAGTATGAATCATATGTACAGGTATTTAATCTCCTTTGTAAGCGAAGTAATTCAATGAGATTATTTAATTTGCAAGAATAATTTCTAAACACTTGTAACATTTTAAACATGTTTTACATTACGACGTGCTATTATAAAATTGTAATTTTTTTATTACATTATTACTTATTAGTTTCTTTTTTGGATTACGCTATGTCTGAAAAGGAAGGGAGACAATAATGGGTCATTTTTATTATTGGTTCATGCTAGATGAAATTCTTAAAACCATACTGTGACTCTGCATTGGTTTATTAGAAATATCTAATCTGTTTGATACTTTTGGTTTAATTTTTAGGTCATTTTTTAGAATTAGAAACCAAAGCGGCCTATCTCGACTGATGTTTGACTAATAGGTTGGTCTGACAATTTAATGTATGTTGACTCTATTAATTTCTTTAAAAAAATGTGGTTCCCGATGTATTATGTCGGCTTCATCCCAATTCATATGATGGTCTCTGTCAGCTTGTAAGAAAACTTCAGGAAGATATGTTATTGAATTTAAACACTTTCATATGAATTTTACTTTTTTAAAGTTTTTATTGTACTTTGTATTCTAGAAGGGATTTAAGCTGAAAATGCTTAATTATTAACTTTGTGTATATTTATTTTACCTCTTGTACGTAAAAGGGAAACGTAGTCAACCAAAAGTTTTAATTATCTACACATTCTTGTCACCCATGAGATATTAAACACTTAAAACCATTTTGTCGATGAAACATGTTTATTGACAATTTTATAAGGTTTAAAGCCAATTAGACATGGTATGCCTTTGCTTTCTTTCTTTTATTGGTCACGAAACAACCTATATTATGACTTATTTAAATATCTTAAAATTAGTTTTGGAATTCTTACTTACCTAAATTATATTGGAGTGGCCAATAAATTAAAAATGTTTCTAAAATATATCCTTTTGAACATGGAAGAGCTTTTAAAATTAAATCGTCTGCTCAAAAAACTCCTGTTTAAATTTCAAATTACAGGGGATCAATTATTTTTTATTCTATACTTAGGTATTAAGAAATAAATAGAAGGATTTTGGAAAGAAAAAACTTAATGTTTGAAAATAAAACATGTGGTTACTTTATTTAATTACTTATTATTTAGATTAGTGCTGTTTACAAAACCATACTATTTCATTCTAAATTTATATTGCCATTCCTTTGTATGAAAGTTGTGTGCGGTAGCTGGTTATTCCTAATTCCTGAACTGATAGCTAATATGTGCAAGATATGTATAAATTTTACACACAAAATCATGTTTTATTTCCACATATATATATATATATATATATATATATATTCATATATATGTGTGTGTGTATATATTCATATTATATATGTATTCATATTATATATATATATATATATACATACATATACATATAAATAAATAAATAAATAAATATATATATATATTTTTTATAGTTGCGGTACAAGAATTATTTTAAGACTTGATATTTTATTTGAATGACCAACAGAGGCAGAATAAAGCACTTATTTAAATATGTAAAATGGCTTCTTCTAACTCGCGACACGTCCCAGCCTTAATTCAGAGAATTTAAATGCATTACGAATTGGCCAATTCTGGGAATTTATTAAGCAAACAATGCCATCAAGTTTATGATTTATAATAAATTGAAATGAATATAATATCAAGAGGATAAGCCACCATAACTCCTTTATTGCTGTTAGGTATATTACAAACTGTTTTATTTTACTTTGTATGGTCTTACATAGCGATAAATTATCATTTATAACCCTTTTGCCTTTATAATCACTTTCCCTCTAAAGATTAAAAACAAAGATTTATTTATATAAAATATATAAATTATTTCGTTTCTTAGGCTTACGCGTCCAGTGTCATGACCAAAATCAGAGTCTTCTGGTTCGCACCGCATTCAAACACTGCTTATACAATTAACTTATTTAAACGTTTTAAAACTGCTATGGAACTAGAAACTTCATACAGATTCAAAAGAGAATATTAATTCAACAAAGAAAATTGTGTGAAATCGTCTAAGAGCTGGCAACCACTAATACATAACCCATATTAATCATAACTTATCGGTGGTTGGTTAAAATTCAGCCAATCACGAGGAAGCTAAGCCTCTCCAACTCGTCTGTACAGACGACTGTTTATTATTAGCAGTTTCTGTGTAACACTGGGAAACTAAATATTTCCAAAAATAAGTTCTGTAAGGGTAAACGCGCACTAGCACGGCCAAGACCAAGACCAAGACCACGACCAAGAACTTGCAGCCAGGACAACCTGAAATGATGTGGAGCAACGCGCACTAGTCAGACCAAGACACGACAGACGCAAGACAGACGCACGACCACAGCTGTACGCTCTAAGGGTAAACGCACACTAGCACGGCCAAGACCAAGACCACGACCAAGACCAAGACCAGTACCGGTCTGGAACAGCACGGCCACAACCTCGACCAAGACCAAGACAGTTTTGTAATGTACTAAACAGACAACAGTCAGTCTGAAAATGGATGTCGAGGAAATAGCAGAGGCCGTGTATGTGTACCGTAAATATGTAAATGGTAAAAAAAAAAAACACTGTTGTACAGACATCGCCACCGAATAGCAATGTTATTTCTTCCCATTTTTCCTTCTTCATTATTCTATTGGCATAATCATCTGATGAAAAATCCCACAAACAAGGCCTTTCCTTTACCTCCTGTATCAAACACTGATTCTGTTGCCATTTTACAATACTGTCTACTAAACTTGTTCACAAATCATAAACAACTCAATCGCACACACATCTTCTCTCAACTATTCCTGGTCGCAGACTGGCCGTAGGCAGTGCGCGTTGTTCTATAACAGCTCATGGAAGTCTGGCCGCAACGTCAAGCTGGTCTCGCGCTTGGTCTGTGCGGCCAGAGCGTACAGCTGTGGTCGTGCGTCTGTCTTGCGTCTGTCGTGTCTTGGTCTGACTAGTGCGCGTTGCTCCACATCATTTCAGGTTGTCCTGGCTGCAAGTTCTTGGTCGTGGTCTTGGTCTTGGTCTTGGCCGTGCTAGTGCGCGTTTACCCTAAGTTATGTTTCGATTCAGTGTGAAGCGGAAAACTTTGATGTTAATTTAAAAAATGTCCTTTATATTCCGTCAAAAATGCTCGATGATGCCCAAGATTAAGGAAATTTATAAACTTGTATTAGATTAAATCTTATTCGTGAAACGTTGTACATTTGACATTGCGCAAAGCATTATTTTGTGTTATCTACACAACTTTGGAGAGAACTATAAAAAAATAAATATTTTACATGCAGTTACTCGTTCGTTATCACAGATAATGTAGATATGGATTTATACATAACAAATATATGAGTTATACACAAAAGTAATGTTGATTGCAATATCGACTGCGTAAAAGAGGATAGCCTGGAGTACAGACAGCAAAAATTTACATCTCCTTGTCACTTAGCCTTCGATATTAGCCTTAGACATGTTAAGAGTTGCAGTTCTCTTCGCATCCTCATTTATAAAACGAAATTCAAAGTGACCGTATATTTGGCCACCAGTTTTGATTCCCGTTTTCTCGTACTGCTGTATCAGCAAGAGCAGTTCTCCATTTTGGTAGTACCAAGATCTCTATCTCACTGAGAAAGAGTAATGGCCTCATCAACAAAAGTATGATTACCTTTAGTTTCACCGGGATCTTATAAATAGTGCGTGCGGTAATGTAAGCAGCTACATCACGTTGTCAGTACATTCAATGAGCAGGGTCTCACAAGTAGGTCTGCCCACAACTAACTCTCATTAGTATTCAAGATATCTCATGCAAAAACCTACCACTGAGATACTTCAGCCTCGAATATTATTGTCAATGCAACTACTCCTAGATAATGATGGTACAAACAGTATTACAGTATTATCTATCCGAGGGGTATGCTGGCACGTGGAACGTATCCTCTAGCGCCACTACTCACCCAGAAAGCTAGTCTACTATCTAAGAGGTATGCTAGAGCGTGGATCGTATCCTCTAGCGCCACCACTCACCCAGAAAGCTAGTCTACTATCTAAGAGGTATGCTAGAGCGTGGATCGTATCCTCTAGCGCCACCACTCACCCAGAAAGCTAGTCTACTATCCAAGAGGTATGCTAGAGCGTGGAACGTATCCTCTAGCGCCACCACTCACCCAGAAAGCTAGTCTACTATCCAAGAGGTATGCTGGAACGTGGAACGTATCCTCTAGCGTCACCACTCACCCAGAAAGCTAGTCTACTATCCAAGAGGTATGCTAGAGCGTGGAACGTATCCTCTAGCGCCACCACTCACCCAGAAAGCTAGTCTACTATCCAAGAGGTATGTTGGAACGTGGAACTTATCCTCTAGCGTCACTACTCACCCAGAAAGCTAGTCTACTATCCAAGAGGTATGCTAGAGCGTGGAACGTATCCTCTAGCGTCACCACTCACCCAGAAAGCTAGTCTACTATCCAAGAGGTATGCTGGAACGTGGATCTTATCCTCTAGCGTCACCACTCACCCAGAAAGCTAGTCTACTATCCAAGAGGTATGCTAGAGCGTGGAACGTACCCTCTAGCGCCACCACCCACAGAAAAAGCTAGTCTACTATCCAAGAGGTATGCTGAAACGTGGAACGTATACTCTACCGTCACCACTCACCCAGAAAGCTAGTCTACTATCCAAGAGGTATGCTAGAGCGTGAAACGTATCCTCTAGCGCCACCGCTCACCGAAAAAGCTACTCTACTATCCAAGAGGTATGCTGGAACGTGGAACGTATCCTCTAGCGTCACCACTCACCCAGAAAGCTAGTCTACTATCCAAGAGGTATGCTGGAACGTGGAACTTATCCTCTAGCGTCACCACTCACCCAGAAAGCTAGTCTACTATCCAAGAGGTATGCTAGAGCGTGGAAAGTATCCTCTAGCGTCACCACTCACCCAGAAAGCTAGTCTACTATCCAAGAGGTATGCTAGAGCGTGGAAAGTATCCTCTAGCGTCACCACTCACCCAGAAAGCTAGTCTACTATCCAAGAGGTATGCTAGAGCGTGGAACTTATCCTATAGCGCCAGGCCCTGAAGGAAAGATAAATACATGTATGAATAAAGTTTTATGAATAAAAACCGTGTGTGTGTGTTGTAATAACTAGTAATATAAATTTATGGGTTAGTAAAATTAATTATGAACTAATATAAAAAGAAATAAAAATTTAGTAAAATTCAGTATATTAAAAACTAAATGTCATAAATTTATATAGAACTTAATGGTTAAAGGACACTCAGCATGATAACTACCTAATTACTAAATACTCTGGCACTAATTGACATTTAGAAAAGTTGAAAATGTATTCATAAAACAATGCAAGAGAAGATATAAGAGCCTGAAGTAACGGTAAAGACCTCAACTCTTTGACGTAACAAGGTTAACTTCCTAATTGCCAGACAAACAAATTGACATGTACTGTTTAGAATTGTTTCTTTATTTAATGTTCCTTCGTTTTCATACGACATTTTATACGTTAAATATACCGAGTTATTTATTTGTCTAGTGTATTTTTTATTTCTTGTATTTTAATTTAGATTAAAATGTTAATTTATTAAAAAAGTAAATATGGTGTCTTTGTATTTGGCAGTAGATTACCTAGCCCACACCCCACTCAATGTGTAATTTAAGGCAACTGTGGAGAGAACCTATTTGTAGGTTTGGCGTCGCTATTATACGGTTTGGCTGCAGTAATAACTTTTTGATCACTACGGAAGAACGAAACACTATTTCAGACACCACAACTGTCACTACTCCAGACACCATTATTGTCACCATTTTTATCATATATCATATTCTCACTCTTAAACTTCCAGTCAATAATCCTGTATTCTGTATTGTCACCACTAGATGTGCAACTACTGTCTTCTGTCTTGTCATCACATCTGACACGATTACCACAACCACTACAGAAACAACTCCTGTCCTCTGTTTTGTCACCACATCTGTCAAATTTCCTGTAACCACTACAGAAACAACTCCTGTCCTCTGTTTTGTCACTATATCTATAAACTTTCCCTTCAACACTAAATAAACAACTCCTGTCTTTTGTTTTGTCACCAAATTTGTCAAATTTAGCGCAAACACTACAGACAACACCCCTGTGTTCTGTTTTGTCACCACATCTCTCAGCTTTATCGTCAACACTACTGGCACTACACGTGGAAATCGATTTGCTACCTATTTATTTAACCACGCATGCAACTTATATTGATAACTCTTCTGTTTTTTGTGTTTTTCTAGCCACTTTATATATTATTTCAATTAACAGTCAGTTACTAATCAATACACAATTCATTTGCCTACTTTAGTCACTTTTCCAGTAGTATGTGATTATTGCTTTACGAATTTCTACTTTTTTATAATGTTAGTACCGTATTTGAGTAACCAATAACATTAAACAAGTATCAATTTTAAAAGTATACCTACATATTTTCATCGTCACAACACTCATGTATATATAATGAAACAAACACTTAACAGTATATTAAAACACATTAAACGACGACTCTCCACTTCTTTCATCCAAAGTTATGAATATAAGCTCTCCGAGGAGCCAATTTGCTAAGATGCTTCAATGTCACGAGAGACATTTTCCTGCAATAACAAACCGGCTCTCTCTACAAGTGACTCTTAAGCAGTACTTTCCAGACATCTGCCATATTGCCTCATTATCTAGATAATGATGAATCGTTGCTAGATATTGTTTCAGCTCTGAGAAGGATATTGTTAGGATAAATAAAAAAGCTGGTACTATATGTATACGTGGATATCACTAAACGTTATGTGTAATCCAGTAGCGATAGAGTATTCTGTGGTTCTATTTATAAATATACTACTATTGTAAGAGATTTTGTTATTTAATGGAACTAAGACTATGGAATTTCAGTCCTGGTTAAATATAGCATATGTTCAAATCTTCTCTGAGCTCATATTTTTATCAGTTTTATGAACCCTATGCTTTATTTTTGTCCCCAAAAGTAACACCCCAAATATCCTCTGTGTGCTATATCCTCTTATTTACTCGATTTTTATATGGTTTAATTGGTTTTTATATGTATATGTTTATAGAAATAAATCAAATTGGGGTTTATGTAATTAATTACTTTTATATATACTTTATACAGTTCAAGGTTACGAAAGGGCCATGTGGTCCTAAGTTTGTAAGTCAAGAATTTTAGATTTACTATTTTCATCAGTTCACATAGGTACTGACTCTGAACATTCGCTAAAAATAGCCTAAAACACGTAAACGACTTACTGAAAAAATCTTATTATCTATAGTTCATTTCTCTTATTCTGTTTCATACGATCGTCGTACAGGTCAGAGGCTCATGAGAACGGGTAGAATAAGGCTATAAAGGTAGTCGGCCTTACCCTTTTTTACAAAAAAAGAGAGGAAGTGCCATGATGAGAAATTAATAATAAACCGATACATTTGCAAAATATTTAAGGACAATAAATTATCTTAGGAATTATTTATCGATGTAAACACACTTTAGTCCAACGCAGTTCCTAAAACAGTCACACGTTACATTGATCTCATGAACAAGTACCATTTGAATAATACAATGTTCTTATACACCAAACATTTAAATTATTACGATTATAAAGCATGTTTAATATCAATATCATATAAATATTGTTGATATAAATATTAATGATTTAAATACGCAGAAACAAACAGTTCCGATTAAAAAATTAAAATACTTTCCGAATATATTGAGTTAACTTTGTCACACTGATTGTAACACTGCTAAAAAAAATCCTCAATAAAAAATATATATATCTGAGAAAATTAATTTATTTGGAATATAAATGGTAACCATATAAAGATTGACGAGGTGAATAATTCTCACAGTAGTTGTTTTAAAAAAAAGAATTCCATAAAATATCTTAATAATAATAGCGACACCTACTCTTAACAAACTCAAATTATGCTGTTTTTATGTAATTGTGTTTTTTATTCAGTTCAATCGTCTAAATCATAAAAGGGCAAATTGAGTTTAAAGAAGTTGCTTCGTTATAACATTCTTCGCTTTGTACAAAACAGTCCGCACTCAATCGAGTGTATTTCTAGGTGTTGTATTTGAATAGTGATTTTATTGCTTAATAAATAGTATTTATTTTTAAAAGTTTTCTCAACGGTGCAAAAAATGTATCTATTTGAACCATTATGTTTTAGCTATCGAACTCTATCCTAAAAATAGTTATTCTTATTCAATTCATGTTTTCCCATAACTAAATGGATGATGCTATAAAACATTGTTTTATTATAACAATATATACTCAAAGTTGACCAGTTTCGAATTATTTCCATATGTTTCTTTATTTTGTCTGGTGTTAATATACAGTAAATTCAGACAGACTACGCATTTTGTGAGCCCTCTTCTAGTTAGTAGAAAATATAATGGATTGAAAATTTTAGTGTATACAATGTTATGTGGCCTAAGGATTAAAAGTTTGAAAATCTTTCGGTAGCATTATATCACTATCATAATAACGAAATACGTAATATGCGATTTTAAAATCAAAAGTTAATAGTTCGCTTTCTCGCAACACATTTTAAAGAAATTAGTTTTTTGTTAGATAAATAATCACCACTTAAGACTGATAGAGGGTCAATCATTCCGTACAATTATACCACTAGATCTAGAAAGGGTTTGAATAGGAAGCAATAAAACACGCCGCTCAAAGAAAATTGTATCAATCGACTAAATGTTGAATAAAACTTAACGAGCTGAGAGGTGTCGACAGAACCGAATGGGCAAATCGAAGTCATCAAGTATTTAGGTTTTCATCTACATTTTGTTCGTGTTCCGACTATTCCACTCTGCATTACGAGTATTGGCCACGCTGTTATTCACTCACCTCTCTGCCTTTGTAGTGGAACGGTACATTTAGAAAACCCGCTAGTAACAGTCTAGTGGAGAATGGATTTAAAATATTTATGAGTTAGTTTTATTTATGAGTTTGGGAAAATTGTAAATGTAATGCATAAGTATTCTATTCAGCTGATCTAATTTTAATTTAGGTGCACGTCATTTTAATATTATTTTATAATATTATGAATGTTCTTTGTTAAAACGGAACCAATTTTATTCATTCATATATAGGAGGTTCCTCAAGAAAAAATACCAACTGTTATAAAACACAATTGTTTTATGGCTTATGAGCAATCATAAAACATAAAATATCAAGCACAAGTTCAACTTCCTCTTAGTGCAGCAGAACACATTTGTAATCTGAATACAAATTGTGTTCTTAATATAAGAAATTTGGAAATTAGTTATTTCTGTTACCACTTAGCAAAACAGTCGGGGATTGTTATGGTCAAATTGAATACTTCATCACAGTTGTTTCTATGGAAGCGCTCCACTAAAACAAAAATCAAAGTTTCAATTATCAGAAAATTAAAAAAAGTATCTCTAAGTTTTCTTTTAAATATGGTGTTAAAAATATTACTAAAACGGTTAAAATCTTGAGATATTAGGATTACACTTTGGATTTTTGACGGAAGTGTTAAATTACGGATTTTTAAAAAGAAAAAAAGTAATTTTATAACCCCACAATAAAATAAACAATATTATGTATGGTAGTTTTGTAAGAAATACTTTTTATAATAATAAACATAAAAATTAGTTCATGTCAATAACAACTGATTTGATTTTGAAATTAAC
This sequence comes from Homalodisca vitripennis, assembly GCF_021130785.1. NCBI lineage: Eukaryota > Metazoa > Arthropoda > Insecta > Hemiptera > Cicadellidae > Homalodisca > Homalodisca vitripennis. The sequence goes on along the minus strand of NC_060208.1, from coordinate 220,341,709 downwards.
GTCAATTATAATAAATCATCTTAGTTAATAATACATGGTTTAAGATGTTTATGTATTACTTATCAAACATATTTTCCGAATGGCTATATTACAACTCATATATAACATTTAGAAGGCACAACTAAAGTAATAGAACGTGCAGCATCTGAAAACCTACACTGATGCAGACTTGACTCCAGATTTCAGGAGTCAAGTCTGCCACAGCGTCATATTTCAGATGCTGCACGTAAGAGGAAGGTGAACTGGAGCTAAATTCAACATTCGCATCGAATCAGCCCTTGCCACCATAGCTGCTTTATGCGCAGTAGTGTTATTTATGATACATTATTTTTCAAGCAATGTTTTTTCTAAAAATATCAGGAAATGTTCATGTTGGCAAATTATTAAAGAGTGAAAATGTGTTATTTTGATATTTCATCCTAGAAATATATTAATTATGTCACTCTTAAATGAATTTTTTACTTAAAAAGTTTTGTCGGACGTTGAATTAAATTACAAATTTTATTAAAATATATGTCCTTAAAATAAAAAACGCGTAAATAAAAAAAATAGTATTATTTAATCGCTGTTGGACGCAAACCGAATTGTCAGACAACTGTATAACTAACTGTATAAATGACACTCACTGAAACTAATTTTGCCAGACAGAAAATCATACATTACATAAATATCGTCAAGTTTGCTTGTGACCTCAATAAAACAAGAGACACCCGGGAGGTTCAAGTACTGGACAACATAAATCTGGACAATTGCTTTCTGCTGCGGACGACATTTACTGAGATTAACTTACAACGGCGTCTCTTCTGGAACTGGCTAAGTTAATAAACATTAAAATTAAAATACAAGCTTTTTCGCTTTTATATTTCACTGGAAATTTAATACGTTGTGAAGAGCAACACAGTTGTTTAATTTAACACAGAACTTCTCTCAAAGTGTCAGTATCATATTTTGTTCCGCATAGTTTCTGTAACCAGGTTACCTTAAGGTTAATTTATTTGTTGAAGTAAACTCATCGTAAACATCTGCATCAGGAGACTTTATAACGTTACAAAGACACAGTGTTTTATTAAAAGTTCTTAATTGTGTTATGACTTTCGTTGAATTATTTATAAGCTCCTTCTATGTACAGTTGATATGAATACTAATTAAACCTCTTTCAGATGCTATTCTTTACTTCACTAAGCAAACAGATGTTTGTTATTAATGAAACATGTATTAACTTTATGGTTCAGCATATAGTAAACATGTTTATGCTAACTAGTTTTTCTACAACCACTCCTTTTATTGATTGTACATGATGATGTCACTGAATCCGAAATTTACATAGTGGATATTAAAATTAATATCAACATTTTAACGGTTAATTATTTACTTAATTATCACTTCTAGAGGCTACATTACTAATATAATTATCTATTTTTCTAAAAATATATAATTAGCTGTAAGAAACTGTCCGTAGCACCATGCGTGTGAACTCCGAATGTTGACATGACCGAGCTGAGAAAACCGTGTAGTAAGGGAACATAGTGAAAAATGTATTTTTACTCAAATGGCGTCAGTAGGTACATATTGTTTGCAATGCTTTTTGTCCCCGCTAGGTCTGAGCAGTTGCACATATTTTCTTTTTCTGATCAAGGGGCTCATACCAATTTTAACTTCTACTCTAGTAGTTGACTATAACAACCCGGTACCATTCAGGTGAACTAAAGTTGTGTTCTAAGGGCTCGAGTATATCGTAGAATAGTTAACACAGTTTTTATGATTCTACATCGTCCAATGTCGGGCCATTTTTTACGCACTCAAAACTCCGGTTATACTTAGAGTTATAGGTGTTTTGCTGCAAATGTGTAAAGGCATTACTTCACTTAAAATAATTTGTAATTTCCTCATATATTTAGGTTTATTAAAACTTATTTAGTGCATTTCAGGCATATAACCATTATTATTAAAAGAGACTCTTATGTATATTTCTAAGAATCTAAGAATCAAAACCTATTAATTTATTATAAATGTCGCAAACATCGATTAACGAATAATATATATATATATATATATATATATATATATATATATATATATATATATATAATAAAATTTCCTCATTATGCATTTTTGATTCATCCGCCTAATTAACACTATTTAAGTGATGGAGTAATATGTAAAATTATTTAAATGTATTATGGTATTTTATTTTCCGATAAAAAACTATTCTTCAACAATTAAAAATTCTTTTTTCTTAACATTATTTCGTTTTGTGCACGGAATGTAATAATAAATGAACTAGCTAAATGTTTAACTTAATGAATAATTTTACTAAAAAGTAAAACCTAATATTAAACTTCTAAATAGTTATATTCTTTTATCAAATAAAAATCAATAGTGAAAGCGTAACATGAGCTGCCTGGAGACGGCTTGTTTATTAAAGCAGTAAATACGGCGTAAGTGGCTCTAAACTATTATATAATGGCGTTATACAACATCAAATTGGCTTTAAACAATAGTGAAGAAATCAAGTGTTGGCTTCCTCCTAGTATATCATAGTGATATGGAAAGCATCAAGCAACTGGAAGCCCCTAAATTGGCTGGAAAATCTTTCGTCTACCTGATTAGTGATTTGGATGTCATCAAACTACTGAAAGACCTTCCACTGCCTGGACAATCTTTCGTCTACCTGATTAGTGATTTGGATGTCATGAAAACTACTGAAAGACCTTCCACTGCCTGGACAATCTTTCGTCTACCTGATTAGTGATTTGGATGTCATGAAACTACTGAAAGACCTTCCACTGCCTGGACAATCTTTCGTCTACCTGATTAGTGATTTGGATGTCATGAAACTACTGAATGACCTTCCACTGCCTGGACAATCTTTCGTCTACCTGATTAGTGATTTGGATGTCATGAAACTACTGAAAGACCTTCCACTGCCTGGACAATCTTTCGTCTACCTGATTAGTGATTTGGATGTCATGAAACTACTGAAAGACCTTCCACTGCCTGGACAATCTTTCGTCTACCTGATTAGTGATTTGGATGTCATCAAACTACTGAAAGACCTTCCACTGCCTGGACAATCATATGGCTACCTGGTTAGCGATACTGAAAGCATGAAAGCTAATGAATGCCCCTTCCGTTTTTGCACAAAATGTATCAATATTTTTATTTACTTTATAATAATGTGAACATGCCTAACCTAGGCGTATTGTAAAATATTTTTACTTCATTACGCGTATGTTTTTTAAGTAAGTACATGAATAAAAACATGAAATACGAGTATTTAGAACATTTGACTTATAGGAAAGAGAAGAAGACAACGTAAAGTTTTAACTTTTACTTGTTAAAGTGTGCTTCTTTGTACGAGTTAAACTTTTGCCAATAATTAGAATTCAGTTTTGTAGACGACGGCATATTATAAGAAGTCATGGAACGTCTGACAGAGCGCAATACACTTTCTGTCTGTAGGTAATGAATATTCAATACGGCTCGTAAATAACTTTAGGAGCTGGAAATTTTCCAGCTGAATGTCCAATAGATATTAATACAGGATTTTTAAACTTTAAATAATCTTTTAACTTATTAACTTTTAATAAACTACCCAAACGGTCTCCGAAAAATTAAATATGGTCTGTAAGATTTAATTAGGTTTAACCATTCTTTAAATTTGATACAAATATTGTTAGAGAAAACTCTAAACAAACAAATAAATAATTAGTTTACTGTACAAATTAATAACACATAAACATAGCAGACAACCGTGAAATTCAATTTTCGAAAATATATGTGTAACTCAACAAAATGTATTAAATTAAGAAACTTTGCACTATAAGAAATATATTGAAATATATCCTTGTTCATACCAATGGAAACTGTTAATAAAAAACCAATAACTTTTTTAAAATGTTTTGTAACATTAAAAGTACTGGTTAAATAGAAGTAAAACTCCTTTAGAATGGAGAATCAATAACACGCCGTAGAAAACTTTAATATTGGACATGAGTTTACTACAGTTCAAGGAATTATGCCTATTAGGTTTTAAATGTGCTCATATTATTTATGGAAATTTACGGATGAAGACGTTAATGGTTAGGCTGGTAGTCTTATAATGTTACATTTCACCTATACGAGTACACAAGATAAAGTTTTAGTCACTGGATTCTTAATATAATTGTTTTCTTCCAATCCTGATGACCAATACTTAAAGTAAAATATCGCAGTTTTTCTGAAATATATACAATATTCGTATTTGCGTCATAATAACATGTTAATTATTTCCAATATTTCAAAACGGTTTAGTGTAATATCACCATGTATAGTATATCATTGTAATAAATCTATATATGTGCCCGTGGAAAATATTTATGACAGTAGATTAAGAATATGCCCAAGAAAACTTGATCCAACTCGAAACACTTTTTAACCAGGAAGAAACAACAAAGTTATAATGCATTATTCTGCCCCGGGTGGTTTTCCTCCATCAGGGCAGTGTAGTGAAACTTTTATCACAAGTAGCAAGGTTTTTAATAATGCTGAATCAAAACTGTTTACTTCCACGAGGTGGTCGTAGCCATCAACCACTCTTGTTGAACTCTAAGATGTAATCGCGTTTATTAGTTATTATTTTGACAACAACATTCACAAATTATTTATGAATTCTTAATTTTCCATAAATTGCTGTAAAGTTTAAGCGCATATTTTCGATTCTAAGTAACAAATGTGAAGGTTGAAGCACATATTTTTTCAATAGTGTAAATAAAATTTATTAAACTAATTATTTGTGTAGTTTTTATAATCTTCTAGTTTATTTATATTGTGACTTCAACATTCACTCTTTTTGTCGATTCTGTTGGCCAATTGTTACGCATGGAATATCTAACAGTAGAAAGGGCTCAACCTCAACAACCTCGCAAAACATGCAATGTATGCACTAACAAACATAGAGTACCGATAATCCAATAACTCAATTTGGTGACTGGATTGTTTACGTCTCAGGAGATATCAAAACTTAAGTCTTCTTTTGTTTGACGTCATTTCAGTTCCAGCTTCGATTTGGACACAATCTTGTATAAGCTATACTGTCAGAAATAAACAATTTTGGGTATTGCATCAAGAATATAAATCTTAATAAATATAATAATTTTTAATATTTTATTTTAGACTCTAGATCAAAAACTGAGGGAGAAGCCGTGGCTTATGGCTGAAAATACTAGTTTGTGTTGACTTCCAAAGATCCCACATGGACTATGTATTTGGCATTTCAGGCAATTTTAATTATTCAATTTTACAGGCTTTAGTTCCTGAAAAAGCATTTTTTTGTCGATAGATTTTTCTCTTTATAGTTAATTTAAATAAGTTAACTAAATTTTTACACGTATAATGGACATTTAAAACTCTATGGTTTTCAATTGACGCATTAAATTCAAACCTAAAACAATAACACCTAAAGCAGTTAAAACCAAACTAACCAAACTGGAATGAAGAAATCTCGTACCCACTTTTATACACAGTTTCCTAAAGATCTCATAAAGATTCCTACTGATTAATGTAAGAGGCTGTGTCAGAATATTAATTATTCCTTACGGCTCAATCAGAACAAAGGTAGATTTCACATGAGGCCGTTATCTTTAGTTGTCAAACTGAATATGCAATATTAGTTTAGATGTTTAATTTGTACAACATGCATTGCACAGTAATCCCTAATTGTTGGCATAATAATATAGCATTTCAATCGTAATATTTTCAAACATTTATTCATAAATCCATAATCTTGAAACCTTAATAGGTAAAAACTTTTATAACCATATGAATTTCTTTGTAAAAACGTCCACTTTATATAGTCACAATTAATCCAAAATTATGTTTGTAAGTCTATTTACTTATATGGTTTAATTGATTATTTAGGCTATATAATTTTAAATAGCCACCATATTTAAACTTTAAAAGTTATCAAAAAGTAGAAATAAATGCTTCTTGAAACTATTTAAACATTTTGTGAAAAGTGTTCATCTTTTTTTTATCTTGTAAAATATTCGATCTTATAATTATGAAATGCTTTTATAATTATGACAGCCAAAGGTTTTTTTCGTTAAGAGTTACTAACGCATTCGGACAAGTTTGTGTATAAATATTTTCTTTGTACTAAATACGGTCTGAATTTATTAAGAACTACGGTAGTTATCGTATTCAAAATTATTCCCGCAATACTTTATACTAGTATCTGATTAATTCTAAAACGAATTTTTAGCTGTAATGCTTAATAACTTATATATAATTATTACTCTCAAAAAATTTTGATGGGCCATCTTGAAACTTATGAAATATCGATAAATTCAAGTATAAAAGTTACGTAATATACCCGTATGAAAAACGTGTATCGTATTGTATCGACCATGTTAATATTTAGTTAAGTTAAAATGTTTGCAAAATATTTCAGAGTCCGCCTATTATGTTTAGTTATTCTGAAATTTGTAATGTTTTGAAATATCGAGCAAAATGACTGGTCGTTCTTTACAATAGTATAAATACAACTGAATGTTCAAATAAATAAATTTTTAGTATCATTTTAGGTCGAAATCATCATTAGATCCATATATAAACAGACACTTTTCGATTTAATGTGACACAAATTTGAAAATACCTTCATCGACAGTAAAGTTTAATGACATTAATTAGTTCCTACTAATTATTTTCACTGACACACATTATTTGATTTTGTAGTTTATGTTCTTTAAATTGTATCACTCAATTATGATTAGGGATAACTTCCAAGATGTCTGATAGGCCAAAAATATTTCAAGATAATTTCTAGAAGCAGCTTTTTAAATGTATAAAACTACGAAAATCTCATCACGTCTGAACAGTTTCATCCTTTTTAATATAATTGAGTTATACGAGCACATTCTATAAAGTTTGAGCTACAACTAGGTCAACTTGACTTCGCAAGACAAATAAAATGCTAGGAGTGAAAAAGTTCAGGTTCATTCTGTAAAATATGTTACTTTTCACTTGAAAATAAGACAAATATTCATCTATAAAATTAAATAAATTCGCAAATACTAACATGCGGTCTAATATAATTATGAACACACTTTATATTGTAAATTATTTTATTATGTAATGGTTTCTTGTAGCTTAAACTCGGTAAAATATGTTTTTAAAGCAGAATATTGTGTAGATTTACATACTAATAAAACGGAATGGTGGTGTCCATTGAACTGTATCTGCAATAGCATATGCTTATGTCACCGTGGTTGACGTGAACGACATATTCAAACTACTTTATACTCTTAAATAAGTGTAAGCATTCTGCTCAAGTTAAATGCAACAGACCTTGTTCCTCACAACACACAAACGGCTCATTACCATCACCAACTGGGTCATCATCTCCACTAACCGAGTTGTCATCACCACCAACCGGGACACCATCACCACCAACCGGGACATCACCACCACCAACCGGGACACCATCACCACCAACCGGGACACCATCACCACCAACCGGGACACCACCACCACCAACCGGGACATCACCACCACCAACCGGGACATCATCTTCACCAACTGGGACATCATCACCACCAACCGGGACATCATCACCACCAACCGGGACATCACCACCACCAACCGGGACATCATCTCCACCAACCGGGACATCATCTCCACCAACCGGGACACCATCACTACCAACCGGGACACCATCACTACCAACCGGGACATCACCACCACCAACCGGGACACCATCTATACCAACCGGGACACCATCACCACCAACCGGGACACCATTAACACCAACAGGGACATCACCACCACCAACTGGGACATCACCACCACCAACCGGGACACCATCACCACCAACCGGGACATCATCTCCACCAACCGCGGCATTATCTCCAGTAACCGATTTGTCATCGCCACCAACCGGGACATCATCACCACCAACCGGGACATCACAACCACCAACCGGGTCATTATCTCGACCAATCGGGCTGTCACGTCGTAATGTTATTTCAATGCCAAGAACCAAACCTAAAAACGTATCCTGTATAAAGTCTTAACGGATATTACTGAAATCTCAGATAACCCAGAACCGTTATCGTATTATCCGTATGGGTCCCTATACCCATCGGAATAAATTACCAACTTCGCATTCCGTTCTAGGACACTGCGTCTGACCAAGGTCCTCACAAGACACAACCAGGTCCTCGTCAAAACCAACCGGGGTCATCATCACCACCAATTTAATCGTTATCGCCACCAACCACGTCATCATCACCAGCAACCTGGTTGTCATCTCCACCAACGAGGTTGTCACCTCATAATGTTATTTATATGTGAAGAAAAAATCTAAAAACATCCCAAAATATATGTTTTACTACATTTTTGTCGCACAACAACACAAGTTATTAATGAGATAAAATCAGACAAGACCATTTATTTAAGACAGCTTTACTATATCTAAGGCAATAGTCTCAAACTGCACTAGTACCATGAAATACATATTTTTATAGACTGTATGTGGACTAAACAATCCTCGCCAGTGTCTAATAACATCTTGTGTGAAAAAGAGTATTCCAGAACTGGATAAAGCCGATTTTTTGACCCTTTTAAAAGGTTTTTACCTGTGGTTAAATTTTATTAAAGAGATGAGGTCTCCTATCGTGTAACAAAGTTACTCTAAACCGTTGACACAGGCACGGCAATTGCTTATACATAAACGCGTATGGCAATTTTTTGCACATATACTTTACTCCAAGGATCCCAAAAAGAATATTTCTACTCAAAATTCGATTTACAAAACACAATAGTATACAGCTGTATACTATACTAACTCTATACTATCTGCCTGGGGGAAAGTAAAAACGTAAAGAGCACTTACCGGATAACCAAGGTGTAGAAAACCACCGAAGTAATAAAGGTCCGATCGTTTACTTTCTGTTTATGGCACTTCTCCCCCAAATATCGGCCCTTTATTGCTCTGGAGATCGCCTTAATTTACTTTTAGATCACCAATAAAGACCCAAACTGTGAAGTGTCGTGGATTCATGGTATTATAGTAACGGCATATCGACAGACGCAGATAACTATACATTTGTAATAAGCAACTTGATTATTAAATATCTGAAAAACTCGCATTGAGTCGACGATCGAACTTACCAATTTGATGCACATTTGGTTTACGTATATCTATACTGCGGTTAAATAAAGATGTTTAGATAACATTTTTCAAAACGTTTGAAGAATAATTTGATTTATTTGACAGTCCATTTAATAACTTAAAATGTACTCTTTATTGTTTGAAAGGAATATTATTATGAAAGGCTACTAATTATGGAGTTTAAGATGTTTATTATATTAACGTTTGTACCAGCTGCGACGTACCTCGATACATACGGTTTTTATATGAAAAAAGCTTCAATCAGCTGTGCTTAAAGGGACACATTACGATAATTTAATGGTTACACTAATAAAAAAAATATTTATCAGCAAAAATTACCGTTTTCACAGTCACGCCGTACCAGCCTTATAAACAAACTGGATGTATAAGAACCATATAAACAACCGTATGCTTTAATGAAATCTGTTATTATTGAAACATATATTTTTAAAATATTTAACAAATTCAAAACGCATAAAGTGGCCATAAATATTATTCTGTCTGTTGATCGATTGAGATATAGTCTGGGGAAGTGTCTGATTTCTAAAATTAATTATGCTTTATACATTGAAAGGATCTTTAGAAGACGTAGATGATGTATTGATTATAGATTCAGGTGAACAAACTTAAACTGAGTTGTAGTACAAACTGTAAGTTTTTGTGGTGATTAAACGTGTAGACAGTCATCGGAAAAAACCTCAACAAAAAAAAATTACACAAATCATGACACTAAGGGCTGGGGTCAAAACCTAGGGGTGAAAGTGGCTCGCCTTTACCCTTTCCCACTCCTACCCATCGCCTTCTTCTTGAAGCAAAATTATACTAAAGGACTACAAACTAAGAAGCTGAATAACCAGATATACGTCCTTGTACAGATATTGGTTAAATTAACTAATGGCAGTTAACACCAAATTGCTGCACTTTAAATCGCTCACTTCATTAGGCAAAGTTTATCTGTCTAAAAGGGTATCTGTAGTTTTTAGAGTACATTTCAATTATACTCTGAGGTACTGCAAGATAAAAATTAAATATTGTATGTTTAATTTTATTAATTATATAAAAAGCCCTAAACGACTCACATAGTATAAAATAATAATGTCAGGACTTTCAGGCAACCGGTGTAGTATACCAACAAAGCCCGGGGGAGCCGCTTTACCTTCTGTCACACGGTTCTTATTGCTTGTGGGTGTACCTGTACCGGTATATTTACGAACATAGGTAGCAAGGTCAAAACAAGTAACTCACATCATAAAAAAAATACTAAAATAACCGGAGAATTTTTTCAATACTTTATAAACAACCAAGTGAAGGTCTAATTCAAATGAGTTTCCCGTTCTAGTTTAACAAATACTGCAGTTTTCCACTCAATATTTACCTTCACTAGATAAAGACTCATAGAACCGGTTTTCTAGTTGAAAAGACTCGCCAATTAAGTTGGTTTTGAACGGTAAATAATTAAAAGTCTCGTTCGACTCTCGACAAAGGTGCTGTAAAATATCTCGCGTTATACAAATATTTCCACTTCTATCAGCTTCTCATAAGTTAAACTTCTTGATTTCTTCCTAATAATAATGCATACAATATCTTCAAATAATATTTTGGAATGTTTAAATAGAGTTATAACATATTAAGGATATTACATTCTAAATTCGTTCGTACATTTATTTACAAAATTAACCATAAAATTGTATTCTGATTGATAAAAAAGATTCAAAACCCCTGATTGTTTGGACTGGACTCCAAACAGCTTAATGGTATGTTTGAACACGTTTAATTTTCTTCTGTATGTTCTTTATTTGTATGTGTATTAATGCCATACTCACCTGATGAAGAGGATAGATTCCAATCCTCAAAACGTTGTATTAAACCTCGTGTAACATATAACAATAGCAAAAGTCCAAAATCCTATTATCCTTTTGAACCTTCCATCGTAAATTAAACTAAACACTCCGGTAGTCTTCTCCAGACTATTCGTTTAGTACTTTGTTCAGAAACATAATTTTAATACTCAATACTTACTGTGGTAAACATAAACATACGGGCTTCTATTAAAGTTCAACTTAAAATTCGGTTAGAGAAGGTGTGTCCAACAGGAGTTTATTAACTTGATGTCCACAACTTGTCGATAACCGCAAACGTGTAAAACTTGAATCGTACGTGCATCGTGAATAGTGATTATAACCGATACAACATGACGAGTGATTTCTCGCAACGGTAACTTAATATAATTCGTACGTGAATCGTGAATAGTGATTATAACCGATACAACATGACGAGTGATTTCTCGCAACGGTAACTTAATATAATTCGTACGTGAATCGTGAATAATGATTATAACCGATACAAGATCACGGTGATTATAACCGATACAAGATCACGAGTGATTATAACCGATACAAGATGACGAGTGATTGCTCGCAACGGTAACTTAATATAATTCGTACGTGAATCGTGAATAGTGATTATAACCGATACAAGATCACGAGTGATTATAACCGATACAAGATGACGAGTGATTGCTCGCAACGGTAACGTAATACAGACTGCAGTCTCTTAGCTTCATTTGTTATTGACGCAGAGAAGGCTTTCATTCAGGCGAAATGAACTGACATTTCCCCATGGGGTACATCGGAACTGCTCCAACAGCATTATCTTTAGTTTCTGCCTCTAGGATCGAATTTCTGAAACGAAAATCGTTGATTTCACAAATTGGAGTTCTATTTGACTACCCTGTAGGGTTGATTTCCGTAATATATGAATCAAAATGAAAGGTAGTCATAGTTCACAATATTCGAGTTGATGGAATTTCCTTCACTCAAAGTTTAATGTTGAATTGGAAAACTCCGATATTTTACTTAAATATAATCTATTGCTGTAACTTTCGGGAAAAAATTGAAAATTATCTATATCACTTAAGCGCTGACAAAGTCCATGAATATATACCATATATTTAGACCAGATTGTTTCTCATAACATGAGTTGCCACATTTGATTGTTTAAGTGGAAGGGCTTGTATGTAACTTCAGGTGTGTTCCAATAGTAGATGTACTTTGTGTAAAGTTACGCAATTATTTTACACAAAGTTAAAACGACATTATAATCAGTTAGATTTCCTGTTTTCCACAATTTCTATATTTACTCAACTATGGCATTATAAAGTGAGAGTCAGTATATATTGCATAGTGGAACCTGCCACGAGTAGCATTGATGTTCTCATGTCTTTGAATCAGTAATATAAGTTACTTTTTACCACTAATCGATCCGAGGAAATCCTCCTTTGTTTCAAATTAATAGCACTTAATATTGGTTTGTTAACCGACTGCAATACATGTACTAAGTTGAAGGTACTAAAAAGTAGAATTTTTATTAGAAAAATTAAAGTGGTTCAAAGCCAATTCAGACAATTCAGACAGGGACAATATATTATAACACGATAAGTAATGTGTCCCAACAATTCTGATGCAAATCGTACTATGCAAGAAGACCGCACCTTAGCAAAAAGGGTTTTTTTTCCGTCTTCTCCACATGGTTTCATATGTACAACTTCCACAATTATTTTATGGTCAGATATTGTGCATTCTACTACTGTTAACTAGCAGCTATAAAGTGTCCTGTGTGAAAGGGAAATCTCTAAATTACAACTAATACAGACGTTGTGTAGAGCAATGTTAATACGAGTATTTTATACTTCAAGCAAGTACAGAAGCAATCACTACACAATCGTGTAGCTATAAAGTATCCTGTGTGGAAAGTAAATCCTTATTTCATTTTTCCATTCAAGAGTAACTGTTTGACGGTGACAGTTTGTTGGAAAACCTCAGGAAGATAGTTCGTTGAATTTCAATGCTTTAATATGAATTAAACAACATGTAAGTTTTCATATACTCGTAATTTGATATCTAGAGGGTCTATAAGCTGAAAATTCTTATAGTAATAATCAACAACTGTGTATATATTTAGTTTACCTCTATTAAATGACATTAGAAGGTAGTCAACTAATAGTTTTTATTTAACAACACATTCTTTTAACCCATGGGATATTAAAAATCAAATACAAAACCTGCTACCTTTTGTTAATAAAACTTGTTTATTGAGAGTTTAATACGTTTTGAAAACCATTTATTCATAGTATGCCATGTTTTCGTTGTTTTATTAATCAAGAAACAACTAGCCTTGGAATATCCCATTTACTTTAGTTACAAGTTGCTTTGGACATTTTGCTTACCTGAAATAGATTGCCGTGGTAAATAAATTAGAAATTTCCCACTAATATATCCTACTAAAGTTCTTTTACAATCCAAACTAAGTATACTCACAAAACTGCGGTTTAATGTTTTAGTTACAAGTGATTAATTATTTTTTTATTCTATACTTAGGTATTAGGAAATAAACAGAAGACAATTAGAAAGAGGAACTTTATATGTTTAAATGAACAACATTTTTTCAGTTTATTTAATTAATTAATATTAAGATTAGTGCTGTCTCCAAATCCATATTGTTTCATTAAAAATTCATATTGCCCTCACTGTGTGTGCAGGCAATAAGATAGAATTGTAAATGTATAAAGTTGGTTACATTTCAATTTAATTTTTGTATTCGGAGAGAAGAAGAAAGTTGTTTACATTAGGTGATTATTCCCAATGCCCATAGTACTAACTACTCTGTGGATATGTAATAATTTGCCATTTAAAATCTTGTTTTATTTTCTCGTTTATATATATGTTAATTAATTACATTTTACAATGCCGTTTGTACAGTTTAAGAAAGGGCTATGTGGCTCTAAGTTTTAAGTCAAGTTTAAGCAAATAATGTTCATTTAATATTTTTATCAGTTTACATATATATTGTCTCCTCTCTATTCGTATATATATATATATATATATATATATATATATATATATATATATATATATGTAGAAAAAGGCCAACATATTAATATTGATGAACTATATTTCGCATTACGCTTCTTCAGGTCAAAACAACATAACGAAACACATAAAATAATCAAAAACATACATGTAAACAGATAATAAATTAATAAGCATAATATTCTTGAAATGATAAACATATGTTCAAACTGTGGGTGTAAAGATGTGATGAGTGTCCAGATGATTCAAATTTATCGAAGATTTAATCCATAGGGGAATTTAGATTTTGTGACAATTTGACATGCTTGTTCTAAATTTCTTAATTTTGATGTATTTGAATTTTGTATTGATCGTATTGGTTTTACTGTATATAAATTTTCAAAAGATTCTTTGTGTATTTTACGATGAATAACTAATGGTTTTGATTCATCATTATGCTTAAAATCATAACGGTGACCTGTCATTCTTATTCTTAAATTATTTGTTGTAGAGCCGATGTAGTCTTTAGGACATTGTTTACACTGAATTTGATATACTACATTTTTTGTATCACATGTCAAATTTCCAATAATTTTGTATACTTTTTTAGTTGAACTACTTTCAAATTTTGTATACTTTTTTTAGTTGAACTACTTTCAAATTTTGATGACTCTTGTATTTGATTGCACACCATACATCTTGATTTATATGGATATATATATATATATAAATTGGACGATGAATACATGTTTATTTTAAAACTTTTTATTTAATTTGAATGACCAACAGAGGCAGAATAAAGCACTTATTTAAATATGTAAAGTGGCTTCTTCTAACTCGCGACACATCCCAGCCTTAATTTAGACAATTTAAATGCATTACGAAATAGAAAATTCTAGGAAGTTATTAAGCAAACATATCATCAAATTTATGATTTATAATAAGTTGAAATTAATATTATACCAAGAGGATAAGGCACCATAACTCCTAGAGATAACTCTAGACTAGAACGCTAGTCTATTATCTGAGAGATATGCTAGAACGTGGAGTTCATCCTATAGCGATAGCACTCGAACAGAACGCTAGTCTACTGTCCGCGAAATATGCTAGACGTGGAGTGGATCATCTACCGATAGCAATCGAACAGAACGCGTCTATTATCCGAGTTGTATGCTAGACGTGGAGTGTATCTTCTGGCGATAGCACTCGAACAGAACGCGTCTATTATCCGAGTTGTATGCTAGACGTGGAGTGTATCTTCTGGCGATAGCACTCGAACAGAACGCGTCTATTATCCGAGTTGTATGCTAGACGTGGAGTGTATCTTCTAGCGATAGCACTCGATCAGAACGCGTCTATTATCCGAGTTGTATGCTAGACGTGGAGTATATCCTCTAGCGATAGCACTTGAACAGAATGCGCCTATTATCCGAGTTGTATGCTAGACGTGGAGTGTATCCTCTAGCGATAGCACTCGATCAGAACGCGTCTATTATCCGAGTTGTATGCTAGACGTGGAGTGTATCCTCTAGCGATAGCACTCGATCAGAACGCGTCTATTATCCGAGTTGTATGCTAGACGTGGAGTGTATCCTCTAGCGATAGCACTCGAACAGAACGCGTCTATTATCCGAGTTGTATGCTAGACGTGGAGTGTATCCTCTAGCGATAGCACTCGATCAGAACGCGTCTATTATCCGAGTTGTATGCTAGACGTGGAGTGTATCCTCTAGCGATAGCACTCGATCAGAACGCGTCTATTATCCGAGTTGTATGCTAGACGTGGAGTGTATCCTCCAGCGATAGCACTCGATCAGAACGCGTCTATTATCCGAGTTGTATGCTAGACGTGGAGTGTATCCTCTAGCGATAGCACTCGATCAGAACGCGACTGTTATCCGAGTTGTATGCTAGACGTGGAGTGTATCTTCTAGCGATAGCACTCGAACAGAACGCGTCTATTATCCGAGTTGTATGCTAGACGTGGAGTGTATCCTCTAGCGATAGCACTCGATCAGAACGCGTCTATTATCCGAGTTGTATGCTAGACGTGGAGTGTATCCTCTAGCGATAGCACTCGAACAGAACGCGTCTATTATCCGAGTTGTATGCTAGACGTGGAGTGTATCTTCTGGCGATAGCACTCGAACAGAACGCGTCTATTATCCGAGTTGTATGCTAGACGTGGAGTGTATCCTCTAGCGATAGCACTCGATCAGAACGCGTCTATTATCCGAGTTGTATGCTAGACGTGGAGTGTATCCTCTAGCGATAACACTCGAACAGAACGCGTCTATTATCCGAGTTGTATGCTAGACGTGGAGTGTATCCTCTAGCGATAGCACTCGAACAGAAAGCTAGTCTATCCAATAGATATGCTAAAACGTAGAGTGTATCATCTAGAGATAGCACTCGAAGAGAACGCGTCTATTATCTGAGAGATATGTTGGAGCGTGGAACGTATCCTCTAGCGACAGCACTTGAAAGAAAGATATAATGCATGTATGAATAAAGTTTTAGAAATGAGAAACATGTATAGGAAAGTAAAATAAATTATTAATTAATTTTAAATTAAACAAGAATATAAAATAATTCATTTTATGAAAAAATAAACGTCATTAATTTAGTTGAAGAAATACTCGTTATGATAACTCATTTCTAAATAGTCTGACACTAATTGACATTTAGTAAAGTTGAAAATGTATTCGTGAAACAATGCAAGAAAAGATAGAAGAGCCTGAAGTAACGGCAAAGACTCTTTGACGTAACAAGTTTAACTTCCTAATTGCCAGACAAACAACTTGACATGTACTGTTTAGAATTGTTTCTTTATTTAATGTTCCTTTTTTTCATACGATATTTTATACGTTAAATTTTCCGAGTTATTTTTTTGTCTAGTGTATTTTTTATTTTTTATATAATAATTTAGGTTAAAGTATTAATTTATTACAAATGTAAATCTGTCTATGTATTTGGTAGTAGATAGCGTAGCTTAAATCGCACTCAATGTGTGATTCAGGGCAACTGTGGAGAGAAACTATTTGTAGGTTTGAGCGTCAGTATTATACGGTTTGGCTGCAGTGAAGAGTGATAAACTTGTTGACCATTACGGAAGAACGAAACACTATTTGAGACACCCCATTGTGTTCTATCAAAACCCCACAACTGTCACTACTCCGGACAACATTATTGTCACCATTTTTACCATATATCATGTTTTCACTCTTAAACTTCCAGTCAATAATCCTGTTCTCTATCTTGTCACCACATCTTTCAACTTTCCTGTCACCACTACAGACACAAAATCTGTTTTGCCACCACATCTGCAAACTTTCATACATGAAGTCTGAAGTGGTTACAACCACTACAGACACAACTCCTGTCTTCTGATTTGTCGCCACATCTGCCAAATTCCCTTTATCCACTACAGACACAACTCCTGTCTTCTTCTTTGTCGCCACATCTGCCCACTTGCTGTCAACACAACTGTCTGCTATCTTGTCACTACATCTCTCACCTTTATCGACACCGCTGCAGGCACTACTCATGGCAATCAGCAGTATAATTTATACTTTTTTTATAAAGTTAAGTACCGTATTTCAATAACCAAAAATAGTAAACAATTATCAAATTTAAAAGTACACCTATATATATATATATATAATATATATATATATATATATATATATATATATATATTCAGCTTCACAACACTCATGTATATAAATGAAATAATACTTAACAGTATATTAAAACACGTTAAATAACGACTCTCCACTTCTTTCATCCAAAGTTATGAATATAAGCTCTACGAGGAGCCAATTTGCTTAGATGCTTGAATGTCACGAGAGACATTTTCCTGCAATAACAAACCGGCTGTCTTTACAAGTGACTCTTAGGCAGTACTTTCCAGACATCTTCCATATTGCCTCATTATCCAGATAATGATGAATCGTTGTTGGATATTGTTGCATCTCTGAGTAGGATATCTTTAAGACAAATTTTACAAATCTGGTAATTTAGTAGATATAATTAAACGTTATGCGTAATCCAGTAGTAATAGTGAAGAATTACGAAGCTGGAATGTTTTGAAATGTAAGTAAATATATGTTTATCATGTTTTCGCGAATTCCCGAAAATATATTTTGTTTACACAAAAGTCCCATTATATCAAAAAGTAGAAGGCCAATTCATTTCAAATTTTTACAGGTTATTAAGAATGTCTGTTTACACAACCCCTACTAGATTTAGACTTCTAGCTCAACAAAAAAAAATTATTTTAAAATAGTAATCCAAAATTATAAGCAAAAACATTTACAAATATTTAAAAAATAAAAATAATGCCAAAAAGTTAATGGAATTCAATGCAACTGGTAGGGTGTCTTCAAATACTATGTTTCTTTTAAGGTAAAAATTCAATTTTATAACTCCGATACTTTCTGAAATAATGGGTTATATATAAGCATATGTTTAACATTACGGGCTTATGGGCGTACATCTCCCCTTGCGTTATGCGTAATCCACTAGTAATAGTGCATTCTGTGTTTCTGTTTATACATGAACTACTATTTCAAGATATTTGGTTGATCAATGTGACTCAGTCCTTGTTAGATATACAGGGTGAGGCAGACCACCCGTACAGTACGTATAGCGGCCAAACCAAACGAGGTAGATTATTCGTAACAACTTAAACCCCCCTACTTCCACCCAAAGAATTTGGAGAAATTATTTTGAAATCTCTAAAACTCCCCAAAAGGGTAGTTTTTGGGGGGTAGGGGTGGTTTTTGGAAAATTTTCAAATGTAAACATATGTTGAGTTATACCTCATTTTAAAGGTATTTTTTCACTGATTATTTTGATGCAAAAATTTTGAACCTATCTTGTGTTGTACATCATTAGAAAGGTCTTTAAAAAATAAACATTTTCTACATTTAAAGTTTGTCTCTATCTCCAATGGTTTCAAAACTGTGGTACAAAAATAGATCTTTTAATAATTTTACTAAGTTAGTTTGAATTTTAATATCAAAACCCAATGAAAAAATGGAAAAAAAGTTTTGGGGAGTTTTAGAGATTTCAAAATAATTTCTCCAAATTCTTTGGGGTGGAAATAGGGGGGTTTAAGTTGTTACGAATAATCTACCTCGTTTGGTTTGGCTGCTATACGTACTGTGCGGGTGGTCTGCCTCACCCTGTAGTACATGCTCAAATCTTCTCTGAGATAATGTTTTAATGCTGTCTCCGAAATATTCTCGCCAAGTATTCTACTGGTTCTCCACAAGATTAAAAATTCAAACAGAATATCTTCAAAAACTATCGACAATTTCCTCGTATTTTATATAGTTCAATTGGTTTTTATACGTATAGTATATTTATAGGATTAAATAAAATTTGGGTTTATGTAATTAATTACTTTTTACAATACAGTTTATACAGTTTAAGTTTCAGAAAGGGCCATTTCGCCTTAAGTTTCAAGTCAAGTTCAATCAAATAATTTTCAATTTAATATTTTCATCAGTTTACATATATATTGTCTCTGGACAAATACTAAAATGGCCTAAAAACAAACAACAAAAATGTTAAAAAAAATAAAAATAAATGATAAAATGATTCAGACTGATTAAAAAATTAATGTCAGCAAGATAGTATAAATAATAATGATTTATATAAGCTAGAACAAACCGTTTATATTACCGAGTTAAAATACTTTCCGAATCTATTTAGTCAACTTTATATATATATATAATATATATATATATATATATATATATATATATATATATATATATAAAAGGAAAACCGTTTACCTTGAATAGAAAATGTCTCCTGATATATTGACAAGGTGAATAATTCTCACAGTAGCCATTTTGAAAAAAAGAACATTAATGAAATATCTGGATAAAACTCGTCTTTATGCTATTAGTATGTTCCTGATTGTCATTTTATTCAGCTGTTCTTCAATCATCCAAATCATGAAAGGGCAAATTGAGTCTCAAGAAATGTTGCTTTGTTATAACATTCTTCGCTTTGTATAAAATAGTCCGCACTCAATCGCGTGTATTTCAAGGTTTCAATGGTTATTTTATTCCTTAATAAATAGTATTTCTTTATAAACATTTTCTCAACACTGTAAAAACTTGATTTATTTGAACCAATATATTTGTAGCTATCTAACTCCATCCTAAAAAAGAGTTATTCCGATTCAATTCCTGCTTTCCCTTAACTGAATAGATGATGCTAAGAATATTGTTTTATAAAAACAATATATTCTGAAATATTCAAAATTATCACTTACTCAGTCGTCACGTTTCGATTTCTTTCCATTTGTTTCATTATATGTATCTGGTGTTGACATTCAGGCAAACTACACATTTACTGAGCCCTCTTCTACTTAGTAGAAAAGATAATGAAGGATAGAAGATTGAAATGTATGCAATGTTATGTGGCCCAAGGAATCTTCCTTTAAAACAGTCTCATCTGGTAAAGTCATAATAATTTGAAAATTTTTCGGTAGCATTATATTGCTATCATAAAAACGAAGTACGTAAAATGCGATTGGTGAAATCAAAGATTAATATTTCGTTCTCTCGCGACACTTAAAACATCATTCCGTACAATTATTCCACTAGATTTAGAAAGGGTTTGAATAGGAAGCTATCAAACATGCCGCTCAAAGAAAATTGTATCAATCGACTAAATGTTGAATCAAACTTAACGAGCTGAGAGGTGGCGACAGCACCGAATGTGCAAATCGAAGTCATCAAATATTTAGTTTTTCATCTACATTTTGTTTGTGTTCCGACTATTCCACTCTGCATTACGAGTATTGGCCACGCTGTTATTCACTTACCTCTGCCACTGCCGTCGTAGTGGAACGGTACATTTAGTAATCCCGCTAGTAACAGTCTAGAGGAGAATGGATTTCAAGATTAATTTTGGTTTTATTTATGAGTTTTACATTTTTAAATGTAATGAAGAAATATTCTATTCAGCTGTTTTAATTTTAATTTGGCCTGTGCGTGAATTTAATATTATTTTATTAAATTATTTTTGTTTTTTGTTACAATCGAACCAATCTTAATCATTCATATATGACAATTCCCTAACAAAAATACCAATTTTTATATAAAATATAGAAACATTTTTATTGCTTTACGGCTTAGAAGGAACCAACCAAACATAACATATGATAATGTTAGTGTTAATTTTAGCATCTGTTCACATTCCCCTTAGTGAAATACCTTAAATCCCACGATGTGACAGACTTGACTAATACAAACGTGTGCTGAATACAAGTAATTTGGTAATTAGTTGTTTCTGTTACAAATTAACAAAACACTCGCGGATTGTTGTGGTCAAATTGAATAGTTCATCACAATTGTGTCCATGGAAGCACTTCAATAAAAAAAATCTCCGAAAAAGTTCCAAAAATAAGCACATTTTACATAATCTTAACTATTTTCTAAGTTTTTCTTAAATGTCGCGTTAAGATATTAGTAACACGGTTAAATTCTTAAGATATTTTCATTTCTCTGTGGATTTATAATGGTGTTAAATTAAGTAATTTTCCAGCATTAAAAAAGGATTTTATTAACCCAAAAAATTAAAATAAACAATAATATGGTACTTTTAGAAGAAACACTTTTTCAATGTTGAAAATGATAAACGTAAACATTGCTCTTTTCTAATACAAACTGGTGTGATTTTTAAATGAACAATCAATTATAATAAATCATCATAGTTAATAATACAGTGTTTAAGATGTGTATGTATTATAAGGCACAACTAAAGTAATATAATTTCCAAGCGAGTTTCTATTTTACAACCATTTTTGTATTAACCCTGCAGTTCGGAGGTTGCACAAGACTGTACTATGAGTGTTTAATTTAGCTCCAGTTCACCATCCTTTTACGTTCGTTATGACTATTTTTGGATCCTTTCAGACGACATAACTCCAGATTTCAGGAGTAAAGTCCGCAACAGCGTCGGTTTTCAGATGCTGCAAGTAAGAGGAAGGTGAGCAGGAGCTAAATTTAACATGCACATCGAAACATCCCTTCTCACCATAGCTGCTTTATGTGTAATAATGTTATTTATGAAACATTATTTTTCATACAATTTGTGTTTAACAATATCAGGAATTATCATATTGGCAAATTATTATAAAACGCAAATATCTTATAATGATCTTTCATCCTAGAGGTATATTAATTGTGACACTCTTAAATGCAACTTTTAATTTAAAAGTGTGTCGTACATAAAATTAAATTAAAAATTTTATTAAAATACACGTAATATAAATCAAAACGCGTAAGACTTTAGCATTATTTAATCTCTGTTAGACGCAAACCGAATTGTCAGACGACTGTAAAATGAACCGTATAAATGACCCTCTAAAGAACTAATTTTGCCAGACAGAAAATCATACATTACATAAATATCGTCAAGTTTGCTTGTGACCTCAATAAAACAAGAGACACCCGGGAGGTTCAAGTACTGGACAACATAAATCTGGACAATTGCTTTCTGCTGCGGACGACATTTACTGAGATTAACTTACACCGGCGTCTCTTCTGGAACAGGCTAAGTTAATAACCATTAAAATTAAAACACAAGCTTTTTCGCTTTTATGTATTTTACTGGAAGTTTAAAACGTTGTGAAGAGCAACACGGTTATTTATTTTAACACAGAACTTCTCTCAAAGTGTCAGTATCGTGTTTTGTTCTGCATAGTTTCCGTAACCAGGTAACCTAAAGGTAAATTTAGTTGTTGAACTAAACTCATTGTAACATCTGCATCAGGAGACTTTATAACGGTTCAAAGACACACAGTGCTTTATTAAAAGTTCTAAATTGTGTTATGACAATCGTTGAATTATTTATAAACTCCTTCTCAGCACAGTTGATGCAAATATTAATTAAACCCTTTCAGATAGTATGCTTTATTTCACTAAGCAAACAAATACATATTATTAATGAAACCTGTAGTAACTGTAGCGTTTCAGCATTAGTAAACCCTTTTATGCAAACTAGTTTTTCTAAACCTATTCCCTTTATTGACTACCCCTGATGATACGAAATGTACGGATATTAAAATTAATATAAAACTGTAAATAGTATATTATTTGCAATAATCACTTGAAGAGGCTGCATTACAAATAGACTTATTTTATTTTTCTACACATATATATTTAGCTATAAGAAACTGTCTGTGGCACCATACATGTGAACTTAATGTTTGCACGATCAAGCTGAGAAAACCGTGTAGAAAGAGAACATCGTAGGAAATATATGTTTACTCAACTGTCAAAACTAGTTGTATACTGTTTACAATGCTTTTTGTACACGCCAGGTCTGAAAAGAAGATTAAAAGTTGAACGGCTATGTACCGATTGTATTAAATAATAATTCTGGGGTAACTGGATTACCGGTGGAAGGAGTAGGCCCAGAAGAATGATAAGGACTGGACTGTACAAAAGAGGCTGCTATCAGCGAGGCGCGCATAGCAGTGTTTGATAACGAAATTGAGTGGTGGGGTGAGGTAGACGTGCCGTACCTCCGTCTCAGTTAATCGGAAGTGATTGTAACGAGTAGAGTCGAAAGTGCTTAGAGTAAATCTTTTTTGCTAATCGTCATCGAACCTGCGGGTAAGTGAACCTTTTAACTGGAGTCCAGTCAATATATATTCTTAGTTGTTTTGAAATAATTTTGGGAAAGAAATATTGTAAAAATTGAATTTAATGGGAATTTATGAACTTGTCCTTTTGATCTGTGCAATATAAAACTTATTGGTGCAGTGAGCACATGTATATACAATTTTATGTAAAGATACTAAAAGAGTTTTGTGGTTGTTACAGATGCTTTCAGCAAAATTTTTTGATTTATTAAATGAAGAATAAATTTTTAAAGTAAAGTAAAGACAATTAGTAACAAAATAAAAATAGAATTTTGAAGATAAATTAAAGTGAAGAATTGCCAGATCAGATTAGAAATTGAATGTTTGAATTTTGAAAATTGAATAAAAGAAAAGCTGTAAGAACTTTGTTTTTTTGGGAGTGAAGAATATATTACAAGTTTGAATTTAAAAGTCATCAAGAAGTTTTTATTTTAATTTTAATTCCAGTAATTATTTTTAAGAAGAAGTGTTATTTTAGTTTGAACTTTATTTATTTCAGAAGATTTTCTTTGATTTTGAACCTTCACAAAAGTTTTAAAATTTCAAAGCTAACCCCTCATGTGCCAGTCAAACGGTACAGCTATATGCAGTTCTATATATTTTCATTTTCTGAACCACACGCCTTATATCAATTTTAACTTCTCCTCTGGTGGTTAAGTATAACAACCCAGTAACATTCAGGTAAACTAATATTGTGTTCCAAGGGCTCGACCATATTGTAAAATAGTTAGCACAGTTTTTCTGTATCAACATCGCCCTATATCAATTTTAACTTCTCCTCTGGTGGTTAAGTATAACAACCCAGTAACATTCAGGTAAACTAATATTGTGTTCCAAGGGCTCGACCATATTGTAAAATAGTTAGCACAGTTTTTCTGTATCAACATCGCCCTATATCAATTTTAACTTCTCCTCTGGTGGTTAAGTATAACAACCCAGTAACATTCAGGTAAACTAATATTGTATTCCAAGGGCTCGACCATATTGTAAAATAGTTAGCACAGTTTTTCT
This sequence comes from Homalodisca vitripennis, assembly GCF_021130785.1. Classification (NCBI taxonomy): domain Eukaryota; kingdom Metazoa; phylum Arthropoda; class Insecta; order Hemiptera; family Cicadellidae; genus Homalodisca; species Homalodisca vitripennis. Next base: position 220,317,027 of record NC_060208.1, on the reverse strand, counting down.
GAACCACACGCCTCATATAAATTTTAACTTTTCCTCTGGTGGTTGAGTATAACAACCCAGTACCATTCAGGTAAACTAATATTGTGTTCCAAGGGCTCGACCATATTGTAAAATAGTTAGCACAGTTTTTCTGAACCACACGCCTCATATAAATTTTAACTTTTCCTCTGGTGGTTGAGTATAACAACCCAGTACCATTCAGGTAAACTAATATTGTATTCCAAGGGCTCGACCATATTGTAAAATAGTTAGCACAGTTTTTCTGAACCACACGCCTCATATAAATTTTAACTTTTCCTCTGGTGGTTGAGTATAACAACCCAGTACCATTCAGGTAAACTAATATTGTGTTCCAAGGGCTCGACCATATTGTAAAATAGTTAGCACAGTTTTTCTGAACCACACGCCTCATATAAATTTTAACTTTTCCTCTGGTGGTTGAGTATAACAACCCAGTACCATTCAGGTAAACTAATATTGTGTTCCAAGGGCTCGACCATATTGTAAAATAGTTAGCACAGTTTTTCTGAACCACACGCCTCATATAAATTTTAACTTTTCCTCTGGTGGTTGAGTATAACAACCCAGTACCATTCAGGTAAACTAATATTGTGTTCCAAGGGCTCGACCATATTGTAAAATAGTTAGCACAGTTTTTCTGAACCACACGCCTCATATAAATTTTAACTTCTCCTCTGGTGGTTAAGTATAACAACCCAGTACCGTTCAGGTAAACTAATATTGTGTTCCAAGGGCTCGACCATATTGTAAAATAGTTAGCACAGTTTTTCTGAACCACACGCCTCATATAAATTTTAACTTCTCCTCTGGTGGTTAAGTATAACAACCCAGTAACATTCAGGTAAACTAATATTGTGTTCCAAGGGCTCGATTATATTGTAAAATAGTTAGCACAGTTTTTCTGAACCACACGCCTCATATAAATTTTAACTTCTCCTCTGGTGGTTAAGTATAACAACCCAGTACCGTTCAGGTAAACTAATATTGTGTTCCAAGGGCTCGACCATATTGCAAAATAGTTAGCACAGTTTTTCTGTACCACACGCCTCATATAAATTTTAACTTCTCCTCTGGTGGTTAAGTATAACAACCCAGTACCGTTCAGGTAAACTAATATTGTGTTCCAAGGGCTCGACCATATTGTAAAATAGTTAGCACAGTTTTTCTGAACCACACGCCTCATATAAATTTTAACTTTTCCTCTGGTGGTTGAGTATAACAACCCAGTACCATTCAGGTAAACTAATATTGTGTTCCAAGGGCTCGACCATATTGTAAAATAGTTAGCACAGTTTTTCTGAACCACACGCCTCATATAAATTTTAACTTTTCCTCTGGTGGTTGAGTATAACAACCCAGTACCATTCAGGTAAACTAATATTGTGTTCCAAGGGCTCGACCATATTGTAAAATAGTTAGCACAGTTTTTCTGAACCACACGCCTCATATAAATTTTAACTTTTCCTCTGGTGGTTGAGTATAACAACCCAGTACCATTCAGGTAAACTAATATTGTGTTCCAAGGGCTCGACCATATTGCAAAATAGTTAGCACAGTTTTTCTGTACCACACGCCTCATATAAATTTTAACTTCTCCTCTGGTGGTTAAGTATAACAACCCAGTACCGTTCAGGTAAACTAATATTGTGTTCCAAGGGCTCGACCATATTGTAAAATAGTTAGCACAGTTTTTCTGAACCACACGCCTCATATAAATTTTAACTTCTCCTCTGGTGGTTAAGTATAACAACCCAGTAACATTCAGGTAAACTAATATTGTGTTCCAAGGGCTCGACCATATTGCAAAATAGTTAGCACAGTTTTTCTGTACCACACGCCTCATATAAATTTTAACTTCTCCTCTGGTGGTTAAGTATAACAACCCAGTACCGTTCAGGTAAACTAATATTGTGTTCCAAGGGCTCGACCATATTGTAAAATAGTTAGCACAGTTTTTCTGAACCACACGCCTCATATAAATTTTAACTTTTCCTCTGGTGGTTGAGTATAACAACCCAGTACCATTCAGGTAAACTAATATTGTGTTCCAAGGGCTCGACCATATTGCAAAATAGTTAGCACAGTTTTTCTGTACCACACGCCTCATATAAATTTTAACTTCTCCTCTGGTGGTTAAGTATAACAACCCAGTACCGTTCAGGTAAACTAATATTGTGTTCCAAGGGCTCGACCATATTGTAAAATAGTTAGCACAGTTTTTTCTGAACCACACGCCTCATATAAATTTTAACTTTTCCTCTGGTGGTTGAGTATAACAACCCAGTACCATTCAGGTAAACTAATATTGTGTTCCAAGGGCTCGACCATATTGTAAAATAGTTAGCACAGTTTTTCTGAACCACACGCCTCATATAAATTTTAACTTCTCCTCTGGTGGTTAAGTATAACAACCCAGTACCGTTCAGGTAAACTAATATTGTGTTCCAAGGGCTCGACCATATTGTAAAATAGTTAGCACAGTTTTTCTGAACCACACGCCTCATATAAATTTTAACTTTTCCTCTGGTGGTTGAGTATAACAACCCAGTACCATTCAGGTAAACTAATATTGTGTTCCAAGGGCTCGACCATATTGCAAAATAGTTAGCACAGTTTTTCTGTACCACACGCCTCATATAAATTTTAACTTCTCCTCTGGTGGTTAAGTATAACAACCCAGTAACATTCAGGTAAACTAATATTGTGTTCCAAGGGCTCGACCATATTGTAAAATAGTTAGCACAGTTTTTCTGTATCAACATCGCCCTATATCGGGCATTTTTTGCGCACTCAAAAACCTCCGGTTATACTTAGTGTTATAGGTGTTTTGCTGCAAATGTATAGAAATATTACTTCACCTAAAATTAATTTGAAATATCCTGATATATTTACGCTTATTAAAACTTATTTAGTGCTTTTTAGGTATATTTTATTATTAAAAGAGACTCTTACGTTTATTTACAAGAATCAACTCATATCCATATATCATAAATGTCGCAACATTCGCATAACGATTTAAAACACTCAAAAACATAAAACAAATGATATAAAAATTTCGTCATTTTAAATTTTTGATACCTTCAACTAGTATTTTACGTGATTCGTTAAATAGTTCAAGTATATAATATTTTATGATGTTTTCTGATTACAACTATTCTCAATTCTTTTTTATTAACATATATTTTTTGTATTGTGGATGATATATAATAATAAATGAATTAGCAAAATGTATAGCATTAATAATAATGTTACATAAAAATAAAAGCTAATAAAACTTCTATCTAGTTAGATAGTTGATTATCAAATGAGAATCAAAAGTGAACAAAAGAGACCGCTTGTTTATTAAAGCAGTAACTTACGGCGTAAGTGGCACTTAACTATTAGATAATAGCTTTATACAAAATAACGGTGGCTTTCAACAAGAGTGACGGTATCAAGTGTTGGCTTCCTCCTCGTATATCACAACAATTTTAGTAGCGATAACGAGTGTATTGGGTGAATGTATTATACGAACTTTATACAAAATAACGCTTTCTTTCAAGAAAAGTGACGGTATCAAGTGTTGGCTTCCTCCTCGTATATCACAACAATTTTAGTAGCGATAACGAGTGTATTGCGTGAATGTATTATACAAACTTTATACAAAATAATGATGGCTTTCAAGAAAAGTGACGGTATCAAGTGTTGGTTTGCTCCTAGAATATGACAACAATTTTAGTAGCGATAACAAGTGTATTGGGTGAATGTATTATACGAAATTTATACAAAATAATGATGGCTTTCAAGAAAAGTGACGGTATCAAGTGTTGGTTTGCTCCTCGAACATGACAACAATTTTAGTAGCGACAGCAAGTGTATTGGGTGAATGTGTTATACGAACTTTATACAAAATAATGATGGCTTTCAACAAGAGTGACGGTATCAAGTGTTGGTTTGCTCCTCGTATATGAAAACAATTTTAGTAGCGATTAAAAGGGTATTGGGTGAATGTATTATACAAAATAATGATGGCTTTCAAGAAAAGTGACGGTGTATAGTGTTGGTTTGCTCCTCGTATATGGCAACAATTTTAGTAGCGATTACAAGGGTATTGGGTGAATGTATTATACAAACTTTATACAAAATAATGATGGCTATCAAGAAAAGTGACGGTATCAAGTGTTGGTTTGCTCCTAGAATATGACAACAATTTAGTAGCGATAACAAGTGTATTGGGTGAATTTGTTATACGAACTTTATACAAAATAATGATGGCTTTCAACAAGAGTGACGGTATCAAGTGTTGGTTTGCTCCTCGAATATGACAACAATTTTAGTAGCGACAGCAAGTGTATTGGGTGATTGTGTGTTATACGAACTTTATACAAAATAATGATGGCTTTCAAGAAAAGTGACGGTATCAAGTCTTAGCTTCCTCCTAGTATATCACAGTGACTCGGATGTTATCAAACTACTGAAAGACCTTCCACTGGCTGGATAATCATTCATCTACCTGATTAGTGGTTTGGATAATATCAAACTACTGAACGCCCCTAGACTGACTGAATAGCCTTTTGGCCACCCGATTAGTGATATGGAATGCATCAAGCTACTCAAAAGCCTTTATTCTGGCAGGACATCCCATAGGCTACTTGATTAGTGATATGGAAAGCATCAAACTACTGAAAGACCTTACATTTTGGCACTTGATTAGTGATATTTTTTATTAACATATATTTTTTGTATTGTGGATGATATATAATAATAAATAAAGTAGCAAAATGTATAGCATTAATAATAATTTTACATAAAAATAAAAGCTAATACAACTTCTATCTAGTTAGATAGTTGATTATCAAATGAGAATCAAAAGTGAACAAAAGAGACCGCTTGTTTATTAAAGCAGTAACTTACGGCGTAAGTGGCACTTAACTATTAGATAATAGCTTTATACAAAATAACGGTGGCTTTCAACAAGAGTGACGGTATCAAGTGTTGGCTTCCTCCTCGTATATCACAACAATTTTAGTAGCGATAACGAGTGTATTGGGTGAATGTATTATACGAAATTTATACAAAATAACGCTTTCTTTCAAGAAAAGTGACGGTATCAAGTGTTGGCTTCCTCCTCGTATATCACAACAATTTTAGTAGCGATAACGAGTGTATTGGGTGAATGTATTATACGAAATTTATACAAAATAACGCTTTCTTTCAAGAAAAGTGACGGTATCAAGTGTTGGCTTCCTCCTCGTATATCACAACAATTTTAGTAGCGATAACGAGTGTATTGGGTGAATGTATTATACGAACTTTATACAAAATAACGCTTTCTTTCAAGAAAAGTGACGGTATCAAGTGTTGGTTTGCTCCTCGAATATGACAACAATTTTAGTAGCGACAGCAAGTGTATTGGGTGAATGTGTTATACGAACTTTATACAAAATAATGATGGCTTTCAACAAGAGTGACGGTATCAAGTGTTGGTTTGCTCCTCGAATATGACAACAATTTTAGTAGCGACAGCAAGTGTATTGGGTGAATGTGTTATACGAACTTTATACAAAATAATGATGGCTTTCAACAAGAGTGACGGTATCAAGTCTTAGCTTCCTCCTAGTATATCACAGTGACTCGGATGTTATCAAACTACTGAAAGACCTTCCACTGGCTGGATAATCATTCATCTACCTGATTAGTGTTTTGGATAATATCAAACTAATGAACGCCCCTAGACTGACTGAATAGCCTTTTGGCCACCCGATTAGTGATATGGAATGCATCAAGCTACTAAAAGCCTTTATTCTGGCAGGACATCCCATAGGCTACTTGATTAGTGATATGGAAAGCATCAAAATACTGAAAGACCTTACATTTTGGCACTTGATTAGTGATATGGTAAGCATCATGCTACTAAAAGCCTTTAATCTGGCTGGAAATCCTATAGGCCACTTGATTAGTGATATGGAAAGCATCAAACTACTGAAAGACCTTACATTTTGGCACTTGATTAGTGATATGGAAAGCATCATGCTACTAAAAGCCTTTAATCTGGCTGGAAATCCCATAGGCCACTTGATTAGTGATATGGAAAGCATCAAACTACTGAAAGACCTTACATTTTGGCACTTGATTAGTGATATTTTTTATTAACATATATTTTTTGTATTGTGGATGATATATAATAATAAATAAAGTAGCAAAATGTATAGCATTAATAATAATTTTACATAAAAATAAAAGCTAATAAAACTTCTATCTAGTTAGATAGTTGATTATCAAATGAGAATTAAAAGTGAACAAAAGAGACCGCTTGTTTATTAAAGCAGTAACTTACGGCGTAAGTGGCACTTAACTATTAGATAATAGCTTTATACAAAATAACGGTGGCTTTCAACAAGAGTAACGGTATCAAGTGTTGGCTTCCTCCTCGTATATCACAACAATTTTAGTAGCGATAACGAGTGTATTGGGTGAATGTATTATACGAAATTTATACAAAATAACGCTTTCTTTCAAGAAAAGTGACGGTATCAAGTGTTGGCTTCCTCCTCGTATATCACAACAATTTTAGTAGCGATAACGAGTGTATTGGGTGAATGTATTATACGAACTTTATACAAAATAACGCTTTCTTTCAAGAAAAGTGACGGTATCAAGTGTTGGTTTGCTCCTCGAATATGACAACAATTTTAGTAGCGACAGCAAGTGTATTGGGTGATTGTGTTATACGAACTTTATACAAAATAATGATGGCTTTCAAGAAAAGTGACGGTATCAAGTCTTAGCTTCCTCCTAGTATATCACAGTGACTCGGATGTTATCAAACTACTGAAAGACCTTCCACTGGCTGGATAATCATTCATCTACCTGATTAGTGTTTTGGATAATATCAAACTAATGAACGCCCCTAGACTGACTGAATAGCCTTTTGGCCACCCGATTAGTGATATGGAATGCATCAAGCTACTAAAAGCCTTTATTCTGGCAGGACATCCCATAGGCTACTTGATTAGTGATATGGAAAGCATCAAAATACTGAAAGACCTTACATTTTGGCACTTGATTAGTGATATGGTAAGCATCATGCTACTAAAAGCCTTTAATCTGGCTGGAAATCCTATAGGCCACTTGATTAGTGATACGGAAAGCATCAAACTACTGAAAGACCTTACATTTTGGCACTTGATTAGTGATATGGAAAGCATCATGCTACTAAAAGCCTTTAATCTGGCTGGAAATCCCATAGGCCACTTGATTAGTGATATGGAAAGCATCAAACTACTGAAAGACCTTACATTTTGGCACTTGATTAGTGATATGGAAAGCATCATGCTACTAAAAGCCTTCAATCTGGCTGGATATCCCATAGGCCAATTGATTAGTTATATGGAAAGCATCATGTTACTAAAAGCCTTTAATCTGGCTGGCCATCCCATTGGTCATATGGTTAGCGATATTTAAATCACCCAGCTAATGAATGCCGCTTCTATATTGCCCAAGATGTATCAATAAATTTTTAATTTACAATAATGTGAACATGCCTAACCTAGGCGTATTGTAAAATATTTTTACTCCATTACTCTTATGTTGTTTAATAAGTTCATGAATAAAAACATGAAATATTTAGAACCTTTGGTTTATAGGAAAGAGAAGAAGAAAAAGTAAAGTTTAAACGGATCCCACCTTTACCTGTTAAAGTGTGCTTCTTTGTACAAGTTTAACTTTTGCCAAAAATTCGTATTCAGTTTTCTAGACGACGGCATATTATAAGAAGTCATGGAACATTTGACATAGCGCAATACACTTTCTGTCTGTAGGTAATGAATATTCAATACGTCTCCCAAAAATCTTGAAGGCCTAGGCATTTTCCAGTTCCATAATATTTATACAGAATCTTTAAACTTTAAATAATCTTATAGCTTAATAGCTTTTACAAACTACTCAAATGTTCTCCGAAACATTAAATATGGTCTGTAAAATTGAATTAGATTTTACTATTAAATAAATTTGATAAAAATATTGTTAGAGAAAGCTCCAAACAAACCAATACATAATTAGTTTACTGTACTAAAAAAGTAAAACAACAAGCAGATAACTATGAAATTGAATTTGGAAATTTGTGTGTAACTCAACAAAATGCATTAAATTAAGAAATTTCGCACTATAAGAAATATATTGAAATTTATCTTTGTTCACACCAATGGACACTGTTAATAAAAAAATCAACACATTTTTGTAATGTGTTTAAAATTAAAGATACAGGATTAATTTAAGTAAAACTCCTTTGGAATAGAGACTCCAGAACACGCCGTAAAATACTTTAATATTGAACATAATTTTACTATAGTTCATGGGAAAATGCCTATTAGCTTTTAAATTTGTACATCCGAAAAATGAACTTTTGCGAATGAAGAATTTAATAGTTAATCTGGAGGTTTTGTAAGGTTACAGTTCGCCTATACAAAATATAATTGAGATACAGTTTTTGACACGATAATTGGTATCTTGCAATCCTGATGACTAATACCGCAGTATAATAAGTGTAACATTGCAGTTTTTCTACGTTAAATACAATATTCGTGTCATAATAACTTTGTTAATTATTTCCAATATTTTAAAACTGTTTAACACAATATCACCATGTATAGTACATTATAGTAACGAATCTATATATGACCCTGTGGGAAATATTTATGACAGTAGATTAAGAATATGCCACAGAAAACTTGAAATCCAACTCGATTCGCTTTTTCACCAGGAAGAAACAACAAAGTTATAATGCATTATTCTGCCCCGGGTGGTTTCCTCCATCAGGGCAGTGTAGTGAAACTTTTATCACAAGTAGCAAGGTTTTTAATAATGCTGAATCAAAACTGTTTACTTCCACGAGGTGCTCGTAGCGATCAACCACTCTTGTTGAACTCGAAGCTGTACTCGCTTTTATTAGTTATTATTTTGACACCAACATTAGAAAAAATTAATTCATTATTTTTTATACTAATGAAACACTGTGAAGTTTAAGCACATATTTTTGTTACTAAGTAACAACAGTAAGGTTTAAGGACATATATTCGATATTAAGTAACAACTCTAAAGGTCATGCATATATTTATCACTAAAATATATTAAAGTAATTATTTGTTTAGTGTTTATAATCATCTAGTATTGTTATAGTGTGACTTCAACATTCATTCTTTTTGTCGATTTAGCTGTCATTTTATTCGAGTCAGCCAATTTTTACGTATGGAATATCTATCAGTAGTAAGGGCTACCTAGATACTCAGTACTCACCAAGTAAAACAGCGATGTAAGTACTAACAAACATAGAGTACCGATAATCCAATAACTAAATTTGGTGACCGGATTGTTCACGTCTCAGGATATATCGAAACTTGAGTCTTTCATTTTGTTTAGCGTCATTTCAGTTCCAGCTTGGATTTGGACACAAAATTGAATAAGCTATACTGTCAGAAACTAAAAATTGTGAGTATTGAACCTAGAATATAAAACTTTTTTTTACTTCATTGTAAAGGAAATAACATTATATTTTAACTATTTGATACAATCAGAAAGGGAACTGAGTGTAGCCCTTACAATTTGACATTAAGTACTTTTTAGCAAACTAGTATTGAGATCATAATGATATTTCGTGAGAATATTTTCATGCGAACTCGGGATTCAAGCTTGTGACAGTTTTAATTAAATCTACTTCAGCTGGGACCATTATCAATAAACTGACATAAATCGAATTCTCCGACTAAGCTAATGGTTTAGGAGGTTCGGACAAATAAAAACTTTAGATAAAATACTAAGGAAGTTGGCCAAAAATTCTCGTTTGTGTTGACTTCCAAAAATCCCGCATGGACTATGTATTTGTCATTTCAGGCGGAGAGTAATTTTAATTATTTAATTCTTCAGAATTTAGTTCCTGAACAAGTATTTTTTAACGATAGACTTGCCCCTTTCTAGTTTAATTTAGATAGGTTTCACTAAAAAAAATTTTTTATGCGTACATATACGATGTTTTGCTTTTGTAGCTGCAGTATCACCTCCAAACGTTGCAACCTAAATTCGATGTGCCCTACTGAATTGAATTTCTACCAACACTTTTGAAAATGTATTTTATAAATCAGAAATTCATGATTGCTCTATCAAAACATATAGTTGCAAGCCTGTGAATAATCCAGTAACACCAATAAGCTGTATTTTCATAAATTTAAATACTAAATAACTTCACCAAAACAGCGCATGTGCTGCGATATTTTCTAAATCCAGATTGTGTTTTTCGTCATAAGTTAGGAATTTTCATGTAAGCTCCTATTAAGCGCAAGGGATTATTTCCAAAAATCTTTGCTATATGCTTTGGTCGTAACTTATGGACTTTTTAAGGTAGTAACCTTTGGTAGTGGAGAAGCAATGCTAGTTTTCTATCTTTTTGCAAATTTTCTAATTAATAGTGATAAATTCACAAGATGCGTGATAAGCCATATATTAACCACTCTACGGACTTAGACTTCTGAATAAAAATATCTCACTGCCAACTGCTCTACTTTCAATTTCCACCTTTGCTGTCATAATATTATACACTGATACTGTGGAAAAATTAAACCGGTTGACATATTAATTTACCCAATTCATTTAAAAAATAATTTATCACAGTTTCTTGAACTGTTCATTAATTTCTTATTTGTATTAATTACTTATTTTATCTTCCTGTATATACGTTAATTCATTTAAAACTTTTTAGCCTTGATTTGACGTAAATTATAACTTGCAATTGAATACATGATATCTCATAATTTAGAGTGTTCTATCGCCTTCTTTATTAAGAAATATGATGAAGTTTTGGGAGTAAAGTTGAGATGAAACCTAAAAAATAATATAAACAGTTTGCCAAACTGGATTGAATAAATCTTGAAGCCACTTTTATACACAGTTTCCTAAAGAGCTCATAATGATTCCTACAGATTAATGTAAAAGGCTGAGTCAAAATCTTAACTATCCCTGGTAGATTTCACATGAGGCCGTCATCTCAAAATGTCAAACTGAAAATGCATTATTAGTTTAGATGTTTGATTCGCACAACATTGATGGGACAATAACCCTCAATGTTGGAATGTTAATATGTCATTATAAGCATAACACTTTTAAAACATTTATCTATAAGTCCATAATCTTGAACTCTTAGGAGGCAAACATTATTTTAACTGTATACATTTATTTGTAAAAACGTCCACTTGATTTAGTCACAATTGATCCAAAATTATGTTTGTAAACATATTCACTTGTAGTCTTAATTGATTACTTAGACTCTATAATTGTAAACAGCCACCATATTTAAACTTTAAAACGTTTTATGAACTTTAAAACTTTATGAAAAGTGTAAATTTTTATGTATCTTTTGAAATACTCGAGATTAAAATTTTGACCAAATGCGAAGGACAACCATCTTGAAAGCTTCTATTCGTTAAGAGTGGCTAACGAGCTCAGACCAGTTGTGTACAAATATTGTCTCTGCCAAGTTTTGTCTGAATGTATTAAGAACTACGGTAGTTATCATATTCAAAATTATTTCCACAATACTAGTAGTATTCTAGTATCTGATTGATTCTAAAACACTTAAGAAATATCGATAAATTTAAGAATAAAAGTTGCTTATAATTACATAATATAGTCGTATATAAAAAATGTATCGTTTTGGTTCTATGTTGAGATTTAGTTAAAGTTTTTGCAAAATATCTCAAATGCAAGATTATTCTGTAATTTGTTACTTTTTTAATATCTAGCAGAATCATGTTTCTTAAAATGACTAGCCGTTCTTTAAGATGGTGTAAATACAATTAATAATGTTGAAAGAAATCAATGTTTTCTGTCATTTAAATCATTACTAAATCGAGATATTATCAGAACTTTCCCATTTAATTCATACAAATTTAAATATCTTCATTGACGATTTAATGATTAATGGTTAACTCGTAAGCAGTGGTTAAAAGTATTCCATTGCCATTGATAAAATAAGAAACAACCTATTTCAAATGTGGTCGTTGTTAAGTTATATTCCAGTCTTTACAAAAATATTGTGATCTCAAGGGTGATTGTGATAATAATTATTTAAAAAAATTGTCTACAAGAGATACATTCTTACATAAACGTTACACTAGTTAGTTACCTCCAATTTAGTAATAACTTATCCCGTGGTTATTCTCACTGACATACATTATTTGTTTTTGTAGGTTATGGTATTTAAAATTTATGACTCAATGATAACTAGGGAAAACTTCTAAGAAATCTGAAAGGCCAAATCTCATTCAAGATAGTTCCTAGAAGCAATGTTTTTAATGTATGAAAACTAAGAAGATCTCATCACGTCTGAACCGTTTCATCCTTGCATAGTTTTAGTATAATTGAGTTTTACGAGTACATTCCATAAAGTTTGAGCTACAACTAGGTCAACTTGACTTCGCAAGATAAATAAAATGCCAGGAGTGAAAAATTTTAGGTTCCTTCTGTAAAACATTTTACTTTACATTTGAACATAACACAAATATTCTTCAATAACATGAAATAAAGTCGCAAATTCTAATAGGCGGTCTAATATAATTATGAGCACACTTTATATTGTAAATTATTTTATTATGTAATGGTTTCTTGTAGCTTAATCTCGGTAAAATATATTTCTTATAGCAGAATATTGTGTAGAGTTAAATACTAATAAAACGGAATGGTGGTGTCCATTACACTGTATCTACAGTAGCACGTGCTTATGTCATCGTGGTTGACGTAAACGACACATTAAAACTTCTTTATACTCTTAAATAAGTGTAAGCATTCTGCTCAAGGTCTCTGTGACTGACCTTGTTCCTCACAACACACAACCGTCTCATTATCACCACCAACCGGGACATCATCACCACCAACCGATCATCATCTCCATCAACCGGGACATCATCTCCCCCAATCACTTCATTATCTCCAGTAACCGATTTGTCATCACCACCAACCAGGTCATCATCTCGCCTGTCACCTCGTAATGTTATTTCAATGCCAAGAACCAAACCTAAACACATTTGCTGTATAAAGTCTTAACGGATATTTATATCTCACATAGTCCAGAACCCATCGGGATAAATTACTAACTTCGCATTCCGTTCAAGGTCATTGCGACTGACCTTGTTCCGCACAATACACAACCAGGTTATCATCAAAATCAACCGGGTCATCACCAGCAACCGGGTTGCCATCTGCACCAACCAGGTTGTAACCTCGTAATGTTATTTCAATGGCAAGAACAAAATCTACAAAAATCCATAAACGATTGTTTTAAATTTTGGCTGCAAAAATTTAGAAACAAGTTATTATGAGATAAAATCAGACAACACAATTTATTCAAGACAGCTTTATTATATCTAAGGCAATAGTCTCAAACTGCACTAGTATCATGAAGGGCATATTTTTATAGACTGTATCTGGATTTCAAACTTTTTGCTAGTGTCTAATAACGTCTTGTGTGCCAAAGAGTACTCCAGAATTGGATAAAGCCGATTTTGTAACGGTTTTTAAAGGTTTTCACCTTTGGATACATTTCATTCAACAGATAAGTACAAGGTGACCTACCGTGGAACAAAGTTACACTAAACCGTTGATATAGACACGGCAATTGCTTCTACATAAATAAATGCGTATTGCCATTTTTTTTGTACATATACTTTACACCAAAGATCCCAAAAAGAATATTTCTACTCAAAATTCGATTTAAAAAACACGATAGTATATAGATGTACACTATATAAACTCTATACTATCTGTCTGGGGGAAAGTAAAAACGTAAAGAGCACTTACCGGATAACCAAGGTGTGGAAAACCACCGAAGTAATAAAGGTCCGATCGTTTACTTTCTGTTTATGGCACTTCTCCCCCAAATATCGGCCCTTTATTGCTCTGGAGATCGCCTTAATTTACTTTTAGATCACCAATAAAGACCAAAAGTGTGAAGTGTAGTGGATTCATGGTATTATAGAAACGACATATCGACAGACGCAGATAACTATAAATTTGTAATAAGCAGCTTGATTATCAAATATATAAGAAAAACTCGTATCCACTTGAAGCTCGAACTTAACAATTTGATGCACATTTGGCTTATGTTGTTTTGTTATGCATACGAGTCCTATACTGCGGTTAAATAAATATTTACGCATAAAGTAATCCAGTTACTGTACCTTTCTTAAGTGTAGTCTGTGTTGATGTATAGCGTCTTAACGTTAGCCGCTTATCTCACAGCATTGTTTAAACAAGTTTTAATGATGTATTTTCCTATATGTAAAAAAATTATAAAAGACTCATTTAACTATTAATCTGTACCTTCACTGTCAAAAGTGAGGGTTAGTTATCAATAAACGAGATTAACATTTTACACAGAGGTTCGGAAACTCTTCCTTCTCTGAGAAATATATCTACGACATTACCTTTATCTCTAACTTCCTTTCACAGTTCAACTATGTATTTATTATTCGTTTCAAAAAGCACAGAGTTACCTTCATAAATTCGTATTGCGGAATTTCATTTAATGGTTCGAAAATGCTTCTGCTTTAGAAAATGGATGGTCGGTATTTAGTCCTGGTACACCTGTTTCCACAATTCGTTACAGTTCATTTATATACCTTGACCCTTTGCTATTAAAACTCTAGATTAGACATTACTTCGCTCTTAAAACTATAGATTGGACATTACTTCGCTGTTAAAACTATAAATTGGCCATAACTTCGCTGTTAAAACTCTAGATTGGCCGTAATTTCGCTGTTAAAACTATAGATTAACCATAACTACGCTGTTAAAACTCTAGATTGACATTACTTCGCTGTTAAAAATGTAGATTGGCCAAAACTTGGCTGTTAAAACTATAGATTAACCATAACTAGACTGTTAAAACTCTAGATTGGACATTACTTCGCTGTTAAAAATGTAGATTGGCCAAAACTTTGCTGTTAAACTGTATATAGGCCATTACTTTAATTCTTGATAGGCCATAACTTCACTGTTAAATCTATAGATTGATCATAACTTCGCTGTTAAAACTCTAGATTAGCCATAAATACACTGTTTAAACTCCAGATTGGACATTAATTCGCTGTTAAAACTATACATTAGCCATAAATTCGCTGTTAAAACTCTAAATTGGCCCTAACTACGCTGTTAAAACTATAGATCGGCCATAAATTTGCTGTTAAAACTCTAGATTGGTCATAACTTCGTGTGCCCATTTATATATCGTATTATATCGTATGCTACATTTCATAGTATTTTTAATAGTTGTAATACTAAGTGGTTGTGTTTAAAAGGTGACACCGAGTCAGTGAAAATGGTTAACAAAAAGCATTTTGAAAAAAATAATCAAACAAAAAAAACAATATATAATTAAGAAAAGAAAACCTTATGATCGGGTTGTATGTATTTCAAAAGTAATGCTTGATTTAAAACACAAAAAGTAAAAAAAACAATTTCTTCTCAAATAAAATAATTAGTTCTACCTGAGATACGTCCAAAAAATGGAAACAATAAAAGTAAACACGTTGACAAAATTGAAGGGCAGGGAGAATTGTTATCACTGAACCGAGTGTGGTCACTAATGAGATCTTATCTTATCTCTGTAAAGTCTTATCGGCCGAACGTGATACCTACTGTGATACTGTTGCGAACCGATCCACAAAACTTTTATAACATCGGTTAAAGAGGATAAAATAAAATTTGTACTCAAAAGTAGAAAAAGGTCTTATGTTATTGCTACATTGTATTGTTTATGAAATTGTAGCAGCATTAGTACTGTTTACAGGCTATTGCTAATATATGTAGTGATTAAAACATATACATGGGTATATATATATATATTTTGATTACTTTCACTCAGTTTAGTAGTTTAAGAGGTAAAACGACTGAGGACGCTTTAATAAAAGTGACGAAAAATATTTATAACACTTTAAATTGTAAACTTAACTGAAGGACGTTTTGTTGATTTATAAAAGCTTTTAATTTAGTTGACCACGATTATATTTTAAATATAATATATTGGAATAAGAGGAGTTTTATTGAAATGGTTTCAGAGTTGTCCTGTTGAAATAAAACAACAAATAACAAAGCAAAACTTTGATACACTTCAAAAATAATCGATCTGGTGTACCACAAGTCTTGATAACATCTGCAATATTATATCTATACTTCATTAGTGATTTACTTTAACTTAATTTTAACGGCAGTATTAGCGTTTTGCTGATGGCATAGCTCATTATTATTCTTACAAAGATGTGCAGGATATCCAAGAACAAATGAATATCTATCTGATGTTGAGAGATTGGTGCCTTGAAAGCAAAGTGTAATAACAGTCTAAATTGTTTTTATTGTAAATGCTTTTTACATACAATTTCCTCTAATATTCTAGAACCCGTAATATACAAACACGTATCTTTCAATGTCTAAATTGCTGCTCAGCCCACAACATTACAGTACCGGTACATAAAACTAATTTTATTGAAGTTCAATGGCTATACTTGATATTTCTAATAAATAACAACATTTATTATACAACACAAAACAATAAGAAAGGTAGAACATTCTAAATATATATAAATAATCTGATATGTATAAGCTCTATACTAACTGGTGCAAAGTAGCAACAAATTATATCTCGTTAGTTTAATAAAAAAGCTGAAGACAAACTTTGTAATTTATACAGAAATAATATATTTTTGTAAACAATTATATATTCGTTAAATAACGACTGAATATAAGAAGGTGACAAAATTTGTTATGATATTGTATATTCCTACAGGGATACAGGGAAACGTCTCTGATGTAATTACAGCGGTATCCGTTGGGAATTTATTTCATATTCCAATTCATAGTGGACAGACCTTGATGTAATAGTTCATCGTTTTAAGCAATTTTACAATTTTATTCATAGTTATTTCTACATGAGTTATTATTTGTTTAGTATTAAAATTGTTGTTCAATAATTGAATGTTAATTTTCATCGAACGATAGCAATATTATTAATGCACATTATTTTGCGCACGCTCTGGTATACCTAACCGTTGAGAAAACTGAAACATCTTGATTATATTTTTTTTTTCTATTATTTCACAAAAGAAAACTCACAATTATCCAATAATTAGTGTATTTTTCACGAGGCCTTTCGACATCGAAGATGCCATCATCAGGTGTGAATCAACAATTTAAAAACAAATATCAGCTGAGTAAAACTATCAACATTTATATGGTTAAAATAAAATGAAATAAATATTAGTATATGTATAAAATTTTGGGTCAAAAAGAGAATTTAGTTATATTTTAAGGAATGGTAAATTTTGAATCGGTCCAAAATCATTGTTTAAAATTGTATCTATTTTTATATGTATATGTATAATATGTATAAAATCAAAATTTAATAACCATATAAATGTTGATAGTTTTACTCAGCTGATATTTGTTTTTAAATTGTTGATTCACACCTGATGATGGCATCTTCGATGTCGAAAGGCCTCGTGAAAAATACACTAATTATTGGATAATTGTGAGTTTTCTTTTGTGAAATAATAGAAAATTTATATTCCAATAAGAAGAGCTCCTCCTCCTTCATTGCAATCTTGATTATAGTCTGGAAGAAATGTAAGATTATCTGACGTAAATTCACAATTACAATGATTAAAAATAAAATTAGATATAATCTTTTGCTGAAAGCCCTTGATGAATATATTAATCCGATAAAATGTGGGACGTATCGAAAAAGCGAGGTATTTATTTTTAACATTTTGTGGCAGTCATTTTTTGATTCTATACAAACATACAATTTTGCAATTTAAGTTTTATTTTACACGGATTTTAAATGTATGCTAAAAGGTTTTAAAGAATACTTACCTTAAATACTTTTATGTTAATAAAATTCCAAAATAAAAAAATGACAAAAGGATGTCATATATTGATGAAATAATAACATTTATTAATGACAAATGTAATGCTCAGTTTTGAACGTAAATTATTCAAAATAACAGTTCAAAGATGGACAACTACTCATGATGTACATATTATTAAAAGATTGCATTGAAATTATTCCAAGTTTATCTGAAGATTATATAAAGTAGTTTTTATTTACGTTTTAAATGGACAAATATGTAATCGGGCATAAGAAATCAAGTTAAAAACGCAATATATACTTCAATTTTTTCAAATAAATCTTTTACTCTGAATATTTCATGTCATATCTGCTGTTCTAATTGATATATGATATTGGTGTTGTCCCAAAAACGCTTTGTTAATGAACATCTTTCATGCTGCGTTATTGATTATTAAAATCGATGTTGGGTCTTAAGAGAGAACATTAGATCTTATTACAATGTATCTTGATATTATTCTGCTTCAATCTGGAGAGCCGTCTTCAGTGAAAATTTCCAGTAGTACATATCAGGTTAATTGAAAATGAAGGAATTGAGTTGCATCGTCAATCCCATCGAGTCTGTACTATTTTATCAACTATTATTCTAGGATAAGAAGAAAAGACTTTGAAGTAATAATAAAAAACAATTTTTATGAGTTGCGAAAACCTGAAATACATAAATATTCATGTCACTGGTAGCGTAAGTGTATGAACTGAAATAATACAACACTAAAGACACATATTTTGTTAGAACTTATGGTGTACTGTATATGTATATAATAATAAACCCTTTTAATACTTTTTAAACTTTCAGAGTACCGTACCTGAAGATGAATTCCCAGAATTCGAAATGTACATTGTACGAAAATAAAAAAGTTTAAAAAGTGTTAAAAATGTTTATATATACATATTTATCAAACACTTTTGAGGCTTCATCTCTAATGTGTATTGTATAGTGTATACAGAGGTTATTGTGACATACCCGAATCAAGCTACATCTGCGTGGCTAACTGCTGAGCGATCCTTGTCCAGCAATTGGAGGTAGTTCACAAGTTAACTGTAATTAAGCCGTTGGCCACCAGGCCATATGTTGGAGAGGAAGCTTCACTTTACCTCGTAAAATAAGACATTCTTTACTTTATACTCCTATCAAACATTTTATCCTGTTTGTATAAGAAGGTTGGAATACGTCTAGGAAAAAATATTATTAAAGAAATTCGTGTCGTTAAACTAGTTACATATATAAATCTTTCCAGATAATTACATTTGAAAAATATTATTGTATGAAGTAGTTTCCTCTGTATAATTACCGACTGACTGAAGTTACGTCTTAGGAACATTTCCAGTCGGCGGAACACAAGATGTTTGTAATTAAAGTCTGGTTTGACGTCAACAACAGAACTTCCACAATGTCAAGTCTTGCAGATAATTTCCCTGCCTTATACACATCTATCCATGCCGCACTCAATTAAACATTGAATCTCTCAACACCCATATGGGATATACAATTTTATAAATTATTGTTAAGTCTTGTATACCTCTTTCTGAACTATACGAACTAAATTTAATATATCATTAAAAAAAGAGTCAAGTTCCACGTTCAATGCATTAAAGAACTTTTGAATTAAAAAATTGAGGTTCTCAGCGAATAGCCAACAATAAAAACTGAATAAATGGTAGCTCTCAATATGGACCATGTCACAGTAAAAATGCTCTATTAGATTCAAAGTTTAAAAGTTTTAATGGTCACCATTTCTAAAATACCAACGATAATTTCTTGATATTTTTCATCAGCTGATCTTGTTATTGTAAAACAAATACAAACAAATTTTGTATAATAATTTGTATATAATTTGATCTATTATTTTTTAAGATATTATTGTTTTATAAAAAACACATACGGACAGACCGATGGGAAACTAAGCATCACAGACCCATTTTCATGCTGTGAAATACATTATGTTTGTCTTGACCTGAGCAATAAAGTGGTATACCTTTTTCCAGAGAGTTACAGGACACGATATCATATAGTAAGTCTTTACTGTGCAATTGTACGGTTTGTATTTTTAATGCTATTGGGAACTTTACACGCCCGGTTTTTGACGTAGTTTTTGTCACTTGAAGTAGAGGGTAGATTCCATTTTTTGAAACAGAGTAGTGATAACAAATCTCCTTAATTCTGTAAACTTTTAAATCAGCCATCGTCAATAATTAATTTTAAACAGAAAAGCCATCATGCGATTACCACTTTCTTCTGATACGTACACTTTTAAGAATGTATGAGTAATGTGTAGAATATATATCACTACATGAGTAATTGAAATCTTGACTTGAATAAAACTACTTCTTTGAATACAATGCCAACTTAAAATTGATAGCATCCAATAGAAACTCAGTCGCATATTTCCAATACTTCTCTGTGGTGAGAGGCAAAATCTACACAAGAAAAAAAAATACTATTCTTTAAAGTATGCAGGATTAACTTTTTATAAAATATTTTGTAACCGAAGAATATTGTTTTGTTTCTTACAATAAGTTTTCGTTGAAGTTTCTATCATATTTTTCGTTACGGTATTTTATTTTAAACATTCTACAGACGTGTTTTACTTACTTGCAAATTATAATAGAGTAGCAGTTACCCGCGGTTTCGCACGCAATTTTGAAGGTTTTTGCATATCTATGAGCACTTCTGGTTGGAGTTAATTATATTTCCAACGCCAATGTTGAGTTATCCTTATTCCCGCAATGAAGAACATAAGCTAAAAATATGTTTTTTTGTTCCAAAGGTGATTTTGACTCTCTCGATTAAGAAAAAATATATATATATGTACGTGTGTATATAAACAGATCTGATAAGCCTACTTGTCAAGAAAACTTAGATAGGTTGCATAACAGGCTTTAAATTATAGAAAAAGTTAGACTACGTTGTCTCTTATATTTGCGCTGCTAGCCATTACCCGCTACTTTGCACGCTATTTAGTAGACGTTACACATTTATGACCACTCCGGGTTTGAGTGAATTATATTTCCAACGTCAATTTTTAGTTTACCTTGTTGCCATGATCAACACAATACGTCAAATAATTATGGCCATTGTGATTTCCTTCGTTGTTGATATGTTTTGATCCACAGTTGATTTTGTTTTGTTTCCCGATCAAAACAATATATGTATCACATGTCAGAGGAGGCTACTTCTATCAAAAGAGAACTTAGATGAGTTTTATAATAGTCTTTGAATTTATAGTAAACATTTTTAAATGTTTTAGAACATTTAGAGCTTGGTACATTAGTTCAAAAGAACAGTCCAGCGAAATTTCATCTATCATAGTTCTTACAGACTGCTTCAAAGGTAGTCTTCGTACTAAAATTCTGACCTTCTTATGTCTTAGCACATTTTCTAAGGTACATTAGTACTTGATAAACTGGGCAACTACAAAGTTAGAGTAAAACCAATGGAGGACGGCAACTACAGATTTAGAGTAAGACAGCTGGGGGATGGAAACTACAGAGGTAGAGTTACTTGATTTAAATATTGTTAAAGCTAAGCATAAAAATACTCATTGGTATAATATATCAAGGTCTTTAAATAATATTGAATAGTAGTAATAAGATAGTTTTATTAGACTGTAAACTAACCGAAGTTCAGTTATTGAATCATTGGATTACTAAATATATTCTGTAAATAATAACCTAACGAAAAAACATTATATAATTTCAAAGAGACGACCGTATGATATAAAATTTCGAATTACTTTTCATTTACTTCTTCAATAACGTAAAATTGGAAATCGATTTAACAAAAAAAGCATATTATACAAATAAGTTAGAACATTATAAATTCAATGTTTCTAAACATTGTAAAATTATTAACAATGTAACAGGATGTCATAAGGCTAAGTGTTTGGCAGGATTGAAGTAGATAATGGAACAGATAACTGAATCCATTGTTATCCCTCAAGAAATCAACAACCACCTTATCTCGGTACAAGCTGGTCAGCCAAGTACAGTCATTGTCGAAACACTCTATCCTCTTTACCTTCATCACAACAGTTTTTACAGCTCTTATCACAACAGATGAAATCGAACCAATTGTTTTTAACTTATAAAAACATAAGATTAGTAGGTTTTGAAAAGTTCAACGTTAGTTTACTTAAATATATAATTGATGATACTTTACCAGTATTAGTTTTTTGATAATAGTTTTAGTAAAGGTGTCTTTTTAGAAAATCTAAATTAAGTGTATTCGTACCTATTGTAAACAAACTCATATAAAGTAAACAATTTAAAACTTATAAGCCCTCTTTCAGTCTTTTTTACGTTGCTTAAAAAATAATGTTAATAAGGTTGGACGATATTTTAAAAACTCTAACGTAATTAGAAGTAAAAAAATCGGTTTTATTTAAGTAAGATCAACAGAGAGTGCATTTATTGCAGAAACAAATCACATTCTGTTTTGAAAATGAAAAGATATCAGAGATTTCTATTGATTTAAAGAAGCATTTCACATAGTCAATCATGAGATCCTTTAATAAGTAGACAATTTTCGTAATTTGACGTATGGTATAAACTGTTCTCTTAGCTTTGTAGCAGGGAGGAAACATCAATTAAAAACTAATGACATCTTTAGTGACCCACTCATTGTTAGAACTGGAGAAAGTTCAATGATTTCTGCTCCCCTTTATATAATTTTTATTAAGAACTTACTGAATCTCAACTTTCATATACATATCAACGCTATTGGTAATAAATAACATTGCTCTTTTGTTACATATAACCTTATTTAAATGTAATATAACATTCAATAAATTATAGTCTTTTATTGATTAGGAAATGGTGTTCCCTAAAAGAAAAGCAGGTAAATGTTAGTAGAAAAATTTATAAATTTAGATTTTGGTTTTGACTTACCCTCCCCATTTATATTCCGCAATACTCAATTATGTCCCTGTCTACCCTTAGAAAAAGTTAAAAACCGTCAAATATATAGGTATATTACTTTATGTAAAATTTTATAAGGTCTGTAGGAATTTAAGATAAATAATAAGAAAAGCGTATTTTTGAACACGTTTTTGTAATAAATCACTATTAAGAACACTTTAATTTGTTCTAGTTAATTTAAGACGCCTTGCCATGCTGCAATAATAGACAAGTACTCAACATCTTGTTTACGAACTATTTTGAAAAAAAGAACAAGATCCTTTCCAGTGTACCATCAGTGTAATATTTTACCAATACAACACATTTTTGTTTTTAAGGTCGTAGGATTTTTCTTTATTACAAGTGGTAATAGTGAAAACATAATGTTTAATCAATTTTATGATACAAGAAGTTCTGAAAAATAAGCTCTAAAAACTACGTAAAGTAAATAAAGTAACTTTTCGTAATTCCTTTCAATATTGGGAACTAAAATATTTCAATCAACTTACGATTCTAATTAAGAACATTAAGAATGTCAATAATATTTTTAAAATTACAGTTGCTTGGCTTCTTTTCAACAAGATGTAGTATACCTGAACGATGTTTTAGTATAAATGTATTCGTTTTCAAGATAAATAGGTACGGATATTTCTAGAAAAAACAAGCTTAGTTTGTATAGTATTTAATATCTAATTAAAGAAATTTTTTCACTTATGTTACAATAACAATTCTTATACAGTTAGACTATTATTGAGTTTTTCAACTAATGATAGACTCAAGATGCCTTGTTATTTTTCACAGTTATTGTTAATTTACTTTCTACAACTGACGACACTACTGGATGAAATAATGATTTATTTCTCACAAATTCAATTTATTATTTCTACAAGTATTTCAGTATCGTCATTCAACGTTGAAAATAATAGTACACTTCCTGGTGATTGGTTGGCAGAGTGCCATCTACTGTTGATGTGATATACCAGGCACGAAATCTAGTGAGCCTATTGCACTGCAATAGTATCGTCATTCAACGTTCAAAACAATAGTACGCTTCCTGGAGATTGGCTGGCAGAATGCCATCTACTGTTGATGTGATATACCAGGCACGAAATCTAGTGAGCCTATTGCACTGCAATAGTATCGTCATTCAACGTTCAAAACAATAGAACGCTCTCTGGAGATTGGCTGGCGAGGAGCCAACCACAGAAATTACTAATACCAGTAGGCCATCAGCCAAATTGAATCTTTAGGAATTGTTTAAGCGTAAATGAATAAGTGAATATATCCTTTTCTACCATTTTGCAAAGAAAATAGATAAAGTATAACATAATACTGAACATATTATTACTTAGGAAATGCAAATCTACTTTGAATTTTTACGATGTATTTTACGAATTACTGCAGTGTCGTTTTTTATACTCTATAAGGTTTAACTACATAAAAGAGTAGTTAGTGTATAACGACAGCTACTTTAACTGGTAATGTTTAACACATTATATCCAACGGTTTACATGCCCGTTTTTGGGGTCGCGTATATTATTATCCGAATTTCACAGGCTTTTTAAATATACAAAATTATGGTGACCAACTGGCCATACCTTCTTCGTTATGATGTTATATGGACTGATTAAGTGTTATATGTATTAAAATTTTAGATGGTATTTTGGGACAAAACATTTTTATAATTTATCATTTAGTTCATAATTCAAATTACTTTTCTAATATCAATGTAGACTTCGGACATACATGTTTTAAATATTTCATTCTCCTTTTGAGAAAATCCATTTGAAATAACCTTCCATACTTGGTTTATTAATATAAAACAAAATCAAGGCTCGTAATTAATTATTATCATAGTCGTAATATTATATATTTTTACGTTCATATTAACTGATTTTTATTGTTTTGTATTAAATGATTCACACTAAACCCATTATTACTAATTCTTAGCTATCTTTAAGTAAACAAACCCCGTTGGTCTAAGTTAACAAATCCTGTTACATTACTAATACAGTTCCTATTACCTAATAGAAGTGTATATCACAACTGCTGCTATGTATACTTAAATAAGCAATGAATGGTTATATTTATACGTAACAATCCTTCGAGCTTTTGTATTTATACGTAACAATCTCCTGAGCGGTTGTATTCATACGTAGCAATCTCCTGAGCGGTTGTATTCATACGTAAAAATCTCCTGAGTGGGTGTTTTTGTAAGTAAAACTACGTGTACTGTTTGTCATTTGAACTGCTACTTCTGTTTCTTTTTTATTTAACAACACAACCATGAATCCGTTCCGTGAGAGAGAAGAAATGTGAAGAAAAAGAGAGAGAAGATATGAGCGGCGATTCCGTGTTATTAGCTGCAGTTGCATATTTTTTCTTTATCTGATCAAAAGCCTCCTATCAAATTTAACTTTCCCTCTGGTAGTTAACTATTAACCCGGCACCATTCCGGTGAACTTAAGTTGTGTTTTAAGGGCCCCAGCCCTTAACACTGTGTTTCTGATTTAACATTGCCAATATCGGGTCTTCACATAGTATATTGCTTTTAATTTATAAATTTCTACTATGGGTAAATCGCTCTCACAAAACTCCGTTATACTTGAATTTATAGGTATTTCGCAAAAATTTTATAGAGTTACTTTACTTAAAATTAAATGTCCTGATATATTTACGTTTATTAAAAAATATTTAGGGCTTTTCAGGCATTTACCGGTTTATTATTAAAAGAGACTCTTATGCATATTTCCAAGAATCAACACCTATTGATGTATTATAAATGTGGAAAATCGAATTTTAAACTCAAAAACAGAAAAGTAAATATATACAAACATTTTCTCATTTTACATTGTTTATACCTACATCTAATTTAACACTATTTTACTTGATAAAGTAATTCAAATAAATTATATTTTTTAATATTATTTGAGTACAACTGTTCTTTAACAATTATCAATTCTTTTTTCTTAACATGATTTCGTTTTTTGGATGGTATTTAATAATAAATGAACTAGCAAAACGTTTAGCATTAATAATAATTTCACATAAAAGTAAAACCTAATTAAACTTCTAACTAGTTAAATTCTTGTTTATAAAATGAAAATCAATATTGAAAGCGTAACAAGAGCTGCCAGGAGACCGCTTGTTTATTAAAACAGTAACTTACGGCGTAAGTGTCACTAAACTATTAGATAATGGCTTTATACAAAATAACAGTGGCTTTAAACAAGAGTGACGGTGTCAAGTGTTGGCTTCCTCCTCGTATATCACAATAATTTTAGTAGCGATAACGAGTTTATTGGGTAAATATATTATATAAACTTGTAAAATATAACGGTGTATTTTAACAAGAGTGAGAGTATCTAGTGTTGACTTCCTGCTAAAATATCACAATAAGTTTAGTAACGATTTATGTATTGGGTGAATATATTATATGAACTTTATACATAACGATGGCTTTAACGTTTTTTTTTTCAAATCACTGTTTAAATATTTGTTTATTTTTATTGTTGTATAACATTGAATATAAAGGTGATTTGTTTAATATCCAATAATGTATGTCTCCTGAAAATACCTTTACACATTTTGCACTACACGTGCTTATGAAAATAATATTAACCATTATGAAATATTAACTCAAAAAATACATACAGCTAACAAATATAGCAAATCTTCAAAATTGGTTAGTTATAACATTTCTTATTTATTTAAATAAGTGACAAAAAATATGGGTAATATGAAGTATAAATAATAACTATAATATGTATTAAAAATAATATTACATGTATAATAAGTTTTCAAAACTTTAAGACATCACTGATATACATATAATGTACTTTTGCGTAACGTTTGTACCGGAATAATATAAAATTATGTGTTGTTAACAAATATGGGCATATTAATTAAATTTTGTATACAACTCTAGCAAGGTTAAATACAAGATGAAAGGTGTTGCAGGAGGATTATCAAGGCACGTTTTACGTAGAAATAAGGAGTATTAGTATAGAGTTAATGTTAAAATATTGATATTTACCTTAATTTATTATTGACCTAGACAAATGAATTTTTACAAATCGTGGCCTTTCAGGCTTATTCTTGTGTATATTAAAATCAGTGCCCTTATATTTTTCATGAGCGCCAACTTTAAATATGGAAAACGCCGCTGAATTGAGGTATGTCTGACCGGACAGTTTGGTAACGCAGCATTACTTTGATTGGATGAGGCTAAGTGGCGGTCCGTATTAGCCACGCCCCCAACTGTCTTCTTGAATGCACTCTCGTATAGTTATAATATAAACATCATATTGTTATTTCTTATTTTATGCTACTTTTTAGATTTCACTCCTAAACACGTTTTTTAAACCTTAAACATCTTGTACACTACAAACCAACGGTAAATTAGAAACTCGTTAATAAATAAATCGAGTTTCATTAGTTATAACATACGAAATGTTAATTATTGGTAAGAATATAATTGAAACGTAGAAACCATACCAGTAATTGGATTTTGCCAAATTCAGTTACAATTTGTAAATATTTGTAAATATTTAACACTCTATTTAGATTTTTCAAGATGTTTAACTCAATCAAAAAAATATTAATGAGATGTAAAGACCTTGTTTGACTAATAAATTTTGTTTAATTTAGCAATATTGTTTAAGTTTTTCAGACATAGTAAATGATTGGTCAGCCTCATGAATGTAAACGTAGAAAAAATTATCTTAGAAAAGGATTTAGGATTTGGTGTCGAATATAGAACTAAAACCCTGATAATCATTGCAAACCACTCTGTTTTATGTGGCAAAATCGAAACACATACAGGGAATATACAAATACATTATTTTAACACGTTCCAATTTCTGAGAACAAAGGAAATATTAATACTAATGCTGACTAACACAATTTTTACTGTCGAAATATTATATTCTTTTTTTTACAATTCAAACTGATAGCAGTAAACAAGATTTATTTTTATTTCCACTCAAGTGGATGAAACTGTAAGGTATAAAGTGACAGGAAACATGAAACTGAGAGTATGAAAGAATTGTTTGGAGGTTCGCAATATAACTTGGTGTGAGATTGTATTGTGTCTTCAGGGACATATTGAGCAGTCTATCTTTGCTTGAACTGAACCTATGTTGAGATTGAGTGTGTTGTTTATTTATCAACAGTATACAGGGTGTCCCGTAACTCTCTGGACAAAGGTATACCACGTAATTGCTCAGGTCAAGAAAACATATTTAACCATATGAACGTGGGTCTCCGATGATCAGTTTCCCATCTGTTTATCTGTATGTGTAAAAAATGTATATCTTAAATTATACCAATTTGCTGGTTTTTAATATATTCAAAGTTTAAACGTTTCAATGGTCGCCATTTTGAAAATAATAAAGATAATTTCATGCAGATATTTTCATTAACTGGTCTTGTTATCGTTAAAATTTAACCCAAATTTGGTATAATATAATTTATTATTTTTGAAGATATTATTTTTTATAAAAACACATGCATACAGACAGATGGGAAACTAAGTATTGGAGACCCAAGTTCATACGGTGAAATGTCGACCTGAGCAATAACGTAGTGTACCTCTATCCAGAGAGTTACGGGACATCCTGTATATTTATTAGTTCATGCACAATTTAGCACAGGAATAATAGTATAATTAGCGGAGCTTTAGCAAAGCCTGAGACTTCTGTGGATGAAAAAAAATTTATTTATATGTGTCTATCTGTTCGCACAACAGGAAAATTAACATGTACACATAAAACTTTGCCAGAAAATACATATATATTTACTCTAGTCTTTTGGTTAACCATGATCACAACGAGAAGATTTTAGAATAAATTAATTTGTAAATAGTTGTATGTGATTTGAGCTTGTGAAATTTTTATTCCATAGAGTAATAATAAAAACTAGTATTATAGAATTTAAATGTTAATTTGGTGAAAATACTTTATTTCTGCGTACTCTGGCATTGTAGTACCTCTCGAACTCACTGAAACTTATCATTTTAACATTCCTATGAAAACTAACGTGATGAACAAAAAGTTGAATGCATCAAGTGGCAGGATATCTCTAGAAATCTAAATCCGTAGACTTTAAAGTTTGCGTGGAACTTCATGTCTACATAGACAGGGATGTGTTCTGTGTTGGTGCTTGTCCAACCATGAAATTTTAGTAATTATAATGTCTTTGTCAATTTCTGTTCTGTGATTGTCTGCGTATCTGTCCGCCCGCAGGACATTAATTAAGAGGACATCGAATTAAACGGGTTATAGACTAGAAATGTTGCATACAACCTCAGCGAAGCCTGTCACGTGACCAGTGGTGTGACGTAATCCTACCTTGCTATAATATCGAACCAATATTTATCGTTGTAGCCACCCAGCAAATGCATTTTATGTCAACCCATCACACAGACACACTAGTGCTTATTTAGAAATAATACGATTATGGTTTTACATAACCTACATACATTACTTTAATGAGAAATAGAAGGTATTTGAAAACAAGAATATATAAGCTTTGTCCGTAGATGAGCACTTCTGGTTCAAGTAGATTATATTTCTAATACCGATGTAGAATTTGTCTTGTTGCCACGATCAAGAAATCTGTAAAAAGCGTATATGGTTATAGGCATTGCACACGTACATGTACTTTATTATAAAATGGTCTAACATTCAAGCTTTACGTTTAACCAGAAATTTATTATAAAGACAAATATACATCATAACTTAGCGCCTTCAAATAGTGTTTGGCCATTTAATATACGTAACTGTCTCGTAATTGCAGTTTATAGTGTGCATGGCGATTTAAGAAATTAAATCTTTTTAGGCAGTGCCGCCTAATGGCGAGTTATATCAATGGGAATAGCATATTAATCTTCTCGGTGAAAATATACATATACATAAAATTGTCATATTGATCGGTCAAATAGTTTACGATTCTATTAATGACACACACACATCTAGTAATAAATTGTGAACATTTAGTGTCTTATTGGTGTAATTTGTACTTCATATTTTCACCTCAACGGTATCAAATACATCTGTACATAAATTTCTATTAAAATTGTAATAAATACTAACAATACCTCATTGCGTAAGTTTTATATTCTGTGAACAGTTCTGTGCACTTCCCTTACCGTTTATGATGTAGCAGTCACAAGATGTTTAAATTAATACACGATGTAACATGTAACGCATGTTTAACTCGTTATCGTGATAGTTGAAATTTAAAGAAGTTTCTAAGCCAATTTTATGGCGAGTTAATCAGTTATGAATTATGTTATAAATATTACACCGTTTATACGCTATTCACACCTCAAGTTATATGAAATTAATCAACCATTGATGTGGTAACAGGTAGTAAATCAAGTACGTACTTAATGTAGCGAACAGAACAGATAGTATAGCTCTGATAAGGCGCAACAATGGCCGGAGTTTGTGGTGATGCAGTGACTGGACACGTTGATTAGAGGTGGATTGCCGGAGAGAATAGAGCTAGGAGCTATTAGAGAACTAGAGCTAGAGCATCATGTATGTCTTAGTAAAGCATCTAGAGTACGATATATCTTAAGGTCACACAATAATGGTAGTTTACATTGTCGTAAAAATCATGTGACAAATACTTGTGACATCTTCAGTCCATGTATAAGACGAGTGTGTATGAAAATAAAATACACGCCATATACTGTTGTACATCACTTTTAATAAATATAACAGATCTTTAAAATTTTATATTATCGTCATCACCGAATTATTATGTATGCACCTCGTTGTGTACACTTTTTCGTTGATAATGTTACAAAACTGTAATGTTAAAGATAATTTTCCTTGTGCAGATAATGGGACTCTCAGAATTTCGTCGAAAAACATTAAATTATTGGTTATTATTAGTCTATAGAATGAATTTTTTCCCAAAATAAAACTTTTTTACTAAATGTATACTTTGGTCTGAGAAGCCCACTACATTTAGAAAGTGTCCTACTTCGCTTGAACTTTTGGTAAAGAGGAAGAGTGAAAAATCCTAACTTCTGGCTGTTCCTAACTCTTCAATAGGCATACATTGGTAGCCGTTCACCTTTAAATCTCCTTTTCAGACCTAGCGGGGACAAAAGCATTGTAAACAGAATGTACGTACTGATACCATTTGAGTAAAGATATATTTCCCACTATGTTCTCTCATTACACGGGTTTCTCAGCTTGATCATGCCAATATTAAGAGAGTTGACACGCATGGTGCCACGGACATTTTCTTACAGCTAAATATATATTTTAGAACAAAAATAAGTATATTAGTAATGTAGCCTCTAAAAGAGAATAATACAAATAATACAAAATTTGCATTTTGCTATTAATTTTCATATCCACTAGGCAAATATCGGATTCAGAGGCATTCTTCATCAAAAGGAATGGTTGTGAAAAACTGGTTAGCTTAAACATTTTAACTATATGCTGAACTCATACAGTTAATACACTTCATTAATAAGAAATAAAGGTTTGTCTTGAGAAATTAAGCATAGCATCTGAAAGGGTTTAATTAATATTTGCATCAACTGTACTGAGAAGGAGCTTATAAAAAATTCAACGATTGTCATAACACAGTTAAGAACTTTTAATATAACACTATGTTCTTTGTACCGTTATAAAATCTCCTGATGAAGATGTTACGATGAGTTTAGTTCAACAACTAAATTTACCTTAAGGTAACCTGATTACGGAAACTATGCAGAACAAAATATGATACTGACACTGAGAGAAGTTCTGTGTTATAATAAATAGCCGTGTTGCTCTTCAGAACGTTTTAAATTTCCAGTGAAATATAAAAGCAAAAAGCTTTTATTTTACATTTAATGTTTATTAACTTAGCCATTCGCAGAACAGACGCGGTTGTAAGTTAATCTCAGTAAATGTCGTCCGCAGCAGAAAGCAATTGTCCAGATTTATGTTGTCCAGTACTTGAACCTCCCGGGTGTCTCTTGTTTTATTGAGGTAACATGCAAACTTGACGATATTTATGTAATGTATGATTTTCTGTCTGGAAAAATTAGTTTCAGTGAGTGTCATTTATACAGTTAGTTATACAGTTGTCTGAAAATTCGGTTTGCATCCAACACCGATTAAATAATACTAAAGGTTTACGCGTTTTTTATTTAAGGGACATCTATTTTGTAATTGAATTCAACGTCCGAAAAAACGTTTTAAGTAAAAATTGCATTTAAGAGCATCATAATTAATATACTTCTAGCATGAAACATGAAAATAAAACATTTGCGTTCTATAATAACTTTCCAACATGAACATTTCCTGATATTGTTTGAAACAACATGGTATGAAAAATAAATAACACTACTACACATAAAGCAGCTATGTGAGAAGGGCTGATTCGATGTGAATGTTGAATTTAACTCCACTTTATAAATGTCTTCACTTTACTTTCATATGCAGCATCTGAAATCAAACTATGATGCAGACTTGACTCCTGAAATCTGGAGTCATATCCGTCTGATGGGTTTCAAAAATAGTCGAACCCTTTACGTAACGATCGTAAGAGGAAGGTGAACTAGAGCTAAACTTAACAATCCTAGTCCAGTCTCGTGAAATCATAGTGAAATGAAATGAAGTGCATAGTAAACAAAACAATTTGTGTAAAGTCGAAACTTGTTGGAAGTTCTATTACTTTAGTTGTGCCTTTTAAATGTTAAATGGGATTTGTAATATAGCCATCCGGAGCTATATGTATATGGAACATACATCTTAAACACTATATGTATTGTTATTCTTGACCATTTATTATAATTGAACGTTAATTTCAAAATCAAATCAAATTTTATTTGTCAAGAACTATTTTTTACGTTTGTTATATATAATGTTAAAAATGTTTTTTTTACAAAACTGTTTTTTATTGTTTATTTTAATTTGTGTTGTTAATCAAATACTTTTCTCTTTTAAACAATAATGTAATTTAATTAAACAATAATGTAATTTAACACTTCCGTCACAAATCTACAGTGAAATCATAATATCTCAAGATTGTAACTGTGTTAATAATATTTTCAACGCGAAATTTCAGAGAAACCTTTGAAAATACTTAAGATAGTTTACAATGTACTGATTCCTGGAACTATTTTTTTTCTTGAAGCGTTTCCGTGGAAACCATGAAGTATTCAATTTGACCATAACTATCTACGAATGTTTTGATAACTTGTAACAGAAATAACTAATTAATTGCCAAATTTCTTATATTTGAGCACACATTAGTATTCAGAATTCAGACGCAGCAATAAGTGGAAGGCGAACTGGTGCTAAAATTAAGATTAACATAATATCATATGTTATGTATTCTGATTCCTTATAAGCCATAAAACAATAAAAATACAAACAAAATGTTCTGTATTTTTTCATAGTTGCAAACTCGTAGTAGGGAATACCCTTAAATATCAATGAACAATTCACGTGCACATAAAATTAAAATTAGAACAGCTGAATAGAATAATAAAATATTCAACTGTATATATTTCAAAGGTAGTTAATTTTTTGTATGTATTACATTTTAAAATGTTACTAACTCATGTATAAACCAGCAATTAATTTGGAAATCCATTCTTCACTAGACGTTTACCAGCGGGTTTGCTAAATGTATCGTTCCACTACAACGGCAGTTGCAGAAAGGTGAGTGAATAACAGCGTGGCCAATACTCGTAATGCAGAGTGGAATAGTCGGAACACGAACAAGTGTAGATGAAAAACTAAATACTTGATGACTTTGATTTGCCCATCTCTCAGCTCGTTAAGTTTGATTCAATATTTAGTCAGTGGAAACAATTTTCTTTAAGCGGCGTGTTTTTGATGATTGGTTTCTATTCATCCCCTTTCTAAATCTATTGGTATAATTGTACGGAATAATGTTTTACGTGTCGCGAGAGAACGAAATATTGGTCTTTGATTTCACCAATTGCATTTTGCGTACTTCGTTTTTAAGATAGCGATATAATACTACCGAAAAAGTGTCAAATTATTACGAATTTACCAGATGAGACTGTTTTAAAGGAAGATTCCTTGGGCCACATAACATTGTATACATTTCAATCTTCTATCCTTCATTATCTTTTCTAATAAGTAGAAGAGGGCTCAGAAAATGTGTAGTTTGCCTTAATTTAAACACCAGATACAATAATGAAAAAAAATCAAAACGTGTTGACTTTGAGTACATATTGTTATAATAAAACAGTTCATAGCATCGTCCATTAAGGTAAGGGCAGTTAAAGCGGGAATCGAATCAGAATAGTTCTTTTTTAGGATTGAGTTTGTAAAGTAAAAATATAATCGTTCAAAAATCATAAAAAGTTTTGCAGGGTGAGAACATTTTTTTAAAGAAATACTATTTATTAAGGAATAAAATTACTATTTAAAAACAAAACCTTAAAATACACTCGATTGAGTGCGGACTGTTCTGTACAAAGCAAAGAATGTTATAACGAAGCAACATTTCTTGAGACTCAATTTGCCCTTTTATGATTTGTATGATTGAAGAATTGAATAAAAAGACAATTACATACCAATAAAGACGAGTTTTTGTCTGAGTAGAGGTCGTTATTATTAAGATATTTTATGGAATCTTTTTTTTCCAAATAGCTACTGTGAGAATTATTCAGTTTATCAGGAGATCTATTCTATTCTAAGTAAATTAGTTTTGTCAGATATATATTCCGTACTAAGGAGTTTTATTTAGTGATTTTAAACCATAATAAGTTATGAGTGTCATAAACATTACATTATTAATCAATCTCTGTGATAAAGTTGACTCAATGGATTCGGACAGTATTT
This sequence comes from Homalodisca vitripennis, assembly GCF_021130785.1. Classification (NCBI taxonomy): domain Eukaryota; kingdom Metazoa; phylum Arthropoda; class Insecta; order Hemiptera; family Cicadellidae; genus Homalodisca; species Homalodisca vitripennis. The sequence goes on along the minus strand of NC_060208.1, from coordinate 220,282,353 downwards.
TAAATCGGTAATATGATCTGTTTGTTTGAGCTTATTTAAATCATTAATATTTATATCATTTTGCTGATAGGCCTATTATCTTAATAATTTTTTATCTTGCCACTACGTCCCTTTTTTAACCATAGATTTAAGTTATTGATAAGAAAAGTTATGTATTCTACACTATTCGGTCACTAAATTTTTATTTATTTTAAATTTTTCGGAACATTTTAGAGTATGTTTCTAGGCCATTTTAGTGAGTTTCCAGAAAAAATACTTATGTGAACTGATAAAAAATGTTTTTTTGGAAATATTTTCTTAAACTTGACTTATAAACTTATAGCCACATGGCCATTTCTTAAGCTTGAAGCGTATAAACTATAATGTAAAAGTAATTATTACATAAACCATAATTCGATTTTGTCCTATAAATATATGCACACACAAACCATTTGAACTATATAAAAATTGAGCAAATTTAAGATAGTTTTTGAAAAGATACTTTTTCAATTTGTAATCTTGTGGGGAACAAGCAGAATACTTTACGAGGATATTTTGGAGTTAACAATAAAACATGGGTTTGAACAAAGATTTGAGTATGTAGTATGTACTATAAGCAGGACAGAAAGTCCGTCGACTTAGTCCCATTAAATAACTAAACCTCTTGAAATAGTAGTAAATGTTTCTATGATGTATAAATATAAACACAGGATGCACTATGACATGGATTATACATAAAATTTAATGATATCTACGTATATATCAAATACCAGTTTGGTAATATTTATCCTAACAATATCCTTCTCAGAGCTGCAACAATACCTAGCAACGATTCATCATTATCTGGATAATGAGGCAATATGGCAAGATGTCTGGAAATTCCTGCTTAAGAGTCACTTGTAGAGAGAGCCGGTTTTGTTATTGCAGGAAAATGTGTCTCGTGACATTGAAGGCAAATTGGCTCCTCGGAGAGCTTATATTCATAACTTTGGCTGAAAGAAGCGGAGAATCGTAATTTAACGTATTTTTTATTCTGTTAATAACTTCATTTATATACAAGAGTGTTGTGAAGATGAAATTATATAGGTCTACTTTTAAAATTGATAATTGTTTACTTTTGTTAATTATTGAAATACGGTACTTAACTTATAAAAAAGTAGAAATTCATAAAGGAATAAACACATACTACTGGAATAGTGACTATCGTATACAAATGAGTAGTGTATTGATTAGTGACTGATTGGTAATGGAAACAATATATTGAGTGGTTACATAAATACGACAGAAGTGTGATCTATATAAATTGACAGATGTGGTGACAAGACAGAAGACAGCTGTTGTGTATTTAGTGGTTACAGGAAAGTTGGCAGATGTGGTGAGAAAACAGAAGACAGGAGTTTAGTATATAGTAGTTACAGGAAAGTTGGAATATGTGGCAGAAGACAGGATTTGTGTCCGTAGTGGTGACAGGATAATTGACAGATGTGGTAACAATACAGAAGATACGATTATTGACTGGAAGTTTAAGAGTGAAAATATGATGGATGGTAAAACTGGTGACAAGAATGGTGTCTGGAGCAGTGACAGTTGTGGTGTTTGGATATATCACAGTGGGGTGTCTGAGATATCGTTTGGTTTGTCCGAAGTAGTCAACAAGTTTATCACTCTTTACTGCAGCCAAACCGTATAATACTGACGTTCAAACCCACTCATAGCTCCTCTCCACAGTTGCCCTGAATCACACATTGAGTGGGATTTGGGCTAGGTTATCTACTACCAAATACAAAGACAGATTTACTTTTTTAATAAAATAATATTTTAACCAAAATTAAAATAAAACAAATAAAAAATACACGAGACAAACAAATAACTCGGTAGATTTAACGTATAAAATATCGTATGAATAGAAAGGAACATTAAATACAGAAACAATTCTAAACAGTACACGTCAAGTTGTTTGTCTGGCAATTAGGAAGTTAACCTTGTTACGTCAAAGAGTTGAGGTCTTTGCCGTTACTTCAGGCTCTTCTATCTTCTCTTGCATTGTTTTACGAATAAATTTTCAACTTTTCTAAATGTCAATTAGGGCCAGAGTATTTAGTAATTAGTTCGGTATCATGCTGAGTGTTTCTTCAACCATTAAGTTGTATATACGTTTATGACATTTACTTATAAATAAAATGAATTCAACTAAATTCTTATTTGATTTTATATAAGTTCATAATTTATTTTACTATCCAATAATTTGATCTTACAGGGTATTAAAACACACATATGTTTTCTAAAACCTTATTTATACATGTATTTTATCTTTCAAATGCTATGAAACATCATTTTTTATGTTTGGCTTGACACGAAAACCATCCTGAAGTAACGGGACAGGATTTATTGCGGATTTTGAAATTTTCCAATCCACTATTTCTTTTAATTACTATAACAAATCACTAACTGCCAAAGAACACACCATATTTCACACATACTAATCTTTTGAACGACAATCAATGTTTCACTAACGCAGAACAGTAGGACAGGAGAAAGTCCAGAAAGTAACCCATTTCAAATAAACATAGCTTACCTCAGAGACACTTTACTTAAAAATGACAATGAACAATGAGAGTGATATGTTGCCGATATGTACTTTTCTAGCTATTTTTATTATTTACTTCGTCGTAATTGCCAAGAAATATTTCAGTATAACCATACATAATAAGTGAAGTTTCTTAGCCTTGGTTAAATTAGTGTCCCATTGGCAAGTTCTCCTACAAAATAACATATCTACTAAATGAGTCATCAAATATTGCTTTGTAGTCCTGAACATTCTATCTGTATTTATAATTACAGATAAAAACACTATCGGGTACTAAAAATATCAAATACAGTTTTTAAAATAAAAAAACCGTCTTCAACAATTGTACTAAATTGAGGAAATAAAGTAAAAAAAAGAGATAAGTAGAAGTTACTCTAAGCCAACACCATGCAACTACTGTCGAGGACCGCGTATAATCTAAAATATACTAAAAAATTAATTATGTAATAAAAATACACAATTTTAACACAGAACGTAGTTATATAAAGAAAGTTTAAAAGGTTAAAGTCTTTTTAGAAATTGTCTTATGAATTAAAGATCTCATTGAATTACTTTAACTACAAAAGAGATTAAATACCTGTACACATGATTCATACTTTCGTAGTGGGTTTAACCTCGTATAAACACAAAGTATAATAATATGTATTTTAAATGTATTGAACATAATGATCAATGAATGGTTCCTATCAGAATTCAATTATCGAATTTATCGATTGCTATGGTGTAAACTTCTTAATCCGAAAGTTTTGGTTGATTTTGTATGAGAAATTGTACATTGTATTTATAAGAACTGCAATAAAGGGGACCTGTTTTTAATGGATAACTTTAGAAGTAATTGTTTAATATATGTGTTTCTTAAATTTGGCAGCGATTTAAAAATTTGTGTGATCTGGCTTTGAACAACTTTATTCAATTCCCAATCACCAAATTATAATAAAGACATTTCAACTGTCAATGCTAATCGACTCAGCTTTCACTAGTCAATGCATACTAACTGTCACTTTATACTACCTGATAGTTGGGTAAAGAAGGAAATTGTACAGATTAGAAACTCTAAGTGATCATAATGCCGTTTTAACTTTGTGTCAAAAATGAAATTGTGTAACTTTATATAAAGTTCATGTACTATTGGAAAACACCTGAAGTTACATATAATGAGCCCTTTCACATACACAATCAACTGTGAAAACTCATGTTATGAGAAACAATATGGTCTAAATATATGGTATATGTTCATTGACATTGTCAGCACTTAAGTGATTTAGATAATTTTTAATTATTCGCCAAATTTAGAGCAATACATTATATTTAAATAAAGTATCAGAGTGTTTCAATTCAACATTTAACTTTGAGTGAAGGAAATTCCATTAACTGGGATAGTGAGAACTATGACTACCTTTCATTTTGATTCATGTATATGGAAATCAACCCTATAGAGTAGTCAAATAGAACTCCGATTTTGTCAGATCAACGATTTTCGTTTCAGAAATTCGATCCTAGAGGCAGAAACTAAAGATAATGCTGTTGGAGCAGTTCCGATGTACTCCGTGGGGAAATGTCAGTTCATTTCGCCTGAATGAAAGTCTTCTCTGCGCCGATAAAACATTAAGCTAAGAGACTGCAGTCTGTATTACGTTACCGTTGTGAGCAATCACTCGTCATGTTGTATCGGTTATAATCACGATTCATGATCCACATATGATTCAAGTTGTCTCATTTTAAAGATTTTAATAAATACAATTAAATAGTTATATAAGTTTTCGGTTATCGAGAGTTTGTTGTCATCAAGTTTTCTAAACTCTTGTTGGCCACCTCATTTAATCGAACTTTAAGTTGAACTTTACTAGAAGCCTGTGTGTCTTATCTCTACTATAGTAAGTATTGTGCATTCTGAGTATTGAGTATTAAAGTACTTTGTGCAGACAAACTAGTAAACGAATTGTATGGGGATACTACCAGAGTCCTTTGTTTAAAGGCTGTTTTTAACGATAAAAGGGTTGAAAAAATAACAAGATTTTGGACGTTTGCCATCGTTGTATGTTACGGAAGATATAAGACAACGTTTCGAGGATTGAAACCTAGCCTCTTCGTCAGGTGGGTATGGTATTAATACACATATAAATAAAGAACAGAAAGTAGAAAAGAAGGGGAAAAAAGTGTTCAAACATACCCTCAAGTGCTTCGAGCACAGTCCAAACTACCTGAGATTTTGAAGCTTCATTTTCAGAATACAATTTTAATGTTAATTTTGTAGATAACTATACAAACAAAATTTAGTGTGTAATATTGTTAATATGTTATACCACTATCTAAAAACTCGAAAACATTAATTTAACACTAAAGACATTCTATTTATTGTATAATTAGAAAGAAATCTAAAAGTTTGACTTATAAGTAAGAAGCTGATAAAAGCGAACATATTTGTATAGCGCGAGGTTTTGTACAGCAACTTTGTCGAGAGGCGAACGAGACTTTTAAATATTTACCGTTTAAAACAAACTTGAAGAGTCTTTTGAACTGAACACCCGTTTGTATGAGTCTTCATCTAGTGAAGGTAAATATTGAGTGAAGGACTATTTGTCAAACTAGAACGAGACACTCGTTTGCAATAGACCTTCACTTGATCATTCATAATGTATTGAAAGAACTCTCCGGTTATTTTAGTATTTTTGTTTTTGAAATGTATTATTTGTTTTAACCTTAATACCCATGTTTGTAAATATACCGGTACAGACACATGCAAGTAATAATAACAGTGTAACAGAAGGAAAACCGGCTCCCCCGGGCTTTGTTGGTTTATACTGTTGCCTGCGAGTCCTGATTTTATTATTTTATATTATGTGAGTTGTTTAGGGTTTTTTATAATATATAAAAATAAATATATGATCTTTGTTTTTATTCTAAGAGTACCTCAGAGTATAATTAAAAAGTGTTCTAAGAATTACACATACCTTTTGAGACAGATACACTTTAAGTGAGCGAATTTAACGTACGCAATTTGTTATCACTGTAATTAGTTAATTAAACTAATAATCTATACAAGGAAATATATCTGGCATCTCCGCTTCTTAATTTATAACATGCCCTTAAATAAAATTTGAAATGACTGAGTATTATGCAGTATCAGTGTTTTTGTCCAATTTTGTTATAACCTCAAACAACTTAAGAGTCATTGATTTTAGGAGTATATAATTTCTATTGCACCTAACATCTTTTGAATAGATTGTAAAGAATAATGTAATTTTAATTTTTTTCCTTTTTGTCGAAATAATGAAACGATGCGGTATTAATTTTCTAGAATGCATTTGATGAGACATTTAACTTTCGTCATGTAGATTTTCTTCAGTACAACTGTCTTCCGGTCAACCGATTGACATTAATGACTGATAAGAACAGAGTGTATGTAATATATAAATTAAGCTACTGCATTACCATTGTCTGATGTAAATTCTTCTCTATGTGTAAAGTATTTTACTAACTACGGAATATTTAAAACTATAATACGATTTCGGACATTTAACAGGTTAAAGAATGTGTAACACAACGTTTCAAGTGTTGTAATCTATCCTCTTCGTCAGGCAAGGAGACAATTAGTACATAACACTTAAAAAGTTCAGCAATGGACTGCCACTGGAAAAAAATATTTCAATCCTCGGAACGTCGTGCTATACATTATGTAACATATATCAATCAATCAATCAATCAATTTATTGTTTTAAAACTTTTTACAAGTATTAAAACCGTCAGTATTGCAGCACAACGCAAAGTCTAGATATACTTATAGATATAGATATACTATAAGTTAAATTACAGATAAACTATTACATTTTAAATTCAAATCCTTTTATAATTTGAAAATTTTTGTACGTTAAGGTGTGAAAATAGTTGTTAAAATAACGCCATCAATTAGGTACTATAAATTACTTCAATTAAATGACAACTAAAACACGTAAAACAATGGAATTAATCAACAAAACTAAAATTCAACAGTTAATAAAATATTTATAAATAAACTAACAAAACAACAAATAAATAACATCAAGCGGTTATATCAGTTATAACTCATTTAAAACAACAAGAAAAAAGCAACATCAAAGAGTAAAGAATTCTCAAAATGCAAATGGACTAACTCCAAAATAACTCCTGATGGCTGTAAAAAAGGATTCAAATTCAAATTCAGTGAACTATTCTTTTACATGAACTATCATCTTTTATATACATTGCCTAGGCCTAGTAATAAGTATCTATCCAATTACAGCATAGTAATCACTGATGTCATATGGGCTGATATTAATCAATAGCTTCTTTACACTTTTCTTGAAATAGTTAATGTCAAGAAATTTAAGATGAGAAGGAAGAGAGTTGTAGAGTTTAATGGCTGTTTCAGCAAAATAATTTAAAGTGGTTTTAAGACTACATTGAGATATTCTAAGAGAATTTGAGTTTTCTAGTCATATCATATGGTTATAACGTTGCCTAAAATCTGAAATCCTAAATTAATTTACTACATTGAGACCAACACCGTTACAGGTATTTATATATAAGTATAAGTATAATATATTGCATATAAAATCCCTATTAACATAATAATAACATTCCAAATTTTATAACATTTAATATACGAGTTTTGAAAGTTAGTGTACTATAGCTACAACCTGATTTGAATCATGCCAGTTAGAAAAGCATGTACTAAAATTTTAAAATATATTGTTTCCAAATTATACATAACTTTACAAATACTTAAAATTTATCAATTTTTTTTTAGAAAATAACTTGCTCTAATAAACAATACTCCGTCTTTTGTAATTAAACGAGTTAATACAACTATTATCTTTGCTGAAACCAAAGAGCAGTGAATTAAATGATAATTTCCAATGGCATTTGTACAAACCTCCAAATTTGAAGTGGATTTTCTATTACACACAAAGTAGCCAGATCTGATCCTGAACTTTCAATAAATTGCGACTTCACTTTATGCAGCAACAACTTCTCCAGAAAAATGAACGAAATTAGTAACTGTGATGATTACACTATATTGTTCACAGTTGGTCATATTGGTTAATCTTCAACCAATCGACACATCTCACGTGTACAGACGGATGTGTATTGTTGGCAGTTTTGATTTCCCATCTGTTTAATGGAGGCTGAAGTATTTACAGAATTTAATTATGTGACAAATATTCCGGTGCGAATACAAAAAATCTGAAATACTACAGTACTAAAGGAAAAACTACAATGTTAAAAAACTAATTGCCTAAGTCTAAGAATTCATATGTTTACATTTTTTATACTCCTTATGTTCCACGTAAGTTATATTCCGTAAGCTTAAAGTTAGCACATAATAATGAGTTATAATTGGAGTAGTTATGTAGGCAATAGGATAGAGGTGATATATTATGGAAAGTTATATGGCCAGAAACAAACCAACTCTTGGGGTCCGAATATATCGTTGTATACTGTTGTATGCTATAAATTTATATGTTAGGCCGAATTTTTATTTACATTGTGTTACATTTAAAGAATTAACTATATTTTTGAAGTGTATTACTGATTTTGTTTAGCTCTGTTTCTTAAATATACTGTCATTACATTGCCACATGTTTATCATACGAGTATAAATTTTATTATCTATATACACTGTTTTATATTTACTCATATCTATAGCACTATAGTCATACCATAGTTTAATTGTATAATTGTTATATTTTCTATATATTGTTAATAATCTTAAACTCTTATTAGTATGAATGTACTACTAAGTACTATGATAAATAGCGAACGCTGTGGAAAATAAATAACAATGTAACAACAACTACGTACAAAGTAAATGGGATTCTGAATGATAACAAACCAACTCTATTTACATTCATAAAAGGAGAGAAATTATTGTTTAGTTCACAATTCGTTTTATATCAATTACCAAACACAACTCGATTATAAAAAGTGCTTTTCAGCAACAAATTTGATTTTTTGTCTGTGTTTGTAAGTGAATTTATCAATTAAAAACGTTGCTCCAATTTACACAGTTTTTATTTTAATGTGTTGTTTACTTATAATCATATACAAATTATTCATTATTTGATCAGTCATATTTGAAATGTTGCTTACGTCTAAACTATTCTTTTTAATGAAGTTTCCATCAAAGCCATGTAAATGATTTTTAATACTTATTTCAATTTATAGCACATTATACATAGGATTAAAATTGTGTGTCAACTAATTGCTCAGTTTGCTGAAAACCCGGTTTAAAGGGCCCAAGTCTACGAAAGTACACAGAGTTTTATTATGGCCATGGGTTATTGAAAAATGCGGTGTACAGTGACTTCAAAATCAAGATACTTATTTTTGCACGGAAAGTTGTTCTTGCCGTGTTTTGGGACTGCCTATGCGTAGTGCTCATTGATTCTTTTAATGAATGGAGCAAAATGAATGCTGTGTACGTTTGCCAATTAGTACGGTGCCGTGAAAGTGGCACATCCGTACAAATACAATATAATATGCTTATTAAAAATGCGTTTATGGTCCACGAAAATCAACTAAATTGACTCTAGAAAAATTGGACCATAATCATTACAAAAAGCTTGACAATTCGCTCTTAAATTCCAATCTATTGCCATGTGTCTTCAGCATATTTGGATCACTCAGTGAATAATTGTGAGGCATCACTTTTACGATGATGATGGGTGGGAGGGAGAGGTGGAAACTTTCGTGCGCAATCGGCTACAGATGAAAAAATTTCATTCTTTGATAACTTCCGGTTCAATTAGAATAGTATGTCAATTAAAGAGGAAATTAAGGTGTATTCAAAATGTTATTTACTCTACCAATAAAGGTACTAAGAGTAAAGAGCGGTTAATACTTGATGCACAATCGTATCAACATTTGTTCTTTACTCATCAGCCGACTCTGGAAAGTTTTCCACTTCTTGAATGTAAGTGACCCGTCAGACTTTTGAACAGGTGTCTAGATGTAAACACATTTGGATTTTAGTTTAACCTTCTAAATTTTTAAACTTGGAAGAAATAGAATTTCTAGTTTTCCATCCCTGATAGAGCTTGTTCAGTAAACCCTTTATTTTATTTCCCTTATAAAAAGTTTTAATAGCATTACCATTATTATTAGAGGGGTAGAGATGTCATCACAGACAGGTCTATTATAACACACTAAACTAAGAGGAATAACAAGGTTTGGTTGTAAAACAAGCTGACAACTACATTTTTCATTCTTTAAATCTTAATTTGTTCCAGAAAAGAACCCAAAACACCAAACTTTATTACACACCACGAAGGCAAAAGATGAATGCATGAAAATTACGTGTATGAAATGTATAAAATGAAAATTATCAGATCATAGAACTTTTAAATTATAGTTCTTTATGGGTATTTTGGTATAATAAAATTATCTACTAATATCTGTTAAATGTACAAAAGCTATTTGTGTGTGTTCATCATAATATCTTACTAATATATTACAACAAATTAATTGTATTTTTCTAAAGCAATATCTTCCTTGCAGGTTTAAAAATAATTCTGAGAATATAGTTTTGGATTATTTATTTATGCCAAGGTTAAAATATGTTTAAAAGACACGACTATGATGGGACATTATACTTTTTTACGGTTATTATTTTTTGAAACATCAAAATAAGTAAAATATTTGGGACAAAAACAGGGGCAGTAATTAATACCTGTTATGCTTATCAAAATTAAACGATTAAAATTGAGTTTTCCGTAATGTGGTTCGTAGCTGATATATATATGCAGATTTTCCAAGAAATATGCGTCCTAAGAAACTCTAAATAGTGAACATTAAAAGGTGTTCAAACATGTTCTATATAGCAATCTTACAAAATAGCAAGGCTAAATTAGTTTAGGTATTTGGTAACTAACTTGTAAAATAGGGTCACATAAACGTAATATTGCTGACTCAAGTGTAGAGAATATAAGATGAAATCATATGTTGTTAGTTACCCTCGAGGTTGCCATTCACAAACAAGCCAGCCTAATTACTTTAGTTGTTTGGTAACTAACTTGTAAGATAAGGTCACATACATGTATACAGAAACCAATAGTTGTTTGACACAATCCTTGCACTCCCTGAGATTAGAACTCTGTAATTTGTAAACACATTTGATATCATAAATGTATATTTTATATGCATGTAATTGTTCACGATAGTTTAAAAATAATACTTTGGCAGTGAACTAGTTTTATAACACTGGCATTTATGGTTTTTTAAATATTTAATTTAGTTGATACAGGATACTGTCAATAGATAATGATATGGGGTTCTTGAACCTCTTCGGGGGACAACAGAATATCAATGTAAAATATCTGTCTAACCTCTATAAATGAATCAATGGAAATAAACCGAATATATTATTAGAGACAACCCAAAAAATACACAACACTACAGTCCAAAATGCAATAAATCTTATACTCTTTTTTGTAAACTTCGAAATTTCTAATGAAAATGTAAAAAAATATGCTGTTTAATCAAGATCATTAAACAAGGCAAATGTAAACTCTGTCATAAGAATTTTGTTTCGAATAATATAATTCTCATGAAAAATAATTAAAAAACTCCCATTCGAGTGCATACAATTCCATTAAAATACAAATTATAAATCTATAAAAATTAAATAAAACCTAATTAAAACATCTATTTTTAATTCCATTTGAATAGTTTATAATTTCTAAAATTTGTTTTGTTGAAATTTAAATCACTTTTAATTTAAATACAGTATTTTTAGTAAATAGTGAACTCAAAAATAAAATATGCTTTTGTTTAGAAAATCCAGCGTCATGCAGTGATGAAAAATTGTTTGAAAAAAAAAGCTTTCATTTACAGCAATACTATAAAAAAACGGTCAGTAAATATGTCTATAGTTATGATGCAATATTGTGCCAATACAAATATCAGAAATGTTAGATGCTGGATTTAATATAGACGTTTTGTATATTAAACAAGTAGATAAATATAATTATGTGTTCATAATAGTCTTAAACACACTCGTGTTTACTCAATTATCCAAACAGATAGAGTAAAAACTGGTACGTAGAGATGTTTATCTTACTTGTATACATACAGTGATTTAGCAGATAATTTAGAGATATGTAAACATCATGTGGTCTGTGAACCAATAATACCATATTTAGGTCAGACAACACATTTTTTAACTACTGCACTATACACATTTACCACATCATTCTGTGATTCACATAAATTTAGAAAGTATTATAGAGAAAACTCAAACATGTAAAACCTAACCTGAAAAATTAAGAAGCCCATTAATTATTGTTTTACATTAGCATAAAAGGGTGTATCGTAAAATCCATTCCCTTTATTAATTTTCCTATGAATAGGGATTAAATGATTTAATTTTTTGGGCATGTTTTTATGACCAACTGTCTTTTTTGATGTAAGAAAATATTTGACCCCTCCCCCCGAAATGGGGTAGTTATGGAGTGTCAAAATTTTAAAATAAGAACTCCTAGCAAATTATTCGTCATTAACGGTATTGTAAAAAGAAGAAGAATGGCAAAAACTAGATGTCTATTATTATAACTTTTTAAGTTTATATTATTTTCTTTGTTTTGAAAGAAAATGTGCAAATTTTAAATTACTCATTTTTGAAATTATATTTGTATATTAAAATTTTTCTTAGTAATAGAGGTTTTAAGAGAGTTAAACAATAGTAAAACAAGAATTTATATTTAAAGAGTATTAGAAATTAAATTAATTGGAAGAAATAGGAGAAATGTAACATTTTGAATTTAATGGTATATAAAACAAAAACTGAATTTGGTTAGACAACTATTGTAGACTTATAAGATATTAAAGTGATTGTAATGATAAAACACAAACGAGATGAATAAAAAAGATAATTTAAATTTGATTGTTGTTGGATAAATAAATTTAAGGAAAATTAATGTATTAAGATTAATTTTGTAGGATTAAAATTGTCTAGTTGTTATGTTTAATGTAATAGATACTTCATTTACTATAAACACTATTTTATTACTTTTCAAGAGATTTTTATTATTTTTAATGGAATTTTTACTCAATATTTATTTTTTAATTGATGATGCTTAAAATATTGAGGTAAATTTTAATACTTTTTCATAAGAAATATAGAAGTTCGCAATAAAAAAGTACAAGATATACGGTTCATTTTCTATAGATTCATTTGTGACAAAGTATGTGAAGTTTTTGGTTTTTCTCTAATAAGACTTCCCGTTTGATTCCATAAATTCATTTATTAGACAGAGATTTATATGTTTATTATCTACTGCACCCAAAGTGGCCTATGAACCCTATATTGTTATCTACTATCATTCTTGTGTCCTACAGAAATAATTTACGTCACAATTAGTGCATAAAAAATACATAAGGTAAGTCCAGTTTTTAATTGTATTGGTGTTAGAGAGAGATATTTACTGGAATTTCCGTTTTGTTTTAACTATTCTAAAAATATGTTAATCTACAGATTTTTAATTTCAATTTTAAACTAAATAAATGATCGTATTGAAATATGTTATAATATCTACATGTAGATTAGGTCACAGTAATTATTGCATATACATTCGTTTTGATATGAAACATGTTTCTATTGGTTTATGCAAAGTGGTGAATTAACCTTGGTAACAAAATGCTCATTTTTTGAGTCATTGCAGTTTAAGATTTCTTAATGTCACCATTTTAAAACCTGATACGGTATTCTTTTGAATTTTTATTAAAAGACATATATTTATTACACTGAAACCATTGCAAATTTCGATTATTATACCTTTGTTCAGTTAGGAAATATAACTTTTTCTTAAAAAAAAAACACAAACACACACACACACACACACACAAACAGACAGACATTGTACACTAGGTAAGGTAGGATAATTATACTTCACACGACACTTCCTATTTATTTTTATCTGGTAAATTAAATTATGTAATTTAAGAGCACCCTTTATATAGGGTGTAAAACATCCAAGAAAAGTCAATTCGATAACTAAATTTTCTCCGGTAATAAAGGAGAATATTATAATAAGAGAAGTGCATTAATCTTAATATTAACTACTTCCCATATGTAGCTATTTATCCTCGCAAAAAACCAGCAGATCTTGTAACTGTCATCGCATAAAAGAAAATTCATAGTGATAGAGAATTGTCGTCGCGAGATCTTCACAGTTCCAAATGTACCAAGAACTCCACACTCTGTTACATGAGTTACACCCCAAGTGATGTAGACAATAATCACAAGTGATAATATCTTCCCATGGAGTTGGATAAAATATAATAAACTTCAAACTGAAATTATCTACTCTCATTGAACCTACGTGAATGAAAAAAACATAAACAGTTTTAATGTCAATCACTGATAACAGTTATTTAAGGAGAATCGTATCAAGAAACAATATTACTGGCGCTGCTGCAGACTGTGATCACGTAATCCCGTCAGTCGACATTCAATTTGAACCGACACAAAGCGATCCGATATGTTCTTTGTCGAGCGACTACGAAGTCCAGTTCAATAGCAAGAGCGATCACACAAGGAACACAATTGCTTGCCTCGGCAGGACCAATCTACACGAGTTGGTTATCTTTCATCCGTAAGCAAATGGATTCTACTCTTTCGGCAGGACCAATCTACACGAGTTGGTTATCTTTCATCCGTAAGCAAATGGATTCTAATCTTTCGGCAGCACCAATCTACACGAGTTGGTTATATTTCATCCGTAAGCAAATGGATTCTAATCATTCGGCAGAACTAATGTACATGAGTTGGTTATCTTTTATCCGTAAGCAAATGGATTCTAATACTTCGGCAGGACCAATCTACACGAGTTGGTTATCTTTCATACGTAAGCAAATGGATTCTAACTTCTCGGCAAGTGAAAGCTATCAAAACTAACATTTATATAGGCCCAACTAAGACGTGCACAAATTTTCTGGCATTTGTAAACAAATGTCTACTGTAGTAATTTTAATCATGTTGTATGGTATACGTTCAGTATAATATGACCAAAGTATTCCTGTACAGGTGTTTTCTTAACGATGTTCACATTATCTTCCTGTTTGTCAGATGTTATTTTTGGGGTTTGTGGTGATTTTTACGGCAAAAATGTAAAAAAAGCATATGTTTTGGGATGGTTGTATATTTAGTCCTTGACATTGAAATTACATTACGAGGTGACAACCAGGTTGATGGTGCAGATGACTGGTTGTTGGTTATAATGTGCCGGTTGGTGTTGATGATGACCCGGTTGGTGTGATTGATTATCTGGTTGTGTGTAGTGAGGAGGAAGGTTATTGCAGTGACGTTGAACGGTACGTAATGTTGGTAAAGTTGGAAGATGGGTATGGGTATCCGATAACGATTCTGGGAATCAGACATTTCAGTAATATCTCTTGAGGCTTCAGACCGGAAATAAACACTGTTTTGAAAAATCCTATGCCACTTTTAACAGTATAAAGTAGTTTAAATGTGTCGTTCAAAACATCCACCGTTACCTAGGTACATGCTTATGCAGATACAGTTTCATGGAGACTACAACCCTGTTTTATTAGTCTGTACACAATATTCTACAATGAAAAATATATACTATTTGAACTACAAGATACCATTACAACACAAATTAATTACAATATAAAATGTATTAGTTCATAATTATATCAGACTGGAAGTTAGATTTTTCAACTTTATTTCATTTTATTGAAGAATATTTGTCTTTTGTTCAAGTGTAAAGTAAAATGTTTTACAGATGGAATCTAAACTTTTTTACTATTGGCATTTTATTTATCTTGCGAAGTCAAGTTGACCTAGTTGTAGCCCAAACTTTATGGAATGTACTCGTATAACTCAATTATATTAAAACTATGCAAGGATGAAACTGTTCAGACGTGATGGGATTTTCTTAGTTTTTATATATTTAAAAAATTGCTTCTAAAAACTATCTTGAAATAGATTCTCTTATCAGACTTATTGGAAGTTATTGCCAGTTATCATTGAGTGATAAAGCTTAAAGAACATAACCTACAAAATCAAATAATGTGTGTCAGTAAGGATAACTACTGAGAATTTATTAATAAATTGGACGTAAGCAAACTAGTCAAATGTTTATGTTAGAATTAAACTGTGGTAACGCGTGGACAAGCGTTTTAATATATATTATCACAAACTTAAGTTCACAATATTTTTGCAAATAACTCGAATATACCTTAATAACGATCACATTTGAGATAGGTTGTTCTTTATTTTATCAATGCCAATGGATACTTTTAACCATCGCTTAAGAATTAGCGATACAGTTTAATTCTATTAAACTTCTTCATCGATGAAGATATTTAAATTTATGTAACATCAAATAAAAAAGTTCTTAAGATTATACGGATTCAGTGATGATTAATCTTTAGAATGATACTAAAAATAGATTTATTTGAACACTAAATTGTATTTACACTATTGGAAGAACTGGTGTTTTGAGAAACGTGATTATACTGGATATTTAAAAAAGTTACTATTGCAGAATAACTACCTCCTCTTAATAGGCGGATTCTGAGATATTTTTCAAACATTAAAATTTAATTACAACTTAACTAAATCTCAACATTGACCCAAAACGATACATGTTTTACATACGAGTATATAAGTATAAGCTACTTTTATTCTTAAACTTATCGATATTTCAAGATATGCCATCAAAAGGTTTGAAAAGTAATGGTTATGTTATTAAGCATTATAGCGCAAAAAATGTTTCAGAATTGATCAGATACTAGTATACAGTATTGCAGGTATAATTTTGAATACAATAACTACCGTAATTCTTAATTCATACAATTTTTGTACACAACTGGTCTGAATTCTTTAGCCACTATTAACGAATAGAACCTTTCAAGATGACTAACCTTTCGCATTTGGTTAACATTTTAATATCGAGTATATCACAAGATAAATAAAAATTGAAACTTTTCATATAATGTTTAAATAATTTCAAGAATTATTCATTTTCAATAAATTTTATAGTTTAAAGATGGTGGCTGGTTAAATTGCTATAGCCGAATAATCAATTAAACCACATAAGTAAATATGCTTACAAACATAATATTGGATTAATTGTGATTAAATCAAGTGGCCGTTTTTACAAATAAATGTATATGGTTAAAATAATGTGTGTCTTCTAAGGTTTTAAGATTATGGACTTATGGATAAATGTTTGAAGGTGTTTGGATCATAGTCAGTGTTGTGTAATCAAACATCTAAACTAAAAATGCATCTTCAGTTTGACTTTTCGAGATGACAGCCTCGTGTGGAATCTACCTTTGTTAGAACTGAGCAGGAAGGGACACTTAAGATTTTGTCACAGGCTCTTACATTAATCAGTAGGAATCTTTATGAACTCTTTAGGGAATTGTGTATACAAGTGGCTACGAGATTTGTCTAATCCTGTTTGGTGAACTGCTTTGTGTTGTTTTTAGGTTTGATCTCAATTCTAATTTTCAAAACTTCATAATTTTTCTTAAAAATAAAGGAGTTGGAACACTCAAAATTATTAAATCTCATGAACGCAATTGAAAATTATAATTTGGCGTCAAGTCAAGACTGTAAAGTTTTAAATAAATGTACGTATAAAATGTACTTTTGTGAACCTTTGTAAATTAACTAGAAAGGGACAAGTCTATAGATAAAAAATACTTGGTCAAGAACTAAAGCCTGAAGAATTGAGTAATTAAAATTACTCTCCGCCTGAAATGCCAAATACATACTCCATGCGGGATCTGCAAATCAACACAAACGAGAATTTTCGGCCAACAACTCCTCAGTTTTTGAACTATAGTTCGAAATTTGTCCGACGCTCATAAACTTCATTAGCTCAGTGGGAGAATTCGATTTATGTCAGCTTATTAACAATGGTTACAGCTGAAGTCGATTTAAACTAAAACTCTTATAACCATGAATCCCGAGTTCGCGTTAAAATATTCTCACTAAATGTAATTATGATCTCAATACGAGTTTGCTAAAAATTACCTAATGTCAAATTGTAAGGGCTACACCCAGTTCCATTTCTGATTGTATCTAATAGTTAAAATATAATGTTATTTTATTTACAAAAAATTAAGAAAATATCAGTAAAAATATTATATTTATAAAGATTTATGTTCTAGATGCTGCACTCAAAATTGTTAGTTTTGGCAGTATAGCTTATACAAGTTTGTGTCCAAGTCAAAGCTTGAACTAAAATAACGGCAATCAAAATGAAAGACTCAAGTTTTGATATCTCCTGAGACGCAAACAATGCGGTCACAAAATTGAGTTATTGGACTATCGATACTCTAAGTTTGTTAGTACGTACATTGCTGTTTTAGATGTTGAATATTGACTATGGACGTACCCCTTACTACTGATAGATATTCCATACGTAAAAACTGGCCGACAGAATCGATAACAAGAATGAATATTGAAGTCACAATATAACAACACTTGAAGATTCTTTGTTTGAAGTTCGTTTTTGACGATGGAAGGATTACAAGGAAGGATGGAAAGAGGATACTTCCGGACATTTTCCATCGTTCAGTGATTGTGTTGTGTTTATTTTTTTAAGTGCATGTTTTAGAGTTAGTGATGTTAACACACAACATGGTGGTTGTGATTCCTGACTTAAGCGTGTCACAACGCTCTGGTATGTTTTAACCTAGTTTTTAATTGTGTGTTAGGTTAGTTTGTTTTACCTGATGGAGATATAAAATTGCAGATCCCGAAAAATAGTGTTTCGTTAAACAGTGATTCTTGAATCACTGAACGGTGGTAAATGTCCGGAAACGTCCTCTTTCCTTCACTAGAAGATTATAAACACTACATACATAATAAGCTTGATAAAGTTTAGTTACTACAGTTAAAAATATATACTTATCCTTCACAGTTGTTACTTAGTATTGAAAATATGTGCTTAAACTTCAAAACTGTTACTTAGTAACAAAAATATATAATTAACCTTCACAGTAGTTAATTAGTATAGAAAATATTTGCTTAAACTTTACAGCTGTTACTTAGTAACAAAAATATGTGCTTAACCTTCCCAGTGGTTCATTATTATAACAAATTATGAATTATTAAATAATTTTTGAATGTTGGTGTCAAAATAAAAAGTAATAAACTCGATTACATCTTCCAGTTCAACAAGAGTGGTTGATGGCTACGACCACCTCGTGGAAGTAAACAGTTTTGATTCAGCATTATTAAAAACCTTGCTACTTGTGATAAAAGTTTCACTACACTGCCCTGATGGAGGAAACCACCCGGGGCAGAATAATGCATTATAACTTTGTTGTTTCTTCCTGGTAAAAAGCATTTCGAGTTGGATCAAGTTTTTTGGGCATATTTTAAAATCTACTGTCATAAATATTTCCCACGGGCACACACGTAGATTTATTATTTTGATATACTATACATGGTGATACTGTACTAATCCGTTTTGAAATATTGAAATAATTACGAGTTAGTTATGACAGGAATAATGTATTTAACGTAGAAAAACTGCTATGTTACACTCTTGAAGTATTGGTCATCAAGATTGTAAGATAACAATTATCTTAAGAATCCAGTGACAAAAACTGTATCTCAATTATCTTATGTATAGTTTAAAATTACAACATTACAAAACTAACAGTCGAACCATTAACTTCTTCATTCGTAAAAGTTCATAATTTGGATGAACAAATTTAAAAGCTAATAGTCATTTTTCCATGAACTATAGCAAAATAATGTTCAATTTTAAAGTTTTATACGGCGTATTTTGTGAGCCTCTATTTCAAAGAAGTATTCATTTAATTTTAAAAAGTTTATTGATTTTTTTATTTTTAGCATCCGTTGGTATGAACAAATATATATTTTAATATATTTATTTTAGTGCGAAATTTCCTAATTTAATACATTTTGTTGACTTACACACACTCCTTAGTTGAATTTCATATTTGTCTGCTTGTTTTTTTACTTGTTTTGTACAGTAAACTAATTATTTATTGTTTGGAATTTCATGTTTGTAAGGTTAATAGCTATAAACACAAGACACAATTATATATAAACATGGAAGTATGTTTCTATCAGTCTGTATGGTAATGAGCTACACTCTAATAAGATTGAGATCTGCGAAAGTCGTCGTTTCCCTTGTATCTAAGTCAGCTGACTTTCCCTCTCTCTCCCAAACATCTTTTACTACGTAAATAATTCTTTCCCTATGTAAACAATCTCTTTCCCTGTATAAAAAATTTGAATTCACAGCAATGTGATGACGTTATTTGTTTTAAAATTCTTATGTTTATTTAGACAACAAAATGAATAATAAATAGTGTTACGTTGCTTTATGCAAGAATAATTACAAGACTAATATATCAGACATTTTCAAATAATTAGTCGTGTAATCGTCATGATATTGTACGTAGCACAATGACTGTGGTTAGACCATGGTGGCGGGATTGTAAGAGAGGTGAGAACCTAAGTATTATCATGATGAATTGAGTACACTTTTTGAGATAATTGGCCTATGATAAACCACCATAAAGGCCAAATATAATGAGAAAAATAATTGAGCTGTTTCTCTTATCATAATTTGTTTTAATGTATTGCTAAAATCTCCTTTTTATCCTCTTTATGAGAACAGTGAAATAAAAAAGAGAAAACTAGTTTTAAACGTCCAAAAGTGTCAACATAATACTCAATGTTAGTTACAAGTTTAAAGACAATTTAAGAATTTTCAAAATATATACAAAGAAACGTTTTAAATTTTGCATCTAAGAAAAAAAGTTTTCACTTCGTATGAAAAAGTGTTCCGAAAAATTGTTATGTTAACACGTTTCGTTTTAATATTTTTCGTTTAAAACATGACAAATAAAAAATCATAACTATACACTAAAATTAAAATTTAAAATTTTTTTTAAGTAGTTGTATGAAGTAATGTTTTTTTTTTGGTAGTTATTATGTTTTCATTTACCTCTCCACCGGGGATAACTTAATGAACATTTTCTAAATAATCCACATAAATTATTCAAATAGAAAATATTAAAAAATATAAAAAATAGAAGAGTTATTTAGCATCAAAATAACCTTAACAATGAACATAAGATGTCTCTACCTTAAGAGTTTTAAACTTAAAACCACAATCTATTAATTATACCTTCATAAACAAATAACAAAGGTATAACAACGATACTGTTATCACAGTTATTAACTCTTCAATTTAATTTATAAATCAACTTATATAGTTGACTGAGTATATTGCACCGATAAACTAAAAGCAATCGTTTCATTTTCATTATTTTAGAAAAAGTTTAAAACACCTTTAAATTACTTTAAAATCTCTAGATGTTGAGATTGCAATGGATCTTAATATTTACCAAATTTATTGGATAGTAAAAACTAATTAACTCTTATAGACTATATTTAATTTTTCAAAGAACGTTTGGGCAATTTATAGATTAAATAAAGATTATTTAAATTTTAACGATCCTGTATAAATATCTGTTGGACAGTGAGCTGGAAAATGCCCAGCCCTTAAAGTTTTTTGCGGGCTATATTGAATATTCATTACCTATAGACAGAAAGTGTATTGCGCTCTGTCAGATGTTTCATGACTTCTTATAATATGCCGTCATCTAGAAAACTGAATCCGAATTGTTGGCTAAAGTTTGACTTGTACAAAGAAGCACACTTTAACAAGTAAAAGTGGCTTCCGTTAAAACTTTACGTTTTCTTCTTCTCTTTCCTATAAATTAGAGATTCTAAATGTTTCACGTTTTTACTAATTCAAACTACGTGTAATGAAACAAACATATTTTAAAATACGCCTAGGTTGGGTCTGCTTACATTATTATAACGTAAATAAAAATATATATCTATTTAGTGCAAACATAGAAGAGGTTTTCATTACCTTGATGCTTTCCATATCACCAATCAAGAGCCTAAATCACTCTCCAGCAAGTGTAAGCATTTTCAGTAGTTTTATGATTTCCAAATCACTAATCAGGTAGCCAAATAATTGTCCAGCCAGTGAAGGGCTTCCTGTTTCTTCATGCTTTCCATATCACTGTGATATTTTAGAAGGAAGCCAAACACTAGATACTTTTACTCTTGTTAAAATACACCGTCATATTATATAAGTTCACCCCAGTATATTCACCCCATATCCTCGATATCGCTAGTAAAATTGTTCTGATATTCTAGGAGGAAGCCAACACTTGATACCGTCACTCTTGATTAAAGCCACCGTTATTTTGTATAAAGCCATTATCTAATAGTTTAGTGACACTTACGCCGTAAGTTATTGCTTTAATAAACAAACGGTCTCCTGGCAGCTCTTGTTACGCTTTAACTATTGATTTTCATTTCATAAACACGAATTTAACTAGTTAGAAGTTTAAGTAGGTTTTACTTTTATGTAAAATTGTTCTTAATGTTAAATAATTTTCTAGGTTATTTAGAATTAAATACTACCCATAAAACTAAATTTCATAAGAAATAAGAATTGATAATATTGTTAAAGAATATTTGTATTAAGAAAATATCGTAACATTTTTTTTAGATTTTTTAAGAATTATTACATCACGTAAAATAGTGTTAAATTAGGTGGAAGTATAAAAAATATACAATGAGGAATTATTCATGTATGTTTTTATGATTGTTTGTTTGTGTTTATGTATGTTATTTTTCGGTTTTTGAGTTTTTAAATCGTTATTCGATTTTTGCAACATTTGTAAAACATGAATAGGAATTAATTCTTCATGAATAGGAAATATAGGTACAAGTCTCTTTTATCTTTTAATAATAAATGTTTATATGCCTGAAAAGCACTTAATACATTTTAATAACCGGAAATATATCAGGACATTAAAAATTCATTATAAGTGAAGTAATAGCCTATAAATTTGTAGCAAAACACTACGAATCCAAGAGTTTAGTGATTGCGATTGCTAAAATATATATATATATATATATATATATATATATATATATATACTATATAGACTGAGAGAAGACCCAATATTGGCTGATGTTGATTTAGAAAAGCAGTGTTGACTATTCTGCGGTATGATTTAATCCTTAGAACACAACTTTATTTCATCTGAATAATACCGGGTTGTTATAGTCAACTACCAGAGGAGAAGTTAATTTTGGTATGAGAATCTTGATCAGAAAAAGAATATATATGCCACTGCATTTAGCCGTGCACATTTTAAAATGTTTTCAGACCTAGTGTGGACAAAAGTCATTGTAAACAGTATTTACCTCCTAATGCTATTCGAGTAAAGATATATTTCCCACGATGTTCTCTTACTTACACGGGTTTCTCAGCTTAATCATGCAACATTATGAGAGTTCACACGCATGGTGCCACAGAAATTTTCTCATATATATTTTCAGAAAAATAAAAAAGTATATTAGTAATGTAGTTTCTCAATTTTAATTACAAATAATAAATAATTTACAATTTTGCTATTAGTTTTAATATCCAGTATCTAAATTTCGTATCATTAGGGGTAGTCAATAAAGGGAATAGTAGTAAAAAACTAATTTTCATAAAAGTGTTTACTAATGCTGAACCGGTACAGTTACTACAGGTTTCATTAATAACGAATATCGGTTTACTTAGTGAAATAAACCATAGCATCTGGAAGAGTTTAATTAATATTAATATCAACTGTATTGAGAGGGAGGTTATAAATAATTCAACGATTGTCATAACACAATTAAGAACTTTCAATAAAACATCAGAAAAAAGCATATGTTACGATGAGTTTAGTTCAACAACTAATTTAACCTTAAGGTAACCTGGTTACAGAAACTATGCGGAACAAAATATGATACTGACACTTTGAGAAAAGTTCTGTGTTAAATTAAATAAATGTGTTGCTATTCACAACGTTTTAAACTTCCAGTAAAATATAAAAGCGAAAAAGCTTGTGTTTTCATTTTAATGTTTATTAACTTAGCCAGTCCCAGAAGAGACGCCGTTGTAAGTTAATCTCAGTAAATGTCCGCAGCAGAAAGCAATTGTCCAGATTTATGTTGTCCAGTACTTGAACCTCTCCGGTGTCTCTTGTTTTATTGGGGTCACAAGCAAACTTGACGATATTTCTGTAATGTATGATTTTCTGTCTGGAAAAATTAGTTTCAGTGAGTGTCATTTATACAGTCGTCTGAGAATTCGGTTTGTGTCTAACAGAGATTACATAATGCTAAAGGCTTACGCGTTTTGATTTATAGGACATATGTTTTAATACAATTTGTAATTTAAATTTATGTACGACAAAACTTTTTAAGTAAAAGTTGCATTTAAGAGCGTCATACTTAAGTTCACCGGAATGGTGCCGGGTTAATAGTTAACTACCAGAGGGAAAGTTAAATTTGATAGGAGGCTTTTGATCATATAAAGAAAAAATATGGAACTGCGTTTAGCCGTTCACCTTTTAATCTTATTTTCAGACCTAGCGGGGACAAAAGCATTGTAAACAGTACGTACCTACTGATACCACTTTATTAAGGATTTATTTCCCACGATGTTCTCTTACTAAACGGTTTTGTCAGCTTAATCATGCCAACATAAGGAGAGTTCACACGCATGGTGTCACGGACAGTTTATTACAGCTAAATATATATTATTATAAGAATAAAATAAGTATATTAGTAATGTAGCCTCTAAAAGAGAATAATACAAATAATAAAAAATTTGCATTTTGCTATTAATTTTCATATCCACTTTGTAAATATCGGATTCAGATGCATTCTTCATCAAAAGGAATTGTTGTGAAAAACTTGTTAGCTTAAACATTTTAAGTATATGCTAAACTCATACAGTTATTAATACACTTCATTAATAACGAATATAGGTTTGTTTAGTGAAAATAAGCATAGCATCTGAAAGGGTTTAATTAATATTTGTATCAACTGTACTGAGAAGGAGCTTATAAATAATTTAAAGATTGTCATAACACAGTTAGGAACTTTAATAAAACACTATGTTCTTTGTACCGTTGTAAAGTCTCTTGCTGCAGATGTTACGATGAGTTTAGTTCAAAAACTAAATTTACCTTTTGGTTACCTGGTTACGGAAACTATGCAGAACAAAATATGATACTGACACTGAGAGAAGTTCTGTGTTATAATAAATAGCCGTGTTGCTCTTCAGAACGTTTTAAATTTCCAGTGAAATATAAAAGCAAAAAGCTTTTATTTTTCATTTAATGTTTATTAACTTAGCCATTCGCAGAACAGACGCCGTTGTAAGTTAATCTCAGTAAATGTCGTCCGCAGCAGAAAGCAATTGTCCAGATTTATGTTGTCCAGTACTTGAACCTCCCGGGTGTCTCTTGTTTTATTGGGGTCACAGGCAAACTTGACGATATTTATGTAATATATGATTTTCTGTCTGGAAAAATTAGTTTCAGTGAGTGTCATTTATACAGTCGTCTGAGAATTCGGTTTGTGTCTAACAGAGATTACATAATGCTAAAGGCTTACGCGTTTTGATTTATAGGACATATGTTTTAATACAATTTGTAATTTAAATTTATGTACGACAAAACTTTTTAAGTAAAAGTTGCATTTAAGAGCGTCATAATTAATATAGTTCTAGGATGAAAGATCATTATTAAATATTTGCGTTTTATAATAATATACTAAAATTTACATTTCCTGATATTGTTAAAAAATTTTTATGAAAAATTATGTTTATAAATAACAATACTAGACATAAAGCAGCTATAGTGGGGAAGATTTGATTAGATGTGAAAGTTGATTTTAGCTCCAGTTTACCTTCTTCTTACATGCAGCATCTGAAAACCGACGCTGTTGCAGACTTGACTCCTGAAATCTGGAGTTATGTCGTCTGAAAGGATCCAAAAATAGTCATAACAAACGTAAAAGAAAGGTGAACTGGAGCTAAATTAAACACTCCTAGTACAGTCTTGTGCAACCTCCGAACTGCAGGGTTAATAAAAAAATGGTTGTAAAATAGAAACTCGCTTGGAAATTATATTAGTTTAGTTGTGCCTTGTAATGCATAAACATCCTAAACACTGTATTATTAACTATGATGATTTATTATAATTGATTGTTCATTTATTTTTGAAACTGTTTGGAAAGTGTTTTTGTATTGAAGTGCTTCCATGGAAACAATTGTGATGACGTATTTTTGACTACAAAAATCCGTGAGTGTTCTGTTAATGAGTAACAAAAACAATTAATTACCAAATTACTTATATTGAGCACACATTTGTATTAGTAAAGTCTGTGACATCGTGAGATTTAACGTATGCACTAAGGAATGTTAACAGTTGCTATAATTAACACTAACATTAAATCATATGTTTTCTGGTTCCTTCTAAGCCATAAAGCAATAAAAGTGTTTCTATATTTGATCAAAATTGGTAATTTGTAGTAGGGAACTGTCTTATAAATATGAATGAATTAGATTGGTTCGATTTTAACAAAAATCAATAATAATTTAATAAAATAACATTAAATTCAAGCACATGCCAATTTAAAATTAGACCAGCTGAATAGAATATTTATTCATTACATTTAAAAATGTAAAACTTATAAATAAAACCAACAATTAATCTTGAAATCCATTCTCCACTGGACTGTTACTAGATGGTTTGTTAAATGTACCGTTCCACTACAAAGGCCGTGGCAGAGAGGTGAGTGAATAACAGCGTGGCCAATACTCGTAATGCAGAGTGGAATAGTCGGAACACGAACAAAATGTAGATGAAAAACTAAATACTTGACGACTTCGAATTGCCCATTCGGTGCTGTCGACACCTCTCAGCTCGTTAAGTTTGATTCAACATTTAGTCGATTGATACAATTTTCTTTGAGGGGCGTGTTTGATTGCTTCCTATTCAAAGCCTTTCTAAATCTTTTGTAATAATTGTACGGTATGATGGACCCACTGTCTTAAGTAGTGATTATTTATCTAAAGGACAAACTAATTGTTATAAAATCTGTTGCGAGAAAACCAAATATTTGTCTTTGATTTTACCAGTTGTATTTTACGTATTCGGTTATTAAGATAGCGATATAATACTGCTGAAGATTTTCAAACTATTATGACCTTACTAGATGAGACTGTTTTAAAAGAAGTTTCCTTGAACCATATAACTTTATACATTGCAATTTTCTATCCTTAATTATATTTTATACTAAGCAGGCGAGGGTTCAGAACTTGCGTAGCCCGTCTGAATACTCATGTTAACATTAGATACAATAATGAAACAAATGGAAAGAATTAGAAACGTGACGACTAAAGTAAGTGATAATTTTGAATATTTCAGAATATATTGTTATTATAAAACAATATTTTATAGCATCATCTATTCATTTAAGGGAAAACAGAAATTGAATCGTAATAACTCTTTTTTAGGATGGAGATAGATAGCTACAAATTTGTTGGTTCAAAGAAATCAAATTTTTGCAGTGTTGAGATAATACAATTTATTAAGGAATAAAATCACTATTGAAACCTTGAAATAACTCGATTTAGTGCGGACTGTTTAATGCAAAGCGAAGAATGTTATAACGAAGCAACATTTCTTGAGATTCAATTTGCCCTTTTATGATTTAAATGATTGAAGAACAGCTGAATAAAATGTCAGTTAGGAATATACTAATAGCATACAGACGAGTTTGCTCAGATTAGAGGTATTATTAAGATATTTTATGAAAGTTTCTTTCAAAATGGCTACTGTTAGAATTATTCTCCTCTTCAATATATCAGGAGACCTTTTCTATTCGAAGTAAATGGTTTTTCTTATATATATATATATATAAAAGTATTTTAACCCGGTAATATAAATGGTTTGTTAGAGCTTAATTAAATTATTAATATTTATATTATCTTGCTGAAATTATTTTAATAATTTTTATCCTGTCACTACTTTTCTTTTTTTAAATCAGTCTGAACTATAGATTTACATTAAGTATACGAGCATTTTAGTTGACGTTACCTATTTTTCAAATCATTACCTATTCGGTCACTTAACTTTTATTTATTTTCATTTTTTCGGGACATTTTTAAGATTTGCTTTTAGGCTATTTTAGTGATTGTCCAGAGACAATATCTACGTAAACTGATGAAAATATTAAATGGAAAATTATTTGCTTAAAGTTTACTTAAGAACTTAGGGCCACATGGTCCTTTCTTAAACTTAAACTGTATAAACTTTTAACTGTATTGTAAAAAGTAACTAATTACATGAACGCCAATTTTATTTACCCCTATAAATATATACGTATAAAAACCAATTGAACTATATAAAATACGAGCAAATTGACAATAGTTTTTGAAGAGATTCTGTTTGAAACTTAAATCTTGTGGGAACCAGCAGAATACCTAACGGGAATATTTTGGAAACAGCAATAAAGGACGGGGTCGAACAAACTGATAAAAACATGATTCAGATAAAATTTTAATATGTGTCATGTCTAACCAGGACTGAAAATCCGACGCCTTAGTCATATTGGTCAACAAAATCTCTTGAAACAGTATTCATGTATAAACAGAAACAAAGAATTACTACTGGATTACGAAAATCGTTTAATGATAACTACTAAAATACCAGATTTGTAATACTTGTTTTAACGATATCCTACTCAGAGCTGCAACAATATCTAGCAACGATTCATCATTATCTAGATAATGAGGCAATAAGGAAGATGTCTGGAAAGTACTGCTTAAGAGTCACTTGTAGAGAGAGCCGGTTTGTTATTGCAGGAAAATGTGTCTCGTGACATTGAAGCTTCTTAGAAAATTGGCTCCTCGGAGAGCTTATATTCATAACTTTGGATGAAAGAAGTGGAGAGTCGTTATTTAACGTGTTTTAATATACTGTTAAGTATTATTTCATTTATATACAAGAGTTTTGTGAGAATGAAAATATATAGGTCTACTTTAAAAATTGGTAATTGTTTAATTTTTTCGATTATTGAAATACGATACCTAACTGTAGAAAAAAATGCATAAAGCAATAATCATATACTACTAGAAAATTTACAAAAGTAGCCAACTCAATAGTGTATTATTAGTGAATGGCTGATAGTTTTAATAATGTATTGAGTGGTTCAAAAATACGACAGAAGTGTTATCTATATAAGTTGCAGGCGTGGTGAAAAAATAGGGAGCAGATAGATTGCCGCGTGTATTATCTGTAGTGCTGATTACAAATAGACAGATGTGGTGACAAGATAGAAGTCAGGAGTTGTATCTCCAGTGTTGACAAGACAGATGACAGTTCTGTCTTTAGTGTTCACAGGAAAGGTGACAGATGTGGTAACAAAACAGAAGAAAGGAGTTGTACCTGTAGTGTTAAAAAGACAGAAGAAAGTTCTGTCTTAAGTGTTCACAGGAAAGGTGACAGATGTGGCGGCAAGACAGAAGTCAGTTCTGTCTTTAGTATTGACAGGAAAGATGTAGTGACAAAACAGAAACCAGGAGTTTGTAGTTGTGGCGTTAAGTTGACAGTTGTGGTGGCAAGACAGAAAAAAGGATTATTAGATAAAAGGTTAACAATGGAAATATGAGGGATGGTAAAATTGCGTACAAGAATGGTATCTGGAGTAGGGACAGTTGTGATTTTTCGAAAGATCACAATGGTGTGTCTGTAATAATGTCTGGTTCGCGCGAAGTAGTCAACAATTTATTACTTCAGCCAAACCGTATAATAGCGAGGTTCAAACCTACAAATAGTTTTTCTCCACAGTTGTCCTGGACCACACGTTGAGTGGAATTTGGGCTAGGTTATCTACTACTAAATTCAAGGACATCATATTTATTTTTTAATAAATTTATATGTTATCCAAAATTATTATATAAGAAACAAAGAAATTACACGAGACAAAAAATAATTCGGAAAATTTAACGTATAAAATTATTGTATGAAAAGGAAAGAACATTAAATAAAGAAACAATTCCAAACAGTACATGTCAAGTTGTTTGTCTGGCAATTAGGAAGTTAACCTTGTTACGTCAAAGAGTTGAGGTCTTTGCCGTTACTTCAGGCTCTTCTATATTCTCTTGCATTGTTTTATGAATACATTTTCAACTTTGCTAAATGTCAATTAGTGCCAGAGTATTTAGTAATTAGTTAGTTATCATACTGAGTGCCTCTTCAACCATTAATTTGTATATAAATGTATGCCATTTAGTTTATAATAAAATGAATTCTACTAAATTCTTATTTGATTTTATATTATTTCATAGTTTACTTTATTTTCCTTTAATTTAATCCTACAGGATATTAAAACACACAAAAGTGTTTTATTTTTAAAACTTTATTCTCACATGTATTTTTCTTCCAGTGCTGTTGCTAGAGTATATATTTCAGCATAACTGTCGGATAGTAGATTGGACTGGTCGAATGTTAACGCTAGAGGATACCTTCCACGTTCCAGCATACCTCTCGGATAGTAGACTGTACTGGTCGAATATTAACGCTAGAGGATACCTTCTACGTTCCAGCATACCTCTCGGATGGTAGACTGTACTGGTCGAATATTAACGCTAGAGGATACCTTCCAAGTTCCAGCATACCTCTGGGATAGTAGACTGTACTGGTCGAATATTAACGCTAGAGGATACCTTCTACGTTCCAGCATACCTCTCGGATGGTAGACTGTACTGGTCGAATATTAACGCTAGAGGATACCTTCCAAGTTCCAGCATACCTCTGGGATAGTAGACTGTACTGGTCGAATATTAACGCTAGAGGATACCTTCTACGTTCCAGCATACCTCTCGGATAGTAGACTGTACTGGTCGAATGTTAACGCTAGAGGATACGTTCCACGTTCCAATACACCTCTCGGATAGTAGACTGTAGTGGTCGAATGTTAACGCTTGAGGATACCTTCCACGTTCCAGCATACCTCTGGGGTAGTAGACTGTACTGGTCGAATATTAACGCTAGAGGATTCCTTCCACGTTCCAGCATACTTCTCGGATAGTAGACTGTACTAGTCGAATGTTAACGCTAGAGGATACCTTCCACGTTCCAGTACACCTCTCGGATAGTAGACTGTAGTGGTCGAATGTTAACGCTTGAGGATACGTGGACAGGAAAAAGTATCGCTAGAGGATACGTTTCACGTTACAGTATACCTCCCGGATAGTAGACCGTACTGGTCGAGTGTTATCAGGTGGTATCTCAGTGGTAGTTTGTTGCATAAGATATTTTAAACACTGAAAGTTAGTTGTGGGCAGGCGTACTTATGAGAGTGTGCTCATTGCGTATGATGATGACGTGATGTGATATCACATATTACCATACGTATCATTTATAAGATTCAGGAGAAACCAAAGACAATAATCTTTATATCGATGAGACCTCTGCTTGTATCTTGCTCTCAGCGTGATAGAGATCATGGTATTAACGAAACATAGAACTGCACTTGGTGATACAGCAATACTAGAAAACGTTCATTAAACTGGCGTCCAAGTACCTGATAACCTCGAATTTCATTTTATAGATCAAGGGTGCGAAGAGAATTGCCACTCTTATGATGCCTGAGGTTAATATCGAAGGCTAAATGGCCAGAAGTTGTCGATTCTTGCTGTCGGTACTCCAGCCCGTCCCCTTCTACGCAGTGGATGTTTGCACGAAGACACTGAAAGCCGCTTGCTATGGTGCAACCTCAATTTGTTTCTACGTAAGTGTAAGAGAACTCCCTTTTTGCAAGAGAATGACAGGTGATTTTTAGGAGAAACGACAAAATCAGCCAAAAAAATCTGTAGCATTTTCCATGAATGGCAAGTCAGAATTCATGAAGATGTACTACACACCTCTTCAAATACATAAGGCTGTAGAGAATAAGCGAATGTCTAGGTTATGTCGGCTTTCGGGGTCTGTATGTGTTACGTATAAATATCATAATTTTGGGCATTATCAAACCTTTTTGACGGAATATAAAGGATAATTTTTAATTAAAAATCAAATTAAAAAAAAAGTTTTACGGTTTACACTGCATCGAAACCTCACTTACAGATTTCATTTTTGTAAATATTTCCGTCTTCCAGTGTTACAAAGAAACTGCTAATAATAAGCATCCGTCTGTATATTCGAGTTGTGGAGGATTAGCTTCCTCGTGATTGGTGAATATTAACCCACCACCGACCAGTTCATGATCACCATGGATTCTGTGTCAGTGGTAACCAGCTCTTAATGGATTTCACACAATATTCTTCGTTGAAGTAATATTCTTCCTTTATCTTCCTGAAATTTCTAGTTCCGCAGTAAGGCAGAAATATTTTAAAAATTAGTTGCCGAAGAAGTGTTTCAATGCGTTGTGAACCAGAAGACTCTGTTGTTGGTCATGACACTGGCCATGTAAGTCTAAGAAACTAAATAATTTAAAGTATGTTATATTTTTCTGCATTTGTAGAGAGAAAGTGATTTAGGTACAGGGTGTATATAAGATGATTTCTCGTTATGTAAAACTATATCTGTCTGAAATACACCTTACATAATAAATGAGTTAGGATTATATTGCCTTATCCTCTTATTATATTCATTTCAATTTATTACTATTTATAAATTTTATGACATTATTTGTTTAATAAATTCCCAGAAGTGACCAATTCGTAATGCATTTAAATTCTCTAAATTAAGGCTGGGACGTGTCGCGAGTTAGAAGAAGCCACTTTACATATTTAAATAAGTGCTTTATTCTGCCTCTGTTGGTAATTCAAATAAAATATCAAGTCTTAAAATAATCCTTGTACCACAGCTTATAAAAATATTTATGAACGAGGAAATAAAACATGATTTTATATGTAAAATTAATACATAGCTTACACATATTTGTTACCACTACAGGAATTGGGAATAATCACCTAAAGTCCACTAATTTCTTTTACTCTCCGGATACAGCTTATTAAATTTAAATTTAATCGATTTCACAATAGAAGTTTTCTATTTCCTACATACAAAGCAACGGCAATATCAATTTAAAATGAAATAATATGGTTTTTAAAACAGCACTAATCAAAATAATAAGTAATTAAATAAAGTAACCGAATGTTGTATATTCAAAAATTAAAAGGTTTATTTTCTTTCCAAACACCTTCTATACCTAAGTACAGTATATAATAAAAATAATTAATCACTTGTAATTTAAAATATAAACAGCAGTGTTGTTATCAGACTTGATTTAATCTTTAAAAGCTCTTCCATCTGCAAAAGGATATATTGTAGAAATATTTTTAATTTATTGACCACTTCAATTTATTTTAGGTAAGTAAGAAAGCCAAGAAATGTTAAGTATTGTATACAGTATAAGATATACCAAGGCTGGTTGTTTCGTGATCAATAAAAGAAAGAACGCAAAGGCATACCATGTCTAATCGGCTTTAAACCTTATAAAATTGTCAATAAACATGTTTTATCGACAAGAGGCATTATTGGGTGTATTAGATATTGGGTGTTTAATATCCCATGGGTGACTAGAATGTGTAGTGAATGAAAACTTTTGGTTGACTACGTTCCCCTATTATATGAAAGGGGCAAAATAAATATAAAAAAATTATTAATTAAGCATTTTTAGCTTAAAACCCCTCTAGAAAACAAAGTATATTAAACACTGAAAAAGGTAAAATTTATATGAAAGGGTTGGAGTTCAACGAAATATTTCCCTGAATGTTTTCTTATAGACTGTCAACGTCAAAATGTTACACTTGAATAGAGAAACGAAGATTGTCGAAGCACACACTACAATTTATAGCTGCCCGTTACCTGCAAGATTGTGTAGTGATCGCATTTACACTTGGTTTTAGATCGAAATCGGTTTGTAAGTTAAAGTAAAAGTTATTCTAAACCAATACCTTACAATTGTTGAAGACAGCGCCTAATATAACAAAAAAACTAATAAGTAATTATTTAATAAAAAAGATACAATTTTAAAATAGAACGCCGTAATGCAAAATAAGTTTAAAGGTTACAATTTTGAAGAAATTATTATTTAGAATTAAATAATCTCATTGTATTACGTCGCTTTCAGAAGAGGTTAAATATATGTATATGTGATTCATGCTTTCATTGAGAGTTTTACCTCTTACATACATAAAAACATAGAATAATAATATGTATTTTAAAATTATTGAACATAACATACATACAGTGAAATGTACATATCAGACTTTAATTATCGTATGTATTAATAACTATGATAAAAAGTTCTAAATCCGAAAGTTTTTGCACACAGTTCTAAAGAATTGAACATTATATTTAGAAGAACTGCAATAAGGGAGCATTGTTTATAGTCTATACTTTAGAAGTAATCTTCCCTTAAATTTGGCGCTGCTTAAAAAATGTGTGCGAATTGGCTTTTTAAACTTCTATTTTTCTAATTAAAATTATATTTTATAGTACCTTAATCTTGTATTGAAGTCGGTAAAAAGATTATATTTTACTATTAATTTGACATTAAGGAAATCCTCCTCGGATCGATAAGTGGTAATGAGTAACTTATATCGTTATAGTAACTTTTTGAGTAGAAATAGAAAGCTTATTCAAATACCAATGACCAACTTATAATGTGCAACTTGTAATGTGCAACTTGTAATATGCAACTTGTAATGTGCAACTTGTAATGTGCAACTTGTAATGTGCAACTTGTAATGTGCAACTTGTAATGTGTGTAACGAGGTGTGCAGTGGAGTTGACTTTTTATGCAATCGACTGGGAGCTTTGAGACGTGCTGTGTTGATAGTGAGGCTGGAGACATTTGAGTCAGAGTGAGCTTGTCGATTACTACACAGGATTATATTAATAGTTACTCCATTATTCCATTGTTATCTTTGTTGTTTTAGTCTATTATTGTTATCATTGTTATTGTTGTCGTTGTTGCATTATTATTTTTTATTACTTGTTATATTATTACTAATTATTGCACTGTTATTATTGATAGCACTTTGTTATGTTTCAAATTCATTTAGTTATATATTTGTTATGCCTGTTCATTTATTATGTGATAGGCATGGTTAGCTGTTGATTTTGATTTTTCATACCGTATTATTTTTATGAGCACTTGCTATTGTTAGTCAGTCTAAGTAATGTAATTTGCAAAATGGTTATATTGCTGAACAAGTGCCTTAGTCTCCGCAGAGTCAGGGTCACGACTCACGACTTTCTTTCAGTCGTACGACTCATAGTCAACTTGCCAGTCTGGGCTTAGCGAAAACGCCAGACTTTGACCCCTCCACACCCAAATGCCTGACATTTTGCAGTCATCATCTTTAGCAAATAGGCACACAGAAGCAAAGACTTGCTTCCTCATTTTGTCTACTCTCTGGAAAATACCTGTGATGAGGTTACAACTCATATATACTTTTTTTAAATTCTTCCTTGAATTTATACTCTCCCAGCCAGATAGAGTAATTTTCTTTGTCGAATTTCTTCCAAAAGTAGGGAATTGACTTTGCTTCGTCTTCATTAGAGTAACACCTCTTGAAGTCGTCCATACTGAAGGTAACTTTGGGGAGCTAAACCGTGGGAAGTTAAATAAATAAATAAATAATGAGGAAATTACAACTATCAATGCTAATCGACGTATGCAATACATCTGACTGTCACTTTATATAGCCTGATAGTCGATTAAAGATAGAAATTGTAGAGAACAGAAACTCTCACTGATCACAATGCCATTTTAACTTTGTGTCAAAAATGAAATTGTGTAACTTATACCAAGTTTATCTACCATTGGAACACACCTGAAGGTATATACAATGAGCACTTTCAAATATACAATCACCTGTGCCAACTCATGTTCTGAGAAACAATATGGTCTAAATATATGGTACATATTCATAAAAATTGTCAGCACTTAAGTGATTTACATAAATTCCAAATATTGCCCAAAGTTACAGCAATAGATTATATTTAAGTGTTTCAACTCTACATTGAACTTTGAGAGGAGGAAATGCCGTTAACTTAGATAATGTGAAATATTGATTTTAGATTCATGTATTATGGAAATCTGCCCTACATAGTAGTCAAATTGAACTCCGGTTTGTCAAATCAACGATTTAAGTTTCAGAAATTCGATCCTAGAGGCAGAAACTAAAGATAATGCTGTTGGAGCAGTTCCGATGTACTCCGCTGGGAAATGTCAGTTCATTTCGTCTGAATGAAAGTCTTCTCTGCGCCGATAAAAAATAAGCTAAGAGACTGCAGTCTGTATCACGTTACCGTTGCTAGAAATCACTCATCAAGTTTTATCGGTTATAATCACGATTCACGTATGATTCAAGTTGTCTCCTTTTAAAGATTTTAACAATATACAATTAAATATTCATATACGTTTACGGTTATCGACAAGTTGTTGAAACTCCCATTGGTCACCTTCATTAATCAAACTTTCAGTTGAACTATAATAGAAGCCTGTATGTGTTATCTCCACCACAGTTAGTATTATTGTGAGTATTGAGTATTATTACCGTATACTATAAGTACTGTTTGATGAAAAACGAGTAATTGAATAGTATGGGTAAGACTACCGGAGACCTTTGTTTAAAGTTTGTTATTGACGATGGAAGGTTTGAAAGGATTAATAGATTTTGGACATTTGCCATCGTTATATGTTATGCAAGGTTTAAGGCAACTTTTCGAGGATTGGAATCATCCTTTTTCGTCAGGTGGGGGAGGTACCAATACATATATAAATAACTAACAGGAAGAAGAAAAGAAGGGGAAGAAAAGTGTTCAAACATACCCAAAAGTTGCTTGGACACCAAGCTATCAGAGTTTTTGCATCTTCATTTTTATCTACCAGAATACAATTATAATTTTAATTTTCTAAATAACCATAGAAATAAATTTAGAATATAACATCTTTAATATTTTTTTATTACTATTAAAAATGTAAAAATATTAATTATAGACATTGTATTTATTGTATAATTAGGAAGAAATAAAAAAAGTTTCACCTACAAGAAGCTGATAGAAAGAAAAATATTTGTGTAGCGTGAGGTTTTCTACAGAAACTTTGTCGAGAGGCGAAAGCGACTTTTAATTATTTACCGTTTAAAAAAAACTTAATTGAAGAGTCTTTTCAACTGGAAACCCGTTTGTATGAGTCTTCATCTAGTGAAGGTAAATATTGATGGATGACTATTTGTTAAACTAGAACAGGAAACTTGTTTGCAATAGAACTTCACTTGATCGTTTATAATGTATTGACAGAATTCTCAGTTTTTTTAATATTTTTATGTTTGAAATCCATTTGTTTTGTTGTTATGTTCGTAAATATACCGGTACAGGTACACACACAAGCAATAAGAACAGCGTAACAGAAGGAAAAGCGTCTCCCCCGGGGTTTGTTGGTATACTACACCTGTTGCCTGCCAGTCCTGACGTTATTATTTTATATTACTTGAAAAGTTTAGGGCTTTTTATATAATTTATAAAAATAAATATATGATCACTAGTTTTCTTCTTACAGTATCTCAAAGTATAATTAAAAAGTACTCTAAGAACTACATATAACTTTTGGGACAGATAAACTTTCCATAACTAAGAGAGCGAATTTAACCTGCAGCAATTTGGTTTTCACTGTCATTAGTTAATTCAACCAATAATATATACAAGAAATTATATTTCGTAATTTATACTTCATAATTGATTAAATGCTCTTCTTAATTATAATTTGAAATGAGTGAGTATTATGCAATGTCAGTGTTTTTGCCAATTTTGGTTATAACCTAAAACACATCTTGTCAATGATTTTAGGAGTATATCGTTTCTATTTGCACCTAAAACTGTTTGAATGGAATGAATATAATAATTTAATTGTATATATACTTTTTCTTTCCTTGAAATAAAAATAATGAAACGATGTGGTATTATTCTTTAAGAATGCCTTTGATAAGACGTTCAGCTTTCGTCTTGCAGATTTTCTTCAGTACGGCTGTCTTGCGGTCCATCAATTTATATTACTGACTGATAAGAACCGAGTGTATGTAATATATAAATTAAAAATCTGCTTTACCACTGTACTCATGTCAATTCTTCTCTTTGTTTAAAGTTTGTTATAGACTATGGAAGCTTTAAAAGGATAATTACATTTCGGACCTTTTATATGAAAAAAATGTATAACACAACGTTTCGAGAATTGATATCTATCCTCTTCGTCAGGTGAGGAGACAATTAATACATACAAATTAGAACGTGCAGCAATGGACTGTCATCGGAAATCGATTTTAGTCATCGGAACGTCGTGATATACATTTTGTAACATATAACGTTGCGTAAGATAAAAAATCCGACATAATTTTGTTAGATTTAAACCAATTGTTACAGATACTCGAATAATGAAATTATAATAATAAGATTCTGAATTGTGATAACACGTTAAGTAAACATTTAATATAACTAGACAGTTATTGTACTATAGGTTAAACTATAGTTTAAATCATGTCAGTTTTTAAAAGCGTGTATTAAAAGTTTTAAAATTATAGTTTCCAAATTAAACATTATTTTACAAACACTGAAAGTTGTTATTTATTTTGGAACAAAAAAATTGGTTTTAATTATAAAATAAGTGCTCCGTTTTTAGTAATTAAACCAGTTAAAGAAAAGATTATCTCTGCTGGAACCAATGTACAGTGAATCGAAGATCGTTTCCAATGGAATTTGTATAAATCTTTAAAGGTATATTCCAAAATGGAAGTGAATTTTATATTACATAAAAAGTGGCTAGGTCTAAACCTGAAGGGCTAATTTTCAATAAATTGTGACTCTTTCAGAAACACCTTGTCCAGAAAAGCGAACGCAATTATTAACTGTGATGATTAATCTACCTTGTTAACTGATGGCCGTATTGGATAATCTTCAACCATTTACGACACATCTTGCCTCACGTGTACAGACGGATGTATATTATTGGCAGTTTTGATTAACATCTGTTTAATTAAGGCCGAAATATTTACAGAAATTAGTTATGTGAACAAAGTTCTGGTTCTGTGTGAATAGGAAAGACTAAAATGTTACAACACTTCTTGTTAGTCGCCTAAGCCTAAGAATTCACATGTTTACATTTTTCCTTATGTTCTGCGTAAGTGATGTTCCGTAAGACTGGAGTTAACACATAATATTGAGATATAATTGGAGTAGTTATGGAGGCAATAGGATAGTCATGATATATCATGGAAAGGTATATGGCCAGAAACAAACCATCTCTTAAAGTTAAAATATATCGTTGTATACTGTTTTATACAATAATTTTGTTTGTTAGGCTGAATTACTATATTTTTGAAGTATATTCCAGATTTTGTTTTTTTCTGTTTCTTAAATATACTGTCAGTGTCATTGCATTGCCACTCATATGATAAACTGTTTGGGACTGCCTAGGCATATTGATCGTTAATTCTTTCCATGAATGGAGAAACATAAATGCTGCGCACGTTTGCAATATTCAAATTAGCCGTGAAAATGACAAATCGGTAAAAATAGAAGATAATATGTTTACTAAAAATGAATCTATGCTCTACGATAAGGCTTGAGTACACACAGTTAGATTAGCTCAAGAAAGATTGGACAAAACTAATTGCAAAAAGCGTGATAATTCGCTCTTAATTTCCGATCTATCACCGAATATGGTGAGGAACGACGTGAGGGAGGGAAGTGGTGGAAACGTTCGTGCGCAATCGGCTACAAATGCAAACAATTTCATCCTTTGTTGAAGACATAATAAAACTACCAACTCAGTAAGAATACAGTTTGTAAATAAAAAAGTAAATTATATTATGTTAAAAATTGTATTTATTGTACAAATTAACGTTATAATAATGAAGTCCGGTTAATATTTGATTCACGCTCGTGTCGACATTTTTGTTTACTCATTAGTCGATTGTGGACAGTTTTTCACTTTTTTATTGTAAGTAACCTATCAGACTTTTGTACAGGTGTTCATATGTAACCTCTTTAGGAGTTTAGTTAAACCTTCCAAACTTAAACTAGGAAGAGATGTAATTTCCAGCGTTCCATTCATGATATAGTTTGTTCAATAAGGCCTCTTATTTCGTTTCCACGATAGAATGTTTTAATAGCATTATCATAATTATTATAGCGGTAGAGATGTCATCACAGACAGGTCTATTAGAACACACGAACCTAAGATGACAACGACAATGTTTTGTTGTAAAGGCAAGCTGACAGTAAAATTTTTGTTTCTCTAAATGTTGGCCTGTTCCAGAAAAGAACCCAAAACACCAAATTCAACAACTTTCCACGAATATAATAGATGAGTTTATGGATATTACGTGTATTAAATGTATAATCTTTTCACGCATGAGTGGGGCGTTTTTTATTTTAGAAGATACTTAAGAATATTAATAACGAAGTTTTGGTAATCCCAAATTAATAAAATAACAACTAATAAAACTTTTGCTAGTAAGGACTACATTTCACCTTACGAAATATCAGAACTTTTAAATTACAGTTATTTACGGGTATTTTGGTATTATAAAATTATATCCTAAGATTTAAAGTATGTGTATGTGTGTGTGCTTATCATGCTTTCTCTATTTAATGTCTCACAAAAACTAATTATATTGTCTTAATGCAATATCTTCCTGGAGATTTAAACATAATTTTGAGAATATAGTTTTGGAATATTCATGCCAAGGTTAAAATCTGTTTAAAACACACGACAGCAATGGAACAGTATACTAATTTCTGGTAATAACATTTAGAAACTTTAAATTAAGTAAACTAATTAGAACAAACAGTGTAATTAATAAGTATTATACTTATTACAATTGAAAAATTACAATCAAGTTTTCCGTTAAGTACTTCCTAGTTGTATGATACTCTAAGAAATCTGAATTCTATGAAAGTTTAAAGGTATTCAAACAAGTTATATATGGAAGTCTTACAAGATAGCCAGGATAACTTAGTTTAGGCGATTGGGAACATAACTGATAGCGCGTATATGCAACTCACAAAGAGTCAAATGTATATATATATATATATATATATATATATATATATATATATAATTTCAATAAACATTGAATGACAAAAAGTACTTGCTCCGCCGGGAGTCGAACCCGGATATCTCTCACTTGCCGAATGTGTAAATGTGCTACCATTACACCACATAGCGCTTACTTTTTCAGATTGAATTATTTTGTATTTAGCCGTATCTGTCACATATGCGTTTAAATAAGCAAACTAACATATGATCCGAAGACCAAATACCTGTCAAATGACTTTTATTTACGTTAAACTGTATAAATGGCAATAGCCTTATATATTTTATATATATATCAATAAAATTGAATCGTAAAAAGTGAGGGCTCTGTGGTGTAATGGTAGCACATTCACCCGGCAAGTGAGAGATCCGGGTTCGAATCCCGGCGGAGCAAGTACTTTTTGTGATTCAATGTTTATTGAAATTAAATAAGGCTATTGCCATTTATACAAATTTAATGAA
This sequence comes from Homalodisca vitripennis, assembly GCF_021130785.1. Taxonomy (NCBI): domain Eukaryota; kingdom Metazoa; phylum Arthropoda; class Insecta; order Hemiptera; family Cicadellidae; genus Homalodisca; species Homalodisca vitripennis. Next base: position 220,241,314 of record NC_060208.1, on the reverse strand, counting down.
TGTAAATAAAAGTCATTTGACAGGTATTTGGTCTTCCGATCATATGTTAGTTTGGTTATTTAAACACATATGTGAAAGAAACGGCCAAATATAAAATAATTGAATCGTAAAAAGTGAGGGCTCTGTGGTGTAATGGTAGCACATTCACCCGGCAAGTGAGAGATCCGGGTTCGACTCCCGGCGGAGCAAGTACTTTTTGTGATTCAATGTTTATTGAAATTAAATAAGGCTATTGCCATTTATACAAATTTAATGAATATATATATATATATATATATATATATATATATATATATATATATAGCTTGGCTATTTGTTGAATGGCAACCTCAGAGTAACAAGCAAATATATATAGAGTCAAAGAATATAAGAACTCATATGCTTGTTACCTAACCAACCTAATCACTTAAGGTATTTTGTAGCTAACTTGTAAGATAATGTAACATACGTAATCCTTGCTGAATCAACTGTAGAGAATATAAGATGAACTCATATGTTGGCGGCCCTAAGTTACCCTCGAGGTTGCCATTCTCAAACAAGCCTAATTACTTTAGTTGTTTGGTAACTTAGTTGTAAGATAAGGTCACATATACACAACCCAATAGTTGTGTGACACAATCCTTGCACTCCGTGAGATTAGGACATTGTAATTTGTAATAACTTACTGGTACATATATTGATACCATAAATTATGTATATTTTATTCTCATGTAATGTTTAGATAGATCAAAATAATACTTTAGCAGTGATCTAATTTTATTAAAACTGTCATTTCTGGTTTTTCAACATTTCATTTAGTTGATATGTTAATGTACAATCGCTGTCTAAACTCTACATATTAGTCTACGGAAATTAACAAATATCTTATTAGAGACAAACACATACACAAAATTACCATCCAAAATATCACAAAGCCTAGACTATTTTGTTGAAAACCTCTATATTTCCAATGAAAATTATGGAAGAATATACTTTTAAATCACGATCATTAAAAAAGGCAAATGTAAATTCTGTAAAGACTGTTTCGAAACATTGAAATCTCTCGATAATGAATAAAAAATTACGTGATAATGAATAAAATTTCATTTAAAATAAAAATTACAAATGTATAAAATGAAATAAAGACAAAATAAAACCTTTGTTTTTTCTTATCCTTTAAATCATTTATAACTTCAACACATTTTTGGTTGAAATTTAATAACCTTCATTTTTAAATAAAAAATTTGCGTAGTAAATGCGATTAAAATGTTTTTTTTTTTTAGAAAATCCAATGTCATTTAGCGATGTAAAATTGTTTGTAAACTGAGGATTCAATTTAAAATATTACTAACAAACATTATAAATAAATAATATATTTATAGTTATTATAAAATGGAACATTGTGCTGATACAAATATCAGAAATGCGTGATACTGAATTTCATATTGATTAAAAAAAAAAATATTGAACAAGAAGATAAATATCATAATGTGTTTATAACAGTCTTAAATATACTTGTGTTCACTCATTTGTCCAAATACAAAGAGTAAAAACTCGTACGAATACGATGTTATCGTACCTGTATACATTGGTTTAGCAGATGATTTAGAGATTTGTAAATAAAACGTGGTCTGTAAACCAATAATACCTTATTAAAGTCAGAAAACAAAATGTTTTAACTAATGCACTGTAAGAAATTTCCCCATCATTACATGCTTTAAATGGGATTTGAAAGTATTATAAAGAAGTGAAATTCCAACATGTAAAAATTAACCTGGAAAATTAAATACAAAAAAATTTAGAAACGTATTTCCTACACAATGTATCGCAAAAGCATTTCCTCTTTATTAACTTGGTTATGAATAGAGAAGATGTGATTTAATTTTGGGTATGTTTATTGACCAATTGATTTTTACAGATTTTGATGTATACAAATTTTGGATGCCCTTACCAAAATAAAAGTAAGTTTTATTTCTATTTTTACTAACGTTTCACAAAACCTCTTATTTTTTTAATTATTGCAGTTTCTGATTTTTTCACTGTTGCCACTTCATAAGCTTTAAAAGCTTAATTTTATTAAGAAACAGATTTAAATTATACTGAAAACACTGCAAAGTTTGAATATTATTCTTTTGTTCAATTTGGAAATATGATAGTTTCTTAAAAAACACAAAAACAGACATATAGACTTTACACTAAGAAAGGTAGAATAATACTTCACAGGATATGAGGGCTCTAACTGCAAAAGTCACATTCTCCAATTTTTTCGAAATTGACCTTTTGGGTATATTCCTAATTATATTCATAGCCTTGCACATTTTGATCTAAGAGTTTTAAAGCAAAACTAACAGTATCCCACTTTATTTTAACGGTGAAAATTACGTTTGTTTTTCAAAACTCACATTCTCCAAAGTTTTTGAATGCAAAATTCACATTCTCCATTTCAGCCAATAGGAAGGCTTGTTTGAGTCACGTGACACTGCACCCTGTATCGTCTGTTTTTGCTAATGTTTTGTAAGTAGGAAGTCAGTGTAGTGGTGTACTGTTTCTGTTTTATGCGTTAAATAGCTTAAAAATGGATATTAGTGTAAGACCAAGTGATAAAAGTAAAGGAGAAAACACCCAGGAAGAAGGTTCGAGCACCAAACCACTGGAAAAGAGCCCAGGCAAAAAAGAAAAGGTAACCAAAACCTTCATACATAACCTCTATGTTCATAACCTATTTGCCATGTTTCAAAGACCGGGTTAATTAAGAAATAAAACTTTTTTATTGCATAAATATTTACTTATTTAACTATATTTAACTTACGTACCGGTCTGAGGCATAGCTTTTGGATGCTTGTCATTCTCTAGGCGTATGCAATTTTAGCAAATAGGACTTAGGCCTTTGTTACTTTTGACACGAAATGCTAATATATCATTGTGGTTCTCTGAGACAAGGAAAATAGAAATAATTGCTGAATAAAATGTTTAGAATCAGCATATTATTTTATTTTTTTGTTTTCAGATATGCTCCGAAGGGTTTCCGGATTTTCCTACGTGTAACCACACCAAAGGCGCCCTACTTTGCCGATCATTGACAGCCCAGGACATAAGAAGATTTCATTCTGCTTTTTATAAGGAACATGATAAAATATACCAAGACAACTTTGTTCTTAAAGCATATAACAATGAACGTGATAAAGCGAAGAAGACCCAAAAACCAAAAAAAATATTAAAAAAAACAAGCTAGAGCAAAATATTTCATAACAAACCGTGAGAAGAAAATGGTTCCGGTGTGTTTGGGTACTTTTCTGAGGGCCTTAAATATTTCCAGATTTAGAATTAATAAAATTGCTGACCGCGGTTTTATTACAAACATGAAATGCCGAAGGAGAGGAGAGGCGGTGGTGGTGACACTACTGGGTAACAGATTTGTGGCTAAAAAAGAAAGTATTATGACGTTTATTAATAGTTTAAAGTGCAGTGAAACTCATTACTGTACAAACAGAAGTGGCCGGAAATATTTGCCTGCAGAACTAAATATAAAGAAGCTCTGGCGAATGTATCAGAACCAATGCGGAAGATCACCTTAAAGTGAAAGACAGTTATTTTAGATATATTTTTAATAGAAAATACAACTTGGGATTCGGATCACCTAGGGTGGACGTATGTTCTACTTGCCTAGAATTGGCAGAAAAAATAAAGTCGACAAAGAGTGATGCCGAGCGAAACATGCTTCTTGTTGAGAAACGGGTCCACAAGCTACGATCACAAGCATTTTACGGTTTGTTACAAGAAGACCGTGAAGATCTCCTAATATTATCTTTCGATTGCCAAAAAAATCAACCTCTACCTAAACTTCCGGATCAGTCCCTCCTACTACACCCGTCAGCTATATTTAAATAATTTTTGTGTTGTAAAGGGCCATTCAAAATCCAAACTTGACAAAGAATAATGTAACAGCTTACACGTGGACAGAGAATGAGTTTTCTAAGGGATCCAATGAGATTTCATCCTGTTTATATGGACACTTTGAATTCTATTGATCTGACCCCCTACATGACTGTTCGACTTATTAGCGACGGGTGTGGGGGTCAAAATAAAAATTCAATTTTAATCACTATGGTGTGCTCATGGTTTGTCAATGCACCTGATAACATCAAGGAGGTACAGTTAGTTTTCCCAATGACAGGGTCATAGTTTTATCCCCCCAGATAGGGTGTTTTGGCAATGTCGAGAAGGAGATAAAGCGATGTGAAGTAATTGTAAAGCCCACAGGAGTACATTGACATCATAGGAAATTTTGCTACAGTGAAAAAACTTGGCGTTGATACTGTGAACCTTGATTGGAAATCTGAGGTGGAGCAACACATACGCAAGACAAGTACATGGCATTTTGGTATCCAGTCTTGTAGGCGGGGTCTACTTTACTAAGGAGAGTAATGGTAACAATGAAACGGTTTTGGTACAAGGAGAATGTACCTATCGCCTAAAAGCAAATCCTGAACAAGCAGCAAGAAGTATAGTAAAAAGAGGGAGAAGCCTTAACAACATAAGACCAGTGACTATTGTTAAAGGTAACAGTGTTGGAAAGGAAGAAAAAAAGGCTGATGTAAACACTCTTCTACTAAAACATTATGGAAAATGAATGGCGACAGAATGAATCCCTGGAGTTTTTTAGACATGTATTAGATGACCCTGAAGTCGAAGTAATTGGTGACGATGAGGAAGGTTGCCAACGAGCCGAAGAGATGCCTTGTTACCAAATTTAAAATACTGTACAGAAGTCCTAAATGAATAGGCAATAAAACTTTGGTTCTCTGATTTCTTCATTTTATGAGTTTTAATACCGTACCTTATAAATCCCCAGTAATTATGTCTAAGCATATTAATTTAATTTACTATTTTCTTGTCTTTGAAAGCCTACAATGTTTGGTGTCAAAAGTAACAATCTCATATCGGATTATTGCAAAACTAAACATTCTACAGTTTGAGAATACAAAACTCACATTCTCCAAAGTTTAAAGGCATTTTTCACTATGTTAGAGTGCTTTTATATACAAAAAATTTTGTAAATCTAATTCGAATGGAATGCCAACTCTAAGAACGTATAATGGTTACCAAGGTTACTTTATTTATAATGCAAGTAGCAGTTTTTTGCTATTTTCGTAAAATTTTAAAAAGTGGAGAGTGTGACTTTTGCAGTTAGAGCCCTCATATATTTTGCTTATTCTAATCTAGTAAATTGAATTATTGAAATTGGTTGAACATATCCTATAAGGTAACAGTAATAAGGTAAGTAACATCATGGTAATAAAGGAGAATATTATAATAGGAGAATTGCAGGAAATTTTAATTTTAACTACTTCTCGTATGTGGCTATATAACCTCACACACACATCAACTACAGGTATCATAACGGACTTATCGTAAAAAAGAAAATTCTTAGTGATGGAGAGTATTTGTCGTGAGTTCTTCATAGTAGAAGTGATGAGAGTTCAAACTATACCAAGAACTCCACACTCTGTTACACAAGAGTGATACCCCAAGTGATATGACAATAATCACAAGTGATAATATCTTCCCATGGAGTTGGATAAAATGTAATAAACTTCAAACCGAAATTAATCAATTAATCTCATTGAACCTACGTGAATGAAAAATCATGGACAGTTTTAATGTCAATCACTGATAACAGTTATTTAAGGAGAATCGTATCAAGAAACAATATTACTGGCGCTGCTGCAGACTGTGATCACGTAATCCCGTCAGTCGACATTCAATTTGAACCGACACAAAGCGATCCGATATGTTCTTTGTCGAGCGACTACGAACTCCAGTTCAATAGCAAGAGCGATCACACAAGGAACACAATTGCTTGCCTCGGCAGGACCAATCTACACGAGTTGATTATCTTTCATCCGTAAGCAAATGGATTCTAATCTTTCGGCAGGACCAATCTACACGAGTTGGTTATATTTAATCTGTAAGCAAATGGATTCTAATCTTTCGGCAGGACCAATCTACACGAGTTGGTTATCTTTCATCCGTAATAAAATGGATTCTAATCTCTCGGCAAGTGAAAGCTATCAAAACTAACATTTCTATTGGCCCACCGAGTTTCTTAAGGAAAAGAACGTTATTGCATGAATTTGATGATGTGTACGACATCTCTTGCATTTGTAAAAAAATTATACTCTAGTAATCTTAACCATGTTGTATGGTATAAATTCAGGATAATTTGACCAAAATATTCCTGTAAAGGTGTTTTCTTATAAGTGTTCACATTATCTTCCTATTTGTCCCAGTTGGTGTTTGGGGCAATGAAAGCACTGTATCTTGTATACCCTGCTGTCATAGAATATATCATCATCATCTTTATATCCGTGGTTTAATTTCAAATTATGAACGTCACGTGTGTAAATATATAATAACCAATAATTCAACTTTGTTTGTTGGATAATTATACATGGTCAAGCAAACTTAAAGTTAATTTTATAGGAATACAAACTTCTTTCCATCATGTACTCCCAGAGTCTCCTTTACGAAATACTATTATTATATGTGTTATGTATAATGTATAACATTATATAATATCGAAAGTAAAATTATATATAGTAATATATATATATATATATATTTTACTAAAAAAAATATATATATGTATAAAATTTTTTCCTTCTGTACTTTTTTACATTGCACTAAAACTTTCAATATATTTCAAGTATGGGCAGGGCCGTACTCCACTTTGAAAATTATATCCCATCGGGCACCGCCATCTCTCGCCACCGCGGTACCGAATAGATGTGTAGCGGGGCCCGGGTAAAATTGTACTCAGAGTACGGACCTCAGAGTGGGAAATATACTAGTTGTCTTGTATTTGTAAACAAATTCCTACGGCAGTAGTTCTAACCGCACTGTATGGTGTACTATTTTCAGCATAGTTTGACCATGACATTCCTGTAAAAGCGATTTCCCAACGATGTTCACATTATCTTCCAATTCATCGTTTTTCGATTTTGCGTTATAAAATTCACTTGAACCTTTATTTATATACGATTTGGACTCGTATTATGTCCAATCTTTTTAAAGAGTAGCTGTATTTCTATAAACAGTTTGAATGTTTTTTAGTACGACCAGGTTGAGAGTTCAAGGACATAGGTTGAACCATTCAGTTGGCAAGCATACTTAAATATATGAGAAAATGTATCTACGTTCAGCCAACGACTATTAATTTTTTATTTTTCTTATCTTGATTCGTTACAGTAGGTTGAAATTTTAAGCAAAGTCATAGTTAAAGATGTATTTCCAATCTATTTTTAGTAGAATAATAACATATGCAAATTATTAATTTGAATTTGTTAATGGTGGTATAGGAGTAAGTACGTGTGTTCCAGAGCAATAACAATTGTGTGTCCTTCCTAATAATAATATATTCAACTCATTAACATTAATGATCGTATGACAGTATACACGTTTTGTACTTGACCATTAACAATTGTCTGCTATTCCTAATTATAACATATGCACGTAATTAACATGGATTTATTAATGGTCGTTTGACAGAATATACGTTTATACTAGACCAATAACCATGTTTTTTTCATCCAGATAAAGGTTCTTTAATGTACGTAATTGATGTATGTTTCTATTGTCTTAAACAAACAAGGTTTGAAAGTTTCTGATGTAAACATAAATTCTGCTTGTATACCCCACAAGCTTGTAAAGGTAAATTATACGGGGCAAATTGAAGGAAGGGTATATTAAAGCTCTGATACTACTTTTCTTCATGGAGCGATAAAATATAGAGAAATGGGTCAAAGAAAAACAAAAAGTGAGGTGAGAGAGGGGGAAATAAATGTGGTCTGGTATATCATGGGCGGGCTGAGAGTGGAGTTGGCGCATCAAATGAATCGTGGTCATAAACCAAACACCTACACACACACATTCAAGCCCGCTCTTTCTCTCCCCCTTCACTTTGTCTCGTTCCACAATCTGATATAGCTTTAGAACTATAAACCAAACGGCTACACACACATTCAAGCCCGCTCTTTCTCTTCCCCTTCACTTTGTCTCGTTCCACAATCTGAAATATATTTTTATCTAGAAACCAAACGGCTACACACACATTCAAACCCGCTCTTTCTCTCCCCCTTCACTTTGTCTCGTTCCACAATGTGATATAGCTTTAGAACTATAAAAAAAAAACACCTACCCACATTCAAGGCCGCGCTTTCTTTCCCCATTCATTGTGTCCCGTTCCACAATCTGATATAGCTTTAGAACTATAAACCAAACACCTACACACACATATTCAAGCCCGCTCTTTCTCTCCCCTTCACTTTGTCTCGTTCCACAATCTGAAATATATTTTTATCTAGAAACCAAATACCTACACACACACACACACACACACACACACACACACACACACACACACACACACACACACACACACACACACACACACACACACACACACATTCAAACCCGCTCTCTCTGGTTTATACCTTCCAGTTGAACCCACAGTGTGTACAGCTAAATTCGGTGTTATTATTTAAATTTGGGCAAAATTATGGATTTCCAGGAGCGGCACATCACCAACCACAAATTTCGACATCCTCGGGAGCAAATGTAATTCGATAGGTCTAGTCTACTATGGGAGATTAATGTTGGAGTTGGTGGGGTTTGGTTTGTTCCCTAAGAGTCGAAGGGTCTTGCCAGCCTAGACATATGGGTGTGCCACTCCCTGCGTGCTTTGATTGGACTTGAAATTAATACCTTAAACTGTTCCTATTAAATCTCGACAACAGATGGACTCTACTCCAAAACTTACTTTTCCAAAATATCCTGTCACTCTGAAAACAGCGCAAAGGTCTTTATAGGATTAGGTGCAATTTTCTAAGCGTCTTGACAAAAGAAAAAAAAATTAAGTATATAAATAAATTGTTTTTGTTAATAAGCTAATAAAACGATTTTGAAACTGAGTTTTGCTGTGCCTAAGCTTCCATAGTCTGTTTTGCCTCTATTTGTGAACTGACTGGGAATAGTTTAAGATTACCGGTTCACATCGCGTCAAAATATCATTAGCATTATTATTGAATTATTTTGGTATTATTCTTTAATCTTTTAAAGAAATCGTGTAAACGGCCGTGACAATCTAAGATTAGTAATTGAGCTAGTAAGACAGTTTTTTTAAGAAGACTGGAGTTCTGAGATACATACTCGACTTGTAAACGATAAACACCAAGTAAACTGTCGTTTAGTTAGGGTTAAGGAAGATGAGTTGAGAAAAAACGGTCCAATTATAAATACACTTTTTATATATTGCGTTGATTTATCGATCCCTTAGTAGGTTCGCTGAAAGAACACACCAAGTAGCTGAACGTGATATGACAAAGACAATAAGGATAAACTATTATTATGACCAGACCTAATGATAGTTGTTGTCTGAAAACTACTGTATGTGAAAACACTGCTTCATACTAGAGTTTAAAAACGTAAGTACCCTTGGGTACTACAGGTACGCCAGGTCTTTGACATAATATAGCTACATTCATTCATCACATAAGACCTTGTCGCTTTATTGTCACAGCAATGCCACTCAATTATATTTATAATTCATTAAAAAAATGGAAAATTAATATAACTTTTCTCTGAAAACCCAGGTTTCATATTTTTATGAACAGCGACACAAAGCCTGATAGAGGGAAGTGGTAAGAATTAAAATAACAGTGCTGAGTAGTTACTGAGTCGTCTAAATGTAAATCAGTTCTTTGTTTGGTGAGTGTTTCTCTGTGAGTTCGCATCCAAGGGAGGTAAGGCATTTAAAAATAGATATTTCTTCATTCATGGGGTCATTGTTAATTATAGGTTGGAAAAAATTAACACAATTAATTATGAAACCTAAGTACTTGAAGTTTTTGTACTTTTATTTTTATTAATTTAACTCTTCGTAAACTGTATAAAAAAACTCTAAAGACTCCAACAATTATTTGTACCTAACATTGAGTTAACAGTTCTATCGTTCTATTCAAAGATGGTAGTGCTGAGACTACATTTACAGTTTTAATGGTTTGAATTTTTTTTGACCGACCTATTGTATAGGATTTACTTACGTTCTTGCAAGGAGCTTTAGTTAGAAAATGTAATACTTACTCTTCTCATGTAGACGAGTATTATTCTAAAGTAATACTGAGTTAACGATTCTTGTAGTATGTACCACTGGGAAGGGCTTGAAGATCGTATAGTTAAATGTGAGTAGAGTAGTGTATGATTTCCTTTTTTGTCGTTTATGTTTAAAAATGAAAATAAAAAAAAATAACTGTACACGTTATACACGTACTGTAGACAATTTGAGAGATCGAATATTTCTATAACTCCCATTATTGTGACATATGTGGAGTATTTAATTCCATACAGCATAAAACTGATACGAAGCTAAATGGAAGTGATTAAATTTTAATTAACTGGAAAATGTTTCATAAAGTAATAACTATTGGGTATTATAATAATACACAATATCCGTGGGATTTAAAACACAGCGTTAGCGAAGGCTCTCCTGTTATTAATTTACAACATGGCAAACAGAAGTGACAGAGACTTTTGCTAAAACAAGTACATATGAAGTGTACCGTTATTCGAAGTAATAACCCATTTTAAATCATAAGACTCCCAAAAAATCTGAAATCACTCGACTAACACAGTTGTTTCTATTTTTTCCCGATTAGCCATTTTAGCCGGCGTCTTTCCTACGGGTACAAAAACCTGGAAAGTATCACGGATTCGTAATTGCTTATTAGGACGGCGGTACAAAATGATATTATTTAACTTAGTATTGTTGAAAAGATGTTGAGCTGTTGGTGAGTTGCTTTTTATCACGAAGAGATTTCTCCTGTCACCGTGAAGGAATTAGCATTTAACTGATAGTCATCCACCACATCCAGCACGTTTACGGATGCCTCTAGAAATTGAACCTCATTCAAGTTTATAAGGAAATTTCCTTTATAAAAAGTAATGATCAAGTATCTTCCTATTTGAATTCTTTCACTCCAACCTGCAACATTGCAATACAGTTCAAATCACGATAGAAACCTTTTTATTAAATCTTGACCTTTCTTTTGTTTCCTTCTTAAATTAACCTTTAGTTAACAGTTCATCATTTTAATACCTCAGAGGAAAATTTCAGTACTTTCTATTCAACAATGACTGGCCAGTGTAGAAATCTGAACAATGTGGCACAAGTAGCCTAGGAGAGAAGTATTTAAAACTAAAGGCTGTACGTTCCTTTCGGCAACAGCTGTGTCGCCAAGGATACAAGAACTTGATGGACGTTGCAAAATTATGCTACCTGCTTAGAATTGTCACTGGTAGGGTTGTTTTAGGGGACCGTAAGTATCAGAATGACCACCAAGAAGTTGCAGGAGCTGTGGGGTCACTTTTTAGTAGGCACATAGTAGCACACTAAGGTTTTCTGTACTTGATCGTTTCTTCTCCTAGTCCCATACTTTCCAAAACATTTCTCTGACGATTTTGAGTTTGCACCACACAGGAGTGCATTTAAAGCATCGGTTTTTTTTACTGTGGTGGTTTTGAGTGATTTCTCTGCCTGTTCTATATCCACCCACCCCCGGCCTGTGGCGTCATTGAAACTGTATTTTATGGAGCGGATGATCGCGACTGGTTCGCCCTATATCTCGGACCTTGCTGGGATCGTCCGGGGAACAAGCGATATGATTGTGAGATAGTGAATGGTTTATTTTGACAAAAAAGTTCTGAATAATGTTTATACATAATTTATAGAACTGTGTAGGAATTTAGGTTTATTGCCATAGATACTGCATTTTAACCCTTCCCACGCCGTAGACAGATATATTAGTATACTGGATATACTTTGACCAAAACGCCAAATACGATATTATAGATTATGTCTCTTGGAAAGTGTTTTAGTTCACATAAGGCCTTCGAAATGCCCGGTGGACCCTCCACGTTTATCGCGCTTGCCAAGGAAGTAATTATAAACGACTTTCATTCCTATCTAACTCCGACCACCTGCTCGTCAGTATTTCGTCTCCTACAGAGCCATAACTAAACATATCCTTAGGGTGTAATACTGCTTTCTCGATTGTCGCGAGTGCACATCTACTATGTATCTCATTATTATTCTTGTATTCTTCTTATTCGTTGTGTGGTAGTGGTGTGATTATTTTGAAATATTTATCATATTTTATAGTGTGACGAAGTATATTTAATTTAAATTTCTTTAAAATAAACAGTTTTTTAAATAGTTTCTTTTATATTTTCATCAATAAATACAATTATTTTAAGTAAAAAGCCCTATTTTATAATTTTTTTCCTTTTAAATTTTTATAATTAGCTGTAATAAAAATTAGCTTTGACAAAGAAAAAATCTTTTCCCTTTAAAATGGTTTGTATTTTCTTTATTTTGTAGCTTTGAATTCTCAATATGTGTATTTTAAGTGTAAGAAAAGTTCATGACTCTCTTCGCCTTGTTGCATATTATAAATATAATTCCAAATAAAGATATTTATATTATAATTTCGACTGTGTTTACTTTAACATCGAACGCAAGGCAAAATAAATATTTAACGAGAAAAATGCTTAAATGACTTAAAGAACTAATGTTTATGATCGTAATAGTAGTACTCAACTTAGGTTCAAAATTATTTCCGTAAATCAAGAAAATGGTGAGACAAAGACCTGCCGCTCTGAGGTTTACGTGGAGTGTAAGATGTGTGTGAGAGTACGAGGATTACAGATGTCTGTAATATGTGAGATGTACGCCTCCCTCGTTGATCTGAAGCCAAGTATCAATTTATCACCTCACGTGTATCTATAAAAAGTACAAGCCAACTTTATGTATTTAAATTTGTCAGAATTGTTACGTGTATTGTTGTACATCCTAAAGTTCATGGCCATTTTGATAACGAAATAAACATAGGAAAACACAAATTACAGATCTATGGAGTATACGGGGAGAACAAACGTTAAAGAGGTTTTAGGCTGGGAATAAAGGAGATTTTGTAACCTGATTCATCGAGCAATAAACTGATTTTAGAGAGGTTATCTGCTATAAAACGTAATGATTCAGGAGATCAAAAGACAGCTGTAGTTGAAGCGTCTAAGGGACAAAAGACGGTGGCGGGGGAAACTTAATGTCAAAAGTAGGGACCTGGAAGTGGTATAACCCAGGTGTGTAGTCTAGAAGGCCAGGCGCTTGAATTCCAGAGACATTCTATAGAATGCTGGTTCAGGGAATTTGGCTGCTTTAAAACAATACAGTTACGATACACCATGAGGGGCTGGAGTTTTTAAGGGGAGACAAGTTATATACTAGGGGCTATAGACTGCAGATAATATGTAACCTGTAGAATGAAGATTCAAGATTTAGGGAATTCAAGATCATATAATCCTAAACATATGGTTGAACAGATGAGGATAATATTAATCGTAATACAGCCACTAAAAATCAACCAGAGGAAAATACCTCAGTTCTTTCCAATACAATGTTAATTAATTTGAATAAAGTATCTATTCTATCGCGTGTCCAATATTTAAGTTGGACTTGCTTTTTTTGGATACGCGAAAAGACGCTAAAAGTTTGACAATAATTATTATTACGATTTGAAAAAAATATTGGAATTCTCAATTGGTAATATAAAACATAACCAATTACAAGTACCTTTGGCAAGTTTGTGCTGGTAACTTTAAATCATTAGGAAGGCGGTTCACTGCCTTGAATTGATGAGAACTTGTCTTGTGTACTGCAGTTACCTCAGATCTGAGAGGGCTATTGTTTCTCGAGTTGGATACGGCTGGGCCAATGAGAGAACGCCGCGGATGTCCATCAGGAGGGGAAGGAAGGGGAACTATAAAAACTGCCAGCTTATAATTTTCGGCCATTTTGGTAATTTATCGTGATTAAGTTGATGACAGTGCGCGCCGTGATTCTAAATATTTTTCCACGAGGGGTTTTGAGTTAAGCACCAAATTTATTGTAAGTTATATTGCAATAGTCTTCCAGATCTGATATTAAATTAATTTTGTTGTCTTTTTTTATAGGAAAAATTAAATTTATAGAAACTTCAGACCAATCTGCATAACCGATTCTTGATGAAAAATAAAGCACAATAGAAGTGAACATTTTTATTTTAGTTATTTCCAAGTGGTATTTGATTTTATTTGAAAACTTAATTATTTTATCTCAGAAGAGAGCTCTGATTTTTAGTTTGATATAATAGACTGAAATTTTTATTTCTTGCCAAAGGACCTTTTTAATATTACCAAACGGTTTATCAATTCTTTTGTGGAAAATAGAGAGTGATGAAAATCTGAAGCATTGAACTATTTAATTAGCCATTTAAAAATACATCCAATATTTTAATTTAGAACTGTGATTTTTATTTTAGACAAACCAGATAATATTTAATAGTTAAAGGGTTAGTAATATATTTTACTGAATATTTACTCGGAGCTTACTAATAAAAGAACATTTTTTTTCGTCTTGGATGTCTGATTGATAATTTTATTCATAATATTGTGGAATATTAATACCTATAATCCAAGTCGTTATAAATACAAAACATAATAATTTGCCATTAGGAGTAAAAAAGGGCTTTTTGGATTCTGGTACTGTGCAGCGTACAAGATGCAAGAAAAACAGGAAGTTCAAGCAGGCTATGAGTTATACGTTTTTCAAAATAAAATAGTTGAAAGCAAATACAAGCAACGATGTTTGTTTAATTTATTTATGACATTGTCAGTTATACTTATCTGTTAAAGATCTTTATAACAAGGCGTTCAGAAATGAACCAGTCACAAACACAGGTTAGTTTTACATCTTGCTTTAACTGGTACGGTTTCTAGCTGTAATGTTTGCCTCGTGCTGTACTATCTCTTACTGTTGCCTGTTTTGGTAAGTTCCTCACTGAGATCAGTAATTTTAGAGTTTGGAGAAGAGTAACTCTATAAATAACGTTACTCCATACGTCACTTTAGTTTGATTTCTATTACTCTGGTGTATTTACGTGAAAAGGGATTAGAATGTTAGTATAAGTAACTATTTTGGACCCAAGGAAGATTTTTACTTTTATTAATGCTAAAAAAAAAAAAAAATTTGTTGGAAAACACAAACTACATATTTTACTACATTCAAGTTCAAGGGAATAAATGTATTTAAAAGAGAGAGAAAGTAACATATATGAATGCAACAAAGAAATCCTTTGTGTCTGTAAAGAATTACTCTTATATTATCTTACTAGCTTTAAATATCGTTATAGTTCTACAGCTATTCATAACTTTAAGGCTGATTGCATAGATGTCTCACCTGATTATATGTATTCTAGAATAATGTTACTAATATATAATACAATGCTGATTAATTTTACTAAAGTATCTATTTTGTCGTATCAAACGTGTAATTACTAAGCCTTTGTAATAATTGCACGAGGAAGTTATTATAAAGGCAATGAATAATTACAGAGACGACAATAATTTTAGAGAGGCAACAGCACCTAGTGATCAGCTGCACACTGTTATTAGCGCAACTCAGAACAACTAGGCTAATTTAATAAAAGACTAAATTTTATCAGATATAAAATCAAACTCATTTTAAGAAATATATAGTTTATTAGTAAATGCCACAATTTTTTTGGTTCTAACTATAACATAAGATAATGCAGTTATTGTATAATAATATAGTAGTAGTTAATAATATAATTTTGTCTGTTATGTATTAGTATACAAGGTTATGTACTACGCGTCACATAACTGTTAGGTTGCATGTTAGCTCATTTAATTTTCTAGATATGCTGCGGGTAGACTGACAGGCTACCGCACATGAATGAAATGTTTACACCATCCTGGTAGAAAAAAGATAGATTGTGTAAACCTATTGCACGATAGGCTTTAATTAGACCGGTAAACAGAAATTAAATTTCTTCAGCCCTTCGAGTGAAAGGTTTCTACATACATGAAAAATGTAGTTTAATGTTTAGGAATGAATCCAACTGTTATTTATTCACATAATTCTTATACGCAACACCCATCTTGTCTGAAGAAGAAAACAAAGGAAATTAAATAAAAAAAAGTTCTTCATTCCCCTTCTGTCACACAGATTTAAAACATTATTCTAATAACAAAAATGGCACATTATATGGAAGAAAATATACTATGAATCTATGCCATACAAACATACTATTGCTGAATCAAATAAAAAGGATTCTTTAATTTTAAATGGTTGAGATTAGGGTGGCAGTAAATTAGTTGTACACATATCTGAGAATTCGATTCATTATTAAATTCCGAATATTCTAGCAATTGTAGAACAGGTGTATATTTTAATGTAGTATACGCTTGAAATGAGATGTTTATTGCAAAGTGTGTGTATCATGTAAGATTCAGATTATAAGACTGAAGAAAATTGTGCGAAATGCCTAAAATTTGCAAGTTTTATTTTAAAATCCACATTGATGGCCAGGGAAATAGATAAGATAACATAGAAACGTTATCCGATTCTTATTCTTGTAAAACAAGATAGTTATATTTCCACGTAATACAATATCTCAGTATTGACGATTAAAGATAATAAATTTTATACGTAAGTTTGCTTTGGGCTAACAATATATATCCGAAATGACTATTTGACCCTTTGAGGAGAATGAGCTTCAGCATGAACACAAATAGCGATAAGAGGTTTCCGGTATTCTTTTTCACTGGCTAAACATCTAATTTCAAGCGTGTACTACATTAAAATATACACCTGTACTACATCGGAAACAAATGTTTATTGTTTAGGTGCATTAAAAAGTATTATGGCAAAAGAAAAATATTTTTAATGCTTTTGTAAATTGTTAGAACCAAAAAATATGAAGAAAAACACAGTTTTCTGTTTAAAATTTAAGCTATCTTCACTTTAACTTTTCGTTATTAAAAAAATAATTACGAGATTAAAAATATTTCTTATGCAAAAGTTTGTATATGTTTTAAAGAACGGCATACCAACATTCAAGTGTTCTAAGTTAATAATGATATGCGTAAATAATTTGTTTTTAAACCCTTATGAAATCGGTTCAAATTTATCATTTTGAGATTTTGCTAAACCTGTATGATACTCAATGTTCTGGGTAAGATTAGTGAGATACTACAATAGCTTAATGTGGTAAAAGTTTGAAGTGAGATATCTCTGGGACCTGACTCCATCAGGGATCTTCTTTTGTAAAACAAACTATAGTACTGATTGTCTGTTAAAGTATTGGCAGGAAATTCTTGGGACTAAAACATCTCAAAATTCTTTTACTGTTTAATTATTTCCAGCTAGCCTAATATGTGTAGAAAATTTTCTTTCTCTGAAAAATAATACTAACAATAACACCTTGTATATTAGAGGTTTGTATATTATAATATTTTAGTTTTATACAATTCATTACTTCTAGCTTTAATTTTATTAACATTAAACTTAGACCTGTGCGTGGTGCTGCTTTTGAAGTATCAGTACATCATTAGTCTTGAAAAACTTTAATGAGTTAATGATTATTGTTTGTGGATCAGTAATGCAGCTATCAAAAATAGAAATACTTTGTATTTAGTTTACAGTTCAGTTATAAGATCAGCTACACATACAATAGCTATGTTGGGAAGGAATAATTCAATATGAATGCTGAGTTTAGCTCAATTCCAACTTCCACTCTGTCAAGCGTATGAAGTTTGTCACTGCCATATACTTGCCTTTTGAAATCCGTCTGAAGAGGTCCAAATCATCGACGACAGACGTTGAAAACAACATGTTTGCATCTTTTTGACTTCTGAGACACCCAGACCACCAAAGAGCTTTTTCTGGTTTACCCAGCAGCTGTGCAGCGTGATCTAAACTAAGAGGTATTATCATTGTCCAATCAGGTGCGCAACTGGCAACACTGTCATGTTTGAGACATGATCTCAAAGCACGGTGGAGCAACCGAGTTTTCTACAATATAACAGCTTTGTAGGGAAGTTTAAATTCAATTTGAATGTTGAGATCAGCTCAATTTCACCTTCCACTCAGTGCAGCGTGTGAAATCTGACACTATGTATAGAAAAGTGGTGTTTAGGATAAAAGCAATGTTTACCCAAGAGGTGGTTTATTCCACTTTTGAAACTGTATATTTAAGCTGAGGAATGTGAAACACTTCTTTTAAAATCAAATAATGCTAAATTATAACTGGCTTTTGGAACTAATCATAACTACGTTAAATTCTTTTTACTTTTAGACATGCTGTGCTTAAAATTTAAATTATTAAAATTAATTAAATTGAATAAATATTCAACAAGTAGTTTTAATAAGTCATAAAATAATTCTAATTTGACAGAGTGATGTAATTTAATACGAATTCCAGTGATTTAAAATATTATTTACTAAATATATAATGCATTAAGTTTAAAGATAAATACAATATTTGAGAACAAATTTAATCCCAGCACAGTGGTCTTAACTTTGAATAAAAAACATCTTTTTATTGCATGTACTACCGGTAAAATAAAAGAGGAATTATCACAGAGAGTCAATCAATCGTCTGCCAATCAGATGAAGAAACTGAATGTCACAACTTTCGGTCCTTGGATCTCGGGGGTTGACGCTGATGAATCTGTTATTTACACTTCTCTTGGCTTTTGCCTATATGTGAGTGAAACTTAAAAAATGAATTTATAAACAATTTATCATGTATTATTTTTTATTTCCATCCTATTCCAATACACAATAACATGATTAGAAGTATAAGATCTCTACCAATTCTTTTCATAGAGGACTCTATGAAAGACAGGTTATTGGATAATCTTATCAGAAAAAGATTTGGTAATCGATTAAAAATTTGAAAATAAGAATAATAATCACTCATGGTCATAATTAAAGTTTTTTTTTTAATTATTGATGATATAAGATATGTTCCATAATCACATATTTTATGTTCATCGAACAGTATATAGGATAAATATATAGTAAAAGTAGTAATGATAATGTAGGGCGTGCAATGGAAGCATTGACGATAATATAGCCCATATTATTGAAAACTACTGAGACACTGTCATATAATAAATGGAAGCTTTTACATGACTGGGAGCGTACTACTTGCATTGCACATGCAATAAAGTGTAGCATCCAGTTATTTACTTTAATCGTTACAAAACAATTTATCGATAGTGCCTACGTTTTTATGTCTGCGTAAAGATTGTATGTATTTAAATATATAACACATTTCAATTCGATTTACACTGAAGTAACTAAATAAATGAGAATTATTCACTAATGCAGGCAACTATTTTGGAAAATTGTGAATAATTTTAAATTTTGTAGCTCTAAAAGTAGAAAAGTAAAGAATGCATTTTTTACCAGGTGAAGTTAGGGCTAAAAGGCCCTATCCAACACTTAACCTGGGTTAAGTACCTGGGTATCTGGTTTATTCCTAGTACCTAATCATAATAATTTTGCTCAAGGAAACAAAATCAAGTAATTTTCAGATTCAGATTTTAAGAAAATAGCAATAATTCCATGAAATTCGTCAAATATTTGTCTGGATTATTGAGGTATGGTAAACATATCCATTAACACTTTTAGATTTGAATTGTAAGCATTAAATTTATTTTTCCATTCAAGACTTCTCACATAAATTATTTTATATATTGCTTGGCGCTTTTAACAATAATGTATATTAAAAAACCGAAGTAAATGTTTAGATTCTGGAGAAACTTCTTTTACAGACAATGTAAATAATTTTGCATTAAAAAATCTGTATAGAGTATTAAATAAATATAGTTTAAAATACACAAATAAGAATGTTTCCTCCTGACATATGAGTTGGGAGACTAAACCTAGCTATCTCATTCTTTATATGTACAATATACACGCTTGGATAGTCTTTAAGCTGATTGATGATGATGCCTCAGGTATTGCAAGTTAAACAACTTATTTAGTAGGTTCCTAAAAACAAAATACAAGGTAAATTTGTTCTTCCAAAAGTACCTTAAAATAAAAATAAGGCAAAGTTAAGTTACCTTAGTATTGGATATGAAGGTCATAAATGTTCAGTTTCTTTTATAGAAAACCCTCGTAGTAGTATCAGCCAGTTTACCCTTCAGATTTAAATTATAATTAGTTATACAAAGAACTAATCAATGAGTTTATCACGTGGCAGTTAATTCAACTACAGAACTGTATATAAATATGTGCAGCTGCGATGCTTTAAAGGTTCAGCAAAGTTTTCGTCAAAGGGAATCACTACAAGGGTTAAAACAAGCAAGTCGTGTGTGGAATAAGAAATAGGGTTTAAACTCGTAAAGTTTTGGCCAAGGCTCACACATACTCGCATAGGCTATCCGTCTATACTCACACTCACACTGGTGTTTTTATTTCAAAAGTATCTAACAGAGATTGAGATTGCTTGTAATGCTCTAGTTAAACTTCTTTCATAATTTTAAATAGAACCCAGGTGGCTAGTTATTAGTATTCAAAACATTAATAAGATTAGTAAAGTTGGTCATTAAAGGGAACAGCAAAGATGGAAAACTGCCAGAATTGATAGAAATGCTAGCATTTTCCACCAAATGACTATTCAATAAATCCTAAGCTTCTACAAATAAAACAAAATTTTTAAAACTATACTGGACTCAGTACACATAACCATACTCATACATTAAAGACATACACGTATAGTTTGACTGATCGTTTTCCTCATCATTTATTAAAGCATATCGTTAATGTGTTGTCACACATGAATAAATAACACATATCGATGAACACATCACCGACCGAAACTAGAGTCCGCCCTAAACAAACAAGACTCCGACACAGGTATTTTTGCTATAAAAGATTATATATATTAAAATGTCTTTTGTGAGTTATAATTGTATCAGGAGGAGTGCACTTTGACTTAAATTTAATTTTAGTTTAAATAAAACAAATTATATTTTGTTTTAATATAGATATAAAAAAATACATATTAAACGCATATGTGACAGATACGGCCAAATACAAAATAATTGAATCGGAAAAAGTAAGCGCTCTGTGGTGTAATGGTAGCACATTCACCCGGCAAGTGAGAGATCCGGGTTCGACTCCCGGCGGAGCAAGTACTTTTTGCGATTCAATGTTTATTGAAATTAAATAAGGCTATTGCCATTTATAAAGTTTAACGTATATATATATATATATATATATATATATATATATATATATATATTAAAATGTCTTTGTGAGCTCAGAGGGAGTGCACTTTCACTCGAATTCAATTTAAATTTAAATTAAACTAATTATACATTTTTTAAAATTTTGAGGATTACCCTAATTAATAGATTAATATTACTTTCAAAATGATGCTGTTTCAAACATGAATTGTAATTAAAGTAACTCACACATACAATGAAATTAAAACGATGAACGTGTAAATGACAAGTTAACGAATAATAGTAACATAATCTAACCGTAAGCAGTTTATAGTTTTCTTCTGAAATATCCGGGACCTTGGCATAAAAAATACTGTTAGAATAGTTATTAAATATTTTAATTTTAAAACCATTTCTCTGGTGATGGAAAAATATCAAATACTATTGGTTACTTGCACTGATTGGATAATCGATGCTGATGGTACTATTTTGGTGACTGATTACTGAGAGACACTGTTTTATCAGTAAAAGCAACTCTATACAAGTTTTTGTACTTTTTTCTTCAAGTAACTGATGGGTTGTAGAACTAAACAGATATATTTATAGAAAGGGTAATATCGGTAAAGAAAAGGTTTTTGTTAGGAGCGACGCCAACTAACCGAAGTTGTCCTCGCTTCAGGCCAGACACGGGGCAGAACCTCTAGCTTGGATCTTAAGGGCTCCCATGAAGCCGAGCGATATCCATGGTTAGACACTGACACCTCTATAACTCCACAACAATAGTCACTTATAATGGGGTGGCACACGTTGTTAAACGGATTCTATCTGTCTATCGCACACTGACAGGGTACAAAGGGGCGATCGATACAACATCCGCTCTTTAATGAACGAGTGACCGCTACCGGACTAGGTCTTACAGAGAAGAGTATCAATGCAACACTGCTGGAGTCCGCGTCCAGAACATACTTTCCTAAACGATCAGACATCACGCCACGTCAACCGGCCAATAGGAAACGATCTCCTGATCTGACGTCAGGGATCAAAGTCCAAGTCAGACCAGTTTATTGATTACTTATAGAAGATAAATGCCCCAAACTATTTTAAATAATTAAATTAAACCTTATTCTAACTTAACATAATTGTAAATATTATACAGAAATATTTATCAAGAAACCTCTGACTAGTAGTACCAAACGTACTTGTACTAGTCGTCTTAATAAAATTCGTTTCATACTAATACTTAATCATACCCTCACGTATGAAAGAGTCTGAGGCAAAAACACCGCTAATTATTAAAAGATTAAGTGATTAAAACTAAATATACTCGCATATTGTGTCACAAAAATGTTAAAGTTGTAATAAATGCGATTTATTTCTATACACATAGTGACACCATAAAAACTCTAAATAGCATTTAGACTGAAAGACCACCAATAAGTTTGTCAGGCAACAGATTAATAGACACGTACTTGTATATATTTCATAAGCTTTTTGAAAGTGTAACTTCCATTGTCTAAAATCATTCACTAGAGACATAGTGTAGTTGTGTCAGTACTTTGACATAAAACCAAAGGTGAGAAAAGTCACGTACCGCAGAGCAAGCGGGAAACACACGTGATCAGGATTTGACAGCCCATTCTGACTGTCAGTGTCAACCAATTCCTGAATCTTCGTCAAACTCTGTCAATAAAATCATATGTAATTGAGTGGATTATGAGAGATACCAAAAAATTTGGTTAAACAATCTATTTCAGTATTTGGACGTTGTGTTTTACGAAGTTTTCGTTTGTAATAGTTAAAAATGTATATACAAAAATTTTAATACATACGTGCTTCCTAAAAAGTCTGATATATACATGTTTTATAAAACAATAAAAATAAAAGAAAATGTGTAAAATACCTTAAAACCATTGACTAACGTAGAAATTTTGAATATTGTGCACTGATTAGTCTGATAACCTTATCTGCAGGAATTGTACAGAAGAATAACAGTTTTCTATGCAACTTTGACAAAATAATTTCTAAAGAACCACTTCGATTACTTGAGAGACCTCCTCTGTAAAGAAGAGGTCTAACAAAACTTTTGGCGCTCAGCATGAATCGTCAGCACGTTAGTATTTCATACACATCTTCATAGGTAAGATTACAGCAGCGTCTCGAAAGGGAGAAAAGTGAGCTAACCTGTTTAAGTTGAGGAAAAAAATTGATTGCAGAACTTTTTAGTTTTTGGATTTTTTCCTTATTATTCTTTGAGATGCTGTTATCATCAGTAATGAGTATAATATCAATACTATAAGGCCGAGAGAGTTAATGAATGTATGAGTTGAAACTACGCCACCTGCCTCTTGTAACAGATTTCTGAACCTTTTTAGACTCCTTAGCCTCCAAAAGGACGTTGAGTGACGTGCGTGACGTGTTAGTGAACGTAAGGCCAAAGTCCAGTACAACGCAGAGAGTTATAGTTCTGCCGCACACAGCCAAGCTGTCAGTCCCCTATCGCCAAGTGTCTGTGTCAGGTCGTGTGGCGTAGTGCACAGAAATGTGAACTTGTCTACCTTGGTAATACTATTTATAGTACTTGCCATGATTTGTCCTTCTGATTTATCCATCAGATATCCAGTGTAATCTAGTTGAAGATATGTTCTCATTGTCTCATCAGTTGCACGATTCAGGTACAATTCCAAAGTACTGGGAACAACCGAGTTTTATATACATACACACAGCTTTGGTGGAAAGAGTTGATTCAATGTGAATGTTGAGTTTTATCAACTTGACCCTTGGGTTCATGGAGATTTTCAGGAGTTAAGTCTGTAAAAGTGTCAGATCTCAAAGCAGAAGGTGAAATGTGAAACATTCATATTACATCAGCCCTTCCCCAGCTGTGTTATGAATAACAATTTCTCCAATAGTATCTGATGCATATAATAAAAGGCTTTAGAATAGCCTATCATAACAAGAAAGTTGTAACACTAAATATGTTGTAAGAATTGCACACGTACTTTATTTCCTTCTTGAAGCCGTATTGAAATCTTGGCAATTAGTTTTCTTAATCAAGCATTGTACTAGCTGACTTTATTACCTATTTCCTTAAATGTTTTTACGTTAATGGCAGTATGGGAATAAGTATTGAATGGTCTATAGTAATTGGATTTGGAAATTACACTTGGAATAAACAATATTGATTTTCCAGTTGTCAGGAAATACGCATTTTCCAGGAGTGAATTTACGAGACTGGTAATTGCTGTAATTGCGTAAGGGCTGACTACCTTTTCTACAGAAATCTCATCAATGTTTAATGATTTTAATGTTATATTCTCAATCACGGTTTTCAATTCTTCTACTTGTATTATCCATTTATTTTCTACTTTCTTTACATTTTATTACGTAATATATCATCCGGTCCCTCCTAATTATTTGACATAGTTTGGGAGGTATCCCAAAATATTTAAAATTATTTTAGAATTAGATCTTAATTTGAATAAATATCTCATATGCATTTTATTTAAGGAGATATGCTTGAGGTTTCCAAGTGCTGACATCACAATGTTCAGGCAAGACCAAATTCTTTAGCTTTACGGCAAATACAACATATTTGCCTTCCATATAAAACTGTTTGGTTTGTTTAGTTTTCTTTGAAATACTTCCGTTGTTTTATGGAAGAAGTAGAACATTGATGTTAAGGAAATTCACAAAGTGTATGTATTTGTACTGGATGTCATATCAGCAGCTGTAGTCTCATGTTCAAGTATGTTCCTAATTTCGGAATTTCGTCTTTTCTTGGTGTTTTTGAAATGGTACAGTTATAGAACTAAAAATGTATAATAGTAAATAAAGATTTTAGCTAATCCCTATATAGACACTATTAAACATATTAAGTGTTGTGTTACCTTTAACAATAAGAGGACTACAAAAAATTCAATGATTTTCGTTAACCGTTTCATTGAATAAAATCATCATATTTTAATAATATTTTTTATTATTTTATATTTTTATAATGAATGTAATCAATTTCCATAAACTACATAATATGTGGCTACCACATTATCTAGACTATGCTATAATGTAATTACTATTTCTTTATATGTATATTTTTTATATTTTCACAACCCTGTTAATCGTTACTGCTTATTGATATTTCTGTGATTTTTTAAGATAAACTTTTTGATGAATTGATAACTTCATTGGCACGCGTTATAATCTGTTTTCTATTAAAGTTTGTGGCTGACAAGCTGCCTACCGGAGAAAATCCTCGTGCGCCTTGTTCCTAAGTAAAAAGCAAGGTGCAAAGTATATTTTTATTAAACGTCTAGACGTGGGACGAGTTAGTTTTCTTACCACAATTAAACTTTGGAATTTAGTGTATTTATTACTACAACATCAGGCATTAACTAATGTGTTTCGTCCAGTCCGTACACAATATATGTGTATAGTATTCACAACAAAGCAAAGTCTAGAAGGTTGAAGTAAAAATACAAAGTTTGATGAGACTCAGGAACATCAACTGAGCTCTGATCACGTAGCAGAAACCTGAAGAGAATACATTTGCCGTGGTATTGAACTTCCATCGCTTTCCTCTTACTTTATTTTCACCTCAATTGGAGGCCATAATATTGATATTATTTCTCAGACCTAACTGATTTAAGTGATAAATATTACGTTATGTACTTTCATTGTTTATAATAGGTGCTAAAAGAGTATGTTAATGACTTTAAATGTTATAAACCTTTATGTTAAGTACAACAAAAACATCTGAAAATAAGAATTAATTTTCAAAAAATTAGTTCTAATTAGTTTTTGAAAAACAAAAATAGAAGCATTTCGTACAACAGATGATGGTCTAATCAATATAGTGAGGAAAGAGACTATTAAAGTGAAATATATTGGATGGACAATTTGATATTTCCAAACTTCACTAAAAAAATACACACCAAACTATACTGGTATATCAGCTAGATAGTGTGGACAATAATAAAAACATTTTTTTCGTTTACTTTTTACGTACAACATCGAGTGGAATGCGGCACGTGCCCTAACAAGGTTTTCAAAACGGAACTGAAGGGTACTGATTAATTGCATGAGTTGCTAAAAAAGAATGGGGTGTTCTAATAAACTGTTGACTTGTGAAAAGATTAAACAAAATTATGATTGTTTCAAATATCTTTGTAGAATATTTCAATAGCTTTTGCCAATTATTCGTGACTCCCAGTTCAAAAAACCTCACCATGTTCGAAAATCCATGTACAATGCGAACAGTATACAAACGGGATTATCCAATAATTGGCGGTATTTTTGTCCGACAACTTTTTTACGACTTTTTACAATTTCTTAAAAAAAATGTAAAACATAAAAGATTAATACTATTTTAAGCTTTAAATAGAAAGATTATACCTCAGTTACTATATAGTGAGCATAATAAATGAACAGATTTTTAACTTGCCATTAGTAAATGTTTTCCTTCGTGCACTGTATTCTGTGTAATTTAGGTTTAAATATGTAGAATTTAAATTTTAAACGCATTAATAACATGCAGTAAGAAGGGTAACCTACCATAATTTGTAACTGACTCAAACTAAGCTGGCTGGCTGGCTGGCTGGTTTTTGACTACTTACCGATGCCTAGGGTGAGATAAATAGTCCATTAATGTACCCTTTCAGCCCTAATAGCATTTTTAAACACCAATTTTCTGAAGAACTTTAGTGTACCATTCACAGTAAAAATGCAAAAACATCTAAGAGCACCTGAAAGTCATCATAATTGTTCTGTTTTCTATTATTTAGTTTTGCTACTTTATCAGCAGCTAGGCAGCAATCTTGGCTGCTAGAGTAACCTCAGCTTGAATATTAAATTTTTTACTATTTGATATTACAGTTGTGTAGACATTTTCTAGAGAGCTTTACATATGGAAATTGAAACTTTTTCAATTTATTTGCATATAAAAACAATCTTAGTTTATAGGTTTACGTCTTCAGTGTCATAATCTAAAGTATCCCTATTTAGCATCTAATGACTAAAGATGGTTCTCCACAGCGAGGCTTAAATATTTCTAGAAGTTAATTGTGTAAGCTTGTTTCGACGCGCTGTGAACCAAAAGTATCTGCTGTCAGTTATATAAAAGTAATACTTACTAGTTAAAATGCGTATAAATTAGTATATGCAGGACTCATTATCAGCAGTTGCCATTAGTAAGTATATTTTTGGTTTTTCTATATGCTGTCTGATTAGCTACACGTTATGCTTCTGATATATGATAGATGTGGTGATGTTCTTTGCATTACATTTCTGCTTCGTTTAGTAAATAGATTTATACATATAATTATTTGAGCTAAACGAATCAATCTTGGTTTGATATAAAATCCCAACAGTAAAAAAACGCAAAAAATATAAGAAAATATGGTATAAAATATTAAATTAAGCCTGTGCCAAAATAGCTATAATTAAAAGAGTGAGATGAGTTCGTACATTTCAGATATACATCTGATCACTAAAACTAATCTACAATTCCTCAAACTAATCAAGAATTCTTATTTAAATTTTCTGTTTTTAAATAAAATTTAGGACAATATTTTCTCTTCATGACTATTTACGCCCTGGGGTTGGACGTATCAATATAAAGGTAATATCTATGTTATTCACTTTTTTATCATGGTTCAGAAGTTTCCTTTATGATAAGATCGGTAAGTATTGGCATTAAATGTCCAGAAACCAGTTGTTAATTAAATTAACCAATAGGATAAGTAATATAAATAGCAGGTGACTTCAAATGTTTGTATAACGTGAGTGAATGGGGAGTCATTATAGTAGGAATTAGACACTACTGACTAGAAAGGCACCGATCTAGCCAGAATGATTTATTCTGTTCATTGGATACAACACTTTTAGAGACTTATATCAATTGTTTGTTGGTTTATCAAGTGGTTTTTGAATAGCTCTCATTTAGGTGGTCAAAGAAAACGTTTAGCTAGAAAGTCTCATACCTTGAATGGTTTTAAAAAGAAATAAAAAGAATCTTTGCAATGTTGTTGTAGTCACAACTTTTAGGCTTAGATAAAGGAATGCACCATTCCAAAAAAAGTGCCTCCAAAAACAATAAAATAATTTAGCCAACAGGTGACTTTAAGAAATGACTTAATTTGCGTTTGCCGTATAATGAAAATTAAATTAAGATGATTTTTTAAGTACATACCTTATAACAAGTAAATCCGTTTAAACTGCGTTGAAACATGACTCACACATGATTTAAAAGAAAATTATTTAAATAGACTTGAAATATTCCGACCTTACTGTCTAGAATCATATTTTATCATCAGATTTTAAACCGATACTGTCAATTCCATATCTTTACATAGGCCTGTGCAGGTGAGTGAAGGAGCAGAGCTGTACCGTAACCGACTGAAGCTTCTTTATCACAGTTTGCCAGATTTTGCATAATTTGACGCTATCTTCTTGACGCATTTTATTTTATATATGTATTATTTCTGCTGTTTCTCTTATTAGCCCTCGATTAAGTCGATGGCGGAATGTTGTAAATTCGTTCTTGCATTCACAAAACGCAAAATGTGATATAAAAGGCAATCTTGAAATACAAATGAAGGTAGGAAGAAATGCTAGGAATGTAAGAGTATCTTACTATGGATCAAGCCATATGCAGAAAATTCAAGTTCTTAAGAAATGTATGATAGATGAAGGTGTCAGAATACACCGACATATATTTCTATATACGCTCCCCAGCACTCCCTACAATGTACTCGTATAATATATCCTACATAAGTAATGTAATTAATGATTTGTGACAATTGTCATAGCATCATAGCTACATAATCTTTGCTAACATTGGATAATTTTGAGAAACATCTGCAACACATATCTATAGAACACATTTTCTCCAGTTAATCCCACATATGTACGTGAGATTGTGTGGCGAGCAGCCAATGTTTCAAAGATAGTGATTGGCAGAGATTTCGGGTATTTTATTATTTGATGTCACGCCAAACCGAAACTTGGCAAACTGGTTACTTATATTGAGGTTCGGATTTTTGTCCATTCAATCTATTTACCGCTGCTGCACCGCTTTTTAGTGCCAATGGTATACGGTTTGAGAAGTAATAATCGTAATGCTGATGGATTAACTTAAGACAACGGTAATCATGTTCAGTTTAAATTAACAATAAACCTTTTTATTTGACTCATTAATTAGATAGTTAGGATCTGAATAATTGTACCATATAAAATCTTCCAATTGGAAATTAATTAAATACAATTTACAATTGTGTGTAGATATATTTTACACTAGCAAATTCCCGCGGCTTTGCTCGCAATTTATATGCAACATTCCGTGTTTGTTTTAATTAAATATATCCTACGATATCAGTAACACTTGAATTTCAGAGGAACTACAATATCAAAGTTCATAGCTTTCTTAGTGAAACTTGTTTTGTAATCAGATAGGGTCCTATGGTATTTTTCAAATGTAATTAGTCATGAGGTACCCATGGTTTAGTTTATGATTAAGAGGACCAGAGATTACAACAACATTGTGAGTAATTACTATTTAAAGTTTTGCACTTCTAATTCAAATTTAAAATTTTTTAATCGCAAAATTGGAGTTATTTACCTATTATGCCCATAGAAACAACATATATATATATATATATATATATATATATATATATATATATATATATATATATATATATATATATATATCTACATTTAATTTTGCAATGAGCTTAGATTCAGAACGGTTCAGTTTTCTGAATTTTACGGATACAGACATTGTTATTGAAAATTAGAAACAAAAATCACCATCGCTAATTATGACAGTTACTTTCATATGCAAAGCTGATACATTATACAGTTAAGTACATGTTCTTGCTTTTTAATACGTGTTCGTTATATCATGTTATTTCTGCTGTCCAGTTTAGGAAGTATACAAGGTGTTTGAAAAGTCTGGGTACGGCTTAATATTTTAAAACCATAGCAGATAACATTTATAAACTTTGCACAGTGTCATATGGCTATGTAAACTATTTTTCCTTGCTATTACCATGACATGCCAACCATGGGGGGACGGCCCACGAAGGAAAACATGGAAATCTTAAATAAAAGCATGGGTCGAAGTGATACCTATTTGAAAGAGCTCACTTAGTAGAGTTGAATGCGGCAAACCGCATCTCATAAGGTTTATCCAATCAGAAATGGTTAGTGATGCGCTAGGCGGAGTTTCACTCTACTAACCAATGGTTTCACTGATTAGTATTTATAAAAAATAACAAAAAACTTAATTCTTACATAGTGAATAAAATAACATTGCTAGTGTGTAGCTATGTTCATAAACATAAAGACGACGAATTCATTTTAGTTTTATTTATTGTGTTATAAATTTATGACATAATTTGCTAATTAAAAAAAAGTCAGTGAAAAAACATCGGTTAGTAGAGTGAAACGCCGCCTACCGCATCAGAATACGACGATCCAGTCAGAAATGGCAGCGCATAATGTACTTCACAATGTGTTCCTAAAACAACCCGCCATTTCTGATTGGATAAACCTTATGAGATGCGGTTTGCGGCATTCGACTCTACTAAGTGAGCTCTTTCAAATGAGGTATCACTCGACCCATGTTTTCATTTAAGATTTCCGTGTTTTCCTCAGTGGGCCGTCCCCCCATGGTTGGAATGTCATGGTAATAGCAAGGAAAAATAGTTTACATAGCCATATGACACTGTGCAAAGTTTATAGATGTTATCTGCTATGGTTTGTAAAATATTAAGCCGTACCCAGACTTTTCAAACACCTTGTATATGTATTTATATACCTAATTAGTGTCGCATACCTCATCAGTGAGAAATGGATGTGTTGTCCCTTCAAAGATTTTCCGTCATAAAATTGCACTTAATATATCTTGTATTACTTTTTGATTCCACTTGCTATAATCACAGAATCACTGCACTCGCTTGATTCCTCAAATTTTTGTCTCGGAGGACATGATTTTAGATCATGCTAATGTCTAGTCCCTTCGTTTTTTTGTTCCTTCAGATACCGTACATATCCCATCCCACAATATGTAATGAAACCAAATTGAATTCCTGACATGTACACATTCATAATTTAGTTCAAGTACTATATCCTGAATTAATTGATTGGTTCGCCTTAATGCCTCGGTCTTGAAATAAGAAGTCTATACTTTTGTGCTGTCATAAAAAATGTTTACGCAGAAAATTTTATTAAACCTAATAGTCTTTTAAATAATATTTTGCAAATTTAGAGGCCAAGATGGAAATTTTAACTGCTTTAGAGACCAATAGGGTGTATCCGGAAGAAATTTCGAAATAAGAATAGGCCTTTACTTATCTGAGGTATCCTTAGAATGTCCATGTAAAATGCTCGTGTAATCGGATGAATACAATGTTTATGCATGAAAGCAATACAAACAAACAAAGGCAAATTCGCATTTATATTATTGTTATTATTATGTGATTTTATAGTGTTTCTTATATTATGTTAATATTTATACATATTAATTTTTTTCCCGAGAGTATCAAAACAGAAAAAAAATATAAAAGTATTATTATAAACTAAATAAATACGAATTTTGTAATTTTATTTAAAGGAGTATTACAAGGAGTAATACAAATATTGAAGGTCTCGATATTTTTATTTTCCAACATTTCAATGTTTAGTAATCTTATTTTGTGAAAATATGCAATTATTATGTCTACTAATACATAAATAAAAAATTTCAAATCATTACGAGGAGTTTAGGTGATCATTGACAAACAGAAGTAAATTTTTGTTATTAATAGGTGATAAAGAATAAAGGATTTTTCTAAAAAGAACTGATTGGGATTTGTTTAGTTTTGAAATCAACAGTTGTTGTGTTGCTGGAGAATTAATTTACATTAGAGTATAGAATGGTGACACAGTTGGGCAGTGAAACTAAACTTGAGAGCCAATTTAACGTTATAGAAACCTCCTCTAATCACACCACTACTAGTTCTCAGTCCATTGGTACATTTTGTATTAAAAGCTGTAGTATGGAAAAATGCTGTTACACAGAACATAACCTGATGGAGAAGAAAAAATAAACTAAGTTATATAGTTATTACCCAAGATATCTTTTATAATTTTAGAATGTTAAAACGCAGTGACACAGAACTTGACCAGAATGAGAAGAACAAATAAACTAAGTTTTATAATTATCACCTATGATATTTTCATAGGAGTAGAATTTCTAAATGCATTTGCAGAAAACTTGAAGTGAGAGAGAAGGAAAAAGTAGTCAGTTACATCATTATGTTTCAAGTTATTATATTTGTCTTATATTCATCTACTTTTTGTGTCATTCTTTGAAGATTTGATTTTGTTAAAGTTAATTTATAAGATAGTTTTAACACAGTTCAAAAACACAAAACACTACACAAAGTGCGCACATAATACAAAGTGGCAATTACAAATATTTTGGATAAAACATTTTAAAAATTGAAGAAGTTATTGATAAAATAGGCGGCTTAAAAACTATTCCCCAGCGACTCGTGACTAAAAAATGAGAATATTTCGCGACGAAATATTCTACTAAGCTATTAACAATTGATAGATATTAATGAACCTTCCTATAATTTCTGTATCAATCATTTTAAGGCTGAGAAATATTTTGTAATTTACTTTAAATGTTATGTAAAAATTTATAAAACATTATCTTGCACTTGCAGTGAAAAGTTTTGATAATCCTTACAAAAATATTGCATAAATAGCAAAATTACAGTTCGATAATTTGTTAATACTAACATTACTGCCCCCAGCAGCGCACTGAGAGGAGAAACTGATGAAAGTGGCTGAAGCTTCAATAGCCAATCCTTGCCCGAGGCTCCATCACACCTGACGTTGAACTAAGCTCACTGGCACTTATCGCTAAGCCCTCGTGGATGTTATTGCATTAAGCCCAGAACACTCCAACTGCCGGCTTAGCCGGACGGAGAGCTGATTTAGGAGCTGGTCCGACGTTATTGGCTGTATTAGACCGTTACTAACTTGTCTCGATTGCCATCAATTATTGAGCCCCGGCTGCGATCTTCATTCATCTCTGAAAGATTTGTTATCATAAGAAATTGATCACAAGTAATGTAAAGTTAACTTCCAATTTAAAACAAATTGTTATTTTCAGGAGTCACTACGGAGTTTAATGAAAGAAACTACATGTATGGTAAAAATAAAAAATAAATGTTTTTAGAAATAATTATACACATTTTAAAAATATGTTTTTCGAAAGAATGTTATAAAAAGACTGATGCAACTTGGAGACTAATTGACAAGTTTAAAAAACCGGCATGTTAATTGGCCCTGTATATTCTATTATATACTTATCCATATTTCAATCAACCTTCTACTATAAAGTTATCTAAAATTACTCTTCAATGTAACTATAAATTATAAAACGATCCGTTCTCCACCTTATAATTTGCACATGATGCAAGTAGAAACTACTAACCATTTGATAAATATACACCACAATTAGGTAAATATATTGTGAAGCATTCATGCATACACTTATATTCTGAGACTTTTCTAAGTAATCAGAGGGAAAAATAATGTAAAGGACTAGCTCATTTCGAAAAAATAATTCCGTGACTTAGCAGATGAATCAGAGACTTGCCTAAATTCTAATGGTAGACCAGGATCTTGTCAGAGCTATGAGGGACGAAGATTTGACCTTTGACCCCTCATATTGGTATTGAAATAAATAAAGTGTTTATTCATAACCATCAGTATTTATAGCATAATATTTGTTTTCTTTTAGGACAAGAGGCTTAGAAAAATTACAGTCCTTTAATGACCTTTGTGCTGCTTCCGGAGTGACAGGATATTTTGCATGGGTATAATTAGGAGTAGGGGCCGCCTCCTGTTGGGATTCAAGAGGAAAAGTTCAGGACACTAATCTAGTCATGTCCCCTCGGAAGAAGGAGAAGCCAGCTCTGAACCAGCCTTTCCAGTCAAAGCAGGCAGACACAAAGCAGGTGGCACAACCTTATGTCTAGGCTGGCAAGAACAACTCCAACAGTCATCTTCCGCAGTAGATTAGACCTATCAGAATCTCGAAATTTGTCGTTATTGATGCGCCGCTCCTGGACATCCATAAGGTTGCCCAGGTTTAAGTGATATCGTTTTGTGTTGTACCCAGTGTGGGTTCAACTGGAAGGTCGTATAAACCAGCCAGAAGTGAAACCCCCTGGGGAAAGGATATAATTACCACAATTACTAACAGTACAAAAGCTACTTCACCCAGATTCAATAATTAAGTTTACACTTCATCTATGAGAGGGTATGACCCAAATAGTATAGAATAGCTACATTCTGTCTGGTGTATTGTTAAACCCGTCGTTGTTAAAGTATTAATTATGGTTTTAAACATAATTACTGTTTCAGCTATTCCCATGATTGCAAGGTTTTACGTTCATAGTATGGAACGTTATTATTAAGTCTCGAAACGTTTTGTTGTTAGCTGTTTGCGATCTGAATAATGTAGCTTAGGCTATTATATCATATTAAATGTAAAGGAGATCAATCAATCATTAATACTGTTCCAATCACTGATTTACATTGTTGTACACTGTTTGACTACATTTTATTTATAGCAATAGAGGTCGTTTTCAGAATCGTGGGTTTACACGAATTATGAAGGAAATCCATATAAAAATATTTCATATATTCAAGTTTAAAAAATGTTTAGTATTTTACATCCTGAAGCATACCAAATTTTTTTTAAACTAAGGAACCGATACGAAGTGTTTAGTTTTTATCTTCACAATCATGATGAATCTCATGTACTTTTAAAAATATATTTTAAAAGTTGCAGGAAAGATTTATATTTTTTGGATTTATGGTCATAATACACTAAAACTACATAATTATTCAAATTGGTAGTAAGTATTTATAAAAATTTAAATGCATTAAAATTTAATTTTTTATACGGACAACCGTGTGAAAATCAGTGAATATATGCTGTTATCAGTGGATATATAATTTTATCAGTGAATATATGATGTTATTAGTGAATATATGCTGTTATCAGTGAATATATACTTTTATCAGTGAATATATGATGTTATCAGTGAATATATGCTGTTATCAGTGAATATATGCTGTTATCAGAGAATATATGCTCTTATTAGTGACTATACGTTAATATAGCAGGTGATGACCTATAGTATATGACTTATAGCGAGTGCCACCAAAGAGCAATATCCAATTTGAAATGAGCACATGGTGGCCATATCGAACATATATGTGTCACAATCCGTTAATTTGGACATAATATTTATAAGAATGGCCCCAATATTGAACCCAGTTAAGCTCAAGCGAGTAAGTTATATTTTGATCTTTATCGATAATGATGGACATCATATATTTATAAATTCAATGAAAAAGGTTCGCTGACGACAACCAAGTAAGCTTCCCGGTTCACACAACGTGAAAGTACTATCTTAGTTTAAATCTTGGGATATTTTATTTCCATGAGGTGTGAACAGGAAAATATTACACGATAGTTATGACAGAGACCTTGTAAGTCTAAGGTCTTGGATGCCACACTAAACATGAGTAAAGGTTATTGAAAATTTTCCTTACTTACACTTTCTAAGTTATGAAGGTTTTATTATATTACATACAGCATTGGCCTTTTTCGACAAAACCACTGGTAGTAAAAATAATCAAACTATGGCTATAAAATGTATGTAGTTATTTGTTATATAATATATTGTAATGGTAAATATTACTTTACCCACTGCTTAGTGAGGATTGTTTGACAACACTATCAATATCCCGTTAAACAAGAGTTGGATCGATGTCAAATTACACCGAACTAATCCTGGATTGGAATCATACAAAGAGATGTTTTGACAAGTAAATATTAATGTGCCATTACAACTACTCAGCTTTAATGGCGTGCTGGTTATTGATATCGTATTATTTTGCACAAATATTCTACGCTCGTGTATTGGCATTGTTTAAAACTGTTATAATTTTTTAAGTATGTTTACATGCATACATATATAAATAAACATCACTTTGCAAGCACTCTGATAGTGTCTCTTTTTAAATGGTAATAAACTTATTTAAAATTTGGTTTAGATATATATCCAATAATATTCCTGAAAGAAGTAATCACATTGCTAGCTTGTCGGTCTGACTGTAAAACTGTCCGTCGAAGAGGAAATAATTTATTTTAGCACTTCTTCCAACAGTTTAATTAATTAATTCATGTAGACGCTTTTGTTTTTACTTAAGTTTTGATGTTTGTGTGTTTAAAGTATCTTTGTATGGCAGTGGGAAGATGAAAAACAAAATATTACTATTCTAATTGTTTCAAGCCTACAAGTAATTGATCTTTAAAAATCTATACTTTGCCTGTTGGGAGCATTACGCACATTTGTCTAAAAGATTTCATCTTTATAGGCCATCGGGAAGTTGATAAACAAAAATATAGTTCTTCTAACTCTTTTCAACACCTACAGAGGGTTTATGCCATGAAAATGCCTTTTTATTCTTCGTAAGTTATTAGGAACGTTTGTATGAAATTTCATTTTTACAGGATATTGGAAATTTAAAAAAACAAAATGCAGTTATTCTGGTGGTCGGAAAACAATTTCAACTCCTATGCTTCGATGATCTGCATGAAACATATTTTATTTGTGTACTGAGAAATACACACTGTATATCAAATTTTATCTTTATAGGACATCTAGCAGATTAAAAAACAAAATTATAGTTCTTCTAGGGATTGTAATCCCCATATAAAAATCTATGGATGCTTGATTTTTATTAAAATACTTCATTTCTATAGGCATGCGCGTGGACAATGTAAACTTTCTGTAATATTGGGAAGATTTGATATGAATGAGTGAGTGAGGATTTATATATAAATAGAGATATATAAGAGACCAATATTTTAAAACGTAAGAAATAAATTTAAATGAAAGTGTAAATTGAAACGAGACATAAAATAACCATACCTGCAAACAATCAGTATACTTAGTTATGAATGTCCTTTCATAAAATACTTTCAAGTGAGTTTTTATTAATGTAACTGAAGGAATAACCAAATTTAATGTATATGTATCTAATATCATATACTTAGTTATAATTAAATATAATATATCAAAAAGTCTATACAAAATCAAATAGTCCTCATAGGTCTATTTAAGCAGTACATGTTGAAATCTGCGTACTTGTAGGGAAGGGCGTAGTAAGTGTGAGTTGTTAAAAGTTTAATGTTTATTCGGGACAGAGCTATTAGTTTAAGTGAAGTATAAGATGTATAGTGGTGTATAGTGCCCTTTGTATTCTA
Organism: Homalodisca vitripennis; assembly: GCF_021130785.1. NCBI lineage: Eukaryota > Metazoa > Arthropoda > Insecta > Hemiptera > Cicadellidae > Homalodisca > Homalodisca vitripennis. The sequence continues at coordinate 220,203,861 of NC_060208.1, read as the reverse complement.
ATTTTCCTGACCTCTTTGATTTTCTCTTTGAGATTTTTCTTCCTTTTTCCGTGCTTAGTACTAGAATTGTAGGCTATATTTGATGAAACAATAATTACGTTTTCCTAACGTAAACGGGTATACAATTAAAAAAATAATATTGTCTTGAAGAGATTAGAGACCATACGAAAAGAATAGAGAGTACATATGATTTTTCATGCTGGAACATAGTAAATATCGTACTTTGACATGGAAGTCTGATCTGAATAAAGTTCAATAAATTCAAATATTTATCAAGTATATCAACAGCATGTACGTACTGGTAAACACAGATTCCCGATAACCCAATAACTCACTGTAGTGACATAAACTCAGAGTTATTTACACCCCAGGAAATATCGAGGCTGGGACCGTTCATTTTGTTAGGCGTCTCTTCACTTCCACTGTGGTGGCTGCGTTGTAAAAACATTTGAACTTTCATTTGATATAGATATACACTTCAATAACATTTTTACATAAACTAATGTAATTTATTATATTCAAATGTATGTAAAATCTGTACAGAATTTGTAGTATATTGTTATGGATACAAATTTACATTCTCTATAATTTACTGTTGGTTGGCGCCATTAAGTGAACTCTAAAAAGGAAATTGGTTCAAGTTTCTGTCCTAGTTAAAGCAGAACTGATAAAAGTTTCAGTTTATATTTTAATGGGAAAGAGATAGTAAAGTAAAGTAATGTCTTATTTTACTAGGTGAATTTAGGGCTAAGAAGCCCTCTCTAACACTTAACCTGGGGACCAACGGCTTAAAGATGACTTCCGAACCACCACCAACGGCCGGACAGGCGAGCTGCTTGCAAAGACTGGAGATCGCTCAGCGGTCACCCATCCAAGCAGCAGCCACGTTCGACGTTACTTGATGCGGTTAACTTGTGATAACCGTTGTACCCTCTATGCTACGCCATTGACAAGAGATACGTGGATAGATAGAAGTTTTAAAAATATAGGCAAATACTAATAATCCAAACTGGATGAGGGAAAATAAGCTGCAGAATAATCACATTTTTAAGGTAAAACAATAATGAAATATTTTATCTTTAAAGCATGTATTATCGACCCTGTATCTAGTCCCTTCTAAACTACGGTTGTCATGAGTATAAATAAAATAAAATAAATATAAAGTGTAATGAAAATATACATTTAGTAAAAATGTTCGAAAACTGCAATAAATATGAATTTCAAAAGCTATAATAAACCAAAGAACTCTGCCATCTGATGGTATTAATAAACAATCCCATCAATTGTTTCATATTTGTTACAGAAATGAATTCTTGTTCCCTCAAAATATAGGTATATATTAAACTAGATAATATTGTTTTCAGATTAGTAATCATCTTCCCATTTATATTCCCATTTATTTATCTGTTCAAGATCATTTTCAATAGTAGTTTTGTGTTAATTTTAAATGTTTGAGGTTTGCTGACTGTTTCTAATATAAAACATGGCCTTGCTCATTTATCAAAATACAATTAAGTCTCCGATATTGCATCGTATTCGGAAAACAATAGAATGAGTGCTTTGTCTCCTCTGTTATCTGATGCCCCAATTAAATCGTGGTGTCCATTGTTACGATGAGGAGGTTCGGTGATGACCTATTAAGCTGTACAAATTACGATGTTTTTAGTGCCTCAAATACCAAATTAAACGGGATTAACAAAATATTACTTTAAACTTCCTGAGTGTTGTAATATGTCGGTAGTAAAATATATTCAGTGGTATCAGGAGTAAAGAGAAATAAGCAATACTTTAATAATATTAATATGTTTAATATTTGAAATTGCTTGATGTTAAAATTGGTGTTTAATTAATTTTCAAGATGATTATTTGATTTTTATGTTATACACCACTGAATGGTGAGTTTGGAAAATACAATGGCAAAATAATGTTTAAAAATAAATGTAAAAGAGATTTTCTGATAAACGTGTTTAAAAAAATATTAAATTGGCTCTTTTTAAATTCAAAATGTATTTCCTAATTAAATAAGTAAGATAATGTTCTTAAAAATGAGTGTCTGATGGGTGTAAGAAAAGTCCTACCTCTCCTTTTGAACCTTTGAACCTAGAGAATTTTCACTCTCGTGTGTCCCAAAAAAATGTAATAACAATGATTGAAGACATTTTGGATGTAATTAGACGCCGAGGAGATGATGATGCAGGCCTACTATACTCACCACAAACACTCCACCTGCTATCTACGTACGAACCATTGTAGACGGCTCTTAGGCTCACTTCTTTTACACATAGAATAATGTTTGTTATTTTAACGGATATAATTTACTAACAAGCTACGAGTCGTAAAGAAGTCCTTATTTTATTTTGCCCATTTGTTATCTGTATCTCAGTCCAATCACCTTTAGATAATGTTACAGCCACTTCAAGCTACCACATTGGATTCGACAGAAATATTGTACTAAACTTAAAATTAATTTTTTTTCTTCGGGGCCTCAAAATGTAACTTAACAACAGAGTAAGTCGCATGCCAAAACTAAAGGTTGAAAATGAATCTAGAAAATATCATTGCACAGAACTAAGCTCAGTAAACAATACTTGTCACTCGTATGAATGAAGTTAAAAAAGACTGGGGAGAATTAATCCAGACAATGTCAATGCACAGAACCAAGCTCAGTAAACAATCCCTGTCACTCGTATGAATGAAGTTAAAAAGACTGGGGAGAATTAATCCAGACAATGTCAATGCACAGAACCAAGCTCAGTAAACAATCCCTGTCACTCGTATGAATGAAGTTGAAAGACTGGGGAGAATTAATCCAGACAGTGTCATTGCACAGAACCAAGCTCAGTAAACAATACTTATCACTCGTATGAATGAAGTTGAAAGACTGGAGAGAATTAATCCAGACAATGTCATTGCACAGAACCAAGCTCAGTAATCAATACTTGTCACTCGTATGAATGAAGTTGAAATACTAGGGAGAATAATCTGGACAATGTCATTGCACAGAAATATACACAGTACACAAAACTTGGTAAACGACAACCGTTATACGGAATAAGATAGAATGAATATATATTGTGATTGTATTAACAATTGTGAATGCCTTTTAAATATTTTACACAATTTTATCACTTGGTACGTGTACACGTTCGAATACAGATGTGTGTAAGCCTACAAGTTCACTGACGCATTTATAACATACGTGAATGTAAAATAGAACTAAATTAATTTACGACATTATTCTTGACTATTAAAAGAAACTTAATTCTCTTCTCTCCCCCAAAAATATAATAACAAAAGAAAAAAAGTTTACAAAGAATACACTGAGAAAATAATATAATTGTCAAAGCCAGGACTGATTCTTTGGGTGACTGATAACTAACATACTATTCTAGATCATTTATATGACATAATTGTCAATTTATTTAAATTCATTACATCTACTAAATGGGCATTACTATTCGATTTACAACTATTTGTAATGCGGTGTTTGTATACCAAAGCTAATTAATTAAGACCTGTATTTGAAACCTGCAGTATGATAACGCCATGAACAGTGTAAAGAAGCTGGTATTTGTGGACAAAGCTGAACACTTAATAGTGTTACAGCCATTAAAGCCGTCATTCCCTGTACAGAGCCATTACCTAATGTTTAAGTGGCACTTGCCGCTTAAGTTACGGTCTTTCATACGAAAAGGTTCTCTTATAAATATTTTTTACAATGGATTTTGTGTCAATAATAGAACATATTTTAAATTTATTTTATTTTGTGTTCTAAGCGAGCTCTTGGTTCAAACTATTAGTTGAATTAAAACATGTATAGTTTTAAACAGATTTTCAATGCGTGGTTTTAAATAAATACGAGTATAGATGAGTATAATTATAGTAAAAATATAGTGATATGTATGGTTTATTTATCGTGATAGATAAATCGTCTATTATTATAGATTTTTTATAAGAATTAATTTTCACCTACTTAAAATTCATTATAACCAGAAATCTTTAAATTTAGTTTAAGATTAAAGGCTGTTATTAAATATGAGTTGGTTGTTATTTCATAAAAATAGGCTTTTAAGAGCTGTTTATGTATACACATTTTATTGTTCGGGAAGAGGCTAAATCAGCAATGGAATAAAAATTAATAAAACGGAGTAAATTACAATGTTCTGTAATGTTCAACATATTTTCTTGATTATGGATAGGAAGGAAAACACAAATTGCGCGTCGGAAACAGTTACTGGAACCAGAAGTGCTAAAACAGTGTAAATTCTACGCGATTGCGTGTGAAGGAGTGGGTAACAGCTAGTCCATTGTATTTTTTTCAAAATGATCGGCACTATTTGGTTTACTACAATTGGCACTACGATGTTTTAGTCATGATCTTAAAGCACGGAGCAGCAACCGAGATTTCTATGCGTAACCCTTCCCGTTATAAAAATTAGTTTCGCCGGGGGTTTGGGATCATGTTTAACGTTTAACACATTGTAACGTACTCAATGGTCCATCTGATAAGACAATAAGAACACCTCTTCACCTAGATTACACTTATTTTTTTATCCTAGATGTCTCTGATATGAAAACGATGAAAAAGAGTTCGTTTGGAGTTTCTTCATTTTTGAAATTTCTTCGATTTTTTCAGACGTGCGTGACTACAGATTCCAGAAGTTTAATCTATGACGTCATAAGATTTCAGATACTGAACTAAGCGGAAGGTGAACTGCAGCTAAACTCATCTGTTTGTAAGCTAATAGTGCTACACATAACGTAGCTATGATGAGAAGTGTTTATTCAGTGATAAAATTAGATTTAGCTGCAATTCACCTTGTGTACATGGTGTCCCGTAACTCTCGGGACAAAGGTATACCACGTTATTGCTCAGGTCAAGACAAAAATATTTCACCAAATGAACATGGTTACCGATGCTTAGATTCCCATCTGTCTGTATCTGTTTTTTATTTAAAAAATCTAAAAAACTAAAAAAGAAAATTACATCATATTTGGCTCAAATGTTCATAACAACTATTCCAGTTATTGAAAAATATAAGAAAATTATTTTAATCATTTCCAAAATGGCTGTTGGCCATTTAAACTTGTAATCTTTGAATATCTTAAAAACCAACCTTCTTTATCAAGAATTGCAAGAGTAATAATTCTTAAGGAGAGTTTTTAACAAATGTAATGATCCCAAAATAATTTATATCGATTAATAAATAACTGGTTTAGAGAAGATTTACTGTGAAAAGACATGGCCCACATTGAGGTTCTCGGTAAATACACAGCAATACAAAAACTGAATAAACGGTAGCTCTCATTCGAAATTAAATAATTTTAGTATTATCAGCTTTGTGAAAAAACCCACCAAAACTGTTATTCTAGAATTTCTTGTGAAAAAATGCTAGTTTATGCTAGCCTAACAAGTCTTTAAATATTGATCCACCAGACCCAAAATCCCATTTAAGGAAATGGGAAAAGTTGTAACAGTGACTAAAACGTTCACTTCGATTTCCTAGAAAGGTGTCCCGAGTTCCATTCCTCCACTGGGTAAAGGGAGTAAGGGACAAAAGAAGCTTCAAGTAGAGCTTTGAGATAGTTCGTTAAAACATAAACCCACACACATTAGTAAGCAGGCACATAAGGAAACATCTACTCGCAATGTATTCAGGAGGATGAGATCAATTCAAATTACTCGCACACCCAGGGATGTGTGTTTCTACAAGAGTGACCACTATAGCTTGTAGAAATTTTTCATCACACGATATTAGTTACAAGTGATAAAGATACAAATATAGTTATGAACCAACAACAACAAGAACAACAACAACAACAAGACAACAACAGTCAGTTGTTGTTGTTCTTGTTGTTTGGCAAGAGACGAACAGGATATGAAGGTCCAAACATTTATTACTGATTTCTAACTCCATTATGATGAAACATTTAATATATTCAAAGTTTAAAAGCATTATACGGAGAGAGAGAGAGAGAGAGAGAGAGAGAGAGAGAGAGAGAGAGATGAAAGTTCAGCTGTGAATGTCACAGTCCCACACATCAGAGGGAATGCAAATTGTGTCTATTACAGAGCCTCTGTCGCTGTGTGGGATATATTCACGTCGAACTTCAAACGGAATATATTTCTCAGACTTTGTCAACTGGACACAAATTACCTATTACGCCATTATTGGGATTGGACTTTGAAATATCACATTAAGAAAATATGTTATTGTGGAAAAATAAATCAAGATAAGAGTACATCGATTGGAGTGAAGGAGTATTTATTGTGTGTCATAATAATAATCAATTTATTTAATTTTATATTTATCGCTGCATTGTATTTGTATTTATCAACTCCTACTAATCATTAATAGTAGTAGATATTTTCGTATGTAAATATTAATTACACAATCAGACTTCGCTCGTTCACCGTCAATCATTATTATTTCGGCGTATGACATGGAGCATTACCGAAAAATATCTATTGTGGTAATCAATTTTTTGTGAATACTTTATTTATATTTAATTCGACGATAAGAAAACCGTGGTTAATGACAGAGACTGACTCTTTGTCCAGACACCAGAAGTGGATTTAACACGATGAACCAAATAGCACCGGTCGATAGATTGTAGCAGTAACTAAAAACGGATCATATGTAACTCCATTTCTTTCTCGGCGGAACCCGGTAGTAGCTTTGCACCTTGCTAAATATATGTTATTTCATCTTGATAGTCAAAGATGACGTATAGAAACGTATAGAATACGTTTTTATAAGTTTCAGAATAATTACAAACATTTTGCGTTGAACAATTTAAACATAATATACAGTAATGCTAGAGATATAAAAAAAGTGCTAGGTTTAAGTAGGTATAAGTTTTAGAATTATTACAAACATTTTGAGTAGAAAAATTTAAAAATAATATACCGTAATGCTAGAGATATAACAAACCTAACTCAACATTAGCATATAAACAAGTATGTTATAAAACAAAAGTTATAAACTTAACGTTCAGTAATATTAAAAGGTTTTCAAAATAAAGGTCAAGAAAACCTCTGTTATTGATGATGGCAATACAAAGAATCTTCTGAAAGAAACAAATAGATTTGACTGAGTACTATAAAACAGTACAAGAAAAGTCCATTCATTTACAACTGTGACTCCTGATGATAGCAACAATTAAGCTGGAGTTGTAACGAGAGTTTAGATGATACAAGCAATATGGGATATTGAAGAAGATAAAGTGAAGTTGATTGAGTACTATAAAACTGTACAAGATAAAGACATTCATTTACAACTGTGACTCCTGAGGTTAGCAGCAATTAAGCTGGAGTTGTAACGAGAGTTTAGATGATACAGGCAATATGGAATATTGAAGAAGACAAAGTGAAGTTGATTGAGTACTATAAAACTGTACAAGATAAGTCCATTCATTTACAACTGTGACTCCTGAGGTTAGCAGCAATTAAGCTAGAGTTGTAACGAGAGTGTAGATGATGCACGCAATATAGAATATTGAAGAAGAAAAAGTGAAGTTGATTGAGTACTATAAAACAGTACAAGATAAATACATTCATTTACAACTGTGACTCCTGAGGTTAGCAGCAATTAAGCTGGAGTTGTAACGAGAGTTTAGATGATAAAGGCAATATGAAATGTTGAAGAAGACAAAGTAAAGTTGATTGAGTACTATAAAACAGTAAAAAAGATGTCCATTCATTTACAACTGTGACTCCTGAGAGTAGCAACAATTAAGCTGGAGTTATAACGAGAGTTTAATTGCCTTTGGTTTATTATTTGTGGTGCTTGTGGCATTCTATTTCATCGCTTATGTAGACAATTTCATAACGTAAGTACTATATAAATCAACATAGTTTAAAGACTCTTCTTCCTCTACGTCAGTTATACTAAGTTAAACAGAGTCGTTTATTTCGTTAACTTATGCTTTCTTTGCGAATTTCTTGCAATGTTTATTATTACTGGTATACCTTGAATTAAAAAAAAAACATATCGATACTATGTATTTTAACTTAGGAATATTTTATAATAAAAATAATTCTTAATCAAACGTTCTTCTTTGGTGACAGAGTAGGAATATATTAATAATCCTTTTTTAACAAAAAAACAATCTACTATTTCAGAAAATACAACTATTTCAAATATAAGACCTAATATGGGTATGTTATCTTTGAAAATTACACGTAATAAATTATTCAAGCAGCGTTCATTATATTTAAGTACTGAAATTTTAATAATTTAAATTAATTGCTAACAATGCATATACCAAAATATATTTTTTTCAAAGGCCAACTATTTACATGCATTTTCCACCAAAAAATAAGTGTTATAAAACTAAAATGATTGGATTTTATAAATACAAACAAATTCTAGTTGAAGATTAACACTATGTAAGTCACTCTTCTAATAAATTAAAGTTCTTATAATGACCACATTACTCGTATGTACTACTATTCTGTTACTTTCGTTTATCGTGAACTACTTATCTGTTAAAAATGTTTAAGTTACCGTACTGTATTTGTGGAAGTTTTGTTTAAATGTAATTTAAAGGTATCATAGATTTTCACAGATTTGTATGTTTGATTTAGTGTCTGATTATGGTAAAATATTCCTACTCTACAATATATTATAATTCTTGTTATTTGTATTTTTATTGTACATGTTGTGAAATTGCATAGGCTACCTATTAGTTGGAATTTGGTTAACCTCGTACAATATTTATTTAATTTCAAAATACAAGCTCATCATTCCAATTAAAACTTAATAACTGTGATTCTGTTGATAAGGTTTTATTTGTCTAGTTTAATTCTATTGCTGTCACTGCATACGAGATCCGTGTTTGTGCCATATGGAACTACCGATTGTGGCACTTGGCACTACCAATTGTCCCCTTTACAACTACCGACAGTGACACCAGGGCCTCCCGTTTTAGCCACCAGTGACTACCAATTGTGCCACTTGAGAATAAAATTGTGCCTCCTGAAACTACCGATTGTGCGACCTGCGATTACCGATTGTGCCTCTAGAAAAAACTGCTAGTATTTATTTTACCGTGCCCACATAAAGTATTTGTTTAACATATTAAATGGTAATGCCTTAAAAACATGTAAACAAGAGGTTACAAGCAGTTATAGTATCTAACTGTAAAGGTTTTTAGCAAAGGTTATGTCTAAAAATTAAAAATCGTATCCAATATTATAGCTATAGACTATAATTATTACATGTTGTGAAACCAGTGAAGTATAAAACCTTTTGAATAGTTAATTTACATAGAAGCCCTTTTAAAATGACATAACAATGAGCATATTGTACAAACTTTTCCTAACCCGAAAAATAGACACTTTGAAAAATAGAATTTCCGTTTCCCCCAAAATAACTATTTGAAAGTTTTAATTCTGTAAAAACATAGAAAGAAGAAATATTTAAAAAAATCCTAAAACATGTCATGTTTTGGTCCGCCATTTTAAAATGGTAAAAGTTTAATTGAATTAAACGCACAAGCATGTTTTTAACGTGCTAGGCTCACGCAAAATGAGAGTAACGTTAGAAAATGTAATGATAATTATAATCTACAAGTGTTTTTTGAATAAGTAATCCTTAAATAATGAGAATTTTGGAATTATGAACTCCCACTTAAAAATTGTTCACGTACAATCTTTGCTCCATATTTCGCCATTCAGGACTTGGATGTTAGAACTAGAACGGCTACTATATAATATGCTCTCCATCATATATAAATGTGTACACTGAATGATCTCTCATATTCAGGTGACAAATAAACCAAATTAATCAATTGTCTAAGTAACGGTGTTCGAACGCCATTTCAGTTTTAGCCATTAACTCTCTAATAATTTCAATGATTGGTCACCAATCATATTATAAACCCAGATACTAAAAAAGTAAATGGACAGCCTTGAGATACATCATTGTTTACACAAAATAAATTTACACTATTGCAAAATCCTGTATAAAACTTGTTTCCGAGGCCGAATACAAAACAGCGTTAATATTGACAGTAAACAAAGAGCGCGGGATTAGGACCTGACTACTGTATGTCAATACAGGATTTGGAATTTCAGTCTGATGGTAATCTTCTACATCGATAAAGCAGAATGTTTCGTGGCTTGCAACAAAACATTTGTACTGTAAGGATAAGGTTGTCTTTATAAATAAAACTCACAGCGTTATTTTATCTTTTCTGCGCAGCGCAGATTTCATATTTCTTGTGAACTGCGCTTGGTTCATATAGAATATGAAGTGAAAAGTTCCTAACACCACTCTTTGCACTTCGAGAACGTAAAAAAAAATATATACATTATTCGCTCATTATTTGCAAAAGCAGCTGCTTTAAATAAAATTAATACTCCAACTGTAGTATTCAGCAATTTGCAAAACAAGTTCTCTTTTACAGTCGCACCGATCAATATAATTAAATACCATATAAAGTGGCTCTCAAGTAGTTGACTAATTGAGAAGTACTGTTTTGTGTGAAACGATTTAATCGCTTGAACTCGTGTACGAGTTTTTGCATATTCCTTGGATAGTTCCATCAAAACAGAGGAATTTCCTTCTCCTATCTCATATCTGAAGATATATGTCACTGGAAAGCGCCGTTGTTATTTTATTTACACGGTAGTTTTGCAAGCTATTGAACATGGTTTATGTCTACTTAGGCACAGACGATGTAAAAGGAAACGTTACTATAAATGTGTTCAATGTAAAGTCTACGGCTGTGTCCTTAGCACATATTCACATATTAAATATGTAGCTCACTTGATGACAAAAGTGCTGCTTTGAGTTTCCATTTGCTCACTGTAACTTTTTGATGGGCGGAATGTAAACCTGGATTTAAACTCTATCTCTACTATTGCCATATTGAAATTAAATGAGCCACATCAGTCCTTTCAGAGTCATATGCCGAGCTAGAAAGTTGTCCACTGTGGGAGAACGTGAAGCCTTCCAAGTCTGGCGTGCGTTTAACTTTAGTTGTTTACTGCACACCTCACGTACGTCTGTTGTATTTTACCAAGTCTGGCGTGCGTTTAACTTTAGTTGTTTACTGCACACCTCACGTACTTCTGATGTATTTTACCAAGTCTGGCGTGCGTTTAACTTTAGTTGTTTACTGCACACCTCACGTACTTCTGATGTATTTTACCAAGTCTGGCGTGCGTTTAACTTTAGTTGTTTACTGCACACCTCACGTACGTCTGTTGTATTTTACCAAGTCTGGCGTGCGTTTAACTTTAGTTGTTTACTGCACACCTCACGTACGTCTGATGTATTTTACCAAGTCTGGCGTGCGTTTAACTTTAGTAGTTTACTGCACACCTCACGTACTTCTGATGTATTTTACCAAGTCTGGCGTGCGTTTAACTTTAGTAGTTTACTGCACACCTCACGTACGTCTGTTGTATTTTACCAAGTCTGGCGTGCGTTTAACTTTAGTAGTTTACTGCTTACCTCACGTACTTCTGATGTATTTTACCAAGTCTGGCGTGCGTTTAACTTTAGTAGTTTACTTCACACCTCACGTACTTCTGTTGTATTTTACCAAGTAAGCCGTAATACCTTTTTGTTTCGATATATACATATTTGGATAGAGAGTATTGAATCACATTTTTACATACTAACAAAACATTTACTGCAATATTTAAAATATTATTACGATCATTTTCTTCTTTTTCAACACCTTGATCAAAAGCATTATTCAAGTTAGAATGTTACAGCGCTTGAATGCTATTGTTCTTTTTACTTTCAATTTTACGTGGTTTTGATTTTTATTTCTCTTTTATTATGAATATGTATACTTTTAGGTTAACGATTATACAAATCAAGCCATTTTTATATTTTACTGTAAAGTAATTTTAAGATTTTACAGTGTCCGTATTCCAGTTTCTTTTTAATTTTATGTCTTTGTATTTCGTTGAGTGGTAGAGATAATACAAGCTGCATTAATACAAGTAGCCTATTTGTTATTTTAGTTTGTCCAATCATTATTGAGAAAGCACATTTTATTGGCAATCAGTAGCTTATTGTTTGTTAGCTGAAATTTTATCCTGCTATATTACACCAAACTTGTGGTCCGAAATTACATAAAACTCTTGAAAGTGGTCAACATATACTAGTGGCTAATTTATCAGATATAACTTTTGGTATTGTTGGTAATATAATAATTAAAATAAATATCAACATATTGTAATAATTTATTGTAATTTTTGGTGTCAGACTTTTCAGTAGAGGATACATAAAAACAGCAACGGAAAAAAATAATACGTACTAAAAGTTTCAATAGAACTCAATAACTTGTTTTGGGCCAAATTAAAATGTAAAGTACAATAAACGCGATTAAATATAAACACAATCATACTTAGTCATGCAGACGAATCGACAACAAGCACTCTACAGAGATGGTAAAATGTTGAATGCAATTATAAATATAACTTTCCCCCAATATTCAGAAGCCATCATTAGAGAAATCACCGGAGAAAATGTGGTCCGGACAAATGATTCCAGAACATAAAGATGTTGTCATTACACAGTCCGCGTTTATTCACACAAATACTCTTTGTTGGTCAGGAATTAATTCAGGAATAGAATAAATCTACTCGAGACTGTATCTTGTGAGCCTGAATATATGTTTCTGATAATTAATTTTGTACATTTCACTACTCTTAAAATTTTTATTTTCTTCCGACAGAGCCAGAGGGTTTAATGAATTTGTTATTGTGGGACTACAATAGCTACCAGTGCAGTCAGCTTTGAAGGATTCGAAATCTAAATTTCTCTACATTTAGCTAAGTTGTCTACATAATCTTTCTTTTTAGAAGTGTGGTGTCTTACTACAATTATTATCGTATTACAAATCCGTTCCTTATAACATAGAATTTCATCAGAGTTTATTATTAAAATAAAGTTGACAGTTATACATATATACAGGGTGTCCAAAAAGTCCCGGGTCGGTTAAATATTTTTGAAAATATTTAAAACAGAGCTACAAAACCTTACTCAAAGTTTATTGTTAAAATAAAGTTGACAGTTATATATAGAAAGAGTAAAGAGTTCAGTAAATATATTAAATATAATTATATTAGAACGAATTTGAATGTTTGTGTTGAAGATTTGCTTGCAAGTGAGAGCGTTAATGAACTGTAACGGCATTTAAAAATAATTAATGGTTTATACCCGAATGTACCTCTCTTCGTGTGCTGTAATACCTGTGTGTTCACAGAGAACAACTGTGTGTGAATAAATAATTGTGATAAGCTCTGTGTTAATTTGGCCGTTTGAATAAGGAAAAACTGAATTTATAACGAAAATTGTAATTGGTGTTTTAATTATTGCGTCTCTCACCTTATATCCTCATTTAACAGTTCCATTTTAATCAAAAGGAATAATGAACTGTCTAGAGTCTAGACCAAAGTAATGCTTTGGCCCACGTTACAATAATTTAATAAGATTAATGTTACGACTTAATGAGAGCATGACGGTACTTGGCTCTCAGAATGATTTTTTTTATCCTTATTTTGTGAGTTATCCAAAATAGGCAAATCAATAAATACAATCATGTTGTCAGTTCATATTTACGGAAAAACGTATTTACTGCTTTTATATTTTTAAGTTTATAATTAACTGGATCCGGAAAAATAATTTGATATTATTCGAACAAAGACAACATACTGTCACGTTGGTTTATATTAATTAAAATTACTATACTTGTTGAAATTACTGTACAATGAACAAGACAGTTTTTTATATTGATTTAATCATGGTCAAACCGACCTCACACTAACATGAACTAATCCACGGATAGTTTCTAGCACTGGAAGTGTTTTATTTGCCAAGATTTTCACACCTTTTTAGATACCTAGAAAAGTATTTAAAATTTAATTAAAACTGCATAAATTAATAAATTAAATTAACTTCTCTTTATATTATTGTCTATTTCCGTTATTGTTTAATTTAAGAAATGTATATTATATGTATATATGTATATCCTATGGAAATGTATAAACTGTTTATCAAAGTTGTGGAATAATGATTTTTGAAATTTAAAATTGAATTGAGTTTGAAAAATATGTTTTGAGCTAACATAATTGAAACTAATCATAACAAAATTGCTTGAATGTAGATATTAGCTCTTTTCAAAAACGTTTTATAAGAATTATATCCTCATTGAAAGACATAACCCTTTATAAATGTAACTAACTTATGATGATTTTAATTTTATTATATTACTTTTTTGCAGCTATAAAGTGTATTGTCATGCCGTTTTGAAGAAAACTCATTGGTTCAGATGGTAGCAGTTTGTTACTTTTATTATTATATTTTCAAATGAGTGGAAACAATTTGGATGTTGTAAACCCCCATTTTTGTAATTTTGTTATTTGACATTTTGATCAGCACTAAACAAACTTTCCGCTAACTTATGTTTGAAAAGCGTTTTTAAACTCAGTATGATTTGAAATTGTTTACTCTTTTAAAGTGTTGGCTCCGCATTCATTACAGTTCACCCTGTAAATACTGCATTTAATCAAGACAGATTAATTAAACCAAGTTAATAAACTTGTACACGAAATCCAACATTTACAAACTTAATTTAGGAACACGAATATAAAGGCTAATGAATAGAATCATAATGGTACACGCTGCAAGAGTAACATCGTCGTTGCACTGCGACTATTTATTACATGGCAATTAATTCATTACTGCAATTATTGCAGAGAGACTGCTGTTTGAAATGAAAGCAGCATATACATTTAATTATATTTCTATATACATTTTAGAATAGTAACGTACTTTAAACTAATTTTAACATATTTAAAACTATTTTTAACGTATTTAAAACTAATTTTAACTTAATTTAAACTCTATTTAACCTTAATTTTAAACTCATCGTAAAGACGCAGTTTTTCTGGAAAAGCCGATTAACTTTTGATCCTAAAAAAACAGTGAAAAAGGACAAACAAGTTTTCCAATATAGGTAATTCCTTAATTGTATGCACTTATGAAAACATCAAATTTTAGTAATATAACTCTTGTTAAACATAAAATAAACTATTATCTGCAGTAGTAAATGAAAAACCAAGCAGTATGTTTCCCGTTTTAAGCGTATCTTATTCTGTGACGTGCTCGACCCCACACTCATTCCCTCCGCCTCGCCAACACTACTGACGAAAACCGTGATTAAAACCGCCAATCCCATCTCTGTTTCCGTCGCATTTATTGACATCCCGCCTCTTTGTGTGTGTTCCCGTAACTTCGTACTAGTGTTTGCGATTCTCAACCATAGGTCTCATAATTGTCTTATTAAGTAAATAATTTATACGTATTTTGAATGGATGTAAATACGTAAATTTGAAAGCTATGACTTTTATTGTTGAAATTATAAAGACAGTATAACAAATTATATCTGGGGCTTTTCAAAGATTTTTATAATTCTAGTTAAAATACAAATAGATTTATTTGGTGGCACAGGCATATCTATGATGGAGCATCAATATCAGACAATTTTACATGCTCACGGTGGAAGATAGAGAGGGACATACAATGGCTTTGTCTATTAAATGCTATGCACAGGTTTTAAACTGGTGAATTTGGATTTTTAACATACAGGGAACGCATACTTTTTCGCGTTAGTACTTAGAATTGTAAATTTGATGAAAAAAATTACATTTTGGTGCGGTAAAAAGGTATAGTTCCAAAAAATAACCATGAGCGGAAGATATTGCAGACGTAAGAAAAATAATAGAGAATAAACACGATTGTTTATGCTGGAACATAGTAAATATCGTACTTTGATGAAAGCCTGATCTGAATAAAGTTCAATAAATTCAAATATTTATCAAATATATCAAACGTACGTACTGGTAAACACAGATTCCCGATAACCCAATAACTCACTGTGGTGACATAAACTCAGAGTTATTTACACCCCAGGAAATATCGAGGCTGGGACCGTTCATTTTGTTAGGCGTCACTTCACTTCCACTGTGGTGGCTGCGTTGTCAGAACATTAGAACTTTCATTTGATTTAGTTGTACACACTTCAATAACGGTTTTATGTTAATTAAGTTAATTTATTATTTTCAAATTTATGAAAAATCTGTACAGTTATTTGTAGGATAATGTTACGGGTACAAATTTACAAAATCTCTAATTTACTATTTGTTGGCAGTATTAAGGGAACTCTTCAAAGCCTTTTGGTTCATGTTTCTGTCCTAGTTAAAGCAGAGTTGATGGCAGTTTCAGTTGATATTTTAATGAGAAAGACACAGTAAAGTAAAGTACAAACTATATATATATATATATATATATATATATATATATATATATATATATATATATATATATATATATATATATTGTATGTGAGGATGACATCGGTAAACGGTACTCACACGCCCAGGGTTATGTCTTTCTACATGAGTGACCGCTATAGGTTGTAGGAATTTGTCCTCACACGATATTAGTTACAAGCGATAAAGTTATAAATATAGTTATGAACTACGCAAGAGACGAATAGGATATGAAGCTCCAAACATTTATTACTGATTTCTAACTCCATTATGATGAAACATTTAATATATTCAAAGTTTAAAAGCGTTACACGGAGAGAGAGATGAAAGTTCAGCTGTGAATGTCACAGTCCCACACATCAGAGGGAATGCAAATTGTGTCTATTACAGAGCCTCTGTCGCTGTGTGGGACATATTCACGTCGAACTTCAAACGGAATATTTCTCTCAGACTTTGCCAACTGGACACAAATTACCTATTACGCCATATTTGTAATTGGACATCGATATATTACGTTAAGAAAATATGAGATTGTAACAAAATAATAAAAGATAAGTGTACATCGACTGGAGTAAAGGAGTATTTATTGTGTGTCATAACAATAATAATCCATTTGTTTCATTTAAAATTTATAACAACGCTGTATTATATTTATAAAATACTCCTCATTATTAATAGTATTAGGTACGGTAGTAAGTAAATATTAACTACACAATCAGACTTCGCTCGTACTCCGTCAATCATCATTATTTCGCCACATCATTTCTTTATTATGCCAATACATTACATCAACACATAATATTTCAAACATAAAGCTTACGAAACATATCTATTATATTAATTAATGTTTTGAAAATCATTTGTTTTTATATTTAATTTGACGATAAGAGAACCGTTTTTAATGACAAAAACTGAATCTTGGTCCAGTCACCAGAATGATATGGATTTAACAAGATTTAACCCCGGTCGATAGATTGTACTCGTAGTACTAAACTAGAATTACAATGAGAATACCTCTTAATAAACCAAGATTACACTATTTTATTGTAGTCTATTATTATAAAACAGTACAGGAGAAGTCCATTCATTTACAACTGTGACTTCTGAGGTTAGCAGCAATTAATCTGGAGTTATAACGAGAGTTTAATTGCCTTTGGTTTATTATTTTCGGTGCTTGTGGTATTCTATTACACCATTTATGTATACAATTTTATAATGTAAGTACGATATAAATAAAAATATTTTAAGACCCTTCTTCCTCTATGTCAGTTATTCTGAGTTAAACTGATTCGTTAACTTATGCTTTCTTTGTGAAGTTCTTCCCAATATTTTATTATTACTGGTATGCCTTAACTTAATAAGAAACTATCGTATAAATTTACTGAAACTTAGGATTATTTTATCATAATTACAGTTTTAAACCAATCAAACGTTCTTATAAAGTGACAGAGAAAGAATATAATATTTCAAAAATACAAACTATTTCAAATATAAGACTTATTATGGGTATGTTACGCTTGTCTCACTGCCAAATAATAGGAGGGCTTCAGTTTTGAAACATTTGATTTGACTTCGTGACGTGGTGAGCTATTAAAATTGTTCTGGTAATACTAGCTATTATTTCGGATTAGGAAAGAGATAGCAATCTCTGGTTTTCACCACTATTTAAGTTTTTTCATGCTCTTTAAAATGAGGGGTCACTTGATAGGGGTTTACATTTGAAATTTTTGGGTTGCCCCCAAAATTTTCGCATTTTTGGGGGACACAAAAAAATTTTCAATATCATAAAATGAAACTTCCTTTCCATATTGCACCACTACCCAAAGGATATCTCCTTATATTACCTATAGAAAAAAGTAGGGGGGGGGTCCTTACTTTATATTCACCCTGTATATATAATAATTTCAATAAATATTGAATCGCAAAAAGTATTTGCTTCCGCCGGGACTCGAACCCGGATCTCTCACTTGCCGGAGTGAATGTGCTACCATTACACCACAGAGCCCTCACTTTTTACGATTCAATTATTTTGTACTTGGCCGTTTCTTTCACATATGTGTTTAAAATAACCAAACTAACATATGATCGGAAGACCAAATACCTGTCAAATGACTTCTGCTTGCATTAATTAAATTTGTATAAGTGGCAATAGCCTAATTTAATTTCAATAAATATTGAATCGCAAAAAGTACTTGCTCCGCCGGGACTCGAACCCGGAACTCTCACTTGCCGGGTGAATGTGCTACCATTTACACCACAGAGCCCTCACTTTTTACAAATTCAATTATTTTGTACTTGGCCGTTTCTTTCACATATGTGTTTAAATAAACAAACTAACATATGATCGGAAGACCAAATACCTGTCAAATGACTTCTGCTTACATTAATTAAATTTGTATAAGTGGCAATAGCCTAATTTAATTTCAATAAATATTGAATCGCAAAAAGTACTTGCTCCGCCGGGACTGTATTTGGCCGTATCTGTCACATATGCGTTTAAATAAGCAAACTAACATATGATCGGAAGACCAAACACCTGTCAAACGACTTTTATTTACGTTAAATACAAAATAATTGAATCGGAAAAAAGTAGGCGCTCTGTGGTGTAATGGTAGCACATTCACCCGGCAATTGAGAGATCCGGGTTCGAATCCCGGCGGAGCAAGTACTTTTTGTGATTCAATGTTTATTGAAATTAAATAAGGCTATTGCCATTTATACAATTTAACGTAAATAAAAGTCGTTTGACAGGTGTTTTGGTCTTCCGATCATATGTTAGTTTGCTTATTTAAACGCATATGTGACAGATACGGCCAAATACAAAAATAATTGAATCGGAAAGAGTAAGCGCTCTGTGGTGTAATGGTAGCACATTCACTCGGCAAGTGAGAGATCCGGGTTCGACTCCCGGCGGAGCAAGTACTTTTTGTGATTCAATGTTTATTGAAATTAAATAAGGCTATTGCCATTTCTACAATTTAACGTATATATATATATATATATATATATATATATATATATATATATATATATATATATATATAGTGTGAGTTTAAAGTATTGATACACTCTGTATGTATAAAGATGAAGGAATGGAACACGGGACCACCTTTCTATGAAATAGGAAGTGAACTTGAGTTACTGTTACAACTTTGCCCCTTTCCCCAAATGGGAATTTTTAAATGTAAAGACCTATCATGCTAGCATAAACTAACGTTTTTTCTCAAGAATTGTTGTGAAATTAATAAACTTCATTCTATGTGTAAAAGTAGTGAGCCTATGGCACACAGCTTGTTTACAGTTGTTGGTAGGTAGATAGCAGGTGGAGAATTAATGTTAATTCATTCGCATCCTTAAAAAGGGACCAAGGATAGTGGGAATGTATAATTATCTTTTCGATGTTTGATTACATCCAAAAGCCAGAGGTTAAACTGTCAAAGTTGAATGAGACATCAAATTATGAAGTAGATAAACATATTTTCAATACCACATATTTAAAAACAAAAATGTCGACATTTTCGAGGTTTCCGGACCAAACGATATCTGCAGCAGACGCCAATTAACGAGATTTATACTTACCACCACTTGAGTCCTCAGATGTATCGCTCTGCTACAAGCCACGGCATGAAAATACCGGTCTAACTTGTAATTTTGCACATACCATGAGACGTATTCGTATAATATGGTACTATTTTTACTTATAGTGTAATAGTTAATTACGATTTTCACGTTCAAAGGTATTTCCGCTTTGATACTGTATTCGAGACCTCAAGTAAGGAATTAAAGTTAAACTTAATAAATTGTTACGTTGGTAAAACACCATATTTATTTACTTTATATTTCAGGAATATTCCTCAGAGAATGCTGTATGTATTAAGTTTTCATGATACGTAGAAGATGTAGTTAAACTGAATTGAAGTATTATTAATTCATGTAGTAAACTGTAAATTTTGTTGCACTTGATACTTAGCAAATTAAAAAATTAAGAGATTTCCTTTGAGCTTTTCATTCTAAGAATGGTTTTATGTACTTCGACGTACTCTAGTATATTGATAGAGTCATAATTCGCTGGAAATGAATGAAAACATATTGATGGTGGTTTTGTTTTACAGTTTGCAAACTTGTTCATTATTCAAGTGTGAAATAATATGGATTATACTCTTTATCAGTAAGCATATTTAACATAATATAAAAAACTACGCTACAAGCAACGTCGACTGCTGTTTGAAAAGGTGACCGCTGAGCGATCCTGTCCTTGCAAGCAGCCCGCCTGTACGAACCGTTGGTGGTGGTTCTGAAGTCACCTTTAAGCAGTGGTTCCCAAGTTAAGTGTTAGAAAGTGGACCCCTCACCATTTATTTTATTGTATTTATTACGTTTGAAATTGCACATGACAATGATAATGTATAGAACTGTTTTAAAACTGAATTTACAACTCTTTTAAAAAATTCATAACCTCTAGTTAAGAACTGAGAAAATTGAATATGGCTATAGGAAGAGTGTCACAGGTAACATAAATTAGCTAATAAATGTAAATAAATGTAATTTTTTCATTACTTGATCACTGCACATTATTAACAAATTTACACTCTTTAAGATATAAAAAATAAAATTACATTGAAATACGTTTAAAACATCAATAGAAGGTGAAGCTAGAGTGTCAGCTTTTTCATTTTCAAATTTCTCTGTACGGTTTACAGCGTGCGGGACCGAGTGATCCTGAGTCTTTATTGGCATTCCACCCGAGCCAAAATGAAACTTTTTTTATCCGAACACAAGAAATTGACAACTTATTGTTTATTCTGACGCGTCCCTGTTCTTAATTGATGTGAAGCTGTGTTTTTCGATGTTATACTTATATATTATTTTTTATGTTTATTTTCAAAAGATTTAGTATTGCAGTCACATCACTGTCCTTTAGATTCAATAACATTTTTCGTCTTTTTATTTATTAATGAGAGTTACTTTTATACTATACTAGCTTTTCGGTCATTATTTCTCGGCCTTTATATCGAATTAGCTTAACAAATTAATACAATTATAAAATAACGTCTTTGTCGTTTTTTGAATCGCATAACATTTTAAAGGTATTATTCAATTTTAATGCTAACAATGCATATACCAAAATATATTTTTTTCAAAGGCCAACTATGTACACGTATTTTAAACCAAGAAATAATTGGATTTTATAAATACAGATAATTTATAGTGAAGATTAACACTATGTAAGTCACTCTTTTAATAAAGTAAAGCTCTTATAATGACCACAATACTCGTATATACTACTAGGTCAACTACTTATCTGTTAAAAATGTTAAGTTACTGTATTTGTGGAAGTTTTGTTTAAATGTAATTTAAAGGATTCATACATTTTCACAGATTTGTATGTTTGATTTAGTGTCTGATTATGGTAAAATATTCCTACTCTACAATATAATATAATTCTTGTTATTTGTATTTTTATTGTAGATGTTGTGAAATTGCAAAGGTTACCTATTAGTTGGAATTTGGTCAAACTCGTATAATATTTATTTAATTTCAAAACACAAGCTCATCATTCCAATTACAGCTTAATAACTGAGATTCTGTTGATAAGGTATTATTTGTCTAGTTTAATTCTATTGTTGTTACTGCATACGAGATCCGTGTTTGTGCCATATGGAACTACCGATTGTGGCACTTGGAAAAACCAATAATTGTCCCCTTTACAAACTACCGACAGTGAAACCTGAGACTTCCGTTTTAGCCACCAGAAAAGAATAAAATTGTGCCTCCTGAAACTACCGATTGTGCGACCTGCGATTACCGATTGTGCCTCTAGAAAAAACTGCTACTATAAATTTTACCGAGCTCGCCTAAAATAGTTTTGAACATATTAAATGAGAATGCCTTAAATACATTTAAACAAGAGGTTACAAGCAGTTATAGTATCTAACTGTAAAGGTTTTTAGCAAAGAAATGTATATATACTATATATATATATATATATATATATAATATATATATATATACACATTTCTTTGCTATATATATATATAGTATATATATATATATATATATATATATAATAGTCTAATATATATTATATAGCCTTTAATTATTACATGTTATGAAACCAGTGAAGTATAAAACCTTTTGAATAGTTAATTTAAATAGAAGCCCTTTTTAAAATGACATAACAATGAGCATACTGTACAAACTTTTCCTAAACCCGAAAAATAGACACTTTAAAAAATAGAATTTCCGTAAATTTTTTCTGTAAAAACATAGAAAGAACAAATATTTTAAAAATCCTAAAACTTGTTATGTTTTTTTCCGCCATTTTTAAATGGTAAAAGTTTAATAGAATTAAATGCACAAGCGTGTTTTTGCGTGCTACGCTCACGCAACATGAGAGTGACGTTAGAAAATGTAATGATAATTATATTCTACAGTTTTTTTTTAATAAGTAATCCTTAAATAATGAGAATTTTGGAATTATAAACTTCCACTTAAAAATTGTTAACATACAATCTTTGCTTCGTTATTCAGAGCTTGGATGTTACAACTAGAACGGCAAATATATAATACTGAATGATCTCTCATACTCAGGTGAAAAATAAACCAAATTAATCATTGTCTAAGTAACGGTGTTCGAACGCCATTTCAGTTTTAGCTATTAACTCTCTAATAATTTCAATGATCGGTCACCGATCATATTATAAACCCAGATACTAAAACAGTAAATGGACAGCGTTGAGATACTCATCATTGTTTACACAAAATAAAATGTACACCAATGCATAATCCCATATAAAACTTGTTTCCGAGGCCGAATACAAACCACCGTTAATATTGACAGTAAACAAAGAGCGCGGGATTAGGACCTGACTACTGTATGTCAATACAGGATTTGGAATTTCAGTCTGATAGTAATCCTCTACATCGATAAAGCAGAATGTTTCGTGGCTTGCAACAAAACATTTGTAGTGTAAGGATAAGGTTGTCTTTATAAATAAAACTCACAGTTATTTTATCTTTCTGCGCAGCGCAGATTTCATATTTCTTGTGAACTGCGCTTGGTTCATATAGCATATGAAATGTAAAGTTCATAAGACCACGTTTTCCTGCACACTTCGAGAACGTAAAAAAAATAAATATATTATTCGCTCAACATTTGCAAAAGCAGCTGCTTTAAATTAAAATTAGTACTCCAACTGTAGTATTCAGCAATTTGCAAAACAAGTTCTCTTTTGCAGTCGCCACCGATCTATATAATTAAATACCATATAAAGTAGCTCTCAATTAGTTGACTAATTGAGAAGTACTGTTTTGTGTGAAACGATTTAATCGTTTGAACTCGTGTACGAGTGTTTGCATATTCCTGGGATAGTTCCATCAAAACAGAGGGATTTCCTTCTCCTATCTCATATCTGAAGATATTTGTCACAGGAAAGCGCCGTTGTTATTTTATTTACACGGTAGTTTTGGCAAGCTATTGAACATGGTTTATGTCTACTTAGGCACAGACGATGTAAAAGGAAACGTTACTATAAATGTGTTCAACGTAAAGTCTACGGCTGTGTCCTTAGCACATATTCACATATTAAATATGTAGCTCACTTGATGACAAAAGTATTGCTTTGAGTTTCCATTTGCTCACTGTAACTTTTTGATGGGCGGAATGTAAACCTGGATTTAAACTCTATCTCCACTATTGCCATATTGAAATTAAATGAGCCACCTCAGTCCATTCAGAGTCATATGCCGAGCTAGAAAGTTGTCCGCTGTGGGAGAACGTGAAGCCTTTCAAGTCTGGCATGCGTTTAACTTTAGTTGTTTACTGCACACCTCACGTACGTCTGTTGTATTTTACCAAGTCTGGCGAGCGTTTAACTTTAGTTGTTTCCTGCACACCTCACGTACGTCTTTTGTATTTTACCAAGTCTGGCGTGCGTTTAACTTTAGTTGTTTCCTGCACACCACACGTACGTCTGTTGTATTTTACCAAGTCTGGCGTGCGTTTAACTTTAGTAGTTTACTGCACACCTCACGTACGTCTGTTGTATTTTACCAAGTCTGGCGTGCGTTTAACTTTAGTAGTTTACTGCACACCTCACGTACGTCTCATGTATTTTACCAAGTCTGGCGTGCGTTTAACTTTAGTTGTTTACTGCACACCTCACGTACGTTTGTTGTATTTTACCAAGTCTGGCGTGCGTTTAACTTTAGTAGTTTACTGCACACCTCACGTACGTCTGATGTATTTTACCAAGTCTGGCGTGCTTTTAACTTTAGTAGTTTACTGCTTACCTCACGTACTTCTGATGTATTTGACCAAGTCTGGCGTGCGTTTAACTTTAGTAGTTTACTGCACAACTCACGTACGTCTGATGTATTTTACCAAGTCTGGCGTGCGTTTAACTTTAATAGTTTACTGCTTACCTCACGTACTTCTGATGTATTTGACCAAGTCTGGCGTGCGTTTAACTTTAGTTGTTTACTGCACACCTCACGTACTTCTGTTGTATTTTACCAAGTCTGGCGTGCGTTTAACTTTAATAGTTTACTGCTTACCTCACGTACTTCTGATGTATTTTACCAAGTCTGGCGTGCGTTTAACTTTAGTAGTTTACTGCACACCTCACGTACTTCTGACGTATTTTACTAAGTAAGCCGTATTAAATTGTTTCTTTCGATATGTACATATTTGGATAGAGAGTATTGAATCACATCGTTCCATCCTAAAAAAACATTTACTGCAATATTTAAAATATTATTATTATCATGTTCTTCTTATTCAACACCTTGATCAAAAGCATTATTCAAGTTAGAATGTTACAGCGCTTGAATGCTAGTGTTCTTTTTACTTTCAATTTTACGTGGTTTGGACTTTTATTTCTCTTTTATTAAGAATATGTATACTATTAGGTTAATGATTATACAAATCAAGCCATTTTTATATTTTACTGTAAAGCCTAATTATTTTAACATTTTACAGTGTCCGTATTCAAGACTTGAATAGTTTGAGTAGTTGACTTAGTTTCTTTTTAATTTTATGTCTTTAAATAACGTTGAGTGGTAGAGATAATAAAAGCTGCATTAATACAAGTAGCCTATTTGTCATTTTAGTTTGTCCAATCATTATTGAGAAAGCACATTTTATTGGCAATCAGTAGCTTATTGTTTGTTAGCTGAAATTTTATCCTGCTATATTACACCAAACTTGTGGTCCGAAATTACATAAAACCTTAAAAGTGGTCAACATATACTAGTGGCTAATTTATCAGATATAACTTTTGGTATAGTTGGTAATATAATAATTAAAATAAATATCAACATATTGTAATAATTTATTGTAATTTTTGGTGTCAGACTTTTCATTAGAGGATACATAAAAACAGCAACGGAAAAAATAATGATACGTACAAAAAGTTTCAATAGAACTCAATAACTTGTTGTGGGCCAAATTAAAATGTAAAGTACAATAAACGCGATTAAATATAAACACAATCATACTTAGTCATGCAGACGAATCGACAACAAGCACTCTACAGAGATGGTAAAATGTTGAATGCAATTATAAATATAACTTTCCCCCAATATTCAGAAGCCATCATTAGAGAAATCACCGGAGAAAATGTGGTCCGGACAAATGATTCTAGAACATAAAGATGTTGTCATTACACAGTCCGCGTTTATTCACACAAATACTCTCTGTTGGTCAGGAATTGATTCAGGAACAGAATAAATCTGCTCGAGACTGTATCTTGTGGGCCTGAATATGTGTTTCTGATAATTAATTTTGTACATTTCACTACTCTTAAAATTTTTAATATATATATACAATGAGTAAAGAATTCAGTAAATACATTAAATATAATCATATTAGAACGAACTTGAATGTTTGTGTTGACGATTTGTTTGCAAACGAGCGCGTTAATGAACTGTAACGGCATTTACAAATAATTAATGGTTTATACCCGAATGTACCTCTCTACCTTCGTATGCTGTAATACCTGTGTGTTCACAGGGAACAACTTAGTGTGAATAAATAATTGTGGTAAGCTCTGTGTTAATTTGGCCGTTTGAATGAGGAAATACTGAATTTATAACAAAAACTGTAATTGGTGTTTTTAATTATTGCTTATATCAATATTATGTTCTACTTTAACAGTTAACAGTTGCATTTTATCAAAAGGAATAATGAACTGTGTAGAACCAAAGTAATGATTTGGCCCTCGTTACAATCATTTAATAAAATTAATGTTACGACTTAATGAGAATATAACGGTACTTGGCTCTCAGAATGATTGTTCATATCCTTAATTTGTGAGTTCATGCAAATCAATAAATACAATCATGTTGCACTTCATATTTAGGATAAAACTTATATACAAATTTTATGTTTTTAACACGCTTTTATTAGCTTAGGTTGTATCTATGTAACGGAGTCTTTGATCATAATTTTCACCAATTTCCAGAAGTCAGATTAATTTGAAACTTTGCATACGTATCAAGGACCGATGACAATGCAATAATTTGATCATAGTTTTCCATTATCCTTATAAGGACCACCAGGATTAATAAATTCTTTTATAGATCCTCTGTGATAGAGCTAGCGCGCGCGATCTGCGTTAACCCAGCGTTCAAGTCTCCATTCAATCTGCGCTAACCCATCGTTTAAGTCTTCATTCGTCTCGGTATTCTCGGATGTGCTTGACTCTCTTAATATAGTAATATTATAGTAGTCATCCAGTCTCTGCCATTTCCTTGACAGCCATACCTCTAAGTACACGAACCATGCATGTTCTTTGTTTAGTATACATTACATAATACTAATTTGAGTTGTTTGCTTTACAGAAACGTACATAGTATTTTTATCAGACAAAGCCTTTAGTGTTTTTTAACTAATTCCATTTCAACAATATTCGAAATGTTTCTTGCATTTTCAATTTTATTTACTATAAATAAAGTTGAACAAATACAGTTTATTTATTTTACACATTACCGAAGATGTATAGCTAATAAATAAATTAATAAATGTACCAAAATATGGGTATATTCAATTCTCAAATACAATAACCATTAGTTTTATTATGTATGTATATGTATGTGAATGTTTATTGAAATTATATATATATATATGTGTGTGTGTGTGTGTGTGTGTGTGTGTGTGTGTGTGTGTGTGTGTGTGTGTGTGTGTGTGTGTGTGTGTGTGTGTGTTTGTGTGTGTGTGTTTGTGTGTGTGTGTGTGTCAGAATATAGCAATTTTATGACAAACATATAAAATGATTTACGATACGAAAAATTCAACTTAGTTAAGGGTGTAACATTTTATAATAGTATATCTCAAATAAGTAATAGCTTTAATACAGCTCAGTAAGAATGATAAATGATATATACTAGCCAACATTACGTTTATTAAATACTTCACATACAAAACCCTCAAGTCCGGCAAAGGTGTTTCAAACAGCCACAGTTCCTTGGTAGCTTAGATGCCAGCCTTCGATTTTTACGACAACAATTAATCTAAAGAAAACTGCGAAGCTCCGAGTCTCCAGGGATCAGAGCCGACATCTTAAGTGCAAGCTCGAGGAGTCATATTGAGGCGATGCAGGTTGCTATTTTCCCCGTTGGTAGCTATTAATAGGACTGAACCTTTAATGGGACACCGATGACAGAAACGCACCAAGCGGGCAAAAACCTGTCCGACCCGACATCCTTGACCTAGGCTCGTGATTGTTTGCTGCTGGACAAGTCTATGTAGCACTTAGTCGTGTAAGATCTTTAGACGGTATTCGGATTGAAGAACTTGATTGCTCTAAGTTAACAGGAAATTCCCCATGCAATAGTGAAGCTTTAAATGAAATGATGAGATTGCGGAATGATTCGTAAGAAATACCACATTTCCACAAGAAACTAATTGATAAATCGAACTAAAAAATGAAAAATAAATAATAGTTTGAAAAACTAAAGCGTGGGGTGCATTTTACTACATTTCATAAGTCTCCTCTCAAAGATAATTACCGATAGAATGATTGTAATATTTAATGTATCAAGCACCCCACGCTTTTTACTCTGAATTAATTTATTCTGTTAATAACTTAAATTTAATTTTAATTTTATTTTGAGGTGATTGACTATGAATGATTGTTTTGCCTTCTACTACTATAATATAAACTCTTTGTAATTAAAAATTATTTTCTATTTTTTAGTTTGGTTAGCTATAAAAGCGTGTTTTTTAGTTTTTTAAACTATTATATATTTTAAGTTTATAATTTACTGGATCCGGAAAAATAATTTGATATTATTAGAGCAAAGTGAACATACTGTCACGTTGGTTTATATTAATTATAATTAGGATTCTTGTTGAAAATGCTGCACAATGAACACGAAAGTTCTGCATATTGATCCTGGTCAAACTGACCTTACACAAACATGAACTAATCCACAGATAGTTTCCAGCACTGGAAGTGTTTGTTTGGCCAATCTTGAAAATGTGTTTTGAATTCTAACACAATTAAAACTAATAATAAAAAATGGCTTGAATGTAGATATGAGCTCTTTTCAAAGACGTTTAATAAGAGTTATCACCTCATTGAAAGACATATTAACCCTTAATGAATGTATTTTAATTATGGTAAGTTTAATTTTACTATATTACTTTTTTGCAGCTATAAAGTGTATTGTCATGTCGTTTTGAAGAAACGCATTGGTTCAGAAGGTAGCAGTTTGTTACTTATATTATTATATTTTCAAATGAGTGGAAACAATTGGGATGTTGTGAACCCCCATTTTTGTAATTTTGTTATTTGAAATTTTGATCAGCACTAAAAAAACTGTCCCCTAACTTACGTTTGAAAAACGTTAGTAAACTCAGTATAATTTGAAATTGTTTACTCTTTTAAAGTGGTGGCTCCGCTTTTGTTACAGTTCACCCTGTAAATACTGCATATAATCAAGACACATTAATCAAACCAATTTAGTAAGCTTGTACTCGAAATACAACATTCATAAACTCAAATTAGCAACACGAGTATAAAGGTTAATGATTTGCATCATAATGGTACACGCTGCACGAGTAACATCGTCGTTGCACTGCGACTATTTATTACATGGCAATTAATTCATTGCTGAAATTATTCCAGAGAGACTGCTGTTTGACCTGAAAGCAGCATATAAATTCA
This sequence comes from Homalodisca vitripennis, assembly GCF_021130785.1. Taxonomy (NCBI): domain Eukaryota; kingdom Metazoa; phylum Arthropoda; class Insecta; order Hemiptera; family Cicadellidae; genus Homalodisca; species Homalodisca vitripennis. Next base: position 220,174,392 of record NC_060208.1, on the reverse strand, counting down.
ATTATATTACTATATAAATTTCAGAATAGTAACGTACTTTAAACTCATTTTAACATATTTCAAACTAACTTTATCGTATTTAAAACTAATTTTTAACTTATTTTAAACTCTATTTAACCTTAATTTAAAACTCATTGTAAAGATGCAGTTATTTTCCGGCAAAGCCGATTAACTTTCGATCCCAAATAAACAGTGAAAAAGGACATACAAGTTTTCCTATATAGGTAATTCCTTAATTGTATATACTGATGAAGCCAGTTAAAGTTATATTACATAAAATAAAATTTAGTTTATAAATCATACTAAACATTAATTAAATAGTCTATGATCTGCAGCAGTAAACGCAAAAACCATTACATTACCGGGTTTATTGTCTGTAGTAGTAGTGGTAAAAAACCTAGCAGTAGGTTTCCCGTTTTCAGCGTATCTTATTCTGTGACGTGCTCGACCCCACACTCATTCCCTCCGCCTCGCCAACACTACTGACGAAACCCGATGATTAAAACCGCCAATCCCATCTCTGTTTCTGTCGCATTTTTTGACATCCCGCCTCTTTGTGTGTGTTCCCGTAACTTCGTACTAGTGTTTTGCGATTCTCAACCATAGGTCTCATAAATAATTGTCTTATTAAGTAAATAATTAATACGTATTTTGACTGGATGTGTATATGTGATTAAATTTGAAAGCCATGATTTTTATTGTTGAAATTCTTAAGAATTAAGACTCTTAAGAGTATAAAAAATTATATCAGGGACTTTTCACTGATTTTTATAATTCTAGTTAAATTGCTAATAGATTTATTTGGTGGCACAGGCATATCTATGGTGGAGCATTAATATCAGACAATTTTACATGCTCACGGTGGAAGATAGAGAGGGACATACAATGGCTTTGTCTATTAAATGCTATGCACAGGTTTTAAATTGGTGAATTTGGATTTTTAACGTACAGAAAATGCATACTTTTTCGCGTTAGTACTAGAATTGTAAATTTGATAAAAAAATTACATTTTGGTACGGTAAAAAGGTATAGTTCTAAAAAATAACCATGAGTGGAAGATATTGGAGACGTAAGAAAAATAATAGAGAATAAACACGATTGTTTATGCAGGAAAATAGTAAATATCGTACTTTTATGAAAGACTGATCTGAATAAAGTTAAATATGTTCAAATATTTATCAACTATATCAACAGCATGTACGTACTGGTAAACACAGACTCCCGATAACCCAATAACTCACTGTGGTGACATAAACTCAGAGTTATTTACACCCCAGGAAATATCGAGGCTGGAACCGTACATTTTGTTAGGCGTCACTTCACTTCCACTGTGGTGGCTGCGTTGTCAAAACATTAGAACTTTCATTTGATTTAGTTGTACACACTTCAATAACGGTTTTACGTTAATTAAGTTAATTTATTATTTTCAAATTTATGAAAAATCTGTACAGTTATTTGTAGGATAACGTTACAGGTACAAATTTACAAAATCTCTAATTTATTATTTGTTGGCAGTATTAAGGGAACTCTTCAAATGCCTTTTGGTTCAAGTTTCTGTCCTAGTTAAAGCAGAGTTGATGGCAGTTTCAGTTGATATTTTAATGAGGAAGACACAGTAAAGTAAAGTACAAACTATATATATATATATATATATATATAATATATATATATATATATATATTATATGTGAGGATGAGATCGGTAAACATGACTCATACGCCCAGGGTTATGTGTTTCTACATGAGTGACCACTATAGGTTGTAGGAATTTGTCCTCACACGATATTAGTTAAAAGCGATAAAGTTACAAATAAAGTTATGAACTACGCAAGAGACGAACAGGATATGAAGGTCCAAACATTTATTACTGTTTCTAACTCCATTATGATGAAACATTTAATATATTCAAAGTTTAAAAGCATTACACGGAGAGAGAGAGAAAGAGATGAAAGTTCAGCTGTGAATGTCACAGTCCCACACATCAGAGGGAATGCAAATTGTGTCTATTACAGAGCCTCTGTCACTGTGTGGGACATATTCACGTCGAACTTCAAACGGAATATATTTCTCAGACTTTGCCAACTGGACACAAATTACCTATTACGCCATTATTGTAATTGGACATCGATATATTACTTTAAGAAAATATGAGATTGTAACAAAATAATAAAAGATAAGAGTACATCGACTGGAGTAAAGGAGTATTTATTGTGTGTCATAACAATAATAATCCATTTATTTCATTTAACATGTATAACAACGCTGTATTATATTTATAAAATACTCCTCAATATTAATAGTAGTAGGTACGGTAGTAAGTAAATATTAACTACACAATTAGACTTCGCTCGTACTCCGCCAATCATCATTATTTCGGCACATCATTTCTTTATTATGCCAATACAATACATCAACACATAATATTTCAAACATAAAACTTTAACGAAAAATATCTATTATATTAATTAATGTTTTAAAAATCCTTTGTTTTATAATTAACTAGCTGTTTCACGTGGCTTTGCACGCTTTTCGTAAGCGTTACCCGTGTATGTGCACTTTTGCCTCAAGTAAATTATATCTCCAACGCCGATGTAGAGTTTGCTTTGTTGCCACGATCAAGAAAATCTGTACATGTTTATAGCCATTGTACAAGTACATGTGTTTTATTATAAAGTGGTCTAACACTCAAGCTTTAAGTTCAACCAGAAATTTATCTTCAAGACAATTATACATCGTAACTTAGCGCCTTAAAATAGTGTTTGGCTATTAAATATTCGTAAATGTCCCGTAATTGCAGTTTATAATGTGCAGGCGCTTTGAAAACTATTATCTTTAGCAACGCCACCTGGAGGCGAGTTACATCAATAGACATAGCATAGAAACCTTCTTCGTGGAAAAATACATATACGTACAAATTTTCGTAATGATCGGTCAAATAGTTTACGATTCCATAAAGGACAAACACACAAACATTCATTTATATATATATGTATATGGATTTGGCGATAAGAGAACCGTGGTTAATGACAAAAACTGAATCTTGGTCCAGTCACCAGAAATGGATGTAACAAGTTTTAACACCGGTCGATAGATTGTACTCGTAGTACTAACTAGAATGACAATGAGAATACTTCTTCACCAAGATTACACTATTTTTTGTAGTCTATACTCTTGTTTTATAGTCTGTTACTATAAAACAGTACAGGAGAAGTCCATTCATTTACAACTGTGATTTTTGAGGTTAGCAGCAATTAAGCTGGAGTTATAACGAGAGTTTTAATTGCCTTTGGTTTATTATTTGTGGTGCTTGTGGCAATCTATTACACCATTTATGTATACAATTTCATAAAGTAAGTACGATATAAACCAAAATATTTTAAGACCCTTCTTCCTCTATGTTAGACTGAGTCGTTAACTTATGCTTTCTTTGTGAAGTTTTTCCAATGTTTTATTATTACTGGTATACCTTAACTTATATCGTATAAATGTATTGAAACTTAGGAATATTTTATCATAATAATTATTAAACTGTAATTATTACAGTTTTAAACTCAATCCAACGTTTTTATAATGTGACAGAGTAAGAATATATTAAGCCTCACAAAACTAACTAATATTTAAAAAATACAAATATTTCAAATATAATACTTATTATTATGGGTATGTTACTTTTAGAATCCAATAAATTAGTTTAGTGTTCTTTATACTTTAGCTATAATTGTTACTGACATTTTAATATTATATATGAATGCTAACTATGCATATATTAAAATCTACTTTCTTCATAAGGTCAACGAGTTTTCCACAAAGAAATAATGTTTATAAAATCAAAATTTTGGGTAGTACAAATACAGATAATTTCTAGTTTAAGATTAGAACTATTTTAGTCACTCTTCTAATAAAGTAAATTTCTTACAATGACTATACTCGTATATACTTATTACTGTGTCAACTATGTATGGGTTCAAAAATGTTAAAATTAGTATTTGTGAAAGTTTGGCTTAATTATAAGATGAAATATTCATCATTTTCACCGTAATCAATAAAAATATTTGATCCAATGTCTATTTATGATAAAATATTCTTACTCTGCAATATATTGTAATCCTTGTTATTTGTATATTGTATGTGAAAGTGAATAGATTATCACCCTCATTGTAGTTACTATTAGGTTACACTCGAAAAATCTTTAGGTACAATGTACATTCCTCTGAATAAATAAAACATTAGTTAATTTGTTTTTAATTTTCACATAACATTTTTTAACATGTTTTTGCTAGGCAATAACAAAAGACACTATAACGCCTAAAGTATTTTATACCGCAAATGAAAACTCACGCGCACAATCGACTTTATTATCAACAGCATATTGGAGGAGACCGTTGATCTGTTTGATGTACAATAGGTTTTATCTCATTTCCAGTTGTCTGAGCTGTCGTGGATATTCAGTTACATCCGGAGAAAGTTTTCCACGACGTTCTATTATTGACCATTTTGAATTACTGTTTACTAATTATTACATGTCCCTTACAACAAGTGTTGTATCTGCTTAGACATATACCATCTGCCGTAGTGTGTTGAAAATAGTTATGGCAGTATTATATCATTTTTACTGTATATAGCGACAGTAAGGAATTCAAAATAACTTAGTTTACTTAAGATACTCGAAAATAGCTTCCTTTGACATTGTTAGACTTTAAATTTACATTAGCAGAAGGAATAAAATCGGAGGGACAACAATAAGACTCAACAAACCATTTGCTCTGCAGCTGCAATTTGAAGAAACAAGCCAGTATCCCTGAAAAATAACTGTTTTTGACTTTTTATACTGAATTTGTACTTTGAAAATGTATATAAACAAGGAAAATTCTAAAATCGTAAAACATTGCATGTTTTGGTCCGTCATTTTTGAATGGTGTTTTAACGTGTTAGGCTCACGTTACATTAGAGTCACGTTAGAAATTTTTCATCAACATCTTTTCGTCCACATGGCCATTCCGGGCTTGGATGTTACAACTAGAATGACCACCACATACTATGATCTTCATCATGTATTGTATTTGGAAGTAAATAGTTAACAATTAAATTGTAAATGTGCATACTGAATGATCTCCCGTGTTCAGGTGACAAATAATAGTCAATTGTCTAGTAACAGTCTTGGTACGTCATTTCAGTTTTAGCCATTAACTCAATAATCATTTCAGTGATTATTTACCGATCAAAATATAAACTCAGATTATGGTAAATGGACAACCTTAAGATACATCATTGTTTACACAAACTCATTTTACACGTTCCCATATAAAACTTGTTTCCGGGGCCGAATGCAAACCAGCGTTAATATTGACAGTAAACAAAGAGCGAGGGATTAGGACCTGACTACTGTATGTCAATACAGGGTTTGGAATTTCAGTCTGATGGTAATCCTCTACATCGATAAAGCAGAATGTTTCGTGGCTTGCAACAAAACATTTGTACTGTAAGGATGAGGTTGTCTTTATAAATAAACCTCACAGCGTTAGTTTATCTGTTTTGCGCAGCGCAGTTTTGATATTTCTTGTGAACTGCGCTTGTTTCGTGTAGAACATGAAGTGTAAAGTTCCGAAGACCACTCTGCACACTTCGAGAATTCAAACGTAAAATCTATTATTGGCTCACAAGTTTTTAACATTTGCAAAAGCAGCTGCTTTCAATAAAATTAATGCTCCAACTGTAGTGTACAGCAAATAGCAAAACAAGTTCTCTTTGCAGTGGTACCGATCTATATAATTAAGTACCATATAAAGTGGCCCTCAATTTTGCTGACTAATAGTGAAGTTGTTATGTTTGAATATGTTAACCGCTTCAAATCGTGTACGAACTCCTACACGAGCATCCTCGTGCTTGCATTTCCTAGGATAGTGCCCTCAAAACAGAGGGATTTTCTTCTTCTATCTCATAATCTCGAGATATTTGTTACTGGAAAGCGCAGTTTTATTTATGTGCAAGGAAGTTTTGCTTACACAAAAGCAATTGAATATAGTTTGTGTCTACTAGTGTACAGATGATGTATAAAGAAACGGTACTGTAAATGTGTTCGCTGTAAAGTCTACGGTTGTGTACTTAGCACGTATTAAAAATATGTGGTTCAGTTAATGGCCAACGCGATGTTTTGTGTTTAAATTAGCATACACAGCAAGTTTTTAATGATATGACGTGGATAGTTTAAATCTGGATTGAAACTCAAACTCTACTATCGCTATATTGAAATTAAAATAGCAACATCAGTCCATTCAGAGTCACATTCCGAGCCAGAAAGTTGTACGCTGTGGGAGAGCGTGAAGTTCACTGCACACCTCACGTACTTCTGACGTATTTTTCCAAGGAAGGTGTATTACATTTTTCAGTTTATCCAATACATAAATATTTGGATAAAAAATATTAAATCACATGGTTATGTACTAAAAATCACGTACAGCAATTCTACACTATTGTTATGAAAATGTTCTTACCATTCAACTCCTTGCTCCAACATTATCTCCGTTAGAGTGTTAGAACGCTTGAATGTGTTTTGTTTTATTTATTTTCTTTTTTATAGGTTAGGTTGTTTTTTATCTTTTATTAAGATTAATTATAATACTAGGTGCATGATTTTTTTTATGTAAACTGAGCATTTTAGTGTATATTTTAAGTATAATTATGTTATGTTTTTACATAGCCCGTATTCAAGTTTTGTTGATTGTATGTATTACATGTGGTTGAGTGATAAAGATAATAAAGATTTCTTTTATAAAGACATTTTCATTTTATGTCACTTCAGTTTGTTCAGTTTCTCTTTAGAGAAAACCTATTTTATTGGTAATCAGTAGCCTACTTGTATGTTAGCTGAAATCTTGCTAGATTAAACCTAACTTGTGGCCCGAAATTACATCCTGGTCCAGCATAAACACTCAACAAATACTAGGGGCTAATTTATCAGACAAATTTGATATACTTTGTAATATAACTAATAAAATAAATATAAAAATATTGTAATAGTTAAAAGTAATTTTTGGTGTCAGACTTTTCAGTAGAAGCTACTACCTAAAAACAGCAGCTAAACTAAATACTTTTACGTACTGCAAGTTTCAATAGAACTCAATAACGTGTTTAGGGCCATGGATGAATAGAATAAAATGTAAATTACAATAAATACGATTAAATATAAACACAATAATACTTAGTCATGCAGACGATTCAACAACACGCACTCTACAAAGATGGTACACATTTCAGTGCAATTATATATGTAACTTTCCCCATTATTCAGAAGCCATCATTAGAGAAATCATCGGAGAAAATGTGGTCCGGACAAATGATTCCAGAACATAAAGATGTCGTCATTACACAGTCCGCGCTTATTCATACAAATGCTCTCTGTTGGTCAGGAATTAATTCAGGAATAAAATAAATCTACTCGAGACTGTATCTTGTGAGTCTGAATATATGTTTCTGATAATTAATCCAATACATCTCAGAACTCTTAAAATTTTTGTTAGGTCATTTTCATTACGAATATTAATTCCGTCGTCTCTCAGACCCGGAAAGTCTCACTCGTAATTAGATACAATATTCCAGGAATTGGAAAAAGAGAGTCGGGATGGGTTAGCTTAAGTCTCAGATTAAGATCAGAGTCAACCTAAATTGAGTCAATCAAAAGCTGGGTATCATCACAGACCAGGCTAAAAGTAAAAGTATGAGGAGAAGTACGCAGAGATTTCTATAGCCGTAAGGGGATAAGAAGTCAAAAAAGCTTGGATTAGTCCAGCAAAAAGCGAATGCTCCGCTTGGATTTCTCTAGCAGGGGAATCGGAATGTATACTCGAATATTTCTAGCGGAAATTATCCAAAATTCCGCTCGAATTTCTGTAGCGGAAGAACGGATAGTAATGCTTGGATTACTGTTGCACAAGGAAAAGGTTCCGCTTGGAATTCTCAAGCCGAGGAAGTGATATAAGGGCTAAAATTACTGTAGCGTAATAAGGGTTCCGCTTGGATATTTCTAGCGGAAGAAAACGATAGAGACGATTGGATTGCTAGCTTCGAATGAAGTGGCTTTACAAATATAAACAAGTCATATCTCTGTTCTACATAGACCTAGATAAAATATTATCAAAAACATGTCATCAACTTCGTTTGAAAAAATCTTTTATCTGGAATAGTTTGCGAGATATATTTTACATGTAATACAGGAAATAACATAATACATTTTAACTGTTACAAAATTTACTCACTTCTCCCGACAGAGCCAGAACGATTAATTGAGGGTTAGCATTGTTATTATGGGGCTACAATAAAGAAAACTACCTGTGCAGCCAACTATAAAGGATTCGAAAGCTAAATTATTCTAAAAAGTTGTAATAAACATCATTATTTTTAGATGTGTAGGTTGGGAGATATTTACTGTTGAAGGGAACAGTAATACCAATCTGTTAATTACAACATAGAATTTCTTCAAAGTTTATTATTAAAATAAAGTTTACAATTATATATATATAGAAAGAGTAACGCGCTCAATAAATACATTATTTTATATTAGAATGAACTTGAATGTTTGTGTTGACGATTTGTTTGTAAATAAGAGCGTTAATGAACTGTAACGGTATTTACAGATAATTAATGGTTTATACCCGAATGTACCTCTCTACCTTCGTATGCTGTAATACCTGTGTGTTCACAGAGAACATCTGCTTATGAATAAATAATTGTGATAAGCTCTGTGTTAATTTGGCCGTTTGAATAAGGAAACAAAACTGACTGTATAACAAAAATTGTAATTGGTGTTTTAATTATTGCGTATATCACCTTATATTCTAATTTAACAGTTTTAATCAAAAGGAATAATGAACTGTGTGGACCAAAGTAATGTTGTGACTCTAGTTACATTAATTTAATTACATTGCCGAAGTTTAAATTTTAGTCTATAATTCTAGAAAAATCATTAAAATTACAAATCATTTCTAACCACATAACTAAAAATTTAAAAAATATATTTTGTAGAAAATATGGATAATTTACAAGAGTAATAATAATTTTATCTCTTTATTTTAAAGGTAGCATTACTAGTTATTAGGTATATATACACTGTGGGACAAAATTATTTATTTACTAAAAACCCTTCTACAATCCATTGGTGAAAGTGAATGTTTTTAAATCTTATCATTGTATGAGATATGCACCTACATAATGCAAACCATTTGGGTTAAAATCATCTGATTTTGAAACTGATTGTATATCAGTAGACAGATAACGAAGTTGCCATACTTGTTTTATCATCATTCTTACTTAAGAAAAACACTTGAAACTTTTATGCAGGCTATTGAAACGTTTTGAGTGGTAGTGAACTTGGTGTATGTATAAGCTACTACCGAAAGGAAATAATTATCCATACTTTTTTTTATATTCTTTTATTCTATTTTTCGCTGTGACCCACAGGATGCTAGAATAATTCAGGTTTCATTTTCAGCTGAGCTTTCCGCTGTGTAAGGAATTTCTTCTACATGTGGTGTAAATCCTTGCATTTCTTAGACTTCAATTACTTTCTGGGTTCTTGTGAGTATCTTATGAAAATTAGGACTACCAAACATCTTTGTGGCAGCCAAAATATACGCAAGTTATTTATATAGACTATTGAGCCCTGATTACTGTATGATTCTTCTTGAATAAGAACTGTAATACAGGTAATATAGTCTGGCATAAGGCTTATGTTAGGTCATTATTTTCTGTAGGCTACTAAACTTGATTATGAAACCTCAGAAGGTTAGTTCGAGGGTCATTCAATATGTAACAAGTCACAAAAACTATTACTGCTACACAAACGGTTGAGTTTAATCTGTAAAAGACCTTGCTTACTTTTCAACATACATGGTTACTTTGCCAACACTTATACACCTCTCTTCCATCTTTCTGCTAATTTGTTAATAATGTCCTAAGCATAAAAATTCTTAGGGTTAAATTCAAAAGTTACTTTTGCGCCTGATATTTAACCTCTTCATTGGACTGAACTCTTTTCCTCTTAGACTCTTTTCAAGGTATACAAACAGATGGATTGTTTTATGAGGCGAGGTCAGAGCTGTAAGAGGTTGTGGGGGGTGGTGTGGAATAATCTTCCACCCATGTTCCTTAAGTGTTTTCGTTAGTTTTTTCTTATGTGGACGGCGTTGTCATGAGGTCAGATTACTTTTCTGTCCAGAACCCGAGACGTTTTGTTCGAATAGGAGGTCCTTATCTTGTTTTCCAGCAATCCTCTGTAGTATTGGCTGTTGAATTTTTCTTTGACCTTCAAGAGAATCACAATAAATTGGTCCCTGAAAATTTCAGAATACTGTAAGCATGACGTTAACGGCAGATGGCTGGGTCCTGAGTGTTTTTTGCAATTGAGAGAAGTCTTATGGTTCTACTCGAGGCTCTGTTCGTTTTTTGACTGTAGGCTCATATTGGTGGATTCACGTCTCATTACACGTTCTTTACCAAAACCCTCCCCTTCAAAACTCTCCTTCAGTCAAGTACACCGAGTTTTCAATTGAGTGACTCATATGAAGCTGGGATTCTAATGTGACAGTCCTTAAGTGGTCTGGGCACCCATCTCGCACAGGATTTTCTTGTACTACAGCGTTTTGTGCATAATTTTATGAACCAGACTCGCGTTTATTTTTTACACTTATCAGCTCCAAAATTGATGCGCCTATTGCACCAAATTAGAGATGTAGTACGCCCATAAGCCCGTAATGTTTTTTAAACATATGCTAATATATAACCCGTTATCTCAGAAAAGTATCCAAAGTTACTAAATTGAAATTTTTACCCTAAAATAAACATTGTATTCTAAAGAAAAACCCTACTAATTTCATTGAATTCCATTACATTTTTGGCATTATTTTTATTTTTTTAATTTTTGTAAATTTTTTTTGCTTATAATTTTGGATTTACTATTTTAAAATAATTTTTTTATTGTAGAGCTAGAAGTCTAAATCTAGTAGGGGTTGTGTAAAACAGACATTCTTAATAACCTGTAAAAATTTTGAAATGAATTGGCCTTCTACTTTCTGAGATAATTTTGTGTGAAAAAAATAGATTTTCGGGAAATCGCGAAAACATGATAAACATATATTTACTTTACATTTCAAAACATTTTCCAGCTTCGTAATTCTGATCATTTTACTTCTCAACATCGAGGAGTTTTTTCCTGATCATCCTGGTCCTTTTTCTGGCTAGCTTTGTCTTCTCTTCACATGCTATATCTGATTGTATCATCCGACCTCGATCAATTTCACTAAGTCACTTTGCACAAATATTTTGCCAATTTTGACCCCAAGCCCATTTAAAACTGCTAATCTCCCCTGACTTGCCCCTCATTAAAAGTAATAACTGCATCATATGTGCCTAACTTTAGAGTTTGTAGTCCCTACAAAGTTATTTTTTGGCACTCTGGACCAGAGAACAGAATTGAAGCTTTTCGTTAATATTTTGAGTGCGGCCGTGCAGACATTTCTCTAACAACTCAGTTTTTGCCAGGGGACCCTGAATATAGGTTTTATCAGATAAATTATGGGCTGGTCCAGTGGAATTATTTATGTCAGATGTTTTTTAGAATCCCCAAATGGCTTGCTTATACCTACACCATGATATGTCGCAAAGCTGATGCTGTGGGTTGTCGTCCGTGGACGCTTTAAGCAAGAAAAAAATTTATTTTTATATTATTTAGGATCCGTATATGCATGTATTATATAATTCATTTTAATCAGAAAAAACTAAAACAATATCAAAAAAAATATAAAAACAATAAATAAAACATTTTTAATTTTCGTCGGGCGTACATCTCCCCTCACGTAAATCCGAGATTCGAACGAGGAAGTCCCAAACTTCACCGGTCGTTTACTGCGTTATTGTCAGAAATTTATGTGCGGCCACTTTTAAACTGATATTCCCATTTGTAAAGCGTTCGATTGATTAAAGCATTTTGTATTTATACCATTTTAACATTTCTTCCCGGTGGACTGTATAACCTTCCGTTACCATCGTCAACTGAATATATGATCACGAATAAGTTGCTCTTTCGCGGTGCAAATCCTCAAGCCGATTCGTCATTTTTAAATGAGTAAATTTGAAGGTACGTTTACAACTATGATTGATTCAGCTAATCAGACGTCATTGCAAAGTATACCGAATTTATGTGCTGGAAAGATTTTTCATATGGGTAAAATCCAGCCGTTTTTGAGCAGTAATGATTTGTCTCGTCACATATTAAATAACCCTCGTACTTAATTAGCTTTTAACATATACCGCTTGTTATTTTTTTAATTATAACGAGATGAAAAGAAAGTACTACACTGCCCCAGTGAACTGAACTACCCATCAGCTGAAACATAGCTTGAATAACATTTCTTATACACGATGGTACAATTTAATGAGAATATAAACGATACTTGGCTCTTTAATAATGGTTTTTCTGATACTTATTTTGTGAGGTCAGGCAAATCAATAAAGAAACTCATTTTACACGTAAAATGTAGAGAAAAACGCATTTAATAATTTTATTTTTTTAAATTGATATATTACTGGATCTGGAGAATACTTTGAAAATATTCGAACAAAGACAACATCCTCTAACATTGGCTTATATTAATTAAAATTGGGATTCTTGTTCAAAGTTTTGTACAATTTACAAGACAGTTCTTTATATTGATAAACTCCTGGTCAAACTAACCTTACACAAACATGAACTGATCCACCGATTATAGTTTTCTAGCACTGAAAGTGTTTTATTTTGTGAACATTGAAAAATATGTTTTGAGCTCTAACACAATTAAAACTAATAGTAACCAAATGGCTTGAATGTAGAAATCATGTGTTTTGATAAACGTTTAAAAAGAGTTATCACCTCATTGAACGACACAACCCTTAATGAATGTATTTTACTTATGGCGATTTTAAATTTCTAATATAATTATTTTGCAGCTATAAAAAATATTGTCATGGGTCATGCCGTTTTGAAGAAAATTCATTTATTCAGAATTTAGAATTTTTTTATCTTTTATTATTATATTTTCAATCAACTGGAAAAAATTGGGATTTTGGAAACCCCCACGTTTTAAATTTAGTTGTCTGCCATTTTGTAACAAAATGGTATAAAAAAAAACTTTTCGTCAACATATATTTGACAAGCGTTAGAAAACTGTATAATTTGAAATGTGTTTACTCTTTTAAAGTGCTGCCTCTGCTTCCGTTATACAGCAGTTCACCCTGAAAAATACTGCATATGATCAAGATAGATTAATTAAACAAATTTAGTAAGCTTGTACACGAAATCTAAAATTCACAAATTTAAATTAGCGACATGAGTATAAAGGATATGAATAGAATCATAATGAAGCACGCTGCACGAGTAACTTCGTTGCAGTACGACTGTTTATTACTTGGCAATTAATTCATTACTGCAATTATGGCACGTGTAATCTTCCAGAGAGACTCCCAGTTGGTTAACCTGAAAGCAGCATATAAATAAAATTGTATTACTATTCTAAATTTACGAACTGAATTTAAACTAATTGTAATGTATTTAAACCTATTTTTACGTATTTTAAACTCATCTTAACTTATTTCAAAATCAATTTTAAACTTGCTCCTAAACTCCTCCTAAAGAGTTTTGTCAGCAAAGTCTATAATTGCGATTAACTTTCGGCCCAGAAAATAAAAGCAGTGAAAAAGGACACAACAGTCTTCCTATATAGGTAATTCCTTAATTTTATACACTGATGAAACAAGTAAAAATTATGTTACATAAAATAAAATTTAGCTTATAATCATGCACCACATTAAATAATCTATGATCTGCAGTAGTAAATGGAAAACCAAGCAGTAGGTTTTTCAGTTTTCAGCTTATCTTATTCTGTGACGAGCTCGACCCCACACTCATTCCCTCCGCCTCGCCAACACTACTGACGAAACCCGATGATTAAAACCGCCAATCCCATCTCTGTTTCTGTCGCATTTGTTGACATCCCGCCTCTTTGTGTGTGTTCCCGTAACTTCGTACTAGTGTCTCAACTATAGATCTCATACTACTTAGTAACATATAACTATTTCGACTGGATGTGTAGTTTTGAAGATTATTTCTAAGGTCATGTCTTTTATTGTTGAAATTCCCAAGAAGGTATAAGACATTTATCTGGGGGTGATAATTGATTTTTGAAATTTTTGTTAAATTATCAGTAACAGAGGACGGGCTAGGTACACATACACAAATAAGACTAATTAATTACTTTAGTTGTAGAAGTAACTTGTAATGCTGAGATAATGTACTAAGTGAGTTCTCATTTACTTTTTCGTTCCACAAACAATTTTAAAATACCCCTATATAAAAGTATTATTAAAAGTAAAAGTACAGAGGACGAGCTTAATAACTATACACATGTAATAAAATTAATTACGTTTGTTTATTAAGTAACCTTTGAAGTCATTAGGCGTGAAATGAAAAATATTTCTTTATCTTGATTACATTAGATAGTTTCTGGGTAAAACAGGCAATTTTTTTGTCCCTTAGGTGTATTAGCTGATGTCAAAATAGTGATTCATGAAATCAACTGAAAACTCATCGTGTTGCTTAGAGCTCTTTAGGCTTTCGTCACCGAATTGCTTGGTTGGTTTTTCAAGTATAGGTTAGACCTCTATCTTAGTAGCTTGATGATACTGGTTGCTTTCAAGGACACTGAAATCATAGCAAGAACTAAACAGTATTGCCAAGGTACTCTACTGCTTAGGTATTGCTAAATCTCTTCAAACGGATGTGGATTCCAAATTTTTAGAGTGAAGTTTAAGACAATGTATTTTACCAGATGCTGAATAAGGTGAAATGGATCTAAACCACACATCAGATTCACATCACACATTTTATACATTATTGTGTTAAATGTATTAAATCATATTGTTGAGGTTACTGTCATGGATTCTAACCATGACCTTCATACAAGCTTTTATTCCCAATGAGTTACCGGTAATTGTCTAAGCAATATATGGGTCAAACCTCGATTTTTTCCTCATATTACAATATAATGTTCCAATAGTCAATTAGAAAAGGAAATGACTAGAATTTCTTGCCGGGAAAGCAGTTATAGGGAGGCAGGCAACTCATATTACAATATAATGTTCCAATAGTCAATCAGAAAAGGAAATGACTAGAATTTCTTGCTGTAAAGCAGTTATAGGGAGCAGGCAACCGCGAGAATTACCTTTTAGTGATCAGGGGCACTGACGTGAATGATCTGGGCTTCAAATTTGGAAACTACTTAAGTTAATTTTTTTTTTTCTAAAAGAGCAAGCAGCGCGAAGCGCTGCGCAGCGGGCAAGCATCGTGCGTGATCTTCGTCTATACTGAATTGATTCAGGCCAAAGGAATGACACAGATTCCTTTACCAGATTTTTTACAGGAGATTTTGTATTGGGCGGATTATATTGGTTTAATTTGCTTTCCAGCATGTAATTATGTGTTTAAAATTGTTTTACATACATTACCTACATTATATTGTAATATGTAATAACAATTTATCACAAATTTTTAATAAAAAAAAATGATCACGCACGATGCCTGCCCGCTGCGCAGCGCTTCGCGCTGCTTGCCTCTTTAGAAAAAAAATTAACTCGAGTAGTTTCCAAATTTGAAGCCCAGATCACGTCAGTGCCCCTGATCACTAATAGGTAACTCTAAGCAATATATGACCGTTTGGCGGTTGCCTGCTCCCTATAACTGCTTTCCGGCAAGAAGAAATTCTAGTCATTTCCTTTTCTAATTGACTATTGGAACATTATATTGTGAATATGAGAAAATCGAGGTTGACCCATATATTGCTTAGAATTACCGAGTTACCATTGTGGTGCCTATTGTTCCTTACAGGTCTGTTGGTGCGCCTATTCATGTCGGGACAGTTTCAGCAAAAGACTCACGGCAACTCAGAGACAAGCGCTGTGAAAAATTATACTTTGATCTGAAGTAAATGTGAGTAATGAGAGAGGAGTAATCATGAGCAAAGCTAATTACACATTATAAATTATGGAAATATCCAACTAAGTTCCATCAGAATAGAATCAATGTAACTTTTGTAATCTGAAAATATACTTGTTTACAATTGATCCTATAAAAAATTAGCAAGATGTACATTGTTGTAATATGCAAAAAGGATGTCCATCCATTGAACTAGTTGTTAACCTTAGTTTCAATACTGATACTGTTGCACTGTAACTATATATTTTTGTCTTCTCGATAAGTAAGATTGCCACAACCGCTGAAAAGTTTACCGACATTTCAGAGAGGCTGTTATTGTTGGTGGAACAAAAGCCGCGAATCTTAACAGCTTAAGAAGCCTGAGCTACCGGTACTTTGTTCTGTGTAGTCGAGAGCAGCACTTTCATTATTCCGAGTTTAAGTCCTCTATAACACTATAACCACACGGTTCTTAAATATTTGACTTGGTGAGTTTCGAGCTTATTATTTTAATAACTTATTATTAAAGTACTTGCTATTTAATGTTTTCCAGTTTAATAAGTCATTGCATCATTAATATTAAATTAAGCCACTTGAATAATAATTATTTCGTTTATCAACTAATATACTATAAGTTGATTACAAATGTATATGCATCTCAAATATAACTATAAAGTGCCACTAGCATACCAAGTGAAGTGTTATTACATGATACAATAATGTAAGTACAAATAAAAAAATAATTCCGAAAGCCTAATTTACTTTCCCGCACGCACTATTATAGTGGCATTGGCAATGTACAGTAAAGAATGCATGTAATAATAGAAATATAAATTGCTTTTAATGTTAATGTTTTGCGTGTGTTCAACCCAGTAACTGTCTGAAAAAATATATTTGAAAATGGAGTTAATGAACACACACACACACACACACACACACACACACACACACACACACACACACACACACACACACACACACACACACACACACACACACACACACACACACACAGTTTGTAAGCTGTCAAAGTTACCTCCTTCAGGTAACAATACATTGCTATTTATATATTCTCCAACTTTTTTGCTTAGTTAGTCCTTAATCACTGTCAACCCACCTCTTTAGTCATCAAAACTTTGATATCGTCTTATGGTAGGGAGAAGAATACCTATCTCCCCATCTGTGCTTAATTATTCCAAGGCCAAAGTCAAATTCATCTACTCGTTTGCAAGACTCTGCTATCATAGTAAGATTTACAGTAGAGTAATGAAATCAACCCATTCCATTTTCTCTGCTTTCTAAACCCATGAGCATTGTCAAACATTCCTCTTTAGTGCGCAAAACTTCAGAATCATCAAGGTTAGGGAGAGAAATAACTCCAGCTTCTCCATCTCCCTTACTTCGCTAGCCTAAGTTACTGGCAAATCCTCATCTTTAGTTTGCAAAACATTGATATCGTCTTATGGTAAGGAGAAGAATACCTAACTCCCCATCTGTGCTTAATTATTCCAAGGCCAGAGTCAAATTCATCTACTCGTTTGCAAGACTCTGCTATCATAGTAAGATTTACAGTAGAGTAATGAAATCAACCCATTCCATCTTCTCCGCTTTCTAAACCCATGAGCATTGTCAAACATTCCTCTTTACTGCGCAAAACTTCAGAATCATCTAAGGTTAGGGAGAGAAATAACTCCAGCTTCTTCATCTCCCTTACTTCGCTAGCCTAAGTTACTGGCAAATCCTCATCTTTAGTCCGCAAAACTTTGATAACGTCTAATTGTAGGGAGAAGAGTTTCCAGCCTCTCTATATTCTATTTTTTCCTTTGCTTTGTGTAGTTTAGTGTATTAGTCTCAAATATCTGAAAGATAAAATATCTAAAAGAAAACTCTCTTGGCAGGCCTTACTGCTAATGTCGATGATGAGCTTACGTTTGTGTTGTCTTTTATCACAGCGGTTATGTGGTATATACTCAGCTGTAAACCTGTTTGTTTCCCAATGCATTAGTTCATTCAAACTGCTACTTTTCTGTATAAATTTTAAAATAACCATCGAAATAACTACTTCCTTGACACTTTGGGAAATGAAATATCTTGATTCTAACTTAACGAGTGATGAAGTCATTAATAGTTAATTATAATCAAATCACACTTAACCGAACTGAGAACCAAATGAAGTCTCCAATAGGCAGAGGTTAAACTGTCAAAATTGAATGATACATCAAATTATGAAGTATATAAACAAATATAAACATATTTTCAATACCACATATTAAAAAGAAATGTCGACATATCGAAGTTTCCGGACCAAACGATATCTGCAGCAGACGCTAATTAACGAGATTAATACTTACTATCACTTGTCCTCAGTCCTCAGTTTACCGCTCCGTTACAAGCTACGGCAAAAAAATTCCGCTCTATCTGGTAATTTTGCACATACGGACTATTCCATGAGACGTAGTCGTATAATATGGTACGATTTTGAACTTATAGCATATTAGTTAATCACGACATTAGGTTGAAAGCCAATTCCGTTTTGATACTGTTTTCGATACCTCAAATATGGAGGTATAATGTAACTTAATAAATTGTTACGTTGGTAAACACCAAATTTATTTAATTTATGTTTAACAAATATTCCGCAAAGAATAATGTATATATTACAGAATAATGTATATATTAAGTTTTCATGATACGTAGAAAATGTAGTTAAACTGAATTGAAGTATTATTAATTCATGTAGTAAACTATAATTTTTGTCGCACTCCATACATAGCATATTAAAAAAAGACAAGATTTCCATTGAACATTTAATTCTAAGAAAAATTGTATGTACTCCGACGTACTTTAGTATATTGATAGAGTCAGAAATCGCTGGAAATGAATGAAAATATAGTAGTGGTTTTGTTTTACAGTTTGCAAACTTTTTCATTATTCAAGTGTGAAATAATATGGATTATACTCTTTTATTAGTAAGCATACTTAATATAATATAAAAAAGTACACTACAAGCAACGTCGAGCGTGGCTGCTGCTTGGGTTCGTGACCGCTGAGCGATCATGTTCTTGCAAGCAGCCCGCCTGCACGACCGTTGGTGATGGTTCTGAAGTCACCTTTAAGCCGTGGTTCCCAGGTTAAGTGTTAGAAAGGGGACCCCTCACAATTTATTTTATTGTATTTATTACGTCTCAAATTGCACATGACAATATTATGTATAGAACTGTTTTAAAACTGAATTTACGGCTCTTTTGAAGTTTATAACCTCAAATTATGAACTGAGAAAATTGAATATGGCTATAGGAAGAGTGTCACAGTTAACATAAATTAGCGAATAAAATGTAAATAAATGCAATTGTCCATTATTTGATCCCAGCATATTGTTAATTATTTACACTCTGTAAGATATAAAAGTACAATTGCATAGAAATACGTTTTAAAACTTCAATAGAAGGTGAAGCTAGAGTGTCAGCTTTTCATTTCCAATTTCTCTTTCCGGTTTACAGCGTGCGGGACCAAGCCGTGCTGAGTCTTTATTGGCATTCCACCCGAGCCAAAATGAAACCTTTTTATCCGAACACAAGAAATTATTAACAACTTATTTTTTTACTATGACGCGTCGCTGTTTTTTTAATTGAAATGTTGCTGTGTTGTTCGTTATGTCATACTTATACTATATTTTCATATGTATCTTTCAACAGATTTGGTATTGCAGTCACAGCACTTTTCTTTAAATTCAATCAAATTCTTTTTTATACAACACTTACTTTTATACTACACTAACTATTTTTTATTATTTCTCTCTGTTCATAACACATTAGTTTATTAAATAAAAAAACCATAATAACAAAAAAATAATGTGAAAAGCAAAAAGTAATTTTTGAATAATTAGAAAATTAACGTCTTTGTCGTTTTTGAATCGGGTAACGTTTTAAAGATATTATTCAAATCGAGTAATATTAGTAAATATGTAATCAGTTTCATAATAGGTTTTATAGATATACAACCAGTGGAAATATATTGTAAACTAAATCATATAATTTACAAACAAGACAAAATATGAACAGAGCTACAATAGTTATTTGGATAAAAGATAACTAACAAAAAATATTTCCCTAGTCATGACCTGTAGGCTTGAGAAGATGACAACGGATTTAACATTGCTTGAGTGCCTGCGGTCTTATTTAATTCAAATTTAATTTCCTAATGAACTAAGTAATATAATTTTCTTAAAATAAGTATACCATGTACAATAAAAGCCCCACCGTTCCAGGATCTTTAATGTTTGAAACCTCGAGAGTTTTTATTCTCATGTATCTCTAAACATTTGATAACATTTGGTGAAGACATTTTGGATGTAATCAAACATCGAGAAGATAATTATACAGACCTACTATCCTTGGTCACTTTCAAGGATGCGAATGAATACCTGCTATCTACGTACCAACTACTGGAAACAGACTGTGTACCAGAGGCTCACTAATTTTACACATAGAATAAAGTTTATTAATTTTACAACAATTCTTGAGAAAAAATGTTAGTTTATGCTAGCATGATAGGTCTTTACATTTAAAAGTTCCCATTTGGGTAAAGGGGCAAAGTTGTAACAGTGACTCAAGTTCATTTCTATTTCATAGAAAGGTATCCCGTGTTTCATTCCTTCATCTTTATCCATCAAAAACTAAACAGAGTGTATCCATACTTTAAACTCACACTATATATTGTACATACATTGGTGTACATAAAGTCCTGCACAGGTATAATATTTTATGAACGATAACAGATAAATCTACAAGATTTTGGTACATCAACACTAAACCTAAAAATATACTTATCGAAGGAATTATCAGTTTTCTGTAATATCATGGGGACGTCCCGCAAGGCGTCAGAAGGAAATCGTAAATGGGAGCATAGGTTAATATGCACATAACTTTAAAGGGTTTATCTGCAGAGTTTAATGCTGCAAACCGCACTCTAAAAGGTTGATCCAGTACAAAATGGCGGCTGTTCAAAGGTTTTACTTGGTAAAATTATATTTAGTGGCCATAACCTCAGTAAATCTCACTGTTTCAAACAGTGCTCCGTCTTGTTGAAACCAGATATTTTGGAAATGTTCTGCAAACATGTTTCGAAGTGCTGGTGTAATTTCATATTCCAGCAAACGTTGGTATGATATTGCATTTAAATTTCCTTCAATAAAGAAAAGGACCTACCAACTGGGTACCTATCACACTAAGCCAGACATTCACCTTTAGTGGATACGGCGTATGTGCCTCCCGCATCCAGTGAGGATTTTCGCTACTCCATCACAAAAAGTAATTGCTCCACCTGGACTCGAACTCTGATCTCTCACTTGCCGGGTGAATGTGCTACCATTACACCACAGAGCCCTCACTTTTTACGATTCAATGATTTTCTATTTTGCCGTTTCTTTCACATATGTGTTTAAATATCCAAACTAACATGAAATCGGAAGACCAAATACCTGTCAAATGACTTTTTTTACATTCAATTTTTATTTTTTTTCGTGATTCAATATTTATTGAAATTAAATTAGGCTATTTCCACTTATACAAATTTAATGCATATGCATATAAATATATATATATATATACATACATATACAGGCAAGAGTATATATATAAAGTAAACCTTGGAGTGAAATCGTTAAAACATATCCCACACACATTCGTGAGCGGGCACATGTACAAACAATAAATTATCAGGAAACATCTACTCAAAATGTGTTTAGGAGGATGAGATCGGTTCACATTATTCGCACACCCAGGGTTGTGTGTTTCTACAAGAGTGACCGCTATAGCTTGTAGGAATTTTTAAAAATGCAATATTAGCTACAAGCGATAAAGGTACAGATATAGTTATTAACGACGGAAGAGACGAGCATGAGTTAACTGATATGGAGGTCCAAACATTTATTACTGATTTCTAACTCCATTATGATGAAACATTTAATATATTCAAAGTTTAAAAGCTTTAAACGGAGAGAGAGATGAAAGTTCAGCTGTGAATGTCACAGTCCCACACATCAGAGGGAATGCAAATTGTGTCTATTACAGAGCCTCTATCGCTGTGTGGGATATATTCACGTCGAACTTCAAACGGAATATATTTCTCAGACTTTGTCAACTGGACACAAATTACCTATTGGGATTGGACTTTGGACAATATTATATTCAGAAAATATGAGATTGTGGCAAAATAAGTCAAGATAATAGTACATCGATTGGAGTGAAGAAGTATTGGTTGTTTCTCATAATAAAAATAATAATCCATTTACATGTATTTAATTTTATCTTTACAGCGGCATTGTATTTGTAGTTATTAATTACTGCCAACTATTAATAGTAGTAGATATGTTCGTAAGTAAATAATAATTTTCAATTAAACTTTGCTCGTACTCCGTCAATCATCGTTATTTTGCCGCAGCATTAAAGTCGATTGACTACTATAAAACAGTACAAGAGAAGTCCATTCATTTACAACTGTGACTCCTGAGGGTAGCAGCAATTAAGCTACAATTGTTACGAGAGTGTAGATGATGCACGCAATATAGAATATTGAAGAAGATAAAGTGAAGTTGATTG
This sequence comes from Homalodisca vitripennis, assembly GCF_021130785.1. NCBI lineage: Eukaryota > Metazoa > Arthropoda > Insecta > Hemiptera > Cicadellidae > Homalodisca > Homalodisca vitripennis. The sequence continues at coordinate 220,151,800 of NC_060208.1, read as the reverse complement.
AGTACCTACTATAAAACTGTACAAAATAAATACATTCATTTAAAACTGTGACTCCTGAGGTTAGCAGCAATTAAGCTGGAGTTGTAACGAGAGTTTAGATGATACAAGCAATATGGGATATTGAAGAAGACAAAGTGAAGTTGATTGAGTACTATAAAACTGTACAAGATAAAGACATTCATTTACAACTGTGACTCCTGAGGTTAGCAGCAGCAATTAAGCTAGAGTTGTAACGAGAGTGTAGATGATGCACGCAATATAGAATATTGAAGAAGATAAAGTGAAGTTGATTGAGTACAATAAAACTGTACAAGATAAAGACATTCATTTACAACTGTGACTCCTGAGGTTAGCAGCAATTAAGCTAGAGTTGTAACGAGAGTGTAGATGATGCACGCAATATAGAATATTGAAGAAGAAAAAGTGAAGTTGATTGAGTACTATAAAACTGTACAAGATAAATACATTCATTTACAACTGTGACTCCTGAGGTTAGCAGCAATTAAGCTGGAGTTGTAACGAGAGTTTAGATGATAAAAGCAATATGGGATATTGAAGAAGACAAAGTAAAGTTGATTGCGTACTATAAAACTGTACAAGATAAAGACATTCATTTACAACTGTGACTCCTGAGGTTAGCAGCAATTAAGCTAGAGTTGTAACGACAGTTTAGATGACGCTGGCAATATGAAATGTTGAAGAAGACAAAGTAATGTTGATTAAGTACTATAAAACAGTAAAAAAATATGTCCATTCATTTACAACTGTGACTCCTGAGAGTAGCAAAAATTAAGCTGGAGTTGTAACGAGAGTTTAATTGCCTTTGGTTTATTATTTGTGGTGCTTGTGGCATTCTATTTCATCGCTTATGTAGACAATTTCATAACGTAAGTACTATATAAATCAACATAGTTTAAAGACTCTTCTTCCTCTACGTCAGTTATACTAAGTTAAACAGAGTCGTTTATTTCGGTAACTTATGCTTTCTTTGCGAATTTCTTGCAATTTTTATTATTACTGGTATACCTAAAATTAAAAAAAAACATATCAATACTATGTATTTTAACTTAGGAATGTTTTATAATAATCATAATTCTTAATCAAGCGTTCTTCTTTGGTGACAGTTTAGGAACATATTAATAATCCTTTTTTAACAAAAAAAAAACAATCTACTATTTCAGAAATACAACTATTTCAAATATATGACCTAATATGGGTATGTTATCTTTGAAAATTACACGTAATAAATTATTCAAGCAGCGTTCATTATATTTAAGTACTGAAATTTTAATAATTTAAATTAATGCTAACAATGCATATACCAAAATATAATTTTTTTTTCAAAGGCCAACTATTTACATGCATTTTCCACCAAAAAATATTTTTTATAAAACTAAAAATGATTGGATTTTATAAATACAGACAAATTCTAGTTGAAAATTAACACTATGTAAGTCACTCTTCTAATAAATTAAAGTTCTTATAATGACCACATTACTCGTATGTACTACTATCCTGTTACTTTCGTTTATCGTGAACTACTTATCTGTTAAAAATGTTTAAGTTACCGTACTGTATTTGTGGAAGTTTTGTTTAAATGTAATTTAAAGGAATCATACATTTTCACAGATTTGTATGTTTGATTTAGTGTCTGATTATGGTAAAATATTCCTACTCTACAATATATTATAATTCTTGTTATTTGTATTTTTATTGTACATGTTGTGAAATTGCATAGGCTACCTATTAGTTGGAATTTGGTTAACCTCGTACAGTATTTATTTAATTTCAAAATACAAGCTCATCATTCCAATTAAAACTTAATAACTGTGATTCTGTTGATAAGGTATTATTTGTCTAGTTTAATTCTATTGCTGTCACTGCATACGAGATCCGTGTTTGTGCCATATGGAACTACCGATTGTGGCACTTGGCACTACCAATTGTCCCCTTTACAACTACCGACTGTGACACCAGGGACCTCCGTTTTAGCCACCAGTGACTACCAATTTTGCCACTTGAGAATAAAATTGTGCCTCCTGAAACTACCGATTGTGCGACCTGCGATTAACGATTGTGCCTCTAGAAAAAACTGCTAGTATTTATTTAAACCGTGCCCACATAAAGTATTTTGTTTAACATATTAAATGGTAATGCCTTAAAAACATGTAAACAAGAGGTTACAAGCAGTTATAGTATCTAACTGTAAAGGTTTTTAGCAAAGGTTATGTCTAAAAATTAAATCGTATCCAATATTATAGCTATAGACTATAATTATTACATGTTGTGAAACCAGTGAAGTATAAAAACCTTTTGAATAGTTAATTTACATAGAAGCCCTTTTAAAATGACAGAACAATGAGCATATTGTACAAACTTTTCCTAACCCGAAAAATAGACACTTTGAAAAATAGAATTTCCGTTTCCCCCAAAATAACTATTAGAAAGTTTTAATTCTGTAAAAACATAGAAAGAAGAAATATTTAAGAAATCCTAAAACATGTAATGTTTTGGTCCGCCATTTTAAAAATGGTAAAAGTTTAATTGAATTAAATGCACAAGCATGTTTTTTACGTGCTGGGCTCACGCAACATGAGATTAACGTTAGAAAATGTAATGACAATTATAATATACAAGTGTTTTTTGAATAAGTAATCCTTAAATAATGAGAATTTTGGAATTATGAACTCCCACTTAAAAATTGTTCACGTACAATCTTTGCTCTATATTTCGCCATTCAGGACTTGGATTTTACAACTAGAACGGCTACTACATAATATGCTCTCTATCATATATAAATGTGTACACTGAATGATCTCTCATTCTCAGGTGACAAATAAACCAAATTAATCAATTGTCTAAGTAACATTGTTCGTACGCCATTTCAGTTTTAGCCATTAACTCTCTAATAATTTCAATGATTGGTCACCGATCATATTACGAGCTCAGATACTAAAAAAGTAAATGGACGACCTTGAGATTATTACATCATTATTAACACAAAATAAATTTACACTATTGCATAATCCCATATAAAACTTGTTTCCGAGGCCGAATACAAACCACCGTTAATATTGACAGTAAACAGAGAGCGCGGGTTTAGGACCTGACTACTGTATGTCAATACAGGATTTGGAATTTCAGTCTGATGGTAATCCTCTACATCGATAAAGCAGAATGTTTCGTGGCTTGCAACAAAACATTTTTACTGTAAGGATAAGGTTGTCTTTATAAATAAAACTCACAGCGTTATTTTACATTCTCTGCGCAGAGCAGATTTCATATTTCTTGTGAACTGCGCTTGGTTCATATAGAATATGAAGTGAAAAGTTCCTAACACTACTCTGTGCACTTCGAGAACGTAAAAAAAATAAATATATTATTCGCTCAACATTTGCAAAAGCAGCTGCTTTAAATAAAACTACTACTACAACTATAGTACTCAGCAATTTGCAAAACAAGTTCTCTTTTACAGTCGCACCGATCAATATAATTAAATACCATATAAAGTGGCTCTCAATTAGTTGACTAATTGAGAAGTACTGTTTTGTGTGAAACGATATCGCTTGAACTCGTGTACGAGTTTTTTGCATATTCCTTGGATAGTTCCATCAACACAGAGGGATTTCCTTCTCCTATCTCATATATGAAGATATATGTCACTGGAAAGCGCCGTTGTTATTTTATTTACACGGTAGTTTTGCAAGCTATTGAACATGGTTTATGTCTACTTAGGCACAGACGATGTAAAAGGAAACGTTACTATAAATGTGTTCAAAGTAAAGTCTACGACTGTGTCCTTAGCACATATTCACATATTAAATATGTAGCTCACTTGATGACAAAAGTGTTGCTTTGAGTTTCCATTTGCTCACTGTAACTTTTTGATGGGCTGAGTGTAAACCTGGATTTAAACTCTATCTCTACTATTGCCATATTGAAATTAAATGAGCCACATCAGTCCATTCAGAGTCATATGCCGAGTCAGAAAGTTGTCCACTGTGGGAGAACGTGAAGCCTTTCAAGTCTGGCGTGCGTTTAACTTTAGTAGTTTACTGCACACCTCACGTACGTCTGTTGTACTTTACCAAGTCTGGCGTGCGTTTAACTTTAGTAGTTTACTGCACACCTCACGTACGTCTGTTGTATTTTACCAAGTCTGGCGTGCGTTTAACTTTAGTTGTTTACTGCACACCTCACATACGTCTGTTGTATTTTACCAAGTCTGGCGTGCGTTTTAACTTTAGTTGTTTACTGCACACCTCACGTACGTCTGTTGTATTTTACCAAGTCTGGCGTGCGTTTAACTTTAGTTGTTTACTGCACACCTCACGTACGTCTGTTATATTTTACCAAGTCTGGCGTGCGTTTAACTTTAGTTGTTTACTGCACACCTCACGTACGTCTGTTATATTTTACCAAGTCTGGCGTGCGTTTAACTTTAGTAGTTTACTGCACACCTCACGTACGTCTGTTGTATTTTACCAAGTCTGGCGTGCGTTTAATTTTAGTAGTTTACTGCTTACCACACGTACTTCTGATGTATTTGACCAAGTCTGGCGTGCGTTAACTTTAGTTGTTTACTGCACACCTCACGTACGTCTGTTGTATTTTAACAAGTCTGGCGTGCGTTTAACTTTAGTAGTTTACTGCACACCTCACGTACGTCTGTTGTATTTTACCAAGTCTGGCGTGCGTTTAACTTTAGTAGTTTACTGCTTACCTCACGTACTTCTGATGTATTTGACCAAGTCTGGCGTGCGTTAACTTTAGTAGTTTACTGCTTACGTCACGTACTTCTGATGTATTTGACCAAGTCTGGCGTGCGTTTAACTTTAGTAGTTTACTGCACACCTCACGTACGTCTGTTGTACTTTACCAAGTCTGGCGTGCGTTTAACTTTAGTAGTTTACTGCACACCTCACGTACGTCTGTTGTATTTTACCAAGTCTGGCGTGCGTTTAACTTTAGTTGTTTACTGCACACCTCACATACGTCTGTTGTATTTTACCAAGTCTTGCGTGCGTTTAACTTTAGTTGTTTACTGCACACCTCACGTACGTCTGTTGTATTTTACCAAGTCTGGCGTGCGTTTAACTTTAGTAGTTTTACTGCACACCTCACGTACGTCTGTTGTATTTTACCAAGTCTGGCGTGCGTTTAACTTTAGTAGTTTACTGCTTACCCTCACGTACTTCTGATGTATTTGACCAAGTCTGGCGTGCGTTAACTTTAGTAGTTTACTGCTTACCTCACGTACTTCTGATGTATTTGACCAAGTCTGGCGTGCGTTTAACTTTAGTAGTTTACTGCACACCTCACGTACGTCTGATGTATTTTACCAAGTCTGGCGTGCGTTTAACTTTAGTAGTTTACTGCACACCTCACGTACTTCTGATGTATTTGACCAAGTCTTGGCGTGCGTTTTTACTTTAGTAGTTTTACTGCACAACTCACGTACGTCTGATGTATTTTACAAAGTCTGGCGTGCGTTTAACTTTAGTAGTTTACTGCTTACCTCACGTACTTCTGATGTATTTGTCCAAGTCTGGCGTGCGTTTTAAATTTAGTTGTTTACTGCACACCTCACGTACGTCTGTTGTATTTTACCAAGCCTGGCGTGCGTTTAACTTTAGTTGTTTACTGCACACCTCACGTACGTCCTGTTGTATTTTACCAAGTCTGGCGTGCGTTTAACTTTAGTAGTTTACTGCACACCTCACGTACTTTTGACGTATTTTAACTAAGTAAGCCGTATTACCTTTTTGCTTCTATATATACATATTTGGATATAGAGTATTCAATCACATCGTTACATACTAAAAAAAACATTTACTGCAATATTTAAAATATTATTACGATCATGTTCTTCCTTATTCAACACCTTGATCAAAAGCATTATTCAAGTTAGAATGTTTACAGCGCTTGAATGCTAGTGTTCTTTTTACTTTCAATTTTACGTGGTTTGGACTTTTATTTCTCTTTTATTAAGAATATCTATACTATTAGGTTAATGATTATACAAATCAAGCCATTTTTATATTTTACTGTAAAGTATAATTATTTTAACATTTTACAGTGTCCGTATTCCAGTTTCTTTTTAATTTTATGTCTTTGAATAACGTTGAGTAGTAGAGATAATAAAAGCTGCAATAATACAAGTAGCCTATTTGTCATTTTAGTTTGTCCAATCATTATTGAGAAAGCACATTTTATTGGCAATCAGTAGCTTATTGTTTGTTAGCTGAAATTTTGTCCTGCTATATTACACCAAACTTGTGGTCCGAAATTACATAAAAACTTGGAAGTGGTCAACATATACTAGTGGCTAATTTATCAGATATAACTTTTGGTATCGTTGGTAATATAATAATTAAAATAAATATCAACATATTGTAATAAATTATTGTAATTTTTGGTGTCAGACTTTTCAGTAGACGATAGATAAAAACAGCAACGGAAAAAAATAATGATACGTACTAAAAGTTTCAATAGAACTCAATAACTTGTTGTGGGCTAAATTAAAATGTAAAGTACAATAAACGCGATTAAATATAAACACAATCATACTTAGTCATGCAGACGAATCGACAACAAGCACTCTACAGAGATGGTAAAATGTTCAATGCAATTATAAATATAACTTTCCCCCAATATTCAGAAGCCATCATTAGAAAAATCACCGGAGAAAAATGTGGTCCGGACAAATGATTCCAGAACATAAAGATGTTGTCATTACACAGTCCGCGCTTATTCACACAAATACTCTTTGTTGGTCAGGAATTAATTCAGGAACAGAATAAATCTACTCGAGACTGTACCTTGTGAGCCTGAATATATGTTTCTGATAATTAATTTTGTACATTTCACTACTCTTATAATTTTTATTTTCTTCCGACAGAGCCAGAGGGTTTTAATGAAGTTGTTATTGTGGGACTACAATAGCTACCAGTGCAGTCAACTTTGAAGGATTTCGAAATCTACATTTCTCAACATTAAGCTAAACTGTCTAAAAATCTTTCTTTTTAGAAGTGTAGTGTCTTACTACAATTATTATCGTATTACAAATCCGTTCCTTATAACATAGAATTTCATCAGAATTTATTATTAAAATAAAGTTGACGGTTTTGTATATATATATATATATATATATATAGAAAGAGTAAAGAGTTCAGTAAATACATTAAATATAATCATATTAGAACGTATTTGAATGTTTGTGTTGACGATTTGGTTGCAAACGAGAGCGTTAATGAACTGTAACGGCATTTACAAATAATTAATGGTTTTATACCCTAATGTACCTCTCTACCTTCGTATGCTGTAATACCTGTGAGTTCACAGGGAACAACTGAGTGTGAATAAATAATTGTGGTAAGCTCTGTGTTAATTTGGCCGTTTGAATGAGGAAATACTGAATTTATAACAAAAATTGTAATTGGTGTTTTAATTATTGCTTATATCAATATTATGTTCTACTTTAACAGTTAACAGTTGCATTTTAATCAAAAGGAATAATGAACTGTGTAGACCAAAGTAATGCTTTGGCCCTCGTTACAATCATTTAATAAAATTAATGTTACGACTTAATGAGAATAAAGCGGTACTTGGCTCTCAGAATGATTTTTTTATCCTTATTTTGTGATGTCAGGCAAATCAATAAATACAATCATGTTGCCCGTCATATTTAGGGAAAAACGTATTTTTTATTTTTTTTTAGTTTATAATTTACTGGATCCGGAAAATAATTTGATATTATTCGAACAAAGACAACATACTGTCACGTTGATTTATGTTAATTAAAATTAGGATTCTTGTTAAAAATACTGCACATTGAACAAGACAGTTCTGTATATTGATCAACCCCTGGTCAAACCGACCTTACATAAACATGAACTAATCCACTGATAGTTTCTAGCACTGGAAGTGTTTTATTTGCCAAGATTTTTCACACCTAGATACCTAGAAAAGTATTTTAAAATGTAAGTAAAACTGCATAAATTAATCAATTAAATTAACTTCTCTTTATGTTATTGTTTATTTCAGTTATTGTTTAATTTAAGAAATGTATATTATATGTATATCCTATGTAAATGTATAAACTGTTTATCAAAGTTGTGGAATAAAGATTTTTAGAAATTTAAATTGAATTGAGATTGAAAAATATTTTTTGAGCTCTAAGATAATTGAAACTAATCATAACAAAATGGCTTGAATGTAGATATTATCTCTTTTCAAAGACGTTTAATAAGAGTTATCACCTCATTGAAAGACATAACCCTTATTGAATGTATTTTACTTCTGGTAATTATATTACTTTTTTGCAGCTATAAAGTGTATTTCCATGCCGTTTTTGAACAAAACTCATTGGTTCAGAAGGTAGCAGTTTGTTACTTTTTATTATTATATTTTCAAATGAGTGGAAACAATTGGGATGTTGTAAACCCCCATTTTTGTAATTTTGTTGTCTGAAATTTTGATTAGTACTAAAAAAACTATCCGCTAACTTATGTTTGAAGAGCGTTTTTAAACTCAGTATGAGTTGAAATTGATTATTTTTTTTAAAGTGGTGGCTCCGCTTTCGTTACAGTTCACCCTGAAAATACTGCATATAATCAAGACACATTAATGAAACCAATTTAGTAAGCTTGTACTCGAAAATACAACATTCATAAACTTAAATTTGGCGTATAAAGGCTAATGAATAGAATCATAATGGGACACGCTGCAAGAGTAACATCGTTAATTCATAGCTGAAATTATTCCAGAGAGACTGCTGTTTGACCTGAAAGCAGCATATAAAATTCAATTATATTACTATATAAATTTTAGAATAGTAACGTACTTTAAACTAATTTTAACATATTCCAAACTATTTTTAACGTATTTAAAACTAATTTTAAACTTATTTTAAACTCTATTTAACCTTAGTTTTAAACTCATCGTAAAGACGCAGTTTTTCCGGCAAAGCCGATTAACTTTCGATCCTAAAAAAACAGTGAAAAAGGACATACAAGTTTTCCTATATAGGTAATTCCTTAATTGTATATACTGATGAAGCCAATTAAAATTATATTACATAAAATAAAATTTAGTATATAAATCATACTAAAAATTAAATAGTCTATGATCTGCGAGTAGTAAATGAAAAACCTAGCAGTAGGTTTCCAGATTTCTGCGTATCTTAGTCTGTTGACGTGCTCGACCCCACACTCATTCCCTCCGCCTCGACAACACTACTGACGAAACCCGATGATTAAAACCGCCAATCCCATCTCTGTTTTCTGTCGCATTTGTTGACATCCCGCCTCTTTGTGTGTGTTTCCGTAACTTCGTACTAGTGTTTGCGATTCTCAACCATAGGTCTCATAATTGTCTTATTAAGTAAATAATTAATACGTATTTTGACTGGATGTGTAGATGTGATTAAATTTGAAAGCCATGATTTTTATTGTTGAAATTCTTAATACTTAAGACTCTTAAGAGTATAATAAATTATATCAGGGCCTTCTCACTGATTTTTATAATTCTAGTTAAATTGCTAATAGATTTATTTGGTGGCACAGGCATATCTCTGGTGGAGCAATCAATATCAGACAATTTTACATGCTCACGGTGCAAGATAGAGAGGGACATACAATGGCTTTGTCTATTAAATGCTATGCACAGGTTTTAAATTGGTGAAATTGATTTTTTAACGTACAGAGAATACATACTAATTTTACGTTAGTACTAGAATTATACAGGTACATTTAATGAAAAAATTACATTTTGGTGCTGTAAAAAAGTTATAGTTCTAAAAAGTAACCGTGAGTGGAAGATATTGGGGACGTAAGAAACATAATAGAGAATAAACACGATAGTTTATGCCTGGAAAATAGTAAATAATCGTACTTTGATGAAATCCTGATCTGAATAAAGTTCAATAAATTCAAATATTTATCAAATATATCAACAGCATGTACGTACTGGTAAACACAGATTCCCGATAACCCAATAACTCACTGTGGTGACATAAACTCAGAGTTATTTACACCCCAGGAAAATATCGAGGCTGGGATCGTTCATTTTGTTAGGCGTCACTTCACTTCCACTGTGGTGGCTGCGTTTGTCAAAACATTTGAACTTTCATTTGATATAGATATACACTTCAATAACATTTTTACATGAACTAATCTAATTTATTATATTCAAATGTATGTAAAATCTGTACAGAATTTGTAGTATATTGTCACGGATACAAATTTACATTTTCTATAATTTACTGTTGGTTGGCGGCATTAAGTGAAACTCTAAAAAGGAAATTGGTTCAAGTTTCTGTCCTAGTTAAAGCAGATCTGATAAAAGTTTCAGTTGCTATTTTAATGGGAAAGAGACAGTAAAGTAAAGTAATGTCTTATTTTACTAGGCGAATTTAGGGCTAAGAAGCCCTCTCTAACACTTAACCTGGGGACCATCGGCTTAAAGATGACTTCCGAACCACCACCAACGGCCGGGCAGGCGAGCTGCTTGCTAAGACTGGAGATCGTTCAGCGGTCACCTATCCAAGCAGCAGCCATGCTCGACGTTACTTGATGCGGTTAACTTGTGATAACCGTTGTACCCTCTATGCTACGCTATTGACAAGAGATACGTGAATAGATAGAAGTTTTAAAAATACAGGCAAATACTAATAATCCAAACTGGATGAGGGAAAATAATCTGCAGAATAATCACATTTTTAAGGTAAAACAACGAGAAATATTTTCTTTAAAGCATATATTATCGACCCTGTATCTAGTTCCCTCTAATCTACGGTTGTCATGAGTAGAAATAAAATAAAAGAAATATAAAGTGTAATAACAATATATTTTGTAAACTGCAATAAATATGAATTTCAAAAGCTATAATAAACCAAAGAACTCTGCCATCTGATAGTATTAATAAAACAATTCCATCAATTGTTTCATATTTGTTACCGAAATGAATACTTGTTCCTTTAAAACCTTTAAAACATAGGTATATATTAAACTAGATAGTATTGTTTTCAGATTATTAATCAATTATTATATTTTCCCATTTATTTATCTGTTTAAGACCATTTTCCAATAGTAGTTTGCTGTTAATTTTAAATGTTTGAGGTTCGCTGACTGTTTCTAATATAAAAACATGGCCTTGCTCATTTATCAAAATACAATTAAGACTCCAATATTGCATCGTATTCGGAAAACAATAGAATGAGTGCTTTGTCTCCTCTGTTATCTGATGCCCCAATTAAATCGTGGTGTCCATTGTTACGATGAGGAGGTTCGTTGATAACCTATTAAGCTGTACAAATTACGATGTTTTTAGTGTAACAAATAACAAATTAAATGGGATTAACAAAATATTACTTTAAACTTCCTGAGTGTTGTAATTTGTCGGTAGTAAAATATATTCAGTGGTATCAGATGTAAAGAGAAATAAGCAATACTTTAATAATATTATGTTAATTATTTGAAATTGTTTGAGATTAAATTGGTGTTTAATTAATTTTTAAGATGATTATTTGATTTTTATGTTATACGCCACTGAATGTTGAGTTTGGAAAATACAATGGCAAAATAATGTTTAAAAATAAATGTAAAAGATATTTTCTGATAAACGTGTTTAAACAATATTAAATTGGCTCTTTTTAAATTCAAAATGTATTTCCTAATTAAATAAGTAAGATAATGTTCTTAAAAATGAGTGTCTGATGGGTGTAAGAAAAGTCCTACCTCTCCAGCCTTTTAAACCTTTGAACCTAGAGGATTTTCACTCTCGTGTGTCCCAAAAAAATGTAATAACAATGATTGAAGACATTTTGGATGTAATTAGACGCCGAGAAGATGATGATGCAGGCCTACTATACTCACCACAAACACTCCACCTGCTATCTACGTACGAACCATTGTAGACGGCTCTTAGGCTCACTTCTTTTACACATAGAATAATGTTTGTTATTTTTAACGCATATAATTTATTAACAAGCTAAAGAAGTCCTTATTAGATGTGGACCATTTTCTATCTGTATCACAGTCCAATCACCTTTAGATAATGTTACAGCCACTTCAAGCTATCACATTGGAGTCGACAGAAATATTGTACTAAACTTAAAATTAATTTTTTTCTTCGGGGCCACCAAAATGTAAATTAACAACAGAGTACGTCGCATGCCAAAACTAAAGGTTGAAAATGAATCTAGAAAATATCATTGCACAGAACTAAGCTCAGTAAACAATAATTGTCACTCGTATGAATGAAGTTAAGAGACTGGGGAGAATTAATCCAGACAATGTCATTGCAACAGAACCAAGATCAGTAAACAATACTTGTCACTCGTATGAATGAAGTTGACAGACTGGGGAGAATTAATCCAGTCAATGTCATTGCACAGAACCATACGCAGTACACAATACTTGTCACTCGTATGAATGAAGTTGAAAGACTAGGGAGAATAATCCAGACAATGTCATTGCACAGAAATATACACAGTACACAATACTTGGTAAAACGACAACCGGTATACGGAATAAGATATAATGAATATATATTGTGATTGTATTAACTGGGGAGAATTAATCAAGACAATGTGTTTGCACAGAACCATACACAGTACACAGTACTTGTCACTCGTATAAATGAAGTTGAAAGACTGGGGAGAATTAATCCAAACAATGTCATTGCACAGAACCGAGCTCAGTAAACAATACTTGTCACTCGTATGAATGAAGTTAATAGACTGGGGAGAATTAATCCAGACAATGTCATTGCACAGAACCATACACAGTACACAGTACTTGTCACTCGTATGAATGAAGTTGAAAGACTGGGGAGAATTAATCCAGACAATGTCATTGCACAGAACCATACACAGTACACAGTACTTGTCACTCTCGTATGAATGAAGTTGAAAGACTGGGGAGAATTAATCCAGACAATGCCATTGCACAGAACCATACACAGTAAATAATACTTGTCACTCGTATGAATGAAGTTGAAAGACTGGGGAGAATTAATCCAGACAATGTCATGGCACAGAACCATACACAGTACACAATACTTGGTAAACGACAACCGGTATACGGAATAAGATAGAATGAATATATATTGTGATTGTATTAACAATTGTGAATGCCTTTTAAATATTATACACAATTTTTATCACTTGGTATGTGTACACGTTCGTATACAGATGTGTGTAAGCCTACAAGTTCACTGACGCATATATAACATACGTGAATGTAAAACAGAACTAAATTAATTTACGATATTATTCTTGACTATTTAAAAAAACTTAATGCTCTTCTCTCCCCTAAAAATATAATAACAAACGAAAACAATGTCTACAAAGAATGCACTGAGAAAATAATATAATTATCAAAGCCAGGACGGATTCTTTGGGTGACTGATAACTAACATACTATTCGAGATAATTTATATGAAATAATGGTTAATTTCTTTAAATTCATTACATCTACTGAATGGGCATTAGTAGATATTTGTGTGGGCATGGTATTTGTGTCAATAATAGAACATATTTTAAATTTATTTTATTTTGTGTTCTAAGCGAGCTCTTGGTTCAAACGATTAGTTGAGTTAAAACATGTTTAGTTTTAAACAGATTTTCAATGCGTGGTTTTAAATAAATACGAGTATAGATGAGTATAAGTGTAGTAAAAATATATTGATATGTATGGTTTATTTATCGTGATAGATAAATCGTCTATTATCCTAGATTTTTTATAAGAATAAATTTTTCGCCTACTTAAAATTCATTATAACCAGAAATCTTTTAAATTTAGTTTAAGATTAAAGGCTGTTATTAAATATGAGTTGGTTGTTATTTCACAAAAAATAGGCTTTTCAGAGCTGTATATGTATACATATTTTTATTGTTCGGGAAGAGGCTAAATCAGCAATGGAACTAAAATTAATAAAACTGAGTAAAAAATGTTCTGTAATGTTCAAACATATTTTCTAGATTATGGATAGGAAGGAAAACACAAATTGTGCGTCGGAAACAATTACTGGAACCAGAAGTGCTAAAAACAGTGTAAATTCTACGCGATTGCGTGTGGAGGAGTGGGTAACAGCTAGTCCATTGTAATTTTTTTTTCAAAAATGATCGGCACTATTTGGTTTACTACTATTGGCACTACGATGTTTTAGATATGATCTCAAAGCACGGAGCAGCAAACCGAGATTTCTATGCGTAAGCCTTCCCGTTATAGCTACGTTATATGTAGAAGACTTCGTAGTTTCGCCGGGGGTTTGGGATCATGTTTAACACATTGTAACGTACTCAATGGTCCATCTGATAAGACAATAAGAACACCTCTTCAACTAGATTACTTCTTATTTTATCCTAGATGTCTCTGATATGAAAACGATGAAAAAAGAGTTCGTTTGGAGTTTCTTCATTGTCGAAATTTTTTTCGATTTTTTCAGACGTGCATGACTACAGATTCCAGAAGTCTAATCTATGACGTCATAAGATTTCAGATAATAAAACTAAGCGGAAGGTGAACTGCAGCTAAACTCATCTGTTTGTAAGCTAATAGAGCTACACATAATGTAGCTATGATGAGAAGTGTTTATTCAATGATAAAATTAGATTTAGCTGCAATTCACCTTGTATACATGGTGTCCCGTAACTCTCGGAACAAAGGTATACCACATTATTGCTCAGGTCAAGACAAAAATATTTCACCAAATGAACATGGTTACCAATGCTTAGATTCCCATCTGTCTGTATCTGTTTTTTTATTTAAAAAATCTAATAAACTAAAAAAGAAAATTACATCATATTTGGTTTCAAATGTTTATAACAACTAGTCCAGTTTATTGAAAAATATAAGAAAATTATTTTAAGCATTTCCAAAATGGCTGTTGGGCATTTCAACTTGTAAACTATGAATATCTTAAAAACCAACCTTCTTTATCAAGAATTGCAAGAGTAATAATTCTTAAAGTGGGTTTTTTAACAAATGTAATGATTCCAAAATAATTTATATCGATTAATAAATAACTGGTTTAGAGAAGATTTACTGTGAAAAAGACATGGGCCACATTGAGGTTCTCGGTAAATACACAGCAATAAAAAAAACTGAATAATCGGCAGCTCTCATTCAAAATTAAATAATTTTGGTATTATCAGCTTTGTGAAAAAACCCACCAAAACTGTTATTCTAGAATTTCTTGAGAAAAAACGCTAGTCTTTAAATATTGATCCACCAGCCCCCAAAATCCCATTTAAGGAAATGGGAAAAGTTGTAACAGTGACTAAAACGTTCACTTCGATTTTCCTAGAAAGGTGTCCCTAGTTTCCATTCCTCCAGAGGGTAAAGGGAGTAAGGGAGAAAAGAAGCTTCAAGTAGAGCTTTGAGATAGTTCGTTAAAACATAAACGCACACACATTTGTAAACAGGCACATAAGGAAAACATCTACTCGCAATGTATTCAGGAGGATGAGATCGATTCAAATTACTCGCACACCCAGGGTTTGTGTGTTTCTACAAGAGTGACCACTATAGCTTGTAGAAATTTTTCATCACACGATATTAGTTTCAAGTGATAAATTTGTAAATAAAGTTATGAGGTCCGCGAGAGACAAACAGGAACTAACTGATATGAAGGTCCCAACATTTATTACTGATTTCAAACTCCATGATGAAACATTTAATATATTCAAAGTTTAAAAAGCATTAAACGGAGAGAGAGATGAAAGTTCAGCTGTGAATGTCACAGTCCCACACATCAGAGGGAATGCAAATTGTGTCTATTACAGAGCCTCTGTCGCTGTGTGGGACATATTCACGTCGAACTTCAAACGGAATATATTTCTCAGACTTTGTCAACTGGACAAATATTACCTATTACGCCATTATTGGGATTGGACTTTGAAATATCACATCAAGAAAATATGTTATTGTGGAAAATAAATCAAGATAAGAGTACATCTATTGGAGTGAAGGAGTATTTATTGTGTGTCATAATAATAATCAATTTATTTAATTTTATATTTATACCTGCATTGTATTTGTATTTATCAACTCCTACCTAATCATTAATAGTAGTAGATATTTTCGTATGTAAATATTAATTACACAATCAGACTTCGCTCGTTCACCGTCAATCTTTATTATTTCGGCGTATGACATGGAGCATTACCGCAAAATATCTATTGTGGTAATCAATGTTTTGTGAATACTTTATTTATATTTAATTCGACGATAAGAAAACCGTGGTTAATGACAGACACTGACTCTTTGTCCAGACAACAGAAGTGGATTTAACACGATGAACCAAATAGCACCGGTCGATAGATTGTAGCAGTAACTAAAAACGGATCATATATAACTCTTTTTCTTTCTCGGCAAAACCCGGTAGTAGCTTTTCACCTTGCTAAATATAAGTTATTTCATCTTGATAGTCAAAGATGACGTATAGAAACGTATAGAATACGTTTTAAAGTTTCATTAACGTTCCGTAATATGAAAAGGTTTTCAAAATAAAGGTCGAGAAAACCTCTGTTATTGATGATGGCAATACAAAGAATCTTCTGAAAGAAACAAATAGATTTGACTGAGTACTATAAAACAGTACAAGAAAAGTCCATTCATTCACAACTGTGACTCCTGAGGTTAGCAACAATTAAGCTAGAGTTGTAACGAGAGTGTAGATGATGCACGCAATATAGAATATTGAAGAAGATAAAATGAAGTTGATTGAGTACTATAAAACTGTACAAGATAAATACATTCATTTACAACTGTGACTCCTGAGGTTAGCAGCAATTAAGATGGAGTTGTAACGAGAGTTTAGATGATACAAGCAATATGGGATATTGAAGAATACAAAGTGAAGTTGATTGAGTAGTATAAAACAGTACAAGAGAAGTCCAGTCATTTACATCTGTGACTTCTAAGAGTAGCAAAAAATTAAGCTGGAGTTATAACGAGAGTTTAGATGATGCTGGCAATATGAAATGTTGAAGAAGACAAAAGTAATGTTGATTGAGTACTATATAACAATAAATAAGATGTCCATTCATTTACAACTGTGACTCCTGAGAGTAGCAACAATTAAGCTGGAGTTATAACGAGAGTTTAATTGCCGTTGGTTTATTATTTGTGGTGCTTGTAGCATTCTATTTCATCGCTTATGTAGACAGTTTTCATAACGTAAGTACTATATAAATCAACATAGTTTAAAGACTCTTCTTCCTCTATGTCAGTTTATACTAAGTTAAACTGAGTCGTTTACTTCGGTAACTTATGCTTTCTTTGCGAATTTCTTGCAATGTTTATTGTTACTGGTATACCTTTAATTAAAAAAATCATATCGATACTATGTATTTTAACTTAGGAATATTTTTATAATAATCATAATTCTTAATCAAGCGTTCTTCTTTGGTGACAGCTTAGGAACATATTAATAATTCTCTTTTTAACAAAAAAACAATCTACTATTTCAGAAATACAACTATTTCACATATAAGACCAAATATGGGTTTGTTATCTTTCAAAATTACACGTAATAAATTATTCAAGCAGCGTTCATTATATTTAAGTACTGAAATTTTAATAATTTAAATTAATGCTAACAATGCATATACCAAAATATATTTTTTTCAAAGGTCAACTATTTACATGAATTTTTCCACCAAAAAATAAGTGTTATACAACTAAAATGATTAGATTTTATAAATACAAACAAATTCTAGTTGAAGATTAACACTATGTAAGTCACTCATCTAATAAATTAAAGTTCTTATAATGACCACATTACTCGTATGTACTACTATCCTGTTACTTTCGTTTATCGTGAACTACTTATCTGTTAAAAATGTTTAAGTTACCGTACTGTATTTGTGGAAGTTTTGTTTAAATGTAATTTAAAGGTATCATACATTTTCACAAATTTGTATGTTTGATTTAGTGTCTGATTATGGTAAAATATTCCTACTTTACAATATATTATAATTCTTGTTATTTGTTTTTTTTATTGTACATGTTGTGAAATTGCATAGGCTACCTATTAGTTGGGATTTGGTTAACCTCGTACAATATTTATTTAATTTCAAAATACAAACTCATCATTCCAATTAAAACTTAATAACTGTGATTCTGTTGATAAGGTATTATTTGTCTAGTTTAATTCTATTGCTGTCACTGCATACGAGATCCGTGTTTGTGCCATATGGAACTACCGATTGTGGCACTTGGCACTACCAATTGTCCCCTTTACAACTACCGACTGTGACACCAGGGACTCCCGTTTTAGCCACCAGTGACTACCAATTTTGCCACTTGAGAATAAAATTGTGCCTCCTGAAACTACCGATTGTGCGACCTGCGATTAACGATTGTGCCTCTAGAAAAAACTGCTAGTATTTATTTAACCGTGCCCACATAAAGTATTTGTTTAACATATTAAATGGTAATGCCTTAAAAACATGTAAACAAGAGGTTACAAGCAGTTATAGTATCTAACTGTAAAGGTTTTTAGCAAAGGTTATGTCTAAAAATTAAATCGTATCCAATATTATAGCTATAGACTATAATTATTACATGTTGTGAAACCAGTGAAGTATAAAACCTTTTGAATAGTTAATTTACATAGAAGCCCTTTTAAAATGACAGAACAATGAGCATATTGTACAAACTTTTCCTAACCCGAAAAATAGACACTTTGAAAAATAGAATTTCCGTTTCCCCCCAAAATAACTATTAGAAAGTTTTAATTCTGTAAAAACATAGAAAGAAGAAATATTTAAGAAATCCTAAAACATGTAATGTTTTGGTCCGCCATTTTAAAATGGTAAAAGTTTAATTGAATTAAATGCACAAGCATGTTTTTACGTGCTGGGCTCACGCAACATGAGATTAACGTTAGAAAATGTAATGACAATTATAATATACAAGTGTTTTTTGAATAAGTAATCCTTAAATAATGAGAATTTTGGAATTATGAACTCCCACTTAAAAATTGTTCAAGTACAATGTTTGCTCTATATTTCGCCATTCAGGACTTGGATGTTACAACTAGAACGGCTACTATATAATATGCTCTGCATCATATATAAATGTGTACACTGAATGATCTCTCATACTCAGGTGACAAATAAACCAAATTAATCAATTGTCTAAGTAACGTTGTTCGTACGCCATTTCAGTTTTAGCCATTAACTCTCTAATAATTTCAATGATTGGTCACCGATAATATTACGAACTCAGATACTAAAAAAGTAAATGGACGACCTTGAGATTATTACATCATTATTAACACAAAATCAATTTACACTATTGCATAATCCCATATAAAACTTGTTTCCGGGGCCGAATACAAACCACCGTTAATATTGACAGTAAACAAAGAGCGAGGGATTAGGACCTGACTACTGTATGTCAATACAGGATTTGGAACTTCAGTCTGATGGTAATCCTCTACACCCGATAAAGCAGAATGTTTCGTGGCTTGCAACAAAACATTTGTAGTGGAAGGATAAGGTTGTCTTTATAAATAAAACTCACAGCGTTATTTTACATTTCTCTGCGCAGCGCAGATTTCATATTTCTTGTGAACTGCGCTTGGTTCATATAGAATATGAAGTGAAAAGTTCCTAACACCACTCTGTGCACTTCGAAAACGTAAAAAAAATAAATATATTATTCGCTCAACATTTTCAAAAGCAGCTGCTTTAAATAAAATTAGTACTCCAACTGTAGTATTCAGCAATTTGCAAAACAAGTTCTCTTTTGCAGTCGCACCGATCTATATAATTAAATACCATATAAAGTGGCTCTCAATTAGTTGACTAATTGAGAAGTACTGTTTTGTGTGAAACGAATTTAATCGCTTGAACTCGTGTACGAGTGTTTGCATATTCCTGGGATAGTTCCATCAACACAGAGGGATTTCCTTCTCCTATCTCATATCTGAAGATATATGTCACTGGAAAGCGCCGTTGTTATTTTATTTACACGGTAGTTTTGCAAGCTATTGAACATGGTTTATGTCTACTTGTTCACAGACGATGTACAAGGAAACGTTACTACAAATGTGTTCAACGTAAAGTCTACGGCTGTGTCCTTAGCACATATTCACATATTAAATATGTGGCTCACTTGATGACAAAAGTGTTGCTTTGAGTTTCCATTTGCTCACTGTAACTTTTTGATGAGCGGAATGTAAACCTGGATTTAAACTCTATCTCCACTATTGCCAATTTGAAATTAAATGAGCAACATCAGTCCATTCAGAGTCGTATGCCGAACCAGAAAGTTTGTCCGCTGTGGGAGAACGTGAAGCCTTTCAAGTCTGGCGTGCGTTTAACTTTAGTTGTTTACTGCACACCTCACGTACTTCTGATGTATTTTACCAAGTCTGGCGTGCGTTTAACTTTAGTTGTTACTGTACACCTCACGTACTTCTGATGTATTTTACCAAGTCTGGCGTGCGTTTAACTTTAGTAGTTTACTGTACACCTCACGTACTTCTGATGTATTTTACCAAGTCTGGCGTGCGTTTAACTTTAGTAGTTTACTGCACACCTCACGTACCTCTGACGTATTTTACTAAGTCTGGCGTGCGTTTAACTTTAGTAGTTTAACTGCACACCTCACGTACCTCTGACGTATTTTAACTAAGTCTGGCGTGCGTTTAACTTTAGTAGTTTACTGCAGACCTCACGTACTTCTGATGTATTTCACCAACCCTGGCATGCGTTTAACTTTAGTAGTTTTACTGCACACCTCACGTACCTCTGACGTATTTTACTAAGTCTGGCGTGCGTTTAACTTTAGTAGTTTACTGCACACATCACGTACTTCTGACGTATTATACTAAGTAAGCCGTATTACCTTTTTGTTTCGATATATACATATTTGGATAGAGAGTATTGAATCACATCGTTACATACTAAAAAAACATTTACTGCAATATTAAAAATATTATTACGATCATCTCTTACTTATTCAACACCTTGATCAAAAGCATTATTCAACTTAGAATGTTACAGCGCTTGAATGCTAGTGTTCTTTTTACTTTAAATTTTACGTGGTGTGGACTTTTATTTCTCTTTTATTAAGAATATGTATACTATTAGGTTAATGATTATACAAATCAAGCCATTTTTTATATTTTACTGTAAAGTATAATTATTTTAACATTTTACAGTGTCCGTATTCCAGTTTCTTTTTAATTTTATGTCTTTGAATAACGTTGAGTGGTAGAGATAATAAAAGCTGCATTAATACAAGTAGCCTATTTGTCATTTTAGTTTGTCCAATCATTATTGAGAAAGCACATTTTATTGGCAATCAGTAGCTTATTGTTTTGTTAGCTGAAATTTTATCCAGCTTTATTACACCAAACTTGTGGTCCGAAATTACATAAAACCTTGAAAGTGGTCAACATATACTAGTGGCTAATTTATCAGATATAACTTTTGGTATCGTTTATAATATAATAATTAAAATAAATATCAACATATTCTAAAAATTTATTGTAATTTTTGGTGTCAGACTTTTCAGTAGAGGATACATAAAAACAGCAACGGAAAAAAATAATACGTACTAAAAGTTTCAATAGAACTCAATAACTTGTTTTGGGCCAAATTAAAATGTAAAGTACAATAAACGCGATTAAATATAAAACACAATCATACTTAGTCATGCAGACGAATCGACAACAAGCACTCTACAGAGATGGTAAAATGTTGAATGCAATTATAAATATAACTTTTCCCCCAATATTCAGAAGCCATCATTAGAGAAATCACCGGAGAAAATGTGGTCCGGACAAATGATTCTAGAACATAAATATGTTGTCATTACACAGTCCGCGTTTATTCACACAAATACTCTTTGTTGGTCAGGAATTAATTCAGGAAACAGAATAAATCTACTCGAGACTGTATCTTGTGAGCCTGAATATATGTTTCTGATAATTAATTTTGTACATTTCACTACTCTTTTTATTTTCTTCCGACAGAGCCAGAGGGTTTAATGAAGTTGTTATTGTGGGACTACAATAGCTACCAGTGCAATCAACTTTGAAGAATTCGAAATCTACATTTCTCTACATTTAGTTAGGTTGTCTACAAAATCTTTTTATTTTTAGAAGTGTAGTGTCTTACAACATATATATAATCGTATTAGAAATCCGTTTCCTTATAACATAGAATTTCATCAGAGTTTATTATTTAAAATAAAGTTGACAGTTTAAAATAAATATATATATATATATATACAAAGAGTAAATATTTCAGTAAATACATTAAATATAATCATATTAGAACGAACTTTAAATGTTTGTGTTGACGATTTGTTTTGCAAACGAGAGCGTTTAATGAAACTGTAAACAGACATTTACAAATAATTAATGGTTTTATACCCGAATGTACCTCTCTACCTTCGTATGCTGTAATACCTGTGAGTTCACAGGGAACAACTGAGTGTGAATAAATAATTGTGGTAAGCTCTGTTGTTTAAATTTGACCGTTTGAATGAGGAAATACTGAAATTTATAACAAAAATTGTAATTGGTGTTTTAATTATTGCTTATAATCAATATTATGTTCTACTTTAAACAGTTAACAGTTGCATTTTAATCAAAAGGAATAATGAACTGTGTAGACCAAAGTAATGCTGGCTCACGTTACAATCATTTAATAAAATTAATGTTTACGACTTAATGAGAATATAACGGTACTTGGCTCTCAGAATGATTTTTTTTATCCTTATTTTGTGAGTTCATTGCAAATCAATAAATACAATCATGTTGCACTTCATATTTAGGATAAAACTTATATACAAATTGTATGTTTTTAACACGCTTTTATTAAGCTTCGGCTGTTATCTATGTAACGGAATCTTTGAATCATAATTTTCCACCAATTTTCCAGAAGTCAGATTAATTTGAAACTTTGCATACGTATCAAGGACCGATGGACAATGCAATAATTATGATCATAGTTTTTCCATTATCCTTATAAGGACCACCAGGATTAATAAATTCTTTTATAGATTCCTCTGTGATAGAGCTAGCGCGCGATCTGCGTTAACCCAGCGTTCAAGTCTCCATTCAATCTGCGCTAACCCATCGTTTAAGTCTTCATTCGTCTCGGTATTCTCGGATGTGCTTGACTCTCTTAATATAGTAATATTATAGTAGTCATCCCAGTCTCTGCCATTTCCTTGACAGCCATACCTCTAAGTACACGAAACCATGCATGTTCTTTGTTTAGTATACATTACATAATACTAATTTGAGTTGTTGTTTTACAGAAACATACAAAGTATTTTTATCAGACAAAGCCTTTAGTGTTTTTTTAACTAATTCCATTTCAAACAATATTCAAAATTTTTCTTGCATTTTCAATTTTATTTACTATAAATAAAGTTGAACAAATACATTTTAAGTTATTTTACACATTACCGAAGATGTATAGCTAATAAATAAATTAATAAATGTACCAAAATATGGGTATAATTCAATTATCAAATACAATAACCATTTTATATATATATCATAATATAGCAATTATATGATAAAAAATATAAAATGATTTACGATACGAAAAATTCAACTTAGTTAAGGGTGTAACATTTTATAATAGTATATATCAAATAAGTAATAGCTTTAATACAGCTCAGTAAGAATGATAAATGATATATACTAGCCAACATTACGTTTATTCAATACTTCACATACCAAACCCTCAATTCCGGCAAAGGTGTTTCAAAACAGCCACAGTTCCTTGGTAGCTTAGATGCCAGCCTTCGATTTTTACGACAATAATTAATCTAAAGAGAACTGCGAAGCGCCGAGTCTCCAGGGATCAGAGCCGACATCTTAAGTGCAAGCTCGAGGAGTCATATTGAGGCGATGCAGGTTGCTATTTCCCCGTTGGTAGCTATTAATAGGACAGAACCTTTAATGGGACACCGATGACAGAAACGCACGACCAAGCGGGCAAAAACCTGTCCGACCCGACATCCTTGACCTAGGCTCGTGATTGCTTGCTGCTGGACAAGTCTATGTAGCACTTAGTCGTGTAAGATCTTTAGACGGTATTCGGATTGAAGAACTTGATTGCTCTAAGTTAACAGGAAATTCCCCATGCAATAGTGAAGCTTTAAATGAAATGATGAGATTGCGGAATGATTCGTAAGAAATACCACATTTCCACAAGAAACTAATTGATAAATCGAACTAAAAAATGAAAAATTAATAATAGTTTAAAAAACTAAAGCGTGGGGTGCATTTTACTACATTTCATAAGTCTCCTCTCAAAGATAATTACCGATAGAATGATTGTAATATTTAATGTATCAAGCACCCCACGCTTTTTACTCTGAATTAATTTATTCTGTTAATAACTTAAATTTAATTATAATTATATTTTGAGGTGATTGACTATGAATAATTGTTTTAACCTTCTACTACTATAATATAAACTCTTTGTAATTAAAAAATTATTTTCTATTTTTTTAGTTTGGTTAGCTATAAAAGCGTGTTTTTTAGTTTATTAAACTATTATTTATTTTAAGTTTATAATTTACTGGATCCGGAAAAATAATTTGATATTATTCGAACAAAGTGAACATACTGTCACGTTGGTTTATATATTAATTATAATTAGGATTCTTGTTGAAAATGCTGCACAATGAACACGAAAGTTCTGCATATTGATCCTGGTCAAACTGACCTTACACAAACATGAACTAATCCACAGATAGTTTCCAGCACTGTAAGTGTTTGTTTGGCCATCTTGAAAATGTGTTTTGAACTCTAACACAATTAACACTAATCATAAAAAAATGGTTTGAATGTAGATATGAGCTCTTTTCAAAAGACGTTTAATAAGAGTTATCACCTCATTGAAAGACATATTAACCCTTAATGAATGTAGTTTACTTATGGTAATTTTAATTTTAATATATTACTTTTTAGCAGCTATAAAGTGTATTGTCATGCCGTTTTAAGAAGAAGCGCATTGGTTCAGAAGGTAGCAGTTTGTTACTTTTATTATTATTATTTTTTCAAATGAGTGGAAACAATTGGGATGTTGTGAACCCCCATTTTTGTAATTTTGTTGTCTTGACATTTTGATCAGCACTAAAAAAACTGTCCGCTAACTTATGTTTGAAAAACGTTAGTAAACAGAGTATAATTTGAAATTGTTTACTCTTTTAAAGTGGTGGCTCCGCTTTTGTTACAGTCCACCCTGTAAATACTGCATATAATCAAGACAGAAACCAACTTAGTAAACTTGTACACGAAATCCAACATTCACAAACTTAAATTGGCAACACGAGTATAAAGGCTAATGAATAGAATCATAATGGGACACGCTGCACGAGTAACATCGTCGTTGCACTGCGACTATTTATTACATGGAAATTAATTCATAGCTGAAAATTATTCCAGAGAGACTGCTGTTTGACCTGAAAGCAGCATATAAATTCAATTATAATTTCTATATAAATTTTAGAATAGTAACGTACTTTAAACTTATTTTAACATATTTCAAACTAACTTTAACGTATTTAAAACTAATTTTTAACTTATTTTAAACTCTATTTAACCTTAATTTTAAACTCATCGTAAAGACGAAGTTTTTCCGTCAAAGCCGATTAACTGTCGATCCTAAAAAAAAACAGTAAAAAAGGACGTACAAGTTTTCCTACGAGTAAATAGGTAATTTCTTAATTGTATATACTGATGAAGCCAGTTAAAATTATATTACATAAAATAAAATTTAGTATATAAATTCATACTAAAAATTAAATAGCCTATGATATGCAGTAGTAAATGAAAAACCTAGCAGTAGGTTTCCCGATTTCAGCGTATCTTATTCTGTGACGAGCTCGACCCCACACTCATTCCCTCCGCCTCGTCGCCAACACTACTGACGAAACCCGATGATTAAAACCGCCAATCCCATCTCTGTTTCTGTCGCATCTTTGTTGACATCCAGCCTCTTTGTGTGTGTGTTCCCGTAACCTCGTACTAGTGTTTGCGATTCTCAACCATAGGTCTCATAATTAATTGCCTTTATTAAGTAAATAATGTATACGTATTTTAACTGGATGTGTAGATATGATTAAATTTGAAAGCCATGACTTTTATTGTTGAGATTCTTCATACAGTATAAAAAATTATATCTGGGATTTTTTCACAGATTTTGTAATTCTAGTTAAATTACTAATAGAGTTATTTGGTGGCTCAGGGATATGTATGATGGAGCATCAATATCAGACAGTTTTACATGCTCACGGTGGAAGATAGAGAGGGATATACATACAATGGCTTTGTCTATTAAATGCTTATGCACAGGTTTTAAATTGGTGAATTTAGGTTTTTAACATAATGAGAATGCATACTTTTTCGCGTTAATACTAGAATTGTGAAATTTGATGAAAAAATTACATTTTGGGTAACGATAAAAGGGTATAGTACTGAAAAATAGTATTGTCTGGAAGATATTGGAGACGTAACAAAAATAATAGAGAATAAATACGATTGTTTATGCTGGAAAATAGTAAATATCGTACTATTATGAAAGCCTGATCTGAATAAAGTTCAATAAATTCAAATATTTTATCAAGTATATCAACAATCGATTTTTGTATCAAACAGCAATAATTGGAGGAGACCGTTGGATCTGTTTGATGTGCAATTGGTTGTATCTCATTTCCTGTTGTGTGATATTTAGTTACATCCGGAGAAAGTTTTTCCACGACGTTCCTATTCTTTACCCTTTTGAATTATTTGTTTACTAATTATATTACATATATTACCATGTCCCTTACAACAAGTGTTGTATCTGCTTAGACATATACCATCTGCCGTAGTGTGTTGAAAAATAGTTATGGCAGTATTATATCACTTTTTACTGTATATAGCAAGAGTAAGGAATTTAAATAGCTTAGGTTTACTTAGGACTTGAAAATAGCTTCCTTTCATATTGTTAGAATTTCATATTCACATTAAGCAGAAGGAATAAAATCGGAGGGACAAACAATACGACTCAACAAACTATTTTGCTCTGCAGCTGCAATTTGAAGAAACAAGCCAGTATCCCTGAAAAATAACTGTTTTGACTTTTTATACCTGAATTTTTACTTTGAAAATGTATATAAACAAGGAAAATTCTAAAACCGTAAAACATTGTATGTTTTGGTCCCGTCATTTTTTGAATGGTGTTTTAAACGTGTTAGGCTCACGTTACATTAGAGTAACGTTAGAAATTTTTCAACAACATCTTTTCGTCCATATGGCCATTCCGGGCTTGGATGTCACAAACTGGAATGACCACCACATTACTATGATCTTCATCATATATTGTATTTGGAAGTAAATAGTTAACAAAGAAATAGTAAAATTTGCATACTGAATGATCTCCCGTGTTCAGGTGACAAATAATAGTCAATTGTCTAGTAACAGTCTTGGTACGCCATTTCAGTTTTAGCCATTAACTCAATAATCATTTTAGTGATTAGTTACCGATCATAATATAAATTCAGATAATAAAAAAGTTAAATGGACAACCTTGAGATAACATCATTGTTTACACAAACTCATTTTTACACGATCCGAGGCCGAATGCAAACCACCGTTAATATTGACAGTAAACAAAGAGCGCGGATTAGGACCTGACTACTGTATGTCAATACAGGATTTTTGAACTTCAGTCTGATGGTAATCCTCTACAACCGATAAAGCAGAATGTTTCATGGCTTGCAACAAAACATTTGTAGTGTAAGAATGAGGTTGTCTTTTATAAATAAACCTCACAGTGTTTATTTTATCTTTTTCTGCGGAGCGCAGTTTTGATATTTCTTGTGAACTGCGCTTGTTTCGTATAGAATATGAAGTGTAAAGTTCCGAAGACCACTCTGCACACTTCGAGAATTCAAACGTAAAATCTATTATTGGCTCACAAGTTTTTAACATTTGCAAAAGCAGCTGCTTTCAATAAAAATTAATGCTCCAACAGTAGTGTACAGCAATTAGCTAAACAAGTTATCTTTGCAGTGGTTACCGATCTATATAATTAAGTACTATATAAAGTGGCCCTCAATTTTGCTGACTAATAGTGAAGTTGTTATGTGTGAATATGTTAACCGCTTCAAATCGTGTACGAACTCCTACACGAGCATCCTCGTGCTTGCATATTCCTAGGATAGTGCCCTCAAAACAGAGGGATTTTCTCCTTCTATCTCATAATCTGGAGATATTATGTTTACTGGAAAGCGCAGTTTTATTTATGTGCAAGGAAGTTTTTGCTTACACAAAAGCAATTGAAACATAGTTTGTGTCTACTTGTGTAACAGATGACGTTATAAAGAAACGGTACTGTAAATGTGTTCGCTGTAAAGTCTACGGTTGTGTCCTTAGCACGTATTCACATATTTAAAAAATTTGGTTCAGTTAATGGCCAACGCGATGTTTTGTGTTTAAATTAGCATACACAGCAAGTTTTTTAATGAGATGACGTGGATAGTTTAAATCTGGATTGTAAACTCCAACTCTACTATCGCTATATTGAAATTAATATAGCAACATCAGTCCATTCAGAGTCACATTCCGAGCCAGAAAGTTGTACGCTGTGGGAGAGCGTGAAGTTCACTGCACACCTCACGTACTTCTGACGTATTTTACCCAAGTAAGGCGTATTACCTTTTTCAGTTTATCCAATACATACATATTTGGATATAAAATATTAAATCATACGGTTATGTACTAAAAATCACGTACAGCAATTCTACACTATTGTTATGATAATGTTCTTACCATTCAACTCCTTGCTCCAACATTATCTCCGTTAGAGTGTTAGAACGCTTGAATGTGTTTTGTTTTATTTCTTTTCTTTTTTATAGGTTAGGTTGTTCTTTATAATTTATTAAGATTAATTATAATACTAGGTTCATAATTTTTGTTTATGTAAACTGAGCATTTTAGTGTATATTTTTAAGTATAATTATGTTATGTTTTTTTTACATAGCCCGTATTCAAGTTTTGTTTGATTGTATGTATTACATGTGGTTGAGTGATAAAGATAATAAAGATTTCTTTTATAAAGACATTTTCATTTTATGTCACTTCAGTTTGTTCAGTTTTCTCTTTAGAGAAAACCTATTTTATTGGTAATCAGTAGCCTACTTGTATGTTAGCTGAAATGTTATCCTGCTAGATTAAACCTAACTTGTGGCCCGAAATTACATCCTGGTCCAGCATAAACACTCAACATATACTAGGGGCTAATTTATCCGACAACTTTGATATACTTTGTAATATAACTAATAAAATAAATATAAAAAATATTGTAATAGTTAAAAGTAATTTTTGGTGACAGACTTTTCAGTAGAAGCTACTACCTTACAACGCCAGCTACACAAAATACTGTTACGTAATGCAAGTTTCAATAGAACTCAATAACGTGTTTTGGGCCAAATTTAAAGTGTAAAGTACAATAAAACGCGATTAAATATAAACACAATCATACTTAGTCATGCAGACGATTCAACAACACACACTCTACAGAGATGTTAAAAATTTCAATGCAATTATAAATATGACTTTCCCCATTATTCAGAAGCCATCATTAGAGAAATCATCGGAGAAAATGTGGTCCGGACAAATGATTCCAAAACATAAAGATGTCGTCATTACACAGTCCGCGCTTATTCATACAAATGCTCTCTGTTGGTCAGGAATGAATTCAGGAATAGAACAAATCTACTCGAGACTGTATCTTGTGAGCCTGAATATATGTTTTCTGATAATTAATTTTGTTCTATAATATATATATTAATTTTTTCAATAAACATTGAATCGCAAAAAGTACTTGCTCCGCCGGGAGTCGAACCCGGATCTCTCACTTGCCGGGTGAATGTGCTACCATTACACCACAGAGCGCTTACTTTTTCCGATTCAATTATTTTGGATTTAGCCGTATCTGTCTCATATGCGTTTAAATAAGCAAACTAACATATGATCGGAAGACCAAATAACTGTCAAATGACTTTTATTTACGTTAAACATTATAAATGGCAATAGCCTTATTTAATTTTTCAATAAAACAGTTTAGTTTGCTTATTTAAACGCATATGTGACAGATACGGCCAAATCCAAAATAATTGAATCGGAAAAAGTAAGCGCTCTGTGGTGTAATGGTAGCACATTCACCCGGCAAGTGAGAGATCCGGGTTCGACTCCCGGCGGAGCAAGTACTTTTTGCGATTCAATGTTTACTGACAAATTAAATAAGGCTATTGCCATTTATAATGTTTAACGTATATATATATATATATATATATATATATATATATATATATATAGAAAGAGTAAAGAGTCTGAATATTCGTTTCCGATAATTAAACCTATACATTTCAGAACTCTTAAAAATTTTTGTTAGGACATTTCATTACGAATATTAATTCCGTTCGCTTATCAGACCCGGAAGTCTCACTCGTTAATTAGATACAATATTCCAGAGATTGAGGAAAGGGATGGGTTAGCTTAAGTCTCAGATTAAGATCAGAGTCAACCTAAATTAAGTCAATCAAAAGCTGAGTATCATCACAGCCCAGGCTAAAAGTAAAAGTATGAGGAGAAGTACGCTGAGATTTCTATAGCCGTAAGGGGATAGGAAAGCAAAAATGCTTGGATTAGTCCAGCGAAAAGCGAATGCTCCGCTTGGAATCCTCTAGCAGGGGAATCGGAATGTATACTCGAATATTTCTAGCGTAAATTATCCAAAATTCCGCTCGAATTTCTGTAGCGGAAGAACGGATAGTAATGCGTGGGACTACTGTTGCACAAGGAAAAGGTTCCGCTTGGATTTCTCTAGCCGAGGAAGTGATATAAGGGCTCAAATTACTGTAGCGTGATAAGGGTTCCGCTTGGATATTTCTAGCGGAAGAAACGACAGAGACGATTGGATTGCTAGCTTCGAATGAAGTGGCCTTACAAATATAAAAAAATCATATCTCTGTTCTACATAGACCTAAAATAAAATATCATCAACAACATTTAACAAACTTCGTTTAAAAAAAAAATGTTATCTGGATTAGTTTACGAGATATATTTTACATGTAATACAGGAAATAACATAATAAATTTTAACTGTTACAAAATTTACTCACTTCTCCCGACAGAGCCAGAAGGTCTAATTAATGCTTAGCATTGTTATTATGGGGCTACAATAAAGAGAACTACCAATGCAGCCAACTATAAATGATTCGAAAGCTAAATTATTCTACCAAATTGTAAAAAACATATTTTCTTTTTCGATGTGCAGGTTCGAGATATTTACTGTTGAAGGGAACAGTAATACCAATTCGATAATTATACCATAGAACTTCTTCAAAGTTTATTATTAAAATAATGTTTACAATTATATATAGAAAGAGTAACGAACTCAATAAATACATTATTTTATATTAGAATGAACTTGAATATTTGTGTTGAAGATTTGTTTGCAAATAAGAGCGTAATGAACTGTAACGGTATTTACAGATAAATTAACGGTTTATACCCAAATGGTACCTCTCTACCTTCGTATGCTGTAATAACCTGTGTGTTCACAGGGAACAACTGAGTGTGAATAAATAATTGTGATAAGCTCTGTGTTAATTTAGGCCGTTTGAATAAGGAAACAAACTGACTGTATAAGAAAAAATTGTAATTGGTGTTTTAATTATTGCGTATATCACCTTATATTCTAATTTAACAGTTTTAATCAATAGGAATAATGAACTGTGTCGATCAAATGTTGTGAATTTAGTTACATTAATTTAATTACATTGCCGAAGTTTAAATTTTAGTCTATAATTCTAGAAAAATTACAAATCATTTTTAAGCACACAACTAAAAATGTAAAAAAGATATTTTATAGACAATATGGATTAATTAAAAGACTAATACTAATTTTATCTCTTTATTTTAAAGTTAGCATTACTAGTTATTAGGTATATATACACTGTGGGACAAAATTATTTATTTACTAAAACCCTTCTATAATCCATTGGTGAAAGTGAATGTTTTTAAATCTTATCATTGTATGAGATATGCACCTATATAATGCAAACCATTTGGGTTAAATCATCTAATTTGACTGATTTTATCAGTATACAAATAACGAAGTTGCCATACTTGTTATCATCATTCTTACTTAAGAAACACTTTGATGCAGGCTAATGAACCGTTTCGAGTGGTAGTGAAACTTGGTGTATGTATAGGGTACTACCGAAAGGAAAATAATTTCCATACTTATTTTTATCTTCTTTTATTCTATTTTTCGCTGTGACCCACAGGATGCTAAAATAATCCAGGTCATTTTCAGCTGAGCTTTCCGCTGTGTAAGGAATTTCATTGAAATGTTGAAATCCTTGCATTTCTTAGACTTCAATTACCCTCTGGGTTCTTGTGACGTATCTCAATGAAAATTAGGACTACCAATCATCCTTTGTGGCAGCCAAAATATACGCAAGTATTTATATAAACTATGGAGTCTTGATTACTGAAAGACCATTCTTGAATAAGAACTGTAATACAGGTAATAGGGTCTAGCATAAGCATATGTTAAGTCATTATTTTCTGTAGGATAGTAAACTTGATTATGAAACCTCAGAAGGTTAGTTTGAGGGTCATTAAATATGGAAAAAGTCAAACTATTACTGCTATAAAAGGGTTGATTTAATCTGTAAAAAACCTTGATTACTTTTCAACATACATTTGGTTATTTTGCCAAACACTTCTACACCTCTTCCATCTTTCTGCTAATTTGTAAATGACATAAGCATAAAATCCTTAGGGTTGACTTCAAAGTTACTTTTGCGCCTGATATATAACCTCTTCATTGGACTGAACGCTTTTCCTCTTAGACTCTTTTCAAGGTATCGAAACAGATGGATTGTTTTTATGAGGCGAGGTCAGGGCTGTAAGAGGTTGTGGGGGTGGTGTGGAAGGATCTACCTCCCATGTTCCTTAAGTATTTTAGTTAGTTATTTCGTATGTGGACGGGCGTTGCCATGAGGTCAGATTACGTTTTAGTCAAGAACCCGAGACGTTTCGTTAAGATGGCAGGTCTTATCTTGTTTTCCAGCATGCCACTGTAGTATTGGCTGTTGAGTTTTTCTTTGACCTTCAAGAGAATCACAATAAATTGGTCCCTGAAAATTTCAGAATCCTGTAAGCATGACGTAAACATCTGATGGCTGGGTCCTGAGTGGTTTGCAATTGGGAGAAGTCGTATGCTTCCACTCGAGGCTCTGCTTCCATTTTTTATCTGAATCACAGTCCAATCACCTT
This sequence comes from Homalodisca vitripennis, assembly GCF_021130785.1. Lineage (NCBI taxonomy): Eukaryota > Metazoa > Arthropoda > Insecta > Hemiptera > Cicadellidae > Homalodisca > Homalodisca vitripennis. The sequence goes on along the minus strand of NC_060208.1, from coordinate 220,118,470 downwards.
TAGATAATGTTACAGACAGTTCATGCTACCACATTAAATTGGACAGGAATATTAATTGTACTAAACTTAAAAATTAATTTTTTTCTTCATGGCCCCAAATGCAACTTAACAAGAGAGTAAGTCGCACGCCAAAACTAAAGGTTGAAAATGAATCCAGAAAATATCATTGCATAGAACCAAGCTCACTAAACAATACTTGTCACTCGTATGAATGAAGTTGAAAGACTAGGGAGAATAATCCAGACAATGTCATTGCACAGAACCATACACAGTACACAATTCTTGGTAAACGACAACCGGTATACGGAATAAGGTAGAATGAATATATATTGTGAGTGTATTAACAATTTTGAATGCCTTTTAAATAATATACTCAATTTTATCACTTGGTATGTGTACACGTTCGTATACAGATGTGTGTAAGGCTACAAGTTCACTGACGCATATATAACATACGTGAATGTAAAACAAAACTAAATTAATTTACGATATTATTCTTGACTATTTAAATAAACTTAATTCTCTTCCTCCCCCCTAAAAATATAATAACAAAAGAAAAAATGTCTACAAAGAATGCACTGAGAAAATAATATAATTGTCAAAGCCAGGACGGATTCTTTGGGTGACTGATAACTAACATACTATTCTAGATCATTTATATGACATAATTGTCAATTTCTTTAAATTCATTACATCTACTAAATGGGCATTACTATTCGATTTACAAACTATTTGTAATGCGGTGTTTGTATACCAAAGCTAATGAATTAAGACCTATATTTGAAACCTGCAGTATGATAACGCCATGAACAGTGTAAAGAAGCTGGTATTTGTGGACAAAGCTGAACACTTAATAGTGTCACAGCCATTAAAGCCGTCATTCCCTGTACAGAGCCATTACCTAATGTTTAAGTGGCACTTGCCGCTGAAGTTACGGTCTTTCATACGAAAAGGTTCTCTTATCAATATTTTTACAACGGTTTTTGTGTCAATAATAGAACATATTTTATATTTATTTTATTTTTGTGTTCTAACCGAGCTCTTGGTTCAAACGATTAGTTGAGTTAAAAACATGTTTAGTTTTAAACAGATTTTCAATGCGTGGTTTTAAATAAATACGAGTATAGATGAGCATAAGTGTAGTAAAAATATAGTGATATGTATGGTTTATTTATCGTGATTGATAAATCGTCTATTATGACAAATTTTTTATAAGAAGTAATTTTCACCTACTTAAAATTCATTATAACCAGAAATCTTTAAGTTTAGTTTTAAGATTAAAGGCTATTATTAAATATGAGTTGGTTGTTATTTCATAAAAATAGGCTTTTCAGAGCTTTTTATGTATACACATTTTATTGTTCGGGAAGGGCTAAATCAGGAATGGAAAAAAAAATTAATAAAACGGAGTAAATTACAATGTTCTGTAATGTTCAAAATATTTTCTTGATTATGGATAGGAAGGAAAACACAAATTGTGAGTCGGAAACAATTACTGGAACCAGAAGTGCTAAAACAGTGTAAATTCTACGCGATTGCGTGTGAAGGAGTGGGTAACAGCTAGTCCATTGTAATTTTTTAAAAATGATCGGCACTATTTGGTTTACTACAATTGGCACTACGATATTTTAGACATGATCTGAAAGCACGGAGCAGCAACCGAGATTTCTATGCGTAACCCTTCCCGTTATAAAAATTAGTTTTCGCCGGGGGTTTGGGATCATGTTTAACACATTGTAACGTACTCAATGGTCCATCTGATAAGACAATAAGAACACCTCTTCACCTAGATTACACTTATTTTTTTATCCTAGATGTCTCTGATATGAAAACGATGAAAAAAAGTTCGTTTGGAGTTTCTTCATTTTTGAAATTTCTTCGATTTTTTCAGACGTGCGTGACTACAGATTCCAGAAGTCTAATCTATGACGTCATAAGATTTCAGATACTGAACTAAGCGGAAGGTGAACTGCAGCTAAACTCATCTGTTTGTAAGCTAATAGAGCTACACATAACGTAGCTATGATGAGAAGTGTTTATTCAATGATAAAAAATTAGATTTAGCTGCAATTTCACCTTGTATACATGGTGTCCCCGTAACTCTCGGGACAAAGGTATACCACGTTATTGCTCAGGTCAAGACAAAAACATTTCACCAAATGAACATGGTTACCGATACTTAGATTCCCATCTGTATGTATCTGTTTTTTATTTAAAAAATCTAAAAAAACTAAAAAAAGAAAATTACATCATATTTGGCTCAAATGTTTATAACAACTATTCCAGTTATTGAAAAATATAAGAAAATTATTTTAAAGCATTTCCAAAATGACTGTTGGCCATTTAAACTTGTAATCTTTGAATATCTTAAAAACCAACCTTCTTTATCAAGAATTGCAAGAGTAATAATTCTTAAGGAGAGTTTTTTAACAAATGTAATGATCCCAAAAATAATTTATATCGATTAATAAATAACTGGTTTAGAGAAGATTTACTGTGAAAAGTCATGGCCCACATTGAGGTTCTCGGTAAATACACAGCAATACAAAAACTGAATAAACGGTAGCTCTCATTCGAAATTAAATAATTTTAGTATTATCACCAAAACTGTTATTCTAGAATTTCTTGTGAAAAAAATGCTAGTTTATGCTAGCTTAAAAAGTCTTTAAATATTGGTCCACCAGACCCAAAATCCCATTTAAGGAAATGGGAAAAGTTGTAACAGTGACTAAAACGTTCACTTCGATTTCCTAGAAAGGTGTCCCGAGTTCCATTCCTCAACTGGGTAAAGGGAGTAAGGGAGAAAAGAAGCTTCAAGTAGAGCTTTGAGATAGTTCGTTAAAACATAAACCCACACACATTAGTAAGCAGGCACATAAGGAAACATCTACTCGCAATGTATTCAGGAGGATAAGATCAATTCCAATTACTCGCACACCCAGGGATGTGTGTTTCTGTATGAGTGATCACTATAGCTTGTAGAAATTTTTTCATCACACGATATCAGTTTCAAGTGATAAATTTGTAAATATAAGTTATGAGGTCCGCGAGAGACAAACAGGAACTAACTGATATAAAGGTCCCAACATTTATTACTGATTTCTAACTCCATTATGATGAAAAATTTAATATATTCAAAGTTTAAAAGCATTACACGGAGAGAGAGAGATGAAAGTTCAGCTGTGAATGTCACAGTCCCACACATCAGAGGGAATGCAAATTGTGTCTATTACAGAGCCTCTGTCGCTGTGTGGGACATATTCACGTCGAACTTCAAACGGAATATATTTCTCAGACTTTGTCAACTGGACACAAATTACCTATTACGCCATTATTGGGATTGGACTTTGAAATATCACATTAAGAAAATATGTTATTGTGGGAAATAAATCAAGATAAGAGTACATCGATTGGAGTGAAGGAGTATTGGTTGTTTGTCATAATAATAAATCAATTTATTTAATTTTATATTTATAGCTGCATTGTACTTGTATTTATCAACTCCTAATAATCATTAATATTAGTAGATATTTTCGTATGTAAATATTAATTACACAATCAGACTTCGCTCGTTCACCGTCAATCATTATTATTTCGGCGTATTACATGGAGCATTACCGCAAAATATCTATTGTGGTAATCAATGTTTTGTGAATACTTTTATTTATATTTAATTCGACGATAAGAAAAACCGTGGTTAATGACAGAGACTGACTCTTTGTCCAGACACCAGAAGTGGATTTAACACAAATGTGGATGAACCAAATAGCACCGGTCGATAGATTGTAGCAGTAACTAAAAACGGATCATATGTAACTCCATTTCTTTCTCGGCGGAACCCGGTAGTACCTTTGCACCTTGCTAAATATATGTTATTTCATCTTGATAGTCAAAGATGACGTATAGAAACGTATAGAATACGTTTTTATAAGTTTCAGAATAATTACAAACATTTTGCGTTGAACAATTTAAACATAATATACCGTAATGCTAGAGATATAACAAACCTAACACAACATTAGCATATAAACAAGTATGTTATAAAACAAAAGTTATAAAACAAAAGTTATAAACTTAACGTTCAGTAATATTAAAAGGTTTTCAAAATCAAGGTCAAGAAAACCTCTGTTATTGATGATGGCAATACGAAGAATCTTCTGAAAGAAACAAATAGATTTGACTGAGTACTATAAAACAGTACAAGAAAAGTCCATTCATTTACAACTGTGACTCCTGAGGGTAGCAACAATTAAGCTAGAGTTGTAACGAGAGTGTAGATGATGCACGCAATATAAAATATTGAAGAAGATAAAGAGAAGTTGATTGAGTACTATAAAACTGTGCAAGATAAAGACATTCATTTACAACTGTGACTCTTGAGGTTAGCAGCAATTAAGATGGAGTTGTAACGAGAGTTTAGATGATAGAAGCAATATGGGATATTGAAGAATACAAAGTGAAGTTGATTGAGTAGTATAAAACAGTACAAGAGAAGTCCAGTCATTTACATCTGTGACTTCTGAGAGTAGCAAAAATTAAGCTGGAGTTATAACGAGAGTTTAGATGATGCTGGCAATATGAAATGTTGAAGAAGACAAAGTAATGTTGATTGAGTACTATAAAACAATAAAAAAGATGTCCATTCATTTACAAACTGTGACTCCTGAGAGTAGCAACAATTAAGCTGGAGTTATAACGAGAGTTTAATTGCCTTTGGTTTATTATTTGTGGTGCTTGTGGCATTCTATTTCATCGTTTATGTAGACAATTTCATAACGTAAGTACTATATAAATCAACATAGCTCTTCTTCCTCTACGTCAGTTATACTAAGTTAAACTGAGTCGCTTACTTCGTTTACTTATGCTTTCTTTGCGAATTTCTTGCAATGTTTATTATTACTTGTATACCTTGAATTAAAAAAAAAAAACATATCGATACTATGTATTTTTAACTTAGGAATATTTTATAGTAAAAATAATTCTTAATCAAACGTTCTTGTTTAGTGACAGAGTAGGAATATATTAATAATCATTTTTTAACAAAAAACTATCTAATATTTCAGAAATACAAATATTTCAAATATAAGACCTAATATGGGTATGTTTATCTTTGAAAATTACTCGTGATAAATTAGTTCCAGCAGCGTTCATTATGTTTATGTTTCTGACATTTTAATATTTTAAATTAATGCTAACAATGCATATACTAAAATATATTTTTTCAAAGGCCAACTATGTACACGTTATTTTTACACCAAGAAATAATTGGATTTTATAAATACAGATCATTTCTAGTTGAAGATTAACACTATGTAAGTCCACTCTTCTAAGAAAGTAAAGTTCTTATAATGACCACAATACTCGTATATACTACTAGGTCAACTACTTATCTGTTAAAAAATGTTTAAGTTACTGTATTTGTGGAAGTTTTGTTTAATTGTAAATAAAAGGATGCGTAAATTTTCACAGATTTGTATGTTTGATTTAGTGTCTGATTATGGTAAAATATTCCTACTCTACAATATATTATAATTCTTGTTATTTGTATTTTTATTGTATATGTTGTGAAATTGCATAGGTTACCTATCAGTTGGAATTAGGTTAAACTCGTATAATATTTATTTAATTTCAAAACACAAGCTCATCATTCCAGTTACAGCTTAATAACTGAGATTCTGTTGATAAGGTATTATTTGTCTAGTTTAATTCTATTGCTGTCACTGTATATGAGATCCGTGTTTGTGCCATATGGAACTACCGATTGTGGCACTTGGCACTACCAATTGTCCCCTTTACAACTACCGATATTGACACCAGGGACTCCCCGTTTGAACCAATTGTGCCATTTGAGAATAAAATTGTGCCTCCTGAGACTACCGATTGTGCGACCTGCTATTACCGATTGTGCCTTTCGAAACAATTGCTAATATTTATTTTACCGTGCCCGCCTTAAATATTTTTTAAACTATTAAATGGGAATGCCTTAATATAAAGACGAGGTTAAAAGCAGTTATAATACCTAACTGTAAAGGTTTTTAGCAAATAAATGTATTGCCTTCCATTTCAAAACATTCACACCATATAGTTGGTTATGTCTACAAATTCAATCGTATCCAATATTTTATATATATATATATATATAGTATATATATATATATATATATATATATATAGTATATATATAGTATATATATATATATATATATAGTATATATATATATATATATATATATATTATAGTCTATAATATATATAGACTATAGTTAATACATGTTGTGAATGAAGTATAAAACCGTTTGAATAGTTAATTTACATAGAAGCCCTTTTTAAAATTACATAACAATGAGCATAGAAAAATAGAATTGCCGTTCCCACAAAATAATTATTTGAAAGTTTTTATTCTGTAAAAACATAGAAAGAACGAATATTTTACAAATCCTAAAACATGTTTTGGTCCGCCATTTTAAAATGGTAAAAGTTTAATTGAATTAAATGCAAAAGCGTGATTTTACGTGCTAGGCTCACGCAACATGAGAGTAACGTTAGAAAATGTAATGATAATTATATTCTACAGTTTTTTTTAATAATCAATCCTTAAATAATGACAATTTTTGGAATTATGAACTCATTTAAAAATTGTTCACATACAATCTTTGCTCCATATTTCCCCATTCAGGGCTTGGATGTTACAACCTGAACGGCTACTATATGATATGCTCTCCATCATATACGAAATGTGTACACTGAATAATCTCTCATATTCAGGTGACAAATAAACCAAATTAATCAATTTTCTAAGTAACGGTGTTCGAACGCCATTTCAGTTTTAGCCATTAACTCACTAGTCATGTCAGTGATTGCTTACCGATCATAATATAAACTCAGATGCTATAAAGGTAACTTGAGACACATATTTGTTTACACAAAATCAATTTACGCTACTGAATGATCACATATGAAACTTGTTTCCGATCCCGAATGCAAACCACCGTTAATATTGACAGTAAACAAAGAGCGCGAGATTAGGACCTGACTACTGTATGTCAATACAGGATTTGGAATTTCAGTCTGATGGTAATCCTCTACCTCGATAAAGCAGAATGTTTCGTGGCTTGCAACAAAACATTTGTACTGTAAGGATAAGGTTGTCTTTATAAATAAAACTCACAGCGTTATTTTATCTTTTCTACGCAGCGCAGTTTTCATATTTCTTGTGAACTGCGCTTGGTTCATATAGAATATGAAGTGAAAAGTTTCTAACACCACTCTGTGCACTTCGAGATTGTAAAATATATAAATATATTATTGGCTCAACATTTGCAAAAGCAGCTGCTTTGAAATAAAATTAGTACTCCAACTGTAGTATTCAGCAATTTGAAAAACAAAGTTCTCTTTTGCAGTCGCACCGATCCTATATAATTAAATACCATATAAAGTGGCCCTCAATTAGTTGACTAATTGAGAAGTACTGTTTTTTGTGAAACGTTTTAACCGCTTCAACTCGTGTACGAGTGTTTGCATATTCCTGGTATAGTGCCCTCAAAACAGTGGGATTTCCTTCTCATATCTCATATCTGAAGATATATGTCACTGGAAAGCGCCGTATTTATTTATTTACACGGTAGTTTGCAAGCTATTGAACATGGTTTAATGTCTACTTGTGCACAGACGATGTAAAAGGAAACGTTTACTATAAATGTGTTCAACGTAAAGTCTACGGCTATGTCCTTAGCACATATTCACATATTAAATATGTAGCTCACTTGATGACAAAAGTATTGCTTTGAGTTTCCATTTGCTCACTATAACTTTTTGATGGGCGGAATGTAAACGTGGATTTAAACTCTATCTCTACTATTGCAATATTGAAATGAAATGAGCCACATCAGTCCATTCAGAGTCATATGCCGAGTCAGAAAGTTGTCCGCTGTGGGAGAACGTGAAGCCTTTCAAGGCTGGCGTACGTTTAACTTTAGTTGTTTACTGCACACCTCACGTACGTCTGTTGTATTTTACCAAGTCTGGCGTGCGTTTAACTTTAGTTGTTTACTGCACACCTCACGTACGTCTGTTGTATTTTACCAAGTCTGGCGTGCGTTTAACTTTAGTAGTTTACTGCACACCTCACGTACGTCTGTTGTATTTTACCAAGTCTGGCGTGGCGTTTAACTTTAGTAGTTTACTGCACACCTCACGTAACGTCTGTTGTATTTTACCAAGTCTGGCGTGCGTTTAACTTTAGTTGTTTACTGCACACCTCACGTACGTCTGTTGTATTTTACCAAGTCTGGCGTGCGTTTAACTTTAGTAGTTTACTGCACACCTCACGTACGTCTGATGTATTTTACCAAGTCTGGCGTGCGTTTTAACTTTAGAAGTTTACTGCTTACCTCACGTACTTCTGATGTATTTTACCAAGTCTGGCGTGCGTTTAAATTTAGTAGTTTACTTTGCACACCTCACGTACGTCTGTTGTATTTTACCAAGTCTGGCGTGCGTTTAAATTTAGTAGTTTACTGCACAACTCACGTACGTCTGTTTGTATTTTACCAAGTCTGGCGTGCGTTTAACTTTAGTAGTTTACTGCACAACTCACGTACGTCTGATGTATTTTACCAAGTCTGGCGTGCGTTTAACTTCAGTAGTTTACTGCACACCTCACGTACTTCTGACGTATTTTACCAAGTCCGGCGTGTGTTTAACCTTCAGTAGTTTACTGCAGACCTCACGTACTTCTGACGTATTTTACTAAGTCCGGCTTGCGTTTACCTTCAGTAGTTGACTGCGTACCTCATGTACTTCTGGTGTATTTTATAAAGTATGGCGAGCGTTTAAATTTAGTACTTTACTGCCAACCTCACGTACTTTCTGACGTATATTACCAAGTAAGCCGTAATACCTTTTTATTTCGATATATACATATTTGGATAGAGAGTATTAAATAACATTTTTACATACTAAAAAAACATATACTGCAATATTTACAACATTATTACGATCATTTTCTTCTATTTCAACACCTTGATCAAAAGCATTATTTAAGTTAGAATGTTACAGTGCTTGAATGCTATTGTTCTTTTTACTTTCTATTTTACGTGGTTTTTGATTTTTATTTCTCTTTTAGTATGAATATGTATACTATTAGGTTAATGATTATACAAATCAAGCCATTTTTATATTTTACTGTAAAGTAATTTTAGTCTTTGAATAACGTTGAGTGGTAGATATAATAAAAGCTGCATTAATACAAGTAGCCTATTTTGTTATTTTTAGTTTGTCCAATCATTATTGAGAACGCACATTTTATTGGCAATCCGTAGCTTATTGTTTGTTTGCTGAAATTTTATCCTGCTATATTACACCAAACTTGTGGTCCGAAATTACATAAAACCTTGAAAGAGGTCAACATATACTAGTGGCTAATTTAGCAGATATAACTTTTGGTATTGTTGGTAATATAATAATTAAAATAAATATCAACATATTGTAATAATTTATTGTAATTTTTGGTGTCAGACTTTTCAGTAGAGGATACCTAAAAGCAGCAACAGAAAAAAATAATGTTATATACTAAATGTTTCAATAGAACTCAATAACTTGTTTTGGGCCAAATTAAAATGTAAAGTACAATAAACGCAATTAAATATAAACACAATAATACTTAGTCGTGCAGACGAATCGACAACAAGCACTCTAACAGAGATGGTAAAATGTTCAATGCGATTATAAATATAACTTTCCCCCAATATTCAGAAGCCATCATTAGAGAAATCACCGGAGAAAATGTCGTCCGGACAAATGATTCCAAAACATAAAGATGTTGTCATTACACAGTCCGCGCTTATTCACACAAATACTCTTTGTTGTTCAGGAATTAATTCAGGAACAGAATAAATCTACTCGAGACTGTATCTTGTGAGCCTGAATATATGTTTCTGATAATTAATTTTGTACATTTCACTACTCTTAAAATTTTTATTTTCTTCCGACAGAGCCAGAGGGTTTAATGAAGTTGTTATTGTGGGACTACAATAGCTACCAGTGCAGTCAACTTTGAAGGATTCGAAATCTAAATTTCCCTACATTTAGCTAAGCTGTCTATAAAATCTTTCTTTTTAGAAGTGTAGTGTACTACAATTATTATCGTATTTAAAATCCGTTCCTTATAACATAGAATATCATTAGAGATTATTATTAAAATAAAGTTGACGGTTATATATATAGAAAGAGTAAAGAGTTCATTAAATATATTAAATATAATCATATTAGAACGAATTTGAATGTTTGTGTTGACGATTTGTTTGCAAATGAGAACGATAATGAACTGTAATGGTATTTACAAATAATTAATGGTTTATACCCGAATGTACCTCTCTACCTTCGTATGCTGTAATACCTGTGTGTTCACAGAGAACATCTGCGTGTGAATAAATAATTGTGATAAGCTCTGTGTTAATTTGGCCGTTTGAATAAAGGAAAAACTGAATTTATAACAAAATTGTAATTGGTGTTGTAACTATTGCGTCTCTCACCTTATATCCTCATTTAACAGTTATATTTTAATCAAAAAGAATAATGAACTGTGTAGACCAAAGTAATGCTTTGGCCCTCGTTACAATCATTTAATAAAATTAATGTTACGACTTAATGAGAATATAACGGTACTTGGCTCTCAGAATGATTTTTTTATCTTTATTTTGTAATTATCCAAAATAGGCAAATCAATAAATACAATCATGTTGTCTGTCATATTTAGGGAAAAAGTATTTACTACTTTTATTTTTTTTAGTTTATAATTAACTGGATCCGCAAAATAATTTGATATTATTCGAACAAAGACAACATACTGTCACGTTGGTTTATACGAATTAAAATTACTATTCTTGTTGAAATTACTGCACAATGAACAAGACAGTTTCTGTATATTGATTTAACTCCTTGTCAAACCGACCCTCACACAAACATGAACTAATCCACTGATAATTTCTAGCACTGGAAGTGTTTTTATTTGCCAAGATTGAAAAATATGTTTTGAGCTCTAACATAATTGAAACTATCATAACAAAATGGCTTGAATGTAGATATTAGCTCTTTTCAAAGACGTTTTATAAGAGTTATCACCTCATTGAAAGACATATTAACCCTTAATGAATGTAGTTTACTTATGGTAATTTTAATTTTAATATATTACTTTTTAGCAGCTATAAAGTGTATTGTCATGCCGTTTTGAAGAAACGCATTGGTTCAGAAGGTAGCAGTTTGTTACTTTTATTATTATATTTTCAAATGAGTGGAAACAATTGGGATGTTGTGAACCCCCATTTTTGTAAATTTTGTTGTCTGACATTTTGATCAGCACTAAAAAAAACTGTCCGCTAACTTATGTTTGAAAAACGTTAGTAAACAGAGTATAATTTGAAATTGTTTACTCTTTTAAAGTGGTGGCTCCGCTTTTGTTACAGTTCACTCTGTAAATACTGCATATAATCAAGACAGAAACCAACTTAGTACTTGTACACGAAATCCAACATTCACAAACTTAAATTAGCAACACGAGTATAAAGGCTAATGAATATAATCATAATGGGACACGCTGCACGAGTAACATCGTCGTTGCACTGCGACTATTTATTACATGGAAATTAATTCATAGCTGAAATTATTCCAGAGAGACTGCTGTTTGACCTGAAAGCAGCATATAAATTCAATTATATTTCTATATAAATTTTAGAATAGTAACGTACTTTAAACTTATTTTAACATATTTCAAACTAACTTTAACGTATTTAAAACTAATTTTTTAACTTATTTTAAACTCTATTTAACCTTAATTTTAAACTCATCGTAAAGACGCAGTTTTTCCAACAAAGAAGATTAACTTTCGATCCCAAAAAAACAGTGAAAAAGGACATACAAGTTTTCGTATATACTTAATTCCTTAATTGTATATAATGATGAAGCCAATTAACATTATATTACATAAAATAAAATTTAGTTTATAAATCATACTAAACATTAAATAGTCTATGATCTGCCGTAGTAAATGAAAAAACCAAGCAGTAGGTTTCCCGATTTCAGCGTATCTTATTCTGTGACGTGCTCGACCCCACACTCATTCCTCCGCCTCGCCAACACTACTGACGAAACCCGATGATTAAAACCGCCAATCCCATCTCTGTTTCTGTCGCATTTGTTGACATCCCGCCTCTTTGTGTGTGTTTCCCGTAACTTCGTACTAGTGTTTGCGATTCTCAACCATAGATCTCATAATTGTCTTATTAAGTAAATAATTAATACGTATTTTGACTGGATGTGTATATGTGATTAAATTTGAAAGCCAAGACTTTTATTGTTGAAATTCTTAATACAGTATAAAAAATTATATCTGGGACTTTTCACAGATTTTGTAATTCTAGTTAAATTACCAATAGAGTTATTTGGTGGCTCAGGCATATCTATGATGGAGCATTAATATCAGACAATTTTACATGCTCACGGTGGAAGATAGAGAGGGATATACAATGGCTTTGTCTATTAAATGCTATGCACAGGTTTTTAAACTGGTGAATTTGGATTTTTAACATATAGGGAACGCATACTTTTTCCGCGTTAGTACTAGAATTGTAAATTTGATGAAAAAATTACATTTTGGTACGGTAAAAAGGTATTGTTCTAAAAATAACCATGAGTGGAAGATATTGGAGACGTAACAAAAATATTAGAGAATAAACAGGATTGTTTATGCTGGAACATAGTAAATATCATACTTTTATGAAAGCCTCATCTGAATAAAGTTCAATAAATTCACATATTTATCAACTACATCAACCAGCATGTACGTACTGGAAACACAGATTCCCGATAACCCAATAACTCACTGTAGTGACATAAACTCAGAGTTATTTACACCCCAGGAAATATCGAGGCTGGGATCGTTCATTTTGTTAGGCGTCACTTCACTTCCACTATGGTGGCTGCGTTGTCAAAACATTAGAACTTTCATTTGATTTAGATGTACACACTTCAAAAACGGTTTTACGTTAATTAAGTTAATTTATTATGGTCAAATTTATGAAAAGTCTGTACAGTTATTTGTAGGATAATGTTACGGGTACAAATGTACAAAATCTCTAATTTAATATTTGTTAGCAGTATTAATAGAAGTCTTCAAAGGCCTTTTGGTTCAAGTTTCTGTCCTAATTAAAGCAGAGCCGATGACAGTTTCAGTTGATATTTTAATGAGAAAGAGACAGTATAGTAAAGTAATGTCTTATTTTACCAGGTTAAGTTGGGCCTAATAAGCTTTCTCTAACACAACCTGGAGACCAACGGCTTATATGTGACTTCACCACATAACCATCACCAACGGCTGGGCAGGCGGACTGCTTGCAAGGACAGGATCGCTCAGCGGTCACTAATCCACGCAGCAGCCCACGCCCGCCATTGTTTGATCCGGTTATCTTGCGATAACCGTTGCACCCGCTACAACCACGCCATTTCAAGAGATACGTGGATAGATATGAGTTTTTACAAATAAAGGCAAATACGAATAATTTCAAGCGGGAAATGGGACAATGAACTGTATAATTTAAACATATTTAAGATAAAACAACGATGATAAATTTTGTCTTTAAATTTTATATTATCGACCCTGTACCTCGTATATTCATGTCTACGGTTGTGACGAGTCTAAATGAAAGTAAATTAATAGAAAGTGTTATAAACGATTGAAATTTAATAAAATGTTGGCGAACTGCAACAAATATGAATATTAGTTCAGGTCTGAAGATTTGAAAGCCATAATAAACCAAATAAGTTTGCCGTCTGATATAATTGATAAATAGTCCCATTAATGGTTTCATATTTTTTACAGAAATATATTTTCTTTTCCATTAAATATATTTTATATATTAAACTAGGTAGTATTATTTTCAAGTTGATAATCAATTAAAATATTTTTCAATTGGTTAATCCAGCTAATACCATTTTTCCTAATAGTTTTCTTTTTTAATGTTAAATTTTTGAGTTTTACTGACTATTTCTAAAGTCAAACATGGCCTTGCTCATTTATAAAAACACAATTAAGACTCCAATATTGCACCGCATTCGGAAAACAATGGAGAGGGTGCTTTGTCCCCTCTGTTATCTGATGGCCCAATTAAATCGTGGTGTCCATTGTTACGATGAGGAGGTTCGGTGATGACCTATTAAGCTGTACAAGTTAAGATATACGTATATATGTATATGTATATACAGACATTGTAATTACAAGTAACGTAAATGTAGCTACGGTATAACTTAACATTTTAAAATTGTAAACTGCCCTTCAAAAAAGCCATTTTGGGTAAATGGTACGCTATTGTTTCAACGAAATTAATTTCAATGAGCTGCCATTTTTGTGCTGGGTACAGATAGATAGCTCTAGTTTTAAAGGGTCTTTACGTTTAAGCATTTTGAGCCGTCTTATAAAAATCCAAATTTGGGGAAACTATATATATATATATATATATATATATATATTATATATATATATATATATATATATATATATATATATAATATGTGAGGATGAGATGAGATCGGTAAACATTATTCGCACACCCAGGGTTATGTGTTTCTACATGAGTGACCGCTATAGCTTGTAGGAATTTGTTCTCACACGATATTAGTTACATGGGATAAAGTTACAAATATAGTTAAGAACTACGCAAGAGACGAACAGATATGAAAGTCCAAACATTTATTACTGATTCCTAACTCCATTATGATGAAACATTTAATATATTCAAAGTTTCAAAGCATTAAACGGAGAGAGAGAGATGAAAGTTCAGCTGTGAATTTCACAGTCCCACACATCAGAGGGAATGCAAATTGTGTCTATTACAGGGCCTCTGTCGCTGTGTGGGACATATTCACGTCGAATTTCAAGCGGAATATCTCTCTCAGACTTTGCCAACTGGACACAAATGACCTGTTACGCCATTATTGTAATTGGACTTCGAAATATTACGTTGAGAAAATAATACAAGATAAGAGTACATCGACTGGAGTAAAGGAGTATTTATTGTGTGTCATAACAATAATTATCCATTTATTTCATTTTAAATTTATAATAACGCTGTATTATATTTATAAAATACTCCTCATTATTAATAATAGTAGGTACGGTAGTAAGTAAATATTAACTACACAATCAGACTTCGCTCGTACTCCGACAATCATCATTATTTCGGCAAATCATTTCTTTATTATGCCAATAAAATACATCAACACATAATATTTCAAACATAAAGCTTTAACGAAAAATATCTATTGTATTAATTAATGTTTTGAAAATCCTTTGTTTTTATATTTAACTAGCTGTTTCCCGCCACTTTGCACGCTTTTCGTAAGCTTTGCCCGTGTACGTGAACTTCTGTGGTTTAATTGAATTATATTTACAACGCCGATGTAGAGTATGCCTTGTTGCCACGATCATGAAAATATGTTTAGGTTTATAGCCATTGTGCAAGTACATGTACTTTATTATAAAGTGGTCTAACACTCAAACTTTAAGTTCAGTCAGAAATGTATCTTAAAGACAAATACAAATAATAACTTAGCGCCTTTAAATAGTGTTTGGCTATGTAATATACTTAACTGTCCCGTAATTGTTGTTTATAGTGTGCAGGCGCTTTGATACCTTTTATCTTTTGCAGCGCCGCTTGGTGGTGAGTTACATAAATGGGCATAGCTTATAAACATTCTCCGTGGAAAAATACGTATACATAAAAATTTTCATAATGGTCTGTCTAATATTTTGCGATTCCATAAAGGACAAACACAAAAACATTCATTTATATATATATATATATATATATATATATATATATATATATATATATATATATATATATATATATATATATATAAGTGAATAGGTTATCGACCTAATTTTAGTTGCTATTAGGTTACACTCGTACAATATTTAGGTACAATGTACATTCCTATGAACAAATAAAACATTAGTTAATTTTTTAAACATTTTTAACACAACATTTTTTAACATGTTTTTGATGGGCAATAAAAAAAATACACTAAAAACGCCTAAAGTATTTTATACCGCAAATGAAAACTCACGCGCACAATCGATTTCTTATAACCAGCATATTGGAGGAGATCGTTGATCTGTTTGATGTACAATTGGTTGTATCTCATTTCCTGTTGTGGATATTCAGTTACATCCGGAGAAAGTTTTCCACGACGTTCTAGTCTTTACTTTTGAATTATTGTTTACTAATAATTACATGTCCCTTTACAACAAAGTGTTGTATCTGCTTAGACATATACCATCTGCCGTAGTGTGTTGAAAATAGTTATGGCAGTATTATATCACTTTTACTGTATATAGCGACAGTAAGGAATTCAAAATAACTTAGTTTACTTAAGATACTCGAAAATAGCTTCCTTTGACATTGTTAGACCTTATATTTACATTAGCAGAAGGAATAAAATCGGAGGGACAACAATACGACTCAACAAACCATTTGCTCTGGCAGCTGCAATTTGAAGAAACAAGCCAGTATCCCTGAAAAATAACTATTTTACATTGTTTATACTAAATTTGTACTTTGAAAATGTATATAAACAAGGAAAATTCTAAAATCCTAAAACATTGTATGTTTTGGTCCGTCATTTTCAAATGGTGTTTTAACGTGTTAGGCTCACGTTACATTAGAGTAACGTTAGAAATTTTTCAACAATATCTTTTCGTCCATATGGCCATTCCGGGCTTGGATGTTACAACTAGAATGACTACCACATACTATTATCTTCATCATATATTGTATTTGGAAGTAAATAGTTAACAATTAAATTGTAAATGTGCATACTGAATGATCTCCCGTGTTCAGGTGACAAATAATAGTCAATTGTCTAGTAACAGTCTTGGTACACACCATTTCAGTTTTAGCCATTAACTCACTAATCATTTCAGTGATTAATTACCGATCATAATATTAACTCAGATAATAAAAAGTAAATGGACAACCTTGAGATACATCATTGTTTACACAAACTCATTTTACACGATCCCATATAAAACTTGTTTCCGAGGCCGAATGCAAACCACTGTTAACCCTTGACTACTACGGGACGTTTTTTGTCCCATAACTACTACGGAGGGGTCTCACAGACCGCTTTTAAAAAACATGTGTAATTACAAAAAGATTATACATATACAGCAAAAATACTTTGAACTCTCTTCTTAACTTTCTTATAATGACTTAAAAAATAAAAATAAATCATACAGCTTGTTTATATTACATTTTGCATTGTTTTTAATTTAATAGTGAAAAAAATTGCAATTTAAATTTTAAATTATTTTAAATACGAAATTAGGTTGCAAAAAATGTGTAAACCAAAAAGAATGTTATTATTGAGTATCATAGTAAGAAATAAAATGTTATTTTGAACTGTAAACATTAGCACATCCTTAATTTTATACATTGATCTTGGGTTTAAAATTTTTGAACAAAACCATTTTATGATAAAGAAAGGATCAAATAAACAAAAGATTACTTCATTAAAAGAAATTATATTATTTGAGTATTATGTCAAATACTTAATATAGAAGAATATTATTGTCAAATATAAATTTTAAATGTAAAGAATACATGTCATTAGTTTATACATTGCACTTGGGTTTAAAAAGTTTGAACAAAAACAGGTTATAATACTGAAGAGCAATCAAACAAAACATAGACTTCTTTAAGAGTAACAACATTACTTGTGTATTATGTAACGTACTTGATACAGAAAAATGTGAATAAGAAAGCAATAATAAACATAAAACAATAATACTTGATTGTCAGATTCAGTAGATCTATGGCCGTGCCGGGATACCCTTGATACAGTCCACACAAACTTTCTTTGAACACTCCAGGCAAATAGGTTTGGCACAACATTTACAAACATATCTCGTCTTCCTTTTGAGCCTTGGAGGGCACATGTTGCACGTTTTCTTCACATTCAGGATTTCTGGACCGTTGTTTTCTTCTTGGAAAGGCTGGTCTTCTACTTGAAGAATTCGCTTGAGACTCATCTGCATATCTCGACTCAGATGTCCCTTTTGAAGTCTTCTTTGCATGAGAGGGGTAACAAGCTTTTGAGCAAGAGACTTCATAAAATCAAGTCTGGTCATAGGTTTGTGTTTTCTGTAGGATTTGTACAGAATATATGCATTTACTCCAGAGGCTATGTTTACAATAGTAAAAAAAATTACCATTGGCCACCTTTGTGTGCGTCTAGAGGAGGAATAGTTTGAACACATCATATCTATTGTGTCCACTCCACCTTTTGTTCGGTTATATTCAGCGATAATTTCAGGTTTCCCACTAATGTCATCTGTAGCCTGACCATGGTGCATCGATGAAACCAAGATAACTGCTTTTGATTTTTTGGGAACGTAAGAGAGCAAAGTAATATTTTCAGTGAAACCGTACATGCAGCTGTTTTCTTCTTTTGTACTTGATGGAAGAAAGCTCTCTGGGATTTCATTTTTATTTTTTTTCAAAGTTCCTACAAATGTTATCCCTCTCTGATACAGTTCGTTGACAAGCTGTATAGAACTGTACCAGTTGTCTGCAGTCAAGTTCCGTTTACTATTTTCAATAGGTTTAATCAGGCGGAGCACTACTTGAGTGGGTATAAGGAGGGTTTTCACTTGTTGGTCAGTAAGGCCTTTACCATCACTGTTTTTTCCTGTATAAATATATCCATTGAAAAAGTAATGCGTCTTTGCATCAGCCAAAAATTGAATTTTAAGGCCATATTTGGCAGGCTTTTTAGGCATGTACATTTTGAATTTGGATTTACCCCGAAAGGGTACCAACATTTCATCAATACATACAGATTCACCCATAGTATAGCAGGACTGGCAGTTTTCTACAAACTTATAAAATATATTTGCTATTGCTGCTTCCTTCGTCTCAATTTTTCTCTCTTCCCTATCTCTTGAGTTGTCGAATCTGAGAGCTTGTAGGATGAAAAGAAATCTTTCCTTGCTCATTACAACACGGAAAATTTCTCTACCTGTTCCGTCGGTTGCAAACAAGCTAGCGACGGATTCATTACCAGCTTTGAAGGCAGCACTGTACACTAAAAGGCCAATAAAGCCCTTTAATTCTATTTCATCCATGTCATGAAGAAAAGAAGGAAAGTGGCTTTTATCATATTTTTGCCTCAGAGAATGTATCTTAACATTTGTCCAGTGCACAATTTCTGCTAGAATATCATTAGAAATCAGTAGCTGCCATATTTCTTCAATATCAGGATTTGCTCCAAGATTTGATGCTCGAGACTTCAGTCCTGGTAACTGTGTAATGATATTGTGAGCCCTGGTTCGAACTGCTTGATTTGATGCATTTTTTCTCCAGCGAAAAGGTGGTACTTTCTTTTTAATCATGTCCTTTGTTCTTCTACCGTAATAGAATGACCCAACTCTAACGGTGTTTGATGTTGGTGTTTCGTCATTGGCGATTGGCATCAAATGGTCTCCTTCAGGATCAGTGGTTGGCGTCACTTCGTTCGCCACAGAATCAACAATAACTGGCGTGTTGATACAACTGGTAGTAGTATTTGATTTCCTTTTGGTAGAACCTAGTGAACCAGAAGTGGTTGTAATAATAGAATAGTTTGAAGCCAATAAATCCGCTTCAGTAGTAGACTTACTTACTTCTTCTATGTTGCACTCGTCTGCACTCTGCTCACTTTTTGAATCATGATCACTTTCTTCTACGTAGTCTGGATCCTGATCACTATCGTCGATATCGTCTTCAAGGTCATCATCAAGTGTTTCATGAACCAAATCGTACAAATTGTCCGAGAAAATCGTTTGTTCTTGAGTCCAAAACACGCCTTACGTGAGGTCGAGAGCTCCTTCTAACCTCTGTAGAGCTAGTAGAAGGTACAGATGACATTTCTGAACAATGTTGGTCTTTATCCATGTTAAATTATTACAACAAAAATAAAAGATACAGTATTTATAAATATTTAAATAGTCCTGATAAAAGTAACACAATCACTACGGAACGTCTAATGGACCTCACAAAAACTAACATGAACACTACGGAACGTCTCTCAGACCGCAACGGATCGATAACTCAGAACCGGTTTGGTCTTTGTTCGCGCGACACCACTACTAGACTGACTATCCAAGGTCAGGAAGGTACTGTGGAGTGAGGGTTCCGGAGTTGCAAGGTGAGGGAGAAATCCCTGTCGAAATTTCCCGTGCGGTCCCAGAGACGGTCCGTAGTAGTTAAGGGTTAATATTGACAGTAAACAAAGAGCGAGGGATTAGGACCTGACTACTGTATGTCAATACAGGATTTGGAACTTCAGTTTGATGGCAATCCTCTACACCGATAAAGCAGAATGTTTCGTGGCTTGCAACAAAACATTTGTATTGTAAGGATAAGGTTGTCTTTATAAATAAAACTCACAGCGTTATTTTATCTTTACTGCGCAGCGCAGTTTTTGATATTTCTTGTGAACTGCGCTTGTTTCGTATAGAATATGAAATGTTAAGTTCCTAAGACCACTCTGCACACTTCGAGAACTCAAACGTAAAATCTATTATTGGCTCACAAGTTTTAAACATTTGAAAAAGCAGCTGCTTTCAATAAAATTAATGCTCCAACTGTAGTGTACAGCAATTAGCAAAACAATTTCTATTTGAAATGCTAACAACCTATATTATTAAGTACCATATATAGTGGCCCTCAATTAGTTGACTAATTGAGAAGTTCTGTTATGTATGAAACGTTTTAACCACAATTCCACTCGTGTACGAGTGGTTGCATATTCCTGGTATAGTGCCCTCAAACAGAGGGATTTCCCTTCTCCTATCTCATATCTGAAGGTATGTGTCACTGGAAAGCGCAGTTGTTATTTATTTACACGGTATTTTTTCAAGCTAGTGAACATGGTTTATGTCTACTTGTGTACAGACGATTAAATATGTGGCTCAGTTGATGACCAACGAGATGTTTTGCGTTTCAATTAGCATACACTGCAAGTTTTTAATGGGATGACTTCGATAGTTTAAATTTGGATTGAACCTCAATCTTCACTATCGCTATATTGAAATTAAAATAGCAACATCAGTCCATTCAGAGTCACATTCCGAGCCAGAAAGTTGTACGCTGTGGGAGAGCGTGCAGTTCACTGCACACCTCACGTACTTCTGACGTATTTTACCAAGTAAGGTGTATTACCTTTTTCAGTTTATCCAATACATACATAATTTGGATAAAAAATATTAAATCATATGGTTATGTACTAAAAATCACGTACAGCAATTCTACACCATTGTTATGAAAATGTTCTTACCATTCAACTCCTTGCTCCAACATTATCTCCGTTAGAGTGTTAGAACGCTTGAATGTGTTTTGTTTTAATTCTTTTTCTTTTTTATAGGTTAGGTTGTTCTGTATATTTTATTAAGATTAATTATAATACTAGGTTCATAATTTTTTTATGTAAACTGAGCATTTTTGTTTATATTTTAAGTATAATTATGTAAAGTTTTTACATAGCCCGTATTCAAGTTTTGTTGATTGTATGTATTACTTGTGGTTGAGTGGTAAAGATAATAAAGATTTCTTTTATAAATTACATTTTCATTTTATGTCACTGCAGTTTTTTCAGTTTCTCTTGAGAGAAAACCTATTTTATTGGTAATCAGTAGCCTACTTGTATTTTAGCTGAAATCCTGCTAGATTAAACCTAACTTGTGGCCCCAAATTACATCCTGGTCCAGCATAATCACTCAACATATACTAGGGGCTAATTTATCAGACAACTTTGATATACTTTGTAATATAAGTAATAAAATAAATACCAAAATATTGTAATAGTTAAAATTAATTTTTGGTGTCAGACTTTTCAGTAGAAGCTACTACCTAAAAACAGCAGCTAAACTAAATACTTTTACGTACTGCAAGTTTCAATATCGTGTTTAGGGCCATGGATGAATAGAATAAAATGTAAAGTACAATAAACACGATTAAATATAAACACAATAATACTTAGTCCATGCAGACGATTCAACAACACACACTCTACAGAGATGGTAAAATGTTAAATGCAATTATAAATATAACTTTCCCCATTATTCAGAAGTCATCATCGGAGAAAATGTGGTCCGGACAAATGATTCCAGAACATAAAGATGTCGTCATTACACAGTCCGCGCTTATTCATACAAATTCTCTCTGTTGGTCAGGAATTAATTCAGGAATAGAATAAATCTACTCGAGACTGTATCTTGTGAGTCTGAATATTCGTTTCCGATAATTAATCCTATACATCTCAGAACTCTTAAAATTTTTGTTAGGACTTTTCATTACGAATATTAATTCCGTCGCTTCTCAGACCCGGAAGTCTCACTCGTAATTAGATACAATATTCCAGGGATTGGGAAAAGAGAGTCGGGATGGGTTAGCTTAAGTCTCAGATTAAGATCAGAGTCAACCTAAATTGAGTCAATCAAAAGCTGGGTATCATCACAGACCAGGCTAAAAGTATGAGGAGAAGTACGCAGATATTTCTATAGCCGTAAGGGGATAGGAAGGCAAAAAAAGCTTGGATTAGTCCAGCGAAAAGCGAATGCTCCGCTTGGATTTCTCTAGCAGGGGAATCGGAATGTATACTCGAATATTTCTAGCGGAAATTATCCAAAATTCCGCTCGAATTTCTGTAGCGGAAGAACGGATAGTAATGCTTGGATTACTGTTGCACAAGGAAAAGGTTCCGCTTGGAATTCTCAGCCGAGGAAGTGATATAAGGGCTCAAAATTACTGTAGCGTAATAAGGGTTCCGCTTGGATATTTCTAGCGGAAGAAACGATAGAGACGATTGGATTGCTAGCTTCGAATGAAGTGGCTTTACAAATATAAAACAGTCATATCTCTGTTCTACATAGACCTAGATAAAATATTATCAACAACATGTCATCAACTTCGTTTGAAAGAATCTTTTATCTGGAATAGTTTGCGAGATATATTTGACATATAATACAGGAAATAATACATTTTAACTGTTACAAAAATTTACTCACTTCTCCCGACAGAGCCAGAACGACTGAGGGTTAGCATTGTTATTATGGGGCTACAATAAAGAAAACTACCATTGCAGCCAACTATAAACGATTCGAAAGCTAAATTATTCTACCAAGTTGTAATAAACATATTTCTTTTTAGATGTGTAGGTTGGGAGATATTTACTGTTGAAGGAAACAGTAATACCAATCTGTTAAATATAACATAGAATTTCTTCAAAGTGTATTATTAAAATAATGTTTACAATTAAATATAGAAAGAGTAACCGAACTCATTAAATACATTATTTTATATTAGAACGAACTTAAATGTTTGTGTTGACGATTTGTTTGCAAATAAGAGCGTTAATGAACTGTAACGGAAATTTACAAATAATTAATGTTTTATACCCGAATGTACCTCTCTACCTTCGTACGTTGTAATACCTGTGTGTTCACAGAGAAAATCTGCTTGTGAATAAATAATTTGTGATAAGCTCTGTGTTAATTTGGCCGTTTGAATAAGGAAACAAACTGACTGTATAACAAAAATTGTAATTGGTGTTTTAATTATTGCGTATATCACCTTATATTCTAATTTAACAGTTTTTAATCAAAAGGAATAATGAACTGTGTCAACCAAAGTAAATGTTGTGACTCTAGTTACATTAATTTAATTACATTGCCGAAGTTTAAATTTTAGTCTATAATTCTAGAAAAATCATTAAAAGTACAAATCATTTCTAACCTCACAACTAAAAATTTAAAAACGATATTTTTTTTAGAAAATATGGATAGTTTACAAGACTAATAATAATTTTATATCTTTATTGTAAAGGTAGCATTACTAGTTATTAGGTATATATACACTGTGGGACAAAATTATTTATTTACTAAAACCCTTCTAAAATCCATTGGTGAAAGTGAATGTTTTTAAATCTTATCATTGTATGAGATATGCACCTACATAATGCAAACCATTTAGGTTAAATCATCTATTTTGACTGATTTTATTAGTAGACAGATAACGAAGTTGCCATACTTGTTATCATCATTCTTACTTAAGAAACACTTGAAACTTTGATGCAGGCTATTGAACCGTTTTGAGTGGTAGTGAACTTGGTGTAATGTATACAGCTACTACCGAAAGGAAATAATTATCCATACTTTTTTATATTCTTTTATTCTATTTTTTCTGTGCCCCACAGGATGCTGGAATAAGCCAGGCCATTTTCAGCTCAGCTTTCCGCTGTGGAAGGAATTTCTTCTACATGTGGGTAAATCCTTGTATTTCTTAGACTTCAATTGCCTTCTGGGTTCTTGTGAGTATCTCATGAAAATTAGGACTACCAAACATCCTTTGTGGAATCCAAAATATACGCAAGTATTTATACAGACTATGGATCCCTGATTACTGTAAGATTCTTCTTGAATAAGAACTGTAATACAGGTAATATAAGTCTGGCATAAGCATATGTTAGGTCATTATTTTCTGTAGGCTAGTAAACTTGGTTATGAAAACCTCAGAAGGTTAGTTCGAGGGTCATTCAATATGTAAAGAGACAAAACTATTACTGCTACAAAAGGGTATATTTAATCTGTAAAAACCGTTACTTACTTTTCAGCATACATTTGTGTACTTTGCCAACACTTATACACCTCTTCCTTCTTTTAGAACATTTCTAAATGTCCTAAGTATAACATTCTTAGGGTTGACTTCAAAGTTGCTTTTGCGCCTGATATTTAACCTCTTAATTGGACTGAACGCTTTTCCTATTAGACTCTTTTCAAGGTATCCAAACAGATGGATTGTTTTATGAGGCGAGGTAAGGGCTGTAAGAAGTTGTGGTGTGTGGGTGTGGAAGGATCTTCCACCCATGTTCCTTAAGTGTTTTTGTTAGATTTTTCTATGTGGACGGGCGTTGCCATGAGGTCAGATTACGTTTTAGTCAAGAACCCGAGACGTTTGGTTCGAATGGCAGGTCTTATTTTGTTTTCCAGCAAGTCCAAAAGTGTTAGATGTTAATTTTTTCTTTTGACTTCAAGAGAATAAGAATAAAATTGGTCCCTGAAAATTTCATAATACTATAAGCATGACGTTAAGGGCAGATGGCTGGGTCCTGAGTGTTTTTGAAATTGGGAGGAGTCGTATGCTTCCACTCGAGGCTCTGTAGTTTTGACTCTGGCTCGTATTGATGGATTCACGTTTCATTACACGTTCTTTTCGAAAACCCTCCTCCTTCAGTCAAGTACCGAGTTTTCAATTGTTGACTCATTTGAAGCTGTGATTCTTTGTTACAGTTCGTAAGTGGTCTGGGCAGCCATATTGCACAGATTTTCTTGTACTACAGCTTGTTGTTGCATAATTTTATGGACAGACTCGCGTTTATTTTTACACTTATCAGCTCAACAGTAATACGCCTATTGCCCCAAATTAACTCGTAAATCCGAGATTTCGAACGAGGAAGTCCCAACTTTCACTGGTCGTTCACTGCGTTCTCGTCAGAAACTGATGTGCGGCCACTTTGAAACTGATCTACTCATTTGTAAACGTTCGATCGATTAAAGAATTTGTATTTATACAATTTTAACATTCATTCGTGGACTGTATAACCTTCCTGACCATCGTCGACTTAAAATATGATCACGATAAATTGCTCTTCCGAGGTGCAATCCTCAAGCGGATTCGTCATTGTTAAAGGAGTAAATTTGAGGCTACGTTTACAACTATGATTGAACAGCTAATCAGATGTAATTGCAAAGTTACCAAATTTTTGTGCTAATAGTTTTATATGGGTAAATCCAGCCGTTTTGGAGCAGTAGTACTTTGTATCGTTACTTATTAAATAACCTCGTACTTAATTAGCTTTAACATATACTGCTTGTTTATTTTTTGTTAAATAACGAGATGAGAGAAACCACTTGCACTGAACTAGCCATCAGCTGAGCGTAGTTTGAATAACATTTCTTATACACGATGGTACAATTTAATGAGAATATAACGATACTTGACTCTTAAAATGGCTTTTCTGATACTTTATTTTGTGAGGTCAGGTAAATCAATAAAGAAACTCATTTAAATAATTTTATTTTTTTTAAATGTATATATTATTGGATTTGGAGAATATTTGTGAACATTGAAAAATATGTTTTGAGCTCTAATACAATTAATACTAATCCAACTGTAACCAAATGGCTTGAATGTAGAAATCATGTGTTTGAAAGACGTTTGAAAAGAGTTGAACGACATAACCCTTAATGAATGTATTTTACTTATGGCGATTTTAAATTTCTAATATAATTATTTTGCAGCTATAAAGAATATTGTCCATGGGGCATGCCGTTTTGAAGAAAATTCATTAATTCAGAATTTAATTTTTTTTACTTTTATTATTATATTTTCAATCAACTGGAAAAAATTGGGATTTTGGAAAACCCCCATTTTTTAAATTTAGTTGTCTGCCATTTTGTAACACATTGATATTTAAAAAAAAACTTTTCGTCAACATATATTTGACAAGAGTTAGAAAACTGTATAATTAGAAATGTGTTTACTCTTTTAAAGTGCTGCCTCTGCTTCCGTTATACAGTAGTTCACCCTGAGAAAATACTGCATATGATCAAGATAGATTAATTAAACAAATTTAGTAGGGTAGGCTTGTACACGAAATCTAAAATTCACAAATTTAAATTAGCGGCAAGAGTATAAAGGATATGAATAGAATCATAATGGAGCACGCTGCACGAGTAACTTCGTTGCAGTACGACTGTTTATTACTTGGCATTAATTCATTACTGCAATTATGGCACGTGTTAATCTTTCCAGAGAGACAACCAGTTGGTTAACCTGAAAGCAGCATATAAATAAAATTGTATTACCATTCTAAATTTACGAACTTAATTTAAACTAATTGTAATGTATTTTTAAATCTATTTTTACGTATTATAAACTCATCTTAACGTATTTCAAACTCAATTTTAAACTTGCTCCTATTTTAGAGTTCACTCATCAATTTTAGAGTGAAGTTTAAGACAATGTATTTTACCAGATGCTGAATAAGGTGAAATGGATCTAAACCACACATTTCACATCACACATTTTATACATTATTGTGTTAAATGTATTAAATCATATTGTTGAGGTTACTGTCATGGATTCTAACCATGACCTTCATACAAGCTTTTATTCCCAATGAGTTACCATTGTGGTGCCTATTGTTCCTTACAGGTCTCTTGGTGCGCCTATTCATGTCGGGACAGTTTCAGCAAAAGACTCACGGCAACTCAGAGACAAGCGCTGTGAAAAATTATACTTTGATCTGAAGTAAATGAGTAATGAGAGAGGAGTAATCATGAGCAAAGCTAATTACACATTATAAATTATGGAAATATCCAACTAAGTTCCATCAGAATAGAATCAATGTAACTTTTGTAACCAGAAAATATACTTGTTTACAATTGCTCCTATAAAAAATTAGCAAGATGTACATTGTTGTAAAGATGCAAAAAAGATGTCCATCCATTGAACTAGTTGTTAACCTTAGTTTCAATACTGATACTGTTGCATTGTAACTATATATTTTTGTCTTCTCTATGAATAAGATTGCCACAACCGCTGAAAAGTTTACTGACATTTCAGAGAGGCTGTTATTGTTGGTGGAACAAAAGCCGCGAATCTTAACAGCTTAAGAAGCCTGAGCTACCGGTACTTTGTTCTGTGTAGTCGAGAGCAGCACTTTCATTATTCCGAGTTTAAGTCCTCTATAACACTATAACCACACAGTTCTTAAATATTTGACTTGGTGAGTTTCGAGCTTATTATTTTAATAACTTATTAGAGTACTTGCTATTTAATGTTTTCCAGTTTAATAAGTCATTGCATCATTAATATTAAATTAAGCCACTTGAATAATAATTATTTCGTTTATCAACTAATATACTATAAGTTGATTACAAATGTATATGCATCTCAAATATACCTATAAAAGTGCCACTAGCATACCAAGTGAAGTGTTATTACATGATACAATAATGTAATTACAAATAAAAAAATAATTTCCGAAAGCCTAATTTACTTTCCGCACGCACTATTATAGTGGCATTGGCAATGTACAGTAAAGAATTGCATGTAATAATAGACATATAAATTGCTTTTAATGTTAATGTTTTGCGTGTTTTTCAACCCAGTAACTGTCTGAAAAAAATATATTTTGAAAATGGAGTTAATGAAACACACACACACACACACACACACACACACACACACACACACACACACGGTTTGTAAGCTGTCAAAGTTACCTCCTTCAGGTAACAATACATTGCTATTTATATATTCTCCAACTTTTTTGCTTAGTTAGTCCTTAATCACTGTCAACCCAACTCTTTAGTCATCAAAACTTTGATATCGTCTTATGGTAGGGAGAAGAATACCTATCTCCCCATCTGTGCTTAATTATTCCAAGGCCAAAGTCAAATTCATCTACTCGTTTGCAGGACTCTGCTATCATAGTAAGATTTACAGTAGAGTAATGAAATCAACCCATTCCATTTTCTCTGCTTTCTAAACCCATGAGCATTGTCAAACATTCCTCTTTAGTGCGAAAAACTTCAGAATCATCTAAGGTTAGGGAGAGAAAATAACTCCAGCTTCTTCATCTCCCTTACTTCGCTAGCCTAAGTTACTGGCAAATCATCATCTTTAGTTTGCAAAAACATTGATATCGTCTTATGGTAAGGAGAAGAATACCTAACTCCCCATCTGTGCTTAATTATTCCAAGGCCAGAGTCAAATTCATCTACTCGTTTGCAAGACTCTGCTATCATAGTAAGATTTACAGTAGAGTAATGAAATCAACCCATTCCATCTTCTCTGCTTTCTAAACCCATGAGCATTGTCAAACATTCCTCTTTACTGCGCAAAACTTCAGAATCATCTAAGGTTAGGGAGAGAAATAACTCCAGCTTCTTCATCTCCCTTACTTCGCTAGCCTAAGTTACTGGCAAATCCTCATCTTTAGTCCGCAAAACTTTGATAACGTCTAATTGTAGGGAGAAGAGTTCCAGCCTCTCTATATTCTATTTTTCCTTTGCTTTGTGTAGTTTAGTGTATTAGTCTCAAATATCTGAAAGATAAAAATATCTAAAAGAAAACTCTCTTGACTGGCCTTACTACTAATGTCGATGATGAGCTTACATTTGTGTTGTCTTTTATCACAGCGGTTATGTGGTATATACTCAGCTGTAAACCTGTTTGTTTCCCAATGCATTAGTTCATTCAAAACTGCTACTTTTCTGTATAAATTTTAAAATAACCATCGAAATAACTACTTCCTTGACACTTTGGGAAATGAAATATCTTGATTCTAACTTAACGAGTGATGAAGTCATTAATAGTTAATTATAATCAAAGCACACTTAACCGAACTGAGAAACCAAATGAAGTCTCCAATAGGCAGAGGTTAAACTGTCAAAATTGAATGATACATCAAATTATGAAGTATATAAAACAAATATAAACAATATTTTCAATACCACATATTAAAAAAGAAATGTCGACATATCGAAGTTTCCGGACCAAACGATATCTGCAGCAGACGCGAATTAACGAGATTAATACTTACTATCACTTGTCCTCAGTCCTCAGTTTACCGCTCCGTTACAAGCCACGGCAAAAAAATTCCGCTCTATCTGGTAATTTTGCACATACGGACTATTCCATGAGACGTAGTCGTATAATACGGTACGATTTTGAACTTATAGCATATTAGTTAATCACGACATTAGGTTGAAAGCCAATTCAGTTTTGATACTGTTTTTCGATACCCTCAAATATGGAGGTATAATGTAACTTAATAAATTGTTACGTTGGTAAAAACCAAATTTATTTAATTTATGTTTAACAAATATTCCGCAGAGAATAATGTATATATTAGAGAATAATGTATATATTAAGTTTTCATGATACGTAGAAAATGTAGTTAAACTGAATTGAAGTATTATTAATTCATGTAGTAAACTATAATTTTTGTCGCACTCCATACATAGCATATTAAAAAAAGACAAGATTTCCATTGAACATTTAATTCTAAGAAAAATTGTATGTACTCCGACGTACTTTAGTATATTGATAGAGTCAGAAATCGCTGGAAATGAATGAAAATATAGTGATGGTGGTTTTGTTTTACAGTTTGCAAACTTTTTCATTATTCAAGTGTGAAATAATATGGATTATACTCTTTTATTAGTAAGCATACTTAATATAATATAAAAAAGTACACTACAAGCAACGTCGAGCGTGGCTGCTGCTTGGGTTCGTGACCGCTGAGCGATCATGTTCTTGCAAGCAGCCCGCCTGCACGACCGTTGGTGATGGTTCTGAAGTCACCTTTAAGCCGTGGTTCCCAGGTTAAGTGTTAGAAAGGGGACCCCTCACAATTTATTTTATTGTATTTATTACGTTTGAAATTGCACATGACAATATTATGTATAGAACTGTTTTAAAACTGAATTTACGGCTCTTTTGAAATTTATAACCCCAAATTATGAACTGAGAAAATTGAATATGGCTCTAGGAAGAGTGTCACAGGTAACATAAATTAGCTAATAAATGTAAATAAATGTAATGTGATCCCAGCATATTGTTAATTATTTACACTCTGTAAGATATAAAAGTACAATTGCATAGCAATACGTTTAAAATTCAATAGAAGGTGAAGCTAGAGTGTCAGCTTTTCATTTCCAATTTCTCTTTCCGGTTTACAGCGTGCGGGACCGAGCCGTGCTGAGTCTTTATTGGCATTCCACCCGAGCCAAAATGAAACCATTTTATCCGAACACAAGAAATTGACTACTTATTTTTTATTTTGACCCGTCGCTGTTTTTTAATTGAAATGTTGATGTGTTTTTCGTTATGTCATACTTATACTATATTTTCATATGTATTTTCAACAGATTTGGTATTGCAGTCACAGCACTTTCCTTTAAATTCAATAACATTCTTTTTTATACAACACTTACTTTTATACTACACTAACTATTTTTTATTATTTCTCTCTGTTCATAACACATTAGTTCAATAAATAAAAAACCATAATAACAAAAAAATAATGTGAAAAGCACACACTAATTTTTGAATAATTAGAAAATAAACGTCTTTTGTCGTTTTTGAATCGGGTAACGTTTTAAAGATATTATTCAAATCGAGTAATATTAGTAAATATGTAATCAGTTTCATAATAGGTTTTATAGATATACAACCAAGTGGAAATCTATTGTAAACTAAATCATATTATTTACAAACAGGACAAAATATGAACAGAGCTACAATAGTTATTTGGATAAAAGATAACTAACAAAAAATATTTCCCTAGTCTTGACCTGTAGGCTTGAGAAGATGACAACGGATTTAACATTGCTTGAGTGCCTGCGGTCTTATTTAATTCAAATTTAATTTCCTAATATACTAAGTAATATAATTTTTTTTTAAATAAGTATACCATGTACAATAAAAGTCCGACCATTCCAGGATCTTTAATGTTTGTTGAATTGAAATGTTGAATTTTTTGTTTAATTTTGAGAGTTTTTATTCTCATGTATCTCTAAACATTTGATAACATTTGGTGAAGACATTTTGGATGTAATCAAACATCGAGAAGATAATTATACAGACCTACTATCCTTGGTCACTTTCAAGGATGCGAATGAATACCTGCTATCTACGTACCAACTACTGGAAACAGGCTGTGTACCAGAGGCTCACTAATTTTACACATAGAATAAAGTTTATTAATTTTACAACAATTGTTGAGAAAAAACGTTAGTTTATGTTAGCGTAATAGGTCTTTACATTTAAAAGTTCCCATTTGGGGAAAGGGGCAAAGTTGTAACAGTGACTCAAGTTCACTTCTATTTCATAGGAAGGTATCCCGTGTTCCATTCCTTCATCTTTATCCATCATAAACTAAACAGAGTGTATCCATACTTTAAACTCACACTATATATACATACATTGGTGTACATAAAGTCCTGCACAGGTATAATATTTTCTGAACGATAACAGATAAATCAACAAGATTTGGTACATCAACACTAAACCTAAAAATATACTTTTTGAAGGAACTATCAGTTTTCTGTAATATCATGGGGGACGGCCCGCAAGGCGTCAGAAGGAAATCTTAAATGGGAGCATAGGTTAATATGCACATAACTTTAAAGGGTTTATCTGCAGAGTTTAATGCCGCAAACCGCACTCTAAAAGATTGATCCAGTACAAAATGGCGGCTGTTCAAAGGTTTTACTTGGTAAAAATTATATTAGTGGCCATAACCTCAGTAAATCTCACTGTTTCAAACAGTGCTCCGTCTTGTTGAAACCAGATATTTTGGAAATTTTCTGCAAACATGTTTCGAAGTGCTGGTGTAATTTCATATTCCAGCAAACGTTGGTATGATATTGCATTTAAATTTCCTTCAATAAAGAAAGGAAAGGACCTACCAACTGGGTACCTATCACACTAAGCCAGACATTCACCTTTAGTGGATACGGCGTATGTGCCTCCCGCATCCAGTGAGGATTTTCGCTACTCCATCACAAAAAGTAATTGCTCCACCTGGACTCGAACTCTGATCTCTCACTTGCCGGGTGAATGTGCTACCATTACACCACAGAGCCCTCACTTTTTACGATTCAATGATTTTCTATTTTGCCGTTTCTTTCACATATGTGTTTAAATATCCAAACTAACATGAAATCGGAAGACCAAATACCTGTCAAATGACTTTTTTTACATTCAATTTTTATTTTTTTCGTGATTCAATATTTATTGAAATTAAATTAGGCTATTGCCACTTATACAAATTTAATGCATATGCATATAAATATATATATATATATATATATATATACATACATATACAGGCAAGAGTATATATATAAAGTAAACCTTGGAGTGAAATCGTTAAAACATATCCCACACACATTCGTGAGCGGGCACATGTACAAACAATAAATTATCAGGAAACATCTACTCAAAAATGTGTTTAGGAGGATGAGATCGGTTCACATTATTCGCACAACCCAGGGTTGTGTGTTTCTACAAGAGCGACCGCTATAGCTTGTAGGAATTTTTAAAAATGCAATATTAGCTACAAGCGATAAAGGTACAGATATAGTTATTAACGACGGAAGAGACGAGCATGAGTTAACTGATATGGAGGTCCAAACATTTATTACTGATTTCTAACTCCATTATGATGAAACATTTAATATATTCAAAGTTTAAAAAGCTTTAAACGGAGAGAGAGATGAAAGTTCAGCTGTGAATGTCACAGTCCCACACATCAGAGGGAATGCAAATTGTGTCTATTACAGAGCCTCTATCGCTGTGTGGGATATATTCACGTCGAACTTCAAACGGAATATATTTCTCAGACTTTGTCAACTGGACACAAATTACCTATTGGGATTGGACTTTGGACAATATTATATTCAGAAAAATATGAGATTGTGGCAAAATAAATCAAGATAATAGTACATCGATTGGAGTGAAGAAGTATTGGTTGTTTCTCATAATAAAAATAATAATCCATTTACATTTATTTATATTTAATTTTATCTTTACAGCGGCATTGTATTTGTAGTTATTAATTACTGCCAACTATTAATAGTAGTAGATATGTTCGTAAGTAAATAATAATTTTCAAATAAACTTTGCTCGTACTCCGTCAATCATCGTTATTTTGCCGCAGCATTAAAGTTAAGTCGATGGACTACTATAAAACAGTACAAGAGAAGTCCATTCATTTACAACTGTGACTCCTGAGGGTAGCAACAATTAAGCTACAATTGTTACGAGAGTGTAGATGATGCACGCAATATAGAATATTGAAGAAGATAAAGTGAAGTTGATTGAGTACCTACTATAAAACTGTACAAAATAAATACATTCATTTAAAACTGTGACTCCTGAGGTTAGCAGCAATTAAGCTGGAGTTGTAACGAGAGTTTAGATGATACAAGCAATATGGGATATTGAAGAAGACAAAGTGAAGTTGATTGAGTACTATAAAACTGTACAAGATAAAGACATTCATTTACAACTGTGACTCCTGAGGTTAGCAGCAATTAAGCTAGAGTTGTAACGAGAGTGTAGATGATGCACGCAATATAGAATATTGAAGAAGATAAAGTGAAGTTGATTGAGTACAATAAAACTGTACAAGATAAAGACATTCATTTACAACTGTGACTCCTGAGGTTAGCAGCAATTAAGCTAGAGTTGTAACGAGAGTGTAGATGATGCACGCAATATAGAATATTGAAGAAGAAAAAGTGAAGTTGATTAAGTACTATAAAACTGTACAAGATAAATACATTCATTTACAACTGTGACTCCTGAGGTTAGCAGCAATTAAGCTGGAGTTGTAACGAGAGTTTAGATGATAAAAGCAATATGGGATATTGAAGAAGGCAAAGTAAAGTTTATTGAGTACTATAAAAACTGTACAAAATAAAGACATTCATTTACAACTGTGACTCCTGAGGTTAGCAGCAATTAAGCTAGAGTTGTAACGAGAGTGTAGATGATGCACGCAATATAGAATATTGAAGAAGAAAAAGTGAAGTTGATTGAGTACTATAAAACTGTACAAGATAAATACATTCATTTACAACTGTGACTCCTGAGGTTAGCAGCAATTAAGCTGGAGTTGTAACGAGAGTTTAGATGATAAAAAGCAATATGGGATATTGAAGAAGACAAAGTAAAGTTTATTGAGTACTATAAAACTGTACAAGATAAAGACATTCATTTACAACTGTGACTCCTGCGGTTAGCAGCAATTAAGCTAGAGTTGTAACGAGAGTTTAGATGATAAAAAGCAATATGGGATATTGAAGAAGACAAAGTAAAGTTGATTGCGTACTATAAAACTGTACAAGATAAAGACATTCATTTACAACTGTGACTCCTGAGGTTAGCAGCAATTAAGCTAGAGTTGTAACGACAGTTTAGATGACGCTGGCAATATGAAATGTTGAAGAAGACAAAGTAATGTTGATTAAGTACTATAAAACAGTAAAAAATATGTCCATTTATTTACAACTGTGACTCCTGAGAGTAGCAAAAATTAAGCTGGAGTTGTAACGAGAGTTTAATTGCCTTTGGTTTATTATTTGTGGTGCTTGTGGCATTCTATTTCATCGCTTATGTAGACAATTTCATAACGTAAGTACTATATAAATCAACATAGTTTAAAGACTCTTCTTCCTCTACGTCAGTTATACTAAGTTAAACAGAGTCGTTTATTTCGGTAACTTATGCTTTCTTTGCGAATTTCTTGCAATTTTTATTATTACTGGTATACCTAAAATTAAAAAAAAAAAACATATCAATACTATGTATTTTAACTTAGGAATGTTTTATAATAATCATAATTCTTAATCAAGCGTTCTTCTTTGGTGACAGTTTAGGAACATATTAATAATCCTTTTTTAACAAAAAAAAC
This sequence comes from Homalodisca vitripennis, assembly GCF_021130785.1. NCBI lineage: Eukaryota > Metazoa > Arthropoda > Insecta > Hemiptera > Cicadellidae > Homalodisca > Homalodisca vitripennis. Next base: position 220,082,887 of record NC_060208.1, on the reverse strand, counting down.
AATCTACTATTTCAGAAATACAACTATTTCAAATATATGACCTAATATGGGTATGTTATCTTTGAAAATTACACGTAATAAATTATTCAAGCAGCGTTCATTATATTTAAGTACTGAAATTTTAATAATTTAAATTAATGCTAACAATGCATATACCAAAATATATTTTTTTCAAAGGCCAACTATTTACATGCATTTTCCACCAAAAAAATATTTTTTATAAAACTAAAATGATTGGATTTTATAAATACAGACAAATTCTAGTTGAAAATTAACACTATGTAAGTCACTCTTCTAATAAATTAAAGTTCTTATAATGACCACATTACTCGTATGTACTACTATTCTGTTACTTTCGTTTATCGTGAACTACTTATCTGTTAAAAATGTTTAAGTTACCGTACTGTATTTGTGGAAGTTTTGTTTAAAATGTAATTTAAAGGTATCATACATTTTCACAGATTTGTATGTTTAATTTAGTGTCTGATTATGGTAAAATATTCCTACTCTACAATATATTATAATTCTTGTTATTTGTATTTTTATTGTACATGTTGTGAAATTGCATAGGCTACCTATTAGTTGGAATTTGGTTAACCTCGTACAGTATTTATTTAATTTCAAAATACAAGCTCATCATTCCAATTAAAACTTAATAACTGTGATTCTGTTGATAAGGTATTATATGTCTAGTTTTAATTCTATTGCTGTCACTGCATACGAGATCCGTGTTTGTGCCATATGGAACTACCGATTGTGGCACTTGGCACTACCAAATGTCCCCTTTACAACTACCGACTGTGACACCAGGGACTCCCGTTTTTAGCCACCAGTGACTACCAATTTTGCCACTTGAGAATAAAATTGTGCCTCCTGAAACTACCGATTGTGCGACCTGCGATTAACGATTGTGCCTCTAGAAAAAAACTGCTAGTATTTATTTAACCGTGCCCACATAAAGTATTTGTTTAACATATTAAATGGTAATGCCTTAAAAACATGTAAACAAGAGGTTACAAGCAGTTATAGTATCTAACTGTAAAGGTTTTTAGCAAAGGTTATGTCTAAAAATTAAATCGTATCCAATATTATAGCTATAGACTATAATTATTACATGTTGTGAAACCAGTGAAGTATAAAACCTTTTGAATAGTTAATTTACATAGAAGCCCTTTAAAAATGACAGAACAATGAGCATATTGTACAAACTTTTCCTAACCCGAAAAATAGACACTTTGAAAAATAGAATTTCCGTTTCCCCCAAAATAACTATTAGAAAGTTTTAATTCTGTAAAAACATAGAAAGAAGAAATATTTAAGAAATCCTAAAACATGTAATGTTTTTAGTCCGCCATTTTAAAATGGTAAAAGTTTAATTGAATTAAATGCACAAGCATGTTTTTACGTGCTAGGCTCACGCAACATGAGATTAACGTTAGAAAATGTAATGACAATTATAATATACAAGTGTTTTTTTGAATAAGTAATCCTTAAATAATGAGAATTTTGGAATTATGAACTCCCACTTAAAAATTGTTCACGTACAATCTTTGCTCTATATTTCGCCATTCAGGACTTGGATTTTACAACTAGAACGGCTACTACATAATATGCTCTCTATCATATATAAATGTGTACACTGAATGATCTCTCATTCTCAGGTGACAAATAAACCAAATTAATCAATTGTCTAAGTAACATTGTTCGTACGCCATTTCAGTTTTAGCCATTAACTCTCTAATAATTTCAATGATTGGTCACCGATCATATTACGAGCTCAGATACTAAAAAAGTAAATGGACGACCTTGAGATTATTACATCATTATTAACACAAAATAAATTTACACTATTGCATAATCCCATATAAAACTTGTTTCCGAGGCCGAATACAAACCACCGTTAATATTGACAGTAAACAGAGCGCGGGTTTAGGACCTGACTACTGTATGTCAATACAGGATTTGGAATTTCAGTCTGATGGTAATCCTCTACATCGATAAAGCAGAATGTTTCGTGGCTTGCAACAAAACATTTTTACTGTAAGGATAAGGTTGTCTTTATAAATAAAACTCACAGCGTTATATTTACATTCTCTGCGCAGCGCAGATTTCATATTTCTTGTGAACTGCGCTTGGTTCATATATAATATGAAATGTAAAGTTCCTAATACCACTTTTACTGCAAACTTCGAGAACGTAACAAAAATAAATATATTATTGGCTCAACATTTGCAAAAGCAGCTGCATTAAATAAAATCAGTACTCCAACTGTAGTATTCAGCAATTTGTAAAACAAGTTCTCTTTTGCAGTTGCACCGATCTATATAATTAAATACCATATAAAGTGGCTCTCAATTAGTTGACTAATTGAGAAGTACTGTTTTGTGTGAAACGATTTAATCCCTTGAACTCGTGTACGAGTGTTTGCATATTCCTGGGATAGTCCCATCAAAACAGAGGAATTTCCTTCTCCTATCTCATATCTGAAGATATATGTCACTGGAAAGCGCCGTTGTTATTTTATTTACACGGTAGTTTTGCAAGCTATTGAACATGGTTTATGTCTACTTAGGCACAGACGATGTAAAAGGAAACGTTTACTATAAATGTGTTCAACGTAAAGTCTACGGCTGTGTCCTTAGCACATTCACATGTAAAATATGTAGCTCACTTGATGACAAAAGTGTTGCTTTGAGTTTCCATTTGCTCACTGTAAACTTTTTTGATGGGCGGAATGTGAACCTGGATTTAAACTCTATCATTCTCTACTATTGCCATATTGAAATTAAATGAGCCACATCAGTCCATTCAGAGTCATATGCCGAGCCAGAAAGTTGTCCGCTGTAGGAGAACGTGAAGCCTTTCAAGTCTGGCGTGCGTTTAACTTTAGTTGCTCACTGCACACCTCACGTACGTCTGTTGTATTTTACCAAGTCTGGCGTGCGTTTAAATTTAGTAGTTTACTACACACCTCACGTACGTCTGTTGTATTTTACCAAGTCTGGCGTGCGTTTAAACTTTAGTAGTTTACTGCTGCACACCTCACGTACGTCTGTTGTATTTTACCAAGTCTGGCGTGCGTTTAACTTTAGTTGCTCTTTGCACACCTCACGTACTTCTGATGTATTTGACCAAGTCTGGCGTGCGTTTAAATTTAGTAGTTTACTACACACCTCACGTACGTCTGTTGTATTTTACCAAGTCTGGCGTGCGTTTAACTTTAGTAGTTTACTGCACACCTCACGTACGTCTGTTGTATTTTACCAAGTCTGGCGTGCGTTTAACTTTAAGTAGTTTAATGCACACCTCACGTACAGTCCTGAATGTATTTTACCAAGTCTGGCGTGCGTTTAACTTTAGTAGTTTACTGCTTACCTCACGTACTTCTGATGTATTTTACCAAGTCTGGCGTGCGTTTAACTTTAGTAGTTTACTGCTTACCTCACTTACTTCTGATGTATTTTACCAAGTCTGGCGTGCGTTTAACTTTAGTAGTTTACTGCTTACCTCACGTACTTCTGGTGTATTTTACCAAGTCTGGCTTGCGTTTAACTTTAGTAGTTTGCTTCACACCTCACGTACTTCTGTTGTATTTTACCAAGTCTGGCGTGCGTTTAACTTTAGTAGTTTACTGTACATCTCACGTACGTCTGATGTATTTTACCAAGTCTGGCGTGCGTTTAACTTTAGTTGTTTACTGCACACCTAACGTACGTCTGTTGTATTTTACCAAGTCTGGCGTGCGTTTAACTTTAGTAGTTTACTGCTTACCTCACGTACTTCTGATGTATTTTACCAAGTCTGGCGTGCGTTTAACTTTAGTAGTTTACTGCACACCTCACGTACTTCTGACGTATTTTACTAAGTAAGCCGTATTACCTTTTGTTTTCGATATATACATATTTGGATAGACAGTATTGAATCACATCGTGACATACTAAAAAAACACTTACTGCAATATTTAAAATATTATTACGATCATGTTCTTCTTATTCAACACCTTTATTAAAAGCATTATTCAAGTTAGAATGTTACAGTGCTTGAATGCTAGTGTTCTTTTTACTTTCAATTTTACGTGGTTTGGACTTTTATTTCTCTTTTATTAAGAATATGTATACTATTAGGTTAATGATTATACAAATCAAGCCATTTTTATATTTTACTGTAAAGTATAATTATTTTAACATTTTACAGTGTCCGTATTCCAGTTTCTTTTTAATTTTATGTCTTTGAATAACGTTGAGTGGTAGAGATAATAAAAGCTGCATTAATACAAGTAGCCTATTTGTCATTTTAGTTTGTCCAATCATTATTGAGAAAGCACATTTTATTGGCAATCAGTAGCTTATTGTTTGTTAGCTGAAATTTTATCCAGCTTTATTACACCAAACTTGTGGTCCGAAATTACATAAAACCTTGAAAGTGGTCAACATATACTAGTGGCTAATTTATCAGATATAACTTTTGGTATCGTTTATAATATAATAATTAAAATAAATATCAACATATTCTAAAAATTTATTGTAATTTTTGGTGTCAGACTTTTCAGTAGAGGATACATAAAAACAGCAACGGAAAAAATAATACGTACTAAAAGTTTCAATAGAACTCAATAACTTGTTTTGGGCCAAATTAAAATGTAAAGTACAATAAACGCGATTAAATATAAACACAATCATACTTAGTCATGCAGACGAATCGACAACAAGCACTCTACAGAGATGGTAAAATGTTGAATGCAATTATAAATATAACTTTCCCCCAATATTCAGAAGCCATCATTAGAGAAATCACCGGAGAAAATGTGGTCCGGACAAATGATTCTAGAACATAAAGATGTTGCCATTACACAGTCCGCGTTTATTCACACAAATACTCTTTGTTGGTCAGGAATTAATTCAGGAACAGAATAAATCTACTCGAGACTGTATCTTGTGAGCCTGAAATATATGTTTCTGATAATTAATTTTGTACATTTCACTACTCTTAAAATTTTTATTTTCTTCCGACAGAGCCAGAGGGTTTAATGAAGTTGTTATTGTGGAACTACAATAGCTACCAGTGCAGTCAACTTTGAAGGATTCGAAATCTACATTTCTCTACATTTAGTTAAGTTGTCTACAAAATCTTTCTTTTTAGAAGTGTAGTGTCTTACAACATATATAATCGTATTAGAAATCCGTTCCTTATAACATATAATTTCATCAGAGTTTATTATTAAAATAAAGTTGACAGTTTTAAATATATATATATATATATACAAAGAGTAAAGATTTCAGTAAATACATTAAATATAATCATATTAGAACGAACTTGAATGTTTGTGTTGACCTACATCGACATCCTTGACCTAGGCTCGTGATTGTTTGCTGCTGGACAAGTCTATGTAGCACTTAGTCGTGTAAGATCTTTAGACGGTATTCGGATTGAAGGACTTGATTGCTCTAAGTTAACAGGAATTTCCAGATGCAATAGTGAAGCTTTAAATGAAATGGTGAGATTGCGGAATGATTCGTAAGAAATACCACATTTCCACAAGAAACTAATTGATAAAATCGAACTAAAAAATTAAAAATAAATAATAGTTTAAAAACTAAAGCGTGGGGTGAATTTTACTACATTTCATAAGTCTCCTCTCAAAGATAATTACCGATAGAATGATTGTAATATTTAATGTATCAAGCACCCCACGCTTTTTACTCTGAATTAATTTATTCTGTTAATAACTTAAATTTAATTATAATTTTATTTTGAGGTGATTGAATATGAATGATTGTTTTTGCCTTCTACTACTATAATATAAAACTCTTTGTAATTAAAAATTATTTTCTATTTTTTAGTTTGGTTAGCTATAAAAGCGTGTTTTTAGTTTTTTAAACTATTATTTATTTTAAGTTTATAATTTTACTGGATCCGGAAAAATAATTTGATATTATTCGAACAAAGTGAACATACTGTCACGTTGGTTTATATTAATTATAATTAGGATTCTTGTTGAAATGCTGCACAATGAACACGAAAGTTCTGCATATTGATCCTGGTCAAACTGACCTTACACAAACGTGAACTAATCCACAGATAGTTTCCAGCACTGTAAGTGTTTGTTTGGCCATCTTGAAAATGTGTTTTGAACTCTAACACAATTAACACTAATCATAAAAAATGGTTTGAATGTAGATATGAGCTCTTTTCAAAGACGTTTAATAAGAGTTATCACCTCATTGAAAGACATATTAACCCTTAATGAATGTAGTTTACTTATGGTAATTTTAATTTTAATATATTACTTTTTAGCAGCTATAAAGTGTATTGTCATGCCGTTTTAAGAAGAAGCGCATTGGTTCAGAAGGTAGCAGTTTGTTACTTTTTATTATTATATTTTCAAATAAGTGGAAACAATTGGGAAGTTGTGAACCCCCATTTTTGTAATTTTGTCGTCTGACATTTTGATCAGCACTAAAAAACTGTCCGCTAACTTATGTTTGAAAAACGTTAGTAAACAGAGTATAATTTGAAATTGTTTATTCTTTTAAAGTGGTGGCTCCGCTTTTGTTACAGTTCACCCTGTAAATACTGCATATAATCAGGACAGAAACCAACTTAGTAAACTTGTACACGAAATCCAACATTCACAAACTTAAATTAGCAACACGAGTATAAAGGCTAATGAATAGAATCATAATGGGACACGCTTCACGAGTAACATCGTCGTTGCACTGCGACTATTTATTACATGGAAATTAATTCATAGCTGAAATTATTCCAGAGAGACTGCTGTTTGACCTGAAAGCAGCATATAAATTCAATTATATTGCTATATAAATTTTAGAATAGTAACGTACTTTAAACTCATTTTAAACATATTTCAAACTAACTTTAACGTATTTAAAACTAATTTTTAACTTATTTTAAACTCTATTCAACCTTAATTTAAAACTCATTGTAAAGACGCAGTTTTTCCGGCAAAGCCGATTAACTTTCGATCCCAAAAAAACAGTGAAAAAAGGACATACAAGTTTTCCTATATAGGTAATTCCTTAATTGTATATACTGATGAAGCCAATTAAAATTATATTACATAAAATAAAATTTAGTTTATAAATCATACTAAACATTAAATAGTCTATGATCTGCAGTAGTAAATGAAAAAACCTAGCAGTAGGTTTCCCGATTTCAGCGTATCTTATTCTGTGACGTGCTCGACCCCACACTCATTCACTCCGCCTCGCCAACACTACTGACGAAACCCGATGACTAAAAACCGCCAATCCCATCTCTGTTTCTGTCGCATCTCTGTTGACATCCCGCCTCTTTGTGTGTGTTCCGTACTAGTGTTTGCGATTCTCAACCATAGATCTCATAATTGTGTTATTAAGTAAATAATTAATACGTATTTTGACTGGATGTGTATATGTGATTAAATTTGAAAGCCATGACTTTTATTGTTGAAATTCTTAATACAGTATAAAAAATTATATCTGGGACTTTTCACAGATTTTGTAATTCTAGTTAAATTACCAATAGAGTTATTTGGTGTCTCAGGCATATCTATGATGGAGCATTAATATCAGACAATTTTACATGCTCACGGTGGAAGATAAAGAAGGATATACAATGGCTTTGTCTATTAAATGCTATGCACAGGTTTTAAACTGGTGAATTTGGATTTTTAACATACAGGGAACGCATACTTTTTCGCGTTAGTACTAGAATTGTAAATTTGATGAAAAAATTACATTTTGGTACGGTAAAAAGGTATTGTTCTAAAAATAACCAAGAGTGGAAGATATTGGAGACGTAAGAAAAATAATAGAGAATAAACACGATTTTTTATGCTGGAACATAGTAAATATCGTACTTTTATGAAAGTCTGATCTGAATAAAGTTCAATAAATTCAAATATTTATCAACTACATCAACAGCATGTACGTACTGGTAAACACAGATTCCCGATAACCCAATAACTCACTGTGGTGACATAAACTCATGAGTTATTTACACCCCAGGAAATATCGAGGCTGGGATCGTTCATTTTGTTAGGCGTCACTTCACTTCCACTGTGGTGGCTGCGTCGTCAAAACATTAGAACTTTCATTTGATTTTGATGTATACACACTTCAATAACTTTTTTTTTCATAATTTAAGTTAATTTATTATATTCAAATGTATGTAAAATCTGTACAGTAGATTGTAGGATATTGTTATGGGTACAAATTTACATTTTCTATAATTTAATGTTGGTTTACATCTAACACACTTCAATAACGGTTTTACATTAATTAAGTTAGTTTATTATGGTCAAATTTATGAAAAACTGTACAGTTATTGTAGGATAATGTTACAGGTACAAATTTACAAAATCTCTGATTTTATATTTGTTGGCAGTATTAAGGGAACTCTTCAAATGCCTTTTGGTTCAAGTTTCTGTCCTAGTTAAAGCAGAGGTGATGACAGTTTCAGTTGATATTTTAATGGGAAAGAGACAGTATAGTAAAGTAATGTCTTATTTTACCAGGTGAAGTTAGGGCTAAGAAGCTGTCTCTAACACAACCTGGGGACCAACGGCTTATATGTGACTTCCGAACCATCACCAACGGCCGGGCAGGCGGACTGCTTGCAAGGACAGGATCGCTCAGCGGTCACTAATCCACGCAGCAGCCACGCCCGCCATTGTTTGATCCGGTTATCTTGCGATAACCGTTGCACCCGCTACACCACGCCCATTTCAAGAGGTACGTGGATAGATATGAGTTTTACAAATCAAGGCAAATACGAACAATTCAAGTGGGAAATGGGAAAACGAACTGCATAATTTAAAAATGTTTAAGATAAAACAATGATGAAATATTTTGTCTTTAAATTTTATATTATCGACCCTGATTGATAATGTTACTGAAAAGTTACGAAATATTAAGCATTTCGATTTGAAGAAACGTGTTTTGTTTACTTTTATACCTATATATAAATATTATATGTGAGGATGAGATCGGTAAACATTATTCGCACACCCAGGGTTATGTGTTTCTACATGAATGAACGCTATAGCTTGTAGGAATTTGTCCTCACACGATATTAGTTACAAGTGATAAAGTTACAAATATAGTTATGAACTACGCAAGAGACGAACAGATATGAAGGTCCAAACATTTATTACTGTTTCTAACTCCATTATGATGAAAACATTTAATATATTCAAAGTTTAAAAGCGTTACACGGAGAGAGAGATGAAAGTTCAGCTGTGAATGTCACAGTCCCACACATCAGAGGGAATGCAAATTGTGTCTATTACAGAGCCTCTGTCGCTGTGTGGGACATATTCACGTCGAACTTCAAACGGAATATTTCTCTCAGACTTTGTCAACTGGACACAAATGACCTATTACGCCATTATTGTAATTGGACATCGATATATTACGTTAAGAAAATATGAGATTGTAACAAAATAATACAAGATAAGAGTACATCGACGGGAGTAAAGGAGTATTTATTGTGTGTCATACCAATAATAATCCATATGTATAATACAATATAAATAAACCTTTTAACACCTTTTTGTAAACTTTTATTTTTGTTACTATGTACATTTCGAAATCTGTGATTTCGATGTACACACATCGGAATATATTTCTCAGACTTTGTAAACTGGACACAAATTACCTATTGCCCCATTATTGTAATTAGACTTCGAAGTATAACGTTAAGAAAAATATGAGATTGTAATAAAATAATACAAGATGAGAGTATATCGACTGGAGTAGAGGAGTATTTATAGTGTGTCATAACAATAATAATTCATATGTATAATACAATATAAATAAACCTTTATCACTTTTTTGTAAACTTTTATTTTTGTTACTATGTACATTTCGAAATCTGTGATTTTGATGTACACACATTACAGATATCGAAATGTACATTGTAACAAAAATAAAAGTTTACAAAAAAGTGTTAAAAGGTTTATTTATATTGTATTATACACATTTATAAAACACTTTTCAAGGCTATTATCTCTAATAATAATAATCCATTTATTTCATTTAAAATTTATAACAACGCTGTATTGTATTTATAAAATACTCCTCATTATTAATAGTAGTAGGTACGGTAGTAAGTAAATATTAACTACACAATCAGACTTCGCTCTTACTCCGACAATCATCATTATTTCGGCACATCATTTCTTTATTATGGCAATACGATACATCAACACGTAATATTTCAAACATAAAGCTTTAACGAAAAATATATATTGTATTAATTAATGTTTTGAAAATCCTTTGTTTTATATTTAATTTGACGATAAGAGAACCGTTTTTAGTGACAAAAAACTGAATCTTGGTCCAGTCACCAGAAGTGGATTTAACAAGATTTAACATCGGTCGATAGATTGTACTCGTAGTACTAACTATAATGACAATGAGAATACCTCTTCACCAAGATTACACTATTGTTTGTAGTCTATACTATTGTTTTATAGTCTGTTACTATAAAACAGTACAGGAGAAGTCCATTCATTTACATCTGTGACTTCTGAGGTTAGCAGCAATTAAGCTGGAGTTATAACGAGAGTTTAATTGCCTTTGGTTTATTATTTGTGGTGCTTGTGGCATTCTATTACACCATTTATGTATACAATTTCATAACGTAAGTACGATATAAATACAAATATTTTAAGACCCTTCTTCCTCTATGTCAGTTATACTGAGTTAAATTGATTCGTTAACTTATGCTTTCTTTGTGAAGTTCTTCCAATGTTTTATTATTACTGGTATGTCTTAACTTAATAAGAAACTATCGTATAAATTTATTGAAACTTAGGATTATTTTTATCATAATTACAGTTTTAAACTCAATCTAACGTTCTTATAAAGTGACAGAGAAAGAATATATTAAGCCTCACAAAACTAACTAATATTTCAAAAATACAAATATTTCAAATATAAGACTTATTATTATGGGTATGTTACTTTTAGAATCTAATAAATTAGTTTAGTGTTCTTTATACTTTAGCTATAATTGTTACTGACATTTTAATATTATATATGAATGCTAACTATGCATATATTAAAATCTACTTTCTTCATAAGGCCAAAGAGTTTTTCCACAAAGAAATAATGTTTATAAAATCAAAATTTTGGGTAGTACAAATACAGATAATTTCTAGTTTAAGATTAGAACTATTTTAGTCACTCTTCTAATAAAGTAAATTTCTTACAATGACTATACTCGTATATACTTATTACTGTGTCAACTATTTATGGGTTTAAAAAATGTTGAAAATTAGTATTTGTGAAAGTTTGGCTTAATTATAAGATGAAAGATTCATCTTTTTCACCGCAATCAATAAAAATATTTGATCCAATGTCTATTTATGATAAAATATTCTTACTCTGCAATATATTGTAATCCTTGTTATTTGTATATTGTATGTGAAAGTGAATAGGTTATCACCCTCATTGTAGTTACTATTAGGTTACACTCGAAAAATATTTAGGTACAATGTACATTCCTCTGAATAAATAAAACATTGGTTAATTTTTTAAACATTTTACATAACATTTTTTAAGATCTTTTTGCTGGGCAATAACAAAAGACACTATAACGCCTAAAGTATTTTATACCGCAAATGAAAACTCACGCGCACAATCGACTTTATTATCACCAGCATATTGGAGGAGACCGTTGATCTGTTTGATGTGCAATTGGTTGTATCTCATTTCCTGTTGTCTGAGCTGTCGTGGATATTCAGTTACATCCGGAGAAAGTTTTCCACGACGTTCTATTCTTTACCCTTTTGAATTACTGTTTACTAATTATTACATGTCCCTTACAACAAGTGTTGTATCTGCTTAGACATATACCATCTGCCGTAGTGTGTTGAAAATAGTTATGGCAGTATTATATCACTTTTACTGTATATAGCGACAGTAAGGAATTCAAAATAACTTAGTTTACTTAAGATACTCGAAAATAGCTCCCTTTGACATTGTTAGACTTTAAATTTACATTAGCAGAAGGAATAAAATCGGAGGGACAACAATAAGACTCAACAAACCATTTGCTCTGCAGCTGCAATTTGAAGAAGAAATAAGCCAGTATCCCTGAAAAATAACTGTTTTTGACTTTTTATACTGAATTTGTACTTTGAAAATGTATATAAACAAGGAAAATTCTAAAATCGTAAAACATTGCATGTGTTTTGGTCCGTCATTTTTGAATGGTGTTTTAACGTGTTAGGCTCACGTTACATTAGAGTAACGTTAGAAATTTTTCATCAACATCTTTTCGTCCACATGGCCATTCCGGGCTTGGATGTTACAACTAGAATGACCACCACATACTATGATCTTCATCATATATTGTATTTGGAAGTAAATAGTTAACAAAGAAATAGTAAATTTGCATACTGAATGATCTCCCGTGTTCAGGTGACAAATAATAGTCAATTGTCTAGTAACAGTCTTGGTACGTCATTTCAGTTTTAGCCATTAACTCAATAATCATTTCAGTGATTATTTACCGATCATAATATAAACTCAGATAATAAAAAGTAAATGGACAACCTTAAGATACATCATTGTTTACACAAACTCATTTTACACGTTCCCATATAAAACTTGTTTCCGAGGGGCCGAATGCAAACCACTGTTAATATTGACAGTAAACAAAGAGCGAGGGATTAGGACCTGACTACTGTATGTCAATACAGGATTTGGAACTTCAGTCTGATGGTAATCCTCTACATCGATAAAGCAGAATGTTTCGTGGCTTGCAACAAAACATTTGTAGTGTAAGGATGAGGTTGTCTTTATAAATAAACCTCACAGCGTTATTTTATCTTTTTTGCGCAGCGCAGTTTTGATATTTCTTGTGAACTGCGCTTGTTTCGTATAGAATATGAAGTGTTAAGTTCCGAAGACCACTCTGCACACTTCGAGAATTCAAACGTAAAATCTATTATTGGCTCACAAGTTTTAAACATTTGCAAAAGCAGCTGCTTTCAATAAAATTAATGCTCCAACTGTAGTGTACAGCAATTAGCAAAACAAGTTCTCTTTGCAGTGGTACCGATCTATATAATTAAGTACCATATAAAGTGGCCCTCAATTTTGCTGACTAATAGTGAAGTTGTTATGTTTGAATATGTTAACCGCTTCAAATCGTGTACGAACTCCTACACGAGCATCCTCGTGCTTGCATATTCCTAGGATAGTGCCCTCAAAACAGAGGGATTTTCTCCTTCTATCTCATAATCTGGAGATATTTGTTACTGGAAAAGCGCAGTTTTATTTATGTGCAAGGAAGTTTTGCTTACACAAAAGCAATTGAATATAGTTTGTGTCTACTAGTGTACAGATGATGTATAAAGAAACGGTACTGTAAATGTGTTCGCTGTAAAGTCTACGGTTGTGTCCTTAGCACGTATTCACATATTAAAATTTGGTTCAGTTAATGGCCAACGCGATGTTTTGTGTTTAAATTAGAATACACAGCAAGTTTTTAATGATATGACGTGGATAGTTTAAATCTGGATTGAAACTCCAACTCTACTATCGCTATATTGAAATTAAAATAGCAACATCAGTCCATTCAGAGTCACATTCCGAGCCAGAAAGTTGTACGCTGTGGGAGAGCGTGAAGTTCACTGCACACCTCACGTACTTCTGACGTATTTTACCAAGTAAGGTGTATTACATTTTTCAGTTTATCCAATACATAACATATTTGGATAAAAAATATTAAATCACATGGTTATGTACTAAAAATCACGTACAGCAATTCTACACTATTGTTATGATAATGTTCTTACCATTCAACTCCTTGCTCCAACATTATCTCCGTTAGAGTGTTAGAACGCTTGAATGTGTTTTGTTTTATTTATTTTCTTTCCTTTTTTATAGGTTAGGTTGTTCTTTATCTTTTATTAAGATTAATTATAATACTAGGTTCATGATTTTTTTTTATGTAAACTGAGCATTTTAGTGTATATTTTAAGTATAATTATGTTATGTTTTTACATAGCCCGTATTCAAGTTTTGTTGATTGTATGTATTACATGTGGTTGAGTGATAAAGATAATAAAGATTTCTTTTATAAAGACATTTTCATTTTATGTCACTTCAGTTTGTTCAGTTTCTCTTTAGAGAAAACCTATTTTATTGGTAATCAGTAGCCTACTTGTATGTTAGCTGAAATCTTGCTAGATTAAACCTAACTTGTGGCCCGAAATTACATCCTGGTCCAGCATAAACACTCAACATATACTAGGGGCTAATTTATCAGACAAATTTGATATACTTTGTAATATAACTAATAAAATAAATATCAAAATATTGTAATAGTTAAAAGTAATTTTTGGTGTCAGACTTTTCAGTAGAAGCTACTACCTAAAAACAGCAGCTAAACTAAATACTTTTACGTACTGCAAGTTTCACAATAACGTGTTTAGGGCCATGGATGAATAAAATAAAATGTAAATTACAATAAACACGATTAAATATAAACACAATAATACTTAGTCATGCAGACGATTCAACAACACGCACTCTACAGAGATGGTAAACATGTTTTCAGTGCAATTATAAATATAACTTTCCCCATTATTCAGAAGTCATCATTAGAGAAATCATCGGAGAAAAATGAGGTCCGGACAAATGATTCCAGAACATAAAGATGTCGTCATTACACAGTCCGCGCTTATTCATACAAATGCTCTCTGTTGGTCAGGAATTAATTCAGGAACAGAATAAATCTACTCGAGACTGTATCTTGTGAGTCTGAATATTCGTTTCCGATAATTAATCCAATACATCTCAGAACTCTTAAAATTTTTGTTAGGGCTTTTCATTACGAATATTAATTCCGTCGTCTCTCAGACCCGGAAGTCTCACTCGTAATTAGATACAATATTCCAGGGATTGGAAAGGGGAGAGTCGGGATGGGTTAGCTTAAGTCTCAGATTAAGATCAGAGTCAACCTAAATTGAGTCAATCAAAAGCTGGGTATCATCACAGACCAGGCTAAAAGTAAAAGTATGAGGAGAAGTACGCTGAGATTTCTATAGCCGTAAGGGGATAAGAAGGCAAAAGTGCTTGGATTAGTCCAGCAAAAAGCGAATGCTCCGCTTGGATTTCTCTAGCAGGGGAATCGGAATGTATACTCGAATATTTCTAGCGGAAATTATCCAAAATTCCGCTCGAATTTCTGTAGCGGAAGAATAGGATAGTAATGCTTGGACTATTACTGTTGCACAAGGAAAAGGTTCCGCTTGGAATTCTCAAGCCGAGGAAGTGATATAAGGGCTCAAATTACTGTAGCGTAATAAGGGTTCCGCTTGGATATTTCTAGCGGAAGAAACGATAGAGACGATTGGATTGCTAGCTTCGAATGAAGTGGCCTTTACAAATATAAAACAGTCATATCTCTGTTCTACATAGACCTAGATAAAATATTATCAACAACATGTCATCAACTTCGTTTGAAAAAAATCTTTTATCTGGAATAGTTTGCGAGATATATTTTACATGTAATACAGGAAATAACATAATAAATTTTAACTGTTACAAAATTTACTCACTTCTCCCGACAGAGCCAGAAGGACTAATTGAGGGTTAGCATTGTTATTATGGGGCTACAATAAAGAAAACTACCATTGCAGCCAACTATAAAGGATTCGAAAGCTAAATTATTCTACCAAGTTGTAAAAAACATATTTATTTTTAGATGTGTAGGTTGGGAGATATTTATTACTGTTGAAGGGCACAGTAATACCAATCTGTTAATTATAACATAGAATTTCTTCAAAGTTTATTATTAAAATAATGTTTACAATTATATATCGAAAGAGTAACGAACTCAATAAATACATTATTTTATATTAGAATGAACTTAAATGTTTGTGTTGACGATTTGTTTGTAAATAAGAGCGTTAATGAACTGTAACGGTATTTACAGATAAATTAATGGTTTATACCCGAATGTACCTCTCTACCTTCGTATGCTGTAATACCTGTGTGTTCACAGAGAACAACTGCTTATGAATAAATAATTGTGATAAGCTCTGTGTTAATTTAGGCCGTTTGAATAAGGAAACAAACTGACTGTATAACAAAAATTGTAATTGGTGTTTTAATTATTGCGTATATCACCTTATATTCTAATTTAACAGTTTTAATCAAAAGGAATAATGAACTGTGTGGACCAAAGTAATGTTGTGACTCTAGTTACATTAATTTAATTACATTGCCGAAGTTTAAATTTTAGTCTATAATTCTAGAAAAATCATTAAAATTACAAATCATTTCTAACCACACAACTAAAAATTTAAAAAAGATATTTTTTAGAAAATATGGATAATTTACAAGACTAATAATAATTTTATATCTTTATTTTAAAGGTAGCATTACTAGTTATTAGGTATATATACACTGTGGGACAAAATTATTTATTTACTAAAACCCTTCTACAATCCATTGGTGAAAGTGAATGTTTTTAAATCTTATCATTGTATGAGATATGCACCTAAATAATGCAAACCATTTGGGTTAAATCATCTGATATAACTGATTTTATCAGTAGACAGATAACGAAGTTGCCATACTTGTTATCATCATTCTTACTTAAGAAACACTTGAAACTTTGATGCAGGCTATTGAACCGTTTTGAGTGGTAGTGAACTTGGTGTATGTATAAGCTACTACCGAAAGGAAAAATTATCCATACTTATTTTTATCTTCTTTTATTCTATTTTTCGCTGTGACCCACAGGATGCTAGAATAAGCCAGGTCATTTTCAGCTGAGCTTTCCGCTGTGTAAGGAATTTTTTTTAATGTGGAGAAATCCTTGCATTTCTTAGACTTCAATTACCCTCTGGGTTCTTGTGACGTATCTCATGAAAATTAGGACTACCAAACATCCTTTGTGGCAGCCAAAATATACACGCAAGTATTTATATAGACTATGGAGCCCTGATTACTGTAAGATCCTTCTTGAATAAGAACTGTAATACAGGTAATATAGTCTGGCATAAGCATATGTTAGGTCATTATTTTCTGTAGGCTAGTAAACTTGGTTATGAAACCTCAGAAGGTTAGTTCGAGGGTCATTCAATATGTAACGAGACAAACTATTACTGCTACAAAAGGGTTGATTTAATCTGTAAAAGACCTTACTTACTTTTCAACATACATTTGGTTACTTTGCCAACACTTATACACCTCTTCCATCTTTCTGCTAATTTGTAAATGTCCTAAGCATAAAATTCTTAGGGTTGACTTCAAAGTTACTTTTGCGCCTGATATTTAACCTCTTCATTGGACTGAACGCTTTTCCTCTTAGACTCTTTTCAAGGTATCCAAACAGATGGATTGTTTTTATGAGGCGAGGTCAGGGCTGTAAGAGGTTGTGGGGGTGGTGTGGAAGGATCTTCCACCCATGTTCCTTAAGTGTTTTCGTTAGTTATTTTTCTATGTGGACGGGCGTTGTCATGAGGTCATGATTACTTTTCAGTCAAGAACCCGAGACGTTTAGTTCGAATGGCAGGTCTTATCTTGTTTTCCAGCAATCCTCTGTAGTATTGGCTGTTGAATTTTTCTTTGACCTTCAAGAGAATCACAATAAATTGGTCCCTGAAAATTTCAGAATACTGTAAGCATGACGTTAACGGCAGATGGCTGGGTCCTGAGTGTTTTGCAATTGAGAGAAGTCATTATGGTTCTACTCGAGGCTCTGTCGTTTTGACTCTGGCTCATATTGGTGGATTCACGTTTCATTACACGTTCTTTTCGAAAACCCTCCTCCTTCAGTCAAGTACCGAGTTTTCAATTGTTGACTCATTTGAAGCTGGGATTCTTTGTGACAGTCCGTAAGTGGTCTGGGCACCCATCTCGCACAGATTTTCTTGTACTGTAGTATTATTATCCTTGTTGTGCATAATTTTATGGACAGACTCGCGTTTATTTTTACACTTATCAGCTCAAAATTGATACGCCTATTGTCCCAAATTAACTCGTAAATCCGAGATTCGAACGAGGAAGTCCCAACTTTCACCGGTCGTTCACTGCGTTCTCGTCAGAAATTTATGTGCGGCCACTTTTAAACTGATCTACCCATTTGTAAGCGTTCGATCGATTAAAGCATTTGTATTTATACCATTTTAACATTCTTCCGTGGACTGTATAACCTTCCTTACCATCGTCGACTAAAAATATGATCACGATAAGTTGCTCTTTCGCGGTGCAATCCTCAAGCGGATTCGTCATTTTTAAATGAGTAAATTTGAAGGTACGTTTACAACTATGATTGATCAGCTAATCAGACGTCATTGCAAAGTTACCGAATTTATGTGCTGGAAGTTTCATATGGATAAATCCAGCCGTTTTTGAGCAGTAATGATTTGTCTCGTTACTTATTAAATAACCCTCGTACTTAATTAGCTTTAACATATACCGCTTGTTTATTTATTTTTTTTAATAACGAGATGAAAGAAAGTACTAGCACTGAACTACCCATCAGCTGAACATAGCTTGAATAACATTTCTTATACACGATGGTACAATTTAATGAGAATATAGCGATACTTGGCTCTTAAAATGGCTTTTCTGATACTTATTTTGTGAGGTCAGGCAAATCAATAAAGAAACTCATTTTACACGTAAAATGTAGAGAAAAACGCATTTAATAATTTTATTTTTTTTAATTTATATATCACTGGAGAATACTTTGAAAATATTTGAACAAAGACAACATACTGTATAACATTGGCTTATATTAATTAAAATTGGGATTCTTGTTTAAAGTTCTGTACAATGTACAAGACTGTTCTTTATATTGATTAACTCCTGGTCAAACTAACCTTACACAAATATGAACTGATCCACTGATTATAGTTTCTAGCACTGGAAGTGTTTTATTTTTTAACATTGAAAAATATGTTTTGAGCTCTAATACAATTAAAACTAATCCAACTGTAACCAAATGGCTTGAATGTAGAAATCATGTGTTTTGAAAGACGTTTAAAAAGAGTTATCACCTCATTGAACGACATAACCCTTAATGAATGTATTTTACTTATGGCGATTTTAAATTTCTAATATAATTATTTTGCAGCTATAAAGAATATTGTCATGGGGCATGCCGTTTTGAAGAAAATTTATTTATTCAGAATTTAGAATATTTTATCTTTTATTATTATATTTTCAATCAAGTGGAAAAAATTGGGATTTTGGAAACCCCCACGTTTTAAATTTAGTTGTCTGCCATTTTGTAACAAATTGGTATTAAAAAAAAACTTTTCGTCAACATATATTTGACAAGCGTTAGAAAACTGTATAATTTGAAATGTGTTTACTCTTTTAAAGTGCTGCCTCTGCTTCCGTTATACAGTAGTTCACCCTGAAAAATACTGCATATGATCAAGATAGATTAATTAAACAAATTTAGTAAGCTTGTACACGAAATCTAAAATTCACAAATTTAAATTAGCGACACGAGTATAAAGGATATGAATAGAATCATAATGAAGCACGCTGCACGAGTAACTTCGTTGCAGTACGACTGTTTATTACTTGGCAATTAATTCATTACTGCAATTATGGCACGTGTAATCTTCCAGAGAGACTTCCAGTTGGTTAACCTGAAAGCAGCATATAAATAAAATTGTATTACTATTCTAAATTTACGAACTGAATTTAAACTAATTGTAATGTATTTTAAACCTATTTTTACGTATTTTAAACTCATCTTAACGTATTTCAAACTCAATTTTAAACTTGCTCCTAAACTCCTCCTAAAGAGTTTTGTCAGCAAAGTCTATAATTGCGATTAACTTTCGGCTCAGAAAATAAAAGCAGTGAAAAAGGACACAAAAGTCTTCCTATATAGGTAATTCCTTAATTGTATACACTGATGAAACAAGTAAAAATTATGTTACATAAAATAAAATTTAGCTTATAATCATGCACCACATTAAATAATCTATGATCTGCAGTAGTAAATGGAAAACCAAGCAGTAGGTTTTCCGTTTTCAGCTTATCTTATTCTGTGACGAGCTCGACCCCACACTCATTCCCTCCGCCTCGCCAACACTACTGACGAAACCCGATGATTAAAACCTCCAATCCCATCTCTGTTTCTGTCGCATTTGTTGACATCCAGCCTCTTTGTGTGTGTTCCTGTAACTTCGTACTAGTGCTACAACTATAGATCTCATACTACTTAGTAACATGTAACTATTTCGACTGGATGTGTAGTTTTGAAGATTATTTCTAAGGTCATGTCTTTTATTGTTGAAATTCCCAAGAAGGTATAAGACATTTATCTGGGGGTGATAATTGATATTTGAAATTGTTGTTAAATTATCAGTAACAGAGAACGAGCTTAGTACACGTACACAAATAAGACTAATTAATTACTTTAGTTGTAGAAGTAACTTGTAATGCTGAGATAATGTATGAAGTGAGTTCTCATTTACTTTTTCGTTCCACAAACAATTTTAAAACACCTATATAAAAGTATTGTACGTCAACAGAGGACGAGCTTAATAACTATAAACATGTAATAAAATTAATTACGTTTGTTTTTTAAGTAACCTTCGTAGTCATTAGGCGTGAAATGAAAATATTTCTTTATCTTGATTACATTAGATAGTTTCTGGGTAAAACAGGCAATGTTTTTTTGTCCCTTAGGTGTAGTAGCTGATGTCAAAATAGTGATTCACGAAATCAACTGAGAACTCATCGTGTTGCTTAGAGCTCTTTAGGATTTCGTCACCGAATAGTTTGGTTGGTTTTTTCAAGTATAGGTTAGACCTCTATCTTAGTAGCTTGATGATACTGGTTGCTTTCAAGGACACTGAAATCATAGCAAGAACTAAACAGTATTGCCAAGGTACTCTACTGCTTAGGTATTGCTAAATCTCTTCAAACGGATGTGGATTCCAAATTTTTAGAGTGAAGTTTAAGACAATGTATTTTACCAGATGCTGAATAAGGTGAAATGGATCTAAACCCAACATTCACATCACACATTTTATACATTATTGTGTTAAATGTATTAAATCATATTGTTGAGGTTACTGTCATGGATTCTAACCATGACCTTCATACAAGCTTTTATTCCCAATGAGTTACCGGTAATTCTAAGCAATATATGGGTCAACCTCGATTTTTCTCATATTACAATATAATGTTCCAATAGTCAATTAGAAAAGGAAAAGACTAGAATTTCTTGCCGGAAAGCAGTTATAGGGAGCAGGCAACTCATATTACAATATAATGTTCCAATAGTCAATTAGAAAAGGAAATGACTAGAATTTCTTGCTGGAAAGCAGTTATAGGGAGCAGGCAACACATATTACAATATAATGTTCCAATCGTCAATTAGAAAAGGAAATGACTAGAATTTCTTGCTGGAAAGCAGTTATAGGGAGCAGGCAACCGCGAGAATTACCTATTAGTGATCGGGGGCACTGACGTGATCTGGGCTTCAAATTTGGAACTACTTGAGTTAATTTTTTTTTTCTAAAAGAGCAAGCAGCGCGAAGCGCTGCGCAGCGGGCAAGCATCGTGCGTGATCTTCGTCTATACTGAATTGATTCAGGCCAAAGGAATGACACAGATTCCTTTACCAGATTTTAACAGAGATTTTGTATTGGGCGGATTATATTGGTTTACTTTGCTTTCCAGCATGTAATTATGTGTATAAAATTGTTTTACATACATTACCTACATTATATTGTGTTTTACATACATTACCTACATTATATTGTAATATGTAATAACAATTTATCAGAAATTTTTAATAAAAAAAGGATTACGCACGATGCCTGCCCGCTGCGCAGCGCTTCGCGCTGCTTGCTCTTTTAGAAAAAAAATTAACTCGAGTAGTTCCAAATTTGAAGCCCAGATCACGTCAGTGCCCCTAATCACTAATAGGTACCTCTAAGCAATATATGACCGTCTGGCGGTTGCCTGCTCCCTATAACTGCTTTCCGGCAAGAAATTCTAGTCATTTCCTTTTCTAATTGACTATTGGAACATTATATTGTAATATGAGAAAAATCGAGGTTGACCCATATATTGCTTAGAATTACCGAGTTACCATTGTGGTGCCTATTGTTCCTTACAGGTCTCTTGGTGCGCCTATTCATGTCGGGACAGTTTCAGCAAAAGACTCACGGCAACTCAGTGACAAGCGCTGTGAAAAATTATACTTTGATCTGAAGTAAATGGACTGAGTAATGAGAGAGGAGTAATCATGAGCAAAGCTAATTACACATTATAAATTATGGAAATATCCAACTAAGTTCCAGCAGAATAGAATCAATGTAACTTTTGTAATCAGAAAATATACTTGTTTACAATTGCTCCTATAAAAAATTAGCAAGATGTACATTGTTGTAAAGATGCGATTACTTAAAGGATGTCCATCCATTGAACTAGTTGTTAACCTTAGTTTCAATACTGATACTGTTGCACTGTAACTATATATTTTTGTCTTCTCTATGAGTAAGATTGCCACAACCGCTGAAAAGTTTACCGACATTTCAGAGAGGCTGTTATTGTTGGTGGAACAAAAGCCGCGAATCTTAACAGCTTAAGAAGCCTGAGCTACCGGTACTTTGTTCTGTGTAGTCGAGAGCAGCACTTTCATTATTCCGAGTTTAAGTCCTCTATAACACTATAACCACACAGTTCTTATATATTTGACTTGGTGAGTTGCGAGCTTATTATTTTAATAACTTATTAGAGTACTTGCTATTTAATGTTTTCCAGTTTAATAAGTCATTGCATCATTAATATTAGATTAAGCCACTTGAATAATAATTATTACGTTTATCAACGAAAATACTATATGTTGATTACAAATGTATATGCATCTCAAATATAACTATAAAGTGCCACTAGCATACCAAGTGAAGTGTCATTACATGATACCATAATGTAAGTAAAAATAAAGAAATAATTCCGAAAGGCAAATTTACTTCCTGCACGCACTATTATAGTGGAATTGGCAATGTACGGTAAAGAATGCATGTAATAATAGAAATATAAATTGCTTTTAATGTTAATGTTTTGCATGTTTTCAACCCAGTAATTGTCAGAAAAAATATATTTGAAAATGGAGTTAATGAACACACACACACACACACACACACACACACACACACACACACACACACACACACACACACACACACACACACACACACACACACACACACACACACACACACACACACACACACACACACACACACACACACACACAGTTTGTAAGCTGTATATCACTGTCAAAGTCACCTCCTTCAGGTAACAATACATTGCTATTTCTATATTCTCCAACTTTTTTGCTTAGTTAGTCCTTAATCACTGTCAGCCCTCCTCTTTAGTCCTCAAAACTTTGATATCGTCTTATGGTAGGGAGAAGAATACCTAACTCCCCATCTGTGCTTAATTATTCCAAGGCCAAAGTAAAATTCATCTACTCGTTTGCAAGACTGCTATCATATTAAGATTTACAGTAGAGTAATAAAAAATCAACCCATTCCATCTTCTCTGCTTTCTAAAACCATGAGCATTGTCAAACATTCCTCTTTAGTGCGCAAAACTTCAGAATCATCTAAGGTTAGGGAGAGAAATAACTCCAGCTTCTCCATCTCCCTTACTTCGCTAGCCTAAGTTACTGGCAAATCCTCATCTTTAGTCCGCAAAACTTTGATATCGTCTTATGGTAGGGAGAAGAATACCTAACTCCCCATCTGTGCTTAATTATTCCAAGGCCAAAGTCAAATTCATCTACTCGTTTGCAAGACTCTGCTATCATAGTAAGATTTACAGTAGAGTAATGAAATCAACCCATTCCATCTTCTCTGCTTTCTTAACCCATGAGCATTGTCAAAACATTCCTCTTTAGTGCGCAAAACTTCAGAATCATCTAATGTTAGGGAGAGAAATAACTCCAGCTTCTTCATCTCCCTTACTTCGCTAGCCTAAGTTACTGGCAAATCCTCATCTTTAGTCCGCAAAACTTTGATAACGTCTAATTGTAGGGAGAAGAGTTCCAGCCTCTCTATATTCTATTTTTCCTTTGCTTTGTGTAGTTTAGTGTATTAGTCTCAAATATCTGAAAGATAAAATATCTAAAAGAAAAGTCTCTTGACTGGCCTTACTACTAATGTCGATGATGAGCTTACGTTTGTGTTGTCTTTTATCACAGCGGTTATGTGGTATATACTCAGCTGTAAACCTGTTTGTTTCCCAGTGCATTAGTTCATTCAAACTGCTACTTTTCTGTATAAATATTAAAATAACCATCGAAAAATCTACTTCCTTGACACTTTGGGAAATGAAATATCTTGATTCTAACTTAACGAGTGATGAAGTCATTAATAGTTAATTATAATCAAATCACACTTAACCGAACTGAGAACCAAATGAAGTCTCAAATAGGGAGAGGTTAAACTGTCAAAGTTGAATGAGACATCAAATTATGAAGTAGATAAACATATACAAACATATTTTCAATACCACATATTAAAACAAAATGTCGACATGTCGAGGTTTCCGGACCAAACGATATCTGCAGCAGACGCCAATTAACGAGATTTATACTTACCACCACTTGAGTCCTCAGTTCTCAGTTTTATCGCTCCGTTACAAGCCACGGCATAAAAATACCGCTCTAACTGGTAATTTTGCACATACCATGAGACGTATTCGTATAATATGGTAGAATTTTTACTTTTAGTGTATTAGTTAATTACGATTTCACGTTCAAAGGCATTTCCGCTTTGATACTGTATTCGAGACCTCAAATAAGGAAGTAAAGTTTAACTTAATAAATTGTTACGTTGGTAAAACACCATATTTATTTACTTTATATTTCAGGAATATTCCTCAGAGAATACTGTATGTATTAAGTTTTCATGATGCGTAGAAAATGTAGTTAAACTGAATTGAATTATTATTAATTCATGTAGTAAACTGTACATTTTGTTGCACTTGATACTTAGCAAATTAAAAAATTAAGAGATTTCCTTTGAGCTTTTCATTCTAAGAATGGTTTTATGTACTTCGACGTACTCTAGTATATTGATAGAGTCATAATTCGCTGGAAATGAATGAAAATATATTGATGGTGGTTTTGTTTTACAGTTTGCAAACTCGTTCATTATTCAAGTGTGAAATAATATGGATTATACTCTTTATCAGTAAGCATATTTAACATAATATAAAAAAGTACGCTACAAGCAACATCGACTGCTGCTTGAAAAGGTGACCGCTGAGCGATCCTGTCCTTGCAAGCAGCCCGCCTGCCCGGCCGTTGGTGGTGGTTCTGATGTCACCTTTAAGCCGTTGGTCTCCAGGTTAAGTTATAGAAAGGGGACCCCTCACCATTTATTGTATTGTATTTATTACGTTTGAAATTGCACACGACAATGTTAATTTATAGAACTGTTTTAAAAACTAAATTTACAACTCTTTTCAAATTCATAACCTCTAATTAAGAACTGAGAAAATTGAATATGGCTATAGGAAGAGTGTCACAGGTAATATAAATTAGCTAATAAATGTAAATAAATGTAAATGTTAATGTTCTTTACTAGTCTCAGATTCCCAAATAATAACCCGACTTGATTACAAATGTTTACAATGCCTGATTTGCGGCATTCTCACACATGATATTTCACCCCTTATCTCCATCTCGTCATATTAGGCCGACTCGTGGCCCTCTCCCACGTGATATTTAACCTCTTATCTCCATCTCGTCATATTAGGGCCGACTCGTGACCCTCTCACACGTGATATTTAACCTCTTATCTCCATCTCGTCATATTAGGCCGACTCGTGACCCTCTCACACGTGATATTTAACCTCTTATCTCCATCTCGTCATATTAGGCCGACTCGTGACCCTCTCACACGTGATATTTCACCTCTTATCTCCATCTCGTCATATTAGGCCGACTCGTGACCCTCTCACACGTGATATTTAACCTCTTATCTCCATCTCGTCATATTAGGCCGACTCGTGACCCTCTCACACGTGATATTTAACCTCTTATCTCCATCTCGTCATATTAGGCCGACTCGTGACCCTCTCACACGCGATATTTAACCTCTTATCTCCATCTCGTCATATTAGGCCGACTCGTGGCCCTCTCCCACGTGATATTTAACCTCTTATCTCCATCTCGTCATATTAGGCCGACTCGTGACCCTCTCACACGTGATATTTAACCTCTTATCTCCATCTCGTCATATTAGGCCGACTCGTGACCCTCTCACACGTGATATTTAACCTCTTATCTCCATCTCGTCATATTAGGCCGACTCGTGACCCTCTCACACGTGATATTTAACCTCTTATCTCCATCTCGTCATATTAGGCCGACTCGTGACCCTCTCACACGCGATATTTCACCTCTTATCTCCATCTCGTCATATTAGGCCGACTCGTGACCCTCTCACACGCGATATTTCACTTCTTATCTCCATCTCGTCATATTAGGCCGACTCGTGACCCTCTCACACGCGATATTTCACTTCTTATCTCCATTTCGTCATATTAGGCCGACTCGTGACCCTCTCACACGCGATATTTCACCCCTTATCTCCATCTCATATTAGGCCGACTCGTGACCCTCTCACACGTGATCTTTCGCCCGTTACCTCCTTCTCGTCATATCAGGCTGATTTGCTGTCCTCTCTGACACGATATCCCGCCCATGTCTCCTTCTCGTCATATTATCCATTCTCTTTTAACAGAGATAGGTATTAATATTAAATATGTGTTAGGGTTTAACCCCCGAATCGGGTTTCGTTTTCTTTATAGTTTCCTACAACAGCTTCCTCTCTTATATCGTGTTGACTATGTTTTCACCTCTAGACTGCCTGGTCTTCAGCTGTTATCCTGTTACCCATTATACCTGGCTGTAGACTGATCCTTATACCACATGTTCTTTTACATTACATACAATTGGTTATCGCCTTCGTTATAATGTTCTATTTTTCTAGAAAATAAAATCATAATCAACAGGCTGAGTTATTTACTTTAAGAGTCGTCTTTTGATTTGCATGTAACCCTGAATCTAGAAAAAATTAATGTATAGTTCCAAAGATGCAGGTCATTCTGGTGTATAGCCTTATAAATCTCAAAATATTATTACATCTTTTAAGAAAATTCCATAAAAATACTAGTTCAAGATTTATTTTTGCTTATTTAATCTCTTCCACTAATTTCTCCTGATTCGTTTAAAATGTTACTTAATAAAATGTAATATTTTTATCAGATCATATTTAAGAAAAAAGTTTTAAAGCGGAAAAATAACAAAACATAAAAATTGTACCAAATCGTGTTACATTGGCAAATGCAAGTTATGCAATTCTGAATATAAATTAAGATACATTTTCTTTTTTTTCATACCGCAGGCGCTCAAACAATATTAAAACCGTTGTCGTCTTCTCAAGCCTAAAGGTTATATTTTTCAGATTGAAATTGCTTTAATTTAAACTGTTCTTGTGACTAGGGCAATATTTTATGTTACTGTACTTACTTTTTATCTAAATAAATATTGCAGTTCTGTAAATATTTTGTCCCGTTTGCAAATGATATAGTTTAGTTTACAACGGATTTCTACTGTTTGTATAATTATAAAATTTATTATAAAATTTATTATATATTTACAAACTTTACTCGAATGGAATGATTTCTATACAACGTTATGTGATTCAAAAACAACAAAGAAGTTGAAAAATTACAAAATTGTACAAAAAATTTAGTGTAAAATCTAAAAATTGTACTTAAAAATACTTATAGTTTTGATTTTAAAAATATTTAAGAACGGTGTTTGATTTTTACATTATTTCAGTTATTTTTTAAATTTTTTTAATGTTAAGCTAATTGGATATGAAGGCAGAGAAATAATGACGAAAAGCTAGTATAGTATAAAAGTAACTCTCATTTATAAATATAAAGACGAAAACTTTTATTGAATCTAAAGGAGAGTGATGTGCCTGAAATACTAAATCTTTTGAAAATAAACATAAAAATAATATATAAGTATAACATCGAAAAACACAGCTTCACATCAATTAATAACAGCGACGCGTCACATTAAAAAATAAGTTGTCAATTTCTTGTGTTCGGATAAAAAGGTTTCATTTTGGCTCGGGTGGAATGCCAATAAAGAATCAGCACCGCTTGGTCCCGCACGTTGTAAACCGTACAGAGAAATTGGAAATGAAAAGCTTCACTCTATCTTCACCTTCTATTGAAGTATTAAAAGTATTTCAATGTATTTTACTTTTATATCTAACAGAGTGTAAATTATGAATAATATGCTGGGACGAATAAACAAAATGTGCCAAATTCAGATCAAGGTAAAAATGCCAAAACTAGCCTATAATCTTTACAATCAAGGACTGACCGATAAAATGGGGAAGGATATTAAGGAGAAATAATATAAAAACGGTATTGAGCCAGTCTAAAATTTGAAAAACTAGTTAAGGATAATATTCCACGGTGAACGATTTGAGGGTATAAAACCCCATGTACCCGTTGCTCAGTCCAATCGTGGCATTATCTGGTCACTATGTCGTATTCTGAATCTCTCTATTTATGCATGGCCTTAGTCTCTGAAAGGCATCACCACCCCTAGAGTTACCCATGCTCGTGGAGGAGCGGAATCTGAGTGCAAACCTTCACCCCAAAAAGTTTGTTAGAAGCTTTTAGAACCGTGTGACTTTCGAATTATGGGAAGTATTGACCATTAGAGTTAGACGATAAATAGTTTTACACTGCAAGATAAAGTTCTTAGTTAAAAAATTGTCAATTTTGCATTTTTGTTTATTTAATGTACCTACTTTTTTAACATAACCCATTCCATGTTGGAAAATTCCCAAACCTGTTATGCAGGAACACGTTTTTGACCCTACAGGTCTACCCTTTCAATCCATGAGGACCTTTAATAGTTATACTGTTGTTTGATCAGACTGTGTTCGTAACAATGTTTCGTAACATTTTATGTAAGATTCAATTGATCATTATGTGCTTGATACGGCTTGGCCTTAGGATTAATTTACTTTGATAGTTAACTGTTGGTTATACACTTCGTACCGTATGGACAGGTCTCTTCAATCACTTTCAGAAATTTAGTTATAAACGAATTAATACACAAACTGCTAGATAAAACAAAAATGTAACTTGCAGGTTACACAGAACCCCACTCAGGAACTCCATTTAGGTAATGCAGATTTAATGCAGTGGCTTTAGGCCATTTAACCCATCAAACTTTTACAGCATTTTACAAAAGTTGTTATGCCGTTGGACATCGGAAATTTTATTATTTACACCATAGTAATTTTTTCAAAGTATCAATTTGTGAATTTAAACTCTTTTCTCTTTTAAAGAAATACTATTGAGATTAGATGAACTAAAGCCGGAATGTTTTGGTTATTGAATAATTATTTATTTAGTGAAAGAGGTTAAATAGCTAGCAATCGTCTTTGGTTCCTTTTCTTTGGATCAAGGTGAGGTTAAATTCTGAGCTCCACTAATACAAAAAATATAAACAGATTTGAACATTTGTTAAATGAAGATAGTTGTGAAAAGTTTAATATATATTACAACGAACAAAGTAATAAATAAATAAGTTATATTTTTTATGTTGAATTTCACAATATGCTCAAAGAGCTTTGACCGTAAAACCAGTCGTTATATTAATCGAACATGCATCCGAGAATGTTTTAATGTATATAAGCTAACCTTCTTTTATAGTCTACAAGAATTGCAGAAGCCTTTAGGAACTTTCTACTTTAAGTTAATTTTACTTTAAACCTTAATCTGCCTGTCATCAAGGGCCACTGGCCTGTGTGAGGATCTTATCAAACAGAATAAGATGAGAGTTGAAACAATACAAGGTCGATGGTACTGATAAAAGAGGTTCGGTCAAGGACAGGATTTGGACCTGAGCTAATTGAAATCCAAAGTCCAACGTCTTAGACCGCTTGGGCATCGGCTCTCCCAAAATTAAGTGCTTATTCACTTTTGAAGTAAGTGCTACGGACTTGCAGTTGTAGTAATAACATAAAAGATTAAATAAAAGGCCTTTCATAAAAACTGACATATTTTTACAGGAGTCGTCCTAAATGGACTTAAGGATTCCAGGAACAAATCATTGTTGAAAGAGTACTAGAGTCACGCTGCACCAGGCGAGCTGTCATATGTGTATTCAACTCAACTTCTCGCTTGTCTAGAATAAATACTGCCAGAGTCATGATGCATGATGGAGAGCAGAGTTACAGAATTTAAGATGTTTCTTTTATTTGTTTGAACCTAGTTTACAAGATTCGTGATTCATCTGTTCTGATATTTACTCGGTGACAAATCTCAATGCTCAGTGGGGAGAATACACGAAGCTTGTACATGATGAGTAATGCAGGTCATAGAATAATGCATTCAATATTTTACAATGCACCATAAACCTGCAGCGAGCGGGTTTTTACATGCGGTAAATGTGTTTGTTACGACACTAAGTGCAAGTGTCGCTCTGAGTGACAAATCACAACACTCAGTGGGAGAATACACGAAGCTTGTACTTGTTGGGTAATGCGGGTCGTAGAATAATGCATTCAATATTTTACAATGCACCATAAACCTGCAGCGAGCGGGTTTTTACAGGCGGTAAATTTGTTTGTTACGACACTAAGTGCACGTGTCTCTCTGAGTGACACATCACAACGCTCAATGGGGAGAATACACGAAGCTTGTACGTGATGAGTAATGCGGGTCGTAGAATAATGTATTCAATATTTTACAATGCACCATAAACCTGCAGCGAGCGAGTTTTTACACGCGGAAATGTGTTTGTTACGACACCAAGTGCACGTGGCGCTCTTCACTAGTCTGTGTTATATTTACATTATTTGCTGATCTGTTACGTTATCATCTTTTACTCCTATGCATATCTCGCTCTAACGTGATAAAGCTATTAGCGCTGTATGAGTCACCAAAGCAGTGTATGATGCAATTACATACAATCCAGTAACGAGAGCTTGACAGTTTTGGTCTCCTATCACTACGAATTGGGAAATCTCGCCATATTTTTACTTATTAGTTACTTTTATAATATATAAATACACAATTTACCTATAATTAGTTACGAATTTCAAAATGAGTTTACTAAAGATTATACTTAATATCAGGACATTTCTTTAAAAATGTAGGTCTATAATATATCTTTTTAAATTACTTAATACCAATAATTAAATCAAAACAGAATGATGTTGGGCATTTAAGGGACTCCACTGTACTAAGTGCCTTTCGTTGAATGAAAGAGGAGTAATTGTATAATTGTAAGTATAAATGTGCATTGTTGTATCAATGTAAGAAATTTTAGAAAACCTATATTGACTTTTGCTATACAATATTCATATAGTCGATGTAATAACAAAGATATAGATTTAAATTTTTTATTATGAAAATGTTTTGTCCAAGGAATAAATTTTATAAAAGTTAAATGCAGATTATTTATTATTTTCAAGAGGGACCGATCTCACTTTTGCCTTATTCTGCCTGTGCACTTGGACCAACTGGCCTGTTCGAGGAACTTATCAAACAGAATAATACGGAGGGTTGATAAAGTACAAGGTCGATGATACTGATAAAAAATGCTTCGGTTTCAGACGGAATTTAAACTTGCGCTATTTCTAACTCAGATCAGAAATGTTCACCGTCTTAGGCTAGACCGCTCGACACTTTAACGCTACCTGATTATTATTCAACAACCTAAATCTTAAAAAAGTGAAACAAAGCACTGGCACACTTTAATTTGAAAATGAATGCTAACCAAAGTAAATAAGTCATGAAGTTTATAGATTATATTTCTTTAATTGTATTGTTTTATGTCGTATATGGTGTTTAAAGATTTATTATTATAAAAACTAATTAACATATACGAGGCTGGCAACTCTAAGCAATTGTAGAGGACAGGCATTTTCCGGGTTCTCTAGGGGAATCTTATAGGTAGAATGAGATTTTCAGGTTTGAATCCTTCTAGTGGCAGAAATATTCAAAAGGCATGTCTTCTAATGACTGGGAACTTCCAGCCTATAACTAGATGACCGAAGATCTCAGAGAGAAGCAGCTAACATAATCTTATAGGTCTGGAGGCTCTAAATAATATAATCTCTTAGAGGTAATGATCTTACAGAGGCTAAAATAATCCCTACAAAGAGCTTCTAATGCATCAAGTAGTTTACCAGCTCTATCATAGAAAATTGTATTACATAAGCAACAATCATTAGGATGCTATTTTAAGTCATAGACTAATAGGTTTTGAGTGTTATAGAGAAACTTTACTGTACTTTTTAGGCTTTTAAGAAAGAGGTGGCTCAGTTGATGCCAGGTTAGTCATATGAACTATACCGGATAACTACTTCAATGTATGAACCAGTGAGCTAAAATGATATTTATTATCCCTGTCAGTGCTGTGCTCTTTTATAATACTTACAAAAACAAACAAAATATGTGTTTCGTTAAACACATTTGATCACGTACACAAACAGTGTACGTTCATAATTTTCTTTACAGCAAAAACCTAATTATTGTATTAATAATAATAATTCTTTATTGCAGTAAAAAAATTAACAAAATTGCATTGCAAGCGTCATTTCAACATTTGGATTTAAAAATCTATAAACTAAAACC
Organism: Homalodisca vitripennis; assembly: GCF_021130785.1. Taxonomy (NCBI): domain Eukaryota; kingdom Metazoa; phylum Arthropoda; class Insecta; order Hemiptera; family Cicadellidae; genus Homalodisca; species Homalodisca vitripennis. Next base: position 220,050,179 of record NC_060208.1, on the reverse strand, counting down.
TATCTTAACATAGGAACAGTTAATTCCACATACTCATGTGTGAACCTAACCATTTTTGCAATTGTTTTGTATATAATGAACATGACCTATTATTATAAGGCTTGTCAGTCACTTTGATCAACTCTGCGCGTCTGAGCTTCAAGATAAATATTATTTGAATGGTGAATTTAGTCACAGTTCACTTTCTTTTTATTGCAGCATCTGGTATTTGATCTAGGTGTCTCAGATGTCGAAAAGATGTAAATATTTGTTTTGGGCTTCTTCGTCGGCGACTTTTATTGGATCTCATCATACGGACATGACTCCAGATTCCAGGAGCCAAGTGTGAGATAGCGTCAGATACCAGACGTTCCAATAAAAGGAACCTTAAGTGGGGCTTAATTAAAAATTCATATTGAATCAACCCTTCATACCAAAACTACATTATAAATGGGAATGGTAGATTTTTAATAGTTTTTCATTTATTGGCTCATTTTAATTATAGAAGTTATTCTCTCCAAGTGTAATGATATTATTAAAGATCAAAACCCATATGTCAAGTTCCATTAGGATCGGTGAGATTGGCTCTGAACCACAAAAACGATGTCGAATTCTGATCACGTGATACCTTGTTAGTGAGATCTCGTGAGTCTACACTCTGAGTTGCAATTTTAGCTGTCAGCCACCACTTGAACACTTTTACAGTAATGCCGAACTGTTCGAATATTTCTCTTAATTTAGTGGATTTTTTTGTTCAGAGAGAAGGTATTGCTAGTAAATTACTTCAATTTTTATGTGCTGTGTAGAATCCTCATGTGTGAAACTGATACCAATTTGGGTATATATCAAGTAACATGAAACTCAATGTTTAATCCGGAAATATCAACATTTTTTAGCTACGTTTCCATGTTACATTTTGAAATTTAAAAAAGTTGCAGTAGTTACCTGCAGAATCAATTCCTTTGGGACTGCAGTAGGCTAGGAACAGATGTGTTTTAAATATTGTATATTTAAAAAAAACAAGCTTAGTTTATCCACTAAATTTCTTCGTATATAGGTAAAGTCGAAGAATACTACTATTAAGCTGTAAGAACATGAAGTTCCTTGCTCACCTATACTCCGACCAACTAACGAACTTTATAGACCACACAAACACCACCTGTATAGTCCTGATTGTTACATACAACCTTGATCTCCGTTCTGTAAGAATGTAATACATATACTCAAAGTTTCTTTGGATCAAGGGTCTGTAGAAAGTCAAACATGAAACTTAATTATCCATAGAACAGAGCAATATGCGTAATAAGACTCAATCCCCTCTATAAATAACCAGTTTAATTATTCAAAGAAGATCAGTTTGGAATTAAAAAAAAAAAAAAAAAAAAAAACGAAGATCCATCGATCGTATTTTTTTATACTACTGGCCCGGAATTTTAAAGTAAAGAAGGATATGAATTACGAGCAAAAGAAGCTATTTTTTCTGAAGTTAAGACTTGTTAATACTTTAGATTCGTGAAAGATCACCCTTCTTGTGAATGTGCTTCTTCATTTGAGACTGAAAAGATATTGATTAGGAAAGTTGGTTGTGTGACTGATAAGGGCATCTTTCTACTTTATGATTTTTCAATGAGAAACTAGCCGATAATAATATTTATCTTTGTTCTAAAATTCGATGATACAATTAGGCATTTAGTTTACTTCAATCACAACATTTGTATTGTGGTAGATTTTTCTCCTCTACCAAGATTTCTCATCTTCTCACTTAGTTATATCAATTTGAATGTAAGTATTATGACATTAATGTTAGCGTAGTAATTTGTTACAAAATCTCAGCCTCACAAAAGTAAAGTGTGAAGATACATGTTATAAATTTATGTATAAGCAAATATATGTATATATATATATATATATATATGTGTACGTATAGTACATGTATTTTAGTGGTTTTATGATATTTAACCAAAAGAGATATGGGTGCTTATGAAGATCACATGGCACTATATGGCTGTTAGTAACTAATTACATATATCAATGCTAAAGGCAAAAGTTTTATGGAATAATTTAAATAGTCCACGTTTATAAAGCACGGAAATTTTTAATTTAGATTTTATATGCATATTACTTGTTAATATTTAATGTTATTCTTTAAGTTACAGAAAAGAAGCAACAAGATTAAAAGCAGGTAGAGTGAAATTTGCTGAAGTTAAAGGGCCTTCATGAGCATCGCCCCGCATGTTATAAAATAGAAGGGTCTTAACTTTCTCACACATACTCCACCCAGTTTCGTGTCTTTTTTTAACTGTGTTGTTGATATTGGAATAAGCATTCAGAGCGATTAAACTTAAAAAACTCATATTCTTACCACTAACGGACCTGATGATCTCCAACCTGTCTGAAGTTTAGTTGTTATCTATTTTTTACATCTAATTTAAACTGTAACCTATACTTATATATGTTAATGGCACAGTTCAGAGTTATTATACCTTACTAACATAAACCATGTTTTTGTGTAGGCCATTTACAAACATTTAGAACGCATGTAAGTTATGGTGCGTGAGGCACATCTCTGTTGACTCATACAGTCTGTTTTTAGTCTTAACAGTTCACATAAATAGTCATGTGTATTATATTTTTCACACAGTTGAAAATGATGACTGTAATTTATTTTTAGGATGACTCTGCTGTCATCTAATGACTGATGTGTAACGCAATAGTGCAATTAAACCTTCCATTAGACTAATGTACTCGTCACCCGGGGCGTTTTATCCACTGTAAAGTGTAAACCTGCCACTGCCACATTCCTTCTATTAGAAGGTTTCAGTCACGTGGCTACAGTTACAACTGAACACCTGGCGTGCTCAAGAATCCTCACTTTTAATGCGTTATGCCTCAAACTAAAATTTAAAAGTAAGAAATGTTAGTTTGAGCTGCCAGTTTGAGTTCTTTAATAATTTAGTCTAAACTTTAAATCGAATTTAATAATCATATAAGTAAAGATGACAAACGCCCTCGGCCAGACCATCAAACAACGTAATGGGTAACAGATATTATTTGAAATAGAAATTCTTTTAAACCTTTCTCAATCCATCCTGTTAATCTGCCATAGTTTTAAATTCTGAAACTGTAAATCAAATCCTAAACTTCCTACCTAATGGAATGAAAATCTATCCCCTGAGGTCCACAACTCTTACCTAGGTCGATTGCCCAATACAATGAAATTTATTTCTATAAGTTAATCATTTAAAAAAGTTGTGATGATATAACAAATCTATAACTTATTAGTTTGACATAAACCCGGCCCCGATAATTTAAATTTAGTACGCATAAATGAAAGTTTACTCAGATATGTATTATTTTACAATTGAGACGTCCAACTTGCTGGGGCTTTCGAGAAAGAACACCGAAATCAACTAAATGAATTTTACTAGTGGTTTTGTTTAATCATTAAAATGTAATAAAGATTAATTAATTGCTAATTTTTCCTAAATACCAAAATTACAGTATTTTTAGTTTGTGTTTTCTATATTTCATCATTATTATCAGCTAACAACAACAATATGAAATTCACAGTTACAGAGAGGACAATGTACTATTTAAACAAACCTAAACCCAAAATAATATGTTCTACTTGAAATTTGCAATATTTTAAAGTGAATTCAAATCCATTAGAAATTTGAAAAACAACACCACCTTTAAAATGCAAAGGGTTTCTTTAATTAAACTGAATTGACGTCAATTTTCAGTGTATTTTATAAATTTAGTCTGTCATTTACTTAAAGTTTATAAAATAAAATCTTAATAGAATTATAAATTTGCCTAAAATTATCTAAATTACCATTAAAAAAATCCTAATCCAAAATACGAGTAATATGTTTCCAGCTACTCAAAATTTGTAATAAAATGTTAAATTGAAATTTTTTAAAAAATGGATTCAGATCCATTAGAAATTTGAAAATCAACGTGTCAACTTTTAATAACAAATTGTGTCTTTAATTTAACTTAAATAACTGTCCGAATTTCCAGTGTCTTACATAAATGTAATATGTTTTCATACTTCAATTTTAGAAAAAAAATCCCTAGAATTATGAATTAATCTAACATCATCTTCTGCAAGATAACATTAACCATCTTGTTCTGTTAAAGTACCAGATATAAATAATTGAAATTCTTATCTACAGTAATTAGCTCTAAAAGTAATATTTTACTCAGTTTTTTATTTAGACGATTAAAATGTTATTTAATTTACTAATTGGATAAGTTTCTCTCTCAATATCGTTTGAATACTTCGGTAATCAATCACTTATTCTTAGGAAACTGTTAAAATTTATTTAATAAAAAATATAGTATTTATAAAAAATATAAATTTTTTAATATAATTTCTGAGGCTATTTTAAAACCATGTATTTAATGTAAAATGTATAAAAAAATTAATAAAATAATACAAATGTGTGAAAGATTCTAAATATTCTACTTATTAATTTATAATATTCATCATGGGATTATCTTGAGCAAAATTAAAAACATTATATAATTTTGAAACATTAAATTTTTTTGTAATTCGGCAATTTTTTCAAAAATTCTTTAAACTCCATTACTTAAATAATTATTAATATGTTTACTTCATTTGTGTTTTGCTTAAACTTCATACGTATGTGAGAGCCATTTATTACAAACAATTAAAATTGATTCTTCACATCCATCTAATTTATTAAATCTCTTTTCAACGTTTTCAAAAAAATTATATACACCTTGTTTAATTTTATTCAAGTTTCCGTTAGCTTATTTAACTTATCTACAATATCATCAAAATCGTTGAAATGAAATGTTATTTTATTCAGTATTGGTATAGCAAAGGAATGCCAAGAGGACTCAGAGTGAAAGAAAAGGAACAATAAAACGTGCTATTGCAGACGCAATAGCTTACCGAGATATTAGCAGAGTTTATTGTCAGTGGAACAAAAGGCGAGAATCTCAAGAGCTTAAAGATGTTCTGTTACCGCTTACTTTGTTTTTGAAGCAGAGAACAAACCTTTTATTATTTAAGACACTCAATTCTCCATCTTTTTTAAACTAAGAGTCATTTCTATGGTGATAATTGTAATTTTCATAAAGTGGATGCCAAAAAAGGTTGGTGAACAATATTTTTAATCCGAAGTTAGTTATTGACCCAAATACAGGATCTCGCATAGGATGTAAGCAGTGAGAGTTTGACTTACGGAGTAACCTGGGTGGAACCGCGTATACTAGTCTAAGGTTTTAACTAAAAAAATTAAGTTCAGATATTGTACCTGTAAATGTAATTTGTATAATTTTAACTGAAACAATATATAGATATGGTTAGTACTGGTTCAGGCATGGCTAGCGCCTATATACTTGTCGACCAGGAAAACATTATAGCACAGAAATCTATGTATTAGCTGTGGAAATAAAATCTACAGAGAGTGGTTGGGCGTTAATTTCTTCAGTTTGGACTGAACCAAGTAGGGTGTTACTGTTTTTAATTGCGATTACCGATCTATAGAAAGACGCATAGCGTCAGCTTATTGACTCCTGACCTGACGAAGGATTCAGCCTGATGTATTCTTTACTTTCGGTGTTTATTAACTAAGTTTTAATCTATAATCAATGAGTTATTAGTGAGTTGCAAATTACGTCAAATTTAGACAAACAAAACCAGATTAATATTTTGAGTTTATCACGCCAAAGTAGATTTTTAGTATAGAATATTCAGTTGTTTCCCATTTAACCCAGATAAAATATTGTGTTGGTAAACTAATATAATATTTAAATTGTTATAATTATTAGTGTACATAGACACGTTAGCAGCAATTGTCTTTATGGATGTGAATGTCTACATTGCATACTTATAAATAACCTATTAAATTGTTATTAGCTTTACCACAAGAATAAAAACACAAATTGAATTTTATTATTGCAGGAATATACGTGAAGATTCCACATAATATATGCTGAAGCTGATTACCTCGCGTACAAGCTGTAGCTAATACCTTGCGTACCAGATGGAGCTGGTTACCTCGTGTACAAGATGTAGCTGGTTACCTCAAGTACCAGCTAGAGCAGGTTACCTCGCGTACAAGCTGTAGCTGGTTACCTACGTACCAGATGGAGCTGGTTACCTCGCGTACAAGCTGTAGCTGATTACCTGCGTACAAGCTGTAGCTGATTACCTCGCGTACCAGCTAGAGATGGTTATCTCGTGTACAAGCTGTAGCTGCTACCTCGCGTACCAGATGGAGCTGGTTACCTCACGTACAAGCTGTAGCTGATTACCTCGCGTAACCAGCTAGAGCTGATTATCGCGTAACAAACTGTAGCTGATTACCTCGCGTACCAGCTAGATGGGTTATCTCGTTTACAAGCTGTAGCTGCTACCTCGCGTACCAGCTAGAGCTGGTTACCTCGCGTAAAAGCTGTAGCTGTTACCTCGCGTACCAAATGGAACTGGTTACCTCGCGTAAAAGTTGTAGCTGATTACCTCGCGTACAAGCTGTAGCTGATTACATCGCGTACCAGCTAGAGCTGGTTACATCGCGTACAAACCTGTAGCTATTACCTCGCGTACCAGCTGGAGCTGGTTACCTCGCGTACAACCTGTAGTTGTTACCTCGCGTACCAGATGGAGCTGGTTACCTCGCGTACAACCTGTAGCTGGTTACCTCGCGTACCAGCTGGAGCTGGTTACCTCGCGTACAACCTGTAGCTGTTACCTCGCGTACCAGCTGGAGCTGGTTACCTCGCAAACAAGCTTGGATACAAGCATCGCCGGAAGCCTACCCTAGCCATGATGGCTCTTTCTGTCACTTGATGGTATTCAAGATATATAGGAAATAGAGACGAATTAGAGCGATGAGGGTAAAGCTGTCAATATATTTGAAATATAAATCAAGTGAGCGTATTTCATAACGTTGTAGGCCACACCCGATTCCTTCCCAATTTATGAATAACTGAATAAATGATTGAATTAGTTCGTTTCAAACAAGAATTTCCAATATATATATACAGAAACAGAAAAGACACAAACTACAAATATTATTATACTAAAGGAAGAAATAAAAGTAACTAGACTTGATTCTTATAATAAATTATTAACTTATCGGCCTGAGTGAAAGGTTGCTCTAAGGACATAGGGTCTTCATAGGCAACAGTGGCCTATGCGTATGTACATAAAAACAATAATTGCAAAAGGTATTAAAAAGTATGATATTAATTTTGTTTTAATTATTATATAATAATTATTTGATCTAATCGATCAAAGCCACAACCGCAATCTATACGCAGCCATCATCGATGGAGAGTAACTGGAAAGGGTGGGGGTGGGAGCGGTCAAATCTGTCCGCAGTTGCTTATTATCAGATACCCGGTTCTGATACATTTAAGTTAAAATTATATTATTTATACGATAAAAACAAACTAAATTAGAACGAATATTACTAGTTTGTAAATTTGAACAAATATTTCAATACAAAATTTGCGAGATGTAGTAGTGACAATAACAATTAGTAGTTAAGATCGATTTTTTCACTTTGAAATATCGAGTTTCAGTACTTTGAAATAGCTGAATAGCGGAGAAAAGATGGTTATTGGAATGTTAGTAATTAAAAAGTAGGATATTCTTGATATAAAGTTCTGCACGGCTTAAATGGCACAGAGAGCCACGAGTTATGGATGACCTGGATGATAGAAGTTTTAGAAAGGCAGGAGACAATTGTTCAAGATGGCCGAAGGTTATGATGGGCCTTCAGAGGTATATATGCCACAGAGACGTGAGTGGCCTGGAGAAGTAGAGATTAAATTGCCAGAAAGGCTTAGGGTCCTGAAGAACCAGGAGGCTCGCGTAGCAAAGATGATTTGGGAACCTGGGGAGCCTTAAGGCTTAGATGACCTGAGTTCAGTGATAAGGGGCTGAATGAGGATATTGGGGTTTTTGTCTGTGAAGAAGAAATGGGAGGAAAATTTGTACCAAGTTGACGTCCTAATAGTAATTAATTCTGACAAGTGTATTATGTATGCATAAAATTGTTTAGTAAGTATTAGATAAGACCTATTTCTTGCTAGTATGATGAGTGGACTTATATACTGTATAGTAAAAATTACCCTTTCACAAACAACGTATTCCTGCACAGAAGTATCCTGAATTGTTTTATAACATAGTAAATTGAAATATGATTATAAAGATTCTATGATAAAGAAAATTAAATTAAATAATACAATAATTTCAGTTGTACGTGTAAAATGTATGATATTATTAATTTAGTGCAATTGGCAATGTTTTAGTTAGCATATGTATTGTAATACAAAGTTCCAGCTAAATTTCTATTAGTCTAAACTAGTTATACGAAGCATTTGTTTTAAATTACACAGTAAAGTTGTATAAATATATTATTTAATCACATAATGTTCTATTGAAGTTCAGTTTTATTGTATCTCTGCATGTATGTGTTGATTCACCTTTTACAGATTAGTTTAAGTACGCTATGTTATGTAATCCATGTTATCTCTCCAATATTATTAATGTATAACTGTTCCTATACTTGCTGCGAATAATCTCGAATTATCCGTTAGCGAGCAAAAGCTTTTAGTGAAAAACTAATTAATTAGTTAAAATTAAAAAAACAGAGATTGCTACCCAACAATAGCTGTCTGTTTGAGGATAGATTTACATTTCTATCAAAAGAACGTATGATTCAAACAATAATTTTAGGTATAATTAAAAATTGTTCATATGTATTAGGTATACTGTAACTTGACTGTCATTATGTAATAATAATGTGAAGTTAATTATTTACTGTTTTGTATTCAGCAAGGAACACAACTTTGTTCCTTTGAAACAACAGGAGATTAATCCGTCACACGCCAGAAGCACCAGGATCAAGCTGTCCTCAATTTCCCAAGGTAAGTTTGCAGAAGCATGACACTGGAATATCAAGCAGTAATGTCACTAAAGTTTCATGTTGTATTAATGCTCCAATAAAATCAAAATACGTGTAATTCCGAAAATAATTGATGACTCAATCGAAATAGCCAAACTATTAAAATGCTTATTTGATAAAACGTGAAATCGAATTGGTTTAACACAAAAAATTAATTTAACCTCACAATATGTGTTAAAGCGTTTTACTAGCATAAAGTTCTAATAATGAAAATTTTACTCTCAATTAACTTTGACCCAATTACTTACACTACAATAGTATTTAACGCTTTCTTGAAAACACATTTGTGCCTACAAGTTTATTGCTGATGATCAAACGAAGGCCATCTATTCAGACAAATCTGCGGCTGTTGTGAGCACAGAAAACCCGAAAAAGCTCATGAAAGGAACAAGTAGTTGGACGGGTGGACAATAATGCCTTTGGTAATCAGCGCGGGGAAGGCAATAAACAAAAATCTTCTGTAGAGATATTACCGATCAGGAAAATAATATAGAGAGATAAAAATAAAGCGATATAAAAAGATCAGAAGATAAAGCGTATAATAAGAGCGCGTACTGATTCACAGATACAGGTTGCGTATGTTCGCTGCTAGTTAATGACCTTGACCTTGACCTTGACTGTGTTAATGCGTACCGCATCGCGCACGCCAGACCTAATTTCCCAGTCTTGATAACTATCTTAAAAATGAAGAACAAACATATTCTATAACAGTATGTTAAAGTAAATTCAATAAACTATAACAGCCACTCCTTTGCCTGAAATGGTGGCTTCCAATTAATCGAAAAGAACAAATTCAGTAATCATTAAAACACAATGAAAATTCACCATTACAATAGTTCAAATTAAGTTTTTATTCCATTAGTCATAAAGGTGTTATTTTCGGAAAAATTATCTATATAAACACGAGCGCGCACACACGTTCAATATTTCAGAGAGTTCAAATTCTTCTCACCCTACCAAACCAAGTTGCCTCAGGCTCAGAAGTTTTAGGATCTACAGCAAGACATACTAATGGATACCTTATCTCGGTAAATCGGTTTCAGAATCCTTCCGAGGTCAGTTATGGACTAGGGATAAAATCTATATCCGTGCAATCCCGGCTGTTTCATCTCGCCACACCTTCATATTCCAGAACTGGGAAATCTGGAATGTCAAACAGAAAATCTTTGTAAACTAATTTCTTAGTAATGAAGAGCAATTTTTACAAACTCTTAAAGGATTTATAGAGTAATATCTGCATAAATCAAGGACCATTCAAGAAGCTTATTACTTGAGTGGGCTTGGTTGAAGACAGAGGGATTAAATATATTTTGCAATATTCCACCGAGCCGGCTCTTCAATAATAGTGAGTACCGATTTAATTATTTTATTATTATTGGCTTCTATTGTCATATTCCAACGAGATTATTACTAAAAGATTTTGTTTATAAATATCACCTAAACACTCAGGATAATTTCCAAAAGACCTGTGTTTTACTATATAATAGTAGAATATTTGGTTATTTTAAGATTAGATTATGTTAAATTGCATATTACAAGTATTTAATATCGTTTCGGTAGAATAGTAAAACTAAAATTCATAAAGAAGTAAAGTCAAAATATCAACGTGATACAATACTCTTATGCATTGTTCCGTGTTAATACTTACCCAGAATAAAGATATATAAAACTAAATTGTAACATTTAAATGGAAAATATGATCTGCGGTACAGTGTTACTACCTGTAAAGTTTACTGTGACCGAAACAAAAGGCTGGGGTTTAAGAGGTATAGAATATTTAGTTACTGCGTACCTGGGTGAGTGGCGAGAAACAAGGTTCTATTGTTGAGCTGTTTAACCTCTCCTGTTTTATACTTTTTTTCCAAATATAATCCTTCACTAAACTGCAGCATGGTACTATTCATATTTGTTATAACTGGACAGCAACATTTTCAATAAAATATAATAGTTTTGAAAATAACAGTCAAATTTTCCTAAAATGCATAGCTCCATAAATTGAGTTTATTAAACAAATTATAAGAAATTAATATAAATATAATTTTTTACATTGAATTCTAAATTGTAAATTGCTGGCTGAGCGTTTTAGCAACTTCTAGTTGCTGATGACGGAATGCGATCTCTGCAGTATTCCTGACTTCAATTGAAACAGATCTCGGCAGTTTGTATTCCTCACTCTAGTTAAAAGAGATCTCTTCAGTTTGTATGCCTGATTCCTGTTGAATTAAACCAATGAAGCTTATTTCTGTTGAAAGAAATGGACCTTAGACGGTGAAAATTTGGTGTGACACTCTACCATTAGATCGGCAATTGTAGATGATAAATATTTGTACTTTTATTAAAGACATTACATGTAATATAGTTTGATTTTTATAACAATGTCTATTTGTAGCAGTATGAATTATCAATTCATATCTTAATTATGGTCATTAACCCATTAGAAAACATTTGTTTGCCAGTTGAAATTAGGTCTTTTACATGCTCAAACTAAGAAGCTGGAGCCACCTTTAGTGTTACTTCACCAACCAACTTCAGAACCTTCACCAATATCTGGGTAGGTAGGCTGCTTGCAAGGATAGAATCGCTCAGCAGTCACCCATCCAAGCAGCATTGACTGATTCCGCCAGACTGCGCCTGAAAGAGATTATTAAAGATTATTTGGGGGTATCATAAACTATTTAGATCAGCAGATCCCAAAACCACTAGTTGTTCAATTAGTTACATACATAAAAATTAGCGTAAACATAAAGAACGCTTGTAAGTCATTTGGCTTAATTTTTCTCTGATTCTTACAAAATTTGGGATAAGTTTACTCATTTACAAGCCTGGGATAAATTCATCCGCCAACATCCATCCATAAATAGTATTAATGTGGTAGTACTATGCAATAATAAATAGTATTAATGTGCTAACAATAGGGAAAAGTGTTTTTGTTTTGATTTTTGCACAGTATATAACAAACCGTTCATTACATCACCGTTAAATACTTGAATTCGGTTTAAAACAAATATTTCTCTAATAACGGTGAGCACGAAATTGTTCTGATCCGATTTTTTTTATGATTTGGATTACTAAGGATATAGTTATGCTTAGCCAAATTGTGTTTACATTGGTTGAAATATTTTCAATTTTAATAGAATCCAAGTATTTCTTACTGTAATAGGATGATAGAACAAAGGGCTGTGTGTTGATGAAGGTCTCTTAGATCGTGTGATCAGGAAAGTTTATGATTATATTATTTGCCACTGTTACACTTAGCTTTGGAATATGCAATAATTTCTAATAATTCAAAGAACCTGTAAACAAAGCTTAAATTTTTGTATATATTATTATGTATTTTCTTTATATTTAAAGTAGAGATTATTTTTTTAGTAATTAAAGACAGCTTTTAAATGTATATAAGAAATACATTCAAGGTACATGAGTTCCTGTGAATATAAGTCTAGCCAAATAAAAAACTCAAATCCGTAACATTTGTTCTTTAAATTTGTAATTTCGCCTCCAACTAAGTAGAGCTTCTGTTACTCGTAAATTACCGCGTTAATTGTTGTGGCGACAGGTAGTAAATCAAGTACGTATTTAATGTGGTGAACAGAACAGATAGTATAGCTCTGATAAGGCGCAACAATGGCCGGAGTTTGTGGTGATGCAGTGACCGGACACTGTGATAAGAGCTGCTGGCCAGTGTAGGGTCTTCTCAAGATGTTGATACGTGGAAGTGTATTGGTTCAAGTATTACTTTTAGTAAAAAAAAAAAAACTAAATTGTCGCAATAATCTAATGTGTTCCAGTTTTTAATTATTGTGCTTCAAAAGTGTTCTCTAGTCTATAATTGAGAAAACAAACTATTTATGAGATATTACTAAAACTGTTGATATAACCTATAATATTAATACAACATTTGTGCTGGATGTTTGAGTTTACTACTATATGTTTATAAAACTATAGTCAATATGGTAATTAAGTAAAACAAAAATCCTAATTAAAACTAATAAAACAATAAAAATAAAATAAAATTGTACAAGGAAAGAACTGCCTGATTCCATTGATAAGCCTCCACCTTACTGATATTTGATATAATAAGTCAAGACACCTTGCATTACTAAACTTCTTTGTTTGCAAATGTAACTGATAAGAAAATTGCTACAAAATCAAACGGAGTTAGGTGGTTATTCGTGATTTATTTAGTACTATATAACTCCTGAATATAAAATTTGATAGGGAAATAGTATATTGAGTCACATATATCCTTAGTTCTCTTTTTATATCGACACCGCGGAGGTTAGATAACTACGTAGTAATATACATTATATCAGTAGTTATACAAGATTAATAAACTTGGTGATCAACCAAGCTATACGGATTCATCAATGCAATGTAAAGAAAGTCATAAAAGGCATTTATGTCTCTAGGCCTTTCGTTATGATTATTTAAAGTAGTGTTACACAATATATACTTGAGACTACTTATATAAGTCGACAGAGCTCATTTAAACTACATATATATTTATACTGTAAAACATTAGTGTCTTATCTAACCTACAGAACATGTTTGTATGGTCCGTCGTTGTTACGTATATGAATTTTAATTATAAATATATCCTTTATATTCTAGTATTCGTATATTTATTACTCTTATAGTTATTACTATTTCCGTAGTTAGTTAGGTAGTCTAGTTACAGTCACTTTATAACTTTTCTAAAATACGCAATACTATAATTAAGAATATTTCTATCATTCAGTTATTATTCTATATTATATTTATTAATTGTAAATCTCATAATTCCAGCCATGTATATACTGGTTCTACATTGAAAATAAAGAAATAATAAATAAATACCTCTTAAGAGATGATATTTTTAGTATTGTTAACACACTGAATGTGGTAAGACACCGAATGCCAACACTGCTAATATTACATACCTGACTGCCAATCAGTTGTACTTAGTTCAGCTCTGCACTGAATGTGTTAATGAGGACTATAGAAACCAGATGTGTATAGTGTTGTTAACACACTGAATGTGGTAAGACACCGAATGCCAACACTGCTAATATTACATTCCTGACTGCCAATCAGTTGTACTTAGTTCAGCTCTGCACTGAATGTGTTAATGAGGACTATAGAAACCAGATGTGTATAGTATTGTTAACACACTGAATGTGGTAAGACACCGAATGCCAACATTGCTAATATTACATTCCTGACTGCCAATCAGTTGTACTTAGTTCAGCTCTGCACTGAATGTGTTAATGAGGACTATAGAAACCAGATGTGTATAGTGTTGTTAACACACTGAATGTGGTAAGACACCGAATGCCAACACTGCTAATATTACATTCCTGACTGCCAATCAGTTGTACTTAGTTCAGCTCTGCACTGAATGTGTTAATGAGGACTATAGAAACCAGATGTGTATAGTGTTGTTAACACACTGAATGTGGTAAGACACCGAATGCCAACACTGCTAATATTACATTCCTGACTGCCAATCAGTTGTACTTAGTTCAGCTCTGCACTGAATGTGTTAATGAGGACTATAGAAACCAGATGTGTATAGTGTTGTTAACACACTGAATGTGGTAAGACACCGAATGCCAACACTGCTAATATTACATTCCTGACTGCCAATCAGTTGTACTTAGTTCAGCTCTGCACTGAATGTGTTAATGAGGACTATAGAAACCAGATGTGTATAGTGCTGTTAACACACTGAATGTGGTAAGACACCGCATGCCAAAACTGCTAATATTACATACCTGACTGCCAATCAGTTGTACTTAGTTCAGCTCTCCACTGAATGTGTTAATGAGGACTATAGAAACCAGATGTGTATAGTGTTGTTAACACACTGAATGTGGTAAGACACCGCATGCCAACACTGCTAATATTACATTCCTGACTGCCAATCAGTTGTACTTAGTTCAGCTCTGCACTGAATGTGTTAATGAGGACTATAGAAACCAGATGTGTATAGTGTTGTTAACACACTGAATGTGGTAAGACACCGCATTCCAACACTGCTAATATTACATTCCTGACTGCCAATCAGTTGTACTTAGTTCAGCTCTGCACTGAATGTGTTAATGAGGACTATAGAAACCAGATGTGTATAGTGCTGTTAACACACTGAATGTGGTAAGACACCGCATGCCAAAACTGCTAATATTACATTCCTGACTGCCAATCAGTTGTACTTAGTTCAGCTCTGCACTGAATGTGTTAATGAGGACTATAGAAACCAGATGTGTATAGTATTGTTAACACACTGAATGTGGTAAGACACCGAATGCCAACATTGCTAATATTACATTCCTGACTGCCAATCAGTTGTACTTAGTTCAGCTCTGCACTGAATGTGTTAATGAGGACTATAGAAACCAGATGTGTATAGTGTTGTTAACACACTGAATGTGGTAAGACACCGAATGCCAACACTGCTAATATTACATTCCTGACTGCCAATCAGTTGTACTTAGTTCAGCTCTGCACTGAATGTGTTAATGAGGACTATAGAAACCAGATGTGTATAGTATTGTTAACACACTGAATGTGGTAAGACACCGAATGCCAACACTGCTAATATTACATTCCTGACTGCCAATCAGTTGTACTTAGTTCAGCTCTGCACTGAATGTGTTAATGAGGACTATAGAAACCAGATGTGTATAGTGTTGTTAACACACTGAATGTGGTAAGACACCGCATGCCAAAACTGCTAATATTACATACCTGACTGCCAATCAGTTGTACTTAGTTCAGCTCTGCACTGAATGTGTTAATGAGGACTATAGAAACCAGATGTGTATAGTGTTGTTAACACACTGAATGTGGTAAGACACCGCATTCCAACACTGCTAATATTACATTCCTGACTGCCAATCAGTTGTACTTAGTTCAGCTCTGCACTGAATGTGTTAATGAGGACTATAGAAACCAGATGTGTATAGTGTTGTTAACACACTGAATGTGGTAAGACACCGCATGCCAAAACTGCTAATATTACATACCTGACTGCCAATCAGTTGTACTTAGTTCAGCTCTGCACTGAATGTGTTAATGAGGACTATAGAAACCAGATGTGTATAGTATTGTTAACACACTGAATGTGGTAAGACGCATAACGTCAATACCGCTGATATTACATTCCTGGCTGACTTTAAGTTTTACTCAGCTCAGCCCCGCACTGAGCAATATTTATGATGAAACAAAATACCAATTTATTACGTTAATATGTGACCCGCGTATTTTCTAGAGTATAGTATGACCACGGTACAGACTTTGATTAGGTATTATCTTCAGTAACCATCAACAATGAGAAATATTCGTTATTAAATTTTTATTTAGTTTCAAAATTAGAAAGAGGTAACTATAATTCATTTATTTAATTATATAACAAGATATGTCCAAATATTATTTATTATTAAAATAAAATCTTCTATGGCATAAATCGGTACAGAGTCTATTGTATAACTACACTGATACCTGACGCTTCCTACCCATCATTGACCCTCCTTCTCTATATTTTTTACCTCGTTCCCTTTTTTGTTTTTCTCTTAGGACAAGAAACTTATAAATTGCACTTAGTATTATAAGGATCTTAGTGCTGCTTCCGGAGTGGCAGGACATTCAGGATGGGTAAGGTTAGGGGGTAGGGATCCATGAGTTAGGGCACTAATCTCAAAGTCATGTCCCCCGGATGTAGGGGAAGCCAGCTCCAGTCAAAGTAGGCAGGGGGTGGCACACCCTTGTTGAGGCTAGCAAGAACCTCTGATACTTAGGGAACGAACCCAACCAACTCTAACAGTCATCTCCCAAAGTAGACTAGACCTATCGAACTACCTTTGAACACCAGAATTTCGAAATTTGCGCTTAGTGATAGATTTCAGTAAACCAGCCAGAAGTGATCCCTGCTGGGTAGCCGGGTAGTCTCGTTCCCTTGGCCTCGTCATATCATTGGACATCAGCATATCCGGTGCTGTTGGCCTTTTGAAACCAAACCTAACTTTAAGTGTATTACTTTAGTACTAACAAAATATTATATAAAGATAACTTAATTTTAAAATGTTAAAACTTCTTCAATACAGAACTAAATAACAGTAAAGTGTTAGGCAATACAGAATTTTTACGTATTTACTTCAAATAAGGGTGATTTGCTATGCTCCCGGTACGGATATACAAGTAAGGATAACTAAAATTCTAAAGGAACTTTTATTGACTTAACTGACAACCGTTAATAATAAAGCGAGTTCCAATATTTCTTGTTTAAATTGCTATATTTTTTATTTAGAACCTTGTAAGGATATTACACTGAAAGTGTTTATTTAGGTAGAACATTATAATGAAAAGCTATCTTAATTTTACAGTAAGTAAAGGTATTGGACACAAAATATACTCTATAATGCACGATGTAGCAACAATGCTTTGTAATTGCTTACGAAAAAGACAATACTTTTTTCATTATGAACAAAAGTGCTTCTCACTAGCTTATGTAATTCAGTTAAATATCCCACTGAAACAGAGCTTCTTAGGGCGCGTAACATATATAAAAACGGTTTATCCAACCGTGTGAACAGTTTTAGTATCTCATAAAAAGTCAATGAAATGGAATTTATACTTGTAATGCATTGGTCTGCCTGCCTGTATTTCAGAAGTAATACTTTATTTAAAAATGGTATAATGTACAGTAATTAAATAAGAATTTTTCGGGTAATACGTTTGGTATCAGTGGTTTATTGATGCACTGTGTATCAGTAAAGCATTATGTTTAAATGGCAGAGTAGTGAGAACTATATCAGTAGCAATTTTCTATCAGTACACAGCATAATATTGTTACTTTCTCGTTTACTTTCTTACTTTGTAACAAAATACATTACTTCCATACTTTAATGACATTGCTGTTCCTTAGACTGCTATTAAAGAAGTATATACTATACACCTTTCAAAAAGTGACATCATCTAGAAATATAATGTGCCTGGTTCGATTTCTAATACCACCACTACCATTGGTTAAGGTAAATGTAATAAATCCCATGAATACACTTCAATAAGTCTTTCTGTTCAAGAATTGTAGTACAGATGTAACCGGGCCTTGAAAACGAACAGCACTTTTTCTTGATTTCTCCCTAACAAGTTATATAAAAGCAAGATTATCTCATAAAATCGATGTCTTTTGTATTAATAAAAACATTTTCTCTGTGTAAAAAGCATTAATAATCATGCATATACCTGAGTGTCCACATTTAGAAAGCCGCAGATCCGTTGTGGTATGCTTAAGCAGCATTAGCTTAATTTATTTTTAATTTGTAAGTATTTTTTATCTACGATAACCATATTATATACAAGCAAAGAAAGGAAACATATTGGTCTATTTTGTTCCTTTTTAAAATAAATTAAAATCATAGATGCAGAGATTTTTCAAATTTTTATCAAGTACAACAATTCAACATTATAGTTGTTTTGAGTGTTTCCGTCACATTAAGTTTCTTTCCAGGATTAATAATTCTCATGTAAGACGTATATAAATAAATAGTTTTACTTAAATATTTCTCCTATATTTCTTAAATAAACCAAAATTACAGATGAAGAACAACAAGTTACCAGAAGAAAAGCATAAATAATAGTAACAGCATTATTAACATAATGTACCAGGAATAACTCATGTATATCCCAGCAATTCTAATTTCTCAGGTGGGACAAAACATTCAGCATTATGGGACATGATATAGTTTAACTTACAGCTTACAAACGCTCAAATGTCTTCCTAAACACATAAAAGTCGGCAGTCAGCCACGACTTCCCACATACTTTGCTCAGAATAAATTAACCATTACAGCTTACCCATACATTAAGAAGGTTAATTAATATAATTGTCTAAAACATTAACTAAACGCCAATATGTCTTACTATTAGAGAGGTACAGACAGGTAATTAATTTTGGATTTTGGTGCTTTTCGTTGTCATTTGTATGTACAGATCAAGTACAAAATATTGTATAATTTTTGAACCCAGAATATAAGAATAACTAAGATTTTGTTTCACGCAACCAATCACAGTATGTATTAAATTTTTAGGATCTTTTAAATGAAAGTAAAGAAGTTTTATTTTACCAGGCGAAGTTAGGGCTAAGAAGCTCTCTCTAACACTTAACCTGGGGACCAACGGCTTAAAGGTGACGTCCGGACCACCACCAATGGCCGGGCAGGCGGGCTGCTTGCAAGGACAGGATCGCTCAGCGATCACCCTTCCAAGCAGCAGCCACGCTCGACTTTGTTTGATCCGGTTATCTTGTGATACTGTTGTAGGATCTTCTAAAATAATGTATGAAACAATTGCCACCAATGCACTTAAAAGCTAACAGGAAGCATGTAGGGGTGTGTAATACACCTTTAGGGGCAGTTACAACGGAAAGGTCTGAAAACATCTACATCAGAGAAGTTCTTTATGTTATAGTACTACATTTAGTAATGTATTTCAGAAAATGTTTAGTTTCAAAACCAGTTTTACATTAGGGTAGTTGATATTTTGCCTGGTTAAACAAACAATTTTATAATGAACAGTTTAAAACTAACACCATTAATGATGGGACAAAATCCAATCATTGGACCGTGAGGTATGAAAGAACTTATAATTACGCCTTAGCGTTCATACACGAGATTGAAAATCCACTACATAGCTTAACGTGGTTTTAGATTGCAAGATATTGGAAAACAACTCTTGATAATTTAGTTCGAATTTCCGGTGATACTTAACAGAATAAAGAGAGAAAAAAATTATAGTAGGTAAAGAATAGTATTACATCAGTACTTCATTATTCCATAGCTTTCGTTGTCATCTTGTGCATGGATGACATCATACGTTTGCCTTGCAGGAACCTAATAATAAATAGTGTACCTCAAAAAGGAGGGGAATGCAGTGCCCAAAATCATAACATAACCTGACCGAATTAACCTAAACTGATGTATCCAAAGCCTAAGAAAATACAAACTAACCTACCCTGATGTGATAATTCCATGATAATAACATAAAAAGACAGAAAACACAGCAATTTTGAAAATTTTCTTAAAATTGTAAAATGATATGTAGGAAAACTGTTATATACATTGATATAATAACTACCCAAATCCAGTCTAAGAAGAAGCGCAACGTCTTACCTGCGTGGTAAAACTTGTGGTAATGGAACAAGGCGACAACATGAGCTGCAGCGGTAATATGTCATGTAGCTACAACTTCTCATCGTCTTACAAATACAATAAAGTCACTTGTCACCTCACTAACAATAAATATAACTGTACTAGGGAACAAAGGACAAAAAGAGCGAAGCAGTTGTATTTCAAGTACCTACCCCATCTCATCATTACATCATGCAATAGAGTTACATGTCACCTGAATAACAATAAATAAAACCGTAGTAGAGGAACAAAGGACAACAAGAGCGAAGCAGTTGAATGTCAAGTAACTACCCCATCTCATCTTGTATGTCAAGTACTTACCACATCTCATCTTGTATGTCAAGTACTTACCACATCTCATCTTGCACGTCAAGTACCTACCTCATCACATCGTTATATCATGCAGTAACGTCACTTGCTACCTGAGTAACGATAAATAAACTGTAGTAGGAGAACAAAGGACAACAAGAGCGAAGCAGTTGTATATCTAGTACTTACCCCCATCTCACGGTATATCAAGCAGTAATGGTACTTGCCCCCCGAGTAACGATAAATAAAACTGTAGTAAGGGAACAAAGGACAACAAGAGTGAAACAATTGTATGTCAAGTACCTACCCCATCTTATCGTTATATCATGCAGTAACGTCACTTGTTACCCTGAGTAACGATAAATAAAACTGTAGTAGGGGAACGCAACGAAGCAAAATCTGTAGCAGTTGTGTGTCACGAAGCTAACCCATCTTATCGTTATATCATGCAGTAACGTCACTTGTTACCTGAGTAACGAATAAATAAAACTGTAGTAGGGGAACGAACGACAGCAAAATCTGTAGCAGTTGTGTGTCAAGAAGCTAATCCCATCTCATCTTGTATGTCAAGTACCTATCCAATCTCATAGTTATATCATGCAGTAACGTCACTTGTTACCTGAGTAACGATAAATAAAACTTTAGTAGAGCAACGAAGGCAAAGAAGCCTGCAGTAGTTGTGTGTCAAGGAGCTACCCCATATCCTTGTTATACCACGCAATAACGTCACTTGTTATCTGAGTATCAATAAATAAAACTGTAGTAGGGGAACAAAGGACAACAAGAGTGAAACAATTGTATGTCAAGTACCTATCCCATCGCATCGTTATATCATGCAGTAACGTCACTTGTTACCTGAGAAACGATAAATAAAACTGCAGCCGGGGAACAAACGACAACATGAGATACAGTTTTAAGTCAAGTAGCTACCACATCTGATCGTTATACAATGCAATAACGTTACTTGTCATTTGAGTAAAAACAACACAACTGTAGTAGGTAAACAAAGGCACAACGCACTGTTTTTGTATCGATGAAGTATTTTGTATAGATTTCGTGCATATAGAAAAATATAAATAAATATAACATTTCAAATGCAGGTATAATATAGAAATTCCAACACAATTAGTGATATTAGAGTCATTGGACGCTGTATTTGGATTTAAATGTTATAAAGTCATAAAAACGTGGTCTTATACGAATTCACCTATAATATTGTATACATTTCAATGCAAGAAACAAAGTAGAGACGTGTACTGTAAATGGAATATTTACAATGAAAGGAACTTTGTTCTGAAGATACATTACCCATTCCCTACCCTCTGTATGACAGCTCATCTTGCCGTCACCCAATCATACGAGGCCATAGAAGTCCCATTTCCCCTGTATCACCACTTCCAAGTTCGTATGAATCCAATTGAAAATAAGGGATTGTTTGGCCGTGACCCATTTACCACTCTTGTAGGTCATCGATTTTCTTACACAGCATATTCAAACTTGCCCGGCTTGACTTATTTTCTTAGTATTTTTATTGCAAAACAAGTTCTATAATCGTTTAGAAAATATATTTACGGTATAGCCTATGAAGGAAATATACAATTACATTTTTAATGTAATACACTTCATGTAGTATATTAAAAGCCAATAAAGTAAATTAATTTACATGTTTGAAATCTGAGAAGTTTTAATGATCTCGTACGTTTACTAGGTGTTACATAAATCATTGTGACACAATGATTTTTTTACAAAATTCTTTCCAATAAATATTGTGATAATACTAAAAACATCATCGTAAAAGACATAAAAACCCGTTAAAAACCCAAGTACCCAAATAAGTTTTTCATCTAATATACCGTTTTAGTAATTGAAATAGCTGTTGGTCACCTGAAATATAATTATTTTGCATTGAAACCATTGAAACTTATGAAACCACATGCAAGTCGAAGGTATTTTACAGTGTTAACCTTAGGACATTTTGGAAATAAAACCTCCCTTGCTTGTTACTACATTAATCGGTCTCACGCATGGCTTTACAAAACACCTCATGACACAACACACATGACTAATAGTACCAATACAGCATTGTAGAAGTGGTGATACAGGGTGCCGCCAATCACAGCTGCAATGTCTCCAACAGGCACAGGTCCAATACATCACAGCTCATAACCTAGCTACGGTGGGAAGGGTTGATTGAATACGAATGTTGAGTTCAGCTCCATTTCACATTCCACTTAGTGCAGCGCATGTGATCTGACACTGTCACAGACTTCGTATCACAGCTGCAATGTCTCCAACAGGCACAGGTCCAATACATCACAGCTCATAACGTAGCTACGGTGGGAAGGGTTGATTGAATACGAATGTTGAGTTCAGCTCCATTTCACATTCCACTTAGTGCAGCGCATGTGATCTGACACTGTCACAGACTTCGTATCACAGCTGCAATGTCTCCAACAGGCACAGGTCCAATACATCACAGCTCATAACGTAGCTACGGTGGGAAGGGTTGATTGAATACGAATGTTGAGTTCAGCTCCATTTCACATTCCACTTAGTGCAGCGCATGTGATCTGACACTGTCACAGACTTCGTATCACAGCTGCAATGTCTCCGACAGGCACAGGTCCAATACATCACAGCTCATAACGTAGCTACGGTGGGAAGGGTTGATTGAATACGAATGTTGAGTTCAGCTCCATTTCACATTCCACTTAGTGCAGCGCATGTGATCTGACACTGTCACAGACTTCGTATCACAGCTGCAATGTCTCCAACAGGCACAGGTCCAATACATCACAGCTCATAACGTAGCTACGGTGGGAAGGGTTGATTGAATACGAATGTTGAGTTCAGCTCCATTTCACATTCCACTTAGTGCAGCGCATGTGATCTGACACTGTCACAGACTTCGTATCACAGCTGCAATGTCTCCAACAGGCACAGGTCCAATACATCACAGCTCATAACGTGGATTGAATACGAATGTTGAGTTCAGCTCCATTTCACATTCCACTTAGTGCAGCGCATGTGATCTGACACTGTCACAGACTTCGTATCACAGCTGCAATGTCTCCAACAGGCACAGGTCCAATACATCACAGCTCATAACGTAGCTACGGTGGGAAGGGTTGATTGAATACGAATGTTGAGTTCAGCTCCATTTCACATTCCACTTAGTGCAGCGCATGTGATCTGACACTGTCACAGACTTCGTATCACAGCTGCAATGACTCCAACAGGCACAGGTCCAATACATCACAGCTCATAACGTAGCTACGGTGGGAAGGGTTGATTGAATACGAATGTTGAGTTCAGCTCCATTTCACATTCCACTTAGTGCAGCGCATGTGATCTGACACTGTCACAGACTTCGTATCACAGCTGCAATGTCTCCAACAGGCACAGGTCCAATACATCACAGCTCATAACGTAGCTACGGTGGGAAGGGTTGATTGAATACGAATGTTGAGTTCAGCTCCATTTCACATTCCACTTAGTGCAGCGCATGTGATCTGACACTGTCACAGACTTCGTATCACAGCTGCAATGTCTCCAACAGGCACAGGTCCAATACATCACAGCTCATAACGTAGCTACGGTGGGAAGGGTTTGATTGAATACGAATGTTGAGTTCAGCTCCATTTCACATTCCACTTAGTGCAGCGCATGTGATCTGACACTGTCACAGACTTCGTATCACAGCTGCAATGTCTCCAACAGGCACAGGTCCAATACATCACAGCTCATAACGTAGGTACGGTGGGAAGGGTTGATTGAATACGAATGTTGAGTTCAGCTCCATTTCACATTCCACTTAGTGCAGCGCATGTGATCTGACACTGTCACAGACTTCGTATCACAGCTGCAATGTCTCCAACAGGCACAGGTCCAATACATCACAGCTCATAACGTAGCTACGGTGGGAAGGGTTGATTGAATACGAATGTTGAGTTCAGCTCCATTTCACATTCCACTTAGTGCAGCGCATGTGATCTGACACTGTCACAGACTTCGTATCACAGCTGCAATGTCTCCAACAGGCACAGGTCCAATACATCACAGCTCATAACGTAGCTACGGTGGGAAGGGTTGATTGAATACGAATGTTGAGTTCAGCTCCATTTCACATTCCACTTAGTGCAGCGCATGTGATCTGACACTGTCACAGACTTCGTATCACTGTTGATTAAAGCTGGTTTTCCACGAATCGATGAAGGGATTTTAAAGGACACAAGGTTTTTTTCAAAATTCGCCTTCGGTCACCGATAAAAACACCAATTACACGACGTTTCGAGATGTACATTCTAATCTCTTTCTCAGGTGATAAACAAAACGGAGCAAAGTTGTGGCACGTATACGTTAAGAAGCACAGAAAACAAGTTGTGTGTAAACTCCATGGACACTGATAAAGAAAAACCAAACACTGAGTAATAAAACCGAACTAAATAAGAGTACATAATATAAATAAACTTTTAACACTTTTTAACTTTTTATTTTTATTACACTACGTACATTTCGGAATCATTGATTCCATCTTCAGGTACGAATGAGGTTAAGTTAATTATAAAATAAATAATTAAAATCAATTTGTCATGTGTTTTTTTACTACCTTGGTGGCTAAATTTGTTGTATTTAATTTTATGTGAGATCATTGTATATTGTTTAAGAGTCTATATCGAATAATAAATTTTTTGTTACAAAGTCTTTGTCATTTAATAATTCTATATTATGATTAATTTTGGCACTTTTTGTAAATTTCAAAATGTTCTAAAGTGGATAATAAGCAACTTTTTTGCTTGTGTGTAAAATTTCAAGATTGTTTTCGATGTTAGTGTATGTATGGCCGGTGTTATTTAAATGGTCTGCATATTTTGAATTTGATGATGTTTTCAATGCTTTTATGTGTTCATTAAATCTAATTTTGAATGATCGGCCGGTCCGGTTTTTGTCCAATATAGTGGGATTGACGAATCGTTGCAATTTAATATGTATAACTCCACTATTGTTGAATTTTAAATTTTGATATCCTTGTTGGTTTGTTGAATTGGCTTTGTTTTGATTTTTAAAAAGTCCAAGTCGATGTTTTAAAATGCCAATTGATATCCTTGTTTATAAAATGATTTGTTTTTTTTGTGGAATTTTGTGACAATGTTTACAAGTCGGTGTATTGAATGTATTTGATATCTCTTTATCATCTTTCTTCTATTTTTTCTTTCTTTTGTAGTTTCTACAAATAATATATCAAATCATGCTTGGTTTATTGCTCACCCATTAATTCTGGGCTATGTATTTAATAATGTTTTAATTCTTTATAAAAATCTTCAGTTGTCAGTCATTGAAATTTTGTGTAATCTGTCGATCATTGATTTGAATGCAGCCATTTTTTTGGTGATATGGGTGATTCGATGAGGAAGGAATATCTTAAATCTGTGTATGTAGGTTTCTGTAAATTTTGAAATTTAGTGTTTTTTGTTAACTTGGTTATAGTCAAATCAAGTAGTTTATTGCATCACTTTCTTCAATTTCACTGGTAAAATTTACGATTATGATGGATTTGGTTTAAGTAGTTTTTGAATATGTCTATTTGTCTTTCATTTCCTTTGAATAGACATATTATGTCATCAACGTATCTGTAATAATAAATTATTTGTGTTAGATGTTTGTTTTTATCACTTAGTATTAATTTGTCTTCTATGTTGTCAACGATTGTCAATCCCACTATATTGGACAAATCGGCCGATCATTCAAAATTAGATTTAATGAACACATAAAAGCAATTGAAAACATCATCAAATTCAAAATATGCAGACCATTTAAATAACACCGGCCATACATACACTAACATCGAAAACAATCTTGAAATTTTACACACAAGGGAAAAAAAGTTTTGCTTATCATTCACTTTAGAACATTTTGAAAATTTACAAAAGTGCCAAAATTAATCATAATATATTATTAAATGACAAAGACTTTGTAACAAAAAAATTTATTATTCGATAGACTCTTAAACAATATACAATGATCTCACATAAAATTAAATACAACAAAATTTAGCCACCAAGGTAGTAAAAAACACATGACAAATTGATTTTAATTATTTATTTTATAATTAACTTAACCTCATTCGTACTGAAGATGGAATCAATGATTCCCGAAATTTACATAGTGTAATAAAAATAAAAAGTTAAAAAGTGTTAAAAGTTTTATTTATATTATGTTAATTATTATAAAACACTTTTTGAGGCTACATCTCTAATAAAGAGTACAGGTCGCTACAGGTCTGCACTGAACTATCAACCACCGAGAACTAACCTGAGGCCAATAGTAAATGGCGATCGTCACGGCATAAACAAGACGGCAGCAAAACCATCTTGTTGTTTTTCACATTATCAACTCTTATCTTTCAATTAAAAGCATTGATGTAAGTATTAAATACCTAGCGATGTGTAACGGTATTTAAAATGATGTTACGTTCCGATTCAACCCATTATTATAACCATTTGAAAATAGTTGTCTTCGTTTAATAAGGTATTTTCTCATTACCTCTCGCCTGAATAAACGCTACCGGACTGATATTTGCTTATAGCTTATGTGACATCATAGCTTAGATAATAGTGTATATTCGTATTTCATGTGTTAAAATGTGTGCTGTATTATTTGATACTTACTTTAAGTAGGGTTACTTTAGTTTTTGCTGTAAAATGTTTACATATTTATTCATTGAATGGTTAAATTATAAAAAAATATTATTAGGTTGAAACTCATAAGCGCTCCTTTAATTTTTTTAAATCTTTTAAACCACGTAAAAAGTTATCATACATTTTATTAGACAAGACCATTCTACATAATGATCAGTTCTTAAGATACATTTACATAATTTGTATCACATTTCCCAATTACAACTGAAAATCTTTAATGTCGCTTTTATGAATTAGCAGTCATCTCTGAATGTATGTTGTGAAATTTAAAGTTATCAAACTCCCGTTTAAATGCTATCGAAGAAATGATAAACGAATAAAGATTTATCCAGTAATTGTATTTTCTGTAACTTTACAAAGATTTAAACATAGACACGCTTATTTTTACAATCAGTGATGGCCATTATAAAACGAATAAACCTTTACTAAATGCCTGAGCCTAACCACTTTCGAATAGACCTAATTAGTAACTGTACGCAGACCTTTATTTTTACAGATTTAAATTAAAATTGATGTGTAGGATTTATTCAAAACACGTTTTAATCTTAATGGTGATTTTCAATCAGATATCATGTTTTAGGACCAGGTTAGATTCTGTAGGCTGTTTACCAATACTTGTAGACTTGTATATTTTTTTGTATATTGTGGTAGCTGACACTTTCTACAGTTGATACTTCCTTATATTAATCTCCAATGATAATGCATGTTGCATAGTATTTAATGCATTAACTGCAATGCACAATATAAAAAAGGTCACGTTATTTAAAGGTTTTAGTTAAAGGTCAAGTCTATGTGATTGATGAAAATCTTTCGCTTTTCTTTTTTAAACTTCAGTAATTTTTAATAATACTCGTCAGTAACTTGAACATTAAATTATACTTTTTGTCTTGTAACAAGTTAAAATTTAAATGAAAACAAAAAGGAGTTGAAAAGTTATTCTCTAGCAAAACAATATATACCTAAGTGCTGTACAACTAACGCGAGAAACGAGTGTCACTGTCACATCCCCTATATAGCAATTACTTATGATAACTGAATTACTATTGGGCCCACTGAAGAAGGTATTACTTTGTAGGAACAACGAAGATAACAATTTTTAGGAGAAATTGCTTCAGGCATCCAGCGAAGGACATACTTGCGGGTAGTATAATAAAGCAATTAAATTCATAAGCATGTCATATTTATTTTAGAGTATTTCTAAAGCAACATCTATTCTGTTACTAAATTAGCCTTGAATTATGTTGAACACAATTATTGTAATTTGGAACTGTAAGAATAATGCTTGAATATAGATTAGCGCGAAATACTAATGTTACAGATTTAGACTTAAGATGTATTATTATCCGTCCAAGACCAAGACAACATATGGTGGTTTCAGATTGGCATTGTTAGATGTGAAATACTTGTTTTATATAAATAACTTTAAATATTTTAGAACATATTCTGATTATAACAGCTATAATGATTCAACTGACAAACTGTGAATGTGCATTTTGCTCCAGTGCATCTTATGTTAGTGGATCGTCTGGAAACTGACGCTCTCATATGATTGACTCCTGGAATCCTGAGTCATTTCATGAGATAAAAACGACGGCGGAGAGGAAGCTCAAAATGAACGCTTTACATCGTTTTTACATCAGATTCAAGACTCTGCACTCAAAGGAAGTGTACTGGAGCTTCACTCAACATTCACATTAATTCAACCACACTTTGATTATTTTTTTATTGTCTGTACATGCTTAAGCTTTTGCCAAGATTTTATACCCAGGTAAGAGGATATATTTAACGGTTTTGTAAATTCTCATAATGTATTGTTAATGAGCAATATATTATTATTGAAAACATTTAATACTATATGATTGGCCAATGTCTGAAACTTCTTTATGCCATCAAATTAATTCATACCAAAACCATTAGGTTAAATACCTATTTTACCCGTAGAGAAAACAATATTGAGGGTTGGTTCTTCTAATTTTATTAAATAAGATACCTACGAATGGTGTTATTTATGGCATGAAATAGATTTTCTATACTTTTATTACCACTTTATAAACAATAATTGTAATTACTGAAGTGTTTGTTATCTTCTTTGTTTATAGTTAGTTAACGACGATGTTCGTTAACACAACGAGTACAAATAATGTCTATATATTTATATATAATCTCTATTGGTATTTTTAGAGGAAGGATTTATGTTTTAAGAAAACTTTTAAGGAAAAATTACGTGTCATGTTCGTCTGTTATTTAATTCGATGATTATAAAAAGCAAGCTATATAGGAGCAAATATGTCACTAGGACGGTTTAAACTATAGACGTACTCGTCGTACATCAATGAGAGATAGAGTTGATGGTTGTGGTAATTAAGCTGTCATTAGTCAGCAAGTACTGGGGATACTGCCGTCGCGGCGTCTGATAGACTCATCAGCGCTGCAGCATCAGGGTCGTAAATACTGCTGGTTCTGATAGATTTAACAACTCCCAGGCCATATATCACCCTTAAAAATATCCAATAGGTATATTTAACAATTTTTATTTTTATTAGTTGAAATTGAACCTCTTAAGATATTTTTTGTTTGTAACAATTCATGACCAAAAGTATCCGATTATTAAATGTTAATAAGTAAATAAGTTACATCTTACTCTTCTTAGTCGTGGAGTCTTGGTAAGTTAAAAAAAAAATATTTATATGTAACAGTAAATAACAGAACCTGATTATGTTTCAATCAGTGTATTTACGCTATATCACCCACTTCTTAACCTGATTAATTTTCTAGACATAACGTAGCTATGGTGAGAAGGGTTGATTCAATGTAAAGGTTGAAATTAGCGCCATTCAGTTAATTTTTCACTTAGTTCAGCGTCTTAAATTTGACGCTGTCACTGACTTAACTCCGAAATGTGGAGGCGTGTACTTCTGAAGTCATCCAAAAAGTTGGCGAAAAAGTAGCTCAAAACTGTTACTGACTCTTTTCATTGTTTCAATATCAGTAACAACTAGGATACAAAGTCAGACGTTATCTAAGCGAAGAGGTGTTCCATTATCTTATCTGATAGGGGCAATGACAATTATAGCATTTACTAAATAGACAATTTTAAATTTATTTACTAAATTTGTATGGGAGAAAATAAATGCGAAATCATAAATAGTGTTGCAAAAATTGCTAAAATAAATAATTTAATTTCTCAATAAAGGGTCCATGGATGTACAGTAAGACAGCAGATTTGTTTGGAACTCCACTGTAATGACGGGATAAAAAAAGGTAGTTTGAGTAAACAATGAGTCTTTCTAGCTTCGTGATTGGATAGCAGGAGGCCAATGAAAGGCGCTGATTATTAGTAAGCTGGTCAGGGGAAATGGTTGGTGTAGAAAATGCCGACACCCACAACTCGGTGTCTTGTTGAGTACTATTTTGCGGTCTGATTGTTTGCGTTTTACGATATAAATTTTTCCTATGGACGGGATTCTGCCTAAGTAGGTCTTTATAGCCGATTTACGATTTTTATATGGGAATTGAATTATCACCAAATGGTCGTTTTCTTTTATGGTTATTTTTTTATTTTTTCTATTTTTTTATTCAGAGGAGAAATAAGAAGATTTGGAATTCACGTATTAATTAGTTTTCAAGACAATACATGTCGCTGCAAGTGTTGTTCCAGTAAAGTTCTCAATTTATTATTATTCATCATGATATAACGTTTTTAGTAATTATTTTTGGGTGAAACATACTTAAGTTTGAACCAGTAACAGGTGGTACTGTATGACTCACGTGGTACAAAGAATTTGCAGCAAGTGTTTAGTTCAGTTTTATTTAATTTTGCTTATAATAGAGAAAAGTACATTTCATTTTAAATTAATTTAGAAATTTAACTATATTTGAATTTTATATGAAAGTGAAATATTTAGTCAGTTTTGTGTTTAACACAAAGAAGTTGACTTTAATTTTATTTATTTAATGTAAAAGAGGAAATCCTTTTCTTGAGAAAGCTTTTACAATACAAGTAATCAAGGCAGCTTTAGGGTATTAAATCTTAAATTTATATAAGTCGATAAAGAAACCGTTCAATGCCGATTTCAATGTGAATGTTAATATAAATATTCATAAACTAATTTTAAAGTGTTTGAGGAGTTATTATTCTGTCTATCTACACTTTAAACTCGATAAATAATTGCATTTATATTAATAAAAAAATTATGTAAAGGGATTTTGTGGAACTTTCAGATCTATCTATAAGAATATATTTACTTTCTGATTATTATTGAAATATTATATATAATTTTCGTAGAATTACCGCAATTCTGAATATTGTTAGTTCATCGTAAGATCCAAACGTATTCCATCTATTTAATGAATATTCTACGCAATGGACATCGGTTTAATAATTACACTTTCAAAAACGGTATTGACAAATTAACTTATTGAAATAGTGAAGTTCTGTGTAAAACATTTGTATCAATAATTAACTGTTATTTTAAGATTTTATTGCATTTATCGTATTGAAAGCACAGGGTAACCTTGAGAGTAAAAATACTTCTTACTTCAAATTTTACTGCAGTCACTGACGACGCAGAGTATCCAGATATGAAAATTATAAGTTTTATTACAAAATACTTTTACATGTACTTTTACCAAATATTAAGAATGCAGTGCTGGATGAGTAATGCAAATATCGAAAACAAAACTATTATCTTACTTTTAATATGGATTACAAGAAAGTCAAAAGCCACCTTAGTCGACGGAAGTAGACCTCAGACATTTGTAGTATCTTCTTGATCAGGGCAACAAAGGAAAACAAACCTTAATCTCAGAGACGAAAATATAATTCTTTCAAAGCAGAAGGGGTAATCACGCGATAAAACTAAAAGAAGAACCATCAGCAATCACGGTTAACACCTGAAAATTTTAGCCACGAACACTGGTTTATTAAAATTAAAGTAAGCCTTGTTCCGTTTCTAAAATACATAGACCATTAATATGTCTTACTTAAATACTAGTAACTTTAGAATTAGGATAAATGCATAATTGCCTAAAATAGTTCAATTGTTTGTGAAATTATTAAAGCTATTCCATTATAAAATTTTTTTAGAGATATTTGAGTTATTTCAAGGGTGCTAATAAAAATGGTTTTGCTCCGACATCAAGTACACAGAATGTCATTTAAAAATAATATGATCACGATGTCCTGTTTTTCAACAGGGTCGTTTGTGCGAAGCCGTGAGTACCTGCTAGTTTGTGGTTTATTATTATATTAGATATTCCTAATTATTGTACTACTGTAAACACTTATATTGATATCGACAACAAAATGAAATGGAAAAACATTCTTTTTGTGAGTGTTTTGTTGTTCAACCACTCACAAACCTGAACGTTTAGCAATAAAGAGACTAGGGCGGGCCAAACTTTTAATACGGATTAAAAGACAGTCAAAAGCCGCATTTGTCGTTTTAGACGGAAGTACACTTCATAGATGTGTAAGTATATATGATAATTTATTTATCTTGATCAGGGTAAAAAAATCAACTGCGGTTCCAGAAATATCTTGGACTGGAACCAAATTACAGTGGCTGAAATTGTACGTTTTCGACACATTTTCTTAATTAGGCCAACAAGGAAAACTTAATCTTGGAGTCGAAAACAAAATTCTTTCCAAGAAGAAGGGCTAGTACATGCGCAACAACTAAAATAAGAGCCAAGAGAAATCATGCTTGACAACTGAACATTTTATCCAAGAACACTGGTTTAATATAAACCTAAAAATGCCTACTTCCGTTTCTAAACTACATAGACCAATAGTATGTCTTACTGAAAAACTAATAACTTTGACATTAGGATTCATCCATAATGCCTAAAATAGAACAATTGATTGTGATATTTTTGGAGCTGATCCACCAAATATTATTAACTTTTTTGGAGAAAATTGAGTTATTTCACGGGTTATAATAAAAATTGTTCACTCTCCGACTTTAATGTCCCAAAATACCGTTCCTTAAATTTAAATGTATTGACTCAGTAGACTGCAATGACATCCCTGAAGTGTTTTTCATGTCATTTAAAAATAATATGCTCATGTTGTCCTGTTTTTAAACAGGGTAATGTGCTAGTTTGCAATAATAAATGTTTGGTCATTATTGTACTACTGTAAAACACATCTATCGATATCGCTAACAAACTAGAATGGAAAAACGTTCTTTTTTGTGAGAGTTTATTGCTGAACCACTCACAAAACTGAACGTTTAGCAAATAAGAGACTAGGGCGGGCCAATCACACTTACAGAAGGGTCGACGACTGCGGTATGGCTATTACTGTACGGGGAAGCGCTGTATTGTCAGTTAACGTTCGACCAATCGCTCAACACTAGATGGCGCGATGAATAATGCATCAACAGCTGATTGTGTGGTCAAACTCTGTCCGGCCTCTCAAACATTGTTGTGGTCTGTTCTTACAAACCCCATTTCAATTTATTTCTATTATTCAATGTTACACGCATTTATTTATTGTTAACCATAATAATTAAATTAAAACTTCTCTATGCTATATTAAAATTATATGTGGATTATCAAATCACATGCAGCATATATGTTAAGTCACCTCTCACAGTAAACTTTTACCATTGTTGTTTATATCAATCAATGAATTACAAAACTTGCAACGTAAGTAAATAATGCTATATCAGTATCTAAAGTTACATCAAATATAAGACAAATTTCCTCAGGATGGCAGGATCAGACGATGCATTTATAAAATGCTGGCTTAATTACATCTCCAGTACAAGTCTTACTTGTTAGGTTAAAATAATCGAAATAATTGGCCGTTTTATGAGTAAACCGTTTCCGATTAAAGACGAAAGCGATTAAGTAGACTGAAAACCACTTCAGGATTATGTTTATTGTAGGTTTTTATACAGACATGCATTTCTGGGATAAAAGAATCAGCTATAGTATTCAGCGAATCGGTGAGAAGCTACGTAATATAAAAACGACTGAGTTTTCTTATAACTAATAACACGGAGGAAGTTACCTTAATCCTGATTCGTAAGTAGTTGTCCTCGGAGATTTTAAACTCAATGGACATGTGTCTGTGACAGCTTAAAAAAAGCACAAACCTTAAAATTAGAGCATTCTTCAACCCTGGGCTGAACCTTCATTGTAGAAAAAAGGAGCAGTCATCCAATACATAGCCTGTGGCACCGTTTAAACCATGAAGTAATCTAAGATGTAGTGGGCCAACACATTGTCAGATTACAGCTATATTTAGAAAGAGTGTTTGTACTTGAAGGTGAAGAGAGAAAATATCTCGTTGGTTATGTATATTTACAGAGTGTGTTTGTTTGATTTTAGTATTGTTTGAGATACGCTGAGATTGTTGTAGTGTGTGTATACTAGATTAGTTTTCTTTTAACCAGCCGTATATGTTGAAAATCTGCTATTATATTGTATAGTATATTGTAAAGTATAGTATATTGTATGAGATTGTGCTCCAAAACAAATTTAATCAACACTTTCATCTTAACTTTTGACATTTCGGTTTAATAATGCACATTAATTACGTCAAAAAAGAGCAAGGCTAAAAAATGTATCTTCAGAACATAAAAAGTTACATTGATATATTTACATTGATTTTACAAAACAGTTTCAACTCGTGTGGAAGTTAATGTTGGATTTCATACCGAAGGCAAAATATTGATAAAAGTGAACAATTCTTCTTCATCGCTTTGGTGAGTGTATTCAAAGGATGCGCGCTACCAGAGCCGCATGGCTGAGATACATCCTCCTATCCCGTTTCCGATATTATTATGTGGAGTAGATGACATAAACATGAACTGATATGTTATACTCCTACCCATATTGATAAAAGTGAACGAGCCTACTACATCGCTTTGTTGAGTGTGATCAATGGAAGTGCGCTACCAGACCTCATGGATGAAATACATACTCCTATCCATTTTCCGATATGAACAAGTGCAGTTGATGGCATACACATGTACTGTTATGTTATACTCTAACCCACATTGATAAAAGTGAACGAGTTTTCATCATCGCTTTAGTGAGTGTGTTCAAAGGACGTGCGCTACCAGGGCCTTATGGCCTAGATACAACTCCTATCCCGTTTCCTATATTATAATGTGGAGTAGGTGACATACACATGTACTGTTATGTTATTCTCTAACCCATATTGATAAAAGTGAACGAGTCTACTACATCGCTTTGTTGACTGTGTTCACAGGACGCGCGCTACCAGAGCCTCTTAGGTGTGGTACGTCCTCTTATCCTATTTCCGATATTGGCAAGTGGAGTAGGTGACATAACATGAACTGATATGTTATACTCTAACCTATATTGATAAAGGTGAACGAGTCTACTACATCGCTTTGTTGACTGTGTTCACAGGACGCGCGCTACCAGAGCCTCTTAGGTGTGGTACGTCCTCTTATCCTATTTCCGATATTGGCAAGTGGAGTAGGTGACATAACATGAACTGATATGTTATACTCTAACCTATATTGATAAAGGTGAACGAGTCTAATACATTGCTCTGGTGAGTATGTCCACAATAATTATATGCACTAAACACGTTTAACAAATGATCGTACGGCGCTCATCTGTTTTAGTGAAAACCTTGAGAAACGATATAATATATTTTAGGTGTCTAAAGTGTAAAACAAATGTATCAGAGATGTTAATGAGTAATGTTTGCTAACGCAAGCGTTCGCGCAATGCGTCGACATAGTGGAGTCAGTGATGGTCATTAATTTAACAACAGATCATTTATCTTTCTCAATACATAACCAACATGTTGCAGTAGTAGTTTACATGATAGTTAGTTTACATGGTACTTGCAGTTTTGGATTAAACTATCATTCATTGGTTTAACATGCTATTAAACCAGATTGTATCTATTCGTTTGTCTAGAGTTCAGAAATACGTTCAACCTTCACTTAGAACCTTCCCTTGCACGACACCTCTGAATAGAGTATGAGTTATATTCTCACGATAATATTAAACTCTTAGTTAAGGATTACTGTAATATCTAGAGAAGGGAGTAGTCACATGTTCCTTAAAGATTGGCAACTGTTCTTAATATTGTTATCTTTATACAATAGTAATAACTGAAACAATTTGTTGGAACTATATTTTATTGATAGCTTATATGTGATTCCCACAGCAATCTTGTATGAGACATTTAGTTCTTTATTAAATTGTAAACATTAGTCCGAATGTTTCTGTAACGAGTCTCTAAATTAGTTTTTGTATTCTAATATTTTGCTGATGATCACAAATTTACAAAGTTTTAATTACGTTTCTGTTTTAAGTTTCATATACGGTTCCCCTAGGCTTAGCTCGTTTGTGGTTAACACCATAATATTGCACATAAAGTAAAGTGAAGTAAAAATGCCTTATTTTACCAGGCAAAGTTAGGGCTAAGAGGTCCTCTCTAACACTTAACCGGGGGACTAATGGCTTAAAGGTGACTTCCGAACCACCACCAACGGCCGGGCAGGCCGTCTGCTTGCAAGGACAGGATCGCTAAGCGTTTACCCATCCAAGCTGCAGCCACGCTCGCCATTGTCTGATCCGGTTATCTTGCGATAACCGTTGTGCCCGCTACATTGCGCCATCGATATTTGGACAGTTATGATAACTGTCATTTACAGGTGAGTATAAATTTTTATATTAAATTACAAATATGTTAATCACTGCTGTATATTTAGCAACATAAAATATTCTATTCTACACGACGTATTAACACAGCCCAAATACGTACGTGCATGTGCAGTAACGACACTCGTTTGGATTTGCATTTACTCACATTAAAATGCGTTATCGTTGGATCAAGACATTTATACTACTTTCGTATAAATATAAATATTTACTTACTTACTTGAAAGTAGGTAATAAAATGTACTGTATAGTTATTTCCGCTCGAATATCCAAGTGAAAGACGCAATGTCCCTAAATTCGTCTAAAGTATATGACCTATAAAAATTCCAGTACTAAACTATATAGATTATTCATAAAAAATACACGCATAAAAATAGTCTTTTTTCAAGCACCAACATTTAGTTAGTTATTTCTTTACAAATACAATGTTAATTATTATTTAAAATTAACCTTTTAATTTTACCTAAATGAACTTACATATTGACGTTTTGAGAAACAAAATATATTTCCCGTCAGACTAACAAATCTTGGCACATTGTAACGATAGGAATCCATAAATATTGTTAAGCAAGGTATTTAATAAAGAAAGGAATAATGATTTCTTAAATTAAAATCTCTTTTGTGTATCGTTACAATTTGCAACACTATTGTTTAAAAATATGTTGAATACTATATAAACGCACAAATTTCTTAAAGGCAGGACTTGATTAAATATAGATTTAAAATGTTCTTTTTAAGCTTTTTTTGTAATCATCCTTTTAATATATTTTTGTACAGTGATATTGGAATTCAGTAGATATGCAGGCATCACCCCAACTGGACGTGTCTCCTAATAAATAAATATTTTGGATAGCAATTTATAATTTTTTCAATTATTTTGTTGTGTTTTTTTCCAAGAAACGTATCCAAAAGTACTCAATATTTCATTTATTTTACCAGCTGTATATTTCTCGCACATATCAGTGTATAAAAACAATAAGACGTGTGATACATCAGTTGCTTTGAAAGCAATAGTTTTATTTTTATGCCGAGTAGCATATATTTGGTTTTATCACTTTAGTGTTAGAAAATGTTTCTAAAAATTAAATTCTAAATTCTAAGACCATCTACCTTGTATTTTTAAACAGGATGATGCTGTATCATCATCAAACTATATTTCTGCAAAATTGAAACTTTTATTACATATATCATTGATGTAGCCATAAATATAATAGGTCCCAATACCAACCCTTGCGGTACGCCGTGTTTGGTAAAGCTCACTCACTAAGATGATTAGAAACTTTTATTTTTTGTAATCTGTCTTTTAGATACCTAGAGATCTAGTTATACGATAAAACCGTAATTTGTGCCAACCGCAGTTTTTCATACAACATGTCATGGCCCACACTGATGTACGCCTTAGTTATATAGAGATATACTCGTATAGCCCCACAAATATTACCGTTGTTCCTACCAATATAAATATATCGAAGAATTTAAACAGAGAAGCTTCTGTAGATAACACAGTTTTTTATTGAATTATAGATGTAAATATTATTAGTGCTAATAATCTTTGTACTCTTTTTAACTTATTTATATGTACTACTGGTAAATATAACTCCTGTTAACTCCTTGGAAGGATAAATAAAATAATAAACGAAAAGAAACTTTTTAGGTGAAGCCAAAAAGAAACATTGCTTATTAAACATTAATTTAGGCGTCATTTAATAGTATTTAGAAAATACCTAAAGTAATGATATAGGCCTGTAATTACCCATACAGTTGGTACTCTCTTGCTTAAGGTATTAAATTGACATGTTAAGACAGTTCTGGAAACTTCTCTTGCCGAAGAATAAAATTATAAAGATATGTGATATATGTTAAGATGCGTAAACATACGTTTATAATGTTTTCCAAAATCTCCTTAACTACAAAAGATGTTGTAATACCAAACACTTTTGCTCTTCCTATTAATATGTTATGATCAATGTCATTGATTTCTTATGATGTTGCCATCATATATAATTAATTACTAATGTTTGTAAACTTCAATTTATTTAATTCTTGATCAAATGCTTTTATTCCAAAAATGTTTTGGTACAACACTGGTATTTTTATTTGTTTATAATTTTCCAAGGAAACATCTCCTTATTATTTAATGGTAATGACAAACAGCACCTTTGCCATAACAAGGCTTATTTATGACTTGGGGCTGGTGAGTTGAAATTTATATTTTAACTAAATTGATATTCAATATTATGTCTGTTGTCTGTTGGTCAAAAGATGAATCTTCTGCTACATTTTGGTGAATCGATAATCTTTTTATATTTTCATAAGTGTTCATAATTTTGAGATCGCTTCATAGCTCTATCCGTCATTTGTTAAGCTCTACCGAAAGATTAAGAATTTAGAGCCTAAATCGGCCACCATTTTACACGCCAGCTTTTGAAAAATAACAATAAATGACAAAGTTAAAAATTTTTTTTAATTTGACCACCAAGTTTAAACCAAGTGAGTATAATAATCATTCGGTAAATCACTGTGTTAGCGGTTTTAATACTGACACTGATAATGTAACTGATATACACTTTTGCAGCCTTTGAGGTAATGTTACATTGAATAATAAACAATGTATAAGCAGAAGAAAATGAGACTGATTCTTTGATACTCAACAAACATTTGAAAATATTAAACCTCTAAAATACTAATTAACTTTCCAAGACCACTCTAGAAGATCTCTTCATAACCCACAATTCGTCTTTTTTCAAAACAAAGTTTCTTTACAATAATTGGCAACTTTTACACCAAAGAATGTATTAATACACTTTTAATTGTATTTCTTGATGACATAGCAACGTGATTCCACCAACTTGTTTTACTAACTGAGTCATATTTACGCATATTTATTAATGCCAGTAGTAAATCCATCCTGAATGTAAAAGCATTAAGGTTGAATACGTACACAACACAGATGTGATCAAGATTTATTTTTGATCTGTTCTTCTCTTGGCGAGTCATCTTTAGAAGAGCTCCTGCTTGGGAGATTGAAGAAAAATGGTACCACTGCACAACCTGAAATTAAATACATAAAAATCAGAAATAAGTTCAAGCAATAATTTCAAACTAAATATAATACATAATTTTATCCAGCCATTCAAAAAAATTTGAATACTATAGCTTTTAAACTAAGAACAGTTAAAATATGTTTTACTTTAATTTTATTTAATAGCAATTTATAGAACTCTTTATACGTATATTAATTAGTGAAAATAGCGTTAAGAAATCAGCCTAAACCAGTTCTGTAAGTGAGCAATTTTAATTGATTTGTGTGTGAATATTGATTATTAAATTTTTGATTCACTGAGAATCCTTTACATATATAGACTAATTGACTTTATAGTTTAGTCTTATATTATAGTACAAATTATACTTACACAGCACAGTCCCAGATATTAATTGGAAGAGGAGTAAACATTGAGAGTCTATCAGCAGACTGAACACCTGGGAACCGATTATAGCACCAATTCGTCCACAGATCATGTTCACCGATACAGCCATAGCTCTGTAACATATGATATTTACAGAACACCTGGGAACCGATTATAGCACCGAGTCATTCACAGATCATGTTCACCGACACAGCCATAGCTCTGTAACATATCAAACTTACAGAACAACTGGGGACCGATTATAGCACCGAGTCGTTAACAGATCATGTTCACCGACACAGCCGTAGCTCTGTAACATATGACATTTGCAGAACACCTGCGAACTGATTATAGCACCGAGTCATTCACAGATCATGTGCACCGACACAGCCAGTGCTCCGTAACATACCCAACTTACATAATACCTGACAACCAGTTATAACACAGAGTTGTCCACAGATCATGTTCACCGACACAGCCATAGCTCTGTAACAATCAAACCTACAGAACACCTGGCAACCAATTGCAGCACCGAGTTATTCACAGATCGTGTTTACCAGTCAACCATAATTCTATATCATATAAAACTTACAAAACACCTGCCATCATGAAGTAATAGACAAAATCAGTAACACGTTTAAAAAAAATATAAATTAAAACACTAAGTTTCCAGATATGAGATCTGATCTCTTTATCAGGTGGATAACCAAAATTAAGAAAACGATGTAGGGTAAAATGAAAAAAGCCATACCAAAGCGTTATGACAAGTATAAGTCAGGAATCACAACAACCATTTTGTGTGTCACCTATGTGCACTATCTATAAAACATGCACTTAATAAATAACAAATTTCAAAACAATAATTATATAAACCGAACTAAAGAATACAGCTCATATTTGGTCTTCACTGAAAGACCAACCACTGAATACTTACCAGAGGCCAATAGTAAAGGCGACTAATAGTGAATTTCTTCTTTTCCCGCCATCTTGTTTCTGCTGTGACGATCCCCATTTACTATTGGCCTCTGGTCAGTTCTCGTTAGTTGGTCTCACAGTGCTGACCTATTATGACATGTATTGTTTAGTTCGGGTTTAGTGTGATTGAGGTTGACACACAATGTGGTTGTTGACATTTCTGAATAATGATTTGAATCTCTTGGGATTATTTCTTATAGTTTGTTATAACTAGTTATAGATTTATAATATTTTGACTTTTGTAGTCTCTACATTCTTAACACCCTGAATCTTAACATGAAACATAAGAATCTATTTCAACCTACTAATACTGACATACTCTAGACATCTTCTGACACCTTCGAAACTCTAGTCCTTTAGTTAAACCAAAGCACAATACTAATTTTTTGAAAGATATACTTATTACTGTGCAATTAAATTACGTAATGCACTTCTTCCACAG
Organism: Homalodisca vitripennis; assembly: GCF_021130785.1. NCBI lineage: Eukaryota > Metazoa > Arthropoda > Insecta > Hemiptera > Cicadellidae > Homalodisca > Homalodisca vitripennis. Next base: position 220,008,593 of record NC_060208.1, on the reverse strand, counting down.
CATTAAGGAATGCGGAGTGGGATGTGGTTTTGTTTCGGAGGAGGCTTAGAGAATTTTTATTCCGTTCGGAATGTTGCAGTTTCCAAGACTAATATGCCCAACTGTCCGATGTTAAAATAGTGATACTATAGTGACATATCTAATACATAATTATTATGTCCGAAATATAACATAGTTTACAATGTAAGCAGGTGCTTTGTAGTATAATTATTATTTCAGCTATATTTATAGATAAATAATATTGAATGGCCCTTTGTCAATGCTATGCGTATAGTAGGATGGCAATAAAAGATTTTGACTAGGATTTTCATTTTGTAGTTGAGTGTTAGGTTAGTTACACAACTGAGGAAGCCATCAGACTGCACATCTCTAAACTGGTGTTACTGAGGTTTTGTATTACTTAACGATGCCATATGTCCGGAAATCCTGTTTCCTTCACAATTCTTTCCATTATTAAAACAAACACACAACTAATGTTATTTCTGTAGTCCCCTGATGTACACTCCTTGCATTATTAATACGGGAAGCTTTCTTTGTTGTCAAGTAGTGATTTACTCGCGAATCTCCCTCCCCTACGTATTACCTGATGTAAGTTGGGAAGAGTTCAATCAGAATACTGGACAGAACGTTGTAGCAGACCCCGGACAAGATGGGCGTCCCTCCAAACATCATAATTATGACAGACGTGTCTTGAACCACAGTGAGCAGAAAGGTCATACAACTGCATAATATTAGTATAACAGCTGGAACATCAAAGAGGAATATCATTCTTCAAATTCTAAACACTTAGTTATATTTATATTACTATATTAAACATAACTTACATATTAAATCTCCAAAAATTAATTACAAGTACAATTTTCAGGATTAAGCAATTTGTGAGATACGGTTTTATAAAAATACTCCTTTAATGTTAAATACTCGTATGCAAGTTACCATTTGTTCTGAACTGGCCATCCAGTTGTTGAATAATTGTACATAAAGATATACCTGTTGGATTTTTTAATACTTTACTAAAACATCCACATTTTTAAGTAATTTTCTGCTTTTTTTAACAAAAAAGAAGAACATCCCTCAGACGCAGATTTGAACAAGTTAAATACAAGCATAGGTCAAGTTATACTTCAAATTAAAGGGCTTTGATGGTAGAGCAGAAACCGAACCTCAAAAGCAAAAATGGTGAAAAGTAATAATGTTAAAATAACGATTATACAAACACCATTAAAAGCTAAAGAGGAACTACGATATCATTAGTAAAGAAAGGAGCCATTAGTTTTTAACTCAATTTTAATGTGATGCCCAAAACTAAATCTCCATTTTTTTGACAACTGTTAATTTAATACTTTGCATCTACGGTAATTTTTTACTATAGGGTAATTTTTTCTTAGTATTAATAACCAACCAAGGAATAGGGTTTCAGAAAGATTTTTCTCTCCAGTAAATAAACTAAGATTTACTTAAGCAATGTGTTTTAAAACGTTTAACTGCTGCTATTTTAGGTCTGGTTTGCAGCGTAAATTTAAGATTTTCAAGATATCCTCTGAGGAAAATTCTCTAATGTGATTAAATCCTGAAATGCGCTTGAAAATATGGACTTTCCAGTTATAATATATAAACCCAAGTAGTATATTGCTAGTTATACAGCTGGAAGGCTGGTTCCAGACTCAACTAACACCTTATGTAATTTATAGGAGGCCCATTTATTTTGCGATCTATTTTTAACAATGTACCACTATATGGGCTGGGATTAGAAAGTTTAAACAGCTATTAATACTCACATACCTATGGCATATTCATAAGCTATATATTTTTAGAAGTGGAAGTAACAAACCCATGTAACTATTTTTGTAATAAATAAACAAAGCGTTTATAGGAATCCCATTTGTTTTGTTTTCTATTGTTAAACATCTTAAAACCACTAAATGAGCTGAGATAATAGAAGTTCAGCAGTCAATTATACTCACAAAGAATATGTCTTCTGTCAAACAAAGGCACGATGACACTGGCAGCCAACATAACTATTGGCTGTGCCAGTGATATAAGAACGTTAGGTATAAAGACAGCAGTGTTTATAGTAGCGTTACACTCCACTGGGGCACTAGTGGTATTAAGGCTAGAAGTGAGATTCTCTCGCTTGGTCACCATCTCGCACAGTGAAAAGTCACCCTCGTGAGACTCCTTGTAGAATGCCATACGGTTGGTCATCTCAGGTAACCATAAGAATATCGTGTTTATACTGGAAATAAATTAGTTATAAACAGCGGTCTTTATAGTTGCGTTACACTCCACTTGGGCGCTAGTAGTATTAATGCTAGAAGTGATATTTTCTCGCTTGGTCATTATCTCGCACAGTGAGAAGTCACCCTGAGACTCCTTGTAGAATGCCATACGGTTGGTCATCTCAGGTAACCATAAGAATATCGTTTTTATACTGGAAATAAATTAGTTATAAACAGCGGTCTTTATAGTTGCGTTACTCTCCACTTGGGTGCTAGTAGTATTAATGCTAGAAGTGATATTTTCTCGCTTGGTCACCATCTCACACAGTGAGAAGTCACCCTCGTAAGACTCCTTGTAGAATGCCATACGGTTGGTGATCTCAGGTAACCAGAAGAATATCGTGTTTATACTGGAAATAAATTAGTTATAAATAGCGGTCTTTATAGTTGCGTTACTCTCCACTTGGGTGCTAGTAGTATTAATGCTAGAAGTGATATTTTCTCGCTTGGTCACCATCTCACACAGTGAGAAGTCACCCTCGTAAGACTCCTTGTAGAATGCCATACGGTTGGTGATCTCAGGTAACCAGAAGAATATCGTCTTTATACTGGAAATAAATTAGTTATAAATAGCGGTGTTTATAGTTGCGTTACACTCCACTTGGGTGCTAGTAGTATTAATGCTAGAAGTGATATTTTCTCGCTTGGTCATTATCTCGCACAGTGAGAAGTCACCCTCGTGAGACTCCTTGTAGAATGCCATACGGTTGGTCATCTCAGGTAACCATAAGAATATCGTTTTTATACTGGAAATAAATTAGTTATAAACAGCGGTGTTTATAGTTGCCTTACACTCCACTTGGGCGCTAGTAGTCTTAAGGATAGAAGTGAGATTCTCTCGCACAGTGAGAAGTCACTCTTGTGAGACTCCTTGTAGAATGCCATACGGTTGGTGATCTCAGGTAACCAGAGGAATATCGTGTTATACTGGAAATGAATTAGGTATAAACAGCGGTGTTTATAGTTGCGTTACACTCCACTTGGGCGTTAGTGGTATTAAGGCTAGAAGTGAGATTCTCTCGCTTGGTCATTATCTCGCACAGTGAGAAGTCACCCTCGTGAGACTCCTTGTAGACCGCCATACAGTTGTGATCTCAGGTAACCAGACGAATATTGTTTTTATACTGGAAATAAATTAGGTATAAACAGTGGTATTCATAGATGTGTTAGACTTCACAATCAGTTGACCAACATCTCAGACTCTCGTGAACCTCCTTTTTTGAAGACCATACGGTTGGTAATATATGTCCAGCTTGAATAGTACTCGTTATCAGTATTATTATCAGTATATTAATAAGCCTCTATTTGAAGACTGTAATAAGGGAAGTGAAGGGTATAAGAGTTAGGATAGGACATTTCCTATAGTTGAGTGGTAACACTAAAAATATTAATAATAGTACGTTGTGATATCATTAAGTTATGAAAAACAAAAAATCCATGTTGAGTATCAACTCCAAGCACTTCACTCCTTCCAAAGTCAGGCGCTTAAAGGTTTAATAGAAATCACGTAGTAGAAGCAGTTTACATCGGTCGCGGTAAGACCTTCGACAGGACTAATCATTCTCTACTTCTAGTTCTTCAGGAAAATGGGATTGTTGGCTCTATCTCCAACTCGCTCCTTAGTTGCCTCATTGGTCGTCCTCAGGCTGTTCGTTATGCTGCTACGACAACTTCTGCCTTCAACGCTGCTCTTAGCATTCCTCATGGTTCACTCTTAGGCCCTTTCCTATTTAAAGTGTATTAACGCCATTAAAGGAACCATAAACAAACTTTTTGTTTTTTTCCCCGACGACATGAAGATTTTCCTCGAAATTTACGCTGTTGAAGTCGGTCCAAACTAGCAACGTTCTCTTAAATCTATACTTATGTGGTGCCGTTTAACAGAATGTCTGACACTCCTAACAAATCCATAATCCACGTTCTGGAGAAGGACTGATGTTACTTTGGGTGAATATTATGGACGACGGACGAGTGAAAAGGTTCAAACGTATTAGGGATCTCACATAGTATTTAACTCTTTTCTTTGAAATCGACCTCCACATTAACATCTGCAGAGTGGCCTCGGGGATGATTGGCCTAATAATTCAAACATTTTTTTCAGTTAAAATTCAGTGATTCTTCTCTGCAGTCTCTCATTTTTCGCCAGTTATTTGAATATGCGTCTGTTCATTGGTCTACTTTGAGACTTGGCCCTTTTAACAGACTTCGATAGATCCAGAGGATCGCTACACAGTCAAGTCAAAGTTGAGAGGTATCAATTTTGTTGCTCCTGCCTTGTGCACTCGTATCTTTGCATTGACAGATGTATTGACGGACTTATTTGAAATAATTATCGTTGAAATTGTAATAAATATGTAATAATAGCTTATTTCTAGCGTTTTTATAGATATATCGGTTCTTTGTGTTTTGTCTTAAACAAAATGGCATTTTTCATCAAATGTATTTTGGATCAAAGCAAATAACGTAAATAAAAAAATCCTCTTATCTATTCAAATTCAGTTTCCTTAGCTTAACTAGTTTCAGAGACAATAATGTTTTGTAAAAAATAATAAATATTGGGTAGTGGCTAAACGAGACTTTGTACGATTATATGACAAGTTTTTAATAATGAGTAATAACACTAAAAGACATTTGTGAGACCATTTTGTGAACACCCTGCACATATACATACATATATATAAACATCCAACTCGTTAAAGCAATACTCTCCTCAAGAAACTTCAAAATTTCTCCATGCTACTGATATGATGCACAACTATTGTTTTTACTATTAATATCTATTGGGTTTATAAACATCTGAGACATAATTTCATTTAAATACACATTACAATGTTACAAAATACATGCTTTGCAATAAACGATTAAATTACTATAAATATGTATTGAAAATCAAAACAACTCAGTATTTTGGTTTTTTGTAAATAGTGTTACAATTACTCTAGGGTTCATCCACATTAACCGATTTCTACAGAGCATTCTGCTCATTTTCACTTGTGATCTGATTGTAAAAAACTATCAAATCAGATAACTGTAAAACAAAGAGAACACAAAAACGAGGATTAAAATGACATTGCAGTAATAAATATGTAACAATATTACTGTACTACTATTAGTACGTATGTGAAATACAAGGGATACATTGGGAAGAAAGCTACAATAAACGACTTACCATAAGCAACTGTCAACCATCAATATAACACAAAGAAGTAAATTCTTAAAAAATGGAGGCTTGAACAGAGGCAAGGTCTGGTCAGAAATGTGTTTTAAGACCGGCAACACCCCTTTTCCTCCAGATGGTTGTGGCGCGGGTACCTCATTGGCGTCCATTTTTACTGATTTTACCTTAACATAACATGCACAATAATAGTGAACAATAACACATGACTGAGGTGAGATAACTCTAAAGTGTAATAACATTCAACCAAATAATCGTATAGTTATTTCAACCAAATATCTTAAAAACTAATACTGAGAAAAATATTATGAAATTATCTTTAGTATTTAAAAAATGGCAGTTATAAAACTTAAAACTTTGAATATCTTTAAAAACAACAGTTTTTTCTCGAGAATTACATGAACAACAGGTTTTACAGGATATTACGAAAAATATAATGAAACCAACATTATTTAAATCGAATGATAAACAACTGATTTAGAGAAAATTTACTGCAACAAGAAATGGTTGGCATTGAGGTTCTCAGCGAATAGCTAACAATACAAGAAACTAGATAAACGGCAACTCTTAATGTGGGCATTGCCTTGTCAAAGTAAATTTGCTCTAAATCGAAATAATTTTCGTTTCATTAAATTTGTGATAATATCCTCTAAAACTGTTATTTTTGTATTTCTTGAGAAAAACAGGATTTAAGATGTTCAAAATTTAATAGTTTTTATGGCCGCCATTTTGAAAATACTAAAGATAATTTCATTATATTTTTTCAGTAACTGAACTTGTTATTATAAACATTTGAACCAAATTTGGTGTAATCGAAACTATTAGTTTTTAAGATAAAAAAAATTAAATACATTAATTAAAATAAAATACATATATAAAACATATGGGAAACTAAGCATCAGAGAGACCCATGTTCATATGGTGAAATATGATTGTCTTTACCTGAGCAATAACGTGATATACCTTGGTTCAAAGAGTTACAGAACACCTTGGATAGTGACTTTCTTTCAGCCTTAAGGAACCCTTCTCGTTTTTGTTACTTAGGACAAGAAGGTAAGAAATCTCTCCTGAAGGACTTTGTGCTTGCTTCTGGAGTGACAAGATATTGGACCGTCTTCACGGAGAGATTACGGGCGTAATCCGTCATGTCACTTTAGAAGATGGGAAAGCTAGCTCTGTACCACCCTCTTCCAATCAAGGCGAGCAGAGGAGACAATGCACTATACCTGTATATTTAAGCATGCAAAAACCTTTAATATTAAGAGGGAATAATACATTTCTCAGTAAACCAGACTAGTCACCGGTTCACCCCAATACGTTGAAAACTTGCAATTAATTATGTACCACTCATGGACATCGATTGCGTTTCTCAGACACAAGTATAAAATCGGTCTTTTATACAAAAATTTTAGGTTTCACTGGTAGATAAATATTCCAGTCCTGAAAATAATCTTAATCGCGCATTTATCACTGTAGCTTTTGTAAAACTCATCTTCATAGACAACACAGTTCCTGTGGCGTGAAGGCGAGACGAAATCCCACCTCTTATATTCTCCATGCATTTTTCTGAGTAAATATATCAGAGAGCCCAACCCTACTTCAACTATTGCATAATAAAAGCGATCTTTGTTAAATATATCAATAACCTTAGCATCGACTAGTGATCCATTCATACGATGTGTTTAACAGTTTCTTCCGGAATTAAAAAAACAAAGAATATCCTGTTTTTTTTTACTTATTATTTACAAAACCGATATATGTAAACAACTCAAATTACTCAAGAAAGGTTGACAGAGCTATTAAACGTGTGGTTGGTCATGCAGCATCAAAAGAGCGGTTAAACAATATTACAACCGCTTAAATATTTACATTTTCTTAATCTAATTCTTTTACACTCTATTTGTTAACAATTGCAATAACTGTTTTAATTATTTCAGGACAGCAATAGCAGTCAGACGATTGTACTTACCCTTGAACTGATAAGTGTTATCAGTGATAACAAACATATACTGTAATATTCAATGTTACTACATGCACGTTAAATAATAGTTTCTCTAAACGTTGTAAACTCCGTGCGTAAGAAAACAAGACAAGTGATAAGTCAAACAGAGGCGCTTCGGTATAAAGCCTAATAATTAAAAGATACATACAAAAGTTGGGAAAATGAAAACCTGTTAATATACGAGGCAAGAAATTTCAAAAAAGAATAGGTCAGCCTGTTCTATAATAGTCTTTAATTAAATTCATGGTATATAAAGGCAGAATTAAAAATATATAATAATTTAATTCAGCATCGGGGGTGAAAAAATGAAATTCAAATAAAAAAAATGCCTAAGAAGTTTCGTGTTTTTTTTAAATTATACTTATCAGTGTATAAGAACTGTAATTAATTGTCAAATTATAATACATAAGACGTTTCGATGGATTTGACTATAATATTATTATGAGAGTAATAATTATGAAGTAATTGTAATACTGATATAAAAATTTGATTATTACAATTTCATCCTTAAAATTTATAAATTAAACAATCTTGGATTTTTCTGAACCAACATTTCGTTTGTTTCATGTGTGAAAATATTATAAAACAATTTTATTCAATCGATTTTAAATTGCCATGGAACATAAATTGATAAAAACTTCAAATTTGCAAAGTTTATTTTTTAAGTTCGACGGATAGTTGCGCCTCCTTTTATTTCGGTGTAAAACTTTTAAAATGACATGTTTATTCTGATTTTAGGTTTAATTGTACTGTAAGCAAACTTTTGAAGACGTGGATGTATGAAGTTAAGATTACTCTGCACAACATCTTAATACTTATCGGAGTAAAACCATTTAACTGTGAAAACTTAATAAAATGTTATGCATTATAACCTACAGGTTTTTATATTGTATGTTCAATAAACCCATTAACTGTTAGTGTCATAAACTCACAAATGTTAACATAATTTGTTAGTGGCAAAGGTTCGTGATTATGGTTCTCTTCATACCATTTTCAAATTCCTAATATTGTAAAAATTACCATGGAGTATCATTCTCTTCATACCATTTTCAAATTTTGTATATTCTAAGACTATAGACTATATTCGTTACACTTACAGGATAACTGCCAAGAATCGTCCCAGAGTTTACTGAGTGAACTCTCTGAAGTATTTTTAGAGAGGCCTCACTCTTTCCTCTAGTGAGCATAAATTTGGGACTCTCTGGCGTCAGGCAAAACAGTAAGCTGGAGATAAGGCTAGGGACTCCACACAACAGGAAGAAGAGTCGCCAAGGAGTGAATGTAATGAACCCGAGGTCCATTTTCCAGGAAGCTTGTAACGTCAACCATCCTATTACTGAAACATGACAGAGTAAACCATAAAGTAAGCTGGAGATAAGGCTAGGAACTCCAAATAACAGGAAGAATATTCACCAAGATGTAAATTTATAGAACCTCCAATTTCCAGGAAGCTTGTAACGTCAACCATCCGATTACTGAAACATGACAGAGTAAACCATAAAGTAAGCTGGAGATAAGTCTAGGAACTCCAAATAACAGGAAGAATATTCACCAAGATGTAAATTTATAGAACCTCCAATTTCCAGGAAGCTTGTAACGTCAACCATCCGATTACTGAAATATGAGAGAGAAAAGGATAGAGTAAGCTGGAGTTATAGGAACTGAAAACAACAGGAATAATATTCACAAAGGAACAAATTTATCAGGTGATACAGAACCTCGAATATCCAGGAAGCTCGTAGCATTAACCAACCTATTACTGAGACATAAGAAAGTGAACGTTGGAATAAGTTGGATATCAGGATAAGAATGCTAATCAACGGGAAAATTAGTCGCCAAGGAATGAATGTAATGAACCAGAAATACAATCTCCTGGAAGTTTGTAACATCGACCATCCTATTACTGAAACATGATAAGTGAACGTTACAGTAAGTGGAGTTCATGCTAGGAAATACACACAAAGGGAAGAATGAAATGAAATAAAATGAAAAATGTCTTTACTAAGGGCGAAGTAAGGACTATAAAGCCCTCTCTACCACTTAACCTCATAACAATTAAACTAATACAAACACACACACAAACACACACACACACACACACACACACACACACACACACACACACACACACACACACACACACACACACACACACACACACACACACACATATATATATATATATATATATATATATATATATATATATATATATATATAATTGTTTAATAAACATTGAATCACAAAAAATTTATTTCGGCTTTTGCCATTCATACAAATTTTATTAATTTAAACAAAAGTCGTTTGACAGGTATTTGGTCTTCCGATCATATGTTAGTTTGGTTATTTAAACGCATATGTGACAGATACGAACAAGTACAAAATAATTGAATCGTAAAAAGTAAGGGCTCTATGGTGTAATTGTAGCACATTCACCCGGCAAGTGAGGGATCCGGGTTCGAGTCCCGGCGGAGCAAGTACTTTTTGTGAGTCAATGTTTATTAAAATTAAAATTGGCTATTGCCATTTATACAAATATATATATATATATATATATATATATATATTAAATTACACATTTATACATACATACATTTATGTATGTATATATGTATATATACACACATTTATAAGTAAAAATAAATCTATTTATTTACATGATATACTTAACGAATATTAGCTTAAAAAACAAGCGTCATTATTTAATGTAATTTTATACATATTTTCAGTACTATAACAAGGAAACACACGGAAGAAGAGTCAATGTCAATATGTAAATTTAAAACTTCCAATTTCCAGGAATCCAGTCATTCGATAAATAAAAGATGAGAGATTGAACGTTACAATAAGTGGATATCATGTCAGGAACTTCATAAAATAAGAAGAATAGCCGCCAAGGAGTAACTTATATGAACGAGAGGTCCAATTTCCAGGAAGCGTGTAACGTCAATTATACTATTACTAAAACATGAGAGAGTGAACATTACTCTATAAAAATGAAGTTCTTCGGTGAAATTAATATGAAAGGCTCTCTAGTAATTTTCTTTTAACGACACAAAATCTGTGGTGCCAGTCCATCCGACATTGATAGGACCGTCCATCCTCTCATGTATACGGGTACTAGCTTCTTTCCCACACTCTTCCCTTCCCTAAGTCATACTTTCCCACCTCTACACCATCCTATTTCCCCTGTCTCATTCTCTCCTCACTTATGTGATTATCTCACTCCCACATGTCAATCTTTCCTTTTTACATGAAATTCTCTCCCTCTCATATGTCATATCCTCACTCCCTGTGATATAAATACCCCCTCCTAAAGTAATTCTCTACATCTCCTGTGTCAAGCAGTTGGTGAACTGTAATCGATTATTCCTTCTGGCAATTCCTTGCATAATATTAGATATAAATTAAAATCTTTTGCAAAAAATAGGATGTTTTTTAATTTGTTTGATGTGTTTTTCTAATAAAATTTGATCTAATTCTTTGTTTATTATTTCTAATATGATTAAAAACAATATGGGATTTCAGAAATTTGCAATCGTTATTAGTTACAAAAAGCGTCATACATTGTGTAGAGTATTTTGTGGGCAGGAATAAAATCAATGGACATAATTTTTAATTTGATACGGATAAAAAATCACTTTTACGTTTCTATAAATGTTTAATAAAAATTAAATTAATTCCATTTAGGATGATTATATAATATCCAATTCAGCAAACTGGATAATTAAATATTTAAGAGCTTTACAAACCAAACAACCAATCAGGAAGGTATATATCATTTGTTCGGGCAGGAAATGATATAACAGTTGTGAAGAAATGCAATGTAAAATATTCAGTTACATCTGCATTTATAAGAGAAAATTAAACACGATAAGGTATTACATGAAAAACTGCCTCGCTGAATATAACACTAAAGAAGATCATCAAAGGAGTGATATTGTAAATCATTCATCTGTAGTCTCTTGTAACCTTTAACGTTTCTCGCCTTAGTGAGCTTTAAGTTAATTTATAAAATAAAATTGAACACTATAAGGTAATAATATTAAAAATAGCTGTCTAAATATGGTACTGAAGAGGTTTACATCAAAGGAGTGAATTGTAAATCATTCATCTGTAGTCTCCTGTGACCGTTAAAACTTTTTGCGTTAATGAGTTTGAAGTTAATTTAAAAAAGAAAACTAATCACGTCCATGTATTATACGAAAAACTGTCTCACTGAATATGATGCTAGGGAGGTTTTCATCAGAGCAATTGAATTTTAAATCGCTCATCTGTAGTCTCTATAATGTGCTTTGAAATAATTTGTAAAAGAAAATTGAAGACTAGAAGGTATTATTTGAAAAATCATCTCGTTGAATAAGAAACGAAGGAGGTTGACATCAAAAATGTGAATCATTCATCTATAGACTGATATAACAGTTACAGTTTCCCACCATAATGTGAATTGAGTTATTTAATGAAAGAAAGTTGAAGACGAGAATGTACCATTTGGAAAATCATCTAGTTGAATAAGAAACAAAGGAGATTGACATCAAAAAAGTGAATCATTCATCTATAGTCTCATATAATCGTAAAGTTTCCCAAAAATATTGCATTTTGAGTTAACTTATAAAAAAAAATTTGAAAACGATTATGTATTATTTGAAAAAACATCTCGTTGAAAAAGAAACGAAGGAGGTTAACATCAAAAGAGATAAACATTTATCTATAGTCTCATATAACCGTTACAGTTTCCAGCCATAATGTGCTTTTAGTTCATTTATAAAAGTGAATTGAAGATGAGAATGCATTATTTGGAAAATCGTCTAGTTCTATAAGAAACTAAGTAGGTTGATATCAAAAGAGAGAAACATTCACCTATAGTTTCATATAACCGTACAGTTTCCCATAATTTTTTGTGTTTTATTTGGTATATAAAAAGGTATTATTTGAAAATCGTCTCGTTGAATAAGAAACTAAGGAGGTTGACATTAAAAGAGTGAATCGTTCATCTGTAGTCTCATGTAACCACTACAGTTTCCCAAAATTATTTTGCCTACAGTTAATCTGTAAAGGAAAGTTGAAGACGAGAAGGTTTTTATATGAAACATTGTCTCGCTGAATATGACACTGAAGAGGTTTACATCATAGTAGTAAAATTGTAATTCACCCATCTGTAGTCTCCTATAACCGTTACCGATTCTAGCCTTAGGGAGCTTTAATGTAATTTGAAATATAAAATTAAATACGTAATATATATTATGAAAAACTGCCTCACTGAATAGGATATTGGCGATGCTGACACCAAAGGATTTAATCATTCTCTGTAGTCTCTTTTATCATTTACCACTTCTCGCCTTATTCATCTTTAAGTTAATTTATGAAATAAAGGTGAAAAGTAGCAGGTATTATATTTCAAACAACCTCGGTGTATATGATAATAAGAAGTTTGATAATAAAGGTGTGTGAATTTATAAATCATTTATCTTTGGCTACAGAGAACACTTCTAGTACCCATTACTATTTCTGGTCTTAGTGAGTTTTAAGTTATTATTAAGGAGACTGCATATTATATACATAGTTCTTTCTAACTAAACAGTCCTGGTCTTTGCTAATTAGGTTAAATATATACTATATAATTTGTAAGTCGTAAATACTTAGTACAACTGTTTTGTGGTTTTTAGAAGTTATTTAAATTACTATAAATGACAGTGCTATTATAAAATTATAATGGATTTAAATTTACTTCTTTTGTAATTGAGCTTAAACAAAGTAGAAGTACCCTACACCATGAGTCGTTACTAGCTTCCCTCGGGCTGCATACATAATTTTAAATATATAACTCATTTCATTATCTAAATATCTTGCGAGCAGATAGACAGACAGTCAAACAAAAAGAGGTTCGACACAAAAATAACACCTTATAAAACTCATTCTAGTATAAATGAGGTTTCATGCAAAATATACATCTGAAATACTTCTCAACCTATATTGCTAAATAATAAATTAACATTTATGTTCATTAAATTTGGTTTCGTATTGGATCAGTATTTAAAGTCCATACATACTACAAAATGATGTATGTGTTGGGATATTTCTGCTACATTTATTAATATGGCATGTTTAAATCTCTTATAGTTTTATTAGGTTTGATCACTATTTTATTTATTCTGCTATTTTATAGTTGCCAACATGGTTGGTCATGAGACCAATGTAAAAATATTCTCTAATGTTCAGCCAAATCCCATGGCGTCACTTGCACCAACGTTAAACTCAATATTCCTCACATAAATTTTGAAATGTCCGCAAGATGTAAATATGCAAATAGCAATTATATAAATGGAGCTTCGTGTACAATTTCAACACTATCAGTTAGTTCGTTTTCAGTATATTGTGTGGACAGACAGGTCGGAATGAAAATTCAATGCCCACAAGTGATAGGTTTCGTCGAGTTTCAGCAAATAAAATATCAAATTGTACTGAAAATTTCATTTTTTTTGGATTTTCATAATACTCATAGTTTATTTCTCATCTATATTCTTTCTTTTAGTAAAAATTTCTTATAATTTCAAAAACAATGGTTATAATAAATATACCAGAGTATTTTTAAATTCATTATTTTCACTTTTGTCTATTGTGTTACTTTCTCCGAGTCGTACTATTATTTGAGTTTCACTTCTTCTCCCATGTACATAAATCTCTCACTTTTTTATTTTTTTGCGGAACTAGTAGTTATTTCTCATGGTTATAATAGTCTTTTATGATAGTTTATCATTTACAGTTTACGTTTCTACTGATTATAAAACAATATAATACAGACATGTTCTTTTAATAATTCCCTTATCTTGGGCTCTATATTATAGAACAAAACAGTTTCTTTATACCAGTAATTAGAGCTGTTTAGTTTAGTAACAACCTTCGTAAAATACAATTCTAAAACAAACAAGGTATGAATCTCACACAACGTATTTCTTAACAGAACTTAGCTGAGGTCGCTTGCAAAGTTTTATGTCTCTACTTATAGAAATAACTAATTAATATATTGGCTAGGCTATTATGATCTATTAGAAAACACCAATAAATTACACCTTTTGAAACAAAATTGTTGAATTAAATTAAACTCTTCTTTAAATTAAAAATACCTTCACAAATTCCGATCTGGACCTAAATTCACTCACCGCATTAGCGTGAACGGCAAGGGCGTTCAGATCGGGATTCTGTTAGACCGCTAGCATAGCTGGGGTCGATATTGACGATCTATACAACCATACTGGATTCATAATATCGCTAGGGACAACCGAACAGGCGAGAACACCGAGAAGTCTCAGGAACTTTGTAGTTTGTCCGTCCTCAATCTCCTCGTGTACCCAATATTTTGGTCCTGGGATGCGCTGAGCCGCTGGATACCTTATAGTAGTTTTCGGTAGGTAGTGGTTTAGTTAGGACGTCTCTTACTTTGGCTGCGATTTGGCATGTCTTGGACAGTGATTAAATTTTGTTTTATCCGTGGTAACACCAGCCAGAGAAACCTAATTCTCACCCTCCACAAAAACATAACTCAGATCGACATGCCGGAAGGGTTTAATATTCACTGCTACACGGTTCACCACGAGGTGACAGTGTTCGGCATGGTTTTGTTATTATTTTGTTCTATAGGGTAATCTCACTTGCCACTTATCACGTATCTCACGCAGATCACGCCGGTCTTACTGTTGTAAAGGAGTAGTGACGGTAAAATTTTCATTTTTAACTAGCAGTTACCCCAGATTTGCACGCAATTTCTGATATTTAGCACCTGTATGAGCACTTCTCGTTTAAGTAAATTCAATTTCCGACACAAATTATGAGTTTGCTTCTTCCCTCGACGAACAAGAAAATGAGTTAAAAGTGTATATTTATAGTAATTTTAATTTATTCTCGTCTTATTATTTTTGTTCTAATGCTGATTTTGCCTTCTTCTGATCAAGAAAATATGAATACACACATAGCTCTGAGAAGCCCACTTTTGTCAAAAGACAACTTAGATAGGTTTCATAACAGTTTTAATAAATAATAACAGTTTTTAAATAATTTACACCATTTAGAGCTTAGAACGAACTGAAAGGGCAGATAACTGAATTCTCTACCGCAGCAAGTTGCGTAAATTTCCAAACTACACCAAAGCAATTCCCTCAGCGGCTCAGTTGCTTCATCCAAGTCCCTTCAGTTCATTACCGAATAGTTATAATATTTGAATTTAAACATCTCCAGCATTTAAAGCCATTCATTCTTAAGGGACCTTGTAGTCCCTATACTGCGCATGTTAAAAATGTAATGTTTAGGTACCGTTAGAAAAAGAACTACTTTGTGTACACATATAAAACTTTGTACATTGCTTATTTGTATCTTTCTAAATAATTTTTTACTTATCGATAAGTAAATATAACGTTAAAAACAAAAAAAATTACTTAAAAATAAAAAACCAATAAAATTTTCAATTTTTTGCTTATAAATATTTATTTTTAATTTTTTTCTGACAGTTTTAACAATTTAATTATAGTAAACATTGTAGGACACACAGATATACATAACATAAAAAAAATTCAGGCTGATAACCAAAGAGGTTAATGAAAAAAGTGTACCTGAGTGTCAGGAAAAGTGATTTTCCGGTAGGTGCCAAAAACTGCAAACTTGTCCTTTTGTAACACTAAAAGAGTCCAGCACCATACACAACAGTTTTTTCTTCTTCCATATCTTCCCTTTTTCTTTTGGCATTTCGTTTTAGTTTTCTTTTATTTTTAAAGCATTCTAAGGCTGCTTTGTTGGCATTGTTGGCACCCTTTTTGATCAATTTGTTTTAGGCCGACTACACAATTTTCTCCAGCATTACCACATACTTTCTGAATAACTTGTACCTTACCCAGAGCACCACAGTTACATGCAATTATGGCATCTAACACTACAACTTTTAATGTTTTTATTCAAACAAAGTTGTTTTTGGGAATTCTCGTCCAGATGACGTTATTCAATGACGCATTTGGATTTTGTGTACGGCCATAAAGACATTTTTTAAGTAAATTTGTATTTGAGAGGTCCTTAAAAATATGTTTTTATTTCCAGCATAATAGGCTCAGGCACTGCATTTTTATGGGTATATTCATCACCTGAAAACAGGCACTTTTGGTATTTGCACCATGACGATTCACCCTCTGGGCAAAGTTCGTGCTGGGGAGAGTTGTCAGTCGAAAGCAGATGAAAATATATCGCCCACACTGCCTTTCTCATTTTATCAACATTTTCAAGGTTGTCTCGGATTGCTTTACCATAATATGTTTGAATACTGTCTATAATTGCATCAGTAAGCCTACTACGTCCTGAAATAGGTTTCCCATCATTTAACTTTTGGCCTCGTAGTTTTCAATCTACGTAAACGACTACCCATCCTTTTTGGACGTGTCCTTATACACTCCAACTTACTGATTTGGATACTATCACCATATGGCTTGGCCTGCTCAACAGATTAAAAAACAGAGCTGTCACCACCACCTAGATATATACTCGTATATATTGTTCTGACACGATGGCTAAGTGAGATTTGAGAGGTAAGGAAAATCTAGGTCGGTATGGCATTCTTTAAATATTCTTTAAAGTGCAAATACACATTAGATATCAAAGTGTTATATATCAAAATGCTCGGAAATATATGTAGAATCTAAAAAAATATAAAACTAAAATTTAATTTTTTTAAATTTTTTGACTACAAGGTTCTTTTAAGTAAAAGTAAAAGTAAATAGTCTATGTGCTCTCAATATTTATATACAGAGGTTTGTTTAAAATTTGCATAATTTCACTCATTTCTGCTAAACCCTTTGATACCATCTTTTCACTGAGGTCAACTAAATAATATAATCAACAGAAAACTACTCCTTCAAGACAATTTCAAAACTCGGTGATGTAATCTAATCATTGTTCCATTGATGTAACTGGACTGGAGATGAGAAGAAATATCTGGACCAAAGGACTAAAGGATAAATACTACATCTGTACCGATATTCAAAGTACCAAATGAGAGTCGCACTCACAGGCAGAGTAGAGAATTCCTATGGAGGAGAGTGATGTGGAAATCAGCAGCGCTTGTGCTCTTCTCTTAGATGGAACAAACTCGCCGAGTAGTGGAAATGTAGCGATCACTGCAGGGCAACACCTGAAACAGAAATAAATTGTTGCATTTCCTTGTAGTATACTGTTGTTTATTAATACTAATCAACTTATAAGTTAAGTTCAAAGAAGATACATAACATCTGAAATTGGAACTGTGAAAAAAATAACAGAAAATGTTTTAGTAGTAGAACTTACAAGATTCCAGATGCAACCTTGACGATGAAAAATGACCAATAGTTGGGAGCAAACGTGCCCAAGATGTAGAACAAGACATTGAGTGACAATCCTCTCATGAGAACATATCTCCTCCCCAGAGTATCGGCCAGGTAACCGGACAGGTGGGATCCGGCTATTGTACCTGTAATCACTTCTTGAGTAAAATTTACAGAATTCATTTGAAAACCTACACGACGAAGAAGGATTACAATTTGGGAGCAATTGTGGGCAAGATGTAGGAAAAGAAGGATGTTGAGTGACAATCCTCTCATCAGAACACAAACACACACACACACACACACACACACACACACACACACACACACACACACAGATACATATATATATATATATATATATATATATATATATATATATATATATATATAATTTGTATATAGACGATAACTTTCTTGATCATATCAAAAAACTAAACTCTGCTGTCATCTGGGACATATAATTCCTTCGAATCTAAAATGTTCTTACACAACCAAGACCTGATGGAACAGTTTTGCTTGACCTCTGTCACTTTTAACCATGAACAGTGAAAGAATGCGTACCTGATACGCACCTACTTAGGTTTCAGAAACTTAATAGTCCTGTACCATATTATACCATACGCGGTAACACAAAGCTGCTGGTAACAGCTAGTTAAAAATAGAAAGGTGCGAACTGAGTATCTTTCATAATTTACTATTCAGTACGTTAAAACTATTTTTGACAGTCAATTCTTATTAATAATAGTTACGCATTGCATAATTACAGTTTAATACTTAGGGACAGACCATGCAGAATTGTGTTTTACTTTTTGGGCCAGGCCAATTAGTCAAACCAATTCACTACACTTATACCGGGTGGTGTAGTGTATGTATCATTTATACAACCTTAGTCAAAGAAGAAAACAGACCGAAAACGATGCGAAATTCTTATGTGTAATTACATTAATTGGGCTGCTGACAAACATAAATATCCACATGTCCCGTGGTTAGTTTACAACGTGTCAAGCTATAATAACATGACATATGACAAATATGTCAGTTGCTGCTATGCCCCCTTCTTCACTCTCGCTTTTCGATACCCATAAAAATTAACACAACGTATAATTAAGGTCCACTTGCGAAAAGAATGGACATTCTTAGCATGGACATTCAAACCTATACAGTGTGTTTCAAAGTTAAACACGAATAAATTATAACATCAATGGCATTTTTTAAATCCGTAATAATTAAAAAGGGCTTGCATTTAAATATCGACTTTAACTCCTCACCTTCTGCTTTACTGGTCTTGAAAAATTCTTCTTTATGATATTTAAAAACTATAGGAAATTTCGTGCAGATTTCACGTAAAAAATGTTTCATTACAGGTGATAAAATAAGAACTGTGATAGTTTCAAAATGTTGGTTGGCCAAAGCAGTTTTTTTGAGCGTAAGAAGTAAATGACGATTCCAATAATTAACTTCAACACATTAATTTTTTGGTACTATTACGCACAATTTTCTTAATTTTTTCTTTGCTGTAGCTCTTACAGTTTCAAAGATCCTTCAGTGTGCATAAAATTTGGAACACACTGTACATTGAGGATTTTTAGTTTTCCATACGAATATTAAGTTTCTGATACTGACTCCCTTTGACTCCATAGCTAATTTTATCGACCTTTAACTTATAACGTGGCCTCAAGTATCAAATTAAGAAATTGCGAAAGTAATGTTCTGTAATAAAAAAATAAATATACATTTTTTACATGAACATACTGCATCAAAGTGATTTGAAATCTAACTCAGACAACAAACACATACAAAGTCATGCCTTTAAGCAACTACCAACCAGTAAACACATTACCTTATCTTGCATGAACAACTGAGACCTCACGGCTTACACTAGCCTTCATTATCTACTGTTTATAATTACCGCTGTAACTTGAGAATATATTTAACTTGAGATCAACTTTGTTAATATGTTTTACAACTATGTAACATTACACGTGGGGATAATGAATGTCACTTGATGTGATTTGGCCGAGCGTTAGCGAACGTTTTTATATTGGCCTTATGGATACATATTATTTAAAAGAAAAGAACGGAAAAAATTGTATAAGCAAACTTAGTACAGTCACTTTACATTTTTAAATGTGAATTAGTGACACATGAAACCAACTACCAGTAAAATATATCGACGAGAGCTAATATGCAGACTTCATATTTTGAATAAAACTTAATTTCTAAATTAACAAGAATAAGTTTGGCGTGTTTATGTATTCATTGAATGTAAGCGTTATAATAGCATATAAAACTGTGACTTTTATTGGTGAGTTTATTAACAAAATAATGTTTTTTTTACTATCTCATAAAAATTATGTAAATATATTCACAAGTTAGTTAGCTTATTGAATACGAGTGTGACAGAATAGAGCCAAAAATAAACAATTTATATTCAAAAATAAGTGTTCTGTTGTGTAATGGCCAGCACTCTGGCTCATCACCTGAGGGATCCGGGTTCGAATCCCGATGAAGTGATTATATATTCATTTCCATTTTAATTGATTTATTTAGTTTTTATCCTGCACAGACCCTGATTAAAATTTAATATAACTTGTAATATTTCTAAACAAGGTAATGTCGTCCATGATACTAGCCAGAGGTGTACGTACAGGTTGTGTCTCTTGGGGACTTTAGCCTCTTCAAGTCTCTTTAACTGGAGCAAGGACACAGGAAGGGGTACTGGAATAAAGATTATTCTCGATCTGCATAGATTGTCTTAGTAACAAATCCAGCCGTATTTCTTTTATCATGCAGTAATGTTAATGTCATTGTTTCACTTTTGCTACCCTGCATATGGAAACAGTATCTCATGGGGAGATGTTTGCAGAGTTCAAAAAGTGCATAACTCAGCCGTTAGGTAAAGATTTTGCCTCAATTGGGTAGATTCTTTTGAATTAGTTGGTAGGTTTTTGAACTGTGATATATTTTATTTAAATAAACTCGTACGTTTCTATATTTGACTTGCCTTTTAAAAAGGTTTCAATCATATCTTTATAAAAGTTTTTTTTTATTTTTGTTAAATTTTGTGTGCTATCATGTAGGTAATTTTTTTTAGATGTTAATTAGTGTTTTTTTTAGATTAGGCACGTATCATTGGCGCGAGATATTGTAAAAAAACAGTTATGTACTAAGAAAAGCTTAGCAACTAAAGGCTTTTTTATTTATTTATTCTATCCTATTTATTAAATAATAATCTTACCATTGAAATGAAATAAATACGTAAATGTAATTTAGTGATATAATATAATATTATTTGTAACAATATTTTAGCTCTATATATTAATGTCAACTATTACTATTTTCTCATATCATTACTATATTTTCTAAATATGTTGGTTATCATATAGTTACCTCTTAGTTTAAATTGTCCTGGAAATGCGTAATGTGAAGTAAAAGTAAAAAGTAAAGGAAATATGTCTCATTTTACCAGACAGATTTAGGGATAAGAAGCCCTCTCCAACTCTTATCCTGGGGACCAACGGTTAAAGGTGACTTTCGAACCACCACCAACGGCAGGGCAGGCGGAATGCTTGCAAGGACAGGATCGCTCAGCGGTCACCCATCCAAGCAGTCTCGCTCGACTTTGGCAATAATGCAATGTAATTCACTATGTATAAAAGGGCATTGCTGTTTTTTAATAAAAACAAATTTATTTTGTGTTTTTTATTAGCTCCAATTTACACTTACCGATATAAAACGCTGTACTAAGAAGACCCTTGTCCTTGGATGACAGTTTGAGGTCACATTCTGCAGCAGGAAGGATAAAGGACACGTCGACAGATCCCAGCAGTGATGTGCACATGGTCAGTCCAGCCAGGATGATGATGAACATGCTGAACTTTCCATAACCTGTACAGACACTATGTTAGCTCAGTTCAGAGACCAGTGGCAGCAATGGTAATACCAGCTTCACACATATTATTTATGAGTTTTACACGTCTTTAATGAGCCCATGGTAGTTTTTAATGACAGTTAATACGTTCTGCTCATTTTCAAATCTACATTTCTTCCTCTCGGATTTTCTACAACATGTCCAACACTGTTGCTAGTTAAGTAGCTCTAATTTCACTCTGATATTCTTCCACTCATGAAATTTAGAAGAGTCCATTCACCCGTTTTTGTTTTACTTTTCGTAGTAATACGTAATTAAGGATTATCAACCACTCTATGAGCTTTTTAAAAGGTCGTAAACTCTAATTTTTTTGTAGTAGCTTTATATATAAATCCGGTAAGTATTTAAAGGTAGAATTTCACTTTATTGGATAAAATAAAATTTAATTGCAATAAATGAATCAAAACGAACACTGCACTCATTTTGGCCTTATAGATTAGCAGATTATTCACTCTGTAATGAGCAAGAATACCCGTTATATAAAAAAATAGTAAATTACAAGAATTTTTGATACAATATTTGCTAAATTTTTTGCTCTTTTTTCAGTTACGGTTGAATAGTACGGTTTGCCTCGCTGTCAAACGGTTAGAAATGGAGCTAAAATTTAGCATTCACGTTCAATGTACCCTTTCCACTATAGCAACGCTATGTGTGTGAATAATGTTTCTTGTATTTATAATTCATCAAATATCTCAAGTTAGACCAAATTAGCTTGAGGTTTGTTATAGGCTGGCACATGTAGGAGAATTTATATTATTATTGAAATGGACACTGATTTCTACATCATTCATAGTTTATCAGCTGATCAAATTTAGGGAAATGAAGGAATCTCCTGGGGAGGGATTCACTGGAATAACTCATCTAGAAGGACACAGGTTGTAGTTATTAATATAATTTGCACTATATACAGTAAGTTACGAAGTTTATTGGAAATTCAGCAAGAACAATTGCTAAGCAAGATTAACTATGTGGTGTGATAGTAATATGTTGTTAAGTTCTAACATCCCTGAGCTCTTAGAAACCATTAACTATTGGACTGCCACGTTTAGATATTTTTACTATCAAGGACATACCAATTTACATATCATCATTTATATTTACTAAGTCATTATTTATTATTTCTCCCGCAACGATAGGTACTTACTTAATTGGTCTAATTTGTATCTCCTCATGATAAAAGATCAAAGCACATCTGTGAGAATATAACGTTCATAAAATGATAAAGAACCTTTAATTTCGTAATTTTTATTTTAATCGTCTAACTAACTGTTGTGTTTAACGTCTATAACATATAAAATTGTTATAACCAATTATAAGTATCCACGTAATAGATTATTACAATTATTAATGAATAACAAATCTATTAATAATTAGTTGAAAATATACTAACATGAAATAGTATATATAATTTAAATATTAATAAGAAACCATCTAAAGTTGTACTGGTTTAAATTTTGAGTTAAATTAATTATTAAAATATCCAATTATTCAATTATTTTTCGAACTTATAATATACTTGCAGTTTACTACAGGTTCTCCCATAATTTACTGCTGAACAACTGATATCCAGATAACATGACTCCTTTAAGGAATGATGACCACTATATGATATTCCTATCTTCTAGTCCATTTTGGAATGGTTAGAAGAAAACTAATTTAGAGCATAAAAAATATACAAAAGTGTTACTGAGTTTGTTATTTCTGGTATATGTCGCAAACGCAGATAATAGTACAGCCATCAGCATTAACAGCACCCTACAACATATGGTACTTTTCTCATGAGATACAAAAAGTTCTGTATTAATTATTCTATCATGAGAAGTATTTCTGGAGTTATTGTGTCTATGTATTAGTCTAATTTTCAAGCAACACCCATCTCAAATTTTGTTTAAAATCTGTGTACTAGATTTTTAGAGATTGAGTAGTAGATATAAAAGCATAGTTCTCAATATTTCACATATATAGTATTAGTTGGATTATAATTAAATAAAAATATTACTTACCAGCAATATCCATGGCGTCCTCAAACGCAACGTTTGCATTTTTTCCTAAAAATAATTATAAACAGTTAGTTATTTATAATGGCTCAGGTTAATACATTGCAGATAAAGTAATGGTTTAAGAATAAATTCAATTATCAAGTTACCAAGTCTCTACTACTATGAAGGTGTGATATACATTTATAGCTATAGTTACAAAGAAAGATGGTCGTGTATTAATTTTTATTTTTGTAGTTGTACAGTTTTAAGAGGATAATGACGTCCAAATTGCTGCGAGAGAGGTTTTAAAATATATAAAAATAATAAGATTTAACAAAAATAACCAATATAAAAAAAATAATTTGAAATTTTAGTAAGTAACCCAATCATTTAAACTGTTATGTCTAAATTTTTCTTTAAAATTTACAACATACGCTAAGTATTTTCAAAATCACAGATTTTATACAATTTATTTTGAATCCGTGTTCAGTATTTTACTATCAAGTCTACTAAACAAATAAAATAAGACATTAATTATTTGAAAATCTGCTCTTCAGAATTAAAACCTAAAATAAGAAAGGACGCTCTGTACCTGTAGCAGTACATTTAAGCATGAACACAATAATTATGTTATCACATTAAATCGACCCATTTAGAAGATTGTTAAGGAGAAATACTAATGGTGGGGAACATCTCCAAATTATTTTCGCCGATTAGGGAGAGTAATCTTGACTTTTAAAAGCCTTTTTCGTTAAAATATGTTTCTAACTACTAGACTTTAAGTCTTGGGTTAATCATATAGGCTAACTGCGTTTTATTTAGTAGTGTGTAATAATTATAGACAAATGCAATTACAAGGTCGTTGTATAGTGACACTTTGTTGAGTGTCAGAGTAATTTTCAGACCGCACTTAATACATAATAGAGCGGGATTTATTTCAGTAAACTTTATATATTTAAATGTAATTGAAACATGTATTCGTTTAGGTTTATGGCAATAAACATATCATTAATGAATTCTATTGTAACGAAAAACATTTCCTCAATTATTAACTTTAGTCAATAGGTAGTATAGTTTTGCACTTAGGTTTTGTAGTAGCCTACTATATGATTAATATTGTACATAGTAACAGCTAAGAAGTTTATATAAATCATTTAAACCCCTTTTACTTTACTTGGATACTTTACTTTAGTCCACTACTTAAGATCATTCCGAAAAATGTTTCAGCTAGCGGTTTAGTATAAATAGTATATACTTGGCGGTCACTCGCAGAAGTTTTATAGACATTTTTACTCTAGTAAACTGGAACCCTACATCTACTGAAGAACAAAACATTACCTTGCTTGACCGGCATGTCTGTTATACTAGTAGTCGTGCTGCTCAGTAACGTGCCGCAGGAGCAAAAACAGCACACTGAACTTATCTTGAAGACTGTCACTTTTATTATCGCCAGGGTCTAAATATCTTGGGTGAAACTAGAATGATTCAACATAACAATTACATTGCACCAGTATTTACAATATTTTTTCACCTTTCCCCTGCAAGTCAGTGTTAGCAACATGTGTCGGTAGCTCTCTAATCTCTCTTCTGAAAACTGTTATCCGTTAAAGTCAACAACTTTAATTAATTTCTACGTACTCACATTATCTCGACGGCCTTTATAAAAATTGTTTTGAATACACGTCCAGTGTTTAAATACACAATGCAAAACATCACGTGGTCGTTTCTCACTATTTTGATGTTTTTATGATCTTACCCGAAGATATTGGATTTGAAGTTGAATGCTGGTAACTCAATACTTCAGTTTTTGTGACAACTGTTTTTTTCACAGTTATCGAAACATCGTGTGATGTACAGCATATAGTGAATAAAATTTAATGTCTTTCTACACTTGGGTAAGGCCGATTACGTAGGGATATTAATAAATTTGGGATTGGGATTCGCATGGGTTCTGGATGCCTTGGTGAGTCCGCAACAAGGGGTCTCCAAGGCAATTATAGACATGTTTAAGTCCAAATAAATAACTGGGATGCTTAAAAAGTTATTAATTTAGGCTATGCATTATATCAAAATAATGCCTAAAACTTTATATTTTAATTGGAACACGAGAATGTACAGCTACCCTCTTCTAATTTGAATTCATTAGAAATGACAATTTTAGTGAGTGAAAATCAGTTAAATAATCGTTAATATCAATTGCAAAAATCAGCAAAAACAACATTTTAATTGTTAAATGAATAAGTTATTAAATGACCAAAATGTGTTCTTATCGGTCATGAGTTTATATGTAAAATAATTGGAGCAAAAAAGGTTTATCATCAACAGAATAAAATGAGGGAATTCATAATAAAAGGCTTCCACTGAAAAATCATCGTCAATAGTCAAAACATCTTTCCAATTAAAATATGTATCAGCCAGTCGACTGTGATATTCAACCGGTCAGAAACAACTGACTTTGTGTATTTGTATTACTATAAATTGTATTCTTCATTATAAAATGTATAACGTACGATATACTAAAACTATTTTTTGATTAAATAATACACATAATAATATCATATATACTTGTACATTATAACTGGACATAACATGCAATATATCAATACTATTGATGTATTAGTCAATACTATAATGTTGTATTAGTCATATTACCGAAGAATTAATTTGGATGCTTTTACAGAAAACTTTATCAATCCTGTCAGGCAAAGTTTTTATATGGAAACATGAATTAAATTATAAATTAAAGAGATATTGGAATATCATATATACTATCATAGGTAACATATAAAACATTTAATGATACAATACATTTATTTTCTTTAAATAATTTAACAAAGAAAACATTAAACTATTTTAATATGTCCTGAATGTACCTGATATGCGGTACCGGGTATTTTGCACAAAACTATACCCCTCAGTCTGTCGGTCGCCTCACTGCATAGTTTTCTGTTAATTCTTGCCAAGTATGATTAACTTGTTTATTCTTTGTAATGAAATATCCGCAAATAATACCATGATTTTTATTTTCAGAAGATACGGTTTACAGTATCAGTGTGCAACACGGATACTTATGTCAACTATTTTATAGTTGTGTGAGGAAATTCGGTATCAAAATTATTAAGCATTAGCGTGCATTGTTCATTTAAATCAAAAATAATTTTGTGGCCAATATTTCTCCTGTACAAAACACTCCTAGCAGATTTAATATAGCACAGGAAAATTAGTTTCCACGTACTGGAGTTTTAGAATGTTTTATAAAAATAAATAGGACACCTAAACAAGATTTAACAGTGAAAGACATCTTAAAAAATCTGTGACTGTGATACCGTAGGTGTCTGCCCATTCCCCGAGTTTTTGTTGAGTTTTTGTTTACGTTCTGCGCCGTCATAACTCGGGATGTATTCCAGTCTATATCCAACTTCCATGCTGAGTGCAGCATGTGTCGAATGTTTGTATTTGTGCTTCTCCAGATCTATGCTGGACTTTCAAGTGTAAACTTTATTTATTGACGTACAACTTTTAGCCGCTGAGAAGACTTGGGTGTGAATTTAAGGTTTCAGCACTGGAAGAATACACAGATTATGGTTTACAAAACGTAGGTTTTTATTTTTTTAGTATAAACCATGATGACAAATGCCCAAAATCGTCTTATGAGTAATAAAATTCATTAATACATCTTGCACAAATCAGTTTTATGTAACTGTACAATCGATAAGGTTAAGATTATCATTATTTATGATTTTCACCATGATACTACAATCGTAGTAGAATTGCGTCTGTGCAAAGAAATCGACTATAATTATTGTCTCTTGTAGTATTGAAGGTTTAGACAAAACGTAACGAAGTCACAATCAATTCATCGAAGTAAGCATCACATGCTTTTGTATGTTACGCGATAGAACTAATAAAATTTTATTCGGACTGTTTATACAATGTTATATTCTGTGATCTTCTTGTTGCAATCATAATCATCCATAAAATCAATGTAAAATTGCCGGAACTTGACTTTCACCTTAAAATTTGATCTTTTGCTTCTAAAATAAAAAGAGATGTGTCACAGACCAAGTGGAACCCATGTACCCAATCTAAGACCTTTCTAACTAGAGTTACGGCACGGACGGAAGGACGACATAACATTACGTATGCCCTCTCTGGTAATTAATACTAAATTAACACATTGATAATTTATTCCACTTACATATTTATCTAAGTCTATGCAAAAACACAAGCAACTACATATACTAAACTTGGAAAATGAATATTGTAAAAGCCAGCAAAATATATTACACAAGCTACTCTGCACATACGCAAAACAACTGCAGTGAAAAATTTGAAGGCGAAATTAGCTGTGCTGATCAAACGAAGCTATGCTGATAAAACGAAGCTATGATGATCAGTCACAAGTAAGGATGATTTCTACGGTGAGCTTTTTATGTTCTCTTAGGACAAGAAGCTTAGAAATTGCATATAAGGACCTTTTCGATGCTTCCGGAGTGACAGGACATTCTGGATAGGATTTTTTCTATAGGGGCCGCCTCTTTTAGATGTTCTTTAGTAAGAATTTAGGGCACTAATCTGAAGGCCTGTCCTCCCGGAAGAAGGGAAAGTGAACTCTGAACCAGCCTCAGAGTTAATAATAATAAAATTCCTTTACCGTTAAAAATGGTGTCTGTTTAAAATGGTTTGATTCAAATAAAAAATTCCGTATAGTTATGAATAAATGCAAACGGTAATAACTATTTAGTAATTTTTATACCAATTCCAACGTTATCTTTTTCAAAGAAATCCTTCACCGCATAAGCGAGCATTATCACTTTATAGGTATGCTTGCACAAGGCGGGAGCAACTAGTTGTAACTGAAATATAAATTATATATTGCATTTATTTCTCACAAATTAGTATATGTTTGTTATATAATAAAAGCCGTAACTTCTTACAGATCTTTCACCATAAAATTGTTTCTTACATCCTTTTAAGACCAAACATAGCAAACGGTTTTCTTTACGAGAAATAATTAAGAAAAAAAAATTGAATGTCGAATGCAATAAAGCCTAATATTAGATATATTTTTACATAAAAACTTATTGGCTTATGATTGCAACTAGTTACATAGGAATATTTAAAAGAAAAACAGTTTCATAACATTTCCTACATTAAAATACATTAAAGATTCTTGAAACAATACAATTAAACTTTTAAAATATAAAAGAAGAAACAAGTAAAAAATACTAATAATAAAAAAAGTCTGTAAATTAAATTAAAACTTAAATTTCAATATACATATAAAGTATATGTATATGTATTAATAACCAATCCCACTAACACACATACAGAAAGTGATGTTGAGAAATTCAAACTCACACATACCTACATAGAAATATTGAAATACTTAAAACTATATTAAATTCAATAAATCGACATAAACATTAAGTAATATTAAACATAATAGAAAACTGGCTACATAGACTTACAACTAGCCCAAAGAAAAGTTTACTGATTACAATTTAAAATTCAAAACAATACATTGATAAACCCAACTAAAAAAACTGACCATAACCAAATCGAGCACTTAGTCGTCAGTGAGACCGATCAGCTGGTGCTGGTTACGCTTCAATGTCTTCACTACAGTGTAGAGCCCTCCATATGTGTATAGCAGTTTGTGTTGTTTCAATCGTAGGTGAGTGAGGCCACCGCAACCCAGCAGGGACACCTCTGGGTGGTTTATACCTTCCAGTTGAACCCACACAGCAAACCCCTATGTGCATCTTAAATCTGAGAAACCTTATGGATGTCCAGAAGTGGCACATCACTAACCGCTAATGTAGAGATTCTGGGGTGAAAGGGTAATTCGATAGGTCAAGTCTACTGCTAGATATGGTTGTTGGAGTTGTTGGGATTCGTTCCCAAAGTGTGTCACCCCCTACCTGAATAATAATTAATATTTTATTTTCAACAAGATTTACCAAAATTTAATAAGACTCTTAAGTTTTTAGCTTTATCTTAACAGGTTGAAAAGATATAATTTTTTTCTAAAAAATCACATACAGACAAATAGACGGAAAACCAAAGGTTTTAGGACATACCTTCATATCAACTGTTTTGTTCATTTTTATGTGTAGAACAAAATCCCAAAGTATTAGAACAATTTTAATGAACAAAAGCAAGGTTATCAGATGAAATCGACGTCTTTTGTATTAATAAAAGCATTTATATTTTTAAAAAGCATTGGTAATCATGCATATTCCCTGAATGCCCAGCAGAGTTAGGAGGCCGCATATAATGCTTCCTTGACATTTAATCACCACTTATGCTTATTTCTTTGCAATTAATTATTATATTATAATTTTGCGTTATTTACTGTTATATTTTGCTTAAGGAGTACTATATAAATGAATTCGTTATTTTTAAGTATTTTTACGTAAGCTCAACCATTTTTATTAGGTTTTTCCAGCTAAAGAATGAAAACATACTGGTCTATTTTGTTTAGTTTTATAATAAATTAAAATCAGAGATACAGAGTTTATTTTTATTTTTTATGAAGTAAAAAATTCAGTTTTTCCGTTATTCTGAACTTAAATTATAAAGATAAATCTTTTTAATTTGAACTCAATGTCTATAAGACTTTTTATATAAGACATTATAGGTAAAAATTCTTCTTTAATAAACCAAAATTACAGGTACAGAACAACAAGTAACCAAAAGAAATGCATAAATAACATTAAAAGCACTATTATCATATTAGTATAAGAAGTATACCATGAATAGCCCATGTATATCCCAGCAATTCTATTTGCTCAGGTAGGACAAAACATTCACTGTTATGGAACACGATATGGGTTAACTTACAGCTCAAGTGTCTTCCTAAAAGCATAAAAGTCGGCCGTCAACCACGGCTTCTCACATATTGTGCTCAGGATAATCTGACTATTACAGCTAACCAATGCATGTCAGGGTTACACTCTCCAGATTCAAACAACTGAATTTTTAATTGAAATAATTAAATTATTAAAATTCTTGGACATTTATTTTCCGTGACTAAAGAAATTAGTACAGGTATTAAAATTGAAAGAATATTTATAGTATTTACACACGTTTTCCTATAACTTTAGAATTTTCTCTTTCTGCCACGATAAACAAAACTTTAATAAAAACACATGGGTCAGAAATGTTTAGTTTATTGTTTAGCTGTATATATGTGATTTATAAGAATTTATTTTATTCCAGAAACGAGTAGTAATAAAAAAGGAAACTTATTACATAAGAATTAATGTTTTGGAAGATTCAATTCACGGAAGAAATGAATACTGCGTTATTATGTCACGTGTCAAGATTGCGTACAATTACACGTTTTGTAGCTGTTTTAATACTGTAAAACAATAACAAGTTAAGAAAACATGATAAGAGTAATAAAAGTTCAAAAGTTTAATTACATAGATTTTTACAGGTAAAACATAACAATCTATCAAGAAACATTGTAGATATACAATTGTAATTATTTTAATGCACGGAAAAGTTTAATTTTTTACAGATTAAAAAGTATTATTATCAGTTCTTTACAATAGTTCAAAGCATAGATCTACATTATTCACTAGCCGATTTTCATGGTCTAGGTGACAAATATGTATATTTAAATTTAAAAACATTTATTGTTTATAAATAAATATAAATTATTACTAATTAATTATTATTTATTATTATTTTATTTATTTTTATTTTGTAGCTTTCCAATTTTGTTATTTTTATGGTATTCAATTAAACATATTCAACTATTCATATTCATATCGAGCTGTAATATTATTATGATTATGATTATTATGACTGCATTAAGGTTAGTTTTGCATACTTTGACACTTAATATTTTCTAGTTCCTGAAAAAAATAAAACCCAAGAAGCAAAAAAAGACGGAAACGCCGTAAATTAAGTATCGTGTTTACATCACATTTTTGTTTACCTTTATTCTAAGAACAAAACACCCAGTTTAGCCAGTAGAATATATCATTACATATGTGTTCATGCTGCCGCTAGAGTCTCAGGTAAGCCAAAAGTATGGATAATATGTTAGTGAAAAATTCAAGAACAGAAGAAATAATTTTCAGAAACTAAACCATATCACAAGTAAAAATAAGTATTAATATAATAATACCAAATTTCCGGTGCACATTGTGTAAAAACACAGGAATATAAAATTAAATTCTTGAAATATTCCGGACCCTCTGTGAAGTGCTACCGTCAGTCAACAGATGTTTCGGTTTAACACCTATTACTAAAGACGGCTTTCCTCGGTGAGAACTGAACATTTCAAGAATTTGACTATGAAACACTTTGATGTTAGTTATGATACCGGCAGAGCATATTCTAATAATATTACATATTTTACTGAGTAACAAAAACTACAAAACAACTATTTACAATAAGAAATCAAAATAATCAAACGCTAATAACTATAATTGATTACAATTATTATATATCACATTTATGACGTCACGTACCCCATCGAGTAAACGTGATCTTCCACAACTGCCGTCCTGTACCCGATCGAGTACACACTGGCTTTTGTAAAGTGCATCATGTGGTACGTGTACCCGATGTGGTACACGTAGCTATGAATTTAATTATTGCGTTTTCATTGTTTCATGTGTCCATACCTTTCTCGTTATACCTAGACGTTTGGCGTAAAATAAATTTATCACGGGTTTTTTCCATTGCTATTGAAACATTATACTGCAAATAACAGAGTCCGGTAAAACGCTGACATTGTGAACGTGTTAAATAACGATAGTAGGCATATTTTAAAGAGTAAATAAAAATAAACAAGAATATTTATCTGAATTACATAACTTATATATCCGACACTTTCCTGTAAAAGAAGCTACATCGCTGTTTGTTGAGAAAATCTTTTAGTTTCGAATAATATTATTTATGTTTGACGGAATGTAATTGAAACATATTGGTTCCAAACTCTAGATAGAATGCCAAATAATGTTTTATTTACGTCAGATCGACTAATACGTTTCCTATAGTCACATTACTAGTATAGTAGGCATTATCACTACGTAAATCTCCTGTAAGAGTGAGTTTATTTCCTCGGTTCAAAAGTTTAAAAGAAACTTTGCAATCATGTTCACCAACATATATTGTATAACTGTTATATTCAATGGTCTGTAAAAGGGAAAGGGACTTTCTTGTATGTTTGTAACATAATAGATAAGGTATAGTTTTAAGTTGTCTGTATTCATCTATTCATTATTTATAATGACCAGTGACTAAATAATTTCAATCCTTAGCAAATATATGAAATTATTAAAACACACTCGCGCGCGCGCACACACACACACACGCACACACACACACACACACACACACACACACACACACACACACACACACACACACACACACATATATATATATATATATATATCCTTCCTGAACAAGGTAGGTATTGTTATGAAGACAATCTCATCAACTCAAGTTCCCATTGACAATTCATAGAAAGTTTTAAAAAGTTTCAAACAAAAACCATTCTAAGTCGCACATTTTACTCTTCTAACGCTATTCATTCAAATAGTATTGTGCAACTAATTGTAGTTTATGCTATTGTATGTTGTGAAACAAACATTATTCACGCTGTAAAAAACACATAGGCTTTTTTAATATATAAAACGAAGCAAAAAAGTATTTCAAAGCGATAGACTTTGATGTATTCCATTAAACGAAGTGGTCAATGAGCGCCACTTTTCCGCAAGTAACGGATTAGTTTTGTTGCCTAATTTAAGTAGTGAAATACAGAGTTCTTCTACTTTATATTAACCACAATTTCATTAAATATATTTTTATGGTTAACGTTTTATTATTTTAAATACTCATTGATATTAAAAAACATTTTTATAGGTAATTACAATAATATAAAACGGTTCAACAGTATGAATAGTTTTTTTTCAATGGGATTAAGGGAATAGTGAGATTAGAAAATACCTAATAAATTTTAAAAAGATTTTAAAATGGTTTAAATATGTTACACTAATATTAAAATATCACTTTTTATGTATAACATATTGTGACCTTGATTACTATTAAAAATACGTTCATTTGATACTATCAGCTGTACTAATAAGCACTTCGTTGTCTGAAACCGTGAATAAATAATGAGTCCTTTGCACTGTTAAAGAGTGGTTCACCACTGGACTGTTCGGAGCAGTGTTTCGCTATTTCCAATTTCATTAGCCGACCACATAAGCGTACCAATCAGTTCCAGTTCAGCCATTTATATTCCATGTGATTACTCTTCGCCATGGAGCGCCATAACTCGCTTAGCAATTAGCCCTCACCCCTTTGTCACCAGCAGTTATTTTTAATGGATCTTTAGTCTACCTCTATAGTTCGAAATACAAATCAAAATGATTTGCGAAATATCTATACTACACGATGCAAGGTATCGCAACTATTGTTTTACAAGAAGCTCATACACTACTACACTTTAAATACGATTTTATAACTTTCTTTGTTCCAGTTCCAAGTCATTATTTCCTCATTACAAAATCTTTTAAGGATACAAGAGTTTCTTTAGATTTCCCTTAGATAAAATACTTAAAACCATTAAATTTTTTTAATGTTTCAATTCGAAGTATTTTAGCAAAGTACGATATATAAGTGTTTTCTGGAACTTAAAATAGTGTAGACAAAGTGAATGTATTTTAACATTGTTTTTATTAACTTGTAGAGGTAGTTCTCAATAATAGGTAATTCATGACTTACATCTACTTATAAATACTTACCTTAAAGATATAAACATTCATTTTATTCGTAATTAAACAGACTTTTGACTTCTCCTCAACAAAATTCAGTTAGTGCTATATACTGTAGTGCATGAAACTTGGAGTTTAAAATTTCTGAGCACTCGCCAACCCACAGCCCGGTACCTCTGGAACAACTTGAACTATAAAAGCCCGAGACCTATACCGGTCGATCACCCAAGTATTGCAATAGCACGTAATCTAGAAAGCTTTAAACCTACGTGAAAAAAGTTTATTTTGGAGAGAAAAATATTTAAAAAGCTCAATCACAACATATTTTTATTACTACTCCATTAGTACCCCATTAAATAATTTGGTACTTTGGGATTATACCGACCACACCAGTATGAAGAACAAAAAAATATAAATTTATAGAAACAAACGTGATAGAACGAAAAAACAACTCATTAGTTGCAAAATTACAAACTTACAACGATTATCCAATTGTTAATGGGGTCAGATTCCGTCATATGCCCCCAACGCTTTAACTTTTTTCAATGAACTTAGAACGTTATAAAACGATGTAGTTGAGTAAAAGAACTAACATTCCATCAATCAACAAGCATTTCCAGGTATTGTGATCGGTGTTGTTGTCGTTGTTACCTTATCTTTCTCGCTGTTATTTTATCTTTCTTGAGAATCCCGATTACGGCAGGCCGCAAGGCATCACATGATTATTTAAGTCTTTTGCATGGTACATAATTGCCTTTCCATTACAATTCAATTTATGTTCCTGATCAGCCCATATTTTATAGAAATTTGATATTTTACTGATAGGTACTATCTCGAGGGATGTTTTTTCTTTCGTCGACATCAGCCCGCGCTGATGGCTGGAGGCACTCGCATTTTGGGTGGCGGAGTGTGATCAAGAATAAAAACAAGTTTTTCAGTGTTTGTTTCAATAAAGAATTTAGTTTATTGTTTGGTGATGTTTGTTTTTGTTGAATATTTTGTGTTTGGAGAAATGTAGGGGTAAAACACGGAAGTACAACAAAGCGACCACAGCTGAACGGGCAGCGAGACTCTGCAATCTCTTTATCTACTAGACCGCTCGACTTTGACCTCTATCTGAGTATGGGGAGGGGTTTGCGATAAGACAATTCCTGTTTTATATTGACGAAATATTGTTCTACGCTAATCTAGTAATCAGTAGAAGCAAAATGTCAAATAACGATTCATGTCTGTGTGTGGTCGGTATAATCCCAAAGTACCAATAATTTATAATGAAGTACGTAATCATTCTTGTAAGTGAGTTCATACTTATTCTTTTCACAAATTATGTCATTATAATAATTTTTTTAGTTATAAAATTTGGACTAGGATTTTTTTACTATACCTAAGGTATGGTTTTTTAATCTCTGTTGTTTGATTTTAATACATATAAATATACGTAAGGTTTTAAATATTTATAATGAATCAATATTAGCATTACGCATAAAAATGTCCATTTCTTTGTGTTTTATATTTGTAACAATACCTCTTTCGTTTTTAAATTCCTATTTTAGCTCGCTTACAATATGAAGTAAACTAAAAATCAATAAAAACATCGATAGTTTAAATACGTCACTTCAAAGCTACATTTACGTATTTTATTGTACATTGTAAAGAAGTTGGTCGAGCAAAACATAGTTTACGCGATAAGATAAGCACAGTAACTTTGACACGTGTGACAAAATTACTCTAACTAGAAAATTTAGTGAACCTTAGTTCATTTCACACTTCAAGTAACCTAAGGAACAGAACATAACCTCAAAACTACTACTCACAACTCTGACAAATACAATAATAATAATAATAATAATAATAATAAAAACAAATGGTTATAATTAAATTAAAACACAACTCCGCGGTGTTTACATCAAATTTAGTCTTTCTCGAGTCTCTTCCAAGTATAATTCGTTGGTCTCTTCATTTTACGCATATTCGCCACATGTTGTAGATTCCTATTTATACCAACAATTGATAACTGTTGAAGCTAACTTTAACTACATCTGTAGTACAGCAAATATTTTAACTCTTAAAATCCCAGATTTTAAAGTGAGATCACAGCATAATGGTGTAATACTATGCATACTTGCAGGGTCCATATGTTTAAAATAGGCTTTTATGGGTGTGAAGCAATTGATATAATTACCTATTATTACCCGTAAAATCCCAAATTTTAATGTGAGAGAACCACATAATGGTATAATATTTTTCATACTGTGGTATGCATCCTTATGATTACACTAGGCTGTTTTGGGTTTAAAATAAGTAAAACTACGTAGCTTTTGAATCTCATTGAATCGTTTAAAAATCTTTTGAAACTCATTTTTATATATTTTAACGTTTAAATACAAATATGTAACTTGAGAAAGCGTCTTTTAATACAGAGTAATTCAACATGTTAGTAGTTGACGATCAACACAATCAATAACATAGGATCTTATTAAATCATTACAAAATATTGAATAATTTCTGTAATCAAAAGTTCCACCCAAGATCAGTCTGATATTTTGTTACATGTAAGTGGTGTTACAATAAGTAACATAGGATCTTATTAAATCATTACAAAATATTGAATAATTTTACTCATATCTTTCCATGCTTACGCGCGGTCACTTGAGAACTTTCCCTCTCTCCACAGCTCATACCTTCCTCTTTATAATAATATGGAACTCGATTTGGGGCATCGGGTGGACCGTATGGTAGTAACATATGACTGAGTTTGTAGTAATGAATAGCTGCAAAGTTTCTGACAAGAAAACTGACACGCGTTACTTCTATGTCGTAAATAAAAATATAACTACTAACTTCCCGCCAAAATAAAGTATAAACGATCATCGGAGTAAGGGCCTAGTGGTTCCAATTTTTTTCTCTAGAATATTTCTTACGAAACCTAATTGTTATTAAAACATTAAACGTTTTCTTTCCTTAAATGAAGATTTTAATTAATAAAGTAAGAACTCGGTAAACTTGGTTCGAAATCAACTTCAGACATCAAAGCTCAAAAATTTGGGTCCAAAAATTGTGCTCAAGTTAAACGCAGTAGTAAAGCTGGGTAGAAAGGAAGAAAACCCGTCTAAAACAAAATCGCCACTTAAATGGGTTTAGCCATTTATGGAAACAACTTACATTTACAACAAAGTGGTGACGAGAAGGTCATCATCACAAGTGTAGGCTAATCTTTTGACATCAGACAAATAATCAACCATTACAGATAATTACTTTACTATTTACAAATGAATATAAATACTTTAAAATAGCAGTGTCGCATGAAAGGGCTAATTTATGATTAAAAAATATTGATTTTACTTAAGGACAAAACACGCGAGGTCTTTCCTGGTAGGAAGGTGATCAGTTACAAGTTTAGTAAAGAGATTACTACGCTTGCTAATTAAGTTACCATTCCGCCAAGAATTTGGTTCCAACACATCGAAAATTTACAGCAATAAACAAGTTACAGGATTGTGTAAAATATACGAAAATAAAAATAAGGAATATTGAGAGTAATAGATTTCAATAAAGATTTAACAATAGGTTAAATATGTCACACTAATATTAAAAGATTACATTTTTTCTGTAATCTTAATCCATCTTATCAAATTATTTCAAATATTATGTAGTAAGAGTTTTGTATTTGTTCTAAATGTTAATTCGAATTTTTCCAAAGACTATTTCTTGAATTATCTTTTCTTCCAACGAATACTTCATTTGTAACAATAAATTCTTTCAACTTTTTGTGGTGTTCTTCGATGTCGTCAATAACTTCAATTACATTATGTAAGGCTCACATCTATCCGTATAGTGCCAGTACATGGGTCACATCTCCAAAATAATAGGTTTAGTCTATTATTTTAGACCTGTCTTACACGTTTTGCCAAGTTCCAAGAAAGCTTATCTTACGTTTAGCACACATAATATCAGTTTCTTGGAACTAGCTTTGCTCCTGGTGAACTACCACAGACAGCCATTTTCAGATTAGGAAACGTAAAATTTCAATAAAATCTTATTTCTTTTCGTGAAAATAATATTTTTTTATTTCTTCATCCAAAGATGACTCGGCCAGTATGCATTAGTAGGGTGATCAAAGAAAATACTAATTGCAAACCTTTTATTTCAGAAACAAATATTTCATGACACATTCGGAGTTTTATTGATAATATAAGTGCGTTAAGGTCATAAAGTGGATTATTGATTGGTTAACCCATAATATTTACTACTCTATTGTTCCAATAATCTTGTTGTTATCACATAACTATTTGGTAATATATGTTAATATTTCGATGTAATAAGGGTATTGTTTCTAAACTATTTCTAGTGGAGTCAATCATGTCACAATACATCCGGTGACATAGTGATTTACAATAGTGTGAGATGATAAAAACTGGAGTCAAACATGTCACACTACATTCTATTAAGTTTTCCTGTTTTGAGTGACATGGTAAGTGATTTACAATAGTTTGAGATGATAAAACTGGAGTCAATCATGTCTCAATACATCCGTGCATTGAGTTTTTCCTGTTTTGAGTGACATAGTAAGTGATTTACAATCGTTTGAGATGTTAAAACTGGAGTCAAACATGTCACACTACATCCTCGCATTGAGTTTTTCCTGTTTTCAGTGACATATTAAGTGATTTACAATCGTATGAGATGATAAAACTAGAGTCAATCATGTCACACTACAACCTCGCATTGATTTTTCCTGTTTTGAGTGACATAGGTAAGTGATTTACAATCGTTTGAGATGTTAAAACTGGAGTCAAACATGTCACACTACAACCTCGCATTGAGTTTTCCTGTTTTGAGTGACGTGGTAAGTGATTAAGTACTGATTGTTCCAATAACCGCACTTGTTGTTAACACATAACAATATGGTAATAAATGTTAAACCTATTTCGATGGACTGCACCGGTAAGAGTATTATTTCTAAACTATTTCTATCTGTAGATGATAATAACTGGAGTCAAGACATGTCACACTACATCCTCGCATTAAGTTTTCCTGTTTTGAGTGACATAGTAAGTGATTTAAAATCGTTTGAGATGATAAAACTGGAGTCAAACATGTCACACTACATCCTCGCATATGATTTTTTTCTGTTTTGAGTGACATGGTAAGTGATTTACAATAGTTTGAGATGATAAAACTGGAGTCAAACATGTCACACTACATCCTCGCATTGCGTTTTCCTGTTTTGAGTGACATGGTAAGTGATTAAGGTTATAAAGTGGATTATTGATTGGTTAACCCATAAAATGTACTACTCTATTGTTCCAATAACCTTGTTAACACATAAAATATATGGTAATAAATGTTAATATTTTGATGTGCTGCACCGGTAAAAGTATTGTTTCTAAACTATTTTTATCTCTAATTGTGATGGCTTAGTTTTATTTATTAATGAAGTACCTGACGAATTCTAGTTCACGCCGTAATTAACTATATACCGCGACATTGCCGTGATACAATATTGGCCTATAATATATTGTAACATTGCTTGAGTAACAGTATGCTACTATTGTTACGTTTTAATACATAACATTAAGCAACTGAGTTCTTTATTACCTCGCTCCATTCGAAAAATTACTGTCAAAAATGATTCGTGGTATTTTTAAGCCTAATGCAACGACAGCCCTGGTCGGTTGTTGGGGAGGGATGAAATATTGAATATAACAAAACTCTGGTAAAAGAGCACTTAAGTAAAGTGGTTAATGACATCAATATTCGCGGTGACAACCAAATTGTATTCCAGCCATAGTAACAAAGTTAAATATAACTACATTACACTAAAGTGAGGGGCGAGTGAGTTGACTGTTTTCACAAACAGCTGTACATTCCCATTTAAATGGGGACTATAACCTCATTCATATCTATATACAAATTGTACTTTAGTCGATATTAGCTTCCAATAGGGTATGAACTACTATTTTTGGAGACATTTGCCATCTGTGTATGCCCATAGATTATAACATTACTACTATATATAAATCCAAATTGTCACCGACTGAACCTTCCAGTCTACTGAAATATTTAATATTACTTAACAATTACCAAATTTTAAATTATTTTCAATTTGAAGTGTATGAAATGGCCATGACTAAATGTTTATTAAAAATATTATTATAACTAATATCATGTAACGTATAATCGACTTAATTGCCTAATTTCTCTGTACTGTGAACTTTAATTTATATGATATACAGATTTTTAAATTAAAATGCAAACTTTAACTCTTTTTAATTAAAAATAACATTTGGATAAATATATAAAGCAGCGATAAAAAATAAAACAATAAAAATGTAAACATTATGAACTATTTAAATTCATCATTGGTAATTTTTCAATATTTAATTTCAATATTCTTCTTCATGTTGAATATCGTCATTTAAAACTTATCTTTCTATTAGAATTGAATATATGAGATATTAAAATTATGAAATCTTGAACGTAATATGGTTTAGCCGTCTATTTTCAATGTTGTTCCTGCATATTTAAGTGGTTTTACACTTACGTGCTAGTACATGTGATGTCTTCTGTAGTTGTTGATTTTATTTTTTATTAGAGTAGAGCCGGTGGCAGTACAGTTTAATATGTCAGACATTTGTCCTAGCTAATATATATATATAAACTGGGACATGAACAACGTACCATGAACTGTGCCCACTGTACCACGTCACACTACATCCTCGCATTGAGTTTCCAGTTTAGAGTGACATGGTAATTGATTCACAATCGTTTCAGATGATAAAAGTGGAGTTAATAATATAGTTAGGTAATAGTTGGTTGCAACTGCAGCCAAACATGTCAGATCTCAATTCGATGATTATTTTCAGAGTAAGACAAAGCACTCATAATAATTCGTTATTGCTTATCAAACATTCTTAAATGCTACACTATTCAAGAGCCATATTTATATTTAGCACTTTATTACTAACCATTTAACTACTTATTAAAGAAATA
Source organism: Homalodisca vitripennis (assembly GCF_021130785.1). Lineage (NCBI taxonomy): Eukaryota > Metazoa > Arthropoda > Insecta > Hemiptera > Cicadellidae > Homalodisca > Homalodisca vitripennis. Next base: position 219,967,152 of record NC_060208.1, on the reverse strand, counting down.
ACTTATAATGTAAATAGATGTACTTAATGATACAAAATTCCATCGTAATAAATATTTCTCAGCCAACAAAGGCAAGTAACAGAGGAACAAGTACGGGATGTCATCCCACATTGGAGTCGTTTTTCAAAGGAATAGTGGTAAACTTGGCACAAGTCAGAACATGTTTGTGTACAGATCCTAGAAATTCAGAACAGCGATGGGACTAATGACCTCTGTCTAGTTTTATTAATGTCTATATTTTCTGAGGATAACACCACCAATGAGCACTTACTAGAGTCTTTGGAGCACAACAATAACATTTGGGCAAAACTGTCAGTTGTTTTTAACGCATAAAATGAGAAATATCAATTCAAGGAGAAAAATTCCTAAAATCAGCAGTTTTAAGGTTAGGTTTAGCTCCAGTTCACCTTAATCTTAATGCAGTGTCTTGAATCTGGTGGTGTTACACACTTCTGTTCTGGAATCTGGAGCCATGTTCGTCTGAAGAGATAAAAACGTTGACGACAAAAAGCTCAAAATGAACTATTGACATAGTTTTGACATAGGAGACATCTAGATTACAAAATATATAAAATATAGTTAAATCCAGGTTACTAATCGATTTCTCATCATCAGGTACACAATGAGACATTGTCTACTCAACTGTGCTCCTGATGAGACAATGAGAATGCCTATTGAACATTGTGTAAAGTTTTACGGTTATCAGTGTTCTATAAAACATTCAGCCACGTCTGTTATTGACAAAACAGATAAGTCCATTGATGAAATTAAGTCTAAGAGCTTTTAGATGAATGAAAGTTAATGGATAATGGTACAAAACTTTTTAGGTTGTCTCGGTAAGGAATTTTCCAAACACAAATTCAAAAGATAAAATCACATTTTCTTAGGGACAGGTGTAAATTAAATAAGCTTTAGTTGAAAGGAAGTTTCTATTACTTTCTAACATAACTCACAGAGATATATAACACAGAAGTATAGAATATTGCAACTTGAAAGGAGACCAAGAAGTGCATTGAATTTCTGTTTGAGAAACCTAATAAATTAAATTATAGAAATAATATATAGAAAAGTGTCAAACGAAATATTAACTTACAATATGCAGTAAAAAATAAATATACCTCTTACTGATTGTCGTTAATTCCTGTAGTATACTCTTTATACTCTCTCTGTAGTAACTTAAAATAGCAAATAAAAAAATTATCTATTTATTTAAATTAAAAAATACAATTTTTTTATTGGATTCAAATGTACATAGGCATTACTAATACAAGTGGATTTCACAATATACTATTTATATGTGTATTTTAAAGTGGAAGACAGTATCTTTTAGAATAAAGATAAGGTGTTTCGTTGATTTACATTGAAAAAATAAATTGTATTAATCGAAACAGGCAAGATACCAAATAAGTAGTCTGAAACTAGACCACGTGGTATGTTATACATTCTACATTCCGTACAGTTTGTTGGAAATCTGCTCTTATGTAAACTGAGAATGTAACACGTACGGCTTACGCGGAATATATGTGTAAAATACAAATGTCTACCTGAACTGTGGTGAAGTGACTACTGCAAGTCATAGAATTCTGTTTATGGAGTTATACACGTATAGTGAGTAGCCTTTAGTATGATAGTAAAAAAACAATACTAAAAGTTTTAAAGTTTAATCTTCAACATATAGCTAGGTTATTAGTAATTTCATGATTTTGAAGTTTTTTACTAATCAATTCAAAATAGTAATTTAATGTTATCACAAAAAAACCAATGACGCCACACTCTTTCATATTATACAAGCATTTTAATAGTGTTTTGCCTTGTATGTCATAATTTCTTTATTCGACATGCATGTAAAGGATAAATCAGGGCCATATGGACATTTATTACATTTAATATCATTTAAATATGTTTTATAATTCAGTAATAAGCTTACGCGTAATAAGCTTGAACACTTAAAAATTTGTTTATTTTTTTTATCCAATTTTCAGTTTTCATTTTGAGATTTTCAATAAAATAAACTTAAAGTAAGTTTTGAATTTAGATTTTTAAAGTTGAAATTAAAGACCTTTTTATTATTATTTTGATAATCCTTTCTGTGGAAATAGTTTATAAAAATTAGTCATAATATCTCATTAGCTGTTACATACACAATCTGAAAAGAAGTTGAATTTTGATCTCCAAAGTGTACCTTAATTCTAAGGTTTAATATTTTCATTAAAAATATTTTCATTGAATAAGCAGAGTAACCAATTATTCTTCTTTTACTATATCTGTTCATATTGCTCAATAGATACAGTAAAATTTTACTCAATCCCTTTTACCATCTTACTCAAGAGTAGTACAAATTAAGAACCGACTAGAATAACATTTAAAGACAGTATCCTTATAACTGTATATATAACATATAGTATCCTTATTCAGGAATACTATAAATATAAATCTCTTTTAGTCTTAATACATTGTATTGCTCTTAACATCATTATGAAGAGGTTCATGACCAATACTCTAAGAATTATCTTATATTAACTTCTTCTCGTCAGTTCCTCTGATATTCCACAACATATTTCTCCCAGAACAGAATATTTATTCTTAATGCGCCAGCTGTAAATATGTACTTAGATCAGATATTAAATTCCTATATTTATCTAAATCATAAATAGTGACTCTAAACTGTCAATCCTGTTTGACAATATTTTACATATACAAACGTACTGTTGAGAACATTTTATTACTGTTTCATCATATTTATCTGGGATACTTTTTTACGGGTATTTTTAAATTATTATGTTAAAGCTGTCATTATATTAAATCCGTTTTGTAGAATAAACGTTGCTTAAATAGCACCTTATTGTGTTTTAAATTTATCTCTTTAATCTGACGTACCAATTTACTTCCCTACTCTGTTACAAGAGGGAAAAGGCAGTCTAAAATAGACGAGAGAACCGTCGAGCAGATGGCATTCCGAGAAGTACAAAGACACCGCGCAACGCAGTTTATAACTATGGGAAGTCCGTTATTTTTTCCTATATAAATCCAATGATCCTTTATTGGCCTGCTTCTGTTATGCAAGAGCGGCCTCGACTTTACCAATAAATGATATTATATAGCAAGGTAGCACACCAGTATATGGGTTAACCTTAGCTAACCGAGACATGGGGTTGTGTAGGGGAGATAACAGGATATTGGTATCCTGAATATCAAAAGAGCAGGGTCATACACTATAAGTAAATCCTTTCAAAGTAAAGGAGAGACCTTAATAAGCTGGGTTTACCTTAGCATACCGAGACATGGGGTTGTGTAGGGGAGATAGCAGGATATTGGTATCTTGAATATCACAGCAGGGTCATACACTATAAGTAAATCCTTTAAAAGTAAAGGAGAGACCTTAATAAGCTGGGTTTACCTCAGCATACCGAGACATGGGGTCGTGTAGGGGAGATAGCACGATATTGGTATCCTGAATATCAGAGCATGGTCATAAACTATAAGTAAATCTTTTACCTTAGCATACCGAGACATGGGGTTGTGTAGGGGAGATAGCACGATATTGGTATCCTGAATATCAGAGCATGGTCATAAACTATAAGTAAATCTTTTACCTTAGCATACCGAGACATGGGGTTGTGTAGGGGAGATAGCACGATATTGGTATCCTGAATATCACAGCAGGGTCATACACTATAAGTAAATCCTTTAAAAGTAAAGGAGAGACCTTACTAATAAACTGCGATGTTAAGTTCAGTAGCTGGGTTTACCTTGGAACATTGAGACGTGGCTTTGTGCTGGAGAGATAACAGGATATTGGTATCCTGACTATCCGGGCATGCTCATATACTATAAGTAAATTCTTTTAAAGTAAGGAAGAGACCTTGCTAATAAAGAGTGATGTTAAGTTCAGTAGCTGGGTTTACCTTGGCACAGCGAGACGTGGGTTTGGGCAAGGGAGATAGCAGGAGTTATATGTACTGATGATATATCTTCTTAACCCTAAGTACTCCTAGGTTATCGTTACATCCGCTAGCCTTATACTGTCTTATTCTTTAACAAAACAAGAAGCGTGAAATATGGACGGATATTAACACGCTTACAGTCCGTTTGTAAATTATAATAGGTATGTATAGATGTATACTCTTTATTAAAATTTTGCACTAACCCATTATCATAATCTTTATGTGGGATAGAGTTAACCTACAACCAATATATTGAAGAATCTTTTTTCAACAAAGCTTAGGTTTTCACCTTCAGGAAATAAAAATAATCTTGTCTTTTGATCTTTATAAGTATATAGTAAGTTTTCAAAAACATAATATAAGTACACATTTTCAATAATTAAAAGTCACTAATGCGTCTTGGTCTGGATTAAATGAAGATTTGCTTAACTTTTACGTTTTATATATATATATATATATATATATATATATATGTTTGTCTGTATGTCCTTCATATAATCGTAAACTATTTGACCGATCATAATAATAAATTGTACTCATATGTACTTTTTCATGGAGAAGATTTATATGCTATGCTCATCGATGTAACTCGCCACCAGGCAGCGCTGCAAAAGATAAAAGTTATCAAAGCGCCTTTACACTGCAATTACGATGCAGTTTCGTATATAAATAGCCAAATACTATTTGAAGGAGCTAATTTTTTATGTACGAAGTGATTTCAGCCATGAAAACTCCCACAGGGAAGGGAATTTATAAATGGAAATATTTCCAGGCAACTTCCGAAGGCTGTATAAGTTCCCAAAAAGAGTGAATTTATGGAATAATTTATTTAAATAGGATTTATTTCGTTTTTACACCATTTTAGAACCATGAATTTAAAATTAAATTTAAGTTACCATCAGTCGGAGAGTTCCACTGCTCCTCTTTGTGTTGGCTTGGCCAATCATATCCAACTTCTGACATCAAAACAAATATTATCTCATTTTTCAACCCAGGATGTCCAACAAACCGATTTGCGTTAATTTTTTTCATGTCGGCGCGTTAACAGATCTTACCAAAGATACGTTCACAATAGGTCGTGGAGTGTTACTGCCAGACGCTGAGACAGTGGCTTTAGTGAGTGATCGGCTGCAATGCGGCAGATTTTATCATTTGATAGTCTGCCAGCGGATATTCCGTCTACTTGAACCAGGGGATTTCTGGAACAATTGTTTGAGCTATCAGCGAGAATTCCGGGCCAACAAGCTATCACCTCCCTGGCGTCTGATTGTAGTACATGATTCCATAAAAGTCAAACTAGGTTGTACTTTCATACTCGGTGCCAAGTAATCAAAATGCAGTGAAAATGGTGATGGTTGCAGTGTTTATTAACTAGCGGTTACTCAGAGTTACCCTATTTTATACATGTTTGTTACATTTGAACCCTCTTTTAGGGAGGTTCCACTACTGTACTGAGTTATAAATTTATTTTTTATCCCCTAAAATGTACGACGGAATTTCTAACACACGATATTACGGAACGTGGCAGCGAATGTGTTATACAACTTGTATGGCGAGTTACTAACAGTCAACTTCTACCGAGCTTGGAGCTCAACGAGTTTAAAACACATTACAATTAACTATTAGAAACTCATTGCAACCTGAGAGTCAATATGTTACGCACTACAGCTGTTAAATCTCAACTCAGTGTCTTGACGTTATTTTTTTGTTGTTTGCCCTTATTTCTACTTGATAGTAGATGTCAAGTACAAGTACACATTTATGTACTAAAAAGTATATGTTAATTGTATTTATGGCACGTATCAGTGCCTGTACCTTTAGGTGATTTCGATATCTTACATATCGATATATGTAAGATTTATGAGACACTGTATCGATATACAGTGTCTCATAAATAAAGATCTCAAGTGGACTTTGTATATTGATGAGACCAAAATTAATTTTTGATTGCTTGCCGCTGTACAAACTGTGATGTACAGCCGATTCAGAACTGGATGAGTATCAAACAATTTTTGAATCAATTAAGGAAAGAATTCTACAAGAAAAATCATTCATCGTAGATAGTATTCTGTATAAAAAAATTATGGTTGCCTGTAAAGTCGGTTTTACGGGCGAAGATTTTACGTGACAACGTCTTTTTTCTCGGTAGAATATTTATTGATATGAATATTATTAAATTGCACAATAGGAACAAGGAATTGAATGAAAATAAGAATTGCACAAATTTTAACTATAGAAATATATTTTGTTTACTAAAACATTGTACATAATTTGAAATTAATTAAAATTTGTTATTGTAAATGGTAAAGTTGAATAAAACATTTACTGAAATTGGAATTTGAAATTCTTGCTAAACACAGTTAAATTCTAACTCCGCGCGTGGTGATTGGTCGGTTTAGTTCGTTTGTTTGGTCGCACTGTTATGACAGGTTAGAGGTTATAATTTGTTATTTTAAATGTTTGACTAGCAATACGCGCTGTTTCTTCTCAATCGACTGAATTACGATTGATTGCAGAGTGATTTAAACTAATAATTTACTTAACACTATCAACATTTGTCAATAGTATGACATAACCTATAAACTCAGTTTCTCAACTTTTGTGTCAATCTAACAATTAATCAATCAATCATAGTTTACGATAATGAAATATCAGTGTACAATTATTTACCTTTATTGTTGTAGTTGTTGTAAATGACGAATCTAAGCACTCCACATTTTCACGAATAAACATAGTTATCTGCTTTATCCCGTGCGGCGGACCCACAGTTATCTGCTTTATCCCGTGCGGATCCCGTGCGGATCCCGTGCGGCGGACCCACTGGACGGGTATCGTAACGTTACTGGGCGTTACACTTTTTCATGAGTGACTCCGAGCCGCAACCTAATTTAAGACGTTGTCACGTCAAAAATATAAATTTCAATACTAAATATGAGGTTTAACGATATTTAAGAAACACTGTAACAGTATAAGGCATACTTCTGGAGACGGATGTACGAGTATACAATTTTACCGATTTCCACCTCAAAAGGACAGCCTCATAACAAGTACACAAGTATTCCTACATCATATATATCTCGTGATTCGGGTACTAGTGACACAAAATCCGTGGAAGGAAGGACACATGTGCATGGAAGAAATTATAAATATATACAGGGTATAAAAACAATGTTGGGCTGGCTACGCATTTTCAGATTCTATGTGTGATTCTAAGCTAAAAATGAAGAATATCTATTTTCCAATATCCACTTCTTTTAGCAGCTATACGCTGTAAATGTAAACATAACCAAATTAACTGGTTTGTATGATCAGTTTACAATCGCTATTGTTATGGGACATGAATATTTATTAGATGTTAAAGGTTCAATAGTCGGCTTCAGTGTTTTAATTACAGTAACAGCTGTTCAAATACTGTCAAATTATGCGCCATTTAGATTGCATGTGTAATCCGAAACTTTACATAAAATGGTTGCTTCCTAACTGATTTTACAAATAAGTTATCTTTGGAAATAAAAAGTTGTTTAAACACATTTTTTTGTGTCCTGTCAAGCTTTGAGAAAACAGTGGTTAATTTGATATTTCTTAAAACAAAAATTAAAGGGCTAATATCTTTAAAATGTTAAAACTAGTTTAGAAACATTTTTCTGATACAATACCTTATGATACGGACCCGTTTACTAAGTTATGTAATCGTAAAGATAACAAACATAAAATAGTTTTGATAAAAAAAAAACTAAATGATGTATAGCTGCTAAACGAAGTGCAGATTTGACATTCATTGTTCTTCATTTTTAGCTTGGAATCACACATTGACTCTGAAAATGCAAAGCCAGCCCAACCTTTATGTTACACCCTGTATAATCCTAGCAAAATATATATCAGTTTTGTATGTTTATAAACCAAGCGGTCACCATTGTCCTTTTCTATTTAATTCTGAAAATAAATACAATAATTTTCAAAAAAAATTATTTCTTGCTTTGTCATTCATGTTTATCTATATAAACATATATAAATAAATTATATATATAACTTATATATGTATATGTATATATTATATATATATATATATATATATATATATATACATATATACATATATATATATATATATATACATATATAATTTTAATAATAAACATTGAATACTTTTTTGGGCTTTTTAAAGGGTAAGGGGGGTAGAGGGCGGTTACATAAAATTCGTAGATAGCAACCCTTATCTTTTGACATGACATTTGAATAATAAATTAAAGAGAAACACGATGCCATGAACAAAACATGCCTACGAAGAGTTTAGTTAACGCTATGGGCAAATAACGCCATTACAATGTAAGGGATTGTTTGCCCAAATCTTTTGCTAAGCTCGACGTAGAGATGTTTTGTACATGTCATTGGTTTCTTTTTAATTTACCTTGTAAATGACATTTCCCAAGATAGGGGTTGTAATTTGAAGATTTAACGAGATCCCCTCTACCCCTTTTCAAAAAGTAGTTGAAAATAATTTTGCCTTCCAAAAAGTTCAAAAGAGTATTTTACTAGGCATGGTGAACATTTTACATCATTATCTCAATCCGTTTGGAATATATCCAGCGTATCAGGACTCAATCTAGATAATGTATATTAAATGTGCATAAATAAACGTAAAACGTTTAAATTTTCATTTTAAGTTTATCTTCAAGTATAGTTTTCATTAACAATATATTATCTAATACGTTCACTAAAAATATTTTAACTATGTATTTCCTGAAACGTTTCCAGGCGGTAAAATAGCTGTAATAAAACTGTTGCCGGCTGAAACGATTCAGAAGCTATAGCCCGGTTGATGAGCAATTTACGTGCCAGGAACCATTGTTCCTTGACACACGTAATGCAACTTAAGTCAGAAAGAAGTTATGGCAGTGACGTGGCTGTCATTTTATAGAGACATCTTCGATTTTCCAGATAAAGTGTTTTATAACAAAATATGCATACTATTTTTAATCGAGAAATTAAATGTGATTGTACTTTAGGGTATTTAACGCGATGTAGAAAGTGAAACGTAAATGGCTTCTTTTTATATTTTTTAATTAAAAAACTAAACTCCTTGGTTTTAATTCTTAACACATAGAGATATGTTCCGTTTTGTGGTCTTATTGAGTTCAAAAGAGTTCATCGAACCTTGAGGAAAGGAATAAGATATTCAGTAACCCGTAATTCTCTAAGGCAATTCAGACAGAATCACTTATAACTGATTCTATAGGATGCAATGAGTTCTCAAAAGAATTTGGATGAGAAATAATTCAACCGGAAGAGATTTGATTGTCTCCTTATTTGCTGACGTTGTTTTCAGGTCATGAGAAAGAAGGCAAGCTTACTTTGGTAATACCCAGGGTATAGGATTGGACTTTTTGATGGGCAACACCCAAGATATATGACAAAAGCGACGAATAGCATGTCATGATGTACTTTCCGAGCTGCCTTCGTGGTCAAATATAGAGTCTCGCAAGAATGCAATTTATAATCTATTAATGTTATTTTATGGTCAAATATGATCCTTCATCCTTAGTAATGATCGACCCATAGCTCAATTCCTAATAAATGTACGTCTTATAACTTGGCTGCTTTCCGTCTCCTTTTGTCTATATCGGTAGCAATTACTGTTTAATAAAATAAAATCATTTAACTTTCAGACAAGTTTGAGTGAATCATACTGGCATGTGACCAGTATTGATGGCCAAAATTATATGTGAGTTCTCTCAATCTTAGGCATTTTATGGTCTGGCATCCAGTTATTGGAATTATTTATAACTTTAAACTAATTAGCTGTAATAATGTAAATACTTAGATTTTAGTGTTCACAGATTCTCCGTACATTTTCTGCAAGACTAAGAAGACCATTTTAACTTTTTTCTGTCTATCTTCTAGGGACACAAGTCTGTGGTAGGATCTTAACAAACATAAGGAGTGGTGATATGAACCTGAACCATTTCTAGATGAAACCTAAGTTCAAACACCTTATATCGCTTAGTTTGTGTCGCCAAAGAATTCTAACTAATCTTTTTACTACACACACAGTATAAGCAGCTTCATATTAATTCCAAACTAAAAACGGGTAGGTCTTCTACATGTAAGAACAGGTCGCTCAGTTCTTTCCTCCCCCATTCGCTGAAGAGAACGGCACCACTCTTTATTAATAAACTCGGTTATGATGTAAATTCAAGACAAAACCATTGATATACAACGGTATTCATAACTCAGTATGAAACATTTTGTTAATTTGCTAAAAAGCCCATGCACTTACACTGTTACGGAACATGGCAACAATGTTTAACAGGCACTTTAAAAATTTGTCTGTTGTTTAACGAACGCAAGATTTCAAAACATGTTAATGTATAATGTGTAAGAGCTAGTTCATTCTCAAAACAACTCAACTATGAGATAATCGTCAGTTAATCTCAGTAAATGTCGTCAGCAGCAGAAACCCGTTTTGCTGATTTATATCGTCCAGTGCTTGAGACTAACTATACTGCTGAACCACACAGATGTATTTCACTTTTAATTTTTATAGTTTATACTTTTGTTTAAAAAATATTCTTCACCAAAATGCTATTACTGTACGAATATTTTCGTTACCAAAATTGTAAGTGCTACGGGTTTTATAATAAAATTATTTGCCAATTTTTACAGGATAATTTTAAACTTTATTAGACTTTCTCCTTATGATACATCATTCATGCAGTGGTATTCATACTTTATACTATATTAAGTGTTTCATATCATTAATTCTTGTCATATAAAGTATGAATCAGACGAGCTGTTGTATCATTAACGGTTAGAGCTATCACTAAAACCAAATTACAACCCTCCTAAATTGCATGCAGGTAATCTATTTAGTAATTCCATCCAATTTAAGAAGCACGATTGCATTGTGCTAAAACTGGAGGTTTCGGGTTCGAACCTCAAAGCTTCCAAAGGTTGACTACGACATATGGCACATTGTCTTAAAGCTCTATTTGACGAGAATATTACATAACACCTCGTATTTGTTATAAATTAAAATCAGTGAAACCTGAAATCTCATAATCTGCAATAAATTGTATGTCCCATGAATGTGTTTTACATTTAAAACATGTGTCTATCTCTAAAAGTTTGTTACTGAGAGCTACAAGCGGATTTTAAATTTAAATGACACTGTATCTATTATTATTGCTTTAGATTATAATTATTACATTTTTTACTAACTTATCTCTATACCAAATTGAACGACAGTGTAATAACCTTTTAAAAAGCATGTTATTTATTGTTTTCAATTAATTTTTATTTAATTCAAAGTGGCAGACTGAAACATGGCGATTGACTGTGTTTATAAGAAAAGTATCCCCATTCATTTTATTCTTAGTAAAAATAAGTATAACTCACAGTCTATAGTTATTTGATGCACTACAAACATTCAAGTGTTATCAAGTATATTTTTTAAGTAAAGGCTATTTTTAATGCGTTCATGTATTACGTTATGCTTACATCGCTAAGTTCTAATTAAATATAACATAATTTATATAATTTAACAATAACTCTTGTTAATATCCTTAATTTATAATATTAGTAGCAGTTACTCGCGGATTCGCACTCATGTCAAAGGTTTCGCAACTGTATGAGCACTTCTGGTTCGACTGAATTGTATTTTTAAACGCCAATGTTTTGTTTTTCTTCTTCCCACGATAAAAAAAATGTAACAAAGTGAGTTTGTATGGCTATTGTAATATACTCCGGTCTTAGTCTTTTTTGTTCCACAGTCATTGTTGCCTGTTTCACGATCAAGGGAAAAAAAATTGTATTTATATTTATGTATAAAAATATATATGTATACACATACACAGCTCTGGGAAGCCCGCTTATTGTCAAAAAAAGACAACTAAGATGGGTTTTATGATAGCCCTTAAATTTATAATATAAGTTAGATAATAGCTTTGGCTCTTATATATATATATATATATATATATATATATATATTTATTTATTTATAATATTTAATATTTCTTAAACATGTACAATTAAAAGTATATTGACAATGACATTACGCTTTTGTTTCTTTATAAATTGAATTATTGAAATATTTGTAATATTTTAGCAAATTTTAAACTAGAATTGATACATTAGTTCAAAAGCTCAGTCCAGCACCTTTCATGTACCATATTAATTACTGAATGCTTAAAAGGGAGTCTTTGGAGTTAAATTCTGACAAGCTTAGGCTTTGCGTCGTATTGTAAGGTATCTGTAATCATCTGACTACTTACCTAACCGCTGAAATTTAAAAACGGTGTGAACATTAATGGAATATTATTATAGTCTCCTTAAACTATAACTGTATAAACTTACACTATAAAAGTAATCAAATCATAAATTTCGTTGAAGTTAATTAAAAATATAGCTGTGCTGTCATAAAACCATGTTTATTCAGAACGTTTTATTACATTGTACAGGCTCATTCAAATAATATATCACATTTTAAAAGACCAAAATGGGATCATTTCCTACTTTAAAACAGGTGAGTGATTTTAGAAATAAGAATAGGCCAATGATAATAGCAGGAACCGTAAGAATGTCCATGTAATCTTTGAGTACGAGCGGTTGAATAAAATTTCAACATTTAAAAATTTTTACCCTTTCAGCATATTTTCGTTTTTAAAGTTCTGATATTGTTTTATATCAGAAGTGGGAATAGAGAAAACACAACGACAAACCATTTTCACATTACAAGAAGTCTTGTAAATAACTGTTTTAAATTACCCAAAGTCAACAAAGTTATTTTTCGTCACTCCTTTCAATATCTAGGTCCTAAATATTTCAATCAGTTGCCACTTCAAATCAAAATTATTAAAAATTTCAAACACTTTTGAAAGAAACAGTCATTTGGCTTTCTCCACAACAAGATGTAGAATATCTTAATTATGTCTTAGTATAATTAAGTAGTATAAATAATTGTTATTTTCTTGCTGGTAGTTTTCTAATATAAGATATAACTTTAACCCATTTATTAGGCATATTTATTACCTACTTAACTAATATATAGGATAACTATTTTCATATTCATTACAATTAATTTCATCTGTTTGCTTAACTTACATCATATTACTTATACATCCACTAATATTATTTTCTTCTTTCAAAATTATTGTAAGTAGTTGAACTCACAGATGTTACAGTTGGCGATTTTCTTTTATAAATATTCTAAATGCTGGACTATGAGATACTATGTTAATGTATTTTATATAGTTTCAACTGGTCACGCTACTTTATAAAGTGGCCGGATTAATTTCTCGCTTTTTTCCAATACTGTATTACTGCCTTGTACTTATGGGAAATAAATTCATTTATTCATAATGTACGGGTGAATGCGAAACAAACCATAAAAGGCACTTTTAAATTTATAAAATTATTCAGACCATATAAATAGTTTCTTAATATTTAATTCCCTATATTATTTCTTTAACAGTACCGTATATTCTTCCCATGTCTGTGACTATAGTGATCACACTTAAGAAAGTGTCATAAACCTCATGCTGTCTCTAAGACAATATTTACCTTTGTGTCACTGACACCAATTTACTAAATAAAGTTCCTATGTTGATGGGATTCTATTCATAGGCAGTGGCAGGCAATAGAGACAAACAGTCTTTGAATCCATTAATATTGTCTCATTGTCGCGTACGGTTACTTAACGTGGTTTCAATGTGCTAAATTCCTAATCACTGGTGTTACTGACACTAACAGTATGTTTTTTTAATGCAAAATGGCGGCTAGCTGCCAAATTAGATATTTCTCGATATATGTTTCTATGACTTTATTTGTTGTAGATGATGAATAATACATGTAGGATAACGAACTTTTTTACTTTAGCTAATTGAAAATGCACATTGTTTTCAATTAATTTTCTGGAAATAGACAATACATTCTCAGTGGTAATGTTTGTTTTTCACTGCGTAAACAAAATCGTTATTGGTGAGCCGAAGATCGGCTTCTCCTCAAAATATTATATAATGTATTTTGTACCTCGCACAGAAGTTTGGACACCCTGTATATACGTTTAGAACTAATATAATATAAAGTGTTACACGACTTTGGGACACACTGTATATATTTCCCGCATATAGTTTTCAACAATAACCTTTTAATCTTATAGTATAAGGTAATACAATTTATAGATCATGCTAATGGCTGCGACAGTTAAATAATTTACCAAATTCTTCACAAAAATAAGTTACAAAAATACCATTGTAACAAGTCCAAAAATGCAATGTGACTTATAAAACTATAAATAAAATCAGCGACTTAATAAAACCGGACAAGGGCGGCGGCATTTTTACAGTATAGTGTAGTGATTATACCTAGTACTATCTAGGACAAATGGGTAGATATTTTTAAGCCCGTTTTAGGGAATATTCCAATGAATATTCCTACTCAACTGCCAAATTACTCCAAACATCGCATGCAATATGGACACTACTAATGCAAAAAACAACTTATAAATAATTCACAAATGCAAGGAAAGTAGTTGAATGTACTAAATTATAATTATGAGATCTACAGAGCAGTAAAAATAGACTTCCAACAACGTACTGAATGATAGGATAAACACTTAGGCCAATTCATTGTTGGGCACAACAATACCTGGGAGATGATAGTTCGGTGAACAAAGTCCATCTCGACAGTTCCTTCATCCTGTAGTCCCAAATCGCCCGTCCAGCTCGCGCGAACTTATGGCCATCGCGTGATTTGCTCTTATTTAAGTGTTATTTTATCGTGTGCTCTGTGTTTTTATTTTAATATGCAAATACAAGCTGATGAAAGAATACCTGATGTCATCAGAGTGTTGAGGAAACTCGTCGTAGTGTCGAAAAATTAAGGAACGTCAGATGAAAAATTGATAATCTACTAATATTATGAACGTTCTAGCAGTAGGAATGAATTTCAATTTATATTTCCACAGCCAAAATTCCGTAAAAGTCTGTTCATAAGTGTAAAGCATTTTATATATCACTTCCAAAGTGGTAATTTTCCTTATTCTTCTAATTTCCACGTAGTGATATTTTTATTATATCAAATTATCCATCGTTAATGGCAGACTTTAAACAAAGGTAGTGCACAGGCATGACCGAAGTGCCGGATATATCGAGTAAAAAAGATGTAAAAGTAGAAGATAACAAAACTGTTAACTGTGGCGGAGTTTGGCCATTGGGAATCCTTCCAGACAACTTTTCAATTTATTGTGTGGAGATCAAGCGGTGCAACTGAGTTACCGCCGAGTTCTGGAGTGGGCAAGAATATATCGGGGGTCGCTGAAACTTACTGGCCGAGGTAGACAGACTTTATATGTTTGTCCACAAGTAGGATTTGTTACTTAATTTCCCTAAAGTAAAATTTTAATCCATCTACTACGAATAACACTCTTGGTATTCGTATCATTTATCAACATCTACACGAAATAATCAAACAATCATATACAATTGTAGGCGCACGAGTGGCTCGTAACTGGTGACCAACATTTTTTGGAAATTAATCTAGTGATTAATAAAACAAAGGAAGCGTTTTTTTATATTAATTTATTTTATAGTTAAGCAACACGATACAGAGTTTGGGTTCTTTAATTAATCATGGTCTCTTTGTAAATCAGTAATAAATTGCACAGTGGTCGCTCACAACGGCTAGATTAACCCCCCCCCCTCAATTGTGCATTTACCCTCGAGCTTAATGTAAGCCTGAGACTATCATGCTCGGAATAGTGTCCTAGGCACGTGACGTCATTGGAGGCGAGATACCATATCCTTGCCACCGCACCCCTAACCTTCTATCAATTATCTTATCGTTTATAGTAACTCCGAATATTGGATCATGCCGACTCTTGCTCATTTTATTATCTTTACGCTTAATATAATCACTTGTATACATGTACATTAAAATTCTCTTATCTTCAAGAAAACTGTGGGAGTAATAGATATATTAATTTCATATGGTTTCTCTTAGAAATATAGGTGGTAACTGATACCAAAAAAGCATGCGTGAAAATTGATAATTATGAATTATGTAAAGCAACTTTTATACAGCGTTTTGAAAAAGTATAAGTGTACAATTTTCTTCAATTATAAAAATACAAATACATACTATGCAGAAAGTTCTTTAAAATAACTAAATGATTTGTATTTATATTGGTTGACTCACAACCTAGAAAAAACATAATTTGTATATTTATAATATCTATCTAATGGTGTGGGATTTAAAAGTTTTAATGATGTGGGGAATCATCTACATGGTTCTGTTATACACGACAACGGAAAGGGGCTGAAAATTAAATATAAATAATATTATAATAAATTTATCTATCGCACATTTCTCACAAATTAGTATATATTTGTTGTATAATAAAACCCGTAACTCCAGAAAGACCCTACACCATAACAGTTTTTCTTAAATCCATAAAAGACCATAACATAATAAACAGTTTTCATTTTTTACCCTTTCGAAAAATTATTCTGATAAAAACATTGAATCTACAAAGCAGTAAAGCCTAATATTATATATATTTTTACATAAACAAGTATTGAATAATGAATGACACTGATTACATAACAAAAGTTAAAAGGAAAAAACAGTTTCATAAATTTCCTTCATAAAAATATCATAAAGATTCTTCAAGTAATACAATTAAACTTTTTTAAGATATTAAAAACAAATAAGTAAAATTTACTACACATTTTTTAAGACCTTTACATTAAATTACAACTTAAACTTAAATATACATATAAAGAATAGAATATCAATAACAAATATCACTAGCACACATACGTTAGGAAAGTGATGTTGAGAAATTCAAATTCAAACACACGTACATATAAATATACAAATACTTTATTATATTAACTGAAATAGTCTATATAAAAATGAAGTAAATTAAACATAATAGAAAAATAAATTCATAAATAAAAAAATAAAATATATTTAAAAAAATCTCAGGATATATGGGAACTTACAACTAACCCAAAGAAAATTTCACTGATTACAATTTAAAACAATAAATAGATAAACCAACTAAAAACTTAACATAAAAAATCGAGCACTCAGTCGTCATTGAGACTATTCATCATAGCTTCGTGTGCGCTGCTTCCGCCTTCAATGTTTTCACTGCACATATGTGTATCATATGTGCAAAGCAGTTTGTGTTGTTTCAATCGTAGGTGAATTGTGGCCTTAATGGCCACCGTAAGCCAGCAGCGGTCACTTGTGGCTGCTTTATAATTTCCAGTTGAACCCACGCTGGGCACAGGAAAAACCGACCTATCTCTTAAATCTAGGCAACCTTATGGATGTGCAGGAGCGACACATCGTCACTAACCGCAAATGTTGAGATTCTAGTGTGCAAGGGTAATTCAATAAGTCTAGCCTACTGCAGGTGATGACTGTTTATGTTGGTAGGGTTCGATCCCACGGTGTTCCACTCAATGCCTCCTTTGACTGGAGAGGCTGGTTCAGAACTGGCTTTCCATTCTTCCGAGGGAAGATGACTTGAGATTAGTGCCCTAAATTCTTCCTCATGAATATTCTTCCTCGATAGGAGGTGGTCTACCTTACCCATCAAGAATATCCTGTTACTCCGGAAGCAACGCAAATTTCCTTATAGGACAAAGTGCAGTTCTAAGCATATTTTCATAAAAAAAAACACATAAAAGGTCACCGTAGAGATTATCCCTGCTTGTGTCTGTTTAGCATTAGTGAGTGCTCGTTTCGCCTTCAGTGTCTTCACTGCAGTATTTATTGCATATATGGGAGATGTTTGTTTTCTTTCAATGACTATATTTTACTGTATGTTATAATGTTTAATTTATAAGTATTGTAAATGTATTTGCTTGTGTGTTTGCATAGACTTAGGGAAATATGTATGTGCAAAAATTATCAATGTGTTAATTTAGTATTAATTACAAGACAGATCATACCTAATGTTGTTACTTCTTTCCGTTTGTGCCTTAAATATTTTTAAAAAGGTTTTACAGGTGATGCAAAGGTTCCTCATGGTCTGTGAAAAATCTCTTTTTATTTTATATGCCAAATGCCAAATCTTACGGTAAAACAAGTTCCAACCTAATGTTATTACGGATAATTATGATGGCAACAAGGAAATCACAGAATAAAAATGTTGTAAACAGTCCGAATACAATAATATTAGTTTTATCGTAAGACATAGAAACAGATGTTTCAGTGACTTGAATAAAGTTACTTCGGTAAATTGATTGCTAACAGTTCATTCAGTTTTGTCAGACCCTTCAATGCCCTAAGAGACGATATAATAGTAGATTACTTTATAAAGAGGCAATATTTTGCTACGATTGTAGTACAATGTTAAAAATAATGAATAATGATATCTTAAAGTATGTTGTCGATTGTACAGTTACGCAAAACTTGTTTTGTGCAAAATTGATAAATGATTTTGATGGCTAATAAGAGGATTTCGGGTGTTTTTCATCGTTTATATTACAAAAATTAAAAAAAAAAACTACGTTTATAAACTATATGTCCTCTTCTTCCAGTGCCGAAACCTGGAATCGCCATAGTTAAACTACTCAACGGCAAAAAGTTTACGTCAATAAATAAAGCGTATACTTGAAAATCTCGCATAGGTCTGGAGAAGCACACACACACACACACACACACACACACACACACACACACACACACACACACACACACACACACACATGCTGCACCTAGCAGACTCGGGATGATGACTGATGATACATCCCGAGTCATGACAGCACAGAATGTAAACAAAAACTCGGGGAATGGACAGACACTTACGGTATGAAAGTCACAGATTGTTAAAAATTTGCTTCACTGTAAAAAACTGTTTAGTTCTCCTTTTATTTCAATAAAAATATTCTAAATCTCTAGTAGTAGTAAATCTCTAGGAAAATAATTTTCCTGTGCTATATTTAATCTGCTAGGAGTGTTTTCAACAGGATAAATTAATATTGACCACAAACTTATTTCCCATTTAAATGAACCATACAAGCTAATGTTTATTAATGTTGGCATGGAATTTCTGGAAACAACGGAAATGGTTTAAATAAGTATCTGTGTTGCATAATTTAATGTAAAGATAGTCTTCCGTTGAAAATACAAATCATGGTATTATTTGCGGATATTCTATTGCAAAGAATAAACGAGTTAATCTGTTTTAAAGAAAAATATTATATATTTTTATATATTATATTTTATTTTATATATATATATATATATTATATATATGTATATATATATATGTTACTATATATGTATATGTATATAAAACATAAGAATAATTAAGAAAGATATTCTATTAAAGAATATTACTCGACAAGAAGTAACAGAAAACTACGCAGTGATGCGAGGGACAGACTAACAAACTGAGGGGCTATAGTCTCGTGAGAAATACCCAGTACCGCATATACAACATTGTTTTGTAGTGATTCTAATGTAAGTACTCTTTTTAACCAAATTGAAAACAGTCTCAAGGAATGTGCAAACTGGTTTGATATCAATGGTCTTTTTTTGAATGGGGATAAAACCCAATCTGTTCTTTTCGCTCTTAGCTCTCTAGAACTTGGTTCACAAGATATAGGCTTTAGCGATAATGTCAAGCTATTAGGAATCAACATCGATTCAAAACTCTCACTGGGGTCCTCACATTCAGGATGTATGTAGCAGACTTTCTAGAGTAATATACCTTTTGTATAATTTGAAAAAGTATATCCCAAAAACTTATTTGAGAATGGCCTATTTTTCCTTTTTTCATTGTATAATCTCTTATGGTATACTGCTCTGGGGTTGAAGCACCAGTAAAAAAAAACACATTCTGTTACTCCAGAAAAAAGCAATGAGAGTAATTACTTACTCTAATTATAGAGCTCACTGCAGACCATTGTTTATAAGTGAAAAAATACCCACAGTTTTTAATTTGTACATATTTTATTGTCTAGTTAGAGTTAATTTGAGGATTGATTCTTCCTTGTTTAGGAATGAAATTCACAAGTACAACACCAGATACAGAGATTTACTTGATTTACCTCATGTAAGGCTTAGCAAGACACAAAACTCTTATTCTTACGTAGGCTTAAATATGTTCAGCAAACTTCCTAGAAATGCTTGTGAAACTGATTTTAAATGTTTTAAAACAAAATTGTACAGCTGGCTACTGAGGAATCCTTTTTACAGTGTAAATGAGTTTTTAGATCTTTCAACCATTGACATTAGCTTTAATTTATGACCTTGCCTTATCTGTGATATTACTGTTTAACTATTAGGAATGTTTTGTATATAATGGAATTTTTACTTTTATTAATTGATGACCTTGCCTTATTTTTGATATTGATGTTTTAATATTTTGAATGATATTTATATAGGGATCTTTTACATGCATGTTTTAACTTTTATTATTATTGTGTATTACCTTAAATGGAATTTTAAGTCTTAATTAGTTTGTCCTTCAAATATTGACTGACTTAACTTTACTGTTGTACTTAGCTTTATCTGTGTTACCATTTGTTAATTGTTAGTTTTAATTTTCTGTGAAAACTTGATTTTATTACTTGAACTCTATTTTAACTTTAAGTGAAGGTGTACCTGTAGAGACATAAGTAGTATTAACTATAATTTGTTTTGAATGCCTTGTGGCAACTTGACATCAACTGCATGAGTTACCTACTTGTTTTTGTTGCAATAAAGACTTTGACTTTGAATAACATGTTTTAGGTATTATTTTGACATTATGCGTAGCAAAAATTAATAAATGTTTAAGCACAATTGTTATTTACGGGCCTCGGAAACCCTTTTTTGAGGACTCACCAAGGAATCCAGAACCCAAGTGAAGCCCAAATTTATTAATATCCCTACGTGATCGGTCTTACCCAAGTGTAGAGACACATTAGATTTCTTGCACCATCTGCTTCAAATCGCACAATTTTTGTGAAGTTTTCACTTCTAAAACTGCAAACAAAAACTGAAGTATTGAGTTATCAGCATTTAACTTCAAAACCTATATCTTCAGGTAAGATCATAAAAACATCGAAACAGTGAGAAGCGACAACGTGATGTGTCGCCTTGTGTATTTTAATACTGGAAGAGTATTCACGACAGTTTTTATAAAGGTCGTCGAGATAATGTGAGTACATAGAAATTAAATTTGTTGACTTAAACAGATAAGAGATTTCAGAACAGAGATTAGAAAGCTACCAACTCATGTTGCTTTCTTCTTGACACCGACTTGCAGGTTAAAGGTGGCAAAAGATTGTACATAATGGTGCAATCTAATTGTTATGCTGAATCATTCTAGTTTTACCCGAGATATTTAGACCCTGGCGATAATAAAAGAGTGACAGTCTTCAAGATAAGTTCAGTGAGCTGTTTTTGCTCCTGCGGCACGTTACTGAGCAGCACGACTACTGGTATAACAGACATGCCGGTCAAGCAAGGTAATGTTTTGTTCTTCAGTAGATGTAGGGTTCCAGTTTACTAGAGTAAAAAAGTCTATAAAACTTCTGCAAGTGACCCGCAAGTATATACTATTCATATGAAACTGCTAGCTGAAACCTTTTTCGGAATGATTTTTGGTAACTTAATTAGTGGACTATATCCAAGTAAAGTAAAAGGGGCTTAACTGATTTATAGAAATTTAGCTATTACTACGTATAACATTAATCATATAGTAGGCTACTACAAAATTTAAGTGAAAAACTTTACTACCGAAGGTCAATAATGGAGCAAACGTTTTTAGTTACAATAAAATCCATTAATGATATTTTTAACGCCATAAACTTAAGCGAATACATTTTTAAATTACATTTCAATCTATAAGGTTTACTGACATATGTCCCTCTCTATTACGTATTAAGTTCGGTCTCGAAAATTTCTCTGATACCTACTCAATAAAATGTCACTCTAAAGCGAACTTGTAATTGAATTACTTAATAGTTATTCCCAGCTATTAGGCTAAATAAAACGCAGTTATTCTGTATGATTAACCGCAATATAGGAAGTCTAGTAGTTAGAGAAATATGTCAATGCAAAAGACTTTTAAAACTACAAATTTACTCTCCCCAATCGGCGAAAATACCTTGAAGATATTCTCCACAATTAGTTTTTCTCCTGAAAAAAATCTTTTAAATGGAGCGATTTAATGTAATAACATAATTAATACGTTCATGCTTAAATTTACTGCTTCTGATTCAAAATAAATTGTATAAAATTTGTAATTTTGAAAATACTTAGCGTATGTTGGATATGTTACATAAAAATCACTTTAATTTACTCAACAGTTTAAAATATTTATTTACTTATTAAAATATCAAATTATTTGTTTATTTCGGTTATGTTTGTTGAATACATTTATTATTTATATATTGAAAAACCTCTCTCGTAGCAATTTGGATGCCATTATCTTCTTAAAATTGTACAACTCCAAAATAAAAAATAAATACACGACCATCTTTCTTTTGTAACTACTGTATAGCTATAAAATGTATATCACGCCTTCGTAGTAGTAGAGACTTGATAACTTGGTAATTGACATTATTCTTAAAACCATTACCTTATATGCAAATGTATTAACCTTTACAATTATTTCCAATAACAGTTAATAATTATTTTTAGGAAAAAATGCAAACGTTGCGTTTGAGGACGCCATGGATATTGCTGGTAAGTAATATTTTTATTTATAATTATAATCCAAACTAATACTATATATGTGAAAGATTGTGAATTATGTTTGTATATTTGATACTAAATCTCAAAAAATCTAGTACACAGATGTTAAACAGAATTTGCATTGTTGCTTATTGGATATTAGAAATAATGCATAGACACAATAACTCCTTAATTCCCTCTTGAAATTATTGTGTCTTTGCATGAAATTATAGATGTATTTCTATACATCTCATTATAAAAATCATTAACTACAGAACTTTTTGCATCTCATGAGAAAAGTAACGTCTGTTGTAGGGTGCTGTTAATACTAATGACAGTACTATTATCTGTTTGCTGCAGATACCATAAATAACAAATTCAGTAACACTTTGTATATTTTTGATGCTCTAAATTAGTTTTCTTCTAACCACTCCAAAATGGGCTAGAAGGTAGGAATACATGTTATCAGGACATCAGTTGTTCAGCAGGAAATTGTGGTAGAAGCTGTTGTAAACTGCAAGTATATTATAAGTTCGAAAATGTTAATGTGATTTATACTTTAAAGCAGTAAAACTTAAGATAGTTTCTTATCAATAAATATATTAAGTGTTTATAGTATGTCAATTGTATGATACTTGAAACTAATTATTAATAGATTTATTATTCATCATTAATTGGAATAATATATATTTACATAGATATCTTTAACTTGATCAGGATAATTTTGTATGTTAGAGACGTTAGGTACAGCAATTAGTTTGATAATAAGGATAAAAATTATAACATCAAAGGTTTCTATATCTTTTTATAAACGCTATGTTCTTATAAAATTGCTTTAATCTTTCTTCATAAGGCAATACAGATTTTACTTATCAACCATGTACCCATCGTTGTGGGAGAAATAATGAATAATGAGTTTGTATTTGTAAATTAGTACGTCCTTGATAATAAAGAGATCTATATATGTCAGTCCAATAGTTAATGGTTTGCAGGAGCCCAGAAATGTTAGAGCTTAACAACATATTCCTATCACATATTTATTCTTGCTTAGCAATTTTTCTTGTTGAAGTTTCCAATAAATTTCGTAACTTACTGTATATAGTTGAAGTTTTAATTATCAATAACTACGACCTGTGCTCTTCTAGATAAGTTATTCAATTAACCCCCCCCCCCCACAGGGGACCTTAAATTGCCTAAATTCAGTATAATCATAAAATGTCCTCGACACATAAAAGATCCTGACCAGTTTATAAATTATGAATGATGTAGAATTCAGTGTCCATTTCAATAATAATAAATATTCTTCTGCCGCTGCCCGCCTATAACAAACCTCAAACTAATTTTGGTTGAGCTGAGACATTTTATTAATTTTTAAATTAAAGAAAAATTATTCACAAACATAGCTTTGCTATGGTGGAAAGTGTTCATTCAACATTCATTGGTGAATTTAGCTCCATTCCTAACGTCGCACTGAGAGGTAAACTGTACTATACCCATTAAACTGAAGAAAAGAGCAACAAATTAGGAAATATTATAACAACAATACTTGTAATTCACTATATTTTCGACGTAACCGATACTCTCACTCATTACAGTGTGTAATCAGCTAATAATATGTAAGTCATATTATTGCAGTATTCGATATGATATATTTGCTGCAATTAAATTTTATTTTAACTAATAGAGTGAAATTCGACCTGTAAATACTTAACTAACTGATATATAAGCTACTAAATAAAATACGAGTTTAAGAACTGTTCAAAAGCTCACAGATTGGTTGATAATCCTTAATGAGGTATTACTACGAAAGAAAAAAGGCCGAATGAACTCCTCTACATTTCTTGAGTGGATTAATATCAGAGTGAAGTTGGAGCTACTCAACTAGGACCGGTGTTGGAAAAAACGAAAAATGGAAGTAAACGTAGATTTTAAAAATGTGTCGAAACGTAATAATTTATTAAAAAACTTTCTTGGGCTCATGATATAAGTGTTAAAATTGTAAATAATATTTGTGAAGCACGTACTACCATTTTTGCCACTGGTCTCTGGACTGAGCTAACATAGTGTCTGTACAGGTTACGGAAAGTTCAGCATGTCATCATCATCCTGGCTGGACTGGCCATGTGCACATCACTGCTGGGATCTGTCGACGTCTCCTTCATCCTTCCTGCGGCAGAATGTGACCTCAAACTGTCATCCAAGGACAAGGGTCTCCTGAGAGTTCTGCGTTCTTTATTGGTAAGGGTCAATCGGAGTTAACAAAAACCCACTTTATTTACTAAAGGCAATGCCCTTTTATACATCGTTAATTACATTGCATTATTGCCAATGGCGTAGTTGTAGCGGGTACACGATTATCGCAAGATAACCGGACCAAGCAACGTCGATCGTGGTTTGCTGCTTGGATGGGTGACCGCTGAGCAATCCCGTCCTTGCAAGCAATTCACCTGCCCGGCTGGTGGTGGTTCGGAAGTCAACTTTAAGCCGTTGTTCCCCACGTTACGTCTGGTAAAATTAGACATCTTTCCCTTTTACTTTTAATTTACATTACGCATTTACAGGAAAATTTAAACTATGAGGTAAGTATTAGATAACCTACGTATTTAGAAAATATAATAATGCCAATTTTATTCCAAGGGGTAAGACTATTATATAATAAATATGATAGAATAAATAAATTTAAAATGCCTTCATTTTCCAAGCGTTTTTAATACATAAACTGTTTCTTAGAATATCTCGCGCCAATGATACATGCCTAATTACTACTTAAGAAACTAAATAAAAATAACCTACATGATAGCGCACAAAGTGTAATAAAAATTACAAAAACAGTTATAAACGACGTGATTAAAACAGTTTTAAAGAAAAGTCAAATATAGAAATTTACTAGAGTTTATTTAATTAAAGCATATCAAAGTTCAAAACACGTACCAACTTATTCAAAAAACCCTACTTGATTGATGTATGTTGGATATGTTACATAAAAATCACTTTAATTTACTCAACAGTTTAAAATATTTATTTACTTATTAAAATATCAAATTATTTGTTTATTTCGGTTATGTTTTGTTGAATCCATTTATTATTTATATATTGCAAAACCTCTCTCGTAGCAATTTGGATGCCATTATCTTCTTAAAACTGTACAACTACAAAATAAAAAATAAATACACGACCATCTTTCTTTGTAACTACTGTATAGCTATAAATGTATATCACGCCTTCATAGTAGTAGAGATTTGATAACTTGGTAATTGAAATTATTCTTAAACCATTACTTTATCTGCAATGTATTAACCTTTACAATTATTTCCAATAACAGTTAATAATTATTTTTAGGAAAAAATGCAAACGTTGCGTTTGAGGACGCCATGGATATTGCTGGTAAGTAATATTTTTATTTAATTATAATCCAACTAATACTATATATGTGAAAGATTGTGAATTATGTTTGTATATTTGATACTAAATCTCAAAAAAATCTAGTACACAGATGTTAAACAAAATTTGGCATTGTTGCTTATTGGATATTAGAATAATGCATAGACACAATAACTCCTTAATTCCCTCTTGAATTATTGTGTCTTTGCATGAATTATAGATGTATTTCTATACATCTCATTATAAAATCATTATTACAGAACTTTTTGCATCTCATGAGAAAAGTAACGTCTGTTGTAGGGTGCTGTTAATACTAATGACAGTACTATTATCTGTTTGCTGCAGATACCAGAAATAACAAATTCAGTAACACTTTGCATATTTTTGATGCTCTAAATTAGTTTTCTTCTAACCACTCCAAAATGGGCTAGAAGGTAGGAATATCCTATAGTAATCATCATTCCTTAAAGGGGTTAAGTAAACAGAATATTACTATGATGTCTTAGTTGTTCAGCAGGAAATTGTGGTAGAAGCTGTGGTAAACTGCAAGTATATTATAAGTTCGAAAAATAATTGATTCATTGAATATTTTAGCAATTGATGTAATTCATAATTTAAAGCAGTAAAACTTAAGATGGTTTCTTATCCATAAATATATTAAGAAATATATTAAATGTTTATAGTATGTCATTATAGGATACTTTAAACTAATTATTAATAGATTTATTATTCATCATTAATTGGAATAATATATATTTACATAGATATCTATAACTTGGTCAGGATAATTTTGTATGTTAGAGACGTTAGGTACAGCAATTAGTTTGATAATAAGGATAACAATTATAACATCAAAGGTTCTATATATCTTTTTATAAACGCTATGTTCTTATAAAATTGCTTTAATCTTTCTTCATAAGGCAATACAGATTTTACTTATCAACCATGTACCCATCGTTGTGGGAGAAATAATGAATAATGAGTTTGTATTTGTAAATTAGTACGTCCTTGATAATAAAGAGATCTATATATGTCAGTCCAATAGTTAATGGTTTGCAGGAGCCCAGAAATGTTAGAGCTTAACAACATATTCCTATCACACCACATATTTATTCTTGCTTAGCAATTTTTCTTGTTGAAGTTTCCAATAAATTTCGTAACTTACTGTATATAGTTGAAGTTATATCAATAACTACGACCTGTGTTCTTCTAGATGAGTTATTCAGTTAACCCCCCCCCCCACAGGGGACCTTAAATTGCCTAAATTCAGTATAATCATAAAAGGTCCTCGACACATAAAAGATCCTGACCAGTTTATAAATTATGAATGATGTAGAATTCAGTGTCCATTTCAATAATAATAAATATTCTCCTGCACTTGCCCGCCTATAACAAACCTCATACTAATTTGGTTGAGCTGAGACATTTTATTAATTTTAAATTAGAGAAAAATGATTCACAAACATAGCTTTGCTATGATGGAAAGGGTTCATTCAACGTTCATGCTGAATTTATCTCCATTCCTAACGTCGCACTGAGAGGTAAACTGTACTATACCATTAAACTGAAGAATAGCAACAAATTTAGCAAACATTATAACAACAATACTTGTAATTCACAATATTTTCGACGTAACCGATACTCTCACTCATTACAGTGTGTAATCAGCTAATCTATGTAAGTCATATTATTGCAGTATTCGTTATGATGTAATTGCTGCAATTAAATTTTATTTTAACTAATAGAGTGAAATTCTACCTGTAAATACTCAACTCATTGATATATTAAGCCACTACAAAAAATAAGTTTGTAAATGAGTTTAAGAACTTTTCAAAAGCTCACTGATTGGTTGATAATTCCTTAATGAGGTATAACTACGAAATAAAAAAGGCTGAATTAACTCTTCCACATTTCTTGAGTGGATTAGTATCAGAGTGAAGTTGGAGCTACTCAACTAGGACCGGTGTTGGAAAAAATCTTTTAGGAAATCGGTTAGGAAAAAACGTAGATTTTAAAATGTCCAGAATGTAATAATTCATTAAACAATTTTCTTGGGCTCATGATATAAGTGTAAAAATTGTAAATAATATTTGGGAAGGACGTATTACCATTGTTGCCACTGGTCTCTGGACTGAGCTAACATAGTGTCTGTACAGGTTACGGAAAGTTCAGCATGTTCATCATCATCCTGGCTGGACTGGCCATGTGCACATCACTGCTGGGATCTGTCGACGTGTCATTCATCCTTCCTGCCGCAGAATGTGATCTCAAACTGTCATCCAAGGACAAGGGTCTCCTTAGTTCAGCGTTCTTTATAGGTAAGGGTCAATCGGAGATAACAAAACATAAAGTACATTAATTTTTATTCACTAAAGGCATTGCCCTTTTATGCATCGTTAATGGCATTGCATTATTGCCAATGGCGTTGTGTAGCGGGTACAACGGTTATCGCAAGATAACCGGACCAAGCAACGTCGATCGTGGTTGCTGCTTGGATGGGTGACCGCTGAGCAATCCCGTCCTTGCAAGCAGTTCGCCTGCCCGGCCGTTGGTGGTGGTTCGGAAGTCACCTTTAAGCCGTTGGTCCCCACGTTGAGTGCTGTAGAGGGCTTATTAGCCCTAACTTCGTCTGGTAAAATAAGACATCTTTCCTTTACTTTTAACTTTTAATTTACATTACGCATTTATAGGACAATTTAAACTAAGATGTATGTATTAGATAACCAACGTATTTAGAAAATATAATAATGCTTCGAGTACAATACATTGTTATAATTGACAATAATATATAACATAAAAATTATATTTACAAATAATAAATTACATTTATATATTGATGATATTCCAACGGTAAGACTATTGCATAATAAATATGATAGAATAAATAAATAAAAATGCCTTAATTTTCTATGTTTTTTAATACATAACTGTTTCTTAGAATATCTCGCACCAATGATACATGCCTAATTAATACTTAGCATATAAATAAAAATAACCTACATGATAGCGCACAAAATTTAATAAATATATTTAAAAACAGTTATAACGACATGATGAAAACAGTTTTAAAGAAAAGTCAAATATATAAATTTACTAGAGTTTATTTAATTAAAGCATATCAAAGTTCAAAACACCTACCAACTTATTCAAAAACCCTACTTCATTCAGTCAAAATCTGAACCTGACGGCCGAGTTTTGAATCCCTTTTGAATCCTACAAAAATCTCCTCCCCTCCCCGAGATACTATTTCAGTATGGAGGGTAGCCGGAGTAAAACAATGATAATACAAATGACTGCATGATAAAAGAGATACGGCTGGATTTGTTACCAACATAATTTATGCAGATCGAGAATAATCCTTATCCCAACATAAAGAGATTATTCTCTTTGAACAATCAACAACTTATGCTGAACATAAAGAGGCTTCAAGTCCCCAAGGGAAAAAAACATGTACGTGCACCTTTGACCCAAGTAAGTATCATGGGCGCCATTGCCTTGTTTCGAAATTTTACAAGTTATATTAAATTTTAATCAGGGTTTGTGCAAGATAAACACTAAATAAATCAATAAAAGTGGAAATGTATTTATAACCACTTCACTGGTACTCGAAATCGGATCCCTCAGGTGATGAGGGAGAATGCTGGCCATTAAACCACAGAAAATTTATTTAAGAATATCAGTTATTTATATTTGGCTCTATTCTGGCATACTCGTGTTGAATAAGCTAACTAACATGTGAATATATTTACATCATTTTTATGAGATAAAAATATAATTTTGTCCTTTCGTTGAGAATAAATTACTAGCCTAACACTAAAAATTTTAATTTAGTAGTACTGCCTATTGTGATATTTCACTTTAGGCCTACGTTAATAAACTAATTCACATTTTCATAACATTACTAAATTACTTTTATAAGACTACATTGATACTTTTTCAATGTTCGTAGAAATTGATTATTTATACTCCGTATAGGTTTCCTCACTGAATAGTTAATTTTATCACAAGATATACCTGAGTATAATAACAGACTTCACAGAGAGGCCTAAAAATGTTTAATCTATCACTCATTTCATTCTTGAGATACCCTGCGTACTGACAGACAATCATGTAGAAAAGGTATTTTTACAACTCCCACAGAAGACAAAACATTGTACCAACCAGACTACTGAGTTATAGGCTATAATAACGCTTAATTTCCATGAATACATTAGCACGACTAAATAATATTAATTTAGAAATGAAGTTTCATTTAAAATGTCAAGTCTGCATATTAACTCTCTTCGATACATGTCGATACTAATTCACATGTAAAAATGTCAAGTCACTGTAATCAGGTTGCTTATACCCTTTTTTTGTTTAAGTTTTTTCGTTCAAATCATAGTCACCCATAAGGCCAATGTAAAATGTTTGCTAACGCTCAGCCAAATCACATCAAGTGATATTAATTATTATCCCAACGTGTAATCTTCCATAGGTTTAAAAACATGTCAACAAAGCTGATCTCAAGTTAAATATATTCTCAAGTTACAGCGTTAATTATAAACAGTAGATAATGAAGATTAGTGTAAACCGTGAGGTCTCAGTTGTTCATGCAAGATAAGGCAATGTGTTTACTGGTTGGGAGTTGCGTAAAGGCATGACTGTGTATGTGTTTGTTATTTTAGCTATATTTTAAAGCACTTTGATCCAGTATGTTCATGTAAAAAATGTATACTATATTTTATTATTGAACAATCTTAATTTAATAGTTGAGGCCGCGTTATAAAGTATAGATGGATAAAATTAGATATGGAGTCAAAAGGAGTCAGTCTCAGAACCAAAACTGTTTTTTACACAATTATCTTTGTATTCTTATAGAATACGTAATATATGTACGTTGTGTTGCAAATTTTATGCACACCGAAGGGATACTGAACACTATACAGCAAATATTAATGTTTGAAGAAATGGTGATTAATAAGACCATGAAATTAATATGGTGAAGTTAATTATCGGAAGCGTCGTTCTCTCGCTGCGCTCAAAAAATGTTTTGGTCAACATTTTAAAACTATCACAGCTCTCATATTATTACCTGTACTGAACGAATTTTTGCGTGAAATCTGCACAAAATTTCCTCTAGTTTTTAAATAACAGAAAGAAGAAATTTTTTTGACCAGAAAAGTAGGAGGTGAGGGGTTTCAGTCAATTTTTAAATTCGCGCCTATTTTTTTATTATTACTGATTTCAAAAATACCATATATATTATAATTTATTCGTGTTTAACATATTGTATAGCCTTGATTGTGAATGCCTAAGCCATTCCTTTACCAAGCGGGCCCTAATCATAATTTTTTATGGGTATATAAATGCAATATTGAAGAAAGGGGCAAAGCAGCAACTGACACATTTGTCACATGTCATGTTATTTTAGTTTGATGCGTTTCAAACTAATCGCCACACATATATCGGAGATATATATATATGTTCGTCTGCGCCCCAACCAACGAAATTACACATTTCCTAACTAAAAAATACACATAAGATTTATCGCGTCTTTGTCAGGCTGTTTCTTTCATTGACTACAATTGTATAACTGAAATATACACTATGTAAATTATCACAAATTTGTCATATAAAATTGTAAGATAAAAATCATAAACACATGTTTCCGTTTTTATGTTTTTTTTACGTGGGAGTTACACACCCATTTCCGGTACAAGTGTGGTGAATTAGGTTGAACTAATTGGCATGTCCCAGAAGGTAAAACAAAATTCTGCGTGCTCTGTCTCTAAATATAAAAAGGGTTTCATCATTTAATAATTAACAAGCTAAGAATGTACTGTCGAAAATAGTTTTAATGTACAGTAAAGTAAATTATAAAAGATATTCAGTTCGTACCTTTTTATTTTTTAATTGCTGTTACCAGGCGTCCTGAACGAAAAATGTTCTACTCATTAAAAGCACCTATGGTTTAATACGGTTAAATACTATTATATTTCTCAATCCGGGTACGTTTTATTTCACTATTTATGGTTAAGAGGGTCAAAGATCAAGGATATGATTCTTACATCAGGTTTTGCATAATATTTGCATACATTTGAAGAATTATACTTCCCAAATTACAGCAGAATTTGGCTTGCTTATCTTTTCAAGAAAGTCATGATGTTTATATAGTTATGGAAAACCTGCGCCATCCTAAATGCGTAGATTTCGGGTCAAAGATATTTTCAAAGTCTCAATATATTTTGTCTTGTTCTCCTTTAAAGAAAATATACATGCATACGTCGGACTGAAAAGCCTACTAAGGTAAAAAAAAAAACATTTACTTAAAGTTTTGAAGGGGAAAATCGTAACAGGTTCATGAAAAATCCCCAATATAATCGTTTATACCACGTATTGCGTGATATCACTCTTGTTGTTGTTCGGAAAATATAATTTCTCGTCGAGCCACTGTTCACTATCCTGTTTTTTAATCTATTGTAAAAACGCCATATTACAATTTTAAGAAAGTCAAACAGTCTTGAGTACTTTATGTATAATCATTCACAGCTTTGTTCATTACGGTAGGTTTTATAACAGTGATTAAACTTCAAATTTATTATATGTTTTACATTTCCCACTGGCATGATCTGTAGTTAACGAGTGATAGTAACTTGGTATTTTATATCTGCATTACACCACTACTGCCAATTTTAATGTACACCAATGTATTACCCTCTATGACGAACTTCGGTTGAAGTTGTGGGTTAAATTTGGAATATAAAATATAAATAGTGTTTTCCAAATGATAAATTTTTGTGGGGAAACGTTTCCAGTTTTCTTTTCATCTAAATCGTTATAGTACTTCCGACACAAAAAAAGTCTGACACACACAGAAAACTTTCAGTTATTAAACGTCTTTTTTAAATGATAAAAATGAAAAACTTATATAAGGCAGATGAAATGTTCACAATAAATTATTAAAAAAATGTTCTGAAAGTTTAAGATGTCTTTATTAATATGCGCCCAACTGTACTTCGGTACAGCACGGTTTTACTCTCAAATTTCGACGCGTCAAAAGCATCACAACCGATTTCATTCTTAGGGTAATTCATATATCGCTTAAGAAAAAAGAAAATTGCTTTATAATTTTGATGAAAATTACTTGTACCTCACCTGATGAAGTGTATTAGTATAATACATAACATGTTTTAAGTATTTGTAGTAAATGATGAACCAAGAAAAAAACTATAACAATAATTTTAATATGGTAATATGTTTACAAGTGCAATGCAAAAACACAACCTATCTGGTTACCTAGCCGATACTCTAGGGAGAAGATATGTTCTCGTGAGAGAATTGTCACTCAACGTTTTGATCTGCATATTGAGCATGATTGCTCCAAAATGTTAGTAATTCTTTATGGAGAAGGTTTCACCGGAATTCTGTACATTGTACTCAAGTCATTATGTTTGCAGGTACAATAGCTGGATCCTACCTTTCCAGTTAATGGGATGATACTCTAAGGAGGATATATTATCTTATGAGAGCATTGTCACTCATTGTCTCGATCTGCAACTTGGGCACGATTGCTCAAAAACTTTAGTCTTTCTTCGTCTTGATGGTTTTCACCGGAAAACTGTAAATTTTACTCAAGTAAATTGTTTACAGGTACAATAGCCGGATCTCACCTGCTCGGTTACCTGGCCGATACTCTGGAGAGGAGATATGTTTGATGAGAGGATTGTCACTCAACGTCTTGTTCTTCATCTTGGCCACTAATGCTCTCAAATTTTAATCTTCTTCGGGTTTTCAAAGGAATTCTGTAAAATCACTGAAAATGTGTTTGCAGGTACATAGCCGGATACCTGTCCGGTTACCTGGCCGATACTCTGGGAGGAGATATGATGAGAGGATTGTCACTCAATGTCTCTTGGCCACTAATGCTCTCAAATTTAGGTCCTTCTCGTCCTAAAGGTTTTCAAAGGAATTCTGTAAAATCACTCAAGAAAATACAGGTACAATAGCCGGATCCCACCTGTCCGGTTACACGGAGATATGTTCTGATGAGACACTCAACGTTTGTTCTACATCTTGGCACGATTGCTAAACAATTTTAGTTTTCTTAGTCGTGATGGTTTTCAAAGTAACTCTGTGAATGTTACTCAGAAAATGTATTTACAGGTACAATATCCGGATCTCACCTGTCCGGTTTCTGGCCGATACTCTGGGGAGGATATATGTTATGATGAGAGGATTGTCACTCAACGTCTTGTTCTTCATCTTGGCCACTATTGCTCTCAAATTTTAGTCTTTCTTCGTCCTAAAGGTTTTCAAAGGAATTCTGTAAAATCACTCAAGAAAATGTGTTTACAGGTACAATAGCCGGATCCCACCTGTCCGGTTACCTGGCCGATACTCTGGGGAGGATATATGTTATGATGAGAGGATTGTCACTCAACGTCTTGTTCTACATCTTGGGCACGATTGCTAAACAAATTTTTAGTTTTTCTTCGTCGTGATGGTTTTCAAAGTAACTCTGTAAAATGTTACTCAATAAAATGTGATTTACTGGTACAATAGCCGGATCTCACCTGTCCGGTTACCTGGCCGATACTCTGGGGAGGAGATATGTTATGATGAGAGGATTGTCACTCAATGTCTTGTTCTTCATCTTGGCCACTATTGCTCTCAAATTTTAGTCTTTCTTCGTCCTAAAGGTTTTTCAAAGGAATTCTGTAAAATCACTCAAGAAAATGTGTTTACAGGTACAATAGCCGGATCCCACCTGTCCGGTTACCTGGCGATACTCTGGGGAGGATATATGTTCTGATGAGAGGATTGTCACTCAACGTCTTGTTCTTCATCTTGGGCACGATTGCTTTTCAAATTTTAGTCTTTCTTAGTCGTGATGGTTTTCAAAGTAACTCTGTGAAATGTTACTCAGAAAATGTATTTACAGGTACAATAGCCGGATCTCACCTGTCCGGTTACCTGGCCGATACTCTGGGGAGGATATATGTTCTGATGAGAGGATTGTCACTCAATGTCTTGTTCTTCATCTTGGCCACTAATTGCTCTCAAATTTTAGTCTTTCTTCGTCCTAAAGGTTTTCAAAGGAATTCTGTAAAATCACTCAAGAAAATGTGTTTACAGGTACAATAGCCGGATCCCACCTGTCCGGTTACCTGGCCGATACTCTGGGGAGGATTATGTTTTCTGATGAGAGGATTGTCACTCAACGTCTTGTTCTACATCTTGGGCCACGATTGCTAAACAAATTTTAGTCTTTCTTCGTCCTGATGGTTTTCAAAGGAATTCTTGAAAAATGTTCACTCAAGAAAATGTATTTACAGGTACAATAGCCGGATCTCACCTGTCCGGTTACCTGGCCGATACTCTGGGGAGGAGATATGTTCTGATGAGAGGATTGTCACTCAATGTCTTGTTCTTCATCTTGGCCACTATTGCTCTCAAATTTTAGTCTTTCTTCGTCCTAAAGGTTTTCAAAGGAATTTCTGTAAAATCACTCAAGAAAATGTGTTTACAGGTACAATAGCCGGATCCCACCTGTCCGGTTACCTGGCCGATACTCTGGGGAGGAGATATGTTCTGATGAGAGGATTGTCACTCAATGTCTTGTTCTACATCTTGGGCACGTTTGCTCCCAACTATTGGTCATTTTTCATAGTCAAGGTTGCATCTGGAATCTTGTAAGTTCTATTACTAAATTAAGATAAGTAATATGCATTTGTAAGTTGCATTTTCTGTTAGTTTTCTCACAGTTCCAATTTCATATGTGATGAATTTTCTTTGAACCTAACTTATAAGTTGATTAGTATTAATAAAAAAAATTATAGGTCAAGAAAATGTAAAACTTTTTGTTTTAGGTGTTGCCCTGCAATGATCGCTACAGTTCCACTACTCGGCGAGTTTGTTCCATCTAAGAGAAGAGCACAATCACTGCTCATTTGCACGTCACTCGCCTCCATAGGTCTTCTCTACTCTGCCTGTGAGTGCGACTCTCATTTTTTACTTCTTATATTGATACAGATGTAGTATTTATCCTTTAGTGCGGCGCCCGATTTTTGTCCTCATCTTCAGTCCGGTTACGTCGATGGAACAATGAGTGGAATACATCACAGAGTTTGGACATTGTCTTGCGGGAGCAGTTTTCTGTAGATTATATTATTTAGTTGACCTCAGTGAAAAGATAGTATCAAAGGATTTAGCAGAAATAAGAGAAATTATACAAATTTTAAGAAACCTCTGTATTTAAATATTGAGAGCTCATAGACTATTTACTTTCATTTAAGAATGAATGGTTTTAAATGCTGGAGATGTTCAAATTCAAATATTATAACTATTTGGTAATGAACTAAAGGGACTTGGATGAAACAAGTGAGCCGCTGAGGGAATTGCTTCGGTGTAGTTTGGAAATTTACGCAACTTGCTGCGGTAGAGAATTCAGTTATCTGCCCTTTCAGTTCGTTGAACTATAACTGGCTAATTATTCTCTCATAGAATCTTGTTTAGTTGTGCTTATTATGATATATGATTTAACACTTCAAATCTTCCTTCCCACTCAAGGCTACAAGCTGTTATCGGAATGCCACCATTGTTAAAGCATCAATGCATCTATTAAACCGAATATTATTAAATGAATTGAAAACCATTCAAAAATATATTTATTAAGATATATTCTTTTAATTATGATTCTGAATACTGAGAAGTATCACAGGTCACCAAGAATGTAGTGGTTCGCCTATTTGTGGAGATGATTGGTCTAAAGCTTCCGCACAAAAATTGTCCTGCTAATTTTACGTTAATGAAAAATGACAGATCCGTCTTAACATCAGAAAACAGCTGGTAGATTGCAGCTTAATAACATATGTCTTAATGTGATCGGACTATGTTGGTGCGGGTTACTATAGTCAAATAATTAAGTGAATAGTTCAAAAATAATAGGTACAGGTGATATTTATGATACGTTTCGTAAACGCGAAAACTGTGTGATAACAGTTGCAGCATAGGTGTATCTAGCATGACCAACTAGGGGAGGGGGTTACCACTACAAAGTTTCCATGCCTCTCATTCAAGCTGGGGTGCAGGTGCACCACACCCCCATCCAGAAATACCGGAGATATAAACGTATGTATTTCACTTTAACATATGGGCGTGTATTTGTGTTACTTAAATAATATATATTTTACATTTTAATGTGTTATAATTTTAAACCATGCTATACCTGATAAATTATTGAGCTATAATTCGACATGTATTTTGATAGTGTACGAGTACATAGTTACTGTGAATATTAATACACAAATTTTGAGATATGAAATTAGTAATTGTCTATTTTTACTGCCGCTGAGCAGTAGACGCTCGGCAATGAACACTATATACACATTGAACTTAAAGTTAATTTTTTACAAATTATGACATTTCATAACTTTGCTTGTCCAATTTTGGGTTTTTATTCAGAAAATGTGACCGAACACGTTATGACGATCGCTAAATAACTATCGTAATTAAGTTATCGTAATAACATATTTTTATCTATGGGAGAGGGGGGGGGGTTAATACTCCCAAACACCTACCCTGGATACGCCCATGGTTGCATGTATACACCAAGGAGAAGTATGTATTCACCGGAATAAGATGAAGAAACAAAATATTTATAATTTGTTATTTTCCTGGAAACTCACTCTGTATTACAATTTAATACAAAATACGCGGAGAGAAGTTACTATATCTGATATAATTACGGTTCCTTTATTACGGTAAACTTAATTTCTACATTATTAATTCAAGAGCAATTGTGTCGAATATAATACATTTCCCGATAAGTATGCTCTAAGGTACTTTTTCATTTAATATAATTATAATCCTCTATACCTTCAAGGTTTATGCATTCAAAAAATAGTGTGCGTGATAAAGCAAGCGCAAAATTTTAGATTAAAATTACTTTGTAGATCTAGTTTCATTTATAATATGATAATTTTTCTAAGAATTGGATTCATCCCTTGAAAGGATTAATTTCCTTTTAAATTTACTTTACAACAGTCACAAGTTATAACACAGCACAGTGAACAGTTTTGAGCATCAGTAAATGAACGACGTAAACTCAGATGACAGGCTAAATTTGTTTTACGAATTCTCTACTATTCTATCGCATGCTGCTTACATAATTTTGAATGTAGTGAATGCATGAGAGATATGCAGATAAATGTGCAAACGAGATGTGAATGTATGGAAGTAAATGTGGGAAATTGTAGTCAGACCAATTTTTGTGCATGGGTTTATTTAAACGAATCGTGTATTCTTCTAACCCCCAATTTAAAAATCTATTTTATGGTATACGTTTTGCACCTCATATTGGTGTAGTTATACATCGCAATGAATGATAAACATTTAAGAGCAACTAATTTCGTAATTTATTTTTCATTTATAACATTCTATCAAAATTTTTGATTAATGTTATATATACTGTTATATATTATGTTATATATACAGTGTTATATATATACTGTTAATATACTCAAATTTATATTTGATTTTTCATATAGTATAGAGTTTGTTCACTAATGTACGTTGGGTGAATATCCTACTATAAATGTGAAAGTGCCTTTGTTTTGTTTTTACGCGTAAACTACTCAACCGATTGTACTGTTATTTTACATTTTACTTAATCCAACTCGTCTTTGAAGTAACGAAAAGTCACATCTTGGTCTATAAAGTTGTGTAAAATTAATTGAATGAACCTGTCAAATGTAATCAACTGTCCTGTGTATACCTTGTTTATTATTTTGCAATTTGTTTACATATAGAGTAAGTAAATTGTCTAATAGATAACAAAAATGTTTAACGACGATTTAGATTTCAGTGATTAGGTAAGTATTAATCTACCTTAAAAAATTATGGTTGCCTGTAAAGTCGGTTTTTACGGGCGAAGATTTTACATGACAACGTCTTTTTCTCGGTAGAATATTTATTGATATGAATATTATTAAATTGCACAATAGGAACAAGGAATTGAATGAAAATAAGAATTGCACAAATTTTAACTATAGAAATATATTTTGTTTATTAAAAACATTGTACATAATTTGAAATTAATTAAAATTTGTTATTGTAAATGGTAAAGTTGAATAAAACATTTACTAAAATTGGAATTTGAAATTCTTGCTAAACACAGTTAAATTCTAACTCCGCGCGTGGTGATTGGTCGGTTTAGTTCGTTTGTTTGGTCGCACTGTTATGACAGGTTAGAGGTTATAATTTGTTATTTTAAATATTTGACTAGCAATACGCGCTGTTTCTTCTCAATCGACTGAATTACGATTGATTGCAGAGTGATTTAAAACTAATAATTTACTTAACACTATCAACATTTGTCAATAGTATGACATAACCTATAAACTCAGTTTCTCAACTTTTGTGTCAATCTAACAATTAATCAATCAATCATAGTTTACGATAATGAAATATCAGTGTACAATTATTTACCTTTATTGTTGTAGTTGTTGTAAATGACGAATCTAAGCACTCCACATTTTCACGAATAAACATAGTTATCTGCTTTATCCCGTGCGGCGGACCACAGTCATCTGCTTTATCCCGTGCGGATCCCGTGCGGCGGACCCACTGGACGGGCATCGTAACGTTACCGGGCGTTACACTTTTTCATGATTGACTCCGAGCCGCAACCTAATTTAAGACGTTGTCACGTCAAAAATGTCCTAAATTATAAAAAGGTCAGAATTTTGAAGCAGTAGACAAGAAATATGCTAGATAAAATTTCGCTGGACTGTTCTTTTGAAATAATGTACCAATTGCAACTCAATAGTTTAAAGTATTTAAAAACTTGTATTAATTATTAAAACTGTTATGAAACCTATTTACGTTGTCTTTTGACAAAAGTGGACTTTTCAGAGCTGTGTATGTACTCATATTTTCTTGATAAGAAGAAGGAAAAATCAGCATTAGAAAAAATAATAAGACGAGAGTAAATTAAAATCACTATAAATATACACATTTAACTCATTTTCTTCATCGAGAGAAGAAGCCAAACTAAACATTGGCATTAAAAATAGAATTTACCGGAAGCAGAAGTGCTCATACAGGTGCAAAACATCCGAAATTGCGTGAGAAGCCGGGGGTAACTGCTAGTTAAAAATGCAATTTTTACCGTTATTACTCCTTTACGACAGTGAGACCGACTTGATCTGAGTGAGATACGTGATAAGTGGTGAGTGAGATTATCCTATAGAATAAAATAAAAATAACATGCCGAACACTGTCACCTCGTGGTGAACCGTGTAGCAGTGAATATTCAACCCTTGTGGCATGTCGATCTGAGTTGTGTTTTGTCGAGGGTGAGGATCAGGTTTCTCTGGCTAATGTTACCACGGATAAAAAAAATTCAATTACTTTCCATGACATGCCAAATCGCAGCCAACGTAAGAGACGTCCTAACCAAACCACCACCTACCGAAAACTATTATAAGGTATCCAGCGGTTCAGCGCATCCCAGGACCAAAAGATTGGGTACACGAGGAGATTGGGGACGGACAAACTACAAAGTTCCTGAGACTTCTCGGTGTTCTCGCCTGTTAGGTGGTCCCTAGCAATATTATGAATCCAGTATGGTTGTGTAGATCGTCAATATCGACCCCAACTATCCTAACGGTCTAACAGAATCCCGATCTGAACGCCCTTACCGTTCACGCTAATGCAGTGAGGGAATTAAGGTCCAGATCGGAATGTGTGAAGGTATTTTTAAATAAAAAAAGAGTTTTATTTAATTCGACCATTTTGTTTCAAATGGTGTAATTTATTGGGGTTTTCTAATAGATCATAATAGCATAGCCGAAATATTAATTAGTTTTTTCTATAAGTAAAGACATAAAACTTTGCAAACGACCTCAGCTAAGGCCTGTTACGAAATACGTTGTGTGAGATTCACACCTTGTTTGTTTTAGAATTGTATTTTAACAAGGTTGTGACTAAACTAAACAGCTCTAATTACTGGTACAAAGAAATGAGAATTAACTCTTAGATTTAGAAGTGTTTTGTTCCATAATATAGACCCAAGATAAGGGAATTATTAATAGAACATGTCTGTATTATATTGTTTTATAATCAGTTGAAACGTAAACCGTAAATGATAAACTATCATAAAAGACTATTATAAACATGAGAAGTAACTACTAGTTCCGCAAAAAAATAAAAAAGTGAGAGATTTATGTACATGGGAGAAGAAGTTGAACTCAAATAATAGTACGAATCTGAGAAAATAACACAATAGACTAAAGTGAATATAATGACTGGAAAAATATTGTGGTATATTCATTATAATTAATGCTTGTTGAAATTATAAGTAATTTTTACTGAAATAAAGAAAAATATATTAAAAATGAACTATGAGTATTATGAAAATCCAAAATATTTGAAATTTTCAGTACAATTTGATATTTTATTTGCTGAAACTCAACGAAACCTATCACTTGTGGGCCTGGAATTTTCATTTTTGCCTGTCTGTCCACACAATATATTGAAAACGAACTAACTTATAGTCTTGAAATTGTACATGAAGCTCCATTTATATAATTGCTATTTGCATATTTACATCTTGCGGACATGTCAAAATTTATATGAGGAATATTGAGTTAGACGTTTGGTGCAAGTGACGCCATGGGATTTGGCTGAACATTAGAGAATATTATTCTACATTGGTCTCATGACCAACCATGTTGGCAACTAGAAAATAGCAGAATATATAAAATAGTGATCAAACTCAATAAAGCTATAAGAGATTTAAACATGCCATATTAATATCCCAACACATACATCATTTTGTAGTAACTTGGTGTGTGGACTTTAAATACTGATACGAAGCCAAATTTAATGAACACAAATGTTAATGTATCATTTAGAAATATATGTCGAGAAGGGTTTTAGATTTATATTTTGCAAGAAATCTCATTTCTACAAGAATAAGTTATATAATGTGTTATTTTTGTGTCGAACCTCTTTTTGTTTGACTGTCTGTCTATCTGCTCGCAAGCTATTTAGACAATGAAATGAGTTATAGATTTAAAATGATGTATGCAGCACGAGGGAAGCTAGTAACGACTCATGGTGTCCATCCATCTAAATTTTATAATAGCACTGTCATTTATGGTAATTTAAATAACTTTGAAAAACCACAAAACAGTAGTCCTAACTATTTACGACTTACAAACTATATAGTATACATTGAGCCTAATTAGCAAAGACCAGGAATGTTTAGTTAGAAAGAACTATGTATATAATATGCAGTCTCCTTAATAATAACTTAAAACTCACTAAGACCAGAAATAGTAATAGGCACAAGAAGTTTTCACTGTAGTCTAAGATAAAATTATTTATAAATTCTCACCTTATTATCAAACTTCTAAGTATCATATACACTGAGGCTTTTTGACATATAATACCTTCTATTGTTCACCTTTATGTCATAAATTAACTTAAAGATGAATAAGGCGAGAAGTGGTAAAGGATAAAAGAGACTACAGATGAATGATTTACAAATTTCATATCTTTGCTGTCAGCATCGTCAATATCATGTTTAGTGAGGCAGTTTGTCATAAAATATATTACGTGTTCAAATTTCTATTTCAAATTACATTAAAGGCTCCCTAAGGCTAGAATCGGTAACGGTTATAGGAGACTACAGATGAATGAATTAAAATTTTACTTCTTTGATGTCAACCTCTTCAGTGTCATTTTCGGCGGACAATGTTTCATATAAAAACCTTCTCGTCTTTAACTTTCCTTTACAGATTAACTTTAAGCAGAATAATTTTAGGAAACTGTAACGGTTATAGGAGACTACAGATGAATGAATTAAAATTTTACTTCTTTGATGTCAACCTCTTCAGTGTCATTTTCGGCGAGACAATGTTTCATATAAAACCTTCTAGTCTTCAACTTTCCTTTATAAATTAAACTCTAAGCAAAATAATTTTGGGAAGCTATAGCGGTTACATGAGACTAAAGATGAACTATTCACTCTTTTAACGTCAACCTCATTAGTTTCATATTCAAAGAGACGATTTTCAAACAATACCGTCTGGTGTTCAACGTTCTTTTGTAAATTAACTAAAAGCACATCATAACGGGAAACTGTAACGGTTATATGAGACTATAGATACATGTTTCTCTGTTTTGATGTCAACCTCCTTAGTTTCTTATTCAACGAGACAATTTTTCAAATTATACATTCTAGTCTACAAATTCCTTTTATAAATTACGTAAAAGCACATTATGGTGCGTAACTTTAACGGTTATATAAGTCTATAGATGAATGATTCACTCTTTTGATGGTTAACCTCCTTATTCTCTTATTCACCGAGGCAATTTTTCGAAAAATACCTTCTAGACTTCAACCTACTACAAAATAACTCAAAGCACATTATAGAGACTACAGATGAATGATTTACAATTTCACTCCATAGATGTCAACCTCTGTAGCATCATAATAAACGAGACAGTTTTTAAAGAAATATTTTCTCTTGTTCAACTCTTGATTTCAAATTACTTAAAGCTCACTAAGGCAAGAAACGTTGAAGGTTACAAGAGACTACAGATGAATGATTTACAATGTCACACCTTTGATGTCAGCATCCTCAATATCATATTCAGTGAGGCAGTTTTTCATGAAATATATTCTCGTGTTTAACTTTATATTTTAAATTAACTTAAAGGTTATTAAGGCGAGAAACGGTAATAGTTACAGGAGAGTACAGATGAATGATTTACAATTTCTCTCCTTTGATGTCAGCATCCTCAATATCACATTCAGTGAGGCAGTTTTTCATGAAATATATTCCCGTGTTAAATTTATTTTATAAATTAACCTAAAGCTCAGTAATGCGAGATACGTTAAAGGTTTACACTAAACTACAGATGAATGGTTTACAATTTCACTTCTTTCATGTCTACCTCTTCAATGTCATATTCAGAGAGGCAGTTTTAATATATTACCTTACCTTGTTCAATATCATTTTATAAATTAACTTAAAGGTCACTAAGGCGAGAAACGTTAAAGGTTACATGATACTACAGATGAATGATTTACAATTTGTCTCCTTCGATGATCGTCTTTAGTGTTATATTCAGTGAGGCAGTTTTTCATGTAATAACTTGTCTTTTTTAACTTTCTCTTATACATGCAGATGTAACTGAATATTTTACATTGCATTTCTTGACAAATGTGATATCATGTCCTGGATGAATAAATGATATACCCCTTCCTGATTGATTGTTTGGTTTCTATAGCACTTAAAAATTAAATGATCCAGTGTGCTGAATAGTACATTGTATAATTATCATAAATGAAATCAAATTAATTTTCTATTCAACATTAATAGAAAAGTAAAAGTGATGTGTAATATATATATATATATATATATATCAAAATTAAACTTATGTTCATTGATTATATTTCAGTCGACCAATATACTCATTATATATACATAATGTGTAACACTTTTTTTAACAAACAGCAATTACAAATTTCTGAAATCTCATATTGTTTTTAAATCCTGTATAAAAATATCTATCGAACATAGAACTTAGATCTATCAAGAGTAAAGTTAACCTTCTCGTGTTTCAGTAATAGGATAGTTGCCGTAACAAGCTTCCAAAAATTGGATCTCTCGTTCATTACATTAAGATTTTGGGAACTATTCCTCAGATGTTGTGGAGTTCCTACCCTGATATCCGGCTTGCTGTAAAGCTCAATCTCTCATGTTTCAGTAATCGTGTGTTTGACATTACAAGCTTTCTGGAAATTGGAGGTTCTATAAATTTACTCG
This sequence comes from Homalodisca vitripennis, assembly GCF_021130785.1. Lineage (NCBI taxonomy): Eukaryota > Metazoa > Arthropoda > Insecta > Hemiptera > Cicadellidae > Homalodisca > Homalodisca vitripennis. Next base: position 219,922,322 of record NC_060208.1, on the reverse strand, counting down.
TTGTTGAATATTCTTCCTGTTATTTGGAGTTTCTAGCCTTGTCTCCAGCGTACTTTATGGTTTACTCTGTCATGTTTCAGTAATCGGGTAGTTGACGTTACAAGCTTCCTGGAAATCGTGGTTCCTATAAATTTAATCCTTGGTGAATATCCTCCTGTTGTTTGGAGTTCCTAGCCTTGTCTCTAGCTTACTTTATGGTTTGCTCTGTCATGTTTCAGTAATCTGATGGTTGACGTTACAAGCTTCCTGGAAATCGGGGTTCTATAAATTTACTCCTTGGTGAATATTCTTCCTGTTATTTGGAGTTCCTAGCCTTGTCTCCAGCTTACTTTATGGTTTACTGTGTCATGTTTCAGTAATCGGATGGTTGACGTTACAAGCTTCCTGGAAATTGGACCTCTGGTTCATTACATTCACTCCTTGGCGACTCTTTTTCCTGTTATGTGGAGTCCCTAGCGTGATCTCCAGCTTACTGTTTTGCATGACGCCGGAAAGTCCCAAATTTATGCTCACTAGAGGAAAGAGTGAGGCCTCTCTAAAAATACTTCAGAGAGTTCACTCAGTAAACTCTGGGAAGATTCTTGGCAGTTATCCTGTAAGTGTAATGAATATAGTCTATGTTAACTTTTACAATGAAATTGAAAATGTTATGGAGATAACCATAATCAAGAACCTTTGCCACTAACATATTATGTTAACATTTGTGAGTTTATGACACTAAGAAATAATGAGTTTATTGAACATACAATATAAGAACCTGTAGGTTATAATGCATAACATTTTATTCAGTTTACACAGTTAAATGGTTATATTACGAAAAGTATTACAGTGTTATGCAGAGTAATTTAAGCTTTCTAAATCCAAAATTTCAAAAGGTTGCGTTCAGTAAAATTAAAACTTAAATTACAATATAAGTGCCACTTGAAAAGTGCTAAACCAGAAGAAAAGGAGAGGCAAATATCTGTCGAACATAAAAAAATAAACTTCCCATATTTGAAATTTTTATCATTTTATGTTCCAAATCAATTTAATTTTGAATGAATAAAATTTGTTGATAATATTTACACTCAAACAAAATGTGACATCAGACAGAGCAAATATCGTTTAAGTTAAATATGTTGAAATTAAATAGAATGAAATTTTAATTAATTTAATTTTTATCTTGGCATTACAATTACACTATAGTTATTAATATTATAATAATATTATGCTAATTTCCATCGAAACGTTTTATATATTTATTACAAGTTGGCAATTACAGTTCTTACATATCAAAAAATAAAGTTTAAAAAAACACATGGAACTTCTTAGACATATTTAATACATCAATAAAATTAATTTAAACTTCCCCGATGCTTAGTTAAAAATATTAGCTATTTTTAATTAGGCCTTTATATACCATACATTTAATTATATAATTCTTAGACTATTATAGAACAGGCTGATCTATTCTTTTTTGCAATTTTTCGTCCTTTTTATACGGACTGAGTTTTGTATTTGTTCCTAACTTTTTATGTATCTTTTAATTATTAGGCTTTTTAGTGAAGTGCCTCTGATAGACTTATAACCTGACTTCATCTCTCTTACGCTAATAGTTTACAATGTTTAGTGAAACTATTATCTAATGTACATGTAACAGCATTGAATAATACAATTTATTATTGTTATCACTGATGAACTTTTATCACTTCAAGTCTAAGTACACTCATCACAGTTTTTGCTGTTGATGCTGCATGACCAACAACACATGTTTAACAGCTCTGTCATCTTTTCTTGAGTAATTTGAGTTGTTTCAATATATATACATATTATGTTGTGTTCAATAGTTTCACAGAATATATTGAGGAATTAAACAATATCATGTTGTTTGCTTATTATATATATATATATAATATATATATATATATATATATATATATATATATATATATAATATTCTTTGTTTTCTCAATTCCGGAGAAACTGTTGAACACAACGTATGAATGTATCACTAGTTAAATTCGATGCTAAGGTTATTGGTATATTTACAGGGATCTCGTTTAATATGAAATAAGTGAAGTAGAGTTGTGTTCTTTGATATATTCACTCAGAAGAAGTCATAGAGAATATAAGAGGCGGGATTTCGCCCCCTCCCCTTTAGGCAACAGGAACTGTGTTCTGTATGTGAAGATAATATTTACAAAAGCTACCGTGAAAAATGCACGATTAAGGTTTTTTGTAAGACTGGAATACCTACCTATCAGTTAAAACCTAAATTAGGTATATCAAAGACCGTCGTTATACATGTATCTGATCAACACAATGCATGCCCATGAGTGGTACATCACTAATTGCAAGTTTTAACATATTGGGGAGATCCGGTGACTGGTCTGGTTTACTGAGAAATGTGTTACTCCCTCTTAATGTTAAAGGTTTTTTCAAGCTTAAATATACAGGTATAGTTCATTGTCTCCTCCGCTCGCTTTGACTGGAAGAGGGTAAGTACAGAGCTAGCCTTCCCCTCTTCTAAAGTGACACGACGGATTACGTAAGTAATCCCTCCATGTGAGACGGTCCAATATGTTTTCATTCCAAAAGCAAGCACAAAGTCCTTCAGGACTAAGTGTATTGAGAGATTTCTTAGCTTCTTGTCCTAAGTAATAAAAACTAGAAGGGTTCCTTAAGGCTGAAAGAAAGTCATTATACAAGGTATCCTGTAACTCTCTTTACAAAAATGTATACCACGTTTTTGCTCAGATCACCATATGAACATGGGTCTCTGATGCTTAGTTTCCCATCTGTTTGTCTTTATGTTTTTTTTAATAAAAAAAATATCTTAAAAACTAATAATTTAAATTATACAAAATTTGGTTCAAACGTTTATGACAAAAAGAATAGTTGCTGAGAAAAATATCATAAAATTATCTTTAGTATTTTCAAAATGGGGGCCATAAGAAATTTAAATTTTGAATATCTTAAAAACAAACAGTTTTTTCTCAAGAAACACAAAGACAACAACTATTAAATAGTTTAAAGTCATTATATTTGTAATAATATCCTCTAAGATCTTTTAACCTTGTAATTCTTGAAAAAAACTGTTTGTTTTTAAGATATTCAAAGTTTAAATATTTTTATGACCGCCATTTTGTAAATACTAAAAATAATTTATTGATATTTTTCTCAATGACTGGCCTTTTCATCTTAAACATTTCAATCCAATTTGGTGTAATTGGAATTATTAGTTTTTAAGATATTAATTTTTCAATACAAAATACATAAAGACAACAAGATGGGAAACTAAGCATCAGAGACCATGTATATAGTCAAATAAGTTTTTCTTGACCTGAGCAATAACTTGGTATACCTTTGTCCAGAGAGTTACGTGACAACCTATTTATATTTACGTATACACGTAGAAGGAATAAAAAACAAACAATACGATTATTTGGTTGATTGGTATTACACGTTAGAGTTATCTGACCTCAGCTATGTGCTATTGTTCACTATTATTGTGCCTGTTATGTTAAGGTAGAATCAGTAAAAATGGACGCCAATGAGGTACCCGCGCCACAACCATCTGGAGGAAAAGGGGTGATGCCGGTCTTAAAACACATTTGTGACCAGACCTTGCCTCTGTTCAAGCCTCCATTCTTGAAGAATTTAGTTCTTTGTGTTATATTGATGGTTGACATTTGCTTATGGTAAGTGGTGTATCGTATCTCTCTTCCCAATGTATCCCTTGTAGTTCACATTCATAGTAATAGTAGTGCAGTAAATTGTGATCTATTTGTTACTGCAATGTCATTTTAGTTCTCATTTTTTTGTTCTCTTCGTTCTACTATCTTATTTGATAGTTTTTTTTTTACGATCAGATCACAAGTGAAAATGAGCAGAATGCTCTGTATAAATCGGTTAGTGTGGATGAACCCTGGAATAACTGTACCACTATTTACAAAAAGCCCCTCGAGACTGAGTTATTTTGATCTTCAATACATACTTGTAATAATTTAGTTATTTATTGTATGCATGTAATTTGTAACATGTAATGTATATTTAAATGAAATTATGTCTCAGACGTTTATAAATACAATAAATATTAATATTAAAAACAGTAATTGTGCATAAAATCTGTAGCATGGATAAATTTTGAAGTTTCTTGAGGAGAGTATTGCTTTAACGAGTTGGATTTTTATTTGTGTATGTATATGTACAGGGTGTTGACAAAAGGGTCTCAAAAACATCTGTGAGTAATATTACTCGTTAATAAAAACTTGTCATATAAACGTAGAAAATCTCGTTTAGCCACTAGCCAATATTTATTATTTTTTCTAAAAAACTATTTTATCTGAAACTAGTTAAGCTAAAGAAACTGAGTTTGAATAGATAAGAGGATTTTTTTAATTGCGTTATTTACTTTGATCCAAAATGGCATTCGGTGAAAAATGGCATTTTGTTTAAGACAAAACACAAAGAACCGGTACATCTATAAAAACTCTAGAAATAAGCTATTTTTACATTTTTATTTTTATTTCAATGGTTTTTTTTTCCAAATAAATCCGTCAATGCATCTGTCAATGCATAGGTACGAGGGAACAAGGCAGGAGCAACAAAACTGATAACTCTCAACTTTGACATGTTTGGCGATCCTCTGGATCTATCGAAGTCTGTCAAAGGGGCGAAGTCTCAAAGTAGACCAATGAACAGAGGCATATTCAAATAACTGGAGACAAGTGAGAGACTGCAGAGAAGAATCACTGAGACTGAGTTTTAAATTAAATAAATGTTTGAATTATTAGGCCAATCATCCCCGATGCCACTCTGTAGATGTTAATGTGGAGGTCGAATTCAAAGAAAAGAGTCAATGACTATATGAGGTCCCTAATACTGTGGAACCATTTTACTCGTTTATCGTCCATAATTGTCACCCAAAGTGACATCAGTCCTTCTGCAGAACGTGGATTATAGATTGGTTAGGAGTGTCAGACATTATGTTAAATGGCACCACATCAGTAAAGATTCAAGAGAACGTTGCTAGTTTTGACCAGCTTCAAAAGAGTAAATTTATCGGAAAATCTCAATGTCGTCAGTGAAAATAAACAAATGGTATATTTATGGTTCCTTTAATGGCCTTAATAAAAACTTTAAATAGGAAAGGGCCCAAGAGTGAACCATGAGGAATGGTAGAAGCAGCGTTGAATGCAGAAGTTGTCGTAGCAGCATAACGAACAGCCTGAGGACGATGTATGATGCAACTAAGGAGCCAGTTGGAGATAGAGCCAATAATCCCATTTTCCTTATATTTAGCTAGAAGTAGAGAATTATTAGTCCTGTCGAGAACTTACTACGACCGATGTAAACTTCATCTACCAGGTGATTTCTAGTAAACCTTGAAAGAAACACCTGACTCTGGAAGGAGTTAAGTGCTTGGAGTTGACACTCAACATGGTCGGTTGTGATTCCTAACATAAGTGTGACGGAACGCTCTTGTGTAATTTGTTTATTTTAACCTAGATTTTAGTTATGTGTTAGGTCTCATATTGTCCTGAAGAAGTGATCACATTGCAGATTTCGAGACGTAGTATTATTAATTTCTCTACTGCTACCACTCAACTATAGCAACCTAACCAAATCCTATATCTTTCACATCCCTTCCCTCGTCAAAAGCAATATTCAAAAAAAGGAATTATTAACATATTGATAATAATCCTGCTACCGTGCCCTACGCAAGTTGGACATATATTGCCAACCGTATGGTCTTCAAAAAGGGAGGGTTACGAGAGTGTGAGATGTTGGTCTATTGATTGTGAAGTCTAACACATCTATGAACACCACTGTTTATACCTAATTTATTTCCAGTGTAAACACCATATTCCTCTGGTTACCTGAGATCACGAACCGTATGGCGTTCTACAAGGAGTCTCACGAGGGTGACTTCTCAATGTGTGAGATGGTGACCAAGCGAGAGAATCTCACTTCTAGCCTTAATACCACTAGCGCCCCAGTGGAGTGTAACGCAACTATAAACACTGCTGTCTTTATACCTAACGTCCTTATATCACTGGTACAGCCAATAATTATGTTGGCTGCCAGTGTCATCGTGCCTTTGTTTGACAGAAGACATATTCTTTGTGAGTATTATTGAACTTCTATTATCCCAGCCAATTTAGTGGTTTTAAGATGTTTAACAATAGAAAACAAAATAAATGGGATTCCTATAAACCCTTTGTTTATTTGTTACAAAAATAGTGACATTGGTTTTTACTCCAACTTCTAAAATATATAGTTTATGAATATGCTATTGATATTCTATTATCCGACTGTTTTGACATGACGACTAGTGTCATATTTAGGTCTTTAAACATCTTAAAAAATGTCATAGAGCTTATAATCATAAAACTTAACAAGGCGAACGAAGAATATAACTAATACGTAACTCGTATCTCAAAAACGGGTCATATAAATGTGATGTAACAAAGAAATCACCTACCTTTACTTATAATAAAGCTTAGTATTTTTTATTCGTCTTAGCAAAATTATTATCTAAGGCAACCTCGAAGTTATTTATTGATTTAACTACGAGAAAATAAACTTGAGGTTTCAACGAAAACACACAAACGATCAGTTTTCACCAAACTCTAAGCTAATTAAACACATAAGTGCAATTTAAGTTGTGAGTCTTCATGAAAATTATATTTCCTTATATTTTAAATTGATTAAAAATACTTAGGCAACTTCGTAGTTTAATAAAAAAATTACTTCCTTGGATGTTTAAATGTATTTCTGAATTTTTGACCTCTAATGAATATAGAGCAAAATGCTTCATTTGTCGAAACTAATTTGATAGACTAATTTTTGATTAGGTTAACATATAAACATAGAACTACACATTAGAATTCTAAGTAATAAAACTTCGTAAATATCATATTTTTAATTTAGAAACAGTTTTATACACAAAAATCATTTAACATTTATTGAAAAATTTCTTCCCAAATGAGTATTATAGCCTATACTTTTTGGGAAAAAGCCTTTCGAAAAACTATTTTGTATCTTTTTTTCTTGTAACAACTGACTTGGTAAGGTAAAATATATAGTGTTTCAGTTGATTCTGGAACCTGCCTTCCAGAAGGCAATATAAGTATCAATATAATACTTAAGTGTATCATTGTTATGCTAAAGTATTTCAGCTTTTATCACACAAGAACGTGTCTCAGAGGAAATCTTGAAAATCTTAAATTAACGCTGCAAACCAGGCTTAAAAAAGATTACTCTGCTTAAAACGACAGCAGTTATACGTTTTGAAACGCATTACTTAAGTAAATCTTAGATAAATTACAATGGAAAAAGAAAAAAATCCATTATTTCTTTCTGGAGAATAATGACTTGGTACCCTCTGAGACCCTATTCCTTGGTTAGGTATTGATACAAAGAAACCCTATAGTAAAAAGATGGAGTAAATACAAAATATTAAATCAACAGTGTTCAAAAACAAGACAATTACTTTTAGGTATCACATTAAAATGGAATTAAACCACAATGACTCTTATCTAAAATACTGCTATTGTAGTTGCTCTTTAGCTTTTAGTGGTGGTTGTATAATTGTAGTTTTATTATTATTATTAGCTATTTTGGCTTTTGAGGTTCGGCTTCTGCTCTACCAACAAAGCCCTTTAATTTGATTTATAACTTGACCTATGCTTGCATTACACGTTTTAAAATCAGCAGGGATTTTCTTCTTTTGTGATAAAAAACCAAAAAGTCCCTTGAAAATGTGAATTTTTTAGTACAGTATTGATAGACCCAAGTAATATATGCACAAGTGTTCGACAGCTGGAAAATTAGTTCACGTCAAATAGCAACTTCCATCAGAGTATTTAACATTAGATAGGTATAATTATATAACAATTTCTCACAAACTGCTTAATCCTGAAAATTACACTTGTACGTAAGTTTTGGAGATTTAAAATTTACATTATATTTAATTTCATAATACGAATACAATTAAGTGTTTGGAATTCAAAGAATGATTTTCCTCGTTGATGTTCCAGCTGTTATACTAATATTATGCGGATGTATGGCGTTTCTTCTCACTGTGGTTCGAGATACGTCTATCATAATTATGCTGTTTGGAGGGATGCCCATCTTGTCCGGGGTCTGCTACAACGTTCTCTCCAGTATTCTGATTGAACTCTTCCCAACTTACATCAGGTATTACGTAGGGAAGGGAGATTCTGGTAAACGGGTAAATCACTTCTTCACAACAAAGAAAGCTTCCCGTATTAATAATGCAGGGATTGTACATCAGGGGATTACAGAAATAACATTAGTTGTGTGTTTGTTTTGAAAATGGAAAAAATATGAAGGAAACAGGATTTCCGGACATCTGTCATCGTTAAGTGATACAAAAACTGTGAAACACCACATTTAGAGATGTGCAGTTTGATTGCTTCCTCAGTTGTGTAACTAACCTAATACATATCTACAAAATCAAAGTCAAAGTCAAAATCTTTTATTGTCATCCTACCGTACACATAGCATTGACAAAGGTCCATTCAATATTATTTATCTATAAATATAGTTGACATAAGAATTAGACCATAAAGCACCTGCTTACATTGTAAACTATATTACATATCAGGTATAATAATTATGTATTAGATATGTTACTATAGTATCACTATTTTACAGATTGGACAGTTTGACATAATACTCTTGGAAACTATAACATTCCAAACGGAATAAAAATTCTCTAAGCCTCCTCTGAAACAAGAACACATCTGAATCCGATCTAAGATGTGGAAGAAGGGCATTAAATAATTTAATTGCAGAGTAATAAGTATATGTTTAAAAATTTAGTGTTGTGCTTTTTTTAACTAAAGAACTGGAGTTTCAAAGATTGTATCTGTCGGTATTAGTAGGTTGAAATAGGTTTTTGTGTTTCATGTAAAGAGTTGGGATGTTAAGAATGTAGAGACTAAAAAATGTCAAAATATCATCTATAACAAGTTATAACAAACTATAACAAATTATTCCAAGAGATTCAAATCATAATTCAGAATTCTCAACAAACACGTTGTGCGTCAATCTCAATCACACTAAACCCGAACTAAACAATACATGTCAAAATAGGTCAGCACTGTGTGACCAACTAACGAGAACTCACCAGAGGCCAATAGTAAATGGGGATCGTCACGGCAGAAACAAGATGGTGGAAAAAGAAGAAATTCACTATTAGTCGCCTTTACTATTGGCCTCTGGTAAGTTTTCAGTGGTTGGTCTTTCAGTGAAGACCAAATGTGACGGATATTCTTTAGTTCGGTTTATATAATTAGTGTTTTGAAATTTTTTATTTATTAAGAGCATGCTTTATAGATAGTGTACATACAGGTGAGGTGACACACAAAATGGTTGTTGTGGTTCCTGACCTATGCGTGTCACAACGTTTCATTCTAACCTATATGGTTTTCTTTTTGTTGGTTATCCACCTAAGAAAGAGATCAGATATCATATCTGAAAACGTAGTGTAACTGATTTTGTCTATTACTTCATGATGGCAGGTGTTCTGTAAGTTTTATATGTTATAGAATTATAGTTGTCTGGTGAGCATGATCTGTGAACAAATCGGTGCAATTGGTTGCCAGGTGTTCTTTAAGTTTTTTTTTTTATTACATTCCAACGGCAAACAAGCCAAAGTACAAGCGGGTAGTATACATATATAAATATTTAAATATCAACTGAAAGAAAGAAAGAATGAGTTAAATAAAAATAAAGTTGACAGTGATAAGAATCTAACAAAAACAACAACATAAATGATTAAATATAACAATTGATAATACAAGTAAATAGTAACAACAAACGACATAATACATAACAACAAAGCAGTAAACTATTCAGGAACACAACAATCAATATGAGGGGTAACAAGCATAACAATGAAATAAATTACCATACAACATGTGAAGATTAGAAATTGTGTATCTACACAGGACCGCGGAGGGATGCCAGCACTCTTCCCCGGATGGTCGAAGCACTGTCGTGAAAAAGATTGACAAGGTGGCAGAAGTTATTTCGCAGTCTCATCATTCGGGCAAGGGGACCATGAAAGTCATAATCACGCCGAGAGTGACGCCTGCCGAACAGATCACGCGACCGAGTAGCTGAAGGAAAGCGGATATCCACTTGTGCGAGGAGAGAAGGACAATCAAGCAGACCATTCAGCAATTTGGCAAGGAACAGGACATCTGCAGCCTTTCGTCTAGCTATGAGATCTGGTAGAAGTAGCTCGTTCTGCAGATCCGCCGAAGTTTAATGTGTTATAGAATTATGGTTGTATCTGTAAACAACTCGGTGCTGCAGATCAATGGCTGTGTCAGTGAACATGATCTGTGGACGACTCGGTGCTATAATCGGTTCCCAGTTGTTCTGTAATTTGGATATGTTACAGAGCTATGGATGTATCTGTGAACATGATCTGTGGACGACTCGGTGCTATAATCGGTTCCCAGGTATTCTGTAAGTTTGATATGTTACAGAGCTATGGCTGTGTCGGTGAACATGATCTGTGGACGACTCGGTGCTATAATCGGTTCCCAGGTATTCTGTAAGTTTGATATGTTACAGAGCTATGGCTGTGTCGGTGAACATGATCTGTGGACGACTCGGTGCTATAATCGGTTCCCAGGTATTCTGTAAGTTTGATATGTTACAGAGCTATGGCTGTGTCGGTGAACATGATCTGTGGACGACTCGGTGCTATAATCGGTTCCCAGGTATTCTGTAAGTTTGATATGTTACAGAGCTATGGCTGTGTCGGTGAACATGATCTGTGGACGACTCGGTGCTATAATCGGTTCCCAGGTATTCTGTAAGTTTGATATGTTACAGAGCTATGGCTGTGTCGGTGAACATGATCTGTGGACGACTCGGTGCTATAATCGGTTCCCAGGTATTCTGTAAGTTTGATATGTTACAGAGCTATGGCTGTGTCGGTGAACATGATCTGTGGACGACTCGGTGCTATAATCGGTTCCCAGGTATTCTGTAAGTTTGATATGTTACAGAGCTATGGCTGTGTCGGTGAACATGATCTGTGGACGACTCGGTGCTATAATCGGTTCCCAGGTATTCTGTAAGTTTGATATGTTACAGAGCTATGGCTGTGTCGGTGAACATGATCTGTACACGACTCGGTGCTATAATCGGTTCCCAGGTATTCTGTAAGTTTGATATGTTACAGAGCTATGGCTGTGTCGGTGAACATGATCTGTGGACGACTCGGTGCTATAATCGGTTCCCAGGTATTCTGTAAGTTGGATATGTTACAGAGCTATGGCTGTGTCGGTGAACATGATCTGTGGACGACTCGGTGCTATAATTGGTTCCCAGTTGTTCTGTAAGTTAGATATGTTACAGAGCTATGGCTGTGTCGGTGAACATGATCTGTACACGACTCGGTGCTATAATCGGTTCCCAGGTATTCTGTAAGTTTGATATGTTACAGAGCTATGGCTGTGTCGGTTAACATGATCTGTGGACGACTCGGTGCTATAATCGGTTCCCAGGTGTTCAGTCTGCTGATAGACTCTCAATGTTCACTCCTCTTCCGCTTAATATCTGGGACTTTGCTGTGTAAGCATAATTTATACTATAATATAAGACTAAACTATAAAGTCCAGTTACATTTAGGAAAGAAACACAGTGGATCAAATTGTAATGATGAAATAACACAAATGACTTACTTACAGAACGGCTATAGGCTTATTTCTTGATGATATTTTGATTTTTTAATTTACGTTTAGAGTTCTTTAATTTGATATTAAATGAAATTAATGTTAACATAATATAACTGTTCAAAATTATAAAAATATAGCATTTACATTTCTTTTAATGGGTGGTTAACGCTTCCTGCCTGTAAGTATTTATGACTTACGTATTCGTTTTCAGGTTGTGCAGTGGTGCCGTTTTTCTTCAATCTGCCCAACAGGAGCTCTTCTAAAGATGACTCACCAACAGAAGAACAGATTAAAAATAAATCTTGATCACACCTGTGTTGTGTACATATTCAACCTTAATGCTTTTACATTCAGGATGGATTTCCTACTGGCATTAATAAATATGCGTAAATATGACTCAGGTAGTAAAACAAGTTGGTGGAAACACGTTGCTATGTCATCAAGAAATACTCGTACAATTAAAAGTGTATTTATTTATTTATTTATTTCAACGGTAAACCGTTTTGTACAACATAACTTATAACAAAGTTGGCAGCTATCCATAACCAAGCATTTTACTTAATATTAATCAAAACAACAAAATCAAAACACAATCAGAGAAAAATAACAATAATAACATAAAGGATTATGGTGATTTAAATAAGGTTTATGATGAGTGTAATGATATCCATGGAATCTGAACAACAATAATTATTGCAAGTTAACGACAATAATAATATAATAATACGTAAAGAGTCTGGGCGAGATAATAATAAAAGTAGCAGCTAAATAACAAAAATTATATAACAATAATACACGTATAGAATCTGAACACAATAATAATAACAACGGAAACAGCTAACAACAAAATTTATATAATAATAATGGCGAGTTACATTATGGTCTATAGTGAGATGATATTTATATAATCTGAACAACAGTAATAACATGTATAAATCTGGCACAATAATAATAACAACAGAAACAGCTAAACAACAAAAATTATATAATAAAAATAATAATGGTGGGTTACTTTAGGGTCAATATATATATATATATATATATATATAGGAATCTGTACAACAATAATAACACGTATATAATATGAACACGTATATAATAATAACAGTAAACAGCTAAACAACAACAAATTAGGAACTAGTTGCCCGTCATAGTAGCTTCCCCAAGCACGATCGAAATGACTGATAAGAGGATCCAAAAAATTCCACACCACCTGAAACCTCATTACCTTCTCTCATAAGTCTGGGAATACAGCTGTGGTAGCTGTAAAGAGAAGGAAGTACCCTCTTGAAAAAGATGTCCCCGGAACGAGTGGATGTCGGAATTCGAAACTCGAGAAGAGAGAGAAGACGAGGGCAGTCTAGAGCACCGTTAACCATCTTATGAAGAATCAAGATGTCCGCCATCCTTCTTCTAGTCGCCAAATGTGTGTATTAATACATTATTTTGTGTAAAGGTTGCCAATTATTTTAGAAAAACTTTCTTTTGAAAAAAGACGAATTTTGGTTTATGAAGAGATCTTCTAGAGTGGTCTTGGAAAGTTTATTAGTATTTTAGAGGTTTAATACGCTCTTATTTTACAAATGTTTGTTGAGTATCAAGTAATCAGTCTCCTTTTCTTCTGTTTATACATGATTTATTATGTAACGTAATATTACCTCAAAGGCTGCAAATGTGTATATCAGTTACATTATCAGTGTCAGTTTTAAAACCGCCAACACAGTGATTTACCGAATGATAGGTCTACTCACTTGATAGTAAAATTCCAAAAAATTTTTGAACTTTGTCATTTATCATTCTTTTAAAAAACTGGCGTGTAAAATGGTGGCCTATTTATCTCTAAATTTCTAATCTTTAGGGAGAGGTTAACAAACCAAGATAGAGCTATTAAGCGATCTCAAAATTATAAACACTTATTATCGATTTACGAAAATGTAGCATAAGGTCCATCTTTCCAATGACCGACAGACAACAGTTGTATCGAATATAAATTTAGTTCAAATATATATTTCAGTTCTTTAACCCCAAGTCATTAAAAAGCTTTACCTATTACAATGACAAGGGTGCTACTTTTCATAACCATTACATAAACAAGGAGATATTTTACGGGAAATCTATATAAAAAATAAAAATATCAATGGCATATCAAAATATGTTTGAACAAAAGCTATTGGTTAAGAAAATAATAAATTGAAATTTGCAAATCTATCACACATAAAGTTGTATAATAAACCTTGTTAATACTGAAAACTGAGGTATTATTTACAAAGTTATAATTTATTTTTATATAAATTAAATTTGGTTTGCTCTGTTACAAAAAACTGTAAAATGTATACACTTGTTGAATTTTAATGTGTGTTTTGTATTTGAAAAAAGCAACATAATTTATTTAGAAGGTAAACATTTGAACATTGTATGCAAAAATTAACACCTACGCACATGTAAATTTTTAACTGCGAGTTTTGGACTGGAATCATAGATTAATAAACCAACCCGTATGTTTGAAAGCTGTTCTATACATGTTTGGATAAACTTCCTATAATAGCAAAGTCTAATACAATAAATGTAAATTATACTGTGTAGGTTTTGCTTTAACATTACCATTCTCTAATTACGTGAAACTTGAGGCTGAAGAATTCGAGTTGGACAATGAATTTATTTCAAAATCCAGAGCTAGTGTTCATGGAATACAACACATTTAAAATAATATATATTGATTAGTTTTTGCAATAAGGAGACTGTTTCAGAAGCCTTTTCTAAATTTTTGAATATGGTATAGTGTAGCGGGTACAAGAGTTATCGCAAGATAACCGGATCAAGCAACACCCAGCGTGGCTGCTGTTTGTAATGTTGACCGCTAAGAGATCCTGTCCTTGCAAGCAGCTCGCCTGCCCGGCCGTTGGTGGTGATTTGGAAGTCACCTTTAAGTCATTTGTTCCCAGGTTAAGTGTTAGAGAGGGCTTCTTAGACCTAACTTCGCCTGGTAAAATAAGACCTTTTTACTTTACTTTATGTGAATTATTGTCGAGTTTACTCCAAACGGGCTCCCCTTGGGTATTCGAATATTCATTAAAATCTAAAATAGTAACGTGATTAAAACTCTGTAAATTTGTGATCATCAACAAAAACTATTAGAATAATTAACTTCAGAGAATCGTTACGGAAAAATTCAAGCTAATATTTGCAATACAACTTAAAACTAAATGTCTCATATAATATTGTTGTGAGAATCACGTAAACACAACCAATAAATGTTGAATTGACCCAATTTTACTGTTTTATAAGTATAACAATGTTAACAATAGTTGCCAATATTTTGGGAACATGTGTTGACTCCCTTCCTTAGATATTAAATCATTATTTAAGAGTTTAATATTATCGTGAGAATGGAACTCGTACTCTATTCAGAGGTGTCATGCAAGGGAAGGTTCTAAGTTAAGAATGAACGTATTCCTAAACTCTAGACAAACTAATAGATACAATCTCGTTTAATAGCATGTTTAAACCAATGAATGATAATTTCAGTCCAAAACTGCAAGTACCATGTAAACTAACTATCATGTAAACTACTACTGCAACATGTTTTCAGCCTCATCGGTTATGTATTGAGAAAGATAAATGATCTGTTGTTAAATTGATGACCATCACTGACTCCACTATTTCAACGCATTGAGCGAGCGCTTGCGTTAGCAAACATTACTCATTAACATCTCTGATACATTTGTTTTACACTTTAGACATCTAAAACGTATTATATAATTTCTAAAGTTTTTCACCAAAACAGATGAACACCGTACGAGCATTCATTACACTTTTTTTAGGTTAAATATTTATTGTGTACACACTCACCAAAGAGGCGAAGAAGACTCGAAGGCGAAGAAGAAACCCTCTTTTATCAATGTGGGTTTGAGTATAAATATCAGTTCATGTTATGTCACCTCCTCTATTTAATTATATTGGAAACTGGATAGGAGGATGTATCTCATCCATGAGGCCCTGGTAGCGTGTGTCTTTTGAAGACACTCAACAAAGTGATGTAGTAGACTTGTTCACCTTTATCAATATAGGTTAGAGTATAACATATCAGTTCATGTTATGTCACCTACTCCACTTGCCAAAATCGGAAATAGGATAAGAGGACGTATCACATTTAAGAGGCTCTGGTAGCGCGCGTCCTGTGAACACAGTCAACAAAGCGATGTAGTAGACTCGTTCACCTTTATCAATATGGGTTAGAGTATAACATATCAGTTCATGTTATGTCACCTACTCCACTTGCCAATATCGGAAATAGGATAAGAGGACGTATCACATCTAAGAGGCTCTGGTAGCGCGCGTCCTGTGAACACAGTCAACATAGTCAACAAAGCGATGTAGTAGACTCGTTCACTTTTATCAATATGGGTTAGAGAATAACATAACAGTACATGTGTATGTCACCTACTCTACATTATAATATAGGAAACGGGATAGGAGTTGTATCTAGGCCATGAGGCCCTGGTAGCGCACGTCCTTTGAACACACTCACTAAAGCGATGATGAAAACTCGTTCACTTTTATCAATATGGGTTAGAGTATAACATAACAGTACATGTGTATGTCATCAACTGCACTTGATCATATCGGAAAATGGATAGGAGTATGTATTTCATCCATGAGGTCTGGTAGCGCACGTCCATTGATCACACTCAACAAAGCGATGTAGTAGGCTCGTTCAATTTTATCAATATGGGTTAGAGTATAACATATCAGTTCATGTTTATGTCACCTACTCCACATAATAATATCGGAAATGGGATAGGAGGATGTATCTCAGCCATGCGGCTCTGGTAGCGCGCATCCTTTGAATACACTCACCAAAGCGATGAAGAAGACTTGTTCACTTTTATCAATATTTTGCCTTCGGTATGAAATCCAACATTATCTTCCACACGAGTTGAAACTGTTGTGTAAAACCAATGTAAATATATCAATGTAACTTTTTATGTTCTGAAGATACATTTTTTAGCTTTGCTCTTTTTTGACGTAATTAATGTGCATTAGTAAACCGAAATGTCAAAAGTTAAGATGAAAGTGTTGATTAAATTTGTTTTGGAGCACAATCTCATACAATATACTATACTGTACAATATACTATACAATATAATAGCAGATTTTCAACATATACGGCTGGTTAAAAGAAAACTAATCTAGTATACAAACACAAAACAATCTCAGCGTATCTCAAACAATACTAAAATCAAACAAACACACTCTGTAAATATACATAATCAACGAGATATTTTCTCTCTTCTCCTTCAAGTATAAATACTCTTTCTAAATATAGCTGTAATGTGACAATGCATTAGCCCACTACATCGTAGATTATTTCATGGTGTTAATGGTGCCATAGGCTACCTGTTTGTTTGACTGCTCCTTGGTTCAACAGTGGAAGTTTCATCCCAGGGTTGGAAAATGCTCAATTTCTTTAAAGGTTTATGCCTTTCTTAACCTGTAACAGACACCTGTCCATTGAGGTCAAAATTTCCGGGGATAAATACTTACGAATCAGGATTAAGGTAACTAGATTAGATATGAGATCGTTTTTATATTCTTTCGCTTCTCTCCAATTCACTCGATACTACAGCTGATTATTTTAACCTAGAAATTTACGTGCATATAAAAACCTTTTTCAGCCAACTTGATCGCTGTCGTCTTTAAGCGGAAACGGTTTACTTATAAAAAGTACAATGATTTCGATCATATTAACCTAACAAGTAAGACTTGAAATGGAGATATCCTGAAGCCAGCGTTGATTATAGTCGGATCCGACAATCCTGAGAAATTCGGCCTATGTTTGGTGTAACGGTAAATACTGATAAAGCATAATTTACTCACGATTAAAGTTTTGCTATTCATTCATTGATATAAAAAACAAAGGTACAAGTTGACTATAAGAAATTACTTAACAGATATGTTGCAGGTGACTTGCTAATGCACATTCAAAGATATGATTAAAAAAAAAAAAAACATGGAGAAGAGTTTAGTTTAATTATTATGGTTAACAATAAATAAATGCGTGTAACATTGAATAATAGAAATAAATTGAAAAGGGGTTTGTAAGAACAGACCACAACAATGTTTGAGAGGCCGGACAGAGTTTGACCACACAATCAGCTGTTGATGCATTATTCATCGCGCCATCTAGTGTTGAGCGATTGGTCGAACGTTAACTGACAATACAGCGCTTCCCCGTACAGTAATAGCCATACCGCAGTCGTCGACCCTTCTGTAAGTGTGATTGGCCCGCCCTAGTCTCTTTATTGCTAAACGTTCAGTTTTGTGAGTGGTTCAGCAATAAAGTCTCACAAAAAAAGAACGCTTTTCCAATGCGATTTTGTTGTCGATATCGATATGTGTGTTTTACAGTAGTGCAATAATGAGCAACATCTTTATTATTGCAAACTAGCAGTTACCCTCGGCTTCGATCACATTACCCTTGTTAAAAACAGGACAACAAGAGCATATTATTTTTAAATGACATGATAAACAATTTGGGGATGTCATTGCAATCTCCTGAGTCATTTTAGACTTAAATTTAAGAAACGGTATTTGGGACCTTAAAGTCGGAGAGTGAACAATTTTTATTAGAACTCAAATTTCTACAAAAAATTTCATAATATTTGATGGATGAGCTCCAAAAAATATCACAAACAATGTAACTATTTTAGGCATTATGGATGAATCCTAATGTCAAAGTTATTAGCTTTTTAGTAAGATAGTTGTGGTATTTGTAGTTTAGAAACGGAAGTAGGCATTTTTAGGTTTAAATTACATCAGTGTTCTGGGATAAAATGTTCAGTTGTCAAGCATGATTTCTCTTGGCTCTTATTTTAGATGTTGCGCATGTACTAGACCTTCTTCTTTGAAAGAATTTTGTTTCCAAGATTAAGTTTTCCTTGTTGGCCTAATTAAGAGAATGGGTCAAAAACGTACAATTTCAGCCACTGTAATTTACTTCCAGTCCAAGATATTTCTGGAGCCACAGTTGGTTTTTCTTTTTTACCCTAATCAAGATATATAAATTATTATCGTATATACTTACACATATGAAGTCTACTTCCGTCGAAAACAACAAAGGCGGCTTTTGAATATCTTTTAATCCGTATTAAATGTATGATAATAGTTCTTTATTCGATATGTGCATTACATTACTTATCAAGCACTGCGTACTTAATATTTGCTAAAATAAACATAAAGTAAATATAAAGTAAATAAAATAAAGTATACTTTAATAGCACTTATAATTTTAATATCTGGGTACTCTGCGTCTTCAGATACTGTCTGTGCTTTCAATACGATAATTGTAAAAAAAACTTAAAATGACAGTTAATTACTGAAACATGTGATAATTTTATAATGTTTTACACAAAACTTAACTATTCCAATAGGTTAATTCCAATAGGGTTAAAAATGAAGTTTTTTTAATTAGGTGTAATTGTTAAACCGATTTCCATGGCGTAAATGGAAACTAGATGGAATGGTCTATAGATAGATGGATGGAAACTAGATGGAATATCTACGCTAGGTCCTGTTGATGATCTAACAATACTCGGAATCGTGGTTATCCGACAAAAATACTACATAATATTTCAATAATAATCAGAATGTGCAGTCTTATAGACGAATCCTAAAGTTCCACTAAATCACTTTACATAAGTTTAACTGCACTTATTAATCAGATTAAAAACTAGTTGTATATAAAGGTAGATAGACAGGATAATACTTCCTATAATCACTTCAACAATAGTTTATTAATTTGTATAATAAACTTCAAATTAAAACCTGCATTGAAAAGATTCTTTATCGAGTGATGAAAGTTTATTTAATACATTAAAGCTTACTTGATCACTTGCATTGTAAAAGCTTTTTCAAGAAAATGTTTCCTTCTTTTAAATTAAATAAAGTTTACCTTCTTGTGTTAAACATTATATCAAACTAAAAATGTAAGTTTCTTATAAAATTCATATAAAATACAATTTCTAAATTAATTAAAAATAATATTTACTTTTCTTTGTTATAGACGATGAAAAATAAAACTGAACTAAAAACCTTACTGAAAAGTTTTTCGTACTACGTGTATCAATCATCTGTTACTGGTGGTACAAATTTAAAGTTAAAACTGTAATTTAACTGTGTTTCACCCAAATATAAGTATTAAAAACTTTATATAATGATATATAATAAGACATCTGACTGTTTTATACTAGATCATATTTATAGTATTATAATTAATTAAAATTTTAATATTAAAATTAGAACTTTACTGGAACAATACTTGCAGCGAGATGTTTTATCTTCAAAACTTGAGTTAATTATTACGTGAATTCCAAATATTCTTATTTCCCCTTTAAATAATACAATAATCTCTATAAAAGAAAACTAGCTTTAGTTGATAAAATATTTTCCTTATGAAAATCGTAACTCGACAATAAAAAGACTTTCTTAGGAAAAATCCCGTCCATAGGTAAAATTTATATCCTAAACACTTACAATTAAACAGTAAAATAGTATCCAAAAAGACACCGAGTTCTATACCGACCCCTTCCCCTAATCGGCTAACTATTAACCGACGCCATTTATTTGCCTCCTACTATCCAATCACATTGCTAGAGTGATTCATTGTTTACTCAAACTACCACTTTTGTAATCCCTTCATCAAAGTAGAGTTCCAGAAAATCCGCTTTCTTACTGTACATCCATGAGCCCTTATTCGAGAAATTAAATTGATATTTTAGGTTTTTTTACAACACTATTTATTATCTCACATCTATTTTATCCGATAAATATTTAGTAAATAAATGTTAAATTGCCTATGTGGCAAATACTGCAGTTCTCATTTCCCCATTAGCTGCACAAATAAGACAATGAGAGCTACCTCTTCACCTAGATTATACCTGACTTTGTAGTCTACGTGTCACTGATGTCGAAACGATGAAAAGAATCAGTCTTGAGCTTCTTCGTCACCAACGTTTTTGGATGACTTCAGAAGCACATGACTTCATATTTCAGGAGTCAAGTATGTGACAGCGTCCGATTTAAGACGCTGAACTAAGTGCAAAGTGAACTTAATGACGCTAACCTCAACCTCCACATTGAATCAACCCTTCTAACCATAGATAAGTTATGCCTAGAAAATTAATCATGTTGAGAAATGGGTAATATAGCGAATATGCACTAAAACGTGACTTTTGTTAATTACTGTTACATATGAATAAAAAATAAAACACCATGAATTGGAAAGGAAATTCCATGTTATAATAGTATACTTTTGGTCATAATTGGTTACAATATAAAAAAGAACATCTTAAGAGGTTCCATTTTAACTAATAAAAATAAACATGATATTATATTTGTTAAAACACTTATTAGATATTTTTAAGGAGTGTGTCTGGACTGGGGGTTGTTAAATATATCAGAAACAGCAGCATTTACGACTCTGATGCTGCAGCGCTGATGAGCCTATCAGACGCCACGACGGCAGTATCCCCAGTACTTGCTGACTAATGACAGCTTAATTACCACAATCATCAACTCTATCTCTCATTGATGTACGACGAGTACGTCTATAGTTTAAACCGTCATAGTGACATATTCGCTTCTATATAGCTTGCTTTGTATAATTATCAAATTAAATAATATATGAACATGACACGTAATTTTTCCATAAATGTTTTCTTAGAATATAAATTCCCCTATTAAAAATACCAATAGAGATTATATATGATAAGAAAGTGTGTATACAGAATAGGTTTTATTGCAAAACATAATTGACGACTATTTACTTGTTGGTAGGTAACGAACATTGTCCTTAACAAACTTCATACAAAAAAGATAGCAAACACTTCATAATTACACCTACTGGTTATAAAGTGGTAATAAATTGTAGAAAATGTGTTTGATGTCATATATACCACCATTCGTATGTATGTTATACGGTAAAATAAAAAGAAACCGACCCTCAGTATTGTTTCCTGGAAGGATAAAATATTTATTTCACCTATTATATTGGCAATAATTAAATTGAATGCCTAAAGAAATATCAGGCATTGGCCATCCATGTAGTAAACGTTTTAAATAGTAATATATCATTAAAAATACAAAGAGAATTTGCAAGACATTAAATATATCCTATTACCTGCGTATAAAAACTTGACATAAGGTTAAGCATGTACAGTACAGGTAATAAAACAATAATATAAGTGTGGCGATGAACTCGCCAGAATCATTCTTGACAGCCGAGCAAGTTGTACGCGAAGCATATAGCTGTACTATACGTATACCAGTAAGAATAAACAAAAAACACGAAATTACACAGCACCAGGCGCATTACACTATACACTCACACGCATCAGACATGTTCACAGATTAGGGAGAAAAGTTCTGTAACCTGTAACAATGGCAGATATCCAAAATCCAGTTATGGATTCAGAAAAATCTCATCATTACGTACAATAATGATGGTCCAAACACACACACACACACACACACACACACACACACACACACACACACACACACACACACACACACACACACACACACACACACACATACACACACACACTCGATGTTATCCCGGCAGTTGGATATCTTTCGTCACTTGACTTATTCGTTAGTTTTGATTACTCTATTTAGCGATTACTCTATATGTTTTAATCCACTAACATATCACTACGCGATAATTTAAGCCTAGCTACCGGCTTTAAAATGTAGAGTATTATTCTGTTTATTAATTTACCAGCTTAATATATACTTTTTTATTATTTTTAGTGAAAACATGTTTTTGTTTTAATTATTAGAGAATTTCACTATATTTGAAATAGATATAAACATTAATGAAGCTACGTAGCATTAGGATAAAGCGATGATACTGACATCGGACATTAACATTAGATAGTAAAATATGCGAACAGTTTTGAAATGGGCACTGTGGCGTCTGGAATTGATGACTCGAAGATAAATTGGACCGATTACGTATAATGCGTTATATGAATTTGATTGCTATTAGGAGTGGAACACATAATTTCCTGAAAACTTACAACATCCACAAAATAGTAATTTAAAAATATTTACTTCTACATGCAAACGTCTATATAACGATTTCTATGAGGTTAATCAACTGTAAATTATACACTAATAACGACCAAATAATATAAAATTAAAATAGTAATATAGTATATATATATATATATATATATATATATATATTACAATTTTAATTTTATATTATTTGTTTATAATTATATTATATATATATATATATATATATATATATATATATATATATATATATATATATATATATATGTATATAATAAAATAGTAAATAGCAGTAGTAGTATAGTTATATTATATGTGAGTACTATCTTAATATAAGTAAAAAAAGGTTATCTATGCAAAAGTAAAGTAAAGATATTTTATTTTACCAGGCGAAGTTAGGGCTAATTAACCCAACACTTAACCTGGGACCAACGGCTTAAAGGTGACTTCCGAACCACCACCAACGGCCGGGCAGGCGGCTGCTTGCAAGGACAGGATCGCTCAGCGGTCACCCATCCAAGCAGCAGTCGCGCTCGACGTTGCTTGATCATGTTATCTTGCGATAACCGTTGTACCCGCTACACTACGCCATTGGCTCATTGGCTACGTCATTGGCCATGCATCAACTTTTTGCATAAGTTTAGGTTTTAATATGAACTAAATAATAAAATTATTAAAATTAATATTAATATTAAAAACGAGCCTAGTTAAGCTCCAAAACCTTTACGTACAGGACGATGTAAATATTAATTGGGGTTTGTTGCAGAAAACACTCTTACTCTTTTTCTAGTTCCGTAAAAGGTGCAATACCCATAACAAATATTAGTTTAATAAAATACATGTTTTCCCAACGTAGAACCACATTAATTGATATAAAATTTGTAAAACCAAAGACAAATTGGTATTTTAATGGTGTAATTTCTAGCCCATGATATAGAAGATATTTTGGTCTAATGTATTTTGTCACACAGTAGCTAAGGTGGTAACGGTTGGTTTAATGTGAATGTCGAGTGTTAACTCCAGTTCACGTCCCTTTGCGTGAAGCGGCTCGAATATGATGACGAAACGATGTTAGGAGTTCATTTTGAGCTTCTTCGTCTTTTTATCTCATCAGATGACTCAGGATTCCAGGAGTCAAGTATGTGAGAGCGTCAGATTCCAGACGCTGCATTAACAAAAGATGCACTGGAGCAGAAATCAACATTCACATCTAGTCAGTTGAATAATTACAGCTGTTAATCAGAATATGTTCCAAAATATTTAAAGTTATTCATATAATTTAAGTATTTCAAATTCAAGTATGCTAATCTGAAACAACCATATATAGTCTTGGTCCTGGACGAATAATACATCTGAACTCTGAATATGTAATATACATATTTCTAGCTGAATTTATCTTCCAGCATTATTCTTACAGTTCCGTTTTGAAAAAATTAACTTTGAAAAGTTTTATTACAATTAAACACAAAATCCGTAATTCGTTCCAGACGCTGCACATGGTGTATGACGACATCCTTTTTTACCTCGTCAAATTACAATCATTGTTTTCAACAGAATTCGAGGCAAAAATATTAATAGAAGAGATGTTGCTTCAGAAATGCTGCAAAATAAATATGATATCATTCCTACGAACTTGATACCTTTTGTAAGGTTTTGTAAGTTTGGTTTAGTTTAGATTAAGGTTGTGAAATATTATAATGTATCGTGAGCAAGGGCTGCTGTGAGAGGATTTAATAATAGGTTAGATTGGCAATACAACACCCTCAAATGAACGAACACATATTTTATTTGTGACAACATCTCATTAAATTGATTAAAATTTGAATTAACAATTGATAACGTCAACCGACATATTAAGCACAAATTTTAATACCTTAATATTTTTAAGACATGTTTAATATTAAATTATTCATTACAATTTATTTTAATTTAATTCACAATAACATTTACTAATAATTTTGTAGTTTTGAAATAAATATGAGTTCATGGACTAACGTGAGAAACTTTCTTTTAAAATATCTAACATTTACATAAATTTACATTTTCGAAATTGTGAACATTTCTTTTCATTATATTAGGTACAGGTACCTTGAAATTGTAAATGATTAATGAACCCTGATATATATATATATATATATATATATATATATATATATATATATATATTACTAAGATCCTAAAATTACTTACATTTTATTGCACTTGACACTTATTACGCCTAAAGATATTTTTCCCGCACACGAACACAAGCACTGGCACTCCCGAACATCGCTTTTCGAATTCCCGTCCTCGACTTCCCCTCTCCTCCTTGTTCTTCAGTTTTGATGTTCTCCCGCCAGCTCATTGACCACGCCTCTGCCAAATCTCTCCATCATAAATTGGTGAGTACCAATTTTTCATATCAGCATGGCTGTTCCTTACATCGTCGCACGGTTTTTTATAAATAAGCATTTTCGCTGCTTAAACAAGCATTTCCTGTTTGTTCATCATCGGTGTCTGGGCGGATGTGCGTATCCACTTACATCCGGAGGATGTTTGTATCGAATTGTAATACAAGACCTC
This sequence comes from Homalodisca vitripennis, assembly GCF_021130785.1. Taxonomy (NCBI): domain Eukaryota; kingdom Metazoa; phylum Arthropoda; class Insecta; order Hemiptera; family Cicadellidae; genus Homalodisca; species Homalodisca vitripennis. The sequence continues at coordinate 219,896,970 of NC_060208.1, read as the reverse complement.
CTTTCCAGCAACTATCTGTACATTGATTCTATGAATTTTATTTTACTAATAATTATGTATGTCTTACACTTTATTATACTGGTCGCAACTGGATGCCTGAGGCAATTTCTCCCAAAAATTTTGTTATCTTCATTGTTCTTTCCAGGTAACACCTTATTCAGTGGGCCCAATAGTAGTTCAGTTCTCATAAGTAATTGCTATATAATGGATAAAGTATTATCACTTGTTCTTGCGTTAGTTGAGCAGCACAGAGGTAGAGTTTGTAATGCTGGAATGATTACTTCCCAATGATTTATTGTTGTCTTTTCAATTTAACTTGTTCAAAAGACAAATATAGTATGGTTTAATTTTCAATGCACTGACGCGTTTCAAAAGTTTCAAAAAAAAGAAAGATCTCGACCTTTAACTAATTATACCGGCTTGTAAAAATTTGCACGGTTCATACATTACCATATTTGTATAGATACTTAGTTATACATTTACTGGAGTTTCACCTTGAGATAATAAGTATTAATCAATAAAACGTTACGAAGAAAGTAAGTAAAATAAAGTTAAAACTAATTGTTTAAACGGAATGTATACATTTGGAGTGATATGGTTATAGAACTTATAAAGTAAAGTAAAATAATGTAGAGATGTCTTCCTTAACCAGGAGAAGTTAAGGTTAATAAGTTTTTAAAACTTAACCTGAGGACCAACGGCTTAAAGGTGACTTCTGAACCACCACCAACGGCCGGGCAGGCGGCTGCTTGCAAGGACAGGATCGCTCAGCGTTCACTCATCCAAGCAGCAGTCACTCTCGACGTTACTTGATCCGGTTATCTTGCGATAACTGTTGTGCCCGTTACACTGCGCCATTAGAAACGCTTATACTTATGGGTTTAAATAAATTATGTAAATAATTATGAGGCATTTAAAGTACTATATCAAGTGCTAAATTTTAGAAGTTATTTTAAATCCCAACCAGATCTCGTTAGTGGCAATAGATTTCACGTTGAGAGTTCTAAGGGTATCGAAGTACTCACAAAATATTTAGATTTAGTATCACAAAATATTTAGATTTAGTATCACAAAATAAAAAAAACCCAGTGTTTTAGTTACTGTTTTAAAACTCTTTTTTCGCTAAATCACTCACAAGAGTTAATCTTACAATTATTTTTAATTCATTACTTGTTCAAGGAAACCACTAATAGAAACAATACCGTGGGACTCAGTTTGTCTCCAAAAAACACTTGATTGCTTTCAGAATATTTCTAAGACGTTTTACTACTCGTACATAACGGTTACTATGTAGTGAATGTGAGGTAAACTACCCACTTGGTGTTCATGGTTAGTATTACTAGTATAGCCTCACAGTTTAAGTGTTCATGGTTAGTATTATTGTATCACCCCACATTATAAGTGTTCATAGTTAGTATTACTAGTATAGCCTCACAGTTTAAGTGTCCATGGTTAGTATTATAGTATCACCCCACAGTATAAGTGTTCATAGTTAGTATTATAGTATCACCCACAGTATAAGTGTTCATAGTTAGTATTACTAGTATAGCCTAGCAGTTTAAGTGTTCATGGTTAGTATTATAGTATCACCCCACAGTAAAAGTGTTCATGGTTAGTATTACTAGTATCGCCTCACAATTTAAGTGTTCATGGCTAGTATTATAGTATCACCCCACAGTATAATTGTTCATTGGTTAGTATTACAAGTATCGACCTCACAGTTTAAGAGTTCATGGTTATTATTATAGTATCACCCCACAGTATAAATGTTCATAGTTAGTATTACTAGTATAGCCTCACAGTTTAAGTGTTCATGGTTAGTATTATAGTATCACAGTATAAGTGTTAGTTAGTATTACTAGTATCCCCACAGTTTAAGTGTTCATGGTTAGTATTACTAGTATCACCCCTCACAGTATAAGTGTTCATAGTTAGTATTACTAGTATAGCCTCACAGTTTAAGTGTCCATAGTTAGTATTATAGTATCACCCTACAGTATAAGTGTTCATAGTTAGTATTATAGTATCACCTACAGTATAAGTGTTCATGGTTAGTATTATAGTATCACCCCACAGTATAAGTGTTCATAGGTTAGTATTACTAGTATAGCCTCACAGTTTAAGTGTTCATGGTTAGTATTATAGTATCACATCACATTATAAGTGTTCATGGTTAGTATTACTAGTATCGCCTCACAGTTTAAGTGTCCATGGTTAGTATTATAGTATCACCCCACAGTATAAGTGTTCATAGTTAGTATTATAGTATCACCTCACAGTATAAGTGTTCAAGGTTAATATTATAGTATCACCCCACAGTATAAGTGTTCATAGTTAGTATTACTAGTATAGCCTCACAGTTTAAGTGTCATGGTTAGTATTATAGTATCACCCCACAGTATAAATGTTCATGGTTAGTATTACTAGTATAGCCTCACAGTTAGTATTACTAGTATTATAGTATCACCCCACAGTATAAGTGTTCATAGTTAGTATTACTAGTATAGCCTCACAGTTTAAGTGTCCATGGTTAGTATTATAGTATCACCCCACAGTATAAGTGTTCATAGTTAGTATTATAGTATCACCTACAGTATAAGTGTTCATGGTTAGTATTATAGTATCACCCCACAGTATAAGTGTTCATAGTTAGTATTACTAGTATAGCCTCACAGTTTAAGTGTCCATGGTTAGTATTATAGTATCACCCCACATTATAAGTGTTCATAGTTAGTATTACTAGTATAGCCTCACAGTTTAAGTGTTCCAAGGTTAGTATTATAGTATCTCCCCACAGTATAAGTGTTCATAGTTAGTATTATAGTATCACCTCACAGTATAAGTGTTCATAGTTAGTATTACTAGTATAGCCTCACAGTTTAAGTGTTCATGGTTAGTATTATAGTATCACCCCAAAGTATAAGTGTTCATGGTTAGTATTATAGTATCACCCCACAGTATAAATGTTCATGTAACAACCTGGAAGTTTCGAACATAAATGTCGGAAGAGTTAATTGCATTTTATAGCTGTCTCTGTAATAACACCGGATGAGAAACATAAACAAAATCGATAGTTTGCTCCCAATAACTATTTAAGTGTTTCAGTCACTTAATCAGTTTTTATATCGTATACTACAGTTAATACTATGCAGCATGCATTATCATTAAAGAATTATCTAACAGATAAAGAAATAACAGTTGTAGAATGTGTCAGTTACCACAGTATACAGGGTGAGGCAGACCACCCGTACAGTACGTATAGCGGCCAAACCAAACGAGGTAGATTATTCGTAACAACTTAAACCCCCTCTATTTCCACCCTAAAGAATTCGGAGAAATTATTTTGAAATCTCTAAAACTCCCCAAAAGGGTAGTTTTTGGGGGGTAGGGGTGGTTTTTGGAAAATTTTCAAATGTAAAGGTATGTTGAGTTATACCTCATTTTATAGGTATTTCTTCACTGATTATTTTTATGCAAAAATTTTGAACCTATCTTGCAGCTTATGTACAGGGTACACCAAAACGTTAAAAAATCAGGGGTTCGTGGGTAAATTTATTACAACTACCTGCACAAATGTAGAGAGACGATATTTTTATTGAAAAATAATGATGAGATGGCTTATCGAAAAATATCATCAAATGCCACCCTACCCTACCCCAAAATTTACACATTTTAAAAAAATACATCGAATTTTGAAATACTTAACAGCCCCAATCTAAAAAAAAATCAAATAGCAACCTAGGTGGTGTTGTAAATAATTAGAAAGGTCTTTAAAAAATAAACATTTTCTACATTTAAAGTGGTCTCTATCTCCAATGGTTTTCAAAACTGTAGTACAAAAATAGATCTTTTAATAATTTTACTAAGTTAGTTTGTATTAATATCAAAATCTAATGAAACAAATGGAAAACAAGTTGGACTTTTAAGTTTAATTTGTTTTTAAATAATGTAGTAAAAAACACATCAGGATTTCTATCAGTGTAACATGTTTCAAAAGCAATCTAACCGTAAAAATTTTATGTCTGCGTACAGTTAGTATTTAGGTCTATTCGGAAGTCGTTAGATGCAAGCTTTTAGTATAGTTTTTTATTTTATAATGGTCATCAATGATTTTAAAAATAACCGTGTTTACGTTTAAATAATTGTTACGTTACACAAAATAAAATTAAAACTGCATTAATTTGTATTCATTTCTCATTTCTACGACAGCAACTATACGGGAGTATGATGACTTTAAATTTCACAGCAAACATCCAAACATGACTACGGATTCATAAATGAGAAATTAATGATTTTCAGTTGTAAATGGGAAATGTGATACAAATTATGTAAATGTGTTTTTAGTGATCTTTACCGATGATATATGATAATTTCTTTATCGAATGGATAAAATACTAAAAGGGACGCTTATCAGTTTCAACCTAATAATTTTTGTAATTTGATCATTCAATGAAGAAATACATTTTCTAAAATATCTAAACATTGTACAGCAACAACTAAGGTAAGCCTATTTAAAGTAAGTATCAAATAATACAGCACACTTTCTAACACACGAAGGACGAATATGCACTATTTTCTAAGCTGTGAAGTGTCACATAAGCTATAAGCAAATAACAGTCCGGTAGCATTGAGTCAGGAGGGAGGCGCCGCACTGGCGCCGCGACGCGAGGCGGCTCGTGAATGTTGGCTACTCTCCAACTGAGAAGCTTCAAGTCATGTGTTTTAACAAAACGTTTCACTACTGATAGTTGCGTAAAAAAGGTTGCGTACAACACAATTTGAACTCTAGTGAAGTTACAAGTGAAAGTAAAGAGAAGAAAATTTCTTCTTTTAATGCTGTGTTATTAAACTAGGAGAACGATTTTAGAAATTATTATAACAATGGGTGGCATCGGATATTAACAGCATTTGTGGGAGTGCCGATGGCCGAGTGGTTTTAGACGTTGGACTTTGAGTCTGAGTTTGAGATAGCGCAGGTTCGAATCCTGTCTGTGACCGTTGCACTTTACATTATGTTGCACTTACCGACCTTGTACTGTATCGACTCTCCCCCTTATTCTGTTTGATAAGATCCTCGCACAGGCCAGGGGGCCATGAGGACGGGCAGAATAAGGCTTAAAAGGGCATCGGCTTCGACTAAAAACATTAATTTTTTACGAATATTATTACAGACCGTCAAATATATAAAACTTACAACAAGACTCTTAAATGAAATATAAAAGTTTTGATCATGTAAAACAGCGATCACGATTATGTCGTGCAATCGCCATTTACAATTGGCTCAGGTTATTTCTCGGTGGTTGGTCGTTCAGTGCAAACCTGTTGTAAACTGTATTCTGTAGTTCGGTTTTATTAATTAGTGTTTAATTTTTATTTATTAATATGCAAGGAGTTTACACATAATTTTTTGTTGTTATTCATAATTTATACTTGCCACAAATATGTTTGTTTTGTTTATCACCTGAGAAAGACATTAGAATGTACATCTCGAAACGTCGTCTAATTGGTGTTTTTATCGGTGAACAAAGACGAATTTTGAAAAAAAAACATTGTGTCCTTTACAATCCCTGCATTGATTCGTGGAAAGCCAGCTTTAATGAACAGTGATACGAAGTCTGTGACAGTGTCAGATCACATGCGCTGCACTAAGTGGAATGTGAAATGGAGCTGAACTCAACATTCGTATTCAATCAACCCTTCCCACCGTAGCTACGTTATGAGCTGTGATGTATTGGACCTGTGCCTGTTGGAGACATTGCAGCTGTGATACGAAGTCTGTGACAGTGTCAGATCACATGCGCTGCACTAAGTGGAATGTGAAATGGAGCTGAACTCAACATTCGTATTCAATCAACCCTTCCCACCGTAGCTACGTTATGAGCTGTGATGTATTGGACCTGTGCCTGTTGGAGACATTGCAGCTGTGATACGAAGTCTGTGACAGTGTCAGATCACATGCGCTGCACTAAGTGGAATGTGAAATGGAGCTGAACTCAACATTCGTATTCAATCAACCCTTCCCACCGTAGCTACGTTATGAGCTGTGATGTATTGGACCTGTGCCTGTTGGAGACATTGCAGCTGTGATACGAAGTCTGTGACAGTGTCAGATCACATGCGCTGCACTAAGTGGAATGTGAAATGGAGCTGAACTCAACATTCGTATTCAATCAACCCTTCCCACCGTAGCTACGTTATGAGCTGTGATGTATTGGACCTGTGCCTGTTGGAGACATTGCAGCTGTGATTGGCGGCACCCTGTATCACCACTTCTACAATGCTGTATTGGTACTATTAGTCATGTGTGTTGTGTCATGAGGTGTTTTGTAAAGCCATGCGTGAGATCGAGTAATGTAGTAACAAGTAAGGGAGGTTTTATTTCTAAAGTTAACGCTGTAAAATAACTTTTTTAATATAATGACTCTAATATATATACAACCGCATGTGTAACTGACTGACTGACTGACTCACTCACTCACGTATACTAATTCTAACCTACTTCCAGATGAGTTAGAGACTTGAAATTTGGTACACAGATAGCTTTCCACGTGTAACCACCAGGAAAATCCCGAAAAGTGAGAATTTTTCATTTTCAACCCCTCAAAAAAATTCCCAAAAAATCGCGCATTCTTCACACCCCTGCAGGCATTTTTTGTAAGCCCGATAGCGGGCGAACCGTTGGAGCTAGCTCGGATCTGACGGAAAATTCATGGACAGGAATGAAGTGAACTACAAAAAAGGTCTAATGACTTTTTGCTCTATCTTCCATGGTTAAGCGACAAAACGCTCGAACATTTGAAATTCCAGAGATTTTTTCGATAAAAATAATGTTTCAAGCCCGATAGCGGCCGAACCGTTGGTCGTAGCTCAAATCTGATTGACCCATCAAATTAGCAAATTGCGCGATCTACAGAAAAGGTCCAGTAATCTTTTGCCCTATCTCGATTGGTTTGGCCGAAAAAACGTGATTATGTACAATTTTGTTGTAACTTTTACGCGAAACTTTTGTTTTTGGGGTCGATAGCGGCGAAACCATTGGTCGGAGGTCAAAATAAGACTAACGTTTTATTTAGGAAATAATATGACCTACAAAAAAGGTCCAGTGACTTTTTACTATATTTCCCTTAGTTTGACCGCAAAACGCGATTAAGTGAAAATATTGGACATTTTCGCCTAAAAATTTACATTCCGGGCTTGATAGCGGCTAAACGGTTGGTCGTAACTCAAAACAAATTTTAAACGGGATTTAGGAAATCACGTGATCTACAGAAAAGGTTCAGTGACTTCGGGAGTTGGCTGAGCGTTAGCTAAGCGTCAATAGTAGATAGGGACAGAGGAATATTTATTATGTTCACAGACACAATACCCTCTAAAAAAGGCCCAAGTGTGTCATTAACCCCCGGTAATATTAACCCCCCCCCGGGGATTTCCTGGTATGACCTGATAACCTCCTGTACATTCAACCCCCTGATGTGTTAACCCCCCTGGTAACATTAAACCCCCCCAGGGAATTTCCTGCCATGACCTCATGTCCGAATTTTACCAGTCACCAAATCTCTTAACCCCCCCCCCCTGGGAAGATCCTGGTATGACCAGATAACCCCCTGGAGACTTATCCCCCGGTAACGTTAACCCCCCCTGGGAATTTGTTCATATGACCAGACAATATCCTGACGAAATTAAACCTCCTCTTGTCTTAACCTCCTTAACATTAATCACCCACCCAGGGAATTTCTCGCCTTGACTAGATAGTCTCCTGGTGATATTAAACCCCCTGTTCGACTTAAAATACTGCCTTGAGGTCGGTTTTTATTATGTTTATACTAAACAATTCAAGATAGCTGACCCGTGCAGACTTTTCTCCCGAGCTCATTTCTGGCTAAACCATAGGTCGTAGATCAGATCTGAGGGCACAATCAAAGACAAAATTAAATTTCCAACAAGAAAGGTCCAGTCACTTTTTGTCGTATCTCTAACGGTTTTAACCGCAAAATGCCCTCAAAGTCAAAAGTTTTTACGAATCCGGAAAAAAATCTATGAAAAAGGTCAATTTTTAAATCCCTTGTCATTTACTTAATGTCCGGACTTAACCAGTCACCGAATTCCGCTTATCCCCGAATTTGCAAGCGTTAACTTTGGGGGCCTGGGGGCGTAGCCCCCAGCGAGCCGAAGGCGAGTTGCACGTATAACTTCAGAACTTTAAATGCTACGTAATTATTATAGGTGAGCAACTACCTAACACGATGTATCTAAATATATCTTCTAAAGAGAAACACTTGTTTCGGGTAATTTTCGATTAATTTTTGAGCATTATCACGATATTGGTAGTAAAAAATTCTGCAAAAGATAATAATGATGAAGGAAACAGGATTTTTCCGGACATTTGCCATCGTTAAGTGAAACAAGAAAACAGTAACACTACGTTTCGAGATCTGCAATCTGATCTCTTCTTCAGGTAAAGAACTAACCTAATACATAATTACAAACTAGGTTAAAATAAACAAATCTTACTAAAGCGTTGTGGCACGCCTGAGTCAGGAATCACAACCTACATGTTGTATGTCAACTTCACTAACACTAAAGACATGCACTTAATAAAAAAACTATACAAAACACCAATCATTAAACTAAACTACGGAACTTCCGTAGTTTAGTTTAATGATTGGTGTTTTGTATAGTTTTTTTATTAAGTGCATGTCTTTAGTGTTAGTGAAGTTGACATACAACATGTAGGTTGTGATTCCTGACTCAGGCGTGCCACAACGCTTTAGTAAGATTTGTTTATTTTTAACCTAGTTTGTAATTATGTATTAGGTTAGTTCTTTACCTGAAGAAGAGATCAGATTGCAGATCTCGAAACGTAGTGTTACTGTTTTTCTTGTTTCACTTAACGATGGCAAATGTCCGGAAAAATCCTGTTTCCTTCACAATCCTTCCATCGTCAAAAATAACCTTCAAACAAAGAATAATAATGATGTTCCAATGATTTCTGTAACACCTAGTAAACATACGATATATTGCAATACTGATTGTCAAAACTTATTTCTCAGCTTAAATTAAACACTTAGGTTACTGGCTTTTAATATACTATTGATAATTTGTTAAATTAAAAATGTAAGTGTACAGATAAAATTACTAAGAGAAATAAATCAAACAGGGCATATTTAAATATACAGAGTAAGAAAATCGATGACCTACAAGAGTGGTAAATGGGTCACGGCCAAACAATCCATGATTTTCAATTGGATTCATACGAACTGGGAAGTGGTGATACAGGGGAAATGGGACTTCTATGGCCTCGTATGATTGGGTGACGGCAAGATGAGCTGTCATACAGAGGGTGGGGAATGGGTAATGTATCTTCAGAACAAAGTTCCTTTCATTGTAAATATTCCATTTACAGTAGACGTCTCTACTTTGTTTCTTGCATTGAAATGTATAAAATATATTCTACCAGAATTCGTATAAGACCACGTTTTCACGACTGCATAACATTGATATCCAAATACAGCGTCCAATATCATTAGTTCTGTTAAACTGTTTTTTATAGTACCTATATATACAATGATAAGTATATTAAGATTTTTCTACATGCACGATATCTATAAAAACAATCAAATAACGCAAAAATTGCGCTGTGCCTCTGTTTCCCTACTACAGTTTTATTTTTTGATACTCAGGTGACAAGGTACATTATTGCACTGTATGGGGATCAGATGTGGTAGCTACTTGACATAAAATGCTTCTCTCTTGTTTTCCTATATCCCCTGCTACTGTTTTATTTATAGATACTCAGGTGACAAGGTACGTTATTGCACTGTATGGGGATCAGATGTGGTAGCTACTTGACATAAAATGCTTCTCTCTTGTTTTCCTATATCCCCTGCTACTGTTTTATTTATAGATACTCAGGTGACAAGGTACATTATTGCACTGTATGGGGATCAGATGTGGTAGCTACTTGACATAAAATGCTTCTCTCTTGTTTTCCTATATCCCCTGCTACTGTTTTATTTATAGATACTCAGGTGACAAGGTACATTATTGCACTGTATGGGGATAAAATGTGGAAGCTACTTGACATAAAACTGCTTCTCTTGTAGTCCTTTGTTCCCCTGCTACAGTTTTATTTATTTATACTCAGATAATAAGTGACGTTATTGCGTGGCATAACGAGAACAATGAGATTGGATAGGTACTTGACACACAACTACTGCAGGCTTCTTCGTCCTTCGTTGCTCTACTACAGTTTTATTTATCGTTACTTAGGTAACAAGTGACGTTACTGCATGACATAACGATGAGATGGGATAGGTACTTGACATACAACTACTGGAGACTTCTTCGTCCTTCGTTGCTCTACTACAGTTTTATTTATCGTTACTCAGGTAACAAGTGACGTTACTGCATGATATAACAATGAGATTGGATAGGTACTTGACACACAACTACTGGAGACTTCTTTGTCCTTCGTTGCTCTACTACAGTTTTATTTATCGTTACTCAGGTAACAAGTGACGTTACTGCATGACATAACGGTGAGATGGGGTAGCTCCTTGACACACAACTACTGGAGACTTCTTTGTCCTTCGTTGCTCTACTACAGTTTTATTTATTGTTACTGATGTGACATGTGGCGTTATTGTATTAAATGAGAAGTGATAGCTACTTAATTTACTACTGATACAGCTCAGGTTGTCACCTTGTTCCATTACCACAGTTTTATTTAAAGTTTTGTAAGTAAGACAGTGCGTTACTGCTTAGAGAGGCTTGTGTTATTTAACATGTCAAAGCGTTACAGTCTTCCTATTATTATATTATAATTTTAAGATAACCTCAAATGGAATTGTCCCTGGGTGTAGAGTTGTGTGATTGGTCCTTTATGTAATCATTAGTAGTTTATGTTAGTTTGTATTTTATTAGGCTCTGGATGCATCGGTTTAGGTTATGTTATGTTTTCAGGCACTGCATTCCCTTCCTTTTTGAGGCAAACTATTTATTATTAGTTTACTACAAAGCAAACATATGATGCTATGTACAAGATAGCAACGAAGGTTATGGAATAATGTAGTAATTATGTTTTACTATTCTTTGCCTACTATAATTTTTTTCTCTCTCTTTATTGTTTTAGGTCTCACCGGAAATTTAAACTAAATTATCAAGAGATTTTTGCAATATCTTTCAATCTAAAATCACGATAAGCTATGTAGTGGATTTTCAATCTCGTGTATGAACGCTAAGGCGTAATTATAAGTTCTTTCATACCTCACTGTCCAATGATCGGATTTTGTACCATCATTAATGGTGGGATTTTTAAACTGTCCATTATAAAATTGTTTGTTTAAAAAGGCAAAATATCAACTACCCTAATGTAAAACTTTTTTGAAAGTAAAAATATTTATGAAATACGTTATTAAATCTAGTACTATAAAACAAAGTTTCTCTGATGTAGATATTTCCAGATGTATGCCGTTATTGTTTTTGTTGTAATTGACTCTAAAAGTGTATTATTAAACAGTACAATATGCTTCCTTTTAGCTTTTATGTTCATTGGTGGCAATGTATTTCATACATTCTTTTAAAAGATTGTACAACAGTTATCGCAAGATAACCGGATCAATCAGCGTGCTTGCTGCTTGGATGAGTGACCGCTGAGAGATCCTGTCCTTGCAAGCAGCCCACCTGCCCGGCCGTTGTTGATGGTTCGGAAGTCACCTTTAAACCGTTGTTCGACAGGTTAAGTGTTAAAGAGGGTTTCTTAGCTCTAACTTCACCTGGTAAAGAAATAAGACATCTTTAATTTGCTTTAAAAGATCCAAAAAATTGAATGCTTACCGCGATTGGTCGTGTAAAATAAAATCTTATTTATTCTTATATTCTGACTTCAAAAATAATTTAATGTTTTCTACTTGATCCCTACATACAAATAAAAACGAAAAGCAACGTGGTGCATCAAAATCCAAAACTTATTACCTGTTTATACTTCTGTAATAGTAAGATATATTGACGTTTAATTAATATTTTAGACAATTATTATTATTGGAATCGTTTCCCTTAAAAGTACAACAGCATCACAAACACGATTTTAGGAAGATGTTCCATTTTTTAGAAGTATTTAAAAAAAATCATAGGATCCCTCCGAAAAAATGTATACGTGTTGAGAAATACGTATCAGCATCTAATCAATTTCAAAATTTAATATTACTGAACGTAATAGGCCAGATGGTTTTGAAATATATGATTGAAAAAATAATAAAAGTCAAAGTATATAAAGTACGAACCGTAGTTATTACCTAGAGAATTAATTGAATTAATAAGTTCATCTTTTGATATATTTCGTATGGCAAATATTTAACCGCTTAATGAACAAACACAATAACTTAATCATAAACACATTTCATTATAACCTGTAACTTGATATCTGTAAGTTATATCTACTCAGAGGCAAACATAGGAGTACAAGCAGTTAAACTCTGAGTAGGGGTAAATGCTAATGGAAGGCAAGATTTGCCAAGCATTTCACAGTCGACTGCGCTTGCAAAGGGAGTTGAATGGCCATTTGTAATACTACCGCCACAAATGTATGTTACTCGCTCAAAGCGTGTAGTAGCGAATGTCATTAGTTCTTACGGAAACACGTTTTAATTAGAAATAGATTCTATGAGGGCATTAATAAAATTATTACTTCTAGGGAAGAATAGTTGAATATTTATTATTTAAAACATTCCAGAACTAATATTCAGATTCCGGTGTTTCACCAAATTCCTTGATTGAATGAAATGATTCTGTAAGTATCCTAATAATATTATAAATGCAAAAATGACTTTTTTTTGTTTTGCTTTAACCCATAAACTATTCAAGCGATTGTACTGGAATTTTATTTAATGCAATTTCATATTAAGTTGTCTTTAAATTAGTGAAAAACGTCATCTAGGTCTGTAAAATTGTGTAATATTGATTAAAAAAACATGTCTAATGTAAAAACTGTTCTGTGTAAATGTTGTATGTTATTTTAAATTTGTTAAAAAATTTTTATGAGCATTATTCAGTAAGGAATAACAATTATTGTTCATGTAGTTTCAGATTTCAGCGAGTAGGTAAGTATTCTTCTACATTAAAAAATGCTCTGAAACATAAGATAGACAGAATGTGACACCGAAAAATTCATTTGAAGCAGTCGGCAAGAACTATGCTAGATGAAAGTTCGCTGGACTGTGCTTTAGAACTAATGTACCGATTCCAGTTCAAAATTTCCTAAAATGTTAACAAAATCTTTAAGTTTATAAAGAAAGAAACACGTAGTGCCTTTGTTAAGTACTTTTAGCTATACATTTTTATCAAATAACAATCTAAAATCAAGATCTGAAAGACAATGTCTCAATGTTACAATTAAACTTTGGCTATGAATATAAGCACGTTTAATCAATAAAGATAAATAACTTTGTAGATATTCGAATTCCATTATTCTAATCAATAAAAATTTGCAAGTGTCAATGACCTATGAGGACTGATCAATTATGGCTAATGGATGACTCAGCATTTCTGTAAAAACAATCATTGAATTTGACTTGCAATATCTTCCAAAACATTTGATCGTCCAATCATATTATCCTGTGAGCTGGACTTAATACAAACCCTAGTAAAATGTGGCGTCTGAGAGCATGCACTACTTACATCCCACCCCCTCTCCTACCGTCTTGGAGACGACGTCATATGCACTTGACTTTACTGGCTCGACCACAAGGTCAACCAAGTGCTTAGAACCCATCTATTCCATTATCTTACGTCAATATGGTTACTGATCAATATTCTATTTCAGTTTGGTGAATTATTTCTTACTTTTAATAATTTGAATTCTGCATAAACATAAAACATCACGATAACATAAAGAACATTTTCTTGGAAACATTAACCAAATTGAGTTTTTATATACTTACTTGTTACAACACACACACACACACACACACACACACACACACACACACACACACACACACACACACACACACACACACACACACACACACACACACACACACACACACACACACACACACACACACACATATTATCAATATTATATTATATTATATATTCAATATTATCAATACTTTCTGAGAATATGTTCCTTATTGTGTTTTATAGTAATGGATATTATCATATATACGTCATATCAATAATATAACTTATCGGTATAAACGTATCATATATATTAAACAAATATTTATTTTATTTATACTTACCAATGATAAACTTAATCACTATACATAATATAAAAAATATTATGGAAATGATAAATATAAAGAATTCTTAATAACAAAACAATCAAATTGTAAACAAGAAATACTCATATAAAATTATTACCTTAAGATGTTGTTTTTCTTAGTTTTAGAAAGTTAAATATAATTATCATTTAGATGATGTCGCTTAACTAATATTATAATATAATCTGAAAATGTGTTTACTTTGGCGCAGATAATTTAATATTAAAACATTTTTATCATTATATAATAAGTATTGGTCTATTACATCGTTGTTTATAATGATACAGTTTCATTTGTTAGTATCAATATAAAAACTTGGGTTGGCTTATCTTACTTTGCCCTTTTACCTCTATAAGAAAATTCATATTGTACCATGTATTTAAAAGAAGAGAAATAGTTTTTAAATTACAGGGTTTTATTACAGATTAGTTTTTATCAAATGCCTGTCTGCGTAAAAGTTTAAAGAGTGTTAGGTATAACTGCAGAATAAACAAACACACAGAAGAATTTTTTAAGTGGCCAATTCCATTTTAATCCTTATTCCTTTCCTATCAAGTGTATTTGTTTATCGAAAATATTTACTGATTAAAAAATGAGGCTTTTAAGATTAATTCAAAATTACCTTTACTATGCGTACAAAACATAAATTTAAATATAACTTCAGAAAATTATGAATAATATAACGCTCTTAACCAATCTATAACTTGAATTGTCACTTTCCCGCTTTGATGAAATAAAGAGCAGTGCCAGCAGTGGAAATGTGTTTCCTGTGAAAGAAGGAAATAGCGGCGGATATTTGAGTGATCCCAATTGGTCCCACCTTCACATTATTGGCATACAGTTCCCTTAGCCCTGAGGCGCCTTCGCCTTCAACTATTCTAAGTAATATTGTTTCATTCGATACAGGAATACACTTATACCTAATTTGTTATTGAAATAAAAAATTGATAAATCTGTATTACAAAAATCTAGACAATACTGTCTTATTTATTACACTTTGTCATCATTGCAATATGATATTAATAATGATAGAAAATATTTAACTCAATAATTCATCATCGGATATTAATTTCATTTCATTTCATAAAAGTTTAACACATTCAGATTTATCGCTGTCTACTAGTATCAATTTTATTCTATAGTCATCACAATGGTAAAAACTAAACCTATTATTAGGAACATTATTCTGCATTTATTAAACTTTTCAGAGTTCTTGAGTGATATTATATAAATGTCATTAGATTGCACCTAAAGATAATATCATTATCATCAATGCATACGGGTCGGTATGATCTCGTGAGATTACTTAAATTATTGAATAATTTATTTACTAATTATTACAGAGCTCTTGGGGAAAGATATAAATATTCTAGAGCAGTGTTCACTTTTGATTGTACAAGAGCACTGAAGCATTGAATAAAAATATCACAAGATCTTCCTTTTGATTTAAGAGCAAAACTATGAGTCGATTTATGTATTATTGTTAACTAATAATCAACGATAGTACTGAAACAATTGGTCTATAAAAAAATTCTATTAATAGTATAAAAAACAATAATTTAAAATGTAATAATTTAAGTCTTATGAAGTTTACTACCTTATACCAATACCGATTGAAAACAGTTTAAGGAACAAACAATTCTATAACTAAGAGTTTAGGGATTTCTTTTATATGCATTCCAGAAAAATGTATTTTGTTCTCTAGGTTCACAATGACGGAGTTGTGTATTTTAATCTTTAACGTCCGTAATATTAAGTTAAATACTATGCTGAAATGAACGTTTCGGAATATTTTTAATTTCATTTTTGGTACTTTATGAACCAGCTAATGACTCTATGTACAAAATACTTATAAAATGTCTAAAATAAACTCATCCGAGAACTCACCAATTGTATCCGAATGCCAAATGTAAACATCCAAACAGCAGACAGGATAATTTTAATAAAACATGATTTTGGTCCCGTTATGATTTTTTTTATAACTCTAAAAATACTTTCTTCTCTACTAGCATGTATAAAATCAAACTAGTTAATCCACGCCACCCTGATCAATGAGAATAGTTTTAGTTGTGTTTGTGTATTGTGTTACATGTTACAAAGGTTTCTCTTTTTATGAATGGTTTTATAGATAAAACCATGTTTAATTCCGTTGCTTTGAACATAATGTAACTGTATAGTACGAGCTTCTACGACAGATACGTAAAAAATAATGGAGATCCATTCGTTCCAGCAGGAACCATATATTAAAATTTATATAATTATATTCATCGTCCAGAGCTTTTCACGGCGATGAAACCTGTACCACTGGCAACCCTTTATAATAGCTGCTTCATGGATTTATTGAAAATAAAAATTCGTGAACCTTATTTAAGATTCAAAAGTGTTTCTCTAAATAAAAGTATCCTGTCAGGAAAAACATAGGCTTCATCCGTCTCATAAGCTTTAAGGAAGTATTACAAATTTATGGGCATTTTCGGTTATCTTCTCTGTAGCCAAGGTGATCGGATAAACATAAGTTTTGTATGAAGAATATACCAACTTTACCAAAAAATTGTGACTTGCGTGATTTTTTTTTATTGTGAGTATGCTAAGACTTTTTACTAAAATGTTTAAATCGGACTTCTTATTAAGCTGCATTAAACTTATGGACTTTTCACTTACTACGAGTAGATGAAAAAGTAATAGTTTTATTAACTCACCAAAATGAATCATACAAAGCTTGATAATAAGCTATGTACTGTATAAATGAATAGCAAAGTATTACTTATTATCATGGAAATCATTTTACTTTACAATTCACGAGATGGATCTATGCATGTTTTCAACCTTGCTATTAACCCCTTGCTATGTATGTAGTTAAATACCACTATTGTGTTTTTTATAAGATCGTCTTTCGTGGAAACATTAAATTAATCCCATTAACATATATTCTGAAACACCATGCAATTTTGAACACTACATTTATCGTGTATTTTATAATAGAAAAAATGAGTAACAAAACTGTACTCTTGAGAGTATTAAACATACATAATTTATGTTATTGATCAATTTCAATTTGATGAAGATCAATTTATCCAATAACTATGAGTACAACGTAATATTCAGATTACATCTTAGTATGTTCAACGTACTTTGGTAAACTGATGTTTTGGATATATAATAATCGCATATGGTGACTTTTGACTAATTTATCACTATACAGGTTGTTTCAGACCACCCGTGCAGGATATATATACATATATATATATATATACAGGGTGTCCAAAAAGTCCAAAACTGTTTACAATTAATTTTTGTTGTAGAATAATGTTTCGTTATTTTTGAGAGGGATCGGAGTTTTGGGTTAGTAAAGTTAAAATCAAAAAGCTCATCAGTTAATTTTTTACATTAACCTAAGTTGCAAACTCAAGTCATCTTTGAACGGCTGTAATTTTTGACTCAGTTATCCGTTTGAGGTCGGGTTTGCGGCTCAGTACTCTACTAATAAAGACCTTTTATTTGATATGCATATCAACCTATGCTTACATTTAAGAGTTTCTTCTGACTCCTAGCGGGCCGCTCCCCTGAGGAAGTACCTGATAACTGAATATGTAATAAAATAGATTTTTATGTCCAGTAACTTTTTGTAAGGTTTTGTAGCTCTATTTTAAATATTTTGAAAAATATTTAACCAACCCGGGACTTTTTGGACACCATGTATATATCCGTGCTGAATTGTTAGTTTTAAAAGGCTTCCATCTTTTTGACTCCGAAGAATTAAGTAACATGATTTTTAACCAGGAAACCATTGCCGGTCATTTTTTGAAACCGTTAAAATGAGAACATTGGTCGCATGATGGCTTTCATTTTTGAGGCGTATGTATTCACTTGACAATTTTGGCGAAAATAATTCAATATTATGTTTATGTGCATGTACAGGGTGTGTCAAAATGTATTTAATATATTTTCTAACAGTAAATTCTGCTGTCAGCTTCAGATAAGACATAGGCGCAAGAAATGTTTAATGGTGTTTGTTATATGTATTATCAGGAAATGTGAAGTGGCGTAAATTTTAATTTTCTTTTTAATTGAAAAAATTATACAAGTTAAAAATTAAAAAAATTAGAAAATTAAAATGTTTTAATAGAGTTTATTTCCATGTGGAGCGTCTAGTACCATACCTACAGTGTCTTAGAGAAGAATTCAAAATTTAAGAAATAATGACAAGTTTTAAATTTTTCTATTTTTTTCTTTTATTTAGTTTATATAAAATCAAGAGCGTTCTGATAAACTCATAGATCAAAAGACCTCAAGAAACTACTAAATATATTAAAATACAATATCACTTAGACATTCAAGAAAAGATGAATTTTCTACGTTGATCGATTTTACAAAGTGGAATAAATGGGGTTGATGGAAGTGATCAGTTTTATTTTCGACAGTGTAGATGAAAATGTAAATTGTACAATAAGACCTAAAGCTCAACAGTTTACCAAAATGTAGAATGCTTTTATAACTTTTAGGTAATACATACTTTTTCTGTAACAGTACAGAAATCCAACCAAAATAACAATGAGCAGTTTGTATTAAGAAAATTTTACAAATGTTAATATTATTCACCACTTGAGAAGTCAAGTGATCGGGTATGAATTACAAAATAATGCACTAATTGTCCTATGCAACAAATTATACTGTACATACAACTTTTAAAGCATTGTCAGTTGTTGGCTTTTTACAGTTTGATTGATACAACTAATGCTTAAAGAAATGAAAACTCAGATCCCAGGACTGTAATTTAAATTTAAATTACTTACTCGTTTTATGTATTACTTCAGCTTCCAGGCTCCGTCCTTCTTTATCAGGGAGTAAAGAGTTTGTTATCTCAGAATAGACTAAAAGAGATCCTTACTGACACTGATTTTGCCTTACTAGTGGTCACTTAAAAATATTTATGTCTACACGAGTTCAGGGAGTGGTCACTTAAAAATGTTTATGTCTACACGAGTTCAGGGAGAGGTCACTTAAAAATGTTTATGTCTACATGAGTTCAGGGATTTCAATATCGAATATGTCGGATGTTATTCCCAGAGATGAAAAAAATTTTTCAATAACTCCCGTATAGCTCAGGAAAGTTTTGGACACAGTTTAAAAATGGCCTACCTACGTCATCACTGTAGTACTGTTGGGTAAAGCGAGCAAAGCCGTAGCTAGCACAACGATAAATATTGTGTTTCTTATCTGTAACCTGTCAGTGACGAACTGTGGCGCAATGTTGATCCTGAGGATGCGTCACTTTCTGCTCGACGGAAGTTTTTGAGTTTTGGCAACAATAAAAGCTCAGTGCACACCCAGATAACCGTAGTTAAGCGCGCGACTGTTCACAGCGTTTAACCCTGCAAATATTCTCTCCTGTGACCATGGCCGTCAAACAAGGTTGGTTAGTTGTTACAGTTTCTTCTTATTAGAACGTTCTAGTTTATTTTTTTTACAGCAGTACTGTAGCCAAATATGCAATAAAAATGGCTGAACCAATACCGATAGCTTGGGTACAATTTATCATTTAGAAGTTACAGTAATAGAATCACATTTTAAATTATTAAAGTCGAAAGAAGAGTTAAGCCTCTCTAATTATAGTAACATAGTATGCAAAATAGAAAGAGACCACTTTGTTTTAATTAAGTTATATATTTTAAAAATAATTTTATATATTATGCTCATGATTTTATAATTCAATATTTGCCTTCGGCTCGCCCCCAGGCCTCCTTTTGAGTGTTTGCCAAATTCTGAGATAAGCGAAATTTGGTGACAACAAATTTAAATAAAATCAAAACATTAGAGGGTACAAAGAAAACATAACTTCTATTTAAATTATATATGTTAACACTGAGTGTAATTAAAAACCCCACCATAAGGAATAGCATCGGTCATTATAAACCTCTAATATGAAAGTTGGAGATGCAACCTGATTAATACTCGTAACAAGATATCGTTCTAGTTCTAGATGTTAAAAATAATTTGTTTGTGAAACGTACGGGTTTAATA
This sequence comes from Homalodisca vitripennis, assembly GCF_021130785.1. Taxonomy (NCBI): domain Eukaryota; kingdom Metazoa; phylum Arthropoda; class Insecta; order Hemiptera; family Cicadellidae; genus Homalodisca; species Homalodisca vitripennis. Next base: position 219,876,685 of record NC_060208.1, on the reverse strand, counting down.
TTAGTCCGTACGTTAAGTTCAATACTCACATAAAACATTGGTTTAGTGATTCTAATCTTGATTTCTGTGTGAAACATACGCGTTTAATATGAGTCCTTACTTTTAGTTCAATACTCGTATAAAACAGTGGTTTAGTGATTCTAAAATGATTTGCGTGAGAAACGTACGAGTTTAATAGGAGTTCGTACTTTGACTTCAATGCTCCTAGTATAATAATCCGTTTAGTGATTTTAAACATGATATGTGTGAGAAAAATACGTGTTTAATACGACCCTGTACTTTCAGTTCAATACTCGTAGTACAGCATTAGTTTTTTGATTCTAAACACGGGTTGTGTGGGAATCATATGCGTTTAATGTGAGCCTCTACGTCGAGTTCAACACTTCATTGATGTTTAGAGTTCTACGGTCAGATTTACAGTTTCTGTTTCACAAAATAAAATCCTAATGTGAAATTTTTATAATATCTTTTAGTCAACATTGTAAAATATAGCTAAAAATCACAGAGTAATTTGTTTATGCATCTCTATTATTATATAGTAGTAAAATTACTACTAACTCCGTACGCCTCAGCCTATGGAAGGACGTACTCTCCATCATCGAACACATTCTTGTCAGTGTTAAATTGAAGATTTTCGGTTTACTTATATATTTAAAAGTTTGCTAACGCTCAGCTAAATTCTAGACTCATATCATCATCGAACTAAATGTTTCCTAAATGTAAATAAAGTATCATGAAAAATTCCTGGTTCTGATCGATAGATCAGTTGATTCTCTCTCGTTGTCTTGTGGGCACACTGACAGAAATGAAATCTTTCCAGCCCGTCGAGTAAACGTATGCTACAAAAGCCTAACTTAACTTCACTACAGTTCAGCCAATAATGTATATAATTAACATCAGCCATTAGGTAATCACAATTAAATCTATTTTTATATATAAAACCCTCAGCAGTAGATATCAAAAATCGATACAATGAAATATCATAGGTCCCGAACAAATGGACGAAAGTTTACTGAACGGATTATAATATTTTTCTAAGTTCTCAATATTAGTGAGGTATTACATATTGATGGTGGAGAGTTTTTCCTGATGAGGAGGAACCTATATGCCAAAGATTCATATCTATAGGCTCTTTCTATCAATACTAACCGCATTGATAGACATACAAAGGTACAATTTTAAAAAGGGCCTATTAAAATGGCGAATAATTGTGAGAAGTATATCAATCATTAAATAAAAATACAAATAAACTTTTTATACTAATTATATACTTACTTTTAGGAAAGAAGGATGATGTCACTGATGTCGCTTTTGAGGATGCCATGGAGATTGCCGGTAAGTTATGTTACAAGGAACTTGAGGTATTTTTAGAATTTTCAATGTAACTCCATTTTACAAAATGTACCATTATAGATTACCAGATAAATTTAAGGATATAAAAATTATATATATATGAATATATATTTATTTGTAATGTATGCAAGTAATGTAATTCATAATAATAATATATTTACTCGTATAACTTGGGTAAATGGATTGAATGCACAAATTTTACGGCAAAAGATGTATTGCTTCTTTTGATTTAGTAGCGTATTTTTATTGTACAGATTGGACATTTATGATTGTAAAATTGGAATTGAACAGGCTGATAGGCTGATAAACCTACCAAACCAATTGCAGATTCCAAATATTTAAACTCCTATTCATAAAACTTCCAATATTTTATAGCAACTTAACATTATAGCTATCTATCCATCCATTTATGGAATGGCTACAAATTACCTTCAAAATAAATCAGCCTGTCCTTCCAATCAGACCCACGAAAGACTAATCTGCCTGTCAGTAACAAGCTCATGGCGAGACAAGCCCGGGTATACTGTGTACCTCCTCTCAGCATGTCAACCCAGTGATATCAAAGGTCTACCCAGCTAGCTACAAACAATCTCGATAATTAATCAGCCTATCCTTCCAAATCACCAATCAGACACACGAAAGACTAATCTGATGGTCAGTAACAAGCTCATGGCGAGACAAACCCGAGTATACTGTGCACCTCCACTAAGAATGTCTACCCAGGGATATCAAAGGTCTACCAGCTAGCTACAAAAGACCTCGATAATTAATCAGCCTATCCTTCCAAATCACCAATCAGACACATCTGATGGTCAGTAACAAGCTCATGGCGAGACAAACCAGAGTATACTGTGCACCTTCACTCAGCATGTCTACCCAGGGATATCAAAGGTCTACCAGCTAGCTACAAAAGACCTCGATAATTAATCGGCCTGTTCTTCCAAATCAACAATCAGACCCACGAAAGACTAATCTGATGGTCAGTAACAAGCTCATGGCGAGACAAGCCAGAGTATACTGTACCTGCACTCGTCATTTCTATCCAGGGTTGTCAAAGTTCTACCCAGCCAGCTACAAACGACCTCGATAATTAATCGGCCTGTCCTTCCAAATCACCAATCAGACCCACGAAAGACTAATCTGCCGGTCGGTAACAAGCTCATGGCGATACAGGCCGAGAATATTGTGTACTTCCATTCATCTCTTAACATTATTTGCTTCGTAAAAACCTCATCTGCTTCTGTGGATCGAAAAAGAAAATAAAAAATAAAAATGAAACGTTTTATGTTGCTACACTTACCAGCACTGGTTTAACAAATTATATCTAATTTAACCCGTTTTACCATTCAGAAGAAACAGGCATAACCACTAGTCAGAGGAAAATCATCTTCATTTGCTTTTAAAGAAGTAGGTCCTAAAATTATTTCATTAGGGTAATTAAGTTTTGAAGTGATAAAAAATCAAAGAAATAAAAATCCTGTTTCTCATTCACAATTTAAAAACGCCATTCAGAAAAATGGATTTCATTGCTTATTAAAATAAAACTATAGAAGCTAAACGTTAGTAAACTATACACTTTATTCCATAGACAAAAATTAGGCTAAAATACATTATAACTTGAAACTAATCTGAATAATACTATTATATTATAATAAATTATTTGATTAGTTCTTAGATAATGAAATTCATATTTCTCTTGTAGCTGTTGTGTAATAAAAAAGAGAAAACAATATATGAAATGTAATAATAAGTAATTCACCATACTCCCTGTATAAAATATAGGATTGCGTAGGTTTAATTCAAATTTTGCTATGAAAAGGAAAATACCTGGGAAATATGAACGATGTTGGTAGAACCACTTATTAAAGCATACCAGGATATGTATTAACCTTGTTGGAACTTCTAATTCAATTAAAAATGATTAAGTGTATGAAAGGGATTAGTAACTTTGAATGGAATTAAATTAGTTTATTTTACCGTTATTACACTCTTAGATGAGAAAGCAAACATAATTAAATTTTAAATTAAACATATTACAAAAATACAAGGTAATTATTGTGAATAAAATCCCATATGTAGTTAAAACAATAAAGGCTGGTCGTAGATATTTTAAGTGTCAATCACCAAAAGGAGTTTGCTACATTCATATAAAATTTATAAAAATCATATAAAAGTAATTTTTAATGCAATTCAATCTTATGACATAGGTTAGTGAAATAAAAATTATATTTTAATATTCAATGCGTTAAAATTACTAATGGTTTAAGAAATTATAGTCTAATTTATTTGTACTTATGCTTTACCCGACAAATGTCATTATTATAGTTTAAGCTTTCCAGTTAATATCTTTTAACACAATTATTAAATCACTCACAACCCTACCTCAACACCTGCCTTTTATATTTGAGATTTATATTTAATATTTTTAAAGGGCTTACTGTGGAGTAACATTCGATAAAAAGATGATATAGAGAAACTGCATATAATGCATATCTGCTTATGAAGGTGAGTTAAATAACGTGGCAAAATAAAAATAAAAATGGCATTGTTCATTACAAATTTGTTTGTGATTTTCATATAATTTTTACCTTTCGGAAACTTTTTTTCACGATCATTTCTATAGTATGTTTTTATTGTAGTTGAAGTTTTATAACATTTTTAAAATTTATCTTTTTCCAAGCACTATTTTTTTTGCTAAACATTCCCTAGTTAAGATTAGCGTTGAAATATGTGTTTGTATACATTTCTATATATTGTGTTTCCGTATATTCTGATACCTATATTGGTGGTTAATAGTTAGCTCTGTTAGATTGATTAGGAATAAATATAGGTATGAGCACACATTGCCACTTTTTAGAGATTTAAAGATTTTGCCTTTGAAAAATCTGTATGTTTTTAAAGTAATGAAGATATTCTTTTCAAAGAGTGGTAATAGAGTAGAAAACAGAGTAGCTACTTTTACATCTAAACTGCGAAATCCAAATAACATTGATATACCTAAGCCAAAAACTATATTTTTCACAAAAATCTATAATTTTATTGCTCCCAGAATTTTCAATCAAATTCCAGATTAAATAAAGAATTTACCATCAAATAGATAAATTATGAAACAATTGAAAAAATGGCTATTTTGTTTGGAAGACATAGATTTTCTCTTCAATATTCTGCAATAGTAAAGAATAAAAAGTAATTAAATACAAACAAACATATTAAGTAGATTTAATATTATTAATTTAAAATGCACACGTTTGTATATTCTTAGTGGTTTTTCTATGATGAACTAACTGTGTTATCTTTGAGCTCTGTTTAGATCAGTTGGTTATGTTAACATTTGCAACCTCAAAACGGGCTCTGCCTTAAAGTGCAATATTGCTTCTTCCACAAAAAGCTTTGTCATGGCAATATATATATATATATATATATATATATATATTATATATATATATATATATATATGCATTTTTGTTTTATTGTAATAATTGTGATGGGCTGTATATTTTGTGTTTGCATACGAATATGTATGTGTTATTGTAACTAAATGTATTGTATATTTTTGAAGAACAACAAATTATTATTATTATTTGTATAAATTTGTTTGCGCAGGTTATGGAAAGTTTAGTATGTTCATCATATTCCTGACCGGCCTAACATTGACAACATCGACGTTGGGTTCGGTAGACGTGTCGTTCCTCCTACCAGCCGCTGAATGTGACCTTCAACTCTCGTCCACGGACAAGGGCCTCCTAGGTTCCTCCTTCTTTATCGGTAATAAATCTCTACCTAGATTATATCTTTCTTATCTCACTCTCTGCATGTAGAATTATGTAAGCTAAGATAAGAAAATATTTACAAGACGTAACCCGCGTATTTTTATCTTTGTGTTGTTATCTTATATTCATAGAATATACTATTTAATAACAACTTGTGAAATGAATAATATTGATTCGAACTTTATCCTAATAGGAACTAATATTTTGAGTTGTGCAGAAATAGCAATCAGAATTGAAATATGTGGAAAGGAAGAGGTCATTGTGGATAATTGATAATTAAAGGAAAATAACAATTTTAATATTAATTTACCATAATTTTAATATATCGAACACAATTTTCCTAGGAAGTCAATGAATGATAATACATATTTATTATTCAATATATAAAAAATTGCGTAAAACATCAGAAATTCAATTAGTTGTGTTCAAAAAGTTATACAGATAAATAACTCATTTAAAATTTTTTGCATTTGAGAAAATTCCTATTCTCAGGGACCACGCAAACAAACTTTATAAATATTACAGACACTTGTGTGGTTAATGCTAGCTATTTTATTTTTAATATGTATCGATTTACGATTGTATATTATATTTCCATATATGATCTCATTATTCTCATAATCTGCTGGGGAGATATCAGAAACTATTTTTGTTTAAACTCTATTTTGATTAGCTAAGTAGTAGAATCTATAATTTTAGAAGTAGATATATAATGTTGGTGTTTATTTTATTGGTGTAGAAATAAAATCTGACGTACACTCAAGAGTGCATTTGTTTTTATTGGATGTTTTAACAGGATTTATAGCAGTTTCTCACCTTTCCGGTTCCTAGGCTGACACTATCGAGGAAACACTACACTATGGCGTATGTTTGAACTATTGAACGTGTTTGCACAAATTATAGCTTCGTCTCACCTGTCTGGTTTCTTGGCTGACACTTTCGGGAGGAAACACTACACTACGGCGTATGTGTGAACTTTTGAACGTATTTGCAGGAATTATAGCATCGTCTCACCTGTCTGGTTCCTAGGCTGACACTATCGAGGAAACACTACACTACGGCGTATGTGTGAACTGTTGAACGTGTTTGCAGGTATTATAGCATCGTCTCACCTATCTGGTTTCTTGGCTGACACGTTGGGGAGGAAATATGTTCTGGTCCGGGGCCTGTCTCTAAACGTCCTATTGTACATTTTGGGAACATTTGCTCCCAACTTTTGGTCATTCTTCATCATCAAAGTTATCTCTGGGGCCTTGTAAGTTATACATTTATGTCTAGGTACTATTGGGATTTCCACTGAATGCAAAAATCTTTTTTTGTTGTTGTACTATTTTATGAAGTTACCATATAAGGAATACTTTGACTGTTCCCAAATTGCTATTGACAAGTAACATCATAAAAAATAGTCGGCTTACAAGCCATAAAAACTAAACTTTAATCTTTTTTTGAAACACAGCTCACAATTGAGTTGTTTATTTTGTTACAAAATCTTGTATTTAAAGTTTCTTATTGTTTATTATAATGAAGTTTAGCATATCAAAATTGGTTGAAATAAAATTTAACTCCACCAGGTGCCATTAAGGAATCTATGTATGTAAATCTGGTCTTTGCATTATTATGTATTGAATGTAGACTTATACATGATATAGGCACGTATGTACGACGCATAGTCTTTTTGTAAAATTCCCAAAAAGACTTAAGGGCGAACTTAGGACAGTGGGTCCATATTCAAAAGATGTTACAAACGATACATTTGGCACAAAAGTTATGAGGATTAAAAATCGTAAACCATAAATAGTAATTTTTGTACTGCTGGGAATGAAGTTTAATATCATTTGCAGCAACGTTACATGTATTATAGCAACCGTGACGTAAATAAACATATCATTCTAACTTTTAAAATAGCTGTTGGTTTCAAATTTGAGTTTTGAAAAAAGAAAATATTTATTTTAGTCATATGCCAAGTTTTACAAAAAAGAGATTTTGCAGTAATAATGTGTGTAAGCAATATATATTGGCGGATTAAGGCTGAACTAAGCCAAATTTTTAAGAAATGTATAACAGATTTTTTACTTAGCAGTCATCTGTAAAATATGGTTTTCGATGAACTGTTGAAGCTTTAGATGGCAGTTTGTATAAGAATTGTTAATCGCCTTAGGCAACATAATGCAGATATGAGAATGGAATATATTTTTATCGTAACACTAATATAATTTTAAATTTGTCTCTGTTTTATGATTATTGATGGTTAATGTTACGTAAAGAAGGACATTTCACCCATATTTAATTTAAATATTTTGTATTTTCTTCTATTTCGATTATCCATTTTTATATTTGTTACTGTATGTGCACAGATTTTATTTGGTTTTATTATATATAATGACATATTAAACATTTCTTACTGTCACTATGGGACATGTTATATCTTTAACCATTTGGTCTTACTTGACTTGGATGATTGGCTGGCTTGTTAATGTTTTAAGTCATAAAAATTGTATTGAAATTACTGTTAAAGTTAAAAGTGTATTATTTAAATTTACTGTCTTATGTAATAATAAAAAAAGCACATTTACACTATACTTAGCTTTTATATTTCTTTCTGTAATACAGAGAATATAAAGTAAATTCACATTGAAGCCCTGCTTTATTCGTATTGTCATGTTTCATTTGCACGTATTTACATTATAGTTTTAAATATTAACCTAACTGAAGCTATAGATTGATTAAATATTTCAGGACTTGTCCCAACGTCTATCGCTACAATCCCACTGCTCGGCGAGTTCGTCCCGACAAAGAGAAGAGCACAAGCCTTGCTGATAAGCACCTCACTCAGCACTATAGGTCTCCTCTACTCCGCCTGTAAGTTGTCACATGAGAATCAAGATTTAACAATGAAATGATACAATAATTTATCCATATTTTATATCAAACGTAATATAGGTCCAAATGCATGGAATATCACTAGCCATCGTGTTCCGGTACCGATGGTTAGGCAATAATTTACTAATAAACTAAAGTCTACTTTATAATTGTTTTAATTGGAATACTGCGGACTTTATACTAAAGTAAAACAAACATTCTGGAACGAATACCAACAAATAACAAGGATAATAACAATTGGTTACTAGCAATTAATATTGATAATAATTAATTGCAACAGTAACAATTATAAAATAACAATAAAGAAACAAAACAGTCAACAATATAAAAACACTGAAAACAATTAAAAAATACGAATAGTGAAAATTGGCAATGTTATCATGCTTACCTAATCTAGCCACTCCCTTTTGCTCTAATGATTAGATAAGCGTTAGGAGTCTGTTTCCTCAGAAAGGGACATCAATGTTCTGTCACTGTCCTTGCTCAGGTTACGCCAGTCTGTAGTGAAGTTCAGAGTAATAACCGTGCAATGTGATAATAACGTTTCTGTAATAAAAAAGTGTAAAAAAAAAATTAAAAAGTGAGTGAATTGTGCAGCGCTGTGTTAAAATTAGAAAAAAAGATTAGTGAATTCTGTTGTTTAGTCCTAGTTTTTTTATTACTAGAATCTGTATTAGATTCAAACCTTAATTTTATTTAAGAATATTTAACATTTATTTTCGGATGAATTGCCTAGAGGTATGAATAACTACCATAATCCAGTTTCCATATCGGTTATATATATATATATATATATATATATATATATATATATATATATGTTACACCAAATATATTTGTTATTGCATTATCATGAGTACGCTTCTGGATGCTTTAAAAAAAAGGTATTATACTAAAAACGTTTTAATAGTATCTAGATGTAATCATAGTCTTCTTTGCTATACTACTTGAATTTAGAATGCTAATTTACAATGGACGTACACGCACAGTAAACGCTTTGATGAAATCAAGAATAGGGTTTGTACTAAATTTGATTTACTCCGTAGGCTGAAACCTCCGATTCAGTTTACCCAGTATTCCAATTTTGTAGATACGGATCTCCCACTACTGTACTTGTGTTCAGTGTTTCTAAATCGTTTTATAGACATTCAGATAATATTTATACATTCTGATGCGAGTCTTTTGTCAGCTCTCCAGTATGACGAAATGACAAAATCCAGTAATGAAGAATGTTAATATTTTTAAGAGAAAAGCTTAACCTCTACTAAATCATTTATACACTCTTACTTATGTGATTTTATGAAACACAATTCCAAAATATTAACAAAAATAGAGCATTTGTATTACTTTAATATGAATTGTAAATATTTTGGACTCTGGGAATTTGTTATCAGACACAGCAGCAGGTTAAGTTAAATATAAAATAAATTATTGAAATAAATTTACACGTGTCAGAACTGCCTTGAACCATAAACTGTATAATTAAATTTTGAGATATAATTAGCTTATACTGCTTAACAATCTTTCAAATAATATAAAAGCGTGTTTGCCATTCAATAGTACATAAGGATAACTTAAAAATATGTTATAAACTTTGTTTTAAAAACAATAATATTGTTAAAGGTGTATTATTTGTATGGTTTGTGTTTGATTTAATAATAATATGGATCCATAGATGCATCACAATGTATAGAGCACCTATTATGACAATAATAGTTCTTCAGGTGCATCCAATAAATAATAACCCTACAGGAAATATTTTGTAAACATAATTCAAGGAATTTCCGAATAGCGTAAGAATGATTTTCACCTTGAAGGCATTAAAGATTTTTGTGTGAATACAAAAACACAATAAAAAAAAACTTGTCCTGTTTTTTTTTAAGATTTAATCTCTCATTAAACCGTGAATGTGTATATTAAAGCTGAATACTTACCAAAAAATAAACTAATCTTAATAGCTAGATAATTTTCTCCATATAAACAACAGTCAAATAGAAATAGACAGTTGGGTTTATTATATAAACTTTGCAATAGTGAGAAAGTTACTTAATTAGGAGTTCGAAGATGTGAGCAAATCCAGTGTAAATGAACTTCAGTTACTTGCCTGTCAAGGGATTAAAATGTCACTTATCAATTTGCGAAGGAGTCAAGCAGACGGAGTTTATCAACCACACGAGTTGAAACCGAGAGTGGAAATACTCTAGAGAGCGAAGAAGACATTTAGTAATATTTCCATCAACGATATGTTCAAGAAATAAATTCCATATTTGGGGTGTTTCCTGATAATTGTTTTTGAGTAGCATTGAGTGGCTCATGAGTTTTTTTAACAAATTTATATTTATTAGCCGTCACAAAAGGATAGATAGGAAAGATGGTGAGGCTAAACAAGGCATTGAAAAGTTCGTAGTCCTTCTCTAGGATAGCATTAACTACTATTAAAATTAAATGAACTTTTCTTGCAGTTTTTTCCAGATCCTTTTAGAAACGCGAGACTTTTTACTGTTTTCCAGTTCGAGGGTACAGCTTTCCACAGCACATGCTTAAATTATGAGATTGAAATTTTCCTTTTGTTTATTTATCTAGCAAACCTTTCTATAATGTTAAACGATTTTAGATATATTTCATGCTGTGTGTATGGGCGGAGGCATGAGCTTACACAAAATAAGGTGAGCTTTTAAACACGACTGCCGTAAAAAAAGAAAATATCCAGACTTAACTTGGCACCAAAGCAGTACTTACACATAGTTTGGATGATTTCGTCAGCCAGTCTTAACAAATAAAAGTTCTCAGGATCGCGGTTATTCCCATTTGTAAACAATTTTGTGCTGAGTATTTCACAATGTAAATAAAAAGTTACATTTAAAAATTTACAAGTAATTTCAAGCTAAACCTATTCCTATTTTTTTCGATAAATTTGCAGAATTCAACATTATTGTAATTTTTGAAAGCATCACGATTAATTAAAATTCCAACATTGATGATTCCATCGGTGCTTTGTGAATCAAACATGTATACTAATAATGCATCTTCAGTTTGACATCTTGAGAAGATTTCCTAAAGTGAAATGTACCTTTCTTACAACTGGGCCGGAAAAGAAATTATTTTCAATATTTTTATATTCAAGTACACAAGAAAATTCAGAGAATGTATGTAAAAGTCAAATATAAAAAATAATAACTCAAAAGATTTATAATATATTTATAACTCGCATGCATAAAAAATAATCTAAAATTTTTGTCAAAGTGGGCTATACAAATATTATTCCAAAATGAAAGAACCAGATCCTGTGTATTCTATGTTTGTTGTTGTCTCTAGTAATTGGTTGGCTGACTCTGCAAGGGACGTGGTCCTTGGATCTCTGGATCGTCACCTTCAAACCATGGAGGCTGTTCTTCCTGTTGTGTGCTGTCCCGAGTCTTCTCTGCAGCATCCTGTTCTGTCTGGTTCCGGAGAGTCCTAAGTTTCTGCTCACCAGAGGAAACAGAGAAGATACCCTAAAAGTACTTCAGAGAGTTCATTCCATAAACACAGGAAGAGTACTTGACAGCTATCCTGTAAGTATATGAGCCTTATTAAATGTCACCTATCGTTAACTTTAAAACTATTTGAAATTTACAAAAATGTCAAAATCAATCCTTAGTATTATTAAATGACAAATATTTTCTAAAAAATATATTAATTGGTAGACTGTTTAATGATATAAATTTATCACATATAAAATTAAATACAAAAAGTTTACCAGCGAGGAAGTTAGACACATTTCAATTTGCTTTAAATTATGCATTTACTTCATTTACCTTAACCTAAAAGTTTGATGACGAATTCTTCGAATTTTTAATTTACATTGTATAGATAAAATGTACAAAAGTGTTCAAAAGTGTATTATTGTTTCACTAAAAAACAAAAGTTCATAATTATATGAGTCTTCTCTTACTAAATTTCACGTGATAACATGTGTTTAAATAAACATTATCAAAAACTTTTGAATATAATATTTTGTTTTTTATTAACTACTTTAATATACATCCTCCTTTTAGTGATAATTGTGTAATTTTATAGCTATTACAAAATATTCGCATGTAGCATATTGTTCTAAACTTTGTTTAGTGAAAGCTACGGTAATAAAAAAATAAAATAAAAAAAGACAGTAATGGCATTGATTTCATCAAATTTTAAACTAAAAATTATTTTAGCCACATATAATTATATTCCGATTTTCTAAATTAGATATCTTCAACATATCTTCGGGCATATGTTGAATCAGAAAAAAACAAAAAGCGGAAAGAGAATGGTCAGAGCCGCGAACGTACAGACGTATATTTGTGTTATATATTCACCTTCTTATATCACCATAGTTTTAAACAAATATTAAATTTCAAAAAAGGCTATACTTTATTACATTTATAAATAATTTAATTGTGAGCCATGTAATTTTTATATATATTTTTCCAAACATATCGTAATTACTTTAGGGTTTTTAAAAGAGAAAGAAATTCAGTCGGAGTATTCAATAGCCTGCAAGGATCCATAACAGTTTAACAAGAACCGCAAAACACTGCACACATGTTAAGGTGGAATATCGATCTCCATTAAAGTTAATGGACCAAGTTTCTTTTTAAATTATATTCTCTTGATAATTTTAGGTGGAAATAGATGTTAATAACGTGTATAAAATTTATATGGATTAAAATTATAATTCGGTGGATTTAGTCACTATAATTCTTATTATATTATCGCATTTTCACTCATTTCCGATCTTCTTACTGGTACATGACAGATACGTGTTATGCTGTTTCGATTACTTCTAAATTTCGAACCTCCTCCCGTAGCCAAATGGAAAGGAGTATTGGCAGTTTGAAGTATATGTTATGTATTTAAATACATTCATTTTCAAATACAGCAGCTCGCCTCTACCCTTAGCTGAAAGGAAAAGAGTGTTGCCAGTTTGAAGCATGTATTGTGTATTTATAAACATTTATTATCAAATACATCAGCTATATTCTGTTTCAGGTCAAATCTGTGATAATGGATGCCAATGAGGTACCACCTCCACCACTAGCGGAAGGGAAAGGGGTGTTGCCGGTCTTAAAACACATTTGTGATCAGACCTTACCTCTATTCAGACCTCCATTCTTGAAAGATTTGATGCTTTGCGTTATCCTGATGGTCGATATTTGCTTGTGGTGAGTTTTATACTTTAATCTTATATGCAATATCACCTTAGTGACTAAATACCATCTTAGAGTATTAGCTTTATCAATCAATACGTTTATTGGGATATCACTATAAAAATTTTAACTAAATTTGAAGAGTAAAATCCCATAATGTATTGTGTTATATTCTCTTAAATCATTATTTTCAATATTAATAGAAATTACTTTTTAGAACTTCTTCACAAGTGAAAGGTTAGATTTAGTTACTAAATACGCTCACCCCCAAAGCCCGTCCCTCATGGTCAGAATTCGTAAAATACATAGAATGTAATTTAGTTTTAAATTGTATTGAATTTTATATGTAAGGAAAGAGCTTGTAACTTCTAAACGTACAGACTCCCTGTCATGGGTTTTAGGCCAAATATTTTAGCGGCCTGTGTATTTTATTTTTGAATCTAATACACGATTTTGTAAAATAAAGTAAGAATACGGGCTCTGCCTTGAGGTGCAATATTGCTTCTTCCACAAAAAACTTTGTCATGGCAACATAATATATATATATATATATATATATATATATATATATATATATGCATTGCTTGTTTTATTGTAATTGTGATGGACTGTATATTTTGTGTTTGCATATAAATATGTATGTGTTATTGTAACTAAATATATTGTATATTTTGGAAGAACAATAAGTTATTATTATTATTATATTACACCACCTTGAGCAGACACATATTAAACATATGTAAAGCAAGTAATAATCGATATTGCCTTGTTTTGCATTATTGCTAGCTCGTTTACCTATTAGTGAAAAACCAGTGTATTTTATGGAATCATTTCAACAGGCTCGATTATTTGTCACACCAATAGCTACTATCAGTTCGTTTAATATATAAAAATAATTGTGTTGCACTCGTACTATAATACGCCATTTGTACCTTTTTTAATATCACTTCTAAGTGTATTATGAAATTTTATATAATTAAATTTAAATATGATTGAAACTTTTGTGTATTAAAATAAGTTTACAAAACCATTTGTGCACATGGATTCTATAATAAAACAAATTAAATCTGTAATACAATTTAAAGAATTTGTAAAAATATATACCCCAAAATAAAAGAAAACATCATAGTGTATGATATTTCTAAAACAATCCCACTAGAGAAGGGAATTGGAACACCCTGGAATTTCTAACGGTTTAAATTATGGAAATTAAAGTCTGCTCATCAATTTAGAACTTATGCACCATATAAAAATAACACATAAACAAAAATAAGCCATATGTTTACATTAATTACTCTCTGTTATTTCTCAGAAGTTGATATAAAATTTTCTCATGAGGCATGGCAAAAGTCGTGATCGTCCTTCAATGGAATGTCTTCATTTTAGGATACATATATTTTGGTAACTTCAAAAATGTTGACGTGACAACGTCTTAAATTAGGTTGCGGCTCGGAGTCACTCATGAAAAAGTGTAACGCCCGGTAACGTTTACGATGCCCGTCCAGTGGGTCCGCCGCACGGGATCCGCACGGGATAAAGCAGATAACTGTGGGTCCGCCGCACGGGATAAAGCAGATAACTATGTTTATTCGTGAAAATGTGGAGTGCTTAGATTCGTCATTTACAACAACTACAACAATAAAGGTAAATAATTGTACACTGATATTTCATTATCGTAAACTATGTTTGATTGATTAATTGTTAGATTGACACAAAAAGTTGAGAAACGTAGTTTATAGGTTATGTCATACTATTGACAAATGTTGATAGTGTTAAGTAAATTATTAGTTTAAACCACTCTGCAATCAATCGTAATTCAGTCGATTGAGAAGAAACAGCGCGTATTGCTAGTCAAACATTTAAAATAACAAAATTATAACCTCTAACCTGTCATAACAGTGCGACCAAACAAACGAACTAAACCGACCAATCACCACGCGCGGAGTTAGAATTTAACTGTGTTTAGCAAGAATTTCAAATTCCAATTTTAGTAAATGTTTTATTCAAATTTACCGTTTACAATAACAAATTTTAATTAATTTCAAATTATGTACAATGTTTTAGTAAACAAAATATATTTCTATAGTTAAAATTTGTGCAATTCTTATTTTCATTCAATTCCTTGTTCCTATTGTGCAATTTAATAATATTCATATCAATAAATATTCTACCGAGAAAAAGACGTTGTCACGTAAAATCTTCGCCCGTAAAACCGACTTTTACAGGCAACCATCATTTTTTTTCCAATACTGTCTAGTGGGATCCTGACAAGGAGTGGCGATATGAACTTAAACAGTAGGAATCAATTAGTCATCTGCAAGGGGTGTGTGGGATCACATCTGCTACGTGAAATGATAGGAGAAATAGCAAGACTAATGAGAATTTAAATGAAGAGTTTGGTTAGCACTAAAAAATTATTACCATATGGAGCTCATAATTATATACAAGAGACACAGCTTAAAGATACATTTAATTTACAAGTTTGTTATGAAGTACAAAAACTAATATACTCCTACTCTAGTTAGGGGGAAAGGGAACTAAATAAAATAATAACTTTAATCCATGCTTTATTTATTACAAAATATGTTTTCGCTGTCACGGAACTTCATATTTGAGGTAGCCTTTTATATATTTCATGTGGTGTACAGATTTTATAGTATTAGGTATTTTTAAGGTTGTTTGGTTTTAAAATTTATAGAGTAGCTGTCCCAGTTTGATATACATCTCAAAAATTTTGTAACTTGCTACAAATTTACATTGAAGTATCTCTAACAACATGTTACATGAAAATAATAGATAATTATTATAGTAGATGCACTAACTTATTGGTATGTATTCTTTATTAATGTAAAAATTTTGCTATCACAAGTGATATAAAAAATTATTAATATAAGACACATCATTATTCACGACCTTTAATTCTATTGCTACATTACAATACAGTATTTATAATATTAGTTTCTTTAGCGAGATGCATAATTTTTACTAAGAAAGCAAGACGCACTCTTGTTGTTAATTTAAGTATATTCCTAAGACAACGGGGCTTTTCAAACATCATAGTCCTACGAAACATAGGTATTAGAGTATTAGAATAGGTATTAGAATATTTTAGTCCTAAAGTTCTATATTACTGAAATTTTTTTTGTAATGTAATATAATATACAAAAAATTAGCAGAAAAAGATCATATTCAGTAAACTTTAATTAAATTTTCCAATGGCGGATTGTAGTGGGTGCAACAGTTATCGCAAGATAACCGTCGACCGTAACTGCTGCTTGGATGGTTGACCGTTGAGCGATCTTGTTCTTGCAAGCAGCTCGCCTACCCGGCCTTTGGCGATGGTTCGAAAGACACCTTCAAGTTGTTGGTTCACAGGTTAAGTGTTAGAGAGGGGTTCTTAGCTGTAACTTCGTCTGGTAAAATAAGGCAGCCTTACTTTATTTTAAATAATGAGAAATTATATATAATATAACGTTATAACCATTTTGACTTTGCAATTGATCAGTAACTGTTTACAGTGCTAACACGGTATTCCTATGGTTACCCGAGATCACAAATCGTATCTCAGTGTACAAGGAGAGCCACGCTGCAGATTCCACTCTGTGTGAGATGATCAGGAGAGATCAGAGTATCGTCTATGGCGTCACCAACACTACTAGCGCTCCCGTGGAGTGTGTCTCAACTATCAACACTGCTGTGTTTCTGCCTAACGTCCTCATAGCTCTAGTACGCCCCGTGGTTATGATGACAGCCAGTATCTTTGTTCCTCTCTTTGACAGGAGAATTGTCCTAGGTAAGCGTTATATTTTTCAGAAAGTTTTTCAAACTGTAAGAAATTAGCTAGGTTAGCTATTTTATAATTAAATATCATAGAACTACTAAACAGATTTAAAGTGAAAAGGTAAATAATTAATGTCCAAATTTATAATAATTCATGCGATTGAAATGAATTTCCAGATATACAAAGTGATAGATCGCTAAGATTTTTTTAGTTTTGAACAGCAGCAGTTCTTCAGTATATTGTTCACACATCAGTTCTTAAATCTTGTATATAGTGTTTATCTTATAAAATGAAGGTCAAAAATGATTATTGCAGTTTCTTGCTAGAGCACCGATGTTGATTTAAGCTTAGGCTAACAGAAACAATTTTTTTTTTCAAAAAACGGTTGATTCTTACAATTTATGACAACAAAGACCTACAGCAAAATATGGTTAATATATAATAATAATAGCCTATAAATTACCTATATATCCTATATAACATAAATATTAAGTACCGTATAATATAGAGAAGAAGAAATTATCAGAATTTAAATAGAATAAACTTCTTAGAGGATAGATTAGACTCTCTAAAGAAGAGAAATTATATTTTAAATAATTTGAATATATATTATTTGATCTCTTAGAACAAATGTGGATTGCTCCATTTAGTTCTTTTGAAAATAAATAATTGAAAACAAAATAAACTGAAATAAAAATCATCTTGTTCATTGAGAACTGTCTATCAACTTGAAACAGAACAAAATACTTTAAATCCATTCAATGAACAATAAGCCACAACGTCTTCTGCAGTATTGTGATCGAGATATTTCCCACTTATATAATTTACAAATAATTATAAGAATATAAAACTGTTTAAAATTCCAGGATCTCTTCTGGTGTTTGGCAGCTCTATAGCGTTTCTCCTCACCGTGGTGTCCAACGCGCCTATTGCTATCACGATATTCGGCGCTCTGACCATGGTAGCTGTCCTTAGCCACAACGTACTCTGCAGTATAGTGATCGAGATATTTCCCACTTACATAAGGTACATTTGAACTGTCTTGTCTGCTTCTTATGTATAGATGTTCTTGATGGGTGTGCTAAGGCTTGTGTTATTTGTTTTTGGGAAACAGTTGGAAAAAAATTGATAGTAAACGTAATACTACTCTCTGTTATGTCAAATTAAAATATTTATCCAGTGATTGTAATAGGTAACACAGTACATTTTAATAATCATTGGCTACATTAAGATACAAAAATCTGCAAATTACGCTTGTTTTCTGTTTCACATGAGTATGAAGTAATTACTATATGAAAAGATTATAATAATTTATAAGGACACGTGTAGAACAATACATAGTTTTAAAACACGCAAAAGTCAACTGTGGAAAACAAGGTCCTACTTAGACTATTGAGAATTGCATTAAATTTAATGTAAACATGGCTCTTACCAGAATAAAATTCCACTGTTGCTAACGAAGATTTTTGAAATTTGATTTTGGAAATATTTTTACCATATCTTTCTATCAATTATGTTTAATTGTTTCTACTATTTAACGTGGAGTTTTATATGTATGAAAAATGTATTATGCTTTGATCTTCCTGTCATTCTATACCTTATTTTTTATGGCTGTGCTTCCGAGACGTACTTGAATATCTTTTCTTCTTGGGTCTATTAGGTTTATTTAAAAAAATCTATGACATAGGAAATTACTCTTTGTTATTAAAAATTATGGCATTGCCTGTGATTTATTTGTATTTTGTTGGGTATAAGAAACAAACTGACAAAATGAAAAAAAACGAATCAGAGTTGATCGTGAATATGTCATGATGTTTTAGCTTATGTCGGTTTAAGAGAAAACCTCTTACAGTGGCTTATTACATGTACTTTGAGACATAAATAATATTTATTCAGCGAGGATTTATATAGCTGTTGAAAATCCAGCTAAATATTAGCAAACAAGATCTAGAGCAGTTCTGGTAAATACTGTGGGCTTCCTAGTTTTGCTTAATTAAAGTTATTAGTAACTTTGCGTATGTAAAAAAACTGTCTTCGCATCGGTACTTTTTATAAATTATTGATATGAACACAAGCAAACTTACATGATAGACCTTTCTAAAAATCCAAATATTGCTTAATATAATGTGATATAAAAACAACTATAATTTTTCAATTATTATGTGTATCTTAAATGTTGACTTTAAGACACAGTGTTCACTATGAAAACAAAATAATAGATAATATTAATTTAAAAGCATATATGGTGTATGATGATGCTATGCTCATCATTTATGTTGAAATGCTTGTATTATAAATGTTGATTTCGAAGTAATTTTTCTTAATTGAGGTACTATTTTTCAATGCACTGCATTTTGTAATAAATCAATTCCTAATTACTAAAATGTGCATTTAAATAAATGTTAATTTCTTAATTAAAGACGGTTACAAAACAAATATAAAAATAAAAATATATTTTATTTTCCCAACTGATAAGAAACTAAACTATAATAATTTTTATTAAGTCTTGTTGTTAAAAGGTTATCGATCAAAAAGATGTGTTATGTTATATGACTCTTTGTATGATGGTATTAGCCTTTATATTTATATTTTTCTTGTTTGCCAGATATTTTGTCATGCAGAGGTGTGTTATTACTATGATTCATATTACATCATCTATAACAGATTGATTTTTTTTACCATTAAAACCTAATAGGCCCTATTATTATTGGCAAGATATTACTTCTGTCAAAAGTAAATGTATAGTCAATATTTTATAAATTGACAATACAAAAGCATTTAGTATTAAGATTTATATTATCAATAATGTCTCTACCAAGCTAGTTATGTTGCATAGGGTTTTGCCACCACCAAGATTTCTCACATGCTTTCTTTCAAGCATCATTCCTTTTAGAATTATCGTATATTTATAAATTCAAAATACAAAAGCTTTTATTATTAAGATTTATATTATCAATAATGTCTCTACCAAGCTAGTTATGTTGCATAGGGTTTTGCCACCACCAAGATTTCTCACATGTTTTCTTTCAAGCATCATTCCTTTTAGAATTATCGTATATTTATAAATTCAAAAAACAAAAGCTTTTAGTATTAAGATTTATATTATCAATAATGTCTCTACCAAGCTAGTTATGTTGCATAGGGTTTTGCCACCACCAAGATTTCTCACATGTTTTCTTTCAAGCATCATTCCTTTTCGAATTTTCGTATAAACTTTTACTTTTCTTTTTGAAGTATTTTTGTCATTGCAGTTTTCATTAATAATAAAATTTCCTATGTTGATTGTATATAAATGAAATGAAAAATGACTTTAAATGTTTAGTTTAGTAAATTTTATTTTATAAACATCTATTATAACTATTTACAATTTGCCATTAGGGAAAGGTTTAAATTATCAGATGTAAAATTGTTTCCTTTACTAGTTTACATAAGTTTGAATATGAGGAAATTAAAATGTTGCAGCGCTATGGCAGTCTCTATAAATAATATTTTTGGTCGTCTCGGTGCTGTACTCGGCTCTCAGCTGTTCAGTCTCCTGATAGACACAGAGTGTCCACTTCTGTTTCATCTCCTTTCGGGGACGCTATTGTGTGAGTATGGTAATGTTCTATGTTCTATAATAAGCTCCCAGCTGTTCAGTCTCCTGATAGACACAGAGTGTCCACTTCTGTTTCATCTCCTTTCGGGGACGCTATTGTGTGAGTATGGTAATGTTCTATGTTCTATAATAAGCTCCCAGCTGTTCAGTCTCCTGATAGACACAGAGTGTCTACTTCTGTTTCATCTCCTTTCGGGGACGCTATTGTGTGAGTATGGTGATGTTCTATGTTCTCTAAAAAGCTCTCAGCTGTTCAGTCTCCTGATAGACACAGAGTGTCCACTTCTGTTTCATCTCCTTTCGGGGACGCTATTGTGTGAGTATGGTAATGTTCTATGTTCTATAATAAGCTCCCAGCTGTTCAGTCTCATGATAGACACAGAGTGTCCACTTCTGTTTCATCTCCTTTCGGGGACGCTATTGTGTGAGTATGGTAATGTTCTATGTTCTATAATAAGCTCTCAGCTGTTCAGTCTCCTGATAGACACAGAGTGTCCACTTCTGTTTCATCTCCTTTCGGGGACGCTATTGTGTGAGTATGGTGATGTTCTATGTTCTCTAAAAAGCTCTCAGCTGTTCAGTCTCCTGATAGACACAGAGTGTCCACTTCTGTTTCATCTCCTTTCGGGGACGCTATTGTGTGAGTATGGTAATTTTCTATGTTCTCTAATAAGGTCTCAGCTGTTCAGTCTCCTGATAGACACAGAGTGTATACTTCTATTGTATGATTATGGTAATATTCTATGTTCCCTAATAAGCTCTTACCTGTTCAGACATCTGATAGACACAGAGTGTAGACTTCTATTGTATGATTATGGTAATATTCTATGTTCCCTAATAAGCTCTTACCTGTTCAGACATCTGATAGACACAGAGTGTAGACTTCTATTGTGTGATTATGGTAATATTCTATGTTCCCTAATAAGCTCTCACCTGTTCAGACATCAGATAGACACAGAGTGTAGACTTATATTGTGTGAGTATGGTGATGTTCTATGTTCTCTAAAAAGCTCTCAGCTGTTCAGTCTCCTGATAGACACAGAGTGTCCACTTCTGTTTCATCTCCTTTCGGGGACGCTATTGTGTGTGAGTATGGTAATTTTCTATGTTCTCTAATAAGGTCTCAGCTGTTCAGTCTCCTGATAGACACAGAGTGTATACTTCTATTGTATGATTATGGTAATATTCTATGTTCCCTAATAAGCTCTTACCTGTTCAGACATCTGATAG
Organism: Homalodisca vitripennis; assembly: GCF_021130785.1. Classification (NCBI taxonomy): domain Eukaryota; kingdom Metazoa; phylum Arthropoda; class Insecta; order Hemiptera; family Cicadellidae; genus Homalodisca; species Homalodisca vitripennis. The sequence goes on along the minus strand of NC_060208.1, from coordinate 219,854,905 downwards.
ACACAGAGTGTAGACTTCTATTGTGTGATTATGGTAATATTCTATGTTCCCTAATAAGCTCTCACCTGTTCAGACATCTGATAGACACAGACTGTATACTTCTATTGTGTGATTATGGTAATATTCTACGTTCCCTAATAAGCTCTCAGCTGTTTGGTCTTTTGATAGACATAGAGTGTCCCTTCTGTTTCATCTCTTCTAGGAAAGACAATTTATTGAATATGAAAACTTTCTAAGTTTGAGATAAGTTTCAAAATATAGTTTACCATCCTAATAACATTATTATTATAATAAGATATAATGAGTAGTAGAAGTAAAAGTATAGCTATATTAAGTAGTTTTTTAATTCTTTATTTATACCAATATGAGTTTTATAAATTACTTTTTATCTTTTCAGCTTGTTCCGTGGTTCCCTTTTTCTTCAAACTTCAAAATAAAATACCAACACCAAATGAACGGAGCAGAAATACAAGTTTATCTATCCCTTAATATTTTTGACTATTATTCAAATTCCTCTCTATTGAAAATTCCATTACCTTTACTTAAAGAGTGACTTATTGCATTTTAATTCTGAGTCTATCGAATTTTGATAAATATCCAATGACATCACGTTAACAGTAAATGTAATTTATAAAGTATTTTTATAATATTGATAACAGAAATCTTGTGAAAGCTATAAGATGTTGCTGAATATTTATTATGCCAGTGATGACAGTAATGTTACGTAATCACTTCTGACAAACTATGGTACGTATTTTATAAAAAATACAAAATGGTAACTAGCGTTTATACAAACACATTTCTCGGCCTATGTTTATAGATATTTTTTGAATCATGTGTACTATGAGTCCTAGAGGTTTGTGACATCCTTTTGTGAGCACCCGCATGTAAATCGTAGTTTATAACCTCCATATTTAAATATGCAGCTTATTAGTAGTTGGATTTATCCGTGTCGAGAGACTGCCTACCGCGCAAAATCAATAGCTAAGAACCTAAAATATATTCTGATAAGAGAACACTCAGTGTTGAAACACCCAAAATTGTCCTATATTTAATTGCAGCTGCAATCTAAAAGAGCTCACCATTCACTGAGTATCATTCACAGAACAATAGCTAAAAGTTAAAACCTTTCTAATCAAAATAACAATAATGTAACAAAAATGAATAAAAGGGAAATCAGTAATACTACTTTAAAGGTATTTCATAGGTATTTGTTGCACATCAGTTAAGACAAAATAATAAATGATTGTATAGAGAGATCCTGTAATCGCAACACTCTAACTTGCCTTAAATTTTGTCTGAAATACGATGTGAGCTGAAACACTCTCTTTATTGTGCATCTGTTAGAGGTAACAAAATACATTTCAATGATTGGATAGAGAGCTACAGATCCCGTATCGAAACACATCAACTTGCCTTGAATTGTATCTGAAATACGATGTGAGCTGAAACACTCTCTTTATTGTGCATCAGTTTGATGCAACAAAAATATATTTCAATGATTGGAACCAGTATCGTTACAATCCAACTTGCCTTAAATCAAATTGGATCTGAAGCTCAGTCTTCGCTGAGAGACTGTCTGTCGCTGCAGTAAAATATATGTAGCCGTTTCCTTCAGCACAAGCATTAGTTAAATGGTAAAACTCTTTACGAATACTAGGAATATTGTTCGTTCCATTTTGGTCTAGTTTATTACACACATACAATTCAGAATAGTGACTAAATTTATTACGCATCTCAACAGTTCTAATATCTTATACATCTAAATTTTAAAACATTAAGTTATCTTTGAATAAGGATTCAATACGCAAAAGTACAAATATTGCTTTAATATCCAATCAACAATTGATAAACTATTATATATTTAGAAGACAATAACAAAACTGTACTCTAGCAGGCTAAAAATGTAAGAAATGTTAGAGACCACGGTTCAACTTAGTACAAAAGTAAACTTAAAAATTTATGGTTGTGACAAAATGTTTGAAATAACATGGTTTTATTTGGCATTAACATGGCATAAAACATGAGTACGCGATAACATCAGCCAGGGCAGGCTATATAAAATAAAAAATGTAACAGAGTTCAACAAACGAAAATCCTTTATAATGAATAGTAACAGACTATGAAAAAATAAAAAAAACACTTTTAACAAACAATTAAGTATTCAAAGATCGAAAATCTGGCCGCCTGATACAGAGAAACCATATTGCTTGTTGATTGGTTGGTTAACTTGCAGTCAATTACGTCCAATCTTTGCTGATTGATTCTCTTGAAGTCGTATATTATCTGTTACTAATGTTTACTATGCTGTTTTTGGTCCTATAATAATTGGTTAACTTTCAGCTAGTCACGTTCAAACTTTGATGATTGACTATGCAGATGATGTGCATTGTCTCCTACTAATGTTGACCCTGCTAGTTTTAGTCTCAGGTTGATTGGTTAAGATTCAGACAATAATAATAATAATAATAATAATAGTAATATTCTTTATTGCAGCAAACAATAAACAATAAGTGTATTGCAAGCGTCCTATAAAGATGAAACTACTAATCTAATAATTAAAAAAAATTAAATTATAAGTAAAAATAATAGATAAATATAAAATAAAAATTACATATTGGGTAAGTGACATCTATCGCTGGTTCCTCGATTTTAGCCAAATTTTCTTGATTATCAGAAGGGCAGATACAACAATTATTTTTAAATGTTACTGAGGACTATCCCAGTGGCCCATCACAAACTCGTCAACTGAGTAAAATGCCCTAGACACTATGGATATTTTATAGAAATTTACATTGTTTTTGATTATTGACACGTTTGATCTCTTCAGGGGGGGGGGTGACTCCTTACACAAAACTGAGATAGCAAGCATTTTAAAAACAGTTCTGTGCTGTGCCATACGAAATTTGTACCGGCCTTTATTTCTGTATTTGTAAACGTCACTACCCCGAAGTGAGACCCACTTGAATCGGCAGTATAGCACGACTAGTAGGCTAGTCAAAGTCAGCAATCCTATAAATTTTGATGTATTATGCCAAAGTAAGATGTCTAGAATGTCCAATTAACAGAATTTTGCAAAACTGCGTAAGACATAAATGCCTGTAAATGCCTGAAGTACAATCGTGATCAAACTTTGCTGATTGACTCTTCTGAAGATGTACATTACGTGCTAATAATGTTACACCTGCTAACTTTGGTCTCAGATTGATTGTTTAACATTCAGCCAGTCACGCTCATGCTTTGCCGGTTTCCGTACTTAAGTCTATTATCCTCTAGCACGTAAAAGTATCCTGAACTACTTGTCGTGTAACAGGCTTCGCTGCAGTTAAGTGCACAAATTTTTAAGTCTATAGCTAATTTAATTACAATAGACAGATAAAACGAAAGGCATTCATACGAGAAACAAATATTTACATCCATTTGCAACCATAAGAGACAATGTGTCTGAATACTGAGCGATAGGGTTCAACGATGCTCAGCAAAATTCCATCGTTTTAGTTTTATAAAAGTCATTATTTTCAATGTACTAATAAAGTTTGAAGCAAAGTTTCAAGATGAAATTATTTCTCGAGATATCTTACTACGTGATACATTTAGATTTTTAAAATTAAATTTTGGTTTCATATCAGTCATATCAGTCAATAATAAAAATATACATAAAGTCATTATAAAATTATGTTAAATGTGTTAGGATGTATAGGCAACATTGTGTACATATATCACTTATTAGAATCTGTTATAAGTATATCTAGTTCTTTTACAAATTCAATTATTATGATATTTTCGCATTGCCCCCAACTTCGCTCATAACATTAATGAAAAGGATTAGCGTTTGCTTAGCCAAATCCCATGGAGTAACGCGCATTACCAACAATCACAGTGTCGCTCATATACAAATTTTTCATTTTGACAAATACCATTCTTCGCTAACGCTCAGCCAATAATAACAGCCTTACTAAAACCTCAGTAAATTCCATACTTAATGTATAATATACATTCTATTTTTAACTCTTATGCACGTTTAGTCGGAATTATCACTACTCATTTATTGTATAAGCACCAACACCAACCAAGCAATGAATTTTAAAAATCAATTTGTTCACAGTAATATAGCACATTGAAATGAAATTGCATATTATTTGTCAAGTTATACAAGGAAAAGAGCTTCTTCAAATAAGATAACACAACGTATCTATGTTAGGATTTATTGATTCAATGTCAATGTTGAGTTTAGCTCCAGTTCACCTTCTTCTTAATTTAGCTTCCACGCTGACGCAATTGACTCCTAGAATATAGACTATCATTTCCTTCACAAGAGATTAAAACATTCTGCAATGAAGAAATTTAAAATCAAATCTTTGTATTCTTTATCACCTAGACTATTAAACACCTAGAAAAATTATTTATACACTAGGGAAACCTCGACTACAAAGTATAGTGTAATCTACATGAAGTCTTATTATCATTATCTCATGAGATACACTCTTGAGTGCACTACGATGCCTTAGGCACGATCTCTAAGCTCAATGGAGCTAGGGAGTTTTCTACAAATAACGGTAGCTATCTTGGGAAGGTGAAAGGTGAGCTATTCAGATTCCAATAGCTAGCAAGAGCTAATCTCAAAATTCACAAAGAAAATATCACGATACTGAAAATATATTGGTAGCCTGTGAGAGTTATCACTAATTGGCTGAGCCTCAGCAAACCATCATACAGCCCTGCTACCTTTATAGTCAGATGTACATCACTTCCTCTGTCAGCATTGGTATCTTTGGACTGATGATTACTCATCGAAATAAAACCCAATTATCTCAAGATTCAATTATGTTTCTTAGCGATTTAATTGATAACTTCCAGAAAGTAGTCACGTATTATTTTATTTAATTTCAATTTTTTACTTTAAAGTGTTGTGTCTTGTAAAATGGTTACTAAACTTCAATACGTTCAATTATTTAAAAGATACTTCAGCAATTTTACATCAAGTGGGTCTATTCAAACCGTTATTATTTATGAAACATTGTGGTAGAATAGAAATATGGTATTACTGTACTCTAACATTGTCTTGTCGGAATTTCTTCCGAAACATTGTAACAGAATACAACCGACATTTCCAAATAAGAAATCCTTTTGGAAAATTAGCTATTCAATATAAACACAAAATTAACATTGTAATTAAATTCTAATAAAACATGAAATAAAAGACTGAAAAGGTTTTACAAGCAGTGCTTGATGCAATATAAGATATTGCAACAAGCGAAAAGCGACAAGTGACAACACGAGCTTACTCGACACGGAGCAGTGTTGCCAAGTTTGTTGTAATTGCTTTAGGAGTTGAGAAGTCTTTGGCAATCTTAAACGAGAATCTAATTATTAACTCAACACATGACTCTGGTTTATCTTGTTGTCCTTAATAGAGCTCTCCATTACTTGGAGATTACAACCAAAATAAAAATTGTGATTTAAGACGGTTAAAAATGTTTGTGTACGATGACACTGGATGTTTTATTGTGACTGACATAAAAGTTATTGCGTGCTGCACATCACTAACTACCATTAGTTAGCCAGCAGGGATCACTTCTGGCTAGTTTATACCTTCCAGTTGAACCCACCACTGGGCACAGCAAAAGCCGATGTATCACTTAAATCTGGGCAACCTTGTGGATGTACAGAAGCGGCACATCACTAACCGCAAATGTTGAGATTATAGGGTGCAGGAAATTTGATAGGTCTAGTCTACTGCGGGAGATGACTGTTTGAGTTGGTGAGATTTGTTTCCTAACCTCAGAGATTCTTGCTAGCCTCAACAAGGGTGTGCCACCCCCTGCCTACTTTGACTGGAGAGGCTGGTTCAGAGCTGGCCTCCTCTTCTTCCGGGAAGACATGACTTTGAGATGTAGTTCCCTAATTCTTCCTCATGGATCTCGAAAGTAGGCAGCCCCTACACCCTAACCTTACCCATCCTGAATATCCTGTCACTCCGGAAGCAGCGCAAAGGTTCGCAAAGATTCAGTGAAAAAAAGAGAAAAACACAACGATGGGTGATTTGCGACTAGTAAATTGAAATACTAGAGGACCTATGCTATAAATATTGTTTTAGTACGTACAAAACACCTTAATTATTTTTTCTTAATCTTTAGAGGTCAGAGGAGCGCGTTATTTTTTCAGTGATCGATGAATGTCTACTACAAGGATTTTTCATACAAGGTGTAATGTATATTTTCTTCAATGATCTGAGGACGATGCACTTTTTTTGATGACCTTATGAATATAGGATATAACTATTTTTTTCGTATAAGCTGTAAAGTACAATTTGTTCAGTGGTCTGAAGGCGCACACTTTTTTCGGTGGGTAAGGAATGTCTACTGTAACGATGTGGCGTATAATCGGAAACGTATATTTTCTTGAGTAGTCCAAGAGCGCGCCCTTCTTTTTAGTTGAGCGTGAGGCAGAGCGTCGTAAGGTCTTACATTTTTACTTATATTGCTCAATCTCTGATTCCGACAGTCAAATACGTTTTTCTCGATCATTGCACATTATCTGGTCAGTGTTTGTAGGTTTACGTTGTCAAGATTATCTTCTGGGCTTTTTACATTCCTTAGACACTACCTATTAATGTCGTAGTTACGACGTATTAAATTACCATCGGGAGTTAGCTTGAATTCATACCCTTTTGGACCTTTAAAGGCTCCTTTTCTAAATTGCTTGGATAATCGTTTAAACTTGTCCACACCCATCATGCAAATGATGACAATACTTTATTGATCCAAGGGAACAGCGAAGGGTCTCATAGAATCTTAGAGCAATATTCAATCTGTTTTACTTGTCGGTTACAGTAATCAATTTGCTGATTATGTAGAAAATTATGTAGATGAACACCGTCTAATTCGTAGGTTTCATAAACCATTCTCTGAATGCCACATTCGGAAATCAAAACTTTGAGTCAACATATGTGTTTTCGTCGACCTCTAAGACAGCTTGGAAACGAAATAGTCTATTTATACGTTCCAGCTTATAAGCCACATCGTTACAACTGACATTCATCGCTCACCAAAAAGCGTACTCTTTTCAGACCACGAAAGAAAAAGAAAAAAATAATTAATGTTTCGTATGTGTAAAAACTATATATTTCTAGCATACGTCCTCTTGTATTTAAATGTAGAAACCAATATATTTTATACTTCTTCTTCATGTTGGTGTTAATCGATAATTTATTGAAACAATAGATGGTTTCAAATTCATGTGCTTCAGGGTTATCACATTCCTTGAACTACTAAAATATGACCAGAAATTTTAATTCCATACCAGAATCGTTTGAAATGTATTGTATTATAATTTAAGTATTAAAATGATATGAAACATTTTATATTCCAGGAACACGTCATAGCAAAATTAATTTACATGTATAAACTCATTACGTTCGTGTAAGAGACTGATAAGCCTGCTTGGCCAGTGATTGTGAAGATGAAAGGCTGCAATTTCACATCAATCCTGTAGCGTCAGTTCACTTGGGAGGGAAGTCAACTGCGAAATTATTTCACCAAATCTCCTCTCAAATTTGCATTTAGACGGACTCAGATGAGGCTTAGCCGGTCTATAATACATCAGGAAGGTAGTGGAAATTTTACTGCCAATATTTCAGGAACGTTATAATGTTTTTCCAGCCTAATTACATTCAATTAAAAATACCAACACTATAATTAGGATCTATAGAAATGATTTAAAATTATTAAAACACACAAACGTGTTAGAATTCTAATCTATTGATTAGAATAATTGCTTTTATTACGAATTGTTGATGTATTTACATTACATTTATTAGCCTATATAATTAGTTAATCTTGTATTGTATAAAATATTGTTCTTTCAAAAGTAGACATAAATTCACTATAAACACCCCGTTAGTTACTGAAATATTGTAAATTTTTAGCTAAAATACTGGTAGATGAAAACTGTGATGAGTAAGATATTGCATCCGTTTTGAATTTGACGGTTTACACCACATATCCGTGCTAAGCTATAATGTCACCTACTTTGAAATGGAGTTTGATTTCACGGCTTTCGGATGCTTAGATGATCGATGTAAAAATGATTCCAATAGATTGTGGAAACTCGATTAAACGTCTGTACTGCTGGGTAATAAACAGGGTGTCCCGTAACTCTGTGGAAAAGTATACCACGTTACTGTTTATGTGAAAACAAACATATTTCACTATATATGTGTCTTCAATGCTTATTTTCTCATCTGTTTGTCTGTGATTTTTATAAAAAATTAATATCTTATAAACTAATAAATTAAATTATACCATATTTCAATCAACTGTTCATAATAACAAGGTCTGTTACTGAAAGAATATCATCAAATTATCCTTGGTATTTTATACATAGCGACCATTAAATCTTTGATTACGAGTTGTAATTTTATCTTAAAATCTTGTATTTTTTCTAAAGAAGTGCAAGAATATAAGTTTTTATAGGATTTATCACAAAGCTAATAACACTAAAATTAATTAAATCAAATAATAAATAACTGATTTAGAGTAGATTTACTGTGACAAGACATTGAGAGCTGCTGTTCAGTTTTTGTATTGTTGGCTATTCGCTGAGAACCTCAATGTGAGCCATGTCTTGTTTCAGTAAATATGCTCTACATAAATTGTTTTTTATTCGATTTAAACACGGTTGGTATCATTATATCTGTGACAAAATACTCTAAAAACTTACATTGTAGAAAAATTATAATTTTTAAGATATTCAAAGTTTAAAAGTTTTTATGGCCGACATTTTGAAAAAAAAAAATAAACATAATTTTATGATATTCTTTTCTGTAACTGAGCTTCTTATCATAAACATATCAGTCATATTTGGTAAAAATGAATTCATAACTTTTTAATAAAAAAAAAACATATAGACAGACAGATAAGAAACTAAACATCGGAGACCCATGTTCTTATAGGGAAATTTGTTTTTCTTGAATAGAGCAATAACGTGGTATACCTTTGTCTAGAGAGATACGGAATACTCTGCCTAGACTAGAGCAGGCACATCAGCATAATATCACCTGTTAGCTGGGAGCCACGCCGGCTAATTGACATCCTCCCCTCTGGATTATTAACTCTGGCAGGTTTCTTATCAGTGCAGTAAATTGAGTTGTTTAGGTTAGTTCTTATATAAACTTTTAGTTTATTGATGAAAATGATCACCAGAGCAATAAAGACTTTGCCAAAAATCAGTAATCCATACTCGTGGTCTGTACGTTGGAGTCTAAAGTATTGTTAGTACCAACCCTTCGTGTCTTAAACGTATGTTTATGTACGTCAACAACTTCAGAACTGTTTCTCTTTCATAGTTTAATAGTAATGAAGTATAAACTTAAAACACTTGGCAACAAAATCGTAGGAAGAGATAGGGTCAAAAGTAACAGATATATCTGAAATGACGAGGCTTCAGACAGTGACTTCCGGATATAATATTTTATTGACACACATCAACCGCGGATGGTTCCATATCGGACATGGCCGACCATCTCTCCCCGGAGAGCTCTGAATGTTACTCTATACATCCACTTACGGCACCGTTCTTAGATTCGATATTATTTGACGACCAATACTACGAGGATATGAACAATTATTATACGGCTAATATTAAGTCGAAATAAGTGTTTATATCACGTGACAAGGTCATCAAACTTATTGGAAATATGATTACAAAGTATAAAATACAAAATTATTTTGGTAATTACTACGAAGAAAATAATATAATTCTAGATCCTATTTAACTATGACACAATTTTACCTTTACTCAGTGGCTCTTTAATAAATTGTAAGAAAAAATCCATGTTATGTAAAAACGAAAATGTTGTTTCAAATAATTTGTTGGATTTTACTAAAACAATTCTAGAAAATGTTATAAATTCTATTTATATACACATTTTGTTATTCTTCTTTTTGATGAAGACTTTTATTAATAAATTTTGTTTTAAATAATATTATTTTAAATTAGTAGATCCACAGTGGAGTAGAGTCCAAGACCCATAATTACTACGGCTATAGTCCGGAGAGAAGAGTCAAGTAAAACATTGCCAGTATACAGGAGACTCTATGAGTGAAATCTACAGAGTCACATACGGAAATTCAATACGGATTTAGTCTGGAAAGAGGCTGCACGTAAAACATCGCCAGTCTACTAGAGACTCTGCGACTGAAATCTACAGAGTCACACTCGGATATACACGAGGCTGCACGTAAAACATCGCCAGTCTACTAGAGACTCTACGAGTGTACTCTAGAAAGAGTCAAACTCGGAAATAGACGGGCAGCACGTAAAACATCGCCAGTCTACTAGAGACTTTACGAGTGTACTCTAGAGAGAGTCAAACTCGGAAATAGACGGGCAGCACGTAAAACATCGCCAGTCTACTGGAGACTCTACGAGTGTACTCTACAGAGAGTCGCACTCGGAAATACACTGCGGTCTTAGTCTGAAGAGAGGCTGCACTTAAAATAGTGTTGATGTACTCGTGTAAACTGAAAACATTGTTTTTTCAATATATTACAAATACTAAATAGATATTTTTGAATACTTTAAATTGACATAAATATGACTATTTTGACCTAAAACTACACTAACTCTCTAATATACTCTGTGTAATTACTTCTCTAATATACTGTGTGTAAAAGTATATGGAAATACGAAACTTTATTAATCTATTTTTGAAATTATTAATCATGATATCGATATTCATTTCCAACCGTTTCCAATAACAGTACATAAATTACATGTAACCCTGAGGCTGAATTACCTTACATTCATCAGTATATTACTGTGTTGTTACATAAGTTCGTTAAAATTCAGAACCATTTTCTTGGCAGCCTGTAACAAAATTATAATTGTTCCAATGAAATCATTGTGTTTTGGAAATACATCTTCAAACTCTTGCTGCATACAACAACAAAATATGACAGCCAGGTAGATAAATTATTGTTGTCACGTAGGAGACTCTGAGTGTCTCACGTGAAATTTAAAATTATATACTTAAGAGCAATTATATACTTAAAACAATTCTAGGCTTTTGTCAATCATTTAAGCTGTACACTTAAATATCACGAATACAAGTTATACACATGCACGTGGTTATATTTAAAGCACATAGAATGTTATTTCAAATAAAACAAATTAGTGATGCTTATATAATATCATAAATGTTACAAGTAGGCTACCCGATGCATTTTGGGCTTTTTACTAAAACTAGTAAATAATAGTAAAAACGATTCCTAATTTTACAACTTTCTGCAATATAATATTGTCTAAGACTGTTATATTGAAACTTGTTACTATTTTATATAGTATAAATGGTTTTTACAACCAGAACAGATTTATTTTAAACAGCCCTCTAACGGCCTTGGGGAAGTCTCCTGTTGGGCAAATGAGGTATTAATTACTTTGTTTGTTGTAACCAAACTTCTTTTAAAAGCAAGTCACTCAGAAAATAATTGTATGCTGCTTTTAAAGTTTTAAAGTACAATTTCGAATGATTTTACAATGAATACAGAAGTGTTCCATCAAATTCTACTGGATCCCATCAACTATATGGAAATATTATACATTACTTTAAGTATATTCAAAGAATGTCGCATATATATATATAATATATGTATATATATATATATATATATATATATATATATATATATATATATATATATATTAAACTTTATCCTCATAAACCTTTACCTTTATTCAGTTTCCCTTGGTACTCAAGACATTGAATATTGAGGGGGATAAAAAACAACATGCAACCGATACTATAACTGAAGTGGTTTGGAATCCATGTGCGTAACACTTTCTAAACGTACGGAAGTTATACACGCTCATGTTAAGAATAATCTAGTTGATACGAGGTGTTACTAATATTAATTACAAAATGTTAATATTAAAACAATTAACGAATTCCACTATGTTTACAACAGATTAATTAATTTAATAAATAAATATATTAATTGTACAGTCGTAATGACATATTTTGAAAGATGTATGATTTATTCAATAAATTACATATTCTAATTAATCACTTTCGACTTTAAAGTGTTTAGTATTGAATTTTTTAGAACAATACATTGTAAAATCTTCTATAATGATGGCTTAGTATTTCCTTGTTACAAGGCATTCACTGGCCGTATTCTCTTGGGAAATAAGTTTTGTGCTCGTTTGACTGAAAGTTACAACCACTCAGTCGTACTCTGCTTGCTCCTTTATGTACAATAGGAACCTTGGCAGTCAGCAGTATTGTCCGTTCAAGCTCTACCTTTACACAGGTAACACTGGGATATAACTTACTCTTTCACTGTTTGTATTTATTATTTGTAATGTACACATTTTTAATATGTTTGTTTATAAATACGAAGTTGCATACACGATACGTTTATCGTATATTGTTGTAAAACAAGATGTACATTGTTTTAAATTGTACTTGAAGATGAAGGCTACGTAAAGTAAAGTGCAACCTATAAAAATAATAACTTTCTATTTTAATAACTGATAATATGTGTTTCCATTTATCATGCAGTTCTGCTTAACTACCACCTTTATACTGATGTACATCTTCAGCTATGCTTACGTAAATTTTGTTGCTGAACTCCTTGTAGACCATCCTTTACTAGATATAAAGAGTCAATAACTTAACTTAAAATATGATTGCTTAAGTCCAGTATAATTTTACTAAGTTTAAATTGACTAACTTGAGCCAATACAAGATTATTAAACCATCTATAATGGGATCTACATTGTAAATGTTTCAAAATTCAAGCCAGCGTAATTTTAAAACTGCTCTTTGAGGTTGGATTTGAGGTATTGTACTCTGCTAATAAAGGCCTTTAATTCGATGTACTACTCGACCTATGCTCTTTTTTAAGATTTCCTTCTGACTCCTTGGGGCCCATCTCCGTCACTTGACAAAAAAATTACTGTTACTTCAAAAAGTAGATTCAATGGCGCATTAACAATGTACCGGCTTTTATTGCTTTATCTGTAATCGTTAGGGAATCCCGAGCGGAAATTGTTTACACCCTTGATGGGGAAAGAAGGCAAAATCAGCTTTTTTAAAAATAATACTAAGAACAGAGTAAATTAAAATGACCATAAACATGCATTTTTGACAGATTTCCCTCATTGTATTGACAAGGTAATCTCAACATTATTGACAGAATAAATTAGGGCACTTTTAAAAGTGCATTCCAAGTGTATAATCAACGAAGAGGCAAATTATAATGCTTGTTTTATAGTTTACATAAATACTGAAACTTGTACGGGTTTCTACGGGTTGATACGAGAAAAATTGAAGTTTAAAGTCTAATATGTAATATTTTACAAAATCCATATACACTATTTTGTTTCATTTGCAGCTATTCCATAAAACAGTAACTACTATGGCATGCTATAAACGGTGGGGCGAGACAGATATGGCTTTACTGTGTTGTAAACGGTGTTGGCCAGAACGTAAGGTTATAATGGGGCTAAGGACACAGACTGAGCCTCTCAGCCCACAGTAATTGGATTGTTCCCACAGAAGAGCTGTTAGACCACCCACGTCTCCAGTCCACGACCCCCCCCCCCTTCAACCCATCTCTCACACCACATGCCAGCCTGCTTTTAAGTTTAGATGGTTACTTTACTTTTATCAGCTTATAACCATATCTTTATCGTTTTCTCACTTTAAAACAATTACACTTTGCTCATTTACAGCAAAATGCCACACTCATCCAGATCCATTGAACTGTATACTATTATTTACTTTTTTATTATAGTATATTTTATATATTACCTTCAAGGGTATGGTATAATTCAAATATAAAATACATAATATTAATATTTCACAATAATATAAAGGTGTACACGGTTCTTGTGTAAATTATTTCATATTTATTGTTTGACTCAAGGAAGACACAAAACTTTGTATAAAATGGTTAGAAATATTTTATTACTGAGTAGTTCTTGGAAAATATTGGCAGTTAGAATTGAATTTAAAAAGTTAAAGCAGTCTGTATGAGGACATAGAAGATCACCATCGGTGATTACCAAATGTTTGGTGTTGAATTATCTTTATAGAAGTATTTTACTCATGTAAGGGTAAATCAGCATTTAGAATTAAATCATCACTTTCTCCTTGTCATATGTGCTTTTGATTAGGAGACACAGTTAAATAAAAACGAAGCAGCCTGTAGAAGTAAAGAAGTAGATACAGTATTTTTACCGTAGTCTACTTTTGAAGCAATTAAACATTTAAATACTGCTTTCAATACCATAAACAGATCTATAAAATCATATACTAAATGTTCCTACAACCCTTTTGGAACCATCAGGTAAACATATATCTTTGTTAAGTTTTAAAACGTATGATACAGTAAAAATATATATAAATATCTATTATAAATGTTTAAAAAATGTTTCTTTGTTGAATATAATTTATATTATTACAAGAGATAAAGAAACCGATGCAAGTATTCATTTTCAGTTTCAAAAAGTATCTAAATATAAGAAAATAATATTGCAATTTCAGTTTAATGGTTAAACCAGAAATCGTGATTTAAACCCATTCTTTAAGCTGGCTGTATTTCCTTTTATTTCGTTTCCATATACTGGCCGTTCAAACTTAAACAAAACCATAACTCAGTTATATATGAACCTACGGAAAAAACAAAAAGTGTATTCGAATGATTACAACATTTCACAAATATGTTCATATTATCAATTCTTTTGTACCTCGAATTGATTCTGGAAATGTATTACATGGAAATTCCATTTGATTTTTAATCACGCGAACTGATGGTAACAATAAAGAAACAAGTAGAAATATTTTGTAATAATTGAAGAACGAAAAGACACAATTCTCAAATAATTTTATTTTTATACACGAGGCCTTTCAGCATCAAAGATGCCATCGTCAGGTGTGAAAAAACACTTTGAATAGTATAAACATTTATCATTTCAAAATTAATTATCAGCTGAGTACACCTGATAATTAAAGAAATCTGAGTACAAGATTTGTTTAATTTAAAGTAAAATAAAATACATATTAATATATGTATAAAAGTTTTGGTCAAAACATTTTTTTTTATTTTAAAGGAAGGGTGAATTTTGAATCGGTCCAAAACAATTATTCAACATGATATCTTTATGTTTTTTTATGTATAATGTTTCATAAGCGTCAAGTTCTTCTTGCTTATGGACTTGTTTTAATAATGTGAATTTTGAAAAGTGTGATTTGTTTCTAATAGCTGATGTATAAATTTGTCCGTATTTATAATACCTTTCGTATTCTTTAAATCTTCTTTTAGTGGTTCGTTTTGTCTAGCCAATGTAAATCTTATCACAGTCTTTACAGATAATTTTGTAAATTCCACTTTTATTTTCATTTAAAATTTTATCTTTTAGATTTCTAATTAGATTGTTTATCTTACTCGTTTTGCAAAATGTTATGTTCATGTCAACATTTTTCTGAATACTTTTATAATTTATTTATAAAATGGACCATATCCCATGGATTTCCAGTTTCGTTTTTCATCTTGTTCGCTTTTTAAAGTTGTTCTTGAGGTTTTTAATAAATTCTTCATTTGTTTTTTTTTTATAAACTGTCAATTATTTTGTTGAGTATCCATTAAAAACTGGTATACTTTTTATATTTCTTAGTTCCTTCGTATGTTCATTGTTTTTTAAAGGTGTTGTAAGTAATTTGTTAATCATGGTGTGGAAAGCAGTTTTTTTTGGGAGAGTGGATGGTTCTAATCGTGTGGTATGTATCTGTTTTTGCAAGTGGGTTTTCTGTAAATGCCCTCTTCTATGCCGCCATTAACCCATGGATTGCCAGTTTTGTTTTTCTTCTTGTTCGCTTTTTAAAGTTGTTCTTGATGTTTTCCAACATTTTCCTACTGGTCCACTGTTTTTAGGCAATTCCAAGACATGAGCTGTTTAAAATGTACCTAGTTATAATATAAATAACGACATGATGCAAGTCCTTCTAAAAAAATTATTGCACAATCTAAATAATAAAAAGATATTTAGTGTTTATTCTATAAAAATTATAGCTACTCAGTTAAACAATAAAAAGTAACACATATCCAAATAATTCACATCATTGTCAGTCGCACATCACATTGAGTGCTACAAGTGGTTATGTCGACGTATAACCTGTTATCCGACTCAATATTCATAAGGTATTTGAAGTCCTTTCAACCTCTCAACCACCTTACCCCAGACTGGTATTAGCATTTTGCTTACAACAGGCTTTGCTAGGAAACTGTCTACTTGTTCAATCTTATAAAATTGTTACTGACACAAACACAAGATGTCAGAAACATGGCCAACTCCTTACTTAATTTTACTCCAGACTGTTATTAGCATTTCGATTCATTTAGCGTTTATAATTTGTTCACACGTTCTAACATAGGATAAGTTTTTATAATTACGCTACTTTTTTCGCGCTTACTCATAATTTTAAATACATTTAAATTATAACAATATGATATGACTTACAGTCAAAAGTAAACTTTTGGCATTCTATCCAAACTTAATTTAGGTCTTTACAGGTATCTTCTTAAATTTTTAATCCCCTAAACACTAGTTTATCAAGTCTGAACAATAATTTGTCCGTTAATATAGATTTTATAACATCTTCGTGCCAACGTTCAAATTATATGGAGTTTCTCCTAACTAAAATTAAATTACTTTTATGAATTTACGGTAATTTTGGAAGGGATTTGCAATATGTTTGACATTTATAGCTCGTTCGGTCATTTTCAACAGTTTTGTAAGGTACAAATTTAGAAAAGGCGTTCTTAACTTTTTTAAATATTTATAAAATCGTTTCTAAATATTAACACAATATTACCCTTATAATATTGTTAAAGAAGTGTTTAAATTTCAGATAAGTTGGAAAAATTTATATAAACACATTAATTCTAAATTATTTATTAAATTTATAATTAGTTTATGCGTCAATTCATAGTTTCTAAGATGTAATTCATTGCGTAAATGTAATTACTTAATCCGCATATTATAATCCTTCAAGTGTCGGGAAGCGTGCTGACGCGTTTTTCATCAATTTGTATGTAATTGGCCCTTTTCTGTCATTCACGTTTAAATAACAAAGCTGATAATATTTTCAGTATGTAAACAGACAGACAGACATTCAGAAATTAATAACTATTAGGTAACTACCAGTGAAAAGCTTTGCTGATGCTCAGCCAATTAAAACATTATAATTCTTAATGATTAAACCAAATTCAAATATCTTATGTTTACATTAACACTACATAAATAGCCCCGTTAACATTGCAAAAAATGTTTCTTGCTATTGCAGTATTGTTTATGATATACTTTTAAGTTTGTAGTAAAAACAATTTACATACATAGTTGATAAAATTGAAAGAATTATAGAAAATAATAAAATGGTTCATACATTTTATTATTTTCTCTCTGCGTGAACTGGCAACTACAGTTTATTTATACGTAATTGTTCTCGTCGTATTAATATATATAATATATATAAATATTAATCGTATTAATATATATCGTCGTATTAATATATATAAATATATGCGTCTATGTTTGCCTCGTAAATAATATTGTCTTATGCAAAATTTCATAAATCTTCTCTTCATCAGGCAATCACCACAATTCTATAGAACAGTAATTTCCAGTGCTAGATCAAGAGAAATGCAAAAATTATTGTTGTATGTTTGTAAACGTTAGATTGGGTTGTTTTTTTTATGGGATGACTGTTAATTACGATTATATATTCGCGAATACACTGAAAATATACCTCTTAATAGAAATATAATCATATCTAACGAAAATACTGATCACATTATTTAGATCTCAAATGTTATAAGTTAAGTTATAATGTAATAAATACTATGGTATCAGATGTTAAAAGTAAAATGTTTACTCACTAAAAATAATTTATTTTGAAATTATATGGAAAAAATGTATGGATGAAAGCATACAAAATAATAAAGATTTATGTAGTAACCCTTTGAACAAATTTCCGGTTGAAAATAATTATACGTTATATATGATTGTTTAGATAGAGTAATCGTGTATGTTTTGTGAATTTTCTAATTATATTTAACGTGTTTTTGATCAATTATCAATACGAAGAATTTGCAATAATTAATTGTAATTATTTCAATAATACGTGAACGTGTAGGTTTCATGATAAACCTAATCAGATTTATATTTAAAAAATAACATTTGTTTAACGGAATATCGGAGTATGATCGACCTACATGATTTACTGATACCCGCGGCGATAAGAGTGATTGACAGTTGAAGAATGCTAGCAGTTGCTGACAGGATGCTGAAATGACAAGTATTTCCACTCAAGAGCTCTTAAGCATGCATCATTTGTCAATAACCGCTTAAGCTGAGAATACAATGTCTTACATTTGTTTAAAAAACTCTCCCGTATTTTATTTCTATTTAGAAACCTTAAATTACTCTTATGGAGAAACTCTTGCCTTGTATATAAAACTTGTATACGGAAATAAGGCCATGAGAGCCGTCAACAATGCATAGTAAATATCATGTAACATTTCCAGAAACTTAAAACTGTCCCAGTCCCGTCTTAACAACTATATTTTGTGTTAAACAGAAGATGGATTATTTTGATTGCCAAAATTTAACTTTTGATCATTTAACTAGAAATGAGAATAACCTAGTCACTTAATCTTCATATGTGTTCTCTTAAGCCCTAAATAGCTATATTAATCAGTAGCTTCCACCATATAATAAAACACCTCTAGCTATTATAAATCTACCTCTTGACGTTTTTGAATATTTTGTAACAAAGTAGATTCCGAATTAAACATGTTGTGCTGTAGCAGAGTATTTTAACAATAAATGTTTATGATTTAACCTATTGTACATTGTATAAAAATGTATCTAAATTTTGATACCTTATGATTTTTAATATAGTAAGGTTTTTTTTAATTGTAAAAAAACAAATTAGTATGCAAATTATTTAGTTACATAAACTTAGTAAGCTTTTGAAGTGTCCTATTGCGTTGTATAATGCTTAAAGTCGATTCTCTCTTTTCCCTTATCTATTGTCTATCATTTTTGAACTGAATAAACGTGTATCAGAATGTGATCGAAAAACATTATTTACTGATACCTGCGTCGATAAGATTGATTGACAGTTGTAGAATGATCGCAGTTGTTGACAGGATGCTGAAGTGACAAGTCTTTCCACTCAAGAGCTCTTATGCATGTGTCATTTGTATTTTTTTTCTTTTTGCATCGATGTATCATAGATAAATTAATTAGGATCTTAATATAATTAAAACGTGTATCTACATAAATGTAATTTTCTTATAAAGATTATCCGTTCAAATTAAGAGTAATATACGTACCTAATAATAATTGGTTTAGAAATGTAGAAGACATTGTACAAATATTTATATATTTTCGTGGAACTGAGGTCGAGAAGTTAATGGTATTATTGCCTTTATCTGAGTGTACGCATTAAATCACTTTATTTACAGGACGATATAGGTTGTGATAGACATGATAATCATTTCACTTATTATAGGTTTTAGATGTTATTAATATTTACATTAAAACGGTACTTTTTCAGTGATCTGTAAATTTAACAAGTGCATATTTTAGTTTATAAGCTCCCAAGACTGAACTATTAGAAGTGGTTTATTATTTATGTGCGTTTCATATTTTTATTGTTTTTTTTATAAAAAGTGCTTTATAAGTTAATAAATTTGTAAGGCTGAATTGTATTTCAAAGATTATTTGTTATGTTTATTTGAGTTGTGTATTGTGTGCAGTAAGTAATCTGAAGGTTAAGTAAAAAAAGAGCTTCAGATCACAAATACCTTTCTGCATTCTGTTACAATTATGTCTTAATCAGGAGTTCATCATCTAAGGAGTCGTAAAATATCATAAACATTTTTTTAAATTACAGTAAACAGAGTTTTTTTACACCATACGTGTTCTTGACAAAATACTATTGTATAATTGGTATTTTCCAAACAGAGTTTAAGGCCTCAAGGTGCAAGTTAAAATATGTCACCAGTAATTTTTAGTCTATACCGAATTACGTCATGTTCCTGTAAGTGTTTATACATTGGAATATTTAATCGCTATCTCAAAATATTTTAAATCATATCCTTTAGAATTTTATAAAACATGATGAACTTAATTATTGTTCATTACTCACATCATTTAGAACATCATAAATAACAATCACCGCGTGGTGGTTTTTTTTAATAACGTACGGTAACTTGCTGTAGGCTATCAAAGTAGGCTCAAAAGTGATCGAGAAAAATATAATCCCTTTTTCTTACTTCCTCATTTCGAATGCCAAAACATTGGTGGTGGTCAGGACGGAAACCACAAATCCTGTATGAGAAATCAATCTGATACACACTCTGATATAAATACAGGTTTAAGTAAAACTTGCAGAAATGACACCGGTTTCTCATGTATACGTAAAAAGGAAGGTACAAGTAGAACAGTAACGACATATTGCCATACTGTAAGTAATTTTATTTTACTATGCGTATTTACCTTGAATCTAAGGTTTAGTTACATCGGCTCATAATACTTTCAACTCTTCGGAGCATGACGATTCTAGGGTCTTGTCACTTATATGAGCCATCTACTTAAATTTTACAAATAATATTTATGTAAATGCATGTATTTATATTTATCAGATACATGGGTACTTAAAATAAAATTAGTTATTTTGATAGCGATGTAGGTTAATTTATGTATCATAAATTGTACAAGTTCTATCTGATGCATTGTGTACTTCCTTATCAATTAAATTTTAAAAACAAAAAATACTTAAACTATTAAACTAGTAAAAACTATTTCTAATTTTACAAATTCCTACTACATTATAGTACTGCTATAATGGAACTAACCTACAATGACTAGCATTTTTATAAGTGTAAATGATTTTTCCAACAAGGAAAGACTTATTTCAAACATGCCTCTAGCGGGCCTTGGGGAACTCTACTGTTCAACAAATGAGGTTTTAATTACTTTGTTTGTTGTAAACAAACTTCTTGTAAAAGTACCTCCGAATATTAATCTAGCCCGCTTTTAATGTTACAAAATTATCATCTCGAATGATTTAATAATGAATACAGAAGCTTTCCATCATTTTTACTTGAATTTAACAATGAAATATAAATATAAAAAGAAAAAAGAAAGTAAGAAACACTTATTTCTTGATGCGAAATTAGGAACATATAGTCCTTTCTTAAATTTAACCTATTAAAAAAATTAATCGTAATGATGCAAATTAAGGCTTATTAACTAAAAATTATTACACTTACGGTATTCCATTCACTCTTCCATTCACATAGTCACGATTCAAAGAGTAGCCCCGCCACGATCATCAGGTCCATATGTATATATATATATATATATATATATATATATATATATATATATTATATATATATTATTATATATATATATAAATATATTATATATATACATATTAATATTTATATATACATATTAAACATATTACTATATAAGCATTACTTAAGGGAACTTGAGAGAATATGCCATAATATGTATCTATACGTTTAGATATTAAACTTGTTCTGATACACCTGAAGCAAATAAAAATTAAGAAGATCATAAAATTTACATTCTACTCAATAGTTATTTTAATATACCTGGCATGAAGCACTAGCAGTTATATTAATGTTAAGGGGACATTCACGAAAATTTTCTACAATAAAGAAGAAATAATTTTGACTACCAAAAGTGATTAAAAATAAAGTATGTTACAGCATGATGTTGTCTGCCTTAAAATATATCCTAGCTTAAGCCTTGCATTTATACTTTTTTTACTAATTTTTTGTACTCTAATATGTGTACGGCTTTTCTCTTATGTGTTTTCAATGACATAAATAAATAAAACACAATAAATACCAATGTTTTTTAGTTTTATTTATTGTGTTATAAATTTATGACATAATTTGCTAATTAAAAAAAGTCAGTGAAAACACATTGGTTAGTAGAGTGAAACGCCGCCTACCGCATCAGAATACGACGATCCAGTCAGAAATGGCAGCGCATAATGTACTTCACAATGTGTACCTAAAACAAGCCGCCATTTCTGATTGGATAAACCTTTTTAGATGCGGTTTGCGGAATTCAACTCTACTAAGTGAGCTCTTTCAAATGAGGTATCACTCGACCCATGCTTCAATTTAAGATTTCATGTGTTCCTCTGTGGGCCGTCCCCCCATGGTTGGCATGTCATGGTAATACCAAGGAAAAATAGTTTACATAGCCATATGACACTGTGCAAAGTTTATAGATGTTATCTCTTATGGTTTTTAGAATATTAAGCCGTACCCATACTTTTCAAACACCCTGAATATTAAAGAGTAAACGTCAATATGGTATTGCTAGTGTAAAGGTAGAGCTCGGCCGAACAATACTGCTGACTGCTAGGTTCCTATAGTACATAAAGGAGCAAGCAGAGTACGACTGAGTGGTTGCAACTTTCAGTCAAACGAGCACAAAACTTATTTCCAAAGAGAATACGGCCAGAGAATACCTTGTAACATGATAATACTATGCCTTCAATAAAGATGATTTTACAATTTATGCTTGTAAAAAAACTAATACTTATCATTATAAAGTCGACTGTTATTAATTACAATTTTAATTTATTGTATAAAAACCAATCTTTCAAAATATATAATTTTTTTTATAATTATATCAAAATTTTTCTTGTCAGCAATCTTGGAATTCACTAACTGTTTGTTATTGACTATGATTATTATTACTAAACCCTAGTATGAAATACGTTATTCGTAGGATGAGCGTGGATGACTTCCGTAGACTTATAAGATAGTATCGGTTGTATATACTTTATTATCCTTCCCAATTTTCATGCTATCTTAGCACTACGGGATCATTAGTTCACAAAAATCTGAATACCACAACTCATCTCGTCATTTTACAAATAATAGAAATTTCTTTGATCGTTACCGACATTCATTTAGATATAACATTTACTATGTTATAAGTTTAATATTTAAATTTTATTTAATGATTAGTCTTATCTATTAACCCTAATATTTAAGTATAATAAATAGGTTTTACGAAATTTAAAATTTATAATTTTACAAAGAGACACACTTAATTTTATACCATAAATATTTCATTAATTGAATGTAAGGTATCTCAAAGAACAATATTACATTGCTGAAATATGGTAAATATCGTAAAGAGACAAGGTATGAGAATACGATTCTCTAAACTTTACATATTTGATATATTTAATTTTAAGCATTACTATCTGACACGACATATCGAGTTTCTATTTTTATCCTGCCGAAAAAAGCTAAATAATAAAATGTTTTATTCTTCCTACTCCACCATAGTGTAAAAGTTTTGTATTATCACAAATGAAAGATGAGTTTACTGCTTTGAACAACTTTACACACAGCACAAGCAGCGGAAGGTGCGTACTATTAATATAGGAGCGTAATATTAGTTACAAGGATAGGAAAATGGTAAATATTTCCAACACTGATTAACTAAGAGAGTTAATTCCCTTATCTGAGGAAGTCTGGCCAACGTGAGAGCGTAATGAACCGAAGTTGCCGGTACATTCACAACCAATAAACAAACTTAGCTCGTCTTCACTGCATGCGATAAGCCTACTTATCATTATGGAATTTCCATCCTCAAACGTTAATTTAATAGGATCAGTAAGTTTCGGTCTCCAGACATTTTGATCTGAACTCCCGCATCAACACAGCACATTTCAACTGTGCTACCTTCGCCAAACAGAAAAGGGTTATTGCAGTTTTGGAATTGTCTTTGTTCATATATTTATGTAAGTAGGAGCTCGTATGGTGATTTGTTGTTTAGTATAACCTCTATAAGGTTTGATTCATCAGTGTGGACTGATGACGATGAGTCTCGATTTTTAATTCGATCTTAAGCTTGTTGCCTCAAATGATTGAAATTAATACAAAAAATAGAAAAGTCTCATAATTTCATTTTAAAACGAAATATCTTATGAATTTTAGGGTTTTAAGAATAAATTTAAAAATTGACCACTAGTTTTGGAAAATTGTGACCGAACTTTAGCTAGCATAAAGAATTAATTAATTAAATATTGTTGTAATATTAATACTTTCTAAGATCTTAATGGTTGATCACCCTGCATTTACTCTGGGTTAAAAAATACTGTCAAAAAGGTTTTGAAATGTTTTAAAGAGTAATTGATAAATTACTCTCCTTATGAGAACATGGGGTCACATGAAGGATGATTTATTGTTTTCACAAACGTGAAAGCATGAAATATAGGATGGTTCTGAAATAGTATGTTGTTTTACTTTTAAAGAAGTTATTAAAAAAATAATATTTTAGTTAATGATCTGCAATATATTATTTTTATATACAAGTTTAACTTCAAATCAAATTTAAAAAATTTAATTACTTAAAAGTTTGGGTTTTTTGTAATTTTATACTGTAAATAACTTATTTAGCTAAATTTTATATACATCCACCTTCGATATAAATGAACATATATAAATAAAATAACTTCTGAATAAAAAGAATGGGACAAAAATATGAAACAATATTCTATACTTCAAAATTCATATTCGGAATCCTAATAATATTAAAAATTCGATATTTCTTATGTTTGTTTGTTTTATTTTCAAGCGATAGCTATTCGATCGATTGTACTGAAATTTACCAAAACAATTCTTATAAATATAGTCCCTGGTATTAATATAGAGTAAGTCTATACTTAAATAACCCATTATTTTGTAAGTATATGGTAAATATATACTTTCAACTGATAATATTTAGTAAATATGAATGTAATAAATGAGCTCATACATCTTTGCTCATACATATATTAATATATACATAAACTAACACACATACACACACACACACAAACACACACACACATATATATTTTTATCACATACTGTATATATTTTTCAATAAACATTGAACCAAAAAAAGTACTTGCTCAGCCGGGACTTGAATCCGGATCTCTCACCTGCCGGGTGAATGTGCTACCATTACATCACAGAGCCCTTACTTTTTACGATTCAATTATATTTTATTTGACCGTATCTGTCACATATGCGTTTAGTTTAAATAACTAAACTAACATATAATTGGAAGACCAAATACCTGTCAAAAGACTTTTGTTTACATTAATTAAATTTTTATAAATGGCAATAGTCTTATTTTATATATATATATATATATATATATATATATATATATATATATATATTATTGACACATAGCAGAATTCCCTGTAAAATATTTTGTTTCATTTTACCATGCCATGAAAAAAGAACTATCCTGGCTGCTATAAACAGTTAAGGAACGTGACAGATATGGCTTTACAGTGTTGTAAACTGTCTTGGCCAGGACGTAAGGTTTTAATGGGGCTAAGGACACAGACTGAGCCTCTCAGTCCACAGTAATTGGATTGTTCCCACAGAAGAGCTGTTAGACCACCCACGTCTCCAGTCCACGACCTCCACCCTCCACCTTCTTAATCACATGCCAGCGTGCCTTTAATACTTTTAAACGGTTAATTTACTTTTATCAGCTTTTAGCGTTATATTTAGCGTTTTCTCACTTGATTACATTTACACTGTGCTAATCTGCAGTAAAGTGCCACACTGTTCAGTATCTATCGACTTATGTAAAGATATCATTTCACTTACATATAATAATTTCTGTGTTGTGATACTATTTATATATGAAATATAATATTTTGATATTTCACAGTAATATACAGATGTACATGGTTGTGGTGTAACTTTTTTGTTCCTAGAAAAAACAAAACTGTGTATAACAATAGATAAATATTTGATTACTAAAAGTGTTTGGAAAATCATAGCAGTTGGAATTAGCGTAAACATATCAAAGCTGCCTGTATAAGGACATACTATATAACCTTCGGTTTAGTGTTGAATTATCTTTATGGCAGTATGTCACTCGTGAAAGGGTAAATCAGCATTTGGAATTGAATCATCACCTTCTTCCTGTCATATGTGTTTTGGTTAGAAGACAGGTAAATAAAAACAAAGGAGCTTGTAGAAGTAAAGAAGTAGATAACTTATTTTTACTAATGGTTTACTTTCGGATCCATTCAAAATCAAACTCCACTTCTTTCAATACCATAAACAGATCTATAAAATCAAATAGTAAATGTTCTTTACATCTCTTTCACTTAAGAGTATCCGTTGAGAATATATTTTAGAAGTTTTAAAAGTATTTTGCAATTAAAAGTATTTTTAAGACATATAATAGTTATTTTTATTTTAAAACGTTTCTTTGTTAAATAATATTTTTATTATTACAAGCAATGAAGGTAATGCTGCAATTATTAATTTTCAGTTTCAAAATGTGTCTATATACATTAATAATTAATTATATATAACATATACAATATATATATAAATGAATGAAAATCCACATGATATACTATTATATATATATATATATATATATATATATATATATATTGTTTATATTTTATATACTATTATATTGTTTTTAGTATATGTATTTGCTCAGTCATGGCAAATAAATTAAATATTCATATTTCAAATAAGTTCATAATTAAATAAAACACAACTCAGTAAATTATCAACCTATAGAAAAAACAAAACATTGTCCTGGAATGATTATAAAATTTAGCAAAAACGTTCATATTGACAATTCTTTTGTACCTCGAATTGATTTTGGGATATTTATTAAAAGGAAATTAAATAAGAATTTTCAATCACAAGGAATTGCTTGTATCATTTAAGAAACAAGATTAAATAAGTTTACAAATGTCGTCGTATAACCTGTCATCCCACTCAATATTCATAAGATGTTTAAAGTCCTTTCAACCTATCGACCACCTTCATCCCAGACTTGTATTAGCATTTTGCTTACAACAGGCTTTGCTAGGAAACTGTCTACATGTTCAATTTTATAAAATTGTTACAGACACAAACACAATATGTTAGTAACACTTTCAACCTCTCAACCACCTGTATCCCAGATGGTATTAGCATTTCGCTTACAACAGGCTTTAGTTGGTAACTTGTTACTTTTTCATTTATTTGTATAAACGCATGTTCTAACATAGGACGAGAGTTTAGAATATTACACTACTTGTTTCGTGCTTTCTCATAGCTTTGTATATATTTACATTATTACATTGTATAACGTAATTACATCGCCATTTATTATATGACCTACATTTAAAAGATACATTTCAAACATTTTTTCAAAATTATTTTGGGTAATTTCGAGTATCACCCTAAATTCGTGTCTCCTAAGTACTACTAGTTTTCTGGCGTGGACAATAATTTTGTTGAGATAGAGTTTATTACATATTCGTGCCAATGTTCAAATGTTGTTGAGTTTCTGCAAACTAAAATTAAATTACTTTATGATTTTACGGTAATTTGGGAAGTAATTTGCAATTTTATTGACATTTTTAGCACTTCCGGTTCAAAGTCCCACATTTAGAAACGGCGGTCTATAGTTTAATTTTGTCAATTTTGAAATATGCATTTTTGCACGTAATGATTTATTACTAATGCAGATTATTTTTTTTTCCTCATTTTTGTTACCCATATATTTATTCTTTTGATAATTCTGTTCAGCAAAACGTATTCGTAACAAATTAGTTTACTAAAAAAATTTCTGCATAAAAAGTAAACACACAGAAATGAAATTCTTCTTCTTATTTAAAATTTTATAAAGAATGGTTTTAAAGGATAAATGCCATATTAAAATTTTATTATGTTTTAAATATTTTTTCAATTTCAGTTGAAATAAACAAATTTAATAATTTGTAATACAATATTAAATCCAAATTATTGATTAGATTTAAAATTAGTTTATGTGCAAAATCATAGTTTCTTAGATTTAATTTATTGCATGAGCTGTAATTACATGGGTCAATTTAGTTTATTAAAGGAGTTATATCCTCCAATACTTTCAATTATCGGGCGAGAATGCTTTTAATAACTTCTTCATCAATTATTATGTAACTGGCCCTTTTCTTTCGTTCTCTTTTATATAACAAAACTGATATTGTCCCTATGTGGATGGACAGACATTCAGAAATTAATTACATGGATAAATTTAGTTCACAGCTTACAATTTATGACATAATTATATCTTCCAAGACTTTCACAGATATTTAAACTATCGGGGAGCATACTGATGGTAACTTTTCTTCATCAATAATTATTTAATTGGTTTCTGTCAATCTCTTTTAAATAACAAAGGTGATATTATCACTATATGGACAGAAATACAGACGTTCAGAAATTAAAAGTTGCCAGTGATAAGCTTTGTTGAAGCTTAGGCCAATGATAAAATATAATTAGTAATGCATTATCTTTTTATTAACGCATGTAAAAATTCTCACTTTTTATTTGGTATTTAAAAATTCTCATTGTTATTGTTAAATTTTCACTTTAAACGCCTCGTTAATTAATTTTATTTTATTAGGTATCATATTCCATTTAAAAGGAAAATACGAGCAATTGACACTTAATATCCTTTATTATTTTATAAACTTGATAAGACGTGAAGTTTTAAAAAATTACTTCTTCAAATGATCAACAATGGCATTTATTGATGGTAAAACCTTAAATTAAGAGCGATTCCTTTAATTATAAAGAATATCAACCATTAAAAAAGTTTAAATGAATTGTGTAAACTTTTAATGAGGTGCAAAAATTTGATTGTTCGTGTTATTTAAAGGTGACGTCCACGTGATAATCGACCACCGGAACACTTCCAAAATTCCCTGGAGAATACATAATATAGGGTTCAATTTATCCGAATATGAACACCATCCTCTCTATTAAATAGTGTTTATCGCATTGATTATTAATTTACAATTTGTGATACCCATTGCCTTTGATGCAATGTTTCAATCATGAACACAATGCTATTTTGAAACACTTAGCCTTTTGGTTATTAGTTGACAATGTTTGATACCCATTGATTTCAACGTTTCAAAGTCATGAAAAAACAATGTTATTTTCAAACACCTAGCAATACCTGTGGCATATTATTTTAATGATATATTAATCAATCTAAAAAAAGTGATGGTTACTTTGAAAATACTCCAATTTACTAATCTATCAAATAATAAATGGTTTCTATGTTTGAGCATTGCTTCGGGCCCTAAAGTCGTAGAGTGAAATAGTTTTTAGAATACAAAAACTCCTCTTCCACGTTCTATATTTTTTAAGTAAAAACTGAATTAATATTAAGGCCAGGGTCATAATAAGATTTAATGGATACTTATGTTAATATTGATTCAGAATTATATATAATATTTAAGATCTATTTTACTGTAGTTATCTTAGTCAAATGTTAAACATTAAGTTCAAAAGTCAAACAAAATTGGAATTTCAGTTACAAATATGTACATTAAATGGAAGGTTTTGGTATGAATTTTCTAAACTTTCTGACATTCATACTACAATAAAAATCATAAATATAATTTTACAATCACGCCTCATTCATTTACCAATGCATTTAGGTACCTCATTCATTTACCACTTGTACAGCGGAGTCAGTCTTCTAATTGGGCGGTCTCCCAGTGAAATGCCAAGTCTCACCTGCATTATAGACTATTTGAGACACCTATAAGCGGTTGAGGCGATTCTTTAACGCCATTTGCGTTGGAGCATCTTTAACTGAATTAAGACATCTGTTGAGCAAATAAACACCCGCAAGCGAGGGCAGGTGTTCTTAAACCGCAGTTCTGTCTCCCAGTTCGTTAGTCTGCTCTGTCACATGTCTTTGGTTAGGGCACATTTACATATACAAAAAGAAGTTGTTTCCAAAAATTAAAGGCACAGCAGAGTTAACAGCATCGATTACCTAAAATCGATGAACACTTCTGGTTTGAGTAAATTGAATTTTAGACGTCATAGTTTGTTTTGATGTTATAGTAAAGAAATATAGGAGTGTAGGTATGAAAAACCAACGTCAGTCGAAAAGCACCCACTGGTATATATTAAATACATAGGTATGTAAACTCTGCTTCTTTCATAATATAAGTACTGAACCATACCGGTACAATCTACTATTTTACATCATTCATCTTGCAGTTGCAACTGTATTTCGGCTCCAAAAGGTGATTGGTTTTTTTTTTTGGGAAATCTTTAAATTCTCTGCCAAAAGCATACGGACGTCTACTTTACAGTTCATCTAGGTTTGTAACCAATATAAAACCCCTATTCATGTGTCATTTTCTTAGTATTTCTTATGCTTTCATATTAAGAGATGTGACACGTGTGTGTACAATTTTATCTTTACAGGCCATCGGGAAGTTACAAATGCAGTTTTTTAAGTTTTGAAATTAAAAAAAAAATTCCCTGTGGGTAGTTAATATATGGTAAATCTATTATATTAACTACTCACATGGATTGTTTTAAGATTAGTATCATGAAATAGTCCGCTAAGAACAAATAATACGAGTGTCTTTAGTATTTTTTTAGTTTTAAAATTAACCTTCATAAGACACCTAAAATTGAAGATCACAAGATGAGAGGTATCTATCTACGGGTTGCAACCTCACTTCAACCCTTAAAGATGTGTTATATTTATGTAAAATCTTTATTTATTCTATTTTAGCTATGCTGCATAGGTTACCCTTCTTGAGATATCGGGCAGTTATGTGTTAGTGAGCAAGGGCTTTGATTTTGTATGTGTAGAAATTATTCTACCATACAATTAATTTATTTAATATCATATGTTTATTCTAACACTACAATAAGGGATGCGTTAATAATAAGTAAAATTGTGCTTGCTATTTACGTACTATTTGTGATATACTTTTGAGATTGTAGTAAAAACAAGTTATATAATTTGTTGAAATAAATTGAAAGAAATATCGAAAATAAAAAATTCTTCATAAAAATTCTACCTGCGTGTACTGGAAACTTAACCAAATCTTTCATAAGCTATTGGACATATATAATGTAATACAACAGGGTTTGCATAGCAAGCACAGCAACTTATTAACGATACGATACGGTGGGCTGGCAACTACAGTTTACTCAGAAGTTATTGTTATCGTTGTAATATATTAATGTATGCGTCTATGTTTGCCTCGTAAATATTGTTTTACACACAATTTCATAAACCTTCTCTCTATCAGGCAATAAAAAAAATTATATAGCATTGTATTTTTTGTAGTCCATCTATAAGATCGTATAGTAAACGATCCTACAAATCTTATGGAACCATCACTTATCTTTGAAGTTTACAAAACTAAAATTATATTTCTAATCGTTTCGTCTATTGTTTCTAAAATCGATATTTTATACTAAAATTAATTATTGAAAGAAGGAACAAGAAATGATCGGACTGTATTATATTTAAATCAAAACCACACTACCATCAATCACTAGGAAGTGCATGGATAATTAAAATATCCTGCAAAAATACATTTAGTGTATATATGAAGTGTATTTTATCAAAACGAAATTTACTTATAATATTAAGATTATATGAACAAAATATATAAGTTTACAAAACGAGACCTAAGCCTAATCTTGGTAACTAATATTATATTACAAAAACAGAAATATTGGAGTTGAATATCATTCACAATTTTATGAAATAAAGGTGTTAACAGATTACTGTCGTACCTTTTATTCTTGACCAGGTGGCCCGAAAATGTGGACACTAGTAATGGTATAGAGTTCTTAGTCATTATCAGGGAGGTGATGCCTCTTGATGACAACAAAATGATAACAAACTAACACAGTACATAAGTGTTCAGAGCTCGACAACTCACTCACTAATTTGATAACGTTAGGACTACTGCAAAAGATAGTTTGTACTGATGTTTTCGCCAGTCCCGAGAGTACAAGTTAATGCTAACCGAAAACTATCCGGTAAATGTTACTGTTACAGTTACTTTTTGATACAGATACTTGACACGTTTACTAATGTACCTGGTTCAATGTACTTGGACTCGTTTGGCAGTAACAGTGACTGGAGCATGTACCTGTACTATATAAGGTGTAGCCTACTTTGTAACGTATGATTCTAAACAGTACGAGTACATTACACGGTTACCGCTGTTACTGGGTTTAGCTTTAACTCTAAGGACATTGTTTAGAGAGAGGCCGCACGTAACACATCGCCAGTCTACAAGAGACTCTACGTGTGTACTCTACAAAACGAGACACGCTCGAAAAACTCTTATTGCCAAAGTGTTTCAAAGACAATTGTTATATCTGTCCATTTGCAACGGATAAGGATATTGAGCTACATTTTATTCAGGCAGATATCAAACTCTGACTAAATAATTTTTTTCTATACTTTATTGGTAATATTGTTAAAATTTTAACGATTTATTAAAAGTAATTATGTATATCAGATTGAACTTTACATTTTAATTAATTTCTCCGTTATTTTATAAAGTTTTGATATGACGCTATGAAATGCGTTTATTTAAAATCTATTTTTTGTAACACGTTTATTACTGCACCTTCATTCAAAATACACCTAATTTTTGGACATCGTTAACTTTTTAGTAACCATCGTAATAAAACAAACTGTATAAATTTTACTGTATTATTTTCTAATTTATAACGTGATATCAATATTCTTTAAAATATTACTTCGTTTCATAAGACTTTTAAATCGTGCCAAAACGCATAAAACATCCTTTTTTTTGTAGTCATGTATACTGAAAACATTGTTTTTTCAGTACATTAGAAACACAAGGTAGATATATAAGATTACATTATATTGATATAAATATGTTTAATTTGACCTAAATCTACACTAAATACTTCAATATGCTGTGTGTAATTAATTTTAAAGTCTATGTAAGTATGTAATTAGATTAATTTAATTTTCAAATTATTGATGAAAATTTCGATATTTATTTCTAACCCGTAACAACGTTTAAAAAGTTACTAGGTGTTAGAATGTAATAGTATAGACAAAATTGCAATGGTTGTAGGGCAGTGTATTGAATTGCAAATTAAAACAATTGGAGGAGTTAAAAGAGAAAATGAGAGAACTCTTTTATTAAATTTGGTCTTAAATAAATTAATAGACATAGTAAAGTACATTGATGCATTAATAGTTTTTTAGTGTTTTGAAAATATATCTTCAAACTTCTGCTGCATAATCCAACAAAATGTGACAGACAAGTAGGGAAATTATTCTTGTAACGTCAGAAATTCTTAGTTTCTCACGTGAAATTCACAATTATATAATCACAAATTTAAATTCTATAAATTTTTTACAATGTTCAATACACTTAATTTTGTTTATGTACTATCAATTCTTACGAGGAAGTCGATTCTAGGCAGTTGTCACTGAGCTATCAGAATAAATATCACAAATACAATTTATTTTCCTGCACGTTATTATAATTAAACCAGATAGAAGGGTACTTTAAATACAAAACAGTTATTGTAACAGTGATGGAGGTTAATCTATATAATAGCATAGCAAGTAGCCTATACAAATAAGCTACTCGATGCATTTTGGACTAAAGTTTCATTATCAATTTCTTTTATAAAGTAGTATAAAATCTTAATAAAAATTCAAAATTTTACAAAATCCTTCTAGATAACATTATATAACACTGCAATACTTTAACGAACCATACAAAATATTTGCATTTTTATAAATGTAAATGATTTTTCCCAACAAGGAAAGATTTATCACAAACATGCCTCTGACGGGCCTTGGAGAACTCTCCTGTTGGACAAATGAGGTTTTAATTACTTTGTTTGTTGTAAACAAACTTCTTGTAAAAGCAAGACCCTTCGAAAATTAATTTAGTCCGCTTTTAAAGTTACAAAATTATGATGTCGAATGGTTTAATAATGAATACGGAAATGTTTCATCAAATTCTACTGGAATTGAACAATCATATTAAAATATGATAGAAACATTGTTTAACGTAACTTGAAAGAATATCCCACATTTATCTATCCGTTTATGTATTAAACTTGCTCTGATAAACCTGAAACAAATTAAACTTTAGATTCTTAACTTTGACATTGTACTCATTAATTTTGTCATATATCTGACATAAGCTCTAGCAGCTATATTAGTGTTTGGGCGTAGATATTCCGGGAGAATTAATACAATCAGGAAGAAATTATCACACTGTTTACGTAATAACTGAGACATTTTAATTATCTTAATGTTAATGATGTTGCAGTAAATGTATTTTAGATGTTTAAGGGGTTTTTTATAATAAATTCCACCTGATACAACAAAACCACTGTGCGTCGTTAAAGAATGTTCGGCTACCAAAAATAATAGTTTTTAATTAGAAACTAAGTATGTGATAGCCTTACGTAGTAGGCCCTGTATTAAGTGCTTAAAGCCTTATAAATTACGCTTTAGTATTTTTTATATGTTTTAAGTGTAGGATTTTTTCTTCCAGTGTAGGAGGTTTCCTGATTTGAATTGAAAAATGAAAGCCTGAACTTACAGTCTTTTGTTGTTAATTGGTAACATTATATCAATTATTGTGAACCGTACTACTTTTTCATCTTTATTCTGATTACAGATCTTTCTACCGATAACTGGGGTTACAAATTAATTATAGATCACAATAAGTGACATAACTGCAGATGGGTTTATTTTCATACTCGTGTGTGTTTCCAATTCTACTATTGAACGTGTCATATATCCAACTTAGTATTTCTAGACAAACATATTGAAATATGTACATTAGAAATAGTGAATAAAAATAGTAAAATTCAAAATATGATATTGCTAGTGTAAAGGTAGAGCTCGGCCGGACAATACTGCTGACTGCCAGGTTCCTATTGTACATAAAGGAGCAAGCAGAGTACGACTGAGTGGTTGTAACTTTCAGTCAAACGAGCACAAAACTTATTTCCCAAGAGAATACGGCCAGTGAATGCCTTGTAACAAGAAAATACTAAGCCTTTATTATAGATGATTTTATAATTTATGGTTCTAAAAAACGTAATACTAAATACTTTAAAGTCAAGGGTGATTAATTAGAAAATAAAATTGATTGAATAATTATATATCTTTCAAAATTTATTATTACAACTTTACAATTAATATATCTAATTAATAAACTAATATAATAATTGTTAGAAATAATGAACTAGTAGTGAACATAGCTGAATTCATTAACTCTTTTTTAATCTACATTTGTTAGTTAATAGTTACTCTCTTGTGAAATAAGTTAACTGTAGAATAAGGGTCTATGGCTTCTGTAAACTCTGTAGACCAAGTTTTATGCAAGTGGTTGGATTCCAAACCACTTCAGTTATAGTATCGGTTGTATAAGCATTTTCATCCTCCACAATTTTCATGCTATCTCGAGTAACCCTGGGATAACTATTTCACAGAAATCTGATTACCATGATAATAACTCATCATTTTCTTAATGAAAGAGATTTCGTCGAAGGTTACCGAAATCTATATCGTTAATAATATTTTACTATGTTGCAGTTTAAATATTATTGATTTGTTTTATTTATCAATCATAAACTGCAATAAAGAGATTTTATGAAACGTAAATTTAAAACTGTACAAGACGACTGATCAATTCAATTACGTAACTACGTGCAAACTTGTTAATGTATTATGTTGACTAAAACTTACGCAAATAATATTAATATAACTTGATAAATACACACATAATTAGAATCAGGGTATATATTAAGCTAAGGCCTGGTTCCAAGTATGAATTTGGAGCTTAATTTTCGTGGAAGTTCACAAACAGAAATAACGCAAACAGAACAAGAAGGTAACGGCTCCTATTCCGGAGATAATGTAGTCAAAATTATTTCACACCTCTCATCCGACCAATAATAATGAGTGTAATTTTCTAATTATCGTGTTTATAAATAAATCACAAAATAATTTCAAATAGTTGACAAAATATTATGCATTAAATTTTTCATTAATTGAATATAATTTACCTTATAATATTAATATTATAGTCCTGGAGTATGCTATAAGTATATTAAACTATAAGGATACGATTCGTTTAACTTTAAATGAGTGAAATATTGAACTTGATTTCTTATTTTAACCCGCCCAAGGAAGGTAAATAAAAATAATTGTTATGGTCCTCAACGTTTTATATTAAATATAAATATTTTTTTTAAATAAATCCACTATTTTTTAAAGTTTTGTACTACTAAAAATAAAAAAAATTAGTTTAACGCTTTGAACAACGTTAGCACAAGAAACGGTAGTTGCGTGCAATAATACTTATACGGAGAGAAAAGAGATAAATATTTCCAAGGCTGACTAGCGAAGGGAGCTAATCTCCTTATCTGAGACCAAACTCTGGGCAAACGTGAGAGCGTAATGAACCGAAGTTGCCGGTACATTCACAACCAATAAACAAACTTAGCTCGTCTTCACTGCATGCGATAAGCCTACTTATCATTATGGAATTTCCATCCTCAAACGTTAGTTTAATAGGATCAGTAAGTTATGGTCTCTAGACATTTTGATTTGAATTCCCCGCATCAACAGAGCACACGTCAGTTGTCGAGAAGTTCTGATAAAGCAACTGCCACATTGTGTTTGGTTCGAGAATAAATTACGCTGTAAATGTAGAAATTTGAGTGTGTACTCTATCTAGAATAAGTATAAAACGTATTCCGTTCAATAAAACGGACAAAATAAAACTTCATCTAAACGTTATAGTATGTAGAAATAGTATTCTTCTCGCAGTTAATGTAAAAACAATCACATGGCATGGGTACACTCGTTCCACACAAAGAAAATGCTAATATTAAAAAATTCGTTAAGTTTGGATCAAATCTAGAAATGGCCGTATATTTGTATTAAAATGTTCTACTTTTTTATTTATAGTTTGTATCGTTATGATGGTGTTATTCTTAGTAGTGTTATATTTTGATACTATTTCTCAATATCATAAGAACTGACTTATAAGAAGCTATGTATAGCGTAATGAATGAATATTTCACCGGCATAGTACTTATATTACAACTATACATCATTGACATTTCTGAATTCAAACTTTAAAAATGAACGCTAAACATTATTTCTCACACTCTATACGGAGAAAAAAAAACTCTTATTCGTTTTAAATGTGTGTCATTGGTTATTGCCCTACTTCAATAATCAAGCTCACTCATTCCTCTTTATTAATTATTTTTGCTTTAAGTTTGATAAATTGTATTTTAAGTTTGCCACAAATTTGTTACATTGCCGTATATAATGTAAGGATAGGAAAATAAAATAAATATCAGAAATGAAATAATGCTCATGTTATGAATCCTTTGAGTAGGAGAAGGAGAAGAATGGCTGTTGGTGTATTGTTTCTCCTGTTAACAATAACTTGGTATCACGTTGGTTCTAGAAAATCTTTAGGGGTTAGTTGTCGGTTTATAGGTAACGCTTTTTGGATAAAAAAACACTTCTGAAGCTGCAGGATATGACGGAAAGTAAAAATATCATGTTTGTAAAGTGCCGTCACTCGACACCAGGTATCCTATGAATGACCTGCTTTTTTTTGTTCGTAAATTGCAATGATAAACACACAATTAAACATAGAAATTTTGAAACATTATAAATCGCTGTAAACATCTATATCCAGCTAATATACTCAACCTACAATACCTACCCGATTTTTGGGTCAGGTATTAACAGGATAATTTCAAGTAAACATCGTAATTACGAGGATGAATGAAGATGGTATCGGATCCAAGTAATAATTCAGCCCACAAGCTTATTACATTAAATTATTCAATAAATTAATCAAGTTATTTACATATCGAAAAATGAACTTGTAAGCCTTGATGTTTTAAAAAGGGATTTTATACAAGACATAAAAAAACAAGAGTAAAAAATTACCATTTGAAGAGTAAATTAGAAAAATGCAATATTTAAAAGTGGTACAGTATAAAAAATCAAAATGGATATAATTGAAACTTGGCTAATGTTCTTTATATCAAAAAACATCTGAAGGATACGATTCTTTACCCGTATATGTCACTCATTCTACATTATAGAAACAACACGTTTAATATCAACGCGAGTTTGTGAACAAGTTGTTTGGCTTAGGAACTAAGAAGACCTAATTAATTATTCAATTACGAAATTGCTCAAAGAGTTGCAAACCATCTTTGGAGGAGCGAACCTGTAAGAGTAGAAATTTGCAGATGAACTATCAGTAAGGTAGATGTTTCGCTCAAGGAGTTCCAGCGTAGCATTGAGCACCACCGGATATCGTTCACTATTTTTTCTGAGAGGTTCTCGGGTCCACCTTCAAAATACCCGTCAAAGGTTACCTTGAAAACTTTTTTGAAAACCAATTTACAGTCGCCTCAGAAATGGGAGCAATCAGTCTACTGTTGAACTTCACGACAGCACATATTTAAGAAGTTAGATGAAATTTTGAAAACCTGCTTTAAGCCGTAATAGAATCGGCCATTGTTAACAGACGTTATAATACAAATTATAAATTTACGAATATAGAATAAAAACCTTTTTAGAGTAAAATTATTTTAGAGTAAGACCTGAGAACAGTATAGTTTATGAACAATATATATATATATATATATATATATAAATATAAATATATATATATATATATATATATATATATATATATATATATATATATATATATATATTCTATCCTGTTTCACCGTCGCTAAACAGATTAAGGGAATGTCTTTGTTGATATATTTATGTAAGTAGGAGCATAGCTCGTCTGATGGTTTATTGTTTGGCACAAAGGACAAGGGTTGACCGATCAGTGTGTACTTACAAAATGGTTGGAAATGGGTGTATATATGATTTACTAGTCATTTACAATATTTATTACATATGGCCCTCCTCGAGTGTGGATTTCAAACCAAATCTTACGGTTATTGCCTCAGTGACAAATACAATTTTTTTTGATCGAAATGTGTGATTTTATCAATATTACAAGTATAATAACTTAGGTAAACATTACGCCCTATTAAGAATGAGCTATTCATTAAAACCGTCATAATTAATTAAATTGACGTATTAAAGTAATTCAAGTATTTTTTTTTAGTTAACTAAGATGTTTTTAACACCTTATTACACAGCTTCAGCTTTCTAACAATCCACTGAGCAAAAATACTGCACACTGAGGGAGCGTTTTTGTTTGCGAATGGTAAAACATGTCTTTTAAAAATGTTTTAATCATTTTGAAACTATCAGTACTCCAAAGCAGCTAAATAATTAAATGTATGAAATTAATATTAAAAAAATAAAAACGTCTTAGTAATGCATTTTAAAACTAAACCTGTCAAAGAAATTGTAGTTTCAAGAAGAAGTTTCCAAGTTGATTTCATCTGAACTTTAGCTAACATAAAGAATAAAGTTATGTTACTAATTTAAAGTTTGTTGTAATACTAACACTTTCTGAGATACCAATGTTTGATCACCGTGCATTTGCTCTGGGTTAAAAAACTACTTGAATCAAAAATTACTTACTGGTTTTTGAAGAGTAAATGATAAAATGCTTTTCTTACTGAGAAATTGGGGTTGAACATGAGCGGATAAATGTTATTTTCACAAACTTAAAAGCATCTGATATAGAATGTCTCTGAACTGTTAGTAGCTTATTTTAGTTATGAAGAGATATAAAGAAATATTTTTGTTGTTATAGTATGATCTGCAATATATTATGGTCGAATAAAGTTATATCTGCAGAGTATATCTTTAAAAATGTAAATACTCAAAAACTCTGGTTTGCCATTCGTGTACTGTAAATAATTAAACTTTATGTAAATTCATCTTCTATATAAATAAAAATGTAGGTATTCCTTCTTTTGAATAAAAAGAACAGGACATATATTATATTATTCTGCGAAATTCATATATCCAGAATGATAATAATATTATTAATGCGAGATTACTTATATTTTGTTTGTTTTGCATTAACTATTTAACCTATTGTACTCAAATTAAATAATAATTTTTTATTTACTACTATGCCCTGCAAAAATAACTAGCCTAGCATGCTATAAACAGTTAAAGGGACGTGACAGATATCGCTTTACAGTGTTATAAATGGTTTTGACCAGGACGTAAGGCTTTAATGGGGCTAAGGACATAGACTGAGTCTCTCCACCCAAAGTAATTGGATTGTTCCCACAGAAGAGCTGTTAGTCCACCCACGTCTCGAATCCATGACCTCCCCCCCATCCCTTACACCACATTACAGCTTGCCTTTATCATTTAATTTGATATTAATTGAACATAAATATAAAAATTGTATATAAAATGAATTTTATATATTACATATATAAATGTCAAGGGTATAGGACAACTCAAATATAAAATACATCATTTTAATGTTTCAAAATAATGTAAAGATGTAACATGCGTATCGTGTAAACTCTTCCAAATGTATTTTTTGGCTTACGAAAAATAAATCTTTGTATAAAAATGGATAAAAGTATTTTATTACTAAATAGTTCTTGGAAAATCATGGCAGTTGGAATCAGAGTAAAAACTCAAAGCAGTCTGTATGAGGAC
The DNA here is from genome assembly GCF_021130785.1 of Homalodisca vitripennis. NCBI lineage: Eukaryota > Metazoa > Arthropoda > Insecta > Hemiptera > Cicadellidae > Homalodisca > Homalodisca vitripennis. The sequence goes on along the minus strand of NC_060208.1, from coordinate 219,814,321 downwards.
ATACAAGATCACCATTACTGATTAAAATTGGTTTAGTGTTGAATTATTTTTAAGGCTGTATTTCACTCGTGTAAGTATAAATGAGCATTTGGTATTCATTCGCCACCTTCTTGTCACATTTGTTTTTTTTTAGAAGACAGGTAATTAAAAAACGAAGCTACCTGTAGAAGTAAAGAAGTAGATAATATATTTTTTAACTAAGTCCACTTTCAGAACTTTTCCAAATACAAATGTAAATACTCCCCTCATTACAATATTCTTATAACTTTTTCTGAATTATCAGTTAAGGATATATTTTCGAAGTTTTAAAAAGCGTGATTCAACACTTTTAGTAGGTTCAAGAAAAACAATAATTTTTTAATTTCAAAATATTTTCTTTGTTTACTATTATTATATATTTTTACAAGCATCTAAAAAAATGGGTATACTATTAAGAAATGTACGAAATATATATGTTTCTTTGTTAAAGAAATAGTTGTATAAATATTACAAATAAAAATATTAAATACATATTCTACACAAAATATAGCTACACGATTAAAAAGTAAAAATCAGTAAATATACAAGTACTTCACATCATTGTCAGTCGCACATCACATTGAGTGCTACAAGTGGTTATGTGGACGCATAACTTGTCATCCCACTCAATATTCATAAGATGTTTGAAGCCCTTTCAACCTCTCAACCACCTTTACCCCAGACTGGTATTAGCATTTTGCTTACAACAGCCTTTTGTAGGAAACAGTATACTTGTTCAATTTTATAAAACTGTTCGGACACAAACACAATATGTTGGTAACCCTTTAAACCTGTCAAACACCTTAACCCCAAACTGGTATTCACATTTCGCTTACAACAGGTTTTAGTCGGTTACTTTTTACTTATTTAATTTATTTGTATAATCACATGTTTCAACATAGGTGTTTAGAATTACGCTAATTGATTCGTGCTTTAATAAATATAAGTTACTTACATAAATATAAGTCATGTAATAAATAACAATGTAATGTAATGATTCACAATGTTAGTTAAAGGTTACATTTCAAACATTCTTTCCAAAATTAATTTAGGTCCTTACAAGTATTACCTTAAATTTGTGTCTCCAAAATACTACATTTCCCGCGTGGACAATAATTTTGTTGAGATAAATTGTATTACATATACGTGCCAATGTTCAAATTTTGTAGATTTTTTGAAACTAAAATTAAATTATTTTATTAATTTACGGCAATTTGGGAAGTATTTTGCAATATAACTGACATTTTTTCCACATTTAAAAGTCCCACATTTAGAAAAGGCACCCTTCAGTTTAATTTTGTAAATTATGAAATACGAATTTTTCTACGTAATAATTTAGCACTAATGGAGATTATTTTTATTTCTTGACTTTTTTTACCCATATTGGTAATCCTTAGATTATTATTTTTAGCAGAAAGTTTTCATACAACTATATATTTACTTAAAAATTGCTGCATAAAACTTAAATACACAGAAATAAAGTTCTTTTTATATGAAATGGTTTTAAAACTAAATACTACATTACACTAATATCTTTTCAATTTCAGTTCAAATACAAAAGTATTAATCTATAATATGCTATTAAATCCAAATTATTAATTAGGTTTAGAATTTAATTTATTCTTCAATTAGTTTCTTCGATTTAATTTATTGCATGAGCTGTAATGACTACGGTCAATTCCGTTTATAGATTACATTATACTAAATAAATATTTCCTGCAAGACTTTCATAGATCTTTCAACTATCGGGAAATCATGCTTTTAATAATTTCTTTATCAATAATTATATAATTGTATTTTTTTCTGTCGTTAAATTTTATATAAAAAAGCTGATATTGTCACTAGGTGAATAGACAGACAGACATTCAGAAATTAAAAGTTGAGAGTGAAAACCTTTGTTTAAGGTAAAGCGAATGAAATAAATATAATTATTAATGAATTATCGCTACATTATAACGTGTGAAAATCCACACTTTTTTGGTATTAACGATTCTCATTGTTATTCGTCAATTATCACTTTTATGTACTCGTAATTAATTTTATTGAATCGGATATCATAGCCCCTTTTAAATGAAAATACAATAAAATCACTTAATCTTCTATATTTTTTATTAACTTCAAAGACGTATAAACATGATCCTCTAATATAAAAAATGGCATTTATTGAAAAGAAACCCATAAATTAAGAACGCTTTGTTTTACTCCAAAGAATATTAACAATTGGATAAGTTTAATGAATTGCGTATAATTTTTAATGAGGTACGAAAATGTGATTGTTTGTGTATTATTTAAGGGTTAGGTCCACGTAATAATCGACGACCGGAATACTTCAAAATTTCATAGAGAATAACTCTATAACCTTCAATTAATCCGAATATATTTCAAAGTCATGAAAAAAATTTTATTTCAAAACACCTAGCAATACCTTTGGCATATTATTTTAAACTATATTTTAATCAATCTTAAATATAAGTAATGGTTACTGGAAAATAAAGGAATTTACTAATCTGTCGAATGACATAAAATGGATTCTATGTTTGAGCATTGCTTCGGGCCCTAAAGTCGTAGAGTGAAAATAGTTTTATAGAAAAGAAAAACTCCTCTGCCACGTTCTATATTATATAAAGTAAAAGCTGAATTATTGTAGGCCAGGTTTATAATGTAATTTGATGGATACCTATGTTAATGTTAATTCAGAATTAGGTATATTTTTGGTCTATTTTTACTCTAGTTATCGTAGTCAAATGTTATACATTAAGTTTAAAAGTCACCTGGAATTTCATCTACAATATATAAATTTAAATGGCAAACTGTAATACGGGTTTTCAAAACTCTTCTGACATTAATGCAACAATACAAATTCATACATATAATTTTTATAATCACGCCTCATAATTGAACAAATGCAACTCACTTAGTACATTGGAGTCGGTCTTGTGAATTTGCGGTCTCCCACTCGAATGCCAAAGTCTCACCTGCATTATAGAATACTTGAGACACCTAGAAGCGGTTGAGGTGAGTCTTTAAAGCCTTAGTCGTTTGGAGCATCCTTTAACTGAATTGAGCAGTTTGTTGAGGAAATGATCACACGCTTGTGAGGGCAGGTGCTCTTACACTACCGTTTTGTGTCTCCCAGTGCGGTAGTTTTCTCTGCCACGTGTATCATGAATGTGTATGTCTCGGCCTCTGGTAAGACACAATAACTTATCTATTTACTCATAAAAAACAGAGTTGTTTTCAAAATTGTAGAGGCAGGGTAAAGAGCTGCAATATGTTTTGAAAATGTTTTCAAATATATATATATTCTATCCTGTTTCACCGTCCACTAAACAGATTAAGGGAATGTCTTTGTTGATATATTTATGTAAGTAGGAGCATAGCTCGTCTGATGGTTTATTGTTTGGCACAAAGGACAATGATTGACCGAACAGTGTGTACTTACAAAATGGTTGGAATGGGTGTATATATGATTTACTAGTCATTTACAAATATTTATTACATATGGCACTCCTCGAGTGTGGATTTTCAAAAACCATGTCTTACGGTTATTGCCTCAGTGGCAAATACCAATTTTTTTTGATCGAATGTGTGATTTTATCAATATTACAAGTATAATAACTTAGGTAAACATTAAGCCCTATTAAGAATGAGCGATTCATTAAAACAGTCATAATTAATTAAATTTGACGTATTAAAGTAATTCAAGTATGGTTTTTGAGTTAACTAAGATGTTGTTAACACCTTGTTACACAGCTACAGCTTTTTAACAATCCACTGAGTTAAAATATTGCACACTGAGGAAGCGTTTTTGTGAGAGCAGTTCTTGCGAATGGTAAAACATGTCTTTTTAAAAAATGTTTTAATTATTTTGAAAATATCAGTACTCCAAAGCAGCTAAATATTTAAATTATTATTAAAAATAAAAAATAGAAACGTCTTAGTAATGCATTTTAAAACTAAATCTGGTCAAAGAAATTGTATTTTCAAGAAGAAGTTTCCAATGTTGATTTCATCTCAAACTTTAACCAACATAAAAAATAAAGTAATGTTACTAATTTAATGTTTGTTGTAATACTAAATACTTTCTGAAATACCAATGTTTGATCACCGTGCATTTTGCTCTGGGTTAAAAAACTACTTGAATCAAAAAATTACTTACTAGGTTTTTGAAGAGTAAATGATAAAATGCTTTTCTTACTGAGAAATTGGGGTTTAAAACATGAGCGGATAAATGTTATTTTCGCAACTTAAAAGCATCTCATATAGAATGTCTCTGAACTGTTAGTAGCTTATTTTAGTTATGAAGAGATATAAATAAAATTTTTGTTGTTATAGTCTAATCTGCAATATATTATGGTCGAATAAAGTTATATCTGCAGAGTATATCTTTAAAAATTTTAATACTTCAAAAACTCTGGTTTTGCCATTCGTGTACTGTAAATAATTAAACTTTATGTAAATTCATCTTCTATATAAATAAAAATGTAGGTATTCCTTCTTTTGAATAAAAAGAACAGGACATATATTATATTATTCTGCGAAATTCATATATCCATAATGATAATAATATTATTAATGCCAGATTGCTTATATTTTGTTTGTTTTTGCATTAAAAAACCTATGTACCTATGTACTCATGTACCTATTGTACTCAAATTAAAAAGTAATTTCTTATTTACTACTATGCCTGCAAAAATAACTAGCCTAGCATGCTATAAACAGTTAAAGGGACGTGACAGATATCGCTTTACAGTGTTGCAAATGGTTTTGACCAGGACGTAAGGCTTTAATGGGGCTAAGGACATAGACTGAGTCTCTCCACCCAAAGTAATTGGATTGTTCCCACAGAAGAGCTGTTAGTCTACCCACATGTCGAATCCATGACCTCCCCCCATCCCTTACACCACATTACAGCTTGCCTTAATCATTTATTTTCATATTAATTGAACATAAATATAAAAATTGTATATAAAATGAATTTTATATATTACATATATAAATGTCAAGGGTATAGGACAATTCAAATATAAAATACATCATTGTAATGTTTCAAAATAATGTAAAGGTGTACATGCGTATCGTGTAAACTCTTTCCAAATGCATTTTTTGGCTTACAAAAAATAAATCTTTGTATAAAATGGATAAAAGTATTTATATTACTAAATTAGTTCTTGGAAAATCATGGTAGTTGGAATCAGAGTAAAAACTCAAAGCAGTCTGTATGAGGACATACAAGATCACCATTACTGATTAAAATTGGTTTAGTGTTGAAATTATTTTTAAGGCTGTATTTCACTCGTGTAAGTATAAATGAGCATTTGGTATTCATTCGCCACCTTCTTGTTAACATTTTTTTTTTTAGAAAGACAGGTAATTAAAAAAACGAAGCTACCTGTAGAAGTAAAGAAGTAGATAATATATTTCGGAACTACTATTCTAAATACAAATGTAAATACGCCCCCTCAATATATTCTTATAACTTTTTCTGAATTATCAGTTAAGGATATATTTTCGAAGTTTTAAAAAGCGTGGACTCAACAATTTTAGTACGTTCAAGAAAAAAACAATAATTTTTTAATTTCAAATATTTTATTTGTTTAATATTATTTATATTTTTACAAGCATCTAAAAAAATGGGTACACTATTAAGGAATGTGCGAAATATATATGTTTCTTTGTTAAAGAAATAGTTGTATAAATATTACAAAATAAAAATATTAAATACTAAATACATATTCTACACAAAAATATAGCTACACAATTAGAAAGTAAAGACTAGCACATATACAAGTACTTCCCATCATTGTCAGTTGCACATCACATTGAGTGCTACAAGTGGTTATGTGGACGCATAACTTGTCATCCCACTCAATATTCATAAGATGTTTGAAGCCCTTTCAACCTCTCAACCACCTTTACCCCAGACTGGTATTAGCATTTTGCTTGCAACAGCCTTTTGTAGGAAACAGTATACTTGTTCAATTTTATAAAACTGTTCGGACACAAACACAATATGTTAGTAACCCTTTCAACCTCTCAAACACCTTAACCCCAAACTGGTATTAACATTTCGCTTACAACAGGTTTTAGTCGGTTACTTTTTACTTATTTAATTTATTTGTATAATCACATGTTTCAACATAGGTGTTTAGAATTACGCTAATTGATTCGTGCTTTAATAAATATAAGTTACTTACATAAATATAAGTCATGTAATAAATAACAATGTAATGTAATGATTCACATTGTTAGTTAAAGGTTACATTTCAAACATTCTTTCCAAAATTAATTTAGGTCCTTACAAGTATTACCTTAAATTTGTGTCTCCAAAATACTACATTTCCGGCGTGGACAATAATTTTGTTGAGATAAATTGTGTTACATATTCGTGCCAGTGTTCAAATTTTGTAGATTTTCTTCAAACTACAATTAAATTATTTTATTAATTTACGGCAATTTGGGAAGTATTTTGCAATATAACTGACATTTTTTCCACATTTAAAAGTCCCACATTTAGAAAAGGCACCCTTCAGTTTAATTTTGTAAATTATGAAATACGAATTTTTCTACGTAATGATTTATTACTAATGGAGTTTATTTTTATTTCTTGACTTTTTTTACCCATATTGGTAATCCTTAGATTATTATTTTCAGCAGAAAGTTTTCATACAACTATATATTACTTAAAAATTGCTGCATAAAACTTAAATACACAGAAATAAAGTTCTTTTTATATTAAATGGTTTTAAAAACTAAATACTACATTACACTAATATCTTTTCAATTTCAGTTCAAATACAAAAGTAATAATCTATAATATACTATTAAATCCAAATTATTAATTAGGTTTAGAATTTAATTTATTATTCAATTAGTTTCTTCGATTTAATTTATTGCATGAGCTGTAATGACTAGGGTCAATTCCATTTATAGATTACATTATACCAAATAAATATTTCCTGCAAGACTTTCATAGATATTTCAACTATCGGGAAATCATGCTTTTAATAATTTCTTTATCAATAATTATATAATTGTATTTTTTTTCTGTCGTTAAATTTTATATAAAAAAGCTGATATTGTCACTAGGTGAATAGACAGACAGACATTCAGAAATTAAAAGTTGAGAGTGAAAACCTATGTTTAAGGTAAATCGAATAAAATAAATATAATTATTAATGAATTATCGCTTCATTATAACGTGTGAAAAACCACACTTTTTTGGTATTAACGATTCTCATTGTTATTCGTCAATTATCACTTTTATGTACTCGTAATTAATTTTATTGAATCGGATATCATAGCCCCTTTTAAATGAAAATACAATAAAATCACTTAATCTTCTATATTTTTTATTATCTTCAAAGACGTATAAACATGATCCTCGAATATCAAAAATGGCATTTATTGAAAAGAAACCCATAAATTAAGAACGCTTTGTTTTACTGCAAAGAATATTAACAATTGAATAAGTTTAATGAATTGCGTATAATTTTAATGAGGTACGAAAATGTGATTGTTTGTATTATTTAAAGGTTAGGTCCACGTAATAATCGACGACCGGAACACTTCAAAATTTCATAGAGAATAACTATATAACCTTCAATTAATCCGAATATATTTCAAAGTCATGAAAAAAATTTTATTTTCAAACACCTAGCAATACCTTTGTCATATTATTTTAAACTATATTTTAATGAATCTTAAACATAAGTAATGGTTACTGGAAAATAAAGGAATTTACTAATCCATCGAATAGTAAATGGATTCTATGTTTGAGCATTGCTTCGGGCCCTAAAGTCGTAGAGTCAAAATAGTTTTTAGAAAAGAAAAACTCCTCTGCCACGTTCTATATTATGTAAGTAAAAGCTGAATTATTGTAGGCTAGGTTTATAATGTAATTTGATGGATACCTATGTTAATTTTAATTCAGAATTAGACATATTTTTGGTCTATTTTACTGTAGTTATCATAGTCAAATGTTATACATTAAGTTTAACAGTCACCTGGAATTTCATCTACAATATATAAATTATTTATATACAATAAATATATACAATATATAAAATGGCAAATTGTAATATGAGTTTTCAAACTCTTCTGACATTAATGCAACAATACAAATTTATACATATAATTTTACAATCACGCCTCATAATTGACAAATGCAACCCACTTAGTACAGTGGAGTCAGTCTTGTGAATTTGCGGTCTCCCACTCGAATGCTAAAGTCTCACCTGCATTATAGAATACTTGAGACACCTAGAAGCGGTTGAGGTGAGTCTTTAAAGCCTTAGTCGTTGGAGCATCTTTAACTGAATTGAGCAGTTTGTTGAGGAAATGATCACACGCTTGTGAGGGCAGGTGCTCTTACACTACCGTTTTGTGTCTCCCAGTGCGGTAGTTTTCTCTGCCACGTGTATCATGAATGTGTATGTCTCGGCCTCTGGTAAGACACAATAACTTATCTATTTACTCATAAAAAACAGAGTTGTTTCCAAAATGTAGAGGCAGGGTGAAGAGCTGCAATATGTTTTGAAAATGTTTTGAAAACTTTCAGTTTGAGTAAATTTTATTTTAGACGTCATAGTTTGCTTTCATGCCATAGTAAAAAATGTAAGAGCACATACGTATGTATGAAAAATCAATGTCAATGCAAAAGAGCTTATCGATCTTTCGGTTTTGGTATCTTTGATGCCCCTTTGAGCGTTTCAGTTGATGCCCTAAGTAAGAAAATATATACATACATGGGTATGATAACTATGCTTCATTCGTAAAGCATATACTCTAACTTACAGGTGTAACCTACTATTTGCGTAAGGTATTGTGTATTATTCTTCTGGGGTTGGATCAGTTCCAAAATCTGGTTGTTTTTATAGACAAAAATGTTAAATTATCTACCCTTTGAGTACCCTCACGTAAATTTACTTTTACAGTTCATCTAAGGTTTAAACCCCATATAAAACCCCTATGAAGGTTTTATTTTGATAAATATGCTTATGCTTCTATATTTAAGTGATGTGACACGTGGGTGTAAAATTTTACCTTCAAGAGTATTAAGCTTATTTGAAATCCTTTATATAGTTAATATCCATAAACAATCGTTGACTTGTTAGCTGAGAGCACAAAACACGTGTGTTTTCTTAATTTAAGGCATCGAAAATTAAAAAAAATAAACAAGATACCTCTCTTAGGGGCTGCAACCTCACTTATACTCTTACAGATGTTTTTTATTTCTATAAATTCTCGTTTTTCTATTAAAATTATCAGGCACATCCTTGAGATATCGGGCAGTTAGACATGTGCGCGTGAGTGAGGTCTTTGTAGAGATTATTTTACCCTGCAATTAATTTATTATAATATATCATATGTTTACACTATCACTACAATAATGGATCCGTTATTACTAAATAACATTGTGCTTGCTATTGAAGTATTGTTTGTAATGTACTTTGAAGATTGTAGTAAAAACACGTTACATAAATAGCTGAAATAAAATCAAAAGTAAACATTAGTTTATTAAAATTCTTCCTGCGTGTACTGGAAGTTTAACTGAAGTTTACAGAATATATTGAACATATATAATCTAGTCCAACAGGGTTTATAGAGCAACCACAGCAACTTATTAACGATACGGTACGGCGTGCTGGCAACTACAGTTTACTCAGAAGTTATTGTTATCGTTGTAATATATTAATGTATGCGTCTATGTTTACCTCGTAAATATTGTTCTACACACAATTTCATAAACCTTCTCTCCATCAGGCAAACGCCACATTTGTATAGAACAGTATTTTCCATTGCTGGTTTAACAGAAATGTATAAACTATTATAAATGTTTGTAAACAATAGCTTTGATTGTTTTGTTAATTACGATTATTTTTTGAGAAATGTACTGAAAATATACGCCTGATTAGAATTATAACCATATCTAACGAAAATAGTGACCTCTATAATTGGATCTCAAATGTTGTAAGTAAAGTAATACAAAATAAAATACTGTAGTATGAGATATTTAAAGAAAAATCTTTACTCACAAAAAATAATATATTGTAGAATTATAAGTAAACAACTTATGGATAAAAATCATACAATACTTTACAATTCATGTAATAAGAGCTAGAGGATATCTTTTGAGCAACATTCCGGTTATAATTTTGTACTTGCTTAACAATAAAACGCTTCAGTATGTGATCCAAACCTTTAACACAATAGGACCACTAGATGTCTTACAATTTCTACGGCTGAAAATTATTAAAATTTATATTTTATAATTGTGAACAGAGAGCAAGTGTGTATGTTTTGGAAGTTTAAAACAATTTTTATGAGTATACAATATAATGAATTTGAAATAATTAATTGTAATAAATTCACTAATTAAAATGTTAAATTAATTTCGCGATTTAACTAGTCCACTAATTTTCATTAAAAAATAACAACTGTTCAAACGATTATCGGAAAACGATCGACACACATGATCTACTGATATCCGCAGAGATGATAGATATTGATAGCTGTAGAATGCTGGCAGTTGATGACAGGATGCTGAAGTGACAAGTCTTTCCACTCAAGAGCTCTTATGCATGCATCATTTATCAATAACCACTTAATCTGAGAATACCTTGTCTTAAATTTGTATACGGAACTCTCCTTTATTGTATCTCTACTTAGGAAGCTTAAATTATCAATAGGTAACTAATTCTGACAATTGTTTATTTATCGTCAAAAGTATTTAGCTATAATTTACCCTTTTGGGGAAATTCTTGCCATTCCTACAAAGCTTTGAATTGGATATAAGGCCATGAGAGTCTTGAATGAAGTAATTTCGAAGCAAATCATGTACAATTTTTAGAATCTTAAAACTTTCATATTCCCGTCTTAACAATTATATTTCGTGTTAAGATGGACTATTTTGCTTGCCACAATTTATGTCATGATCATTTAACTAGAAATGAGATTTATGTAGTCACTCTATATCTAAGATTTTCTAAGACTCTAAATAGTTATATTTGTCAGCAGCTTGGTTCTCATATATTAACGCACCTCTAGCTGTCAGAAATATAAAATTTTATTTTTTAAAATATTTTGTAACAAAGTGGATTCAAAACCAAGCATGTTGTGCTTTAGCTGAGTACATGAACTTCACAAATGTTTATAATATAGCACGTATTACATAGTACAAAATATGTATCTAAATTTCGATACTTTTGAACTATAATATTGAATGATTATCCATATTATCATATGAAAAACTTGGTTGTAAATTATTTTGTTACATAAACTTAGTAAAGTTTTGACATATTGCGTTGTATATTGGTTAAAGGAGATAATGAATTCTCTCTTTTATCTTATCTAGCCTATAAATTTTGAACTGTATGAAAGAGTGTTGGAATATTAGCTACTGTTTCCCGCGGCGATAAGAGTTATTGACAGTTGTAGAATGCTCGCGGTTGCTGACAGGATGCTGAAGCGACAAGCCTTTCCACTCAAGAGCTCTTATGCATGCATCATATCACATTTTATTTCAGTATATAAGAAATAAATGAGTGAGGATATGTCTTAACAGTATAAAAATGTGTATCTAAATCAATTTCCTTCTAAGATCCACGTTCAAATTAAGAATACATAACGTATCTTATAATAATGTGTTTAGAAAAAGTGAAAGACCTTGTACAAATAGATATGCGTGGAACTGAGTAAATGACGGTATTAGTGCATTTATCTGAGTTTAAACTAGTTTCGCTTTATTTAAGGGATGAAAAATAAATCATGTGACTTATTACAGATTGTAGAGCAGTAAATAAGGCAAAGTTTTGAGAAATGAGGGCTTTAGCTCTACAAAAACCTTTCTACATTCAGTCACAATTATGACAATCAGGAGTTCATCATACTTCAGCATCCCGAAAATATTGTATAACATATTTGTTATTACAAAGTAAAAGTAAAGTAAAGAATGTCTTATTTTACCAGGCAAAGTTAGGGCTAAGAAGCCCTCTCTAACACTTAACCTGGGGACCAACGGCTTAAAGGTGACTTCCGAACCACCACCAATGGCCGGGCAGGCGGGCCGCTTGCAAGGACAGGATCGCTCAGCGGTCACCTGTCCAAGCCGCAGCCACGCTCGGCGTTGCTTGATCTGGTTATCTTGCGATAACCGCCGTACCCACTACACTGCGCCATTGGCATTACAGTGAATAGAGTTAAAAAAATGTAATGTTCTTGCCGAAATAGAACTGTTTAATGGGTTTTTTCCAACAGAGTTGACAAAACCGTATGGCTAATGCAACAGTTACATGAGGTCCTAATAAATTTACAGCTATAAGGCAATCTCATTTGCAGTTCCGAAACCTTCCGAAAGGAACCTATTATATCTATTGGTCTCTCAAAATAAAACACAAGGAGGTGTTAAACATTATCAGTAATTCGACTGCATAGTTTTAATTGTTTACAAACCTAAACCAACAGACATTTAAGGCCTAAAGGTGCACGTTACAAAATTTAACCAGTCTTTTTGTTAGCCTATATCAAACCACTTCATGTCCCTATAATACTGTAGTTCATACATTGTAATGTTAGATTCTATAAGTAAGTTTAATTCGACCCTCCAGAATATCAGTCTACATAAAAGGCAATATCTCGTGATTTGATTCTTTGATGACTCGAGTCATTAGCGGATAAGATAAGACAGGACCATTACTCGACCCCAATTATTGCAAAAAATGGTAAATATAAACTGGCAGAAATTAGAACATAATAAATAACAATTAAAATAAAAATTGACCCCAATGTGCACCAGAAAATATAAACTCTTTCTTTTGGCTCTACATTTCCAGTGTAAAAGCTGTGTAGAAACATAATTTTTAGCGGTGGTTAAAACCCCATTGCAGATGGGAATGTTTTTATGATATTGTGTTATACAATTCAACTATTAATAGTGAATATTAAACGTGTCGTTTATCCAATTTAGTATTTCTAGTCAAACATATTAAAATGTGTACATTAGAAATGTTAAATATAAATAGTAAAGAGAAAATATCAATATGATATTGCTAGTGTAAAGGTAGAGCCCGGCCGGACAATACTGCTGACTGCCAGGTTCCTATTGTACATAAAGGAGCAAGCAGAGTACGACTGAGTGGTTGTAACTTTCAGTCAAACGAGCACAAAACTTATTTCCCAAGAGAATACGGCCAGTGAATTCCTTGTAACAATACTTCATTATAGAAAATTTTACAATTTATGGTTCTAAAAAATTCAATACTGAGCACTTTAAAGTCGAGTGATATTAATTAGAACATGCAATTTATTGAATATTTATGTATCTTTCAAAATATAGCATTGCAAATATACAATTAATATATTTAATTGTTTAATTAATTAATAACTTTCCAACGTAATGAAATACATTAATAGTATTGTACTTGACGTATGTTAATTAATGTTAGTAATCCCTCGTTTGATATGGATTATTCTGAAAATGAGTGTGTATAACTTCCGTATATTTAGAAACGTTTATACACATGGATACAAAACCACTTTAATTGTAGTTTCGGTTGTATATGTTTTTTATCCTAGTCAATATCCATGCTATCTCGAATACACTCGTATCACTAGATCACAAAAGTCTGAATTGCATTATTTAACTCATCATAATATTCTTAATGAAAGATATGTCAGCAAGTGTTACCGAAATCCATCTCAATAATACATTTAATATTATGGAACTGAAATATTAATCATTTGTGTTTTGTATCAAACCTACAATTAATGGATTTGTTGATTTAGGAATTATGGATTTTAGGAAACGTAAATTAAAAATTTTAGAAAGCGACACGTCAATTATTTAACTACGTATACTTGTTACTGAATATATTTTACCAAAACTTCTGCAAATAAATGCTAAGATCACATTTTGAATACATACATAGTTATAGTCAGAATAATTATACTCACAGCTAAGGCGTGGTTACAAGTAAGAGTTTAGTGCCTAATGTTCAGTGAAAGATCACCAACAGAGGTAACTTCCGGGAAAATATAGACAACATTATTTTTCACATCTCTTGACTGGACAGTACAGTTTGTAATTTTACAACTTATACTTATAAATAAATTAGAAACCCCTTTCCATGAATTGGCTTTTAATTTCATACATTATTGAATGGAAATTATCGTCAACATAAATATTATATTTCTGGAATATGGTATAAAGTGTATTAAGGTATAAACAAGCGATTCGCTTAACTTTACATGAGTGAAATATTCAATTAAGAGAAATACTATCGAACATGAAATTTATAGTTTCTTATCATATTATGCCCAAAGAATCTAAATAACAAGTAATTGTTTTAGTCTTTGAACATAATTCATTTTTAAATATAACATCATCATATTGTAAAGTTTTGCATTACCACAAATGAAAAAGTGAGTTTAAACAACGTTAGCACAAAAAACGGTATGTGCATGTAATAATAGTTATAGAAAAAGAAAAGAGGTAAAGATTTCCAGTGCTGACTAGCGAAGGGAGCTAATCCTCTTATCTGGGTCTGGGCAAACGTGAGAGCTTAATGAACCGAAGTTGCCGGTACATTCACAACCAATAAACAAACTTAGCTCGTCTTCACTGTATGCGATAAGCCTACTTATCATTATGGAATTTCCATCCTTAAACGTTAGTTTAATAGGATCAGTAAGTCTCGGTCTCTAGACATTTTGATCTGAACTCCCCGCATCAACACATAAAACGTCAACTGTCGAGAAGTTCTGATAAAAAGAACCACCACGTTGCCTTTAATGTTATGATACAACACTGTGAATTAAGATATTCTGAAAGGTATTCTGTTAAATAAAAACTGGACAAAATAAAACTACACCCAAACATTATAATATATAAAATTAATATTCTTCTCACAGTTAATGTAAAATACTGTTATAAAACTCAATTTAGTTGCTCAAGTAGGTTTCTAAGGCCTGTGTTTTTACACACACACACACACACACACACACACACACACACACACACACACACACAACACACACACACACACACACACACACACACCACACACACACACACACACACACACACACACACATACACAACACATATATATATATATATATATGTGTGTGTGTATATATATATGTAATATATAAAATTAATATACTATATATATACTAATATATATACCTTTCAGAATATCTTAATTCACAGTGTTGTATCATAACATTAAAGGCAACGTGGGTGGTTCTTTTTATCAGAACTTCTCGACAGTTGACGTTTTATGTGTTGATGCGGGGAGTTTCAGATCAAAATGTCTAGAGAACGAGACTTACTGATCCTATTAAACTAACGTTTAAGGATGGAAATTCCATAATGATAAGTAGGCTTATCGCATACAGTGAAGACGAGCTAAGTTTGTTTATTGGTTGTGAATGTACCGGCAAACTTCGGTTCATTAAGCTCTCACGTTTGCCCAGATAAGAGGATTAGCTCCCTTCGCTAGTCAGCACTAGAAATCTTTACCTCTTTTCTTTTTCTATAACTATTATTACATGCACATACCGTTTTTTGTGCTAACGTTGTTTTTAAACTCACTTTTTCATTCGTGGTAATGCAAAACTTTACAATATGATGATGTTATATTTAAAAAATGAATTATGTTCAAAGACTAAAACAATTACTTGTTATTTAGATTGTTTGGGCATAATATGATAAGAAACTATAAATTTTATGTTCGATAGTATTTCTCTTAATTAAATATTTCACTCATTTTAAAGTTAAGCGAATCGCTTGTTTATAACTTAATACACTTTATACCATATTCCTGAAATATAATATTAATTTTGACAATAATTTCCATTCAATAATGTATGAAATTAAAAGCCAATTCATGGAAAGGGGATTCCAATTTATTTATAAGTATAAGTTGTAAAATTACAAAGTCCAGTCTAACAAATAATGTTGTCTATATTTTTCCCGGAAATTACCTCTGTTGGTGATCTTTCACTGAACATTAGGCACTAAACTCTTACTTGTAACCACGCCTTAGCTGTGAGTATAATTATTCTGACTATAACTATGTATGTATTCAAAAATGTGTGATCTTAGCATTTATTTGCAGAAGTTTTGGTAAAATATATTCAGTAACAAGTATACGTAGTTAAATAATTGACGTGTCGCTTTCTAAAATTTTTAATTTACGTTTCCTAAAATCCATAATTCCTAAATCAACAAATCCATTAATTGTAGGTTTGATACAAAACACAAATGATTAATATTTCAGTTCCATAATATTAAATGTATTATTGAGATGGATTTCGGTAACACTTGCTGACATATCTTTCATTAAGAATATTATGATGAGTTTAAATAATGCAATTCAGACTTTTGTGATCTAGTGATACGAGTGTATTCGAGATAGCATGGGTATTGACTAGGATAAAAAACATATACTAACCGAAACTACAATTAAAGTGGTTTTGTATCCATGTGTATAAACGTTTCTAAATATACGGAAGTTATACACACTCATTTTCAGAATAATCCATATCAAACGAGGGATTACTAACATTAATTAACATACATCAGGTACAATACTATTAATGTATTTCATTACGTTGGAAAGTTATTAATTAATTTAAACAATTAAATATATTAATTGTATATTTGCAATGCTATATTTTTAAAGATACATAAATATTCAATAAATTGCATGTTCTAATTAATATCTCTCGACTTTAAAAGTGCTCAGTATTGAATTTTTTAGAACCATAAATTGTAAAATTTTCTATAACGAAGTATTGTTACAAGGAATTCACTGGCCGTATTCTCTTGGGAAATAAGTTTTGTGCTCGTTTGACTGAAAGTTACAACCACTCAGTCGTACTCTGCTTGCTCCTTTATGTACAATAGGAACCTGGCAGTCAGCAGTATTGTCCGGCCGGGCTCTACCTTTACACTAGCAATATCATATTGATATTTTCTCTTTACTATTTATATTTAACATTTCTAATGTACACATTTTAATATGTTTGACTAGAAATTACTAAATTGGACAAATGACACGTTTAATATTCACTATTAATAGTTGAATTGTATAACACAATATCATAAAAACATTCCCATCTGCAATGGGTTTTTTAAACACAGCTAAAAATTATGTTTCTACAAGCTTTTACATTGGAAATGTAGAGCCAAGGGAAAGAGTTTTATATTTTCTGGTGCACATTGGGGTCAATTTTTATTTTAATTGTTATTTATTATGTTCTAATTTCTGCCAGTTTATATTTACCATTTTTTGCAATAATTGGGGTCGAGTAATGGTCCTGTCTTATTTTATCCGCTCATGACTCAAATCATCAAAGAATCAACTCACGAGATATTGCCTTTTATGTAGACTGATATTCTGGAGGGTCGAATTAAAACTTACTTATAGAATCTAACATTACAATGTATGAACTATTATAGGGACATTAAGTGGTTTAATATAGGCTAACTAGAAGACTGGTTAAATTTTTTAACGTGCACCTTTAGGCCTTTAAATGTCTGTTGGTTTAAGTTTGTAAACAATTAAAAACTATGTAGTCGAATTACTGATAATGTTTAACACCTCCTTGGGGTTTATTTTGAGAGACCAATAGATATAATAGGTTCCTTTCGGAAGGTTTCGGAACTGCAAATGAGGACTGCCTTACAGCTGTAAATTTTTATTAGGACCTCATGTAACTGTTGCATTAGCCATACGGTTTTGTCAACTCTGTTGGAAAAAACCCATTAAACAGTTGTATTTCGGCAAGAATATTAAAATTGTTTTTAACTCTATTTACTGTAATAACAAATATGTTATACAATACTTTCGGGGATGCTGAAGTATGATGAACTCCTGATTGTCATAATTGTGACTGAATGTAGAAAGGTTTTTGTAGAGCTAAAAGCCCTCATTTCTCAAAACTTTGCCTTATTTACTGCTCTACAATCTGTAATAAGTCCCATGATTTATTTTTTCATCCCTTAAATAAAGCGAAACTAGTTTAAACTCAGATAAATGCACTAATAAAGTCATTTACTCAGTTCCACGCATATATATTTTGTACAAGGTCTTTCACTTTTTCTAAACACATTAATATAAGATACGTTATGTATTCTTAATTTTAACGTGGATCTTGGAAGGAAATTGATTTAGATACACATTTTAATACTGTTAAGACATATCCTCACTTTTATATTTCTTATATACTGAAATAAAATGTGATATGATGCATGCATAAGAGCTCTTGAGTGGAAAGGCTTGTCGCTTCAGCATCCTGTCAGCAACCGCGAGTAGAAAATATATATATATATATATATATATATATATATATATATATATATATATTCTTCTTGATCGGCAAACAAGGTAAAAGTAATTATGGAACCCAAAAATACTAAAAACGGAATAAATGATAATGAAGGAATATATACATTGATTTCCTTGAACGTTGCAAAAAATGTAAACTTAGCAATGGTTACAGAATAAATTACACCAATTTTCAAGTGCATTGCAAAATATACTGAGTGTACCATATACTGAGAGGGCAACATTTGAAGATTGTTTTATAGTTTGCGTCAACATTACAACTTGATGTTTTGCAGGGTGTTCTCATGCTTGATATGAGAAACATTGAACACTATAATGTAACATTTTACAAAATCCTGATAAAATACTTGGTTTCGTTTGAAACTATGCCATGAAAAAAAACTGGCCTGGCTTGCTATAAACAGTTTAAGGAGGAAGACAGATATGGCTTTTACAGTGTTGTAAATGGAGTTGGCCAGGACGTAAGGCTTTAATGGGGACACAGAATGACGCTCCACCCACAGTAATTGGATTGTTCCCACAGAAGACCTGCTAGACCACACACGTCTCCAGTCCACGACCTCCACTTTCATCTCTCACACCACATGCTTAGCTTGCCTTTAATATGTTTTCATGGTCACTTTAATCTTAATAGCATCTAAAATTTTCTCGATTTAATTCAGTTACAATTTGCTCTTTTACATTGAAAGGCCACACTGCTCAATATCCACTAAGTTATGTAAAAATATCTTTTAATTGTTTAATTATGTATAGTATAAATATATTAGTTTCAGTGTTATGGTACAGTTAAAATATAAAATACATAATTTTAATATTTTTCAATAATATAGTGTTCTACATGCATCTCGTTTAAAACTTGTTTGGTCTAAAGAAAAACACAAAACCTTGTGTAACAATGGATAAACGTATTTATTACTAATCGTTCCTGGAAAATCATGGCAGTTGGAATTACAAGGAACTGGTGGTATAAATAAAGGAAAATAGTTCAAATGTATTGTAAAATATAGGCAATAGCTACATAAAAATCCCAATACCATAAACTAATAATTTTTCAGCTGTCACAAAATATACCTGTTTTTTCCTAATAGGCCGAAGTACTATTTATAGGCCATTCTAAGATCCAAAATCTTATAAATGTTCCTGTTTATAACATAAAATACTGGATAGTATGTAGGTCGTATAGAATAAATCATTGCAGAAATCTTTACGAAATAAAAAATATAAAGTATTTAATGTATAATCTGCACAAAATATAGCTACTCAGTTAAAGATTAAAAAAAATGCAAGTATTTCACGTTCATTGTCAGTCATACGTCATATTGAGTGCTACGAGTGGTTATGTCGACGTATAACTTGTCATCCACACTTAATATTCATAAGATGTTTGAAGCCCTTTCAACCTCTCAACCACCTTTACGCCAGACTGGTATTAGCATTTTGCTTACAACAGGCTTTGTTAGGAAACTGTCTACTTGTTCAATTTTTTTTTAAACTGTTACGGACACAAATACAAATATGTTACACACACTTTGACGTATTAAATGGCTTTGGTAGAAACTTGTTACTAATAAATTTATTTGTAAAATGACACGTTCCAGCATAGGTTAAGTTTTTAAAATGACTCGCTTAGTACTTACTCATAATTTACAGTGTATTTAAATTAGATATTCGTCTTTAATGCTTCAAATATCAAGCAAAAAGAATACCCTGAAAAATATCAAGTTGTAATGTTTACGCAAAACTATAAAACAAGCTTTACATGTTGCCTCTCAGATAATGGTACACTTGCAATGCACTTGAAAGTTTCCGTATTTGATTCTGTCACCAATGCTAAGTTTACCGTTTTGCAACGTTTAAAGAAATCTACCAAGATATATACTTATGTTCATTGCATTTACTCCGCTTTTAGTATTTTTGCTTCCATAGTTGCTTTTACCTTGTTTGTCTATTATATATATGAACCACTGGGACCAAAATAATTTATAGTTTTCCATTACCTGTAAGACAAATATTAATTTTATATATTTTTATGTTAAGATGTGTTTTATTTTTTCCCGTTTTATTTTACAGAACAAGTTTCTGAATTTCTTAATTCACAAGTGTTTTAATATAAGAATAAAGGCAATGTCCCGGTTCTTTTATCAGAACTTCTCGGACAGTTGGCGTGTCCTGTGTTGATGCGGGGAGTTCAGATCAAAATGTCTAGAGACCGAGACTTACTGATTCTATTAAACTAACGTTTGAGGATGGAAATTCCATAATAATAAGTAGGCTTATCGCCTGCAGTGAGAAGACGAGCTAAGTTTGTTTATTGGTTGTGAATGTACCGGCAACTTCGGTTCATTACGCTCTCACGTTTGCCAGACTTCGTTCTCAGATAAGGGGATTAGCTCCCTTCGCTAGTCAGCGTGGAAAGTTTTCCTTTTTTTCTCTCTCTTTAACTATTATTACATGCACATACCGTTGTTTTGTGGTAACGTTGTTCAAACTCACATTTTCATTTGTGGTAATGCATAACTTTACAATTACGTTGAAGTTGTATTTAAAAATGAATTATATTGAATATGAAATGTTCAATAGACTGAAACAATGATTTTTTATTTAGTTTCTTTGGCAGAGTTTAAAAGGAACCTGTACATTTCATGATTGATTAATATTTCCCTTAATCGAATATTTCACTCATGTATAGTTAAGCGAATCGTTTTTTTATACCTTAATACAATTTATGCCATATTCCAGAAATATAATATTAATATTGAAGATAACTTCCAATGATTTCTTGAAATATATAATAATGTAATGACATTTATAGGTCAATTACTTGAAAGGGTTTTGAAATTTATTCATAAAACCAATGAACTGTAAAATTAGAGGTGTGAAAAATGATCTTGTCTATATTTTCTCCGAAATTACATCTGTTTTATGATCTTCCACCGAACGTTAACCTCTAAACCCGTACTTAGAAACACATATACAACATATACAACACATAATATCGGTAAAGTAGTTTGGAATCCATGTATATAACACTTTCAAAGTCTATGTAAGTCATACACGCTCGTCCTGAAAATACTTCATACGCGGATTTACAAACATAAATTAACAAACGTCGATTACAAAACAAGAATTTAAAACTTTTTGGCTACAATAATATAGTAGGGCCTATATTTCAATTGAATTATTTATAAAGATATATAATCGTTCAATAAATTGCATATTCTAATTGATTACTTTCGACTATGAAGTTAGTGTGCATTTTTTATAACCATAAATTTTAGAATCTTCTATAATTAAGGCTTAGTATTTTCATATTACAAGGCATTTACTTGCCGTATCCTCTTGGGAAATAAGTTTTGTGCTCGTTTGACTGAAAGTTACAACCACTCAGTCGTACTCTGCTTGCTCCTTTATGTACAAATAGGAACCTGGCAGTCAGCAGTATTGTCCGGCCGAGCTCTACCTTTACACTAGCAATATCATATTTAAGTTTACTCTTTATTATTCATATTTACCATTAATAATGTACATATTTTAATATGTTTGTCTAGAAATACTAAGTTGACTTACAATACGTTTTAAGAGTATAATTGGAAAACACACGATCATGAAAAACAAACACATTTGAAGTTATATCACTTATTGTTACTCAAGTCTATGTGTACAGATTTAAATGATTTGTAAACCCCTTTATCGGAATAGAGATGAATATTTCGGTTTATAATAATTGCTATAATGTTACTAATAATCTGCAACAGGGACTATATGTCCATGATTTCATGTTTCATTTAAAACTAGAAATATCCTCAAAGCGTACACCTAAAGTATTGGATCAAATCCTAATTTTTAAGGCATAATAAGTGAATATGAGGCAGGATACGGCATGCTATCAATTACTTAGTTTCAATTTTAAAAAAAACTGTTTTTTTGAAGTCAATATCCTTTGACAATGCGCAATGTTTGGTTGCATTGGGTGGCATATATTATGACACTGCCACAACAACTCTAAAATACTTTTATTGCAACACTAAAAAACATGAGATAATAATGTAAGATTTTTCAGATACTATACATGGGATTAATTATTTATTTCCACATGTAAGAAAACTCATGTAAACTCTGCACAAACAAACATATAACTACTAGGAGCTTCGTGTTCAGCATATCACAATGATTAACGAGCAAAATTTCAAAATTATAAATCCTCTTAAAGTTTGATTTGTTTCAGATTTATCAGGACAAGTTTTTGATATGAACGGGTAGATAAATTTACGATGTTCTTTGAAGTTACGTGAAGTAATTTCTCTATCACATTTACATATAATTTATCGATCCAATTACAATGAAATGGAACAATTCTGTATTCATTATTAAATCATTCGAGATGATAATTTTGTAACTTTAAAAAGCGGGCTAAATTAAGTTTCAGATGAACTTGCTTTTACAAAGAAGTTTGTTTACAACAACACAAAAGTAATTAAAACCTCATTTGTCCAACAGGAGAGTTTCCCAAGGCCCGTCAGAGGCATGTTTAAAATAAATCTTTTTCTTTTTGGCAAAATCTTTTAAACTTAAAAAATGCTAATATTTTCATGGTTGGTTCTACTATAGCAGTATTATATAATATTATCTAAAATGTAATAGAAAAAATTATGAAAATTTTTTATTATTTTTTACTAGTTTAAGTTATTTTTATTTTATAAAAATTAATTGGTAAGGAAAAGTTAGTACAAATACATCGATATCCTATTTATATCGTTTTTGCTACTACATATATTAGCCTGCATCACTATAATAGTAACTTACCGGTAGTTTTTGTCGATATCGATATAAAACAAGAATGTATTGATATTAAAACTGTAAATTAGAATTGTATTATTAATATAAATGATTACGTGAATTTTTGTATACAACTCTCTTTATTGTAGCTCTATTAGTTAGTTTGTAATCAACGTTTCGATCTCCGATGTGTGTTTCATATGTTTCAAATTTAGCTTTAGTCTCTATTTTGTCTTATAAACTTAACTCTTTTGTTCATAATTTGATAATGTTATATTCAAATTTAGTTTTTGTTAAATGCGGTTCATATACTAAACTTTAACTGCACTGCTGGATATTTTAATCACCCCTGTGTAAACTTCCTTTTGTTGATGGTTAGTGTGGTTTTACTTTAAATTTTATACAGCTGGATCTTTTCTTTTTACTTTCTTCAATTATTGATTAAGTAAAGTATGCCTGCTAAGCAATGTAATATGATTTTCTTTACCCATCTGAATTTACGCCTGAATAACATTACCAGGTTGTCTCAGTTCTCAGGAATATCAGTTGTAAAATCTCCATACGCAGTTGTTGGCTCTAGGTCCTCTGTAGAGGACAGTTAATACATATCGTTACTATTCTACTTGTATCTTCCTTTTCGTTCGCATGAGAAACCAGTGTTACAAACAAGTTTTTCCTAAAGACACTCTTTAAATCAGAGTTTATTGATATCCGCGTAATATTTTTTTTCGTCCATACCACCACCAAAGGTTTTGTTTCTACACAGCTTTTACACTGTAAAAGTGTAGCCAAGAAAAAGGAATTGTATTTTCTGGTGCTATTCTATGGATCTATTCTAAAAACCAACATCAAGTTACAGTGTTTTATACACTGCCATTAAACTTTAATTGTTAGGTATGATGTTCTAAATTCTGCGAATTTATAATGTACCAGTTTTAAAAATAATTGGGTTCGAATAATGCTCCCGAGTCATCTTGCCTGCTAATGATTCGAATCATCAACATGAAAAAATCACATTGTATAGCCTATTAAATAGACTACAATTTTAGAAGGACTGATTAAAAATTGCTTACGTAATTTAATATTATAATTATATGAACTCTGATAGGAACATGTAGTGGTTGATATAGGCTAACAATAAGACCGAAATGTTTTAACACGCACCTTGTAACTGACAACATTCTACAACTGTCAATCATTCTTATCGCAACGAGTATCAATAGATCATATTCCGATACTCGTTCTTACACTTAAAAAATTAGAGACAATAAATAAGACAAAACAGAGAGTTTATTGTCTTCCTTAAGCATTATTCAAGGCAATATGACACGTCAAAAGTTTACTAAGTTTATGCAACAAAATAATTTGCATACAACTGTGTTTTAAAATAACTAAAATAAACATACCATATTATAGATTAAAGGTATCTACATTTTTGATAAATGTTTTGTGGAATTTACGATAGGCTAAATTACAAACTTTCGAATTACAAGTACTCAGGTAAAGACCAAATTCTAGATTTTGAATACACCTTGTTACAATATATTTCAAAATTTCAAATGGTAGATTTTTGACAGGTAGATTTGGGTTATTATACGATGTAGGCTACTGATAAATATGACTATCTATAATTTTGGAAATACGTAAATATGGGAGTAACTAAGTTCTTTAAGTTAATTAAATCATAGTGACATAAATTTAGGCAATCAAAAGAATCTATATTCTGTTTCATAATAAGTAAAGAGGCGAATGTGGCTATTTCCAGTTTTTATAAGCGTTACATGATTTTTCTAAATTAGGTTGTACATTATTCGTACAAACTTTTTCGAGATAAAAGCTTTGTGTGCATTGTAAGAATTTGGTCAAAATAGCATTCTATATGATGGCAGTGGCTAATTAGTGATGACGATAAAATAAACAATAATTGAATTAGTTTGAACAATAGATAATTTAAGCTTCCTAAATACAAATACAATACGGGAGAGGTTCTCTGATACAAATTGAAGACATGGTGTTCTCAATTTAAGCAGTTATTGATGAATGATGCATGCATAAGAGCTCTTGAGTGGAAAGACTTGTCACTTCGGCATCCTGTCAGCAACTTCCAGCATTCTAAAACTGTCAATAATTTTTATCGCCGCGTAGCATTAGATCATGTGGGTCAATCATACTCCGTTACTCGTTTAAACAGTTGTTATTTTTAATATACATTGGTAAACACACTTAATCATGAAACCTATACGTTTACGTTTAATTAGTGAATTATTTATAATTAATTATTTCAAATTCTTCATAATATAAAACTAATCAAATACGATTTAAATTAAAAAAAGAAAAATCTCAAAATATACCCAACTAATCTTAGCAAACAATCATAAGATTGTAACATTTTTACAAACTGCAGTTAAAGTAAGACATTTAGTACACCGTTTTGTGTTCAAACTTAAATTACATAATGAAGCATTTAGTTGTCAAGCAAATATATAATTGTACCCGCAATGTTGTTCAAATGATATCATCCAGCTTTTACTACCTAAATCTTCATTATGTTTTATGATTTTCTCCGTAAGTTGTTTTACTTATAATTCCACAATATATATTTTTTGATGAGTGAACATTTTACTTTAAAAATCTCATACCATAGAATGTTTTTTAATTAATTTATTACGACTTGCGAGATTCCACTTACAGTAGTTAGTATTTTCAATAGATATAGTTATAATTGTACTAAATCCTACATTTTAAAGTAAATGTTTAAGTATACCCTCGTAAGTGATAGTGTTATCATAACAATAAAATCAAAGCTATCGACAACATCGAACAGATTGTTTGATAATTTCTACATATCTGTTGATTTAGTAATAGAAAATAATATTCAATAGAAATGTGGTGATAGCCTGGTGGAGAGAAGGTTTATGACATTGTGTGTAGGACAATATTTACGAGGTAAACATAGACGCATATATTATTATATTACAACGATAACAATAAACTTCTGAGTAAACTGTAGTTGCCAGCCCACCGTATCGTATCGTTAATAAGTTGCTGTGCTTGCTACACAAACCCTGTTGTACTAGATTATATATGTTCAATATCTCATGTAAGCTTCGGTTAAATTTCTAGTACAACGCAGGGCGAATTTTTATGTATCATTGTTTATTTTCGATATTTCTTTCAGTTTTATCAACGATGAAAGTAACTTGTTTTTCCTACAAACTCAAAAGTACATCACAATCAATACTGCAATATCAAGTAATAATGTTATTTAGTATTCACGGATCCATTACTGCAGTGCTAGTGTAAACAAAAAGATAATTCATAAAATAATTGTAAAGTTAAATAATGTTTACACACATTAGACAAAGCCCACACTAGCTCGCAACATATCCAAGTGCATAATATTAAATGCTTCACAACTTTTAATAGAGAAGAATAAAAGTATTTACATAAATATATAACATCTGTAAGAGTTACTGTGAGATTGCAAACCATAAGAGAGCTATATTTTGTTTCTCAGTTGTTCGATGTATCGGAAAGGTTTACTTAAAACTTTAAAGGATTAAGAAAACACCTATTTTATGCTCTCAGCTGACAAATTAAAGATCGTTTATGAATGTTCACCACCACAGAGGTTAAAATAAGGTTAGGACCCTTGAAGGTAAATTTCAACCAAATGTATCAAATTAAACATTCATTAGCGTTTTTCTTAGAAAGCAAATCCAATAGGAATATTGTAAAAGTAGACGTCCGCATGATCTAGGTAGATTAATTTAAAGATTTATCTACAGGATTAACCATCTTTTGGAGCTGATCAACCCCCAAAAGAATCATACAAAATACCTAAGGAAAGAAGTAGATTATAGAGGTATGGTTCAGTACATGCTTTAAAAAATAAGCAGAGTTTTCATAACTATATATGTATATATTTTTCTTAATAGGTTATGGCTCTGCTGTGTGTCAAAATGTTGTAAAAAATTTTTTCGTGTATGAGCAAATATGCCTTATCAGAGGCCGCGACATATACATGTATGAAAACACGGGGCAGAGCAAACTACTGAACTGAAAGACACAGAACGGTGGTTATTTATTTAGTTAAAAAATGCCCAATTTTAATTAAAGATGCTCCAAGAATACTCGACTCAACAGCTTCTTGGTATTTGAGACACCTTTCTATTAATGCAGGTGAGGTTTCTGCATTCGACTGGAAGACTGCCCAATTAGAAGACTGACTTCACTGTACTAAGTGGGTTGCATTGCTGTTAAATTGTTTTCACGATTTATAGAATTCCATATGAGAAAAGCCTATGGATATCAAACTGTTAACTAATAATTATTACGATAAAAATTATTTAAAGAGAGCATATGGTGTTCATATTACAATACATTGATGGTTTTAAAATTATGTCTCTAGGGAAGTTGGGTGTGTTCCGGTCGTTCATTATTACGTGGACATTTTTTTCCACATTTAAAAGTCCCACATTTAGAAAAGGCACCCTTCAGTTTAATTTTGTAAATTATGAAATACGAATTTTTCTACGTAATAATTTAGCACTAATGGAGATTATTTTTATTTCTTGACTTTTTTTACCCATATTGGTAATCCTTAGATTATTATTTTTAGCAGAAAGTTTTCATACAACTATATATTTACTTAAAAATTGCTGCATAAAACTTAAATACACAGAAATAAAGTTCTTTTTATATGAAATGGTTTTAAAACTAAATACTACATTACACTAATATCTTTTCAATTTCAGTTCAAATACAAAAGTATTAATCTATAATATGCTATTAAATCCAAATTATTAATTAGGTTTAGAATTTAATTATTCTTCAATTAGTTTCTTCGATTTAATTTATTGCATGAGCTGTAATGACTACGGTCAATTCCGTTTATAGATTACATTATACTAAATAAATATTTCCTGCAAGACTTTCATAGATCTTTCAACTATCGGGAAATCATGCTTTTAATAATTTCTTTATCAATAATTATATAATTGTATTTTTTTTCTGTCGTTTAAATTTTATATAAAAAAGCTGATATTGTCACTAGGTGAAATAGACAGACAGACATTCAGAAATTAAAAGTTGAGAGTGAAAACCTTTGTTTAAGGTTAAAGCGAATGAAATAAATATAATTATTAATGAATTATCGCTACATTATAACGTGTGAAAATCCACACTTTTTTGGTATTAACGATTCTCATTGTTATTCGTCAATTATCACTTTTATGTACTCGTAATTAATTTTATTGAATCGGATATCATAGCCCCTTTTAAATGAAAATACAATTAAAATCACTTAATCTTCTATATTTTTTATTAACTTCAAAGACGTATAAACATGATCCTCTAATATAAAAAATGGCATTTATTGAAAAGAAAAACCCATAAATTAAGAACGCTTTGTTTTTACTCCAAAGAATATTAAACAATTGGATAAGTTTAATGAATTGCGTATAATTTTAATGAGGTACGAAAATGTGATTGTTTGTATTATTTAAGGGTTAGGTCCACGTAATAATCGACGACCGGAATACTTCAAAATTTCATAGAGAATAACTCTATAACCTTCAATTAATCCGAATATATTTCAAAGTCATGAAAAAAAATTTTATTTTCAAACACCTAGCAATACCTTTGGCATATTATTTTAAACTATATTTTAATCAATCTTAAATATAAGTAATGGTTACTGGAAAATAAAGGAATTTACTAATCTGTCGAATAATAAATGGATTCTATGTTTGAGCATTGCTTCGGGCCCTAAAGTCGTAGAGTGAAATAGTTTTTTAGAAAAGAAAAAAACTCCTCTGCCACGTTCTATATTATATAAGTAAAAGCTGAATTATTGTAGGCCAGGTTTATAATGTAATTTGATGGATACCTATGTTAATGTTAAATTCAGAATTAGGTATATTTTTGGTCTATTTTACTCTAGTTATCGTAGTCAAATGTTATACATTAAGTTTTAAAAGTCACCTGGAATTTCATCTACAATATATAAATTAAATGGCAAACTGTAATACGGGTTTTCAAACTCTTCTGACATTAATGCAACAATACAAAAAATTCATACATATAATTTTATAATCACGCCTCATAATTGACAAATGCAACTCACTTAGTACATTGGAGTCGGGTCTTGTGAATTTGCGGTCTCCCACTCGAAATGCCAAAGTCTCACCTGCATTATAGAATACTTGAGACACCTAGAAGCGGTTGAGGTGAGTCTTTAAAGCCTTAGTCGTTGGAGCATCTTTAACTGAATTGAGCAGTTTGTTGAGGAAATGATCACACGCTTGTTGTGAGGGCAGGTGCTCTTACACTACCGTTTTGTGTCTCCCCAGTGCGGTAGTTTTCTCTGCCACGTGTATCATGAATGTGTATGTCTCGGCCTCTTGGTAAGACACAATAACTTATCTATTTACTCATAAAAAACAGAGTTGTTTTCAAAATGTAGAGGCAGGGTAAAGAGCTGCAATATGTTTTGAAAATGTTTTCAAATATATATATATTCTATCCTGTTTCACCGTCACTAAACAGATTAAGGGAATGTCTTTGTTGATATATTTATGTAAGTAGGAGCATAGCTCGTCTGATGGTTTATTGTTTGGCACAAAGGACAATGATTGACCGAACAGTGTGTACTTACAAAATGGTTGGAATGGGTTGTATATATGATTTACTAGTCATTTACAATATTTATTACATATGGCACTCCTCGAGTGTGGATTTCAAACCATGTCTTACGGTTTATTGCCTCAGTGGCAAAATACAATTTTTTTTGATCGAAATGTGTGATTTTATCAATATTACAAGTATAATAACTTAGGTAAACATTAAGCCCTATTAAGAATGAGCGATTCATTAAAACAGTCATAATTAATTAAATTGACGTATTAAAGTAATTCAAGTATGTTTTTGAGTTAACTAAGATGTTGTTAACACCTTGTTACACAGCTACAGCTTTTTAAACAATCCACTGAGTAAAAATATTGCACACTGAGGAAGCGTTTTTGTTTGCGAATGGTAAAACATGTCTTTTAAA
Organism: Homalodisca vitripennis; assembly: GCF_021130785.1. Lineage (NCBI taxonomy): Eukaryota > Metazoa > Arthropoda > Insecta > Hemiptera > Cicadellidae > Homalodisca > Homalodisca vitripennis. Next base: position 219,784,117 of record NC_060208.1, on the reverse strand, counting down.
AAATGTTTTAATTATTTTGAAAATATCAGTACTCCAAAGCAGCTAAATATTTAAATTATTATTAAAAATAAAAAAAATAGAAACGTCTTAGTAATGCATTTTAAACTAAATCTGTCAAAGAAATTGTATTTTCAAGAAGAAGTTTCAAGTTGATTTCATCTCAACTTTAACCAACATAAAAAATAAAAGTAATGTTACTAATTTAATGTTTGTTGTAATACTAATACTTTCTGAAATACCAATGTTTGATCACCGTGCATTTGCTCTGGGTTTAAAAAAACTACTTGAATCAAAAATTACTTACTGGTTTTTGAAGAGTAAATGATAAAATAAAATGCTTTTCTTACTGAGAAATTGGGGTTTAACATGAGCGGATAAATGTTATTTTCGCACAACTTAAAAGCATCTCATATAGAATGTCTCTGAACTGTTAGTAGCTTATTTTAGTTTATGAAGAGATATAAATAAAAATTTTTGTTGTTATAGTCTAATCTGCAATATATTATGGTCGAATAAAGTTATATCTGCAGAGTATATCTTTAAAAAATTTTAATACTCAAAAACTCTGGTTTGCCATTCGTGTACTGTAAATAATTAAACTTTATGTAAAATTCATCTTCTATATAAATAAAAATGTAGGTATTCCTTCTTTTGAATAAAAAGAACAGGGACAATATATTATATTATTCTGCGAAATTCATATATCCATAATGATAATAATATTATTAATGCCAGATTGCTTATATTTTGTTTGTTTTGCATTAAAAAACCTATGTACCTATGTACTCATGTACCTATTGTACTCAAATTAAAAAGTAATTTCTTATTTACTACTATGCCCTGCAAAAATAACTAGCCTAGCATGCTATAAACAGTTAAAGGGACGTGACAGATATCGCTTTACAGTGTTGCAAATGGTTTTGACCAGGACGTAAGGCTTTAATGGGGCTAAGGACATAGACTGAGTCTCTCCACCCAAAGTAATTGGATTGTTCCCACAGAAGAGCTGTTAGTCTACCCACATGTCGAATCCATGACCTCCCCCCCATCCCTTACACCACATTACAGCTTGCCTTTATCATTTATTTTCATATTAATTGAACATAAATATAAAAATTGTATATAAAATGAATTTTATATATTACATATATAAATGTCAAGGGTATAGGACAATTCAAATATAAAATACATCATTGTAATGTTTCAAAATAATGTAAAGGTGTACATGCGTATCGTGTAAACTCTTCCAAATGCATTTTTTGGCTTACAAAAAATAAATCTTTGTATAAAAATGGATAAAAGTATTTTATTACTAAATAGTTCTTGGAAAATCATGGTAGTTGGAATCAGAGTAAAAACTCAAAGCAGTCTGTATGAGGACATACAAGATCACCATTACTGATTAAAATTGGTTTAGTGTTGAATTATTTTTAAGGCTGTATTTCACTCGTGTAAGTATAAATGAGCATTTGGTATTCATTCGCCACCTTCTTGTAACATTTTTTTTTTAGAAGACAGGTAATTAAAAAACGAAGCTACCTGTAGAAGTAAAGAAGTAGATAATATATTTCGGAACTATTCTAAATACAAATGTAAATACGCCCCTCAATATATTCTTATAACTTTTTCTGAATTATCAGTTAAGGATATATTTTCGAAGTTTTAAAAAGCGTGACTCAACAATTTTAGTACGTTCAAGAAAAACAATAATTTTTTAATTTCAAAATATTTTATTTGTTTAATATTATTTATATTTTTACAAGCATCTAAAAAAATGGGTACACTATTAAGGAATGTGCGAAATATATATGTTTCTTTGTTAAAGAAATAGTTGTATAAATATTACAAAATAAAAATATTAAATACATATTCTACACAAAATATAGCTACACGATTAAAAAGTAAAAATCATTGTCAGTTGCACATCACATTGAGTGCTACAAGTGGTTATGTGGACGCATAACTTGTCATCCCACTCAATATTCATAAGATGTTTGAAGCCCTTTCAACCTCTCAACCACCTTTATCCCAGACTGGTATTAGCATTTTGCTTGCAACAGCCTTTTGTAGGAAACAGTATACTTGTTCAATTTTATAAAACTGTTCGGACACAAACACAATATGTTAGTAACCCTTTCAACCTCTCAAACACCTTAACCCCAAACTGGTATTAACATTTCGCTTACAACAGGTTTTAGTCGGTTACTTTTTACTTATTTAATTTATTTGTATAATCACATGTTTCAACATAGGTGTTTAGAATTACGCTAATTGATTCGTGCTTTAATAAATATAAGTTACTTACATAAATATAAGTCATGTAATAAATAACAATGTAATGTAATGATTCACATTGTTATTTAAAGGTTACATTTCAAACATTCTTTCCAAAATTAATTTAGGTCCTTACAAGTATTACCTTAAATTTGTGTCTCCAAAATACTACATTTCCCGCGTGGACAATAGTTTTGTTGAGATAAATTGTATTACATATACGTGCCAGTGTTCAAATTTTGTAGATTTTTTTGAAACTAAAATTAAATTATTTTATTAATTTACGGCAATTTGGGAAGTATTTTGCAATATAACTGACATTTTTTCCACATTTAAAAGTCCCACATTTAGAAAAGGCACCCTTCAGTTTAATTTTGTAAATTATGAAATACGAATTTTTCTACGTAATAATTTAGCACTAATGGAGATTATTTTTATTTCTTGACTTTTTTTACCCATATTGGTAATCCTTAGATTATTATTTTTAGCAGAAAGTTTTCATACAACTATATATTTACTTAAAAATTGCTGCATAAAACTTAAATACACAGAAATAAAGTTCTTTTTATATGAAATGGTTTTAAAACTAAATACTACATTACACTAATATCTTTTCAATTTCAGTTCAAATACAAAAGTATTAATCTATAATATGCTATTAAATCCAAATTATTAATTAGGTTTAGAATTTAATTTATTCTTCAATTAGTTTCTTCGATTTAATTTATTGCATGAGCTGTAATGACTACGGTCAATTCCGTTTATAGATTACATTATACTAAATAAATATTTCCTGCAAGACTTTCATAGATCTTTCAACTATCGGGAAATCATGCTTTTAATAATTTCTTTATCAATAATTATATAATTGTATTTTTTTCTGTCGTTAAATTTTATATAAAAAAGCTGATATTGTCACTAGGTGAATAGACAGACAGACATTCAGAAATTAAAAGTTGAGAGTGAAAACCTTTGTTTAAGGTAAAGCGAATGAAATAAATATAATTATTAATGAATTATCGCTACATTATAACGTGTGAAAATCCACACTTTTTTGGTATTAACGATTCTCATTGTTATTCGTCAATTATCACTTTTATGTACTCGTAATTAATTTTATTGAATCGGATATCATAGCCCCTTTTAAATGAAAATACAATAAAATCACTTAATCTTCTATATTTTTTATTAACTTCAAAGACGTATAAACATGATCCTCTAATATAAAAAATGGCATTTATTGAAAAGAAACCCATAAATTAAGAACGCTTTGTTTTACTCCAAAGAATATTAACAATTGGATAAGTTTAATGAATTGCGTATAATTTTAATGAGGTACGAAAATGTGATTGTTTGTATTATTTAAGGGTTAGGTCCACGTAATAATCGACGACCGGAATACTTCAAAATTTCATAGAGAATAACTCTATAACCTTCAATTAATCCGAATATATTTCAAAGTCATGAAAAAAATTTTATTTTCAAACACCTAGCAATACCTTTGGCATATTATTTTAAACTATATTTTAATCAATCTTAAATATAAGTAATGGTTACTGGAAAATAAAGGAATTTACTAATCTGTCGAATAATAAATGGATTCTATGTTTGAGCATTGCTTCGGGCCCTAAAGTCGTAGAGTGAAATAGTTTTTAGAAAAGAAAAACTCCTCTGCCACGTTCTATATTATATAAGTAAAAGCTGAATTATTGTAGGCCAGGTTTATAATGTAATTTGATGGATACCTATGTTAATGTTAATTCAGAATTAGGTATATTTTTGGTCTATTTTACTCTAGTTATCGTAGTCAAATGTTATACATTAAGTTTAAAAGTCACCTGGAATTTCATCTACAATATATATAAATTAAATGGCAAACTGTAATACGGGTTTTCAAACTCTTCTGACATTAATGCAACAATACAAATTCATACATATAATTTTATAATCACGCCTCATAATTGACAAATGCAACTCACTTAGTACATTGGAGTCGGTCTTGTGAATTTGCGGTCTCCCACTCGAATGCCAAAGTCTCACCTGCATTATAGAATACTTGAGACACCTAGAAGCGGTTGAGGTGAGTCTTTAAAGCCTTAGTCGTTGGAGCATCTTTAACTGAATTGAGCAGTTTGTTGAGGAAATGATCACACGCTTGTGAGGGCAGGTGCTCTTACACTACCGTTTTGTGTCTCCCAGTGCGGTAGTTTTCTCTGCCACGTGTATCATGAATGTGTATGTCTCGGCCTCTGGTAAGACACAATAACTTATCTATTTACTCATAAAAAACAGAGTTGTTTTCAAAATGTAGAGGCAGGGTAAAGAGCTGCAATATGTTTTGAAAATGTTTTGAAAACTTTCAGTTCGAGTAAATTTTATTTTAGACGTCATAGTTTGCTTTCATGTCATAGTAAAAAATGTAAGAGCACATACGTATGTATGAAAAATCAATGTCAATGCAAAAGAGCTTATCGATCTTTCGGTTTTGGTATCTTTGATGCCCCTTTGAGCGTTTCAGTTGATGCCCTAAGTAAGAAAATATATACATACATGGGTATGATAACTATGCTTCATTCGTAAAGCATATACTCTAACTTACAGGTGTAACCTACTATTTGCGTAAGGTATTGTGTATTATTCTTCTGGGGTTGGATCAGTTCCAAAATCTGGTTGATTTTTATTGACAAAAATGTTAAATTATCTACCCTTTGAGTAGGCTCACGTAAATTTACTTTTACAGTTCATCTAAGGTTTAAACCCATATAAAACCCCTATGAAGGTTTAATTTTGATAAATATTCTTATGCTTTTATATTTAAGTGATGTGACGCGTGGGTGTAAAATTTTACCTTCAAGAGTATAAAGCTTATTTGAAATCCTTTATATAGTTAATATCCATAAACAATCGTTAACTTGTTAGCTGAGAGCACAAAACACGTGTGTTTTCTTAATTTAAGGCATCGAAAATTAAAAAAAAATAAACAAGATACCTCTCTTAGGGCCTGCAACCTTACTTATACTCTTACAGATGTTTTTTATTTCTATAAATTCTCGTTTTTCTATTAAAATTATCAGGCACATCCTTGAGATATCGGGCAGTTGGACGTGTGCGCGTGAGTGAGGTCTTTTTAGAGATTATTTTACCCTGCAATTAATTTATTATAATATATTATATGTTTACACTATCACTACAATAATGGATCCGTTATTACTAAATAACATTGTGCTTGCTATTGAAGTATTGTTTGTAATGTACTTTGAAGATTGTAGTAAAAACACGTTACATAAATAGCTGAAATAAAATCAAAAGTAAACATTAGTTTATTAAAATTCTTCCTGCGTGTACTGGAAGTTTAACTGAAGTTTACAGAATATATTGAACATATATAATCTAGTCCAACAGGGTTTATAGAGCAACCACAGCAACTTATTAACGATACGGTACGGCGTGCTGGCAACTACAGTTTACTCAGAAGTTATTGTTATCGTTGTAATATATTAATGTATGCGTCTATGTTTGCCTCGTAAATATTGTTTTACACACAATTTCATAAACCTTCTCTCCATCAGGCAAACGCCACATTTGTATAGAACAGTATTTTCCATTGCTGGTTTAACAGAAATGTATAAACTATTACAAATGTTTGTAAACAATAGCTTTGATTGTTTTGTTAATTAAGATTATTTTTTGAGATATGTATTGAAAATATACGCCTGATTAGAATTATAACCATATCTAACGAAAATAGTGACCTCTATCACTGGATCTCAAATGTTGTAAGTAAAGTAATACAAAATAAAATACTGTAGTATGAGATATTTAAAGAAAAATCTTTACTCACAAAAAATAATATATTGTAGAATTATAAGTAAACAACTTATGGATAAAATCATACAATACTTTACAGTTCATGTAATAAGAGCTAGAGGATATCTTTTGAGCAACATTCCGGTTATAATTTTGTACTTGCTTAACAATAAAACGCTTCAGTATGTGATCCAAACCTTTAACACAATAGGACCACTAGATGTCTTACAATTTCTACGGCTGAAAATTATTAAAATTTATATTTTATAATTGTGAACAGAGAGTAAGTGTGTATGTTTTGGAAGTTTAAAACAATTTTTATGAGTATATAATATAATGAATTTGAAATAATTAATTGTAATAAATTCACTAATTCACTAATTTTCATTAAAAAATAACAATTGTTCAAACGATTATCGGAAAACGATCGACACACATGATCTACTGATATCCGCAGAGATGATAGATATTGATAGCTGTAGAATGCTGGCAGTTGATGACAGGATGCTGAAGTGACAAGTCTTTCCACTCAAGAGCTCTTATGCATGCATCATTTATCAATAACCACTTAATCTGAGAATACGTTGTCTTAAATTTGTATACGGAACTCTCCTTTATTGTATCTCTACTTAAGAAGCTACTATCAATAGGTAACTAATTCTGACAATTGTTTATTTATCGTCAAAAGTATTTAGCTATAATTTACCCTTTTGGGGAAACTCTTGCCATTCCTACAAAGCTTTGAATTGGATATAAGGCCATGAGAGTCTTGAATGAAGTAATTTCGAAGCAAATCATGTACAATTTTTAGAATCTTAAAACTTTCATATTCCCGTCTAAAAATTATATTTCGTGTTAAGATGGACTATTTTGCTTGACAAAATTTATGTCATGATCATTTAACTAGAAATCATTTATGTAGTCACTCTATATCTAAGATTTTCTAAGACTCTACATAGTTATATTTGTCAGCAGCTTGGTTCTCATATATTAACGCACCTCTAGCTGTCAGAAATATAAAATTTTATTTTTTAAAATATTTTGTAACAAAGTGGATTCAAAACCAAGCATGTTGTGCTTTAGCTGAGTACATGAACTTCACAAATGTTTATAATATAGCACGTATTACATAGTACAAAATATGTATCTAAATTTCGATACTTTTGAACTATAATATTGAATGATTATCCATATTATCATATGAAAAACTTGGTTGTAAATTATTTTGTTACATAAACTTAGTAAAGTTTTGACATATTGCGTTGTATATTGGTTAAAGGAGATAATGAATTCTCTCTTTTATCTTATCTAGCCTATAAATTTTGAACTGTATGAAGGAGTGTTGGAATATTAGCTACTGTTTCCGGTGGCGATAAGAGTTATTGACAGTTGTAGAATGCTCGCGGTTGCTGACAGGATGCTGAAGCGACAAGCCTTTCCACTCAAGAGCTCTTATGCATGCATCATATCACATTTTATTTCAGTATATAAGAAATAAATGAGTGAGGATATGTCTTAACAGTATAAAAATGTTATCTAAATCAATTTCCTTCTAAGATCCACATTCAAATTAAGAATACATAACGTATCTTATAATAATGTGTTTAGAAAAAGTGAAAGACCTTGTACAAATAGATATGCGTGGAACTGAGTAAATGACGGTATTAGTGCATTTATATGAGTTTAAACTAGTTTCGCTTTCTTTAAGGGATGAAAAATAAATCATGTGACTTATTACAGATTGTAGAGCAGTAAATAAGGCAAAGTTTTGAGAAATGAGGGCTTTAGCTCTACAAAAACCTTTCTACATTCAGTCACAATTATGACAATCAGGAGTTCATCATACTTCAGCATCCCGAAAATATTGTATAACATATTTGTTATTACAAAGTAAAAGTAAAGTAAAGAATGTCTTATTTTACCAGGCAAAGTTAGGGCTAAGAAGCCCTCTCTAACACTTAACCTGGGGACCAACGGCTTAAAGGTGACTTCCGAACCACCACCAATGGCCGGGCAGGCGGGCCGCTTGCAAGGACAGGATCGCTCAGCGGTCACCTGTCCAAGCCGCAGCCACGCTCGGCGTTGCTTGATCTGGTTATCTTGCGATAACCGCCGTACCCACTACACTGCGCCATTGGCATTACAGTGAATAGAGTTAAAAAAAATGTAATGTTCTTGCCGAAATAGAACTGTTTAATGGGTTTTTTCCAACAGAGTTGACAAGACCGTATGGCTAATGCAACAGTTACATGAGGTCCTAATAAATTTACAGCTATAAGGCAATCTCATTTGCAGTTCCGAAACCTTCCGAAAGGAACCTATTATATCTATTGGTCTCTCAAAATAAAACACAAGGAGGTGTTAAACATTATCAGTAATTCGACTGCATAGTTTTAATTGTTTACAAACCTAAACCAACAGACATTTAAGGCCTAAAGGTGCACGTTACAAAATTTAACCAGTCTTTTTGTTAGCCTATATCAAACCACTTCATGTCCCTATAATACTGTAGTTCATACATTGTAATGTTAGATTCTATAAGTAAGTTTAATTCGACCCTCCAGAATATCAGTTACATAAAAGGCAATATCTCGTGATTTTATTCTTTGATGACTCGAGTCATTAGCGGATAAGATAAGCCAGGACTATTACTCGACCCCAATTATTGCAAAAAATGGTAAATATAAACTGGCAGAAATTAGAACATAATAAATAACAATTAAAATAAAAATTGACCCCAATGTGCAACAGAAAATATAAACTCTTTCTTTTGGCTCTACATTTCCAGTGTAAAAGCTGTGTAGAAACATAATTTTTAGCTGTGGTTAAAACCCCATTGCAGATGGGAATGTTTTTATGATATTGTCTTATACAATTCAACTATTAATAGTGAATATTAAACGTGTCGTTTATCCAATTTAGTATTTCTAGTCAAACATATTAAAATGTGTACATTAGAAATGTTAAATATAAATAGTAAAGAGAAAATATCAATATGATATTGCTAGTGTAAAGGTAGAGCCCGGCCGGACAATA